>NC_134084.1:113472912-114841662 GCF_000715075.1 Nicotiana tabacum
AAACATTCGTTCGTCCACGAACGATCATAGAGACATACCTGGAGTAGTGAAAAGGTGAGGGTAACGGCTGCGCATATCATGCTCGGTCTCCCAGGTTGCCTCCTCGACCGGCTGACCCCGCCACTAAACCTTCACTGACGCATTGTTCTTTGACCTCAGCTTCCTAACCTGCATGTCCAATATTGCCACTGGCTCCTCAATATAGGATAGATCCTTGTCCAACTAGACTGAACTGAAATCCAACACATGCGACGGATCACCATGATACCTCCGGAGCATCGAAACATGAAATACTGGATGCACTCCTGCCAAGCTGGGAGGTAAGGCAAGCTCATAAGCAACCTCCCCAACTCGCCTCAATATCTCAAAAGGGCCAATAAACCTCGGACTCAACTTCACTTTCTTCCCAAATCTCATGACGCCCTTCATAGGCGAAACCCGAAGTAGAACCCGCTCTCCAACCATATAGGAAACATCACGAACCTTCCAGTCCGCATAACGCTTCTGCCTGGACTAGGCTGTACGGAGTCTATCCTGAATCACCTTAACCTTCTCCAAAGCATCCTGAACTAAGTTTGTGCCCAATAACCTAGCCTCAAGCCTCACCCAGCTCGAACCAACCCACTGAAGATCTGCATCGCCTACCATATCAAGCCTCATACCGTGCCATCTGAATGCTGGACTGATAACCGTTGTTGTATGCAAACTCCGCCAATGGCAAGAACTGATCGCAAGACCCTCCAAACTCGATCACAAACGCATAGAGCATATCCTCAAGAATATGAATAATGCGGTCGAACTGCCCGTCCATCTGAGGGTGAAATGTTGTACTCAACTTTATCCGAGTACCCAACTCATGCTGAACGGCCCTCCAGAACCGTGATGTGAAATGAGTATCTCTATCCAAAATGATGGAAACTGGAATGTCATGCAGACGAACAATCTCTCGGATATAGATCTCTGCCAACCGCTCCGAAGAATAAGTAGTACACACAGGAATAAAGTGAGCAGACTTGGTCAGCCAATCCACAATCACCCAAACGACATCGAACTTTCTCAAAGTCTGCGGGAGCCCAACTACAAAGTCCATGGTGATCCGCTCCCACTTCCACTCCGGAATCTCTATCTGCTGAAGCAACCCACCCGGTCTCTAGTGCTCATCCTTCACCTGCTGATAGTTGAGGCACCGAGCTACAAACCTAACTATATCTTTCTTCATCCGCCTCCACCAATAGTGCTTCCTCAAATCCTGGTACATCTTCGCAGCACCTAGATGAATGGAATACCGCAAACTGTGGGTCTCCTCTAGAATCAACTCCTGAAGCCCATCAACATTGGGTACACAGACCCGACCCTGCATCATCAATACTCTGTCCTCGCCAATGGTCACATCTCTGGCATCACCATGCTGAACCTTATCCTTGAGTACAAGCAAATGAGAGTCATCATACTGATGCTCCCTGATACGATCAAATAAGGAAGACCGAGAGACCACGCAAGCTAGAACTCGACTAGGCTCTAAAAGATCCAATCTCACAAACTGGCTGGCTAAGGCCTGAACATCCATCCCCATAGGCCTCTCTAATGCTTGTAGATAAGCCAAACTCCTTAAACTCTCTGTCTGGCGACTCAAAGTATCGGCCACCACATTGGCCTTGCCCGAGTGATACAGAATAGTGATATCATAGTCCTACAACAACTCTAACCACCTCCTCTGGCACAAATTTAGATCCTTTTGCTTGAACAGGTATTGTAGACTCTTGTGATCCGTGAACACCTCACATGCCATGCCATACAGATAATGCCTCCAGATCTTCAATATGTGAACAATGGCTGCTAACTCCAAATCATAAACTGGATAGTTCTTCTAATGAATCTTCAACTGCCGCAAAGCATAGGCAATGACCTTGCCATCCTGCATCAATACTGCACCAAGTCAAATATGAGATGCAACACAATAAATTGTGTAAGGCCCTGAATCTGTAGGCAATATCAAAACTGGGGCTGGAGTCAAAGCTGTCTTGAGCTTCTGAAAGTCGCCTCACGCTCTTCCGTCCACTGGAACGGAGCACCCTTCTGGGACGGAGCACCACATAAGGGTTGAGATCGATGAAAACCCCTCCACAAAATGACGGTAGTAACCCGCCAAACCAAGAAAATTGTGGATCTTTGTAGCTGAGGATGGTCTGGGCCAACTCTGCACTACCTCTACCTTTTTCGGATCCATCTAAATACCCTCACTCGATACCACGTGGCCTAAGAATGCCACGGAATCCAACCAAAAATCACATTTTGAGAACTTTGCATATAACTTCTTTTCCCTCAGAGTCTGGAGCACTGTCCTCAAGTGCTGCTCGTGATCTTTTCTACTCTGGGAATACACCAGAATGTCATCAATAAAGACAATGACAAATGAGTCAAGATAAGGCCAGAATACACTATGCATCAAATGCATAAAGGTTGTTGGGGCATTGGTCAGCCCAAATGACATAACAAGGAACTCGTAATAACTATACCGAGCCCCGAAAGCAGTCTTCAGGATATCTGGCTCCCGAATCTTCAACTGATGGTAACCTGAGCACAAGTCAATCTTAGAAAACACTCATGCGCCCTGAAGCAAGTCAAACAGACCATCAATACGAGGCAAAGGATAACGGTTCTTCACTGTAACCTTGTTCAATTGGTAATAAACAATACACATATGCATAAAACCATCCTTTTTCTTCACAAATAAGATAGGAGTCTGCAAGGTGATACACTAGGCTGAATAAAGCCCTTATCAAGCAATTACTGCAACTGATCCTTCAACTCAAGAGGAGACATACGATATAGAGGAATAGAAATGGCTGAGTGTCCGGCAACAAATCAATACCAAAATCAATATCTCTATCAAGCGACATGCCTGGAAGATCAGCTGGAAACACATCAAAAAAGTCATGTACTACTAGAACTGAATCAACTGAAAGGGTATCAGTACTGACATCTCTCACATAGGCTAGATATGCGTCACACCCCTTCTCAACCATAGGTTGAGCTTTAAGGAAAGAAATAACTCTACTAGGAGTGTGATCTAAAGCACCCCTCCACTCAACACGCGGCATACCTGGCATAGCCAGCGTCATGGTCTTGGTGTGACAATCAAGAATAGCATAGTGGGGTGACAACCTGTCCATACCCAAGATAATATCAAAGTCTACCATGCTGAGCAACAATAAATCGGTGGTCTCAAAACCACTAAGAGCAACCAAACACGACCGATAAATGCGGTCCACAACAAGAGAATCTCCCACAAGAGTAGAAACATAAACAAGGGAACTTAAAGAATCCTGAGATACACCCAAATGCAGAGCAAAATAAGAAGACACATAGGAATAAGTGGAACCTGGATCGAATAGAACCAATGCATCTCTGTGACAAACTAGTATAATATTTGTGATGATAGAATCAGAGGCGACAGCCTCGATACGACCAGGAATGGCATGGTATCTGGCCTGGCCTCCCCCTCTAGGGTGACCTCTACCCCCCGACCTCCACCTCTAGCTGGCTGAGCAGGTAGGGTAGCAACTAGAGATGTAACCATACCTGAGAACTCTGCAGGGCACATTGTGGCAGAGAAGTCTGTGGAGGTGCACTCCTCCCAAGTCTAGGGCAATACCTCACCACATGGCGTATGTCACCACACTCAAAGCAACCTCGCGTCTGACGTGGCAGTGAAAATTGTGCGGTACAGGTACTTTGAGACCTCTGAACCCCTTAAACACTGAGTGAAGTCCGAGACGCAAGCTGAGTTGGCTGACTTACAAAACTTCTACCATGCCGTACTTTTCCCCCAAAATAAGGACCAATGGATCTCTCCAGTCTACGAGGTCTCCTCACTTCCATATACTCTCTCTCCTGACCTTGTATGTCCTCTACCCGGCGAGAGGTCCTCACCACCTGCTGAACTGGGACCACAGGTTATGTCTCTATGATATCTCGAACTCGATTAATGAGAACTCGCTGCTCTCGAGTGGGCGCGGAAGGAGTCGAGGTTCCTCCCCCGATCTAAGAAGTAGTTGGTACAACCTGAATCAACCCCGCCTGAACTAATCTACCAAACATGCTCAGGAACTACGCTAATGTCTCCTGAAGTGCTGGAGTAGTAGCAGCAGTAGGCTTATCAAGTGACTGGACTCCGGCTAGAGCTGTTGGTGGCCCATCTGCGGCAGATCGCGTGGGTGCTTTGGTTGCACCATGGGCTCGTCCTCAGCCTCTAACCCGACCCCGGCCTCTGACGGCTGCAGTTGGGGGTGCGGGTGCTTGATCATCTCGGGTAGCACATGTCCTCACCATCTGTGAGAGAATGGAAGACAGAGGTTTAGGATTGTGATGTCAAAATCTCGCACAACAGGGAAATCAAATGAAGTGAAATTTTCCTAATGGTTACATAGCCTCTCGTAGATAAGTACAGACATCTCCGTACCGATTCACGAGACTCTAATAAACCGGCTTATGATTCATGACTCCTATGAACCTAGGGCTCTGATACAAACTTCTCACGACCCTGGTTCACCCTCCGTGAACCATCGTGACGGCACCTAGTCTCAACGACTAGGTAAGCCTAAATTGCGGAAGAAAAACCAAATTTGCGGAAATAAAACAACTTAAAACAGAAATAAAGCAATAAACAGCATTTAAAAGTGCCGCTCGGCATACACAATATTTAACTCTCAAAACCAATACATATTTCCAAGACTCAGAAACACACGATCACAAGATAAGGATACTATATAGCTCTAACTCTAGAATGTCTAACAAAGAAAGGAAAATACAGAAGGACTAATACATAAATGTGATAATAGAAAGGGACTCCTCGGTCTGCGGACGTGGCAAATATAACTCGAAGTCTCTACAGAAGCGCCTCGCTTCAAGGATGATAAGACTGAGTGAAAGTACCTGGATCTGCACATGAAAAACATGCACAGAAAGGACATGAGTACACCACAGCGGTACTCAGTAAGTGTCAAGCCTAACCTCGGTCGGGTAGTGACGAGGAAGGTCAGGGTCCTACTGAGATTAAATAATATATAAGGGTTAACAGTGTGGAATAAAACAGTATAAATAAGTGCAACAGTAAGAAATAACATAGAATTGAAAGAACAACAACAACTAGAACAAAGACAAAATAAATCACGGGAAAGAAATACAGCTCAACACAGAGATAACAACTGCGGCATCTTCCAAGATACCGTCCTGTAGTCCCAATTACAACCATCCAATGGATCTCCCGAGATACTGTCCCGTAGTCCATCATATATATCTGAAGGATCTCCCGGGATCCCGTCCCGTGGTCCAACTATCAGTGCACGGGGATCTATTAGAATCCCGATACGTAGTCCCCAAATATAAATACCCAGTACTGGGGGAATCTACCGGGTGCAGTCCCGTAGTTCCATATAACTGTGTAGGGGGATCTACCGGAATCCCACATCCGTAGTCCCAAATAAACAGACAAGGGGGATCTACCAAAATTCCACATCCGTAGTCCCAAATAAACAGACAAAGGGGAGCTACCAGAATCCCACATCCGTAGTCCCAATGTAAATACACAGCAACAACAAGAAAAATATTCAGAAATTGCAAATTTCATATTAAGGCAAACAAGTAATTCTAGCCTAGTATGCTGCATAGAATTTAGGTAAGGCAATTTAAACAAATAAAGCAATTAAATCACTTAGATATGCTTTCCTAAGCTAGCAACATGCTTAATAGTGCGAGTAATAAAACAGGAAAGGAAACATACTAGTAATTGCTTAATGAAAACCAGATTTCCAATAATTAGCACAAGTACGCACTCGTCACGTCATGTACAAGGTATTTCAATTATCAAATATACCAAATCCTAAGGGAAAAGTCCCCCACACAAGGTTAGGCAAGCCACTTACCTCGAATCAGCTCAAAATCAACCGGAAACCATGTCTTTGCCACGAGTACTCGACTCCAAATGGCCCAAATATATTCAATTCAATTGAATATTGTAAATAACACTTCAAGTAACGGATTATACAATTAAATTCTAAGCTAATACGCGAAATTAGGTAAAATGACCAAAATGCCCCTCGGGCCCACGTCTCAGAATCGGGTGAAATTTATATTTTCAGAAACCTCGTACTCTCATGAGTATATACATAATAAGAACATTGAAATTGGAGTTCAATTGACCCCTCAAATACCCATTTTAAGGTCTCTTAATCTCAAGCCCTAATTACCCATTTTTCCCAAATTGTTTACCACTAAACCTCTCGGACCATAGTAACTTGGATACCATAATGCAAGCCCGCAATTAACCTCTGCACTCTCTCAGCATCTATAGGGAGTATCATTAGTATATGGCGAGACAACTCAGAGAATCTCGCCTCATAATCAGTCACAAACATCTGACCCCACTGTAGCCGCTCAACATGAACCTGTAACTCTTCCCTCTAAGAGGGTGCAATATATCTCTCCAAAAAGAGACGTGTGAATTGATCCAAAGTCAAGGGGGGTGAACCTGCTAGTACTCTATAGAGATAATACTGCCACCATCTACAGGCATTGCCCTCCAACTAAAATGTGTTGAAGTCCACCCTATTGGACTCCAATACACCCATACTATGCAACATGTTCTTGCAATGATCAATAAATTCATATGGGTCCTCATGCCACTCACCGCCAAAGATAGGAAGATGTAGCCTGATCCACCTGTCCAACCGCTTCTGTTATTCAATGGTCGAGGTTGGTTTGGGCTCTGGTATAATCGATGTAACTGGCTGAGCCTCGCCCACAGGTAGTACACCTAGGGTCTGATATATGGCAGCATTGTGCTCTGGAGCCTGAGTGGTAGGGGTCTGTGCTCCTCCCTCCTACCTGAGATGTGGTTATATATACCGGAAATAGCCCTTCCTGAGCCATAGAATCCATGAACCACAGCACACGGCCTATGACCTAATGGAATCTCGTTGCAATCATAAAATTTGGTGGGTCTGGCTTAGCTGCATGCGCCTCATCCTGCTCCTTAATAACAGGTCCTCCACTGGATCCACTAGTGGTGCAATAGGAGCAACTCTAGGACGTCCTCCTCCTCTAGCAGGAGTTGTGGCCCTCCCTCGGCCTCTGCCTTGGCCTATAACAACCTGGGAGCAGCCTCTCTGCCACTAAACACAGTCGCAATACGCGTTCTCACCATCTGTGAGAGAATAAGAAAAAGATACTTAGCATAACATCAACTGCACAATGGAAGATGAAGAAATGGAAGTTTCCTTACACCCATAGCCTCTCGAAGATAAGTACGAATGTCTGTGCACCGATCCTCAAGACTATATTAGGCCTGCTCATGACTTGTGAGTCCTATGTGAACCTAGTGCTCTGATACCAAGTTGTCATGATCTATTTCCATAGGTCGTGATGGCGCCCAACGTCACCGTTAGGCAAGCCAATGGGGAACAAATCTATCTATTTATTTATTTTATTATTTTAAAGTCATGAATTTTATTTAATAAAGAAAATAAGTATAAAAGGTCATGGTGATTTAAAGCATACAAATAAACATAAGAGTGGAATGGTGATATTAACAGGCAAAAATGATAAATATCTACTAAAAATTTCCAAAAACCTGATATCATAAGTGCACGAGAAATCTAGTAAAATATACAAACCACTACAACTATTATGTGAAATAAAATAGACAGGAATAATAAATACAACAGGAAGGATACTTGGAGTGCTGTAGACCAGAGCAAGGGAGAGCAGCTCACCACTAGGCCTCTGGGTAATGTGGATGCGCGCTCGAACGAGTACTAGATGTACCTGCCTCAGTACTTGCACAATTTGTGTAGAAGTGTAGCATGAGTGCGTAAACTAACATGTACCCAGTAAGTAACTAGTCTAACCTCGAAGAAGTATTGATGAAGGGTCAAAATCGAAACTTACTAGTGGTTAAATAAAGTGCAAGAATTATAAATAGGCATAAAATACAACAGTAATAATGGAATGGGGAAACAATAAATAAACGATTCCTTAATGAAATATCAATTTAAAATCAAAATTATCACGTGCCAACTTCACGACATGGACCCGGTGAAACTGAATTCTCCGTTAAGATGCGGAGTACCAACGGCTAGACAACTAAGATCCATCAAGTAATATCAATTCTCAAGTCATGAAGGAATTTTCAAGTGTAATCGGACTCCTAACAATATTATGCACGAGTTATATCGAGGTCATATAGAACGATCCAGAATAATCATGTGCACTGTTGAGGGTCGACCGACGCGAAGCATAGATGCATCTCATATATCTACTGTCGAGGCATTCAGCCCGATCCACAGGAATAGATTAACTCTACAAGCTACAGTTAACGACTACAATACAACAATAATACTCAAAGAAGACATGATTTTCACCAACAATCAAGTATTCACCCAAAACTCAAGATAATGAAGATCGGTCTCACAAAATTCTAAATTAAATTTTAATTATAAATTCAAGTAATTAAACTAACAAGTTGGGTTCAAATAGTACTAGTATGGCATGGTAAAGTCCTATGTCTACCCGAACATAAGAATGATTTTAGCTATGTATGGACTCTCGCCACTTCGTGCGTATGTAGCACCGACTATTAATAATTAACCATTTAAACACCTAAGGGAAAATTCCCTCTTACAAAATTAGGAAAGTGACTTACCTCGTTTTTAAGTCCTTTTTCCGTTCCTCAAACCACACTAATATCCTCAAAAGCCGAGCAACTAGAAACTAGTCAAAAGTTGTACAAACTAATTAATATATGCTCAAAAACCCATAATTCATCTATTAGACTAATTACCCAACCCAATTTGAAAAATTCCTAAAAGTCACCTCCGAGCCCATGTGCCCGATTTTTGGATTTTTTGTAGATAAATGTTACCCATAAACTTACGAACTCAAATATATAATTTATATTTAATTCCATAATCAATTTCGTGGTCTAATCCCATTTTTACCAAAACCAAGATTTTCAACATAATCCCTTGATTTCTACAATTTCTATGTTAAAATCTACTCATAATCTATGTATTAAACTCACATTGTATAGGAATAACTTACCTTAAAATACTAGATGAAAAATCCCTCTCCAAGAGCTCCAAATCGTTCAAGAGAAGTGGAAAATGAAGAAAATGGCCTAAGTCTCGTTGATAAAACTAGTCACTGCCCATACATTCCTTCTTCCCAATCGCAAAAAGGGGGTGGGGATCGCAAAGGAAAAAGTCTGCCACGCCCAGAAAAGCTCTACGCGAATGCGTTCTCTAACTTGCGATCGTGAAGGCTAACCTAGCCTTACCTTCGCGAACGTGTTCTAACCTTCGCGAACGCGAAAGGTAAAAACCAATTGACCTCCCTGACCCAGTTCTTCTAGGGGAACACGAAAATGTCTTTGCGAACGCGAAGGCCACTGGTCTCAATCCATCACGAACGTGATTGGGACTTCGCAAATGTGAAGCACAAAATGTCCCTGTCCCCAATTCCTTCTACTCGAACGTGTTCTAACCTTCGCGAACGCGAAAGGTAAAAACCAATTGACCTCCCTGACCCAGTTCTTCTAGGGGAACACGAAAATGTCTTTGCGAACGCGAAGGCCACTGGTCTCAATCCATCACGAACGTGATTGGGACTTCGCAAATGTGAAGCACAAAATGTCCCTGTCCCCAATTCCTTCTACTCGAACATGAGACATCTTCTACGTTCGCGAAGACGGAAAGTAGTAGCAGATTTTTCTGAAACTTGGACTTAACTTCGGGTGGTTTGAAACACACCCGAGGCACCTGGGACCCCGTCCAAATGCACCAACAAGTTCATAAACACAATATAGACCTGCTCAAAGCCTCGAACACGTAAAATAACAACGAAACTAAGAATCACACCCTAGAACCAAATTAATCAACTTATGAACTTCAAACTTCTTCAACTAGTTCTGAACGCGACGAGTCATACTTAGACAACTAGGAATGATGCCAAATTTTACGCCCAAGTCATAAATCACCATACGAATGTATTCTCAGGCTCGAAATCCCAAATGTACATTGATAATACCAAAGTCTACTTCCAACCAAATTTAAGAAACTCTAAAACCTTCAAGGCACCAACTTTCAATATTAAGTGCCAAAACGCTCCCAGATCACCTGAAACTCGATCTAAATACACGCCCAAGTCCAAAATGATCATACAAACCTATTGGAACCATCAAATCCCAGTTTCGAGATTTTTTACTCAAAATATTGACTGAAGTCAAACTTGACAATCTTAGGCCACTATTAAGGAACTAAGTGTTGCAATTTCAACCTGAACCCTTCCAAAACCAAACCACTCATCCTCGCAAGTCATAAAATAAAAAATGAACATAGGGAGAGTCTTAAATAGGGAAATGGGGATCTATAAAGCTAATTGACCGGTCTGGTCATTACAGGCTGTCTGAACTGCTTTACCCCAGAATAACTTAGGTAGTTTAGCCATCCTGAGCATACTTCTCACCTTCTCACTAATGACGTGTTTCATCCTCTCAGCTAAATTATTTTGTTGTGGGGTTTCAAAAATGACTTTTCATGTCTAATCCGATGGATCGGACAATACTCTTCAAAATCTCTTGAAGTGTACTCACCTCCATAGTAGTTACAAAGTTTTGCCGTCATACCTTTGGCAAAAGATATGGGTGATTTCCTAGAAAGAATCTGAAATTTCTTCTCTCTTATATGACCCATTATTTTATACCACAAATTTACAAAAATCTCATCTTATGCCGCGTTTAATTTTCCTCGGCATATTTTTGATTTGCATTCTACGATGTTCCATGAGCAACTCCCTTTACAATTACCAATGGTCCCTTGGTGAGTCTCCATTTTTTATTTGCAAAATAGTTCTCGTACTCGTATCGATCCAAAGCTATTCCCGAGATTAAGTTCATCTACAAATTAGGTACATGTCGAACGTCTTTTAGAACCAATGTGCATTTGGCATTTTGTCTTGATACAAATATCACTGATCCTCATAATCTTTAAGTAAATTGTGTTACCTATTCTCACAATATCGAGATCACATGTTATATATCTGCAAAAAGATTCTTTACTGATGTGGCATGGTAAGATGCTACTATGTCAACCACTCATTCTGACTCTGGATCTGCCAAGTGCATGCATTTCTCTTTATTTTTTATGAAGAGAACAACATTATCATTATTTTGTACTATGGTGATTGTGTTGTCGTCATTCTTCTTGCCACCACTTTCACTTTTGCCCTTCTTGCATTTGGACAATCTCTTTTGAAATGACCTGATTGATTACAATTATAGCAATTTCTAGCTCTTGATTTGGATTGGTTCTTAGACTTTCCACGAGCTTCGGATATACCATAATTGCTCGAACCCTTTTGGTGACTCTTGCCTTGTGACGACCCAGCCGGTCATCTTAAGAATTAATGCCCTGATCCCTTATTAACTGCTTTATCTGTATTTATTTCTGCTATTTTGATTTGCCGGGATGTTCGGTTTTAAGTTTCGTAGAGTTTTGGGACACTTAGTCCCTAAATGAGAGCTTCAGTGTTGGAAAGTTGACTGTAGTCGGAATAGTGTGAAGATAGCCTCGAAATGGAAATCTGATGGGTCTGTTAGCTCCGTTGGGTGATTTTGGGCTTAGGTGCGTGTTTGGATTGTGTTTTGGAGGTCCGTAGCTAATTTAGGCTTGAAATGCTGAAAGGTAGAATTTTGAAGTTTCCGGTTCGATAGTGAGATTTTGATTCGAGGGTCGAAATGGAATTCTGGAAGTTGGAGTAGCTCCGCAGTGTTTAATGTGACGTGTGTGCAAAATTTCAAGTCATTCGGACGAGGTTTGATAGACTTTTTGTTCGAAAGCGTATTTTTAGAGTTTTTGGAATTCTTAGGCTTGAATCCGATGAAAAATAGGTGTATTGATGTTGTTTGGAGTGTTCTGAAGGTTCGAACAAGTTTGAATGATGTTATGGGATATGTTGGTAGATTTGGTTGGGGTCCCGGGGCCTCGGGTGTATTTTGGATGCTCAAACGGGCACTTTTGGTCTTAGGGAGATTGTTGGTTTTCTGGTATTTTTTGCAGCAGAGTTTTGTTCATTGCGATCGTGTAAGATCACATGCGATGGCATAGAGTAAGTTGAGGCCAGGCGATTTTGTGAATCGCGATCACAAAGGAAGGAGTGCGATCGCATAGGTTGAGCAGTGTTGGTCAATGCGTTCGCATAAAAGGACTGGAATGGCAGTGAAGTGATAGAATTGTTCTATGCGACTACATAGAGAAGGTCGCGATCGCATTGCTTTGGAGAATTTGTCTTATGCGATTGCATATGTGTTCCTGCGATGCAATCGCGTAGGGTTAAAATCTGGGTAGTATTTAAATAGCCCATCTGCGACCCTTCTTCATTTTTCCACCATTTTTGAACGGGATTGAGCTTTTGAAGGTGAGTTTTGAGGGAACCAAAGGGGAATCACTTGGAGGTAATATTTTTGACTTCATAACTTGTTTATATATGATTAAAGACCTTGTTGCACTGCTCATCTCGTCAGCCAGAGATGGAGGACAGGTGGGTAGGGGTTTCTTTAGAGGTGGAGGCCAACCAGGTTGGCGCTCTGGTGAGGTTCTATGCCTTTCCATCCAGACCTGATGTAGTAGCCTCAGACGTCGTGATCACAGATATTATTTCTATCTGCAGTAGGGATACTTCAGTACTTTTAGTTCTAGGGTCTACATATTGATATGTTTCTTCTCTAATTCCTCTTTATTTGCATGTCTCTCGTGATTCCTTGGGTGTTCTTGTATATATGTCCACGCTAGTGGGTGATTCTATTATTGGGGATCAGGTTTACCTATGTTGTGACTTTCTGTGGTTATGAGACCAGGGTGGATCTTTTTTTGCTCGATATGACCAACTTTAAGGTCTTCTTTTTCATGGATTGGTTATCTCTGTACTATGCCGTTCTAGATTGACATGCCAAGACTGTTACCTTAGCAAAGTCAGAGTTGCCTCGATTAGAGGGGAAGGGTTCATCTATCAGTATGTCTAGTCGGGCTATCTCTTTCTTGAAGGCTCGACATATGATCAAGAAGGGTTGTTTGGCCTATTTGGCTTATGTTTGGGATACTGTTATGGAGATCCCCATGATTGATTCAATGACTGTGGCACAAAAGTTCTTCGATGTATTTCCTTTTGATCTACTAGGCATGCCACCAGATCGTGATATCGATTTCTATATTGATTTGGCATCAGGAACCCAGCAAATATCTAACCCATCATGTGGCATGGCTCCGAAAGAGTTAAAGGAACGGCTTGAGAAGTGGCTTGCGAAGGGGTTTGTCAGGCCGAGTGCATTTCCTTTGGGTGCACTGGTATTGTTTGTGCAGAAGAAGGATGGGAATATGTGAGTGTGCATTGGTTACCGCTAGCTGAACAAAGTTACATTTAAGAATAAGTACATTTTGCCGCATATTGATGATTTGTTTGATCAGTTACAAGGAGCTAGTGTGTTCTCTAAGATCCGCTTGAGGTCTGGGTATCATCAACTGAGGATTCGAGGTCCGGATGTTCCGAAGACGACTTTCTAGACTAGATATGGGCATTATGAGTTTCTAGTGATGTCGTTCGGCTTGACTAACGCCCCGGTAGAGTTTATGAATTTGATGAATTGGGTGTTCAGTCCATATCTTGACTCATTTGTCATTGTCTTTATTGATGACATATTGATCTACTCGCATATGGAGGAGCACGAGCAGCACTTGAGGTTGTGCTTCAGACCTTGCAGGAACAAAAGCTATATGATAAGTTCTACAAGTGTGAGTTCTTGGAGCATGTTATATCAGTTGAGGGTATTAAAGTAGATCCCAGGAAGATTGAGGCAATAGAGTTGGCCTCGTCCTACCACAATGACCAAGATCATGAGTTTCTTAGGGCTAGCAGGTTATGGAGGGTTTCTCATCCATTGTAGCTCTTTTGACTAGATTGACCTAGAAAGGTGCTCTATTTATATGGTCCGATGATTGTGAGACTAGCGTCCAGAAGCTCAAGACCGCATTGACTACAGCACCGGTGTTAGTATTTCCCTCCAGTTCAGGGATGTATATTGTATATTGCGACACTTTATGCATTGGCTTGGGTTGTGTATTGATGCAGAAGGAGCGAGTTATTCTTTCACGTCAGCTGAAGTCCCACGAGAATAATTACCACATACATGATTTAGAGTTGGTTGCGATAGTTCATACCCTCAAGATTTGGAGGCATTATATTTATGAGGTGTTGTGTGAGGTCTACACCGATCATCATAGTTTGCAACATTTGTGTAAGAAGAGGGATCTTAATTGAGGTAGCTTAGGCGGCTTGAGTTGCTGAAGGATTATGATATTACTATCCTCTATCATCCGGGCATGGCGAATGTGGTTGTGTATGCCTTGAGTAGAAAGGTTGAGAGTATGGGTAGTTTGCCATTCATATCAGTAGAGGAGAGGCCATTGGCTTTAGACATTCAGTCTATAGCTAACAGACTTGTGAGGTTGGATATTTTAGAGCCTAGTCGAGTTCTAGCATGTGTTGTGGCTCAGTATTCTTTATTTGAGAGGATCAAGGCTTGTCAGTATGATGATCCGCACTTTCTAGTTCTTAGAGAGATAGTATTATGGGGTGGTGCCAAAGAGGTTACTATAATGATGATGGTGTTCTGCGGCTTCAGGGTCGCCTATGTGTTCCTAATGTTGATGTCCTGAGGGAGACTATTCAAGAGAAGGCACACAGTTCGCATTCTATTCATCTAGGTGCTACAAAGTTGTAATGTGACTTGAAGAAGCATTACTAGTGGTGGCGGATGAAGAAGGACATAGTATAGTATGTGGCGAGTTGTCTAGATTGCTAATAGTTTAAGTATGAGCACCAGAGACCAGGTGGACTACTTCAGCAGATGGTTATACCGGAGTGGAAGTAGGAGCACATCACTATGGACTTCTTAGTTGGTTATCACGGACGTTGAGGAAGTTTGATGTTGTTAGGGGTCATTATCGACTAGGTTACCAAGTCGGCACACTTTATTCCAGTTGTGAATATGTACTCTTCAGAGAGGTTGGCCCAGATTTATATTCAAGAGATTGTCCAGCTATATGATATGCCTATTTCCATCATTTTAGATAGAGGCCCTCAGTTCACTTCACATTTCTGGAGAGCAATACAAAGTGAGTTGGGTACCCGTGTAGAGCTCAACACGACTCTTCATTTGCAGACCAAAGGGTAGTCGGAGAAGACAGTTCAGATTTTGGAGGATATGCTTAGAGCATGTGTGATTGACTTCAGAGGGTAGTTGGATTGATTCTTACCTTTGTCTGAGTTTGCTTATTGTTTACCGTGAAAATGGTAACAACAATTAAATTTGTAAATGGGATTCTAAAAATACGTGATCTATTCTCGAGCTAGTTGTTAGAGCAGTTGATGCTAATAATATAGAGTTTAATGATGAAATGCAAGCTAAAACGAGATAATAATCGAACCGAGGAGCCTGCTACCCGGATGTAGGTCTGGTCGATGGGGGACCTCAGGGTCAAAGTCAGGGTCGAATTCGAGCTATCGGGGATAGTCGGGAATGGGATAACAGTTGAATATATAATTAAACAAGGCTCTTTACGGCCGATACTGAGCTTATGTGATGAATAATAGGTAAGAAAGCGATGGATATTAAGGTAGCCTCGGGCCAGTGAGAACGAATAAGTTAGAAAGAAAAGAGAGAGAGAGGTATATTATTGCACTTGTGGAGAAATGGAGCAACATCAGTCGTTTACAATGTAGGGTGAGTCCCCTTTATATAGGAGGGGAACTCGGCTGCAAGTACGTGGGGATTAATTACAAAGTATGGAGATGGAATGGCTTGACGCGATGCCTCAGCATAGGCTCTGGATAGGCCGGCCCTGTCAGACTTAGCCGTGTGCCTTGGGAGCTTCCCCTTCTATCCTCGCTTCGATCTCTGTCTTCTCTGAGTCGGGCCTCGACGAGCCCCGAGGTCGGGAACTCGGCCATGGCTTCCCGTCCTCGAGGTCTTGAGGCGTTCTTCCAAAATGACTTGACAGCGAGAAATCAAGTCCTTTGAGTTTGTCGTGTACAGATAGTCTCCGCGTTTCCCATAACAAAGTGATGGGAAATGATTCTTACTCTTGACTCTTTGAGCTTCTTACTGCGACATCATACCGATGATGTGACTCCTGGCAGGAGTTTTATGATAACCGGGCATCCATGGGCTCGTGTATTTTCGACTTCATTCAATGCACTCCCGATTCCCATTCTCCAAGGTGAAGGTATCGTCGTCGATTTGGTTTTCCAAGGATTTATTAACTGCGTCCGTTGGTCAATCTTTCAAAGTATCGACGATCGTGTCGTAATACCCCTATAAATGGGGGTGTATTGGCGTTGTTTTTCCTATCCCAGTGCCTTCATTGGTTTGCTTGCCTATTCCTTCTTATCATCTTCTTCTATCCTTGAACATCATGTTTGGGGCTCATGGCCTCAAGGCCGTTTGGGGAAGCTCCCCCAGATCGTGTTGTGGCCCTTTGTCGAGACTTCCCTTTGTTGAGCATAATCGTGCCATCCCGCTATTGTTGTGGTCATCGATATACTGGCCTTTGCTACTGCTGTTGGCCCGAGGTGATGATGGATGGGGAGTCGGTTCCCCCTCATGTAGGCAGTCGTTCGGATTATGCACTGCTGCTCAAAAAGGGGCTCGGATTATACACCGTTGCTCATCCTCATACCCCGGCTCGACGTTGTGTTATGCTCCGAGTTGGGGGCATGCACGGCTAGACGTTCCAACAAGTAGATTATAAGTAGTCGTGCAAGCGGGACCGAGGGTTGTTTGGTCTGCTGTCTCTCCGAGGTTTTCTTGGCCAACGAAGGGTCCTCAAGCTTCGGAGAGCTATGGCATTTTTTCATCCCTCCCTGCCACTCACCTTGTCCCTTGGGGATATCAGTGTGGAAGGTGGGATGAAACTTACGAGGATGCGCGTCTGGAGGCACCTGTTGTGGACCTTCGAAGGTGGACTGGTCTTCGGGCTTTTACTTTGCGTGTGCATCCCTTTGTTTCTTCCTTTATGCGTAAAAATTCTCCATAGGCTTTTGTAATTGTATGTAATGACCCTTCGAGGGCTGTTGTACATGGTTTTTTGTGAATATGAATATACTCCATTGACTTCTGCTTTTGATCTTTGCTTTGTTATTGCATGCAACCGTGCCCTTCGAGGCCTTTTGAATGTCTTCCTTTATTGTTGACCGCCGACATTTTAACTTGGGCGTAAGCATTCTTTCCGATCCTCTGCCGATCAACATGGCTCTCTTTCAAACCCATCATCGTGCCTCGGACCAATCCTAGATTGATCTGATAGGCCCGGGCTGCCGGGGCCCTCCGGGTTGTATGGATATAATATGCCGAATTTCGGGGCCTTCGAGGATGTTATCTTGAATGAAGGTCAGTTTTGGGTACTTGAGTGTCCCATTTGATCTTGATGTAGATAGCCCCTTTTAGAACGTATAGGATAGACTTCTGATGAGGAGTTGCCCGTACTCAGGCGCTGCCTCGGACCTTCGTGGAGCTTTCATGATTAGAGTTTCTTGTGTTTATTCTTCTTTATTAGAAAGGAAATCATGATATCGGGTATTGTCCCACGTTGAGTGATGGAGTCAAAGCTTCCCGAAGTCCGACTTCTCTTCGGCGGGGGTCCTCGGGGTAGAGCGCTGCCTTGAGATTGGAGATAATACGGACAATTCCTCGAATCTTGGCTTCTCGTTAGAGGATGCTTTCGGGACCAGGTGTCACCCTGTCGATCTGCATCGAGGCTGTAGGTTTCTCGGGGCTCACTCCGGGTAGGCGAGTCGTCGCTGCTTCTTGCATATATGTGGGGCGGCTTTGGCTTCTTCGCAAGACCTCACTATTTTTAGATAGCTGCTCTTCCGCTTTGGCGTAGGGTTCTTCATTTCTTCAGGCGCGAAAAGTGTTGGTGCACGCCCTTGATCCTATCTGTTAGTTTTACCATAGTCATGGCAACCACTTTGAGGCCGGCCCGGCAAGCAGTGGGGAGTGCTGTTCCAGAAGGTCAACAACCGCGCGAGTTCGCTCTGAAAATGGCGTCTTTGATAAGAGGGGAACATCTGGAGATGGTGAGAAAATACTGTGGATGGAGCAAGGGGATCACGCTGCAGGTGCTTCCCCCGGATGAGAGTTCACGAACCCTACTGGTGGATTCTTGATCGTATACCTATATCCTTTCTCGTTTGGTCCCCTTGATAGGGTTGTGCTTGATTTTTGCTTGAAGTAACGGGTTACTTTGGCGCAGATACATCCGTCATTTTGGTGAGTAGTGTTGATGATGAGGTTCTTTGCGGAGAAGGCTGGGCTTGAATTCATGCTTAACCATCTCGTCAGGCTATACCGGCCCATTCATCACCAGGGCCTGCTAACCCTGAGGTGTCATTCGTCCACGCTTTTTGTAGTTGACGACAAAGAGGACGGGGATCGAGAGTGGGCCGGTTGGTTTGTCCAGGTCCGAACGGTTGACATTATCCCTGTGGAGCTTTTACCATTTCTTGAAGGGTGGAATTATGCACGTGAGTGGAGCGTCTGGTGCTTTTTTAGATTTTGCCCATAGCAAAAATCAGTTGAATAATAGTGTTTTTTCCCTTGTTGCAGCAACTTCATGGATGTCAGGCGAAGTCTTTGACCTGCCCGGCTAGGTCTGGAGGCTGGTGACTCATTCGACCTGCAATGAGCGTCGGTGGCGAGTTGTGCTTCGTATCAGATGGGGAGCAAAATACCAAGGTATGTGCGCATGCTGCCTTTGCCTTGGCCTTCGTATATTTGAGGTAATATTTTCCGCTTTCATTTGTACCAGATACGCCACTTGCAGATATCGGGCGGTTCCTTGGGATGAGACAATGCTCTTCCGAAGAGGGGAAGGAGTCGTCGGTCTTCGAGCCGAGGGACGATGGTGATAAGAGGGATCGGCACCCGCGATGTGATGGAGCTTTTAGTGGTGCTGAATGGGCTCATGTTTCTGAATAGAGGGCATCGTCCGAGTCTGCTGCTCCCGGAGTATCTGATTTCCAGGCGGTAGTTCCTCTAAGTGAATATGTTTTGCCTGAGGTTGGTTATTCTGGGGCCGAAGAGGCAAGATCAACAGGAGTATATTCTAACTTCGAGGAAGTCCGTCGGCTTCACTTCGTGGTGATTTTAGGCGCATTTTTCCTGTATTCCGCGTCCTTCTCCCCCTATTGAGCTTTCCTTGTGTAGGCCTGCAATAGGCTTATGTCTGAGTTGCTCCATCAATGGGACAGGCTTCAGAAAATTCTAAGCGAGGGCTAGTCCCTTAGGCTCCTTAGCGTGGAGAAGGAGGTCGAGTTGCTGCATTGGTGATATGAGGCGTACCAGAGCTCGAATTATGAGAGCTATTTGATGGAGCAAGTAACCTTTTGCAGCTCGTGCTTTGCTCTCTTTGGCCCTTAAGGTTAACCCCCTTTTTTTATATTAGTTGCAGAAAAAGACGGAGGCTTTTGAGTACCTCAAGGGCGACATCGACCGCGTCAGAACTGTCTGTGGTGAGCTAAGGGCTCAGGTGCAAGCTCAAGCATTAGAGGAGACAGGCACCTCGGCCAAGGTCCCCGCCTTCAAAGTCCAACACCGCTTGGCTTGTGATAATGCCAAAATTCAAGCGGATATGATCGGGAAACTTGAATCTGACCTCTCGAAGATCAAGGATGAGATAATTGATGCTCGAGATGAAGCGGCACTAAGCCGAACCAAGGCTGATCAGGAGATGGTGATTCATATGAAAGATGATGCGGACGCTCAAGCCGAGCTGAAGCGAGCCCTCGACCGGGATAAGAAGATCGAGGAATATGTTCGTTGCAGATCTCTAAGAGAAGTACTCGAGGAGATCGGTGTGAGGGGCTTTGTTTTCTCAGAGGAATTGGCTCAAGCAAGGGCAGACGAGCGTGACGCGCGGTCACTTCTTGCTGACGAGGCAAAGAGCGAACCCGACAAACTGTAGCCCTTTAGAGCGGAGCGTAGATTTTGCTGTTTTGTCGCTTTGTATTGATAGATGCAGAGCATGTATGTAGATGGAGAGTGCGCGCGACTTCTTTTTTTTGCGTATGTAAGATAAGAGGAAACTTGAAGCTTTATTTCTTCCTCATCTCTTTTCTATTATTGCTTTTGACCAGGCGGGCTGGTTTCAGTGTTTGGCGGGATCCTCGTAGGTCCAAAACTGATCGGACAGGCTCAGGGGCTCTTAAGTGTGATCCTTGACGTGAGCGGGTGTTGGGGTTTCCGTGCTTTGCACTGCTGTTTAGGCTTAGTTTCCGAGTCAAGCTTTAACTCGAACTTTCCTGCCCTTAAATCATCTATGCCCGTGCGGGCAGGTAGTAAGTGTTCCCATTTCTTGCCCTTGGACATTTGCCATTTCGACTATTTTGGGTTCAATCTCCGAGTCGCGTTGCGATTGGCTCAAATTGACCCTCAAGTTTTATCCTGCCTGCATGGGCAGACGGCGATGGCCTTTTGTGCTTCTGATCGAAGTGACCTTACAGGTGGGTGGCCCGGAGGCTCACTCAGCTGGCGATAGTGGCATTTATGCCGTGACCTTAGGCATATTGTAGTTTAACCATTTCGGGTCCAGTCTCCGAGTCGCGCTGTGACTCGAGGTTCAATTGACCCTCAAGTTTTATCCTGCCTGTATGGGCGGACGGTGATGGCCTTTTGTGCTTCGGGTCGAAGTGACCTTACAGGTGCGTGGCTCGGAGGCTCACTCGGCTAGAGATAGTGGCATTTGTGACGTGCCTTTAGGCATATTGTAGTTTAACCATTTCGGGTTAAGTCTCCGAGTCGCATTGTGACTCGAGGTTCAATTGACCCTCAAGTTTTATCCTGCCTATATGGGCGGACGGCGATGGCCTTTTGTGCTTCGGGTCGAAGTGACCTTACAATATGTGGCCTGGAGGCTTGCATAGTTAACTATTTTGGATCCAGTCTCTGAATTGGGTTATGATTCGAGCTCATTTTAATCCTTAAATTGTCAATTTTTTAGTTTGCGACATTGACTCTTACGCTGTTTGGTCGTAGAGACCTTTTAATATGTGGCCCGTAGGCTTGCTTAGCTGGCGACAATGGCTCTTACGTTGTTTTTGCTGGTGGGATTTTTTGTAGGCTTTGTTTTCCGCTCGTTAAGGTGTTTTGAAATAGTTTTTCCTGACCCGTCGTCGGTTCTTAAACAACCTCGATTTCAAGTCGTTATCGGTGATGTTTCGAGCACCTCGGAAGGTTCATAGTTCGTAGGCTGAGTAGGTCGAAGCCTTTGTGATTTAGAGCCGACATAGTCGAAGATCGTTTTTGCCTGTTGAGGGAAGCCTGTTTTAATCGGTTCTTTCCGAAGTATATTTAAAGTAGTGAACTGCAATTTTGTTTAGCGACGGTCAGGCATCTCTGAGTCGCGTTAGTTTGGTTGTATCAGCCATTTTGACCATAGCCATATGTGTTTGGCCGGAGCCATTTTGATCCCGAGTGATAGTTCAGGCGTCTACACCAAGGGTATGCCCTTTTGGGACTCTTACAAATGCGACGTATAGCCTGAACTTCGGGGTTTTCATGCTTGTTGAGGTCTTATAGTTTGTCATGCCTGTTGAGGTCTTACAGTTTTTGTTGTAATGTAGAATAGATCTGGTTGCGCCGAGTCTGCCCGCTAGGGGTCTTACAGTTTCGGGTTTTCCAGCGCATGGCGATTAATGACAGTCTCCGAGTCATCGAATTTGTTTAAGCATGAAGACCACTTTTTGTGAGCTCGGAGTTGCCTTATAGGGGCTTTATGAGCCCGGAGTTCCGACCCTGGGGTTGTGCGAGTGCCAAATTATTGACGTTAAGTCTCCGAGTATTTCAGGATGCATTTGGTGAAGGGGCCTCTGTTAGGGGTATACTTGAGATTTCCTTGTTTAGAGAACAAGAGGTTGAAAAGATATCCTTTTATTGCTTGGTGTAGACATACATTGTTTCATTGTCATGATCTCGGCTCGTGCGGTCTTGTCTTCTCGGACCATTTGATCCGGTACATAATTCCCTATCGAGACTTAGTCTATCGTTTCCCGATCCTCCCGAGGGGACGGTGCCCTTAGAAGAAGATCACCCCTCATTGTTGGACTGTAGAAGAAGGCCAACGATCTTATTGGATTCTTCTCTAGGGATACGCTGCTCCGCTAATAATCTTGCTGATGAGGCCCTCTTTGGAGCGGAAGTCCGATTGAGGGGTCAAAGCGCGACGGGCCCTTTATTAGAGCTTAGGGATCTCCGGGTGGAGTTAGAACCTTTGAATATTCTGGCCAATTGTCTGCATACAGGTTAGTGAAAAAATAACAAGGGAGTAAAGCAGTTCTTCCTCACCGCGGGATGTGTAGGCGATGATTTGAGATTTGGTATGCTCCTACTCTTTCGAGGCATGAGTCTTGATACAGCCCCCGCTGTATCTTGTCAGGCTTGGACAAAGATGTGGTTTGCTTACCCTTTGATCCTTCTGAGGGTGGGGGCATTGATGTCGGCGATGAGCCAGATGGCGAAGAATTTCCTCTTGTTGTGTATTGCTTTCTGTCGACTTATTTTAGTCCTGCTCTTTGTGAGGGGTATCATGCTTTTGGCGAAATGGGGCTGACGCTGCCTCCGGGTGGTGCGCCAATGGTCTTCCGAATAAGACGCCTGTGCTTTGCGCCTCTTTCGATGGTACAGAGCTCGTCGACTCGGCCCGAGCTCAGACGGGCTGTATCAAGAGAATGGTCTTTGAGGCGATTTGTCATTTGGAATTCGCCAGGGATTCGGGATACAGGAGCGATTTGGTCCGTTAGTCCCGACCACCCTACTGAATTTGGTCTGACATCGTTTTTGTGCGTGACTGAACCACCTGAATTCAAGAACACATGTTTTATTTAAGATAAATCAAATGAGGGAGAGGGTTACCAATGCGTCAGTGTGACGCTGGGGAGGAGTCTCGGTGCCTTTTTCCCTAGGTGTAAGGGTGTCCTCCGAGATATTTCCCTGGACCCATTTTTTCCTGACGGCGAACATTTTTACTTCCCATTTTATGAGTCCCCGTAGGGTGTCGTCGCTCTTTCACTGTCGTGGTAATACGTCTTGGTTTGTTCGCTTCATCTTTCTCGGTTGCCCTCCTCCCTTGGGTCTGGACTCGAGCCTGACCGTTATGGTACTCGGCGGTGATTTTTATTGAGTAGCACGGCTATTGTCCCTCTGAGCTAGTGTCCATTTTTGACCCCGTGGCCGCGCGTGCCCTGCGGTCCCCACGCCAGGTTGTGGTTCCTTTGAAGGGTCTTGGTCGAATATGCCTGAGCCGTTCGGCGTCCCTGGTTTCGCTTATGGTGATCATGATATTTGGTATAGCAATGTTGAAATTGTACTCCACTAAGCGGGGTTCCTCTGCCGGTTGTGCCTCGTTAGATCCGATTCCACTGAAGGTTCCTCGAGGATGTTGCCCTCGAGCTATTTCCCTACCGTTGCGTGGTAGATTGCATCTTGTGGCATTCCTCCCATTCGCGGTGCATGGATGGTACCTCCATCTGTTTGACATTAGTTTCTTTGCTGGGAGCCTGCTTGGGTATACCGGGCCCGTAGAGGCTCCTAAACGGTTGTCTGTGGCCTTGATTCATGGCAGATGACAGGTACGGGCATCCGACCAGGTCTTCGCTGGGTATCTGATTAAGCTTCGTTTGAAATGACCCGGAGTCGTCGGGCATGCTTCTTTTAAACTTTGGGCGAGGGCCTGGGCTGCGCAGTCATCCGAAACCAAGAGCGATCTCATTCGTCCTATCAGGGAATGAGGCGCGACTTCCTGTGATGTTTCATTCTCTCTTTGTTCGGCCTCCGATGTGCCGGGCTCTTCCATTACTGCTTCGATGGCGTCGGCATATGCTTCTGCAGAGGAACCTGTTGGCGCGGTAAGCGAGTTTGTGAGGTCAGGCGCAAGGCTGCGGTGCCACATCATCGTTCAATGAGACGGGCTCAAACTCATCATCTTGAAGGTCGCTGCCTTTTTCCGCACATGTGTAAGCGGTGGTGCGCTCGTCGGGACCCGAGGTCCTGTCGCACCTAGGGAGTTCTGGCATTCTGAATTTCCATAAAGCAGGTTCTGGGACCGCTTTCCCGGGAGATAACTGTTGCATGAACCTCCATGAACCTGACTCGACTCCCTTGGAGAGATCCTCCAGCGGCATCGTTGTGGCGGAGTCTGTTATCGGTCCATTGTCGCTTGATCTTTTGGGTACGCATTCGGCGAGGGAGCCATTTTCAGTGCTACTGTGCTGGGGATCCCCGAATGACTCTGCAACTGAGCGATAGCCAACTATTGTGCCTGCAATATTTCAAAAATGTCATGAAGACTAACTTCCTGTGTTTCCGAGCCGAGGTTTGTTGGGCTTCCTGTTGGTCGATATGCTGAATGCTCCTGTCGGTGCAAGAAGTTTTATCGACATGCTACGCGTCCTATGAGTCCGGGTCCGCTAGAATCAGTCCAGGGGCGTTATCGAGATTTTGTAGTGGTGCTCCGGCGACCGGGACAGCCATTCCATTTTCCCCGTGGTTTTGAGGTTGTCGTTCTCGAGTCTATTTACCGAGCCAGACATTTTGATCTGAAATCAAAGGATTTTAGACAAGAAAAAGGGTGAAAGATAATGTACGTTTGTGCAATGAAACTAGCAAGGAAATAATCACTATTATTTTTAGCCCCACGGTGGGCGCCAAAATGTTTACGTGAAAATGGTAACAACAATTAAATTAGTAAATGGGATTCTAAAAATATGTAATTTATTCCCGAGATAGTTGTTAGAGCAGTTGATGCTAATAATATGGAGTTTAACGATGAAATACAAGCTAAAATGAGATGATAATCAAATCGGGGGGCGTGCTACCCAAATATAGGTCTGGTCTATGGGGGACCTCGGGGTCAAAGTCAGGGTCGAATTCGAGCTATCGACGATAGTCGGGAATGGGATAACAGTTGAATATATAATTAAACAAGGCTCTTTATGGCCGATACTGAGCTTATGTGATGAAGAACAAGTAAGAAAGCGATGGATATTAAGGTAACCTCGGGCCAGTGAGAACGAATAAGTTAGAAAGAAAAGAGAGAGGGAGAGAGAGAGGCATATTATTGCACTTGTGGAGAAATGGAGCAACATCAGTCATTTACAAGGTAGGGTGAGTCCCCTTTATATAGGAGGGTAACTCGGCTACAAGTACGTGGGGATTAATTACAAAGTATGGAGATGGGATGGCTTGACGCAATGCCTCAGCATAGGCTCTGGATAGGCCGGCCCTGTCAGACTTAGTCGTGTGCCTTGGGAGCTTCCCTTCTGTCCTGGCTTCGATCTCCGTCTTCTCTAAGTCGGGCCTTGATGAGCCCCGAGGTCGGGAACTCGGCTGTGGCTTCCCATCCTCGGGGTCTCGAGGCGTTCCTCTGAAATGACTTGACAGCGAGAAATCAAGTCCTCTGATTTTGCCACGTACACTTATAACAATAGTTATCAATCCAGCACAGAGATGGCTCCATTTGAGGCCTAGTATGGTCGATGATGTCATTCCCCCATCGGTTGGCTTGAGCCTGGCAAGTCCATGTTATATGGTACTGATTTGGTAAAGGATACCTTGGATAAGGTAAAGTCAACTCAAGAGAGACTTCGCACCACTCAGTCCAGACAGAAGAGTTACGCAGATTAGAAAGCACATAATTTATCATTTATGGTTGGAGAGAAGGTTCTCTTGAAAGTCTCGCCGATGAAGGATATCATGAGGTTCGGAAAGAAGGGAAAGCTGAATCTAAGGCTCATCGATCTATTTGAGGTGTTGGAGCGTATTAGAGAGGTTTCTTACAAGCTTTCTTTGCCTCCTAGTCTATCAGGAGTTCATCTGATTTTTCATGTGTCTATGCTCCAGATGTACCACGCTGATAGACCACATATGTTAGATTATAGCACAGTTCCGCTAGATGAGAGCTTGGGTTATGAGGAGGAGTCAGTTGCCATTGCGGCCAAGAAGGTCCGCCAGTTGAGGTCTAAGAAGATTTCAGCGGTAAAGGTCCAGTGGAGGAGGTGACTTGGGAGGCCAAGAAGGACATGCAGAGCAGATATCCACACTTATTTACCACTCCAGGTATGATTCTAGACCTGTTCAAGGATGAACATTTATTTAAAAGGTAGATAATGTAACAACCCGACCGATCATTTTGCTTTCTAGATCCCATTTCCCCTATTTAAGATTCCTTGTATATCCTTTTACTATTTTATGGGGATGGGTGGTTTGGTTTCAGAAGGGTTCGGGTTGAAATCAGAACATTTAGTTCCTTAATAGTGGCCTAAGATGGCCAAGTTTGATTTGAGTCAATATTTTGAGTAAACGGCCTCGGAATTAGGATTTGATAGTTCCAATAGATTCTTATGATGAGTTTGGACTTGGGTGTGTCTTCGGATTGAGTTTCTAGTTATCCGAAAGCGTTTTGGCGCTTAATATTGAAAGTTGGCCCCTTGAAGGTTTTAGAGTTTCTTAAATTTGATTTGAAGTAGTCTTTGGTGTTATTGATGTCCGTTTGGAATTCCGAACCTGGGAATAGGCTTGTATGGTGATTTATGACTTGTGCATAAAATTTGGCGTCATTCCGAGTTGTCTAAATATGATTCGCCACGTTCAGAGCTAGTTGAAGAAGTTTGAAGTTCATAAGTTGATTAATTTGATTTTAGGGTGCGATTCTTAGTTTCTATGTTGTTTTATGTGTTTCGAGGCTTCGAGCAAGTCTGCATTGTGTTTATTAACTTGTTGATGCATTTGGACGGGGTCCCAGGTGTCTCAGGTATGTTCTGGACCACCCGGAATTAAGTCAAAATTTCAGAAAAATCTGCTACTGGTTTCCTTCTTCGCAAACGAGGAAGATGTCTCGCGTTCGCGTAGAAGGAATTGAGGACCGTGACATTTTTTGCTTCACGTTCGCGATGGCTTGGGTCCAGTGGCTTTCGCATTCACGAAGACAGTTCCCGTCTGCGTAGAAGAACTGGGTCAGGGAGGTCAGTTGGTCTTCACTCTTCGCATTCGTGAAGGTTAGAACGTGTTCGCAAAGGTAAGTTCAGGTTAGCCTTCGCGATCACGAGTTAGAGGACGCGTTCGCGTAGAGATTTTCTAGCCGTGGGAGACTTTTGCCTTCGCAATCGCGAGGCACCATTCGTGATAGCAAAGAAGGAATATCTGGGCAGTGACTAGTTTTAAAAATGGGGCTTAGGCCATTTTCTTCATTTTCCACTTCTCTTGGCCTATTTTGGAGCTCTTGGAGGGGGGGTTCATCTAGCATTTTAAGGTAAGTGATTCCTACCCAATATGAGTTTAATACATAGATTATGGGTAGATTTCAACATAGAAAATGTGAAAATCATAGATTATGTTGAAAAACTTAGATTTTGGTAAAATAAGATTAGACCACCAATATGATTATGGATATGAGTATAAAATATATATTTGAGTTCGTAAGGTTATGGATAATATTTATCTACAAAAATTTTTTGAATCCGGGCACGTGGGCCCGAGGTAACTTTTAGGAATTATCTAAATTGAGTTGGTAATTACTCTAATAGATGGATTATGAAATTTTGAGCATATATTGATTAGTTTGTACAATTTTTGATTAGTTTCAGGATGCTCGGCTTTATTTTAAGGATATTAGTATGGTTTGAGGATCGGAAAGAGGAGTTGGAAATGAGGTATGTCTCTTGCCTAACCTTGTAGGAAGGAATTTTCCATGTAGGTGTTTAAATGGTTAATTGTGGGTACTATGTACGCACGAAGTGACGTGATAGGACTTTACCATGCCATACTTGTACTATTTAAACCCAACTTTTTTAGTTTAATTACTTGAATTTATAATTAAAATTTAATTTAGAATTATGTGAGATCGAGCTTCATTATCTTGAGTTTTGGTAGAATACTTGATTGTAAGTGGAGATTATTCCTTCTTTGAGTACTATTCTTGTGTTGTAGTCGTTGACCGTAGCTTGCAGAGTTCCTCTATTCATGTGGATCGGGCCGAACTCCTAGGCAATATATATATGAGATGCATCTATGGTTCACGTCAGTCGACCATCGGTAGTGTGCACGATTATTCTGGATCGGGCCATACTACCTCGACATAACTTGTTCGTAATATTGAGGAATCCGGTTACACTTGATATTTCCTTCATGACTTGAGAATTGATAATTACTTGATGGCTCTTATATTTTGAATTTGGCATGTGATAATTTGTTTTAAATTGATATTTCATTAAGGCTCGTTTATTTATTGTTTCCCCATTCCATTGCTACTGTTGTATTTCATGCCTATTTATAATTCTTGCACTTTATTTATTGACCACTAATAAGTGTCGATGTTGACCCCTCGTCAGTACTTTTTTGAGGTAAGACTAGATACTTACTGGGTACACATTGTTTACGTACCCATGCTACACTTCTACATAAATTGTGCAGGTACTGAGGCAGGTACATGTGGTACTCATTCAGGCGTGCATACACATAACCCGGAGGCCTAGTGGTGAGCTGCTCCCTCTTGCTCTGATTTGCCTGGAGTGTCCTTCTTGTTGCATTTATTATTCATGTATATTTTATTCAGACAATAGTTGTAGTGGTTTGTATATTATACTAGATTGCTCGTGCACTTATGACTCCGGATTTTGGGAATTTCTAGCAGATATTTATGGTTTTTGCCCGTTAATATCACCATTTCAATCTTATGTTTATTTTTATGCTTTAAATCACCATGCCTTTTATACCTGTTTTCTTTATTAAATAAAATTCATGACTTAAAAAGTAATAAAAAAAATAATTAGATGGATTTGTTCACTATTTTTCTTATTAAACAGACTTTTCATTTCATCAAAAAACTGTCTTTACAGAACCAGGCAGATGCAGACCTTCCACCTCCAAATTAAGAAAACAAGATTAAACTATACTAATTACACTTCTAACAAATTTTGAGTCGCCATTCTAGCCTATGGATAATGATTCAAGCCTTTTAATGTTGACTGCCATTTATTTTTTGATCTCCCTTGTATGTACATGTGTATTGTAATTTCTCTGCAGATCGTGTCAGCATCATAGTTCCTTTTGTTGCATCTGATTGAATTTCTTTCACGCTAAATACAGTATATTACCATGGCAAATACTGAGGTGGTAATGGATGTTATACCAGTTTTCCTCTTGGCTAATATTCTTACCCATTCTAACTCATTTTGCGAGCTGCCTATTCTTTTGTGATGTCCCAGCAATTTAAGCATTCTTATCCATAGTATGCTAGTGCAGGAGCATTCAAGAAATAGATGACTAAATGTTTCAATGTTCAGTGCGCAGAAAACACAATCCAATGGCACTTGAAACCCAAATTTCTACAGCCTATCCACAGTAGATAACATTTGATGGATAGCTAGCCACAGATGGAATTTGAATCTAGGATGAATCTGTGGATGCATATGAATAGTCTTCCGGGCAACTTTAGGGAGTTGGGGTAGCAGTTGAGTACATGCCTTCTTTATCTGAAATCTGCCCTTAGTCTCTATCATTGTCAGCTTGGCATTAAGGTTGGTCTGCATTGTGTTCATCTGCACCAATGCTTGCTTTGAATCTATGATCTTTCTAACCATCCAAGCAGTTGTCTTAGGTGGAGTCATAATTTCTATGTCTCTCTGCTTTATGTAGTAACAGTGCGCCCATTTGATACAGAGTGCATCCTTTTTCTTTGCCAATGCCCATAAGTGTTTTAAGGTTGTTGCTTTATTCCACAGTCCCATATTGATGATGTTTAAGCCACCAGCAGCCCTTGGTTGGCATGCTTTGTCCCATGCTATTAATGTTTTCCTGGATGTAGCACTTGTACCAGTTCACAAATAGGTTCTACATATAGTTTCAATCAACTTCATAATCCTCTTGGGTAGTAGAAAGATTTGGGCCCAATAAGTCTGCATACCAAAGATCACAGACTTAATTAACTGCGCCTTTCCTAAATAGGATAGCATTTTAGCTGACATCAGTTCACTCTTTCTGTGATTTTCTCCATCAATGGTAGGCACTGTTGTATATTTAACTTCTTGGAAGACAAGGGTACTCCCAGGTATTTGAATGGTAGGGAGCCCTCTGCGTATCCTAGCAAGCTTATCAGTGTATCTTTAAGATTCTTTTGAACCCCAGCAATGTAGATAGAGCTTTTGTCTGCATTTTCCTGTAGACTAGATGCAGCAGAAAATCTTTGAAAGGTTTCTTGAAATATGGTGAGTGAATTAATATCTGCCCTGCTAAACATAAGTAAGTCATTAGCAAAACAGATATGTGTCACTCTTAGCTTCTTGCATCTTGGGTGATACTTGAACTCTTTGATCACGGGCAGCTGGTTCATCTCCCTTTGCAGGTATTCTATTGCAATTACAAAGAGATGGGGTGACATTGGGTCCCCTTTCCTGATCCCTCTCTTAACCTGGAATAGTTTGGTAAGACCACCATTGAATACCAGTGAATAAGAAATTGTGGTTACACATTCCATGCCCCAATTTTTAAACTTTTGAGGAAATCCAAGGTCTGCTAACATGCACCTGAGGAAATGCCAATCCAACGAATCATATGCCTTTCTAATATCCACTTTCAGCACACATCTGAGAGATATACCTTTCCTATTATAGCCTTTAAATAGTTCATGGCTAAATAGGATGTTGTTAATAATACTTCTTCCTTCTATGAATGCTGATTATGATCTCCCAATAATCACCTCTATTACTTTCTTGAGTTTGTTGGTCAGTATCTTAGTAATAATCTTGTACAATATAGTGCAGCATGCTATTGGTCTGTAATCTTTCACCTGAGTTGATGCTGGAACCTTAGGGATCAATGTAATAGCAGTGCAGTTCCATGCTGTCATCATTTTCCCTGTTTGAAAGAAATGCTTCACTGCTCTATAGATGTCCTGCTTCACAATCTCTCATTGCTTAGTGAAAAATTTTATAGGGAACCCATCTACTCCAGGAGCTTTATCATTTGGCATGTCTTTGATGGCTGCATCAACCTCCTCCAGTGCTATGTCCTGTATTAATTCCTGCGTGTGATTTAAGGTGAGGCAATTTCCACTTTTGATGATGCTTAAGTTTGGGTAGGGCATCAATCCATTTGTATCACCCATAAGCTTTGTAAAGAATGTAAGGAATCTTTTTCCACAACCTTTGGATCACTGATCTTTATTCCCACATCATTATATATAGAAGTAATGGCATTCTTATTGGCCCTGATCTTCATCTGTGCATAGAAATATTTTGAGTTGGAGTCCCCGTGTGCAATCAGCATTTGATCAAAGGGAGTAATGGCAAGTGCTTCTTGTATACATTATAGGCTTTGTCTAGCTTGATTTAACTTCTGCGCATAGGCTGCCATGGAATTGTTCAATCCCTTTCATCTTTTAGTCTTTTGAGCTTTTGCCATATATTTTTCATTGGATACCCTCTCCCCTGTATTTGCCATACTCTAGTCATAATGGGTGAAAAATCTTGATGTCTTATTATCACCATGTAAATCTTGAAAGGCTTGGGGTGAGTAACTATTCTTTTCCATAATCGGATCATGACTAGTGAGTGATCAGATACTCCAGGGGCTAGGTAGTCTGCTTCTATATGCCCATACACTTGAGTCCGGCTAAAGTTCCTAAAGGCCCAAACAATTTTACTGTAAACTCTACTACTTTCCTATTGTTTATTACACCAGGTGAAGAAGCATCCCTTTCTTCTGAGTGGTGTTAGCTGCAAAGAGTCAATACATTGCTTGAAATTCTATACTTCACCTAATGTAACTGGTTGTCCTATTCTATCATCAGTGCGCAGTACATTATTGAAGTCTCCACTAATAAGCCATGGTGTTTCCTTTACTCTAGTTTCTAGACATCCAATGATATCTATTTTATTCTTTTTCAGAAAAGGCCCCAGCTCCTTCTGTTTATAGGGCTTGTTCAGCCCTCTAATATTTCAAGTACACACTATCATGGGGGTTTGAATGCAGGATCCTTTCTAGCCTCTTCCAGTCTAGAAGTGCTTGGAAAACATTCTTCTAGGATCATAAATCTATTTGCGTTGATGCCTCCTTCATGTTGAGGTTGTTGTCCTAGTTCAGTATTTTGCCTTTGTTGCATTCTGCATTCACCATTCCTACTGAGTAGTTGCCTTGGAGAATCTGCAACAATTATTTTTTGTTTGCCATTTCCAGCTTCTTCCTGTGGAGCTCCCACCTTTATTGCATCTTCTTCATTTCCATGCTCTACAGGTTCCTTTGGTTTCCATTCCTGCACTATTTTTTTCTTCCTTACCTTTTTCCTTCTTTTTGGTGCCTAGAATTCTGCCTCTTCAGTGTTTTGTTGGTTATTCCTCCAGCCCTCAAACTTATCATGGCCAAAGTGATTGCAATCTATGCAGAACTTTGGTTTCTAGCCATAGGCAATTTGTTGCTGAATAGTTCCTGAAGGTCAATATCTACACTATCCAGTAGTAATTTTTTGATATCAACCTTCACTAGGACTCGAGCATAAGAAATTTTGTTGAGATCAGTTGTATATTTATCATTATACATTGGGGATCCAATAGTCACTTTGCTAAGTGCATCTGCAATCCAGTATCCAACAGGCACCTGGGAAATTTACCCACAGAGGGATGTTGATGCATTTAGGATCAAAATGGAGGTCTATTTCCCAATTTTGTAAGATAAACGGCTTATTGTGGTATGTATATGGGCCTGCTTGCATCACTAGTTCTCTATCCTCAATTGTTAAGAATCGAAACACATAGTAACCATCACTGTGATACAGAATTTGTGGCTTTGAAACAAAATCTCAGACAGACATAATAAAGTTCTCCATAGATTTTTATACGGAATATCTCCTAGTACATACCTAATTAATGCAGTAGCCCAATGATCATTTAGCATTTGGACATCTTCCTCGACAATTTGAACTACAATCTTACCATCTTGATGACTAGGAGGCACATAATCTAGTTGCATTCCCATCTGAGAGTTGTGATTTAGCTTCCTTAGGTATTTTTCATGTTACTTCGTCGAGTTTTCTCTTTGAGCTATTGGTATTTGTTCTTCTAGAGTTGGGGATGGCTGCACGGAAGATCCAACCTCTGAGAACTGTAGTCTCTGAGGTATTGCTGGCACTTGGATTTTACCCTTCTGATTCTCCTCAACCGTAATTTGATATACACTGTTCCATTCGCTTTTACTGTTACATTCCTTTTCAGAGATGCTTTCACTTTCCTATCTAATTGGTTTAAATTGAGTTGGGAGGAAACTTCCAAAAGTTAAAGGAGTGAATGTATGTTGTCCAGTAGCTACCAGAGTAACGGTTGAGCTCGCCGTTGCGGGTTGTTTCCTCCACCTTGCCATCATTGGTGCAAGTTAGCCTTTCTTGGCTAAACGTGTGCCGAGGGAGAAGTCAGCCGGCCAGATTTGATCCTCCTAAGCCGCTCTAATTTATTCACCATTGGCTTGCCTAACGGTGACGTTGGGCACAATCACGGCCTATAGTGGGAAATGGGTCGTGACACAGCATGTTACTAGATCAATCAGAGTCCATCAGTTTCATTGGAGTTTGATATCCCAAAGAGAGTTTGGACCAACAATGAGGTATCCTACTCGCATATGAAGGTAATCGATTGCGGAGCTTTGTACATATACTGAAGGAGCAAAGAACAAAGTTGGATGATAAATTCCTTGCATATTCATTGAATATGGATATGAAGATTTTGGGTATAGATTGTGGGATCTTGTAAAGAAGAAAGTCATCAGAAGTAGAGATGTAGTCTTCTGAGAAAGTGAAGTTGGAACTGCCGATGATATGTCAGAAAAGGCCAAGAATGGTATAATTCCTTACCTTGTTACCATTCCTTATTTTTCTAACTATCCCACAAGTGCAGAAAGTATTATCGACGAAGTTGCCGAGCAGGGGAAACAACTTAATGAGGTTGTTGAGCATGGAGAGCAACTTGATGATGATGTCGAGCAAGTGGAGTACCTTACTCAAGAAGAAGGACAACCTCAACCTCTAAAGAGATCAGAAAGGTCAAGGGTAGTTTCATGCAAATATTCTTCCACAGAATATGTCCCCATCACTGATAAAGGAAAGTCAGAAAGTCTAAAGGAGGTGCTATCTCACCAGAAGTGTATGAAAGCCATACAAGAAGAGATGAAATCGCTATAGAAAAATAGCACGTACAAATACAAATGGGTCTTTAAACTCAAGAAAGATGGAAATAGCAAGTTGGTCAGATAGAAAGATTGATTGGTGGTAAAAGGCTTCGAACAGAAAAAATGTATTGATTTTGATAATCTTTTCTCATTTGTTGTAAAAAGAATTTTTGTTCAAATAATTTTGAGTTTAGCAGCTAGCCTAGATCTTGAAGTGGAGTACTGGAATGTGAAAACTACGTTTCATCACGGAGATTTTGAAGATGAGATATATATATGGAGTAGCTAGAAAGATTTGAAGTAACTGGAAAGAAACAGATAGTGTGCAAATTGAATAAGTTTTTATGGGTTGAAGTAGGCACTAAGGCACTGGTACATGAAGTTTGACTCATTTATGAAAAGTCAAGCATACACAAAGACCTTTTTAGATCTTTGTGTATCTTTAAAGATTTTCTGACAGTAACTTTATTGTTTTGTTATTATACTAATGCCATGTTAATCGTAGGAAAAAATAAGGAGCTGATTGTAAAGTTAAAGGGAGAATTGTCCAAGTCATTTGATATGAAAGACTTGGGCCCAACACAATAAATTCTAGGGATGAATATTGTTCGAGAGTGAACATGCAGAAAGTTGTGGTTATCTCATAAGAAGTACATTGAACGTGCACAGAAACACTTCAACATGAAGAGTGTTAAGCCAGTCAACATACCTCTTGTTGGTCATTTGAAGTTGAACAAGAAGATGTGTCCTACAACAAAGAAGGATAAAGAGAGCATGACCAAAGTTCCTTATTTTTTCTGTCATCGAAGCTTGATATATGTAATAATATGCACCAGATCAAATATTGCTCATGCAGTTGGTGTTGGTAGAAGGTTCCTTGAAAATCTTGGAAAAGAACTCTGGGAAGCAGTCAAGTGGATGCTCAGGTACTTGGAAGGTACCTCCGAAGATTGTTTGTGTTTTGGAGGATCTGATCTAATCTTGAAGGGCTTTTATCCTAGCATAACAGTCTAGAACGTAAAAAAAAAAATATTATTACTGCCTAACATAGGGGGCGGAGGTAAGGTAAACTCGGCCAAAATATGAGACTTGAAGGGCTCATTTACACGGATGCATGATAAGTGATTTTGATAATCAAAAATGTACTACTTGATAACTCTTCATTTTCAGGGGAGCTGTATCATGGCAGTCGAAGCTGCAAAGAATTATCTTGTAAAGAAGTTGATACGGTAATCAATTTTATCTGAGCAGCAAAAAGGGAATAGGATGCTTAAAAATATTATGGATGAACCCTGATCTCTAGGTTACCTACATACCTCTGGTTTTACAAGAATCAGGCCACGTGTAGGTCCGTCCAAGGGCGAATGATATCCTCAAAACAATTTATGAGCGGTTATAACTTCAAAAAAGGTTATATAAATAGAGGCCTTGAATAGAAAGAGTGCTAGGATTGAGAGACGTTACATATATATATATATATATATATATATGAGAACACGAAGCGCTAGGACCACAGATATTTAAATATGGAATGAGGATGGCTAAAGAACAATATTTAAAATGATAAAGGGGTGTAGTGCTAAAGCAAAAACAAAAGCGATGATTGCATCAGTTTGACAGGACGATTGCCTTCATATCTTACCTGCAAAACATAAGCATGTTTGAACACTAATAATAATAAAATAATCAGGTCAGTATCATGATGATAAAAATTGCAAATATTTAAACACGATGCAATTCTCTTTGGACCATGAGAGGTGCCTTCAGACTATGAGGATGATGGGTCATCGGCCATGAGGCGCATAATGGAGAATTCGCATGCCATGAAATGGTGTCTTTAGGCTAAGAAGATGGTGTCTTCAGACGATGACACCTTTGAATAATGATGTGCAAAGTTAGATCCTTAGTCCATGAAATGATGTCTTTAGGCCATGAAAATGGTGCCTTAAGACTGGCACCTTCGGATTATGTAATAATGATGAGTTAGGGAAAGCATATTTGTGTGCTTAGAAGATCATTGTTCGAGTTGTCATCCACTTCAGAAAAGCTAATGCACCCACTTTGATGTTGGTTTCTGAGACTCCCCTCCTTCAGCGACCATTTGCTTTTGGCAGCAGCTTCACCATACGTCGAGTTCACGTCGGGTTTCTGCATCTCCCCAACCATTGTTGGAGCGAGTTCAGGAACTATAACGACTGATCTCCTTTCCCCCTCCTTTCCCCCTGTCCTGCCACTATACTAATGAATCTGCCATAACTATTGTACTTTTGAAAAATAAGTAGTTGTGTAAATGATCTTTAAGTCTCCAGTTGTTATATTTTTTCCTCCATGGCTTCTGATGGCAATAAATGGCATATCCAAAGCAAGGTCTTCTTGCTGATTGTTATCCTGTGAATTAAATTTCTTTTCCCCTCCACCCAGTTATACCACTTTTCTAAGCCGGAAAAATCCTCTGTGATGTCGAAAGATTTATCCTGCGTTGAAATATGTTGTATTAACCATGTTATGTATATAGCGAACCATCTTTTTGATCAATCAAAAAAGATTGAAGAAAAAGTCCCTCAGCCACTGAGCACTTTGCTTAGTAATTTTTGCTATAAAAAATATAGAGAAGTTTGACTGCATAAGCATGAAAATTCATCAACTTGTTCTAATTTACCCCAAATTTGGTAGATTAAAAACTTGGACATCACATCTCATTATATAAGCATCTCAATTATTCCACTTGTTCTTATTTACCCCAAATTTGATAGATTAAAAATTTGTACATCTCATTATATAAGCATCTCAATTATTCCACTTGTGCAAATTTTCCCAAAAATTGATAGATTATTGCGTGAATGCAGAAAGATCATCGTCTTAATGCATTCAAATTGCTTAATCTACTACTCGTCACATCAGGTCAAGCTTGCTACCTTACCACCAGCAGATTTGTGCTCAACTAGCGAGAAAACAAGTCAAGGGCTTTGACTTGGCTCGCCTCATCTTCTGAACCAGCATGATCTAATCATTTAGCATATTTTCATATCAAAATTTGAGAGATGGATTCAGAAAAAATGCCGAAGACCATTCTAGAATCAGCTTGGTAATTCATATCAGACAAAACGGAGTGGTTGCGATGCGAGCTCTTCTGTGGTTGTTATTGTTCTATCAGTATTACTACCTCTGTCTTGGGTATTTCGGGGGCTGGGGGTAGAAGCAATTTGAAGATTTCAACATATCCTTTCAGTCAAAACAAAAACTCCATCCTTATTTACATCGAATAAGGACAAATACTAACACTGTTGCACTATAGCCATTGTATAGCGAGCTTTTCCCTGACTAGCTTTCTGCTTTGTTCGACTTCTTGCTTTTCTTTTGTTTTTGCTTCAGCTGAGTAAGGCCTGCAGATGTGATTTTGACATTACCCTTAACTGCAGCAACAAGCTCAGGATCTGTGCATGCCTTCATCAATTCCTTCTCTCTGCTCGTAGCCTCGGGCATGTGACTGAACAAATTCATGGCTGTCTTCGCCGCTGCCAAAGGAAAAAGATTGTCTAACTAAATTTTTCCTGACATATCAACCCAATAGAATAGAAAAATGGCTCTAGCGAGAGACAGGATACAAATGTGAATATAAGCCAAAATCCATGCACAACTAGGCAAAAATATTTCACTTCTCTGTATAAAACCTTTGACAGCTGCCACAAGTTAAAAAAACAGTGACAGCATGAAATATTACCTTTTCCTTTCTTAACAGTGCCTGGAACCAATTTCACACGATATTTGTAGGATTGTAGAGCATTATAAGGACCACATACGGGCACAGCATATAGTAGAATATCATTTGGCAATGGATTTCCAGTCAAGTAGTCCACATCATTTAATTTTTCTTTCTCTTCTTCACCAATCTCATGAATATCCTCCTCCTCCATGACTATCCTGTCCCTGTCATTAGCAGCATTACCTGCACTGGTTAAAGAATGACCATCCCCTCCATTTGCTGTACTTTGCGGACTCTCATCTGAATTTTCCTGACAATCCCGAGAGAGATGACCCACCTTCTTACACTTGTAACATATTTTTGAAGCATCTTCAGGCCCTAAAACCATGAAAACAAAATGAAGTCACAGATTCAGAGTCAATAAAACACTTTGTACGCATATTGGATTGCTACATTTATATTTCAAACCATCCAAGCATCCCTACTATCACCCTGTTTTCCCTCCCACCAATAACCAAAAGCATACAAATCTATAAGAGGCTTCCAAATAGGGACCCGGAAAAGATTCAGAAATTGAACCATTCCCATTTCTGTAAGTTCTTTTGGCATTTAACTGACCTAATATACAACGAAGCAGTGTTGTCAACGAAGCTTAGAAAAGCTCAGGGACGGTGTTTCCCGTTGCTTAAGCTACGCTTCAGTGTAGGAAATGCGCTAAGGTGTGAGCACTCATTGCCCATGAGTTCTGTCTTGAATGGAGCGGTACTAAACAAATATAATCGACAAAGAAGTGTATTGGAAAATGAATTTGTTACTATTTTTTTAAATTAGATATATATTTTTATTTTGGTCCTTCATTGAGCCTTTTTTACTAAAGCCCACACTTAAATTTCGCTTTCCGCTTGAGGCCCCAATAGACCTGGATGGCTTTTTAGAGCTTTTCGCTTTTGACAACACTGCAACGAATGCCACGACAGATGTGAATAACAACGCAAGTTACATGCATTTAATCTACAACACTGTCACTTTTTTCCTTTTTTATGGAAATCAGATTTCTAATTCTAATGCGTCACTGCATAATTTCCATCAATTGCCAAAAAGTGTCTCACCACAGACAGACATATAATACTTAGGCAAATCAAAAAATTGGCTGCAGTACAACACAAAACATAAGTCAATATTTCACACTGCAGTCAAATGTAGAAAAAGATAGTGTAAGATACCACTTGGCAGAAAAATTATCTATTGCAGAAACCCAATGTAACTCAAAACTGCTTCATTTTTGCTATATAAACAGACATCGAACTTACCAGTAGTAGCTTTTGCTCCCTTATCTGGCTCTGCATCAACCTTTTCACTCTGGATTGTTTGATCAACCTTTTCTACTTTTCCAGCAGACTGCAAATTCAGTGGAATCATAACTAATGCATGCATTGATGGATAATGAACATGAAAAACTAACAGCAATTGAAGATCTTCGAGAAGAAGTTCATACATTCATTTGTCAATTCATACACTTTGCTGGGAACCCAAGTGTGAATAAGCATCAAATCATGAAGAGAAAGATGGTAAATGATAAAAGGAAATCCCATAAAAGAAAAACAATATATCAACTGCATGATCTGCGCATCAAGTACGATAATAGGACATAGCAACTGCTAAGTAGGTTAAATGTGTAATGGGAATGAAAGCTTCCGATCATGGATTGGAAATGCTCATTGGTGAACTTGAATAGATAGTCATGTTCAAGAACTTCTAGCGGAAGGAGATTCTAGTTATGTTGTGTACAGGGAAGATAAAATGGAGAGATTCCACAATCCCCACCCCCCACCCCACCCCACCCAAAAAAAGTGACAAACTTCTTAAAAGAAGATTTCATAGAAACTTTGGACAATGGTAACAGGAAAGACCTTAAAGCTCTTTAGGAGAAGAAGGGCATTGCCAGTGGATTACATCTGTAAGTAATTAGAGAACGGATTGACCACTCTTCAATGAGAGAAAGGCATATTAATCAAACTAGATCAATAAATTTCAACTGGCATCAAAAGTAACCTTTTTAAGGGACTACAACAATTGCACTTGCTTGACTGGGTTTGATCCACATTCACCTCCCTATGGTTGTATAAAAGAAATCTGAGGTAAGAAAGAAAGAAAGGCGTATTGACCAAACCACATCAAATAAACTCCAAAAGCCATGCAAGTACTTTTTGATGCAGGGTGTCCACATCTCCCCCCTGGCCACCCCCACATTGTACAAAAGAAACATTTTTAATTACCTGATTCATATTGTTCAGTTCACAAGACCTAATAGAACTATATGGAGTGGATCCAGAGAGCAGATCAGAATGAGCATCTTTACTTTAGAAGCCTGACCTTTACTTTGGCTATTAGTGCACTCCAAACCCTAGAAGCACCCATCCCACCCAAAAAATGACTGGTTTTAGCAACAGATTTATGACCAATCCAACCTATTATCTGCATCAAATGCATGATATCCACATGGCTTTAGGTTACATAGGTAAAACAAGATACTCTTTATTTTATAAGTACCAAGATAATCTGAGTAAAAGCCTTTTAAGACCCAAAGCAGGAGGCCACATACTAAGATCATTATACCTGCAAAATGTGGAGTAGAAAAAAAAGGAGCAAACCAAACCATTGAAAATGGAACAGTTATAGAAACACAAACTGATCACAATACTCACCGCCAGCAGAGCCATCCGAATACGTCGCTCCTCCTCATCCTGATCTGCATATTTCTCCTTTATCTTCTTAAGCTTACCCTTTTGCCCGCGAGTGACTTTTCCGCCACCAGACTTAGCATTGTTTACATCGTCCTCACACTGCTTCTGAGTCTTCTGGTATTTCTCTGACTGCTTCTCTTGCCTAGTGGGTGCACCCTCAGTGCTATCACTGCCTTTCTTAAGCTTTCTTCTTTCAGCTTTTGTAATATAAGGCTTTTCTCTCTGTGTTAATTTTTTTTCTTCATTATCATGCTGCCCTGCAGATCCTAATAGAGGAGGGACCCCATGGTTTTTAGTAGATGCAGTAGAAGATCCAATTTCGAGAGCTCTATCCATAAGATCCTCCAGCTGCGACGTCCCAGAAGTAGCCATTATCCCCAAAGAATCAGATATACCATCATTGTTTAGGCTATTAACTTTAAAAGAAGAGTTGTGTGAATTAGTAGCTTTATCATCAGAGATGCTCAATATGCTATTAGATTGAACTTCATTAGAAATGCCCGCAACACTTGACATATCATTTGGCACATCTGTGATATCTTTATCTACAGCGGGTGTTTCCATTGACAACTCCTCCTCTGAGTTGGAATCAGGAATTGCTAAGGACGGGTCACTTTGTTCAGCATCATTTAATCCTTCATCTTCACCTCTAAGCCTCCTTTCATTCAAGTGAAACCCCAAAGAACTTTCATCCAGGCGAAATAATATTCCAAAGCCCATAATAAGAGGGTGTGGCGGAAGAAAATTCTTTTTACCACGGATCATGAAACTTCCAACTGTAAGATATTCACCTGTAGGAGCAGTTTTACTGACCTGGTGAGGGTAAACCCACCAAGCACTAGTCAATATCTTTGAGTCCCATGCCTGGCTTTGGCAAACCTAAATCACAATTTAGTAAATATTGTGAGGTTGTTGCATCTACAGCAGATACGATTAATATGAAATCTGCACAACTTACAGTGCAGCACCCAGCTTGGTTCAATGTGAGAGGAGGTATTGGCATCTCAGGTTTGTGATTCTTGATCACAGTGCTGGAAGCTCCATGGAGCTCTGCATGTACATACCTATTTCAAGGAGATTTTTGCTCATTCCATCACAGAAACAAGGGAGAAACCCCCAACAAAACTTAACCAAATACACAAGAGTTTAGATACCCGATTTCATAAAAGAACTAGACATATATTAAACAGGAAGTCATCAATTAGGAAACAATGTAAAGTTATTATTATATTAAAAAAATACTCAGAATAAACGAATAGGCATGGACTAAAGGTAATGTAGCACAAAAAGTTCAGATCAGATAAGAGCAGAAATTCCACCTTTCCTCTCTTTCTTCTGTCAAACAAGCTATATTCTTACAAGGAGTGCAAAGTTGTCACGTTCTATTCCTCTGACTTGCTTATGATTGATAAAGTGCTAATTCGGTTGCTTCATTCTAGCGAGTGTAAACATTTCCTTTTTTGGGTGGTCATCATAAACTAATGTCTCTTTTCCTATAACTGAAAGTTTGAGAATAATGCAACACTGGGAGTTAACATTTCTAAACTCCATATGCTCAATCTATAATATGTCACTGATTGATGGGGCATAGAGTTCAAATATTGATCTGCAAATATTGATTTGACTTGTTTAGTATAAGTGGAAGAAGATATAACAAAGAAATGATTAAAAAGATACTCCCTCCGTTTCAATTTAGATGACACACTTACCTTATTAGTCTGTTTCTAAAAAAATGACACATTTCTATATTTAGAAACAATTAAACTTTAAGCTTTCCATTCTACCCACTTTATTACCCTTAATGAGAAGCTTCTATAGCCACACAAGTATCACAGTCCCACAAAGTTTTTACCCCTTAAGCTTTTAGGATCACATGTTTCAAAAGTCTTCTTTTCTTTCTTAAACTTTGTGTCAAGTCAAACTACCTCATCTAATTTGAAACGGAGTAGTTTGATAGAGAATACATCACATCATAGGTTAAGAATTGATTAGTATACTCCCTCCGGTCCACAATAAGCGACCAATTTGCTTTGGGCGCACCCATTAAGGAAATATAAATTCTAGACGAAAATAGTTAGTGTGACTAAACTACCCTTCATTAAATATTGCACCATAGTTATAGTAGTACTTACTTCTCTTCTCAAATGTGAGGAGTAAATGACATTTTAAGGATACGTACATAAGGGTAATTTTGGAAAAACAAATTGAATTTTTTCTTGATTATATAAATGGACACTTATTTTGGACCAAAACAAAAGAGCAAATTGGTCACTTATTGTGGACCGGAGGGAGTAATAAATTTGAATTCTTAAAAATTGTGAAAGTTATATAAAATAAAATTATCAGAAAATGGTGCTAAACATTTTGGAATGGGTTAAAATGAAAGAGTATCATGTAAACTGAAATGGAAGGAGTACAACTTTTCATGGGATTTAATATCTAAAAGAAAAAAGTGCTAGTTGCCCAACACGTTTTCCCAATAAATGTTCATTAAAAACACATTGTTGATTGCCTTCTCAATAACAAAATCAAGTATTTTTCTTTTATGTGGACCTTAGGTGGGCACCCCGCCAAAGTGCAATGGAGGTCACTAACCTAGGCCACGGGCCTTCTTGATTGCCCATTGACCCCAATTAATGTTGATTAAAACACATTCTTTATTGCCTTCTCAACCACTAAATCAAGCATCTTTTTTTTCCTTTATTATAGACCTTAGGCGGGCGCCCCTCCAACTTGCAATGAAGGTCACCAACCAAGGGCATTGGGCCTTCTCAATAACCAAGTCCAGCATCTTAAGTGGTGTTAATCTGGAAACAAAATCTTGACAACCAAACAGGCTTAATTTACTTACAGATCTCCTTTGGACATGTATCGTTTGACTATCATCTCATTCTGTTGTGCATCACGTCCACTTATGACTAGATAATTCTCACTGCTGATGAACCAATTAAATTTCTCAAACCAGTGAACTTTGCGCATATGCGAAATCACAGCAACCGTCTTTTCCTGCGTATTTATAGTACAGAAGGAAGTGTTGTGTCAGTCAACAGTACAAAGATAAACAGCCTCTCAGATGGGTATATTTAATCACCAAAGAAACTTCAAGTGTAACAATAGGCGTCTCTTGCCTTAGTTTAACATTTTATCCTCCTTAGTTGCCTGTAACATATTCATCAACAGACTATAAAGAAACTAAATATATATAAAAAAAAATGAAGATATTCACCTACAGCATACGTAACCAAAAGATGCATTTAGATAATTGTGGGGCCAATCACTAAGCTAACAGATCAATTGTGCTGATTCTCATAATCAACTTAAATGGACGATACCCAGGGAACATACTATGAAACAATGACATCCAAACGTCGTTTTCACACAAGATATAAAAGCTAACAGTTCTATGGAGAAGATTTTTAGGAAATCACATCAATAAAAACTTCTATAGATTCCAATGGGAACTCAAACATCAATGCCCAAAAAGGCCCCAGTAGATGGATTATCAAAAAGTTCCTCAGGGTTACAACCACTAAGAAGACAAAGATTTACTGAAAGTCTAATCTATGTTGCTCGGACTCTCCGAAAATGTCGCCGGGTGCGTGTCGGATACTCCAAAAGTAGTGTATTTTTGGAGTATCCAACACGGGTGCAGCAACATTTTGGAGAGTCCGCGCAACATAGTCTAATAATTTTACAACACAAAATGTGAGAGGCCACTGATCAAACTTTTAGCTACCTGAGATAGCTGAAGACGTGTCTTTCTCTCAGCAGCCTTGAAAGCTTTTTCATGTGCAGTTACAGTCTTCTCTTGCTTGTTTTCTTGTCTTTTCTTCATTTCATACCACCGTCGCGCATTTGCATGGGCTGATAGTGCCAGATCAACTTCAACCTATGAAAAGAGAGCATGAAAACTCACGCACAATTACTACCATTCATGCTCAAACCGCTGCATTTCTTTCAAATCAATCACAAGCATAAGTAAAGGACTTGAACCAACATTAATACTACACAGGCAGTATATATTAGGTGGGTACAAAAAGTTTTGCCACATGTGGGTTCTTAACAGAAAAATTAAAGAGAAAATCCAATCAGCAAAAGATTTTCAGGTCACCATACCTTGTCGACTGGTTGTGTTTTTTCATCATCATCCATTTCATCAAGATTGTTGCTTAAGAGCAAAGTCATGCAGTTTCTTTCAAGACGGAGCTTGTCAATAAGTCCCGCTACAGGATTTCCAGATCTCTTCTCCTCTTTCACCATTCGAGCCAAATCTTCCCAACTCATTCCATTGGCAAGAGCTACACGTACAGCTAAGATAGCAGCGTCAACATCTTCCAAATTGTATTCTATCAATTCTGCCATCTTAATACAATGTTCAACTTCTTGCTTTAATGTCACTACACGGTTTTCCTGCATCATCTCGGAAAAGCTTTTGAACTCAGAAAACATAGTAGTACAAGGTCCACTGAGATGGTGATGGGACAACAAATGAAGAGCCAATCAAACAAAGCTACAGCAATGTATCACTTCGGAAATATTTTCTATTAGATATTTGCAGATTTGAAGTAACGGAACATTTTTTTAGATGAAGTAATTGGTTTCACTGATGGCATCAAGAAGATGCAGAATAGTTACAAAAGTAGTGAAAATTGCTAGCTCCAATACAAAAAGGCTCCAACTGAAGCAACCGAACATTGCTTAAGTAAGTTTTCCCATATCGATGGCTGACCTAGTTTTTCTCTATCATTACGCAAGGAGCTAGCCTCATTAGAAAAAGAGATCATCCAGACAGAAGTCATTTGACAAACTTAAACAGGAAATAACTAGGGTGCAGATTTCTTTTCACCAAAAATAAATGACAGTATCTTTTTATAGGTGAAAGTAAGTGTAGGAGTCATTACGCTGATTTTAGAAGCAGCAGGATGAGAAAAATCTGTTTTCAGTCTTTTTAGTTCTTTATTATGTGTTGAGTAGAAGGACAAAGAGTACAACTGATAAGCATCCCTCCAGTTACTGCAAGCACATAATGGGAGAAAGAGGACAGAGAGAGAGAATATGGAGGATTGTTCAACCCAGGTACAATTCCATGCATCAGTAGCATATGAGTATAATGTTCCTCTTCATGCAATCGAAGAAAGTCTTTTTTTTTTAAATCAAGTAGAATCGAAGAAAGTCTGTTTGGGACGTACATTCTTTCTCATCAAATTCAACATCCTGCCCCCGCAGCCTCAAATCCCAGAAAATTATCAAAAAACACAAAAGAAAATTTTATTCCCACTATTTTCTCATCAAATCTGCCCAGTATCCACAGGCTGAAATGAGTAAAAATCGCACATTGCTCACACTATAGAAGCTTTAGAAACCTCCAAGAAGCCAGTGAGCTAATCTACTTTGTCTTCACAACATTGATTCCCACGTATATCTCTTTCCAGAAATGACAATGCTGCTGCTTCTTTTTTTGATAAGTAAATTACATGTTCTGACATATTGCAACATATCTGTACCGTGGAGTCCTGAAACTTTCATTTATCATCAAGATTATTTATTAAAAGCTATGTTGCGCGGACTCTCCAAAATGTAGCCGCACCCGTGTCGGATCCTTCAAAAATGCACTACTTTTGGAGGATCTGACACGTATCCATCCACATTTTTGGAGAGTCCGAGCAACATAGATTAAAAGTATCTCCTGCCCCAGTGGAGATTCTTTTTTTCTTCCATTGGGACATACTTTAAATGGAAGTAGGTTTCTTTCAAAAAGTAGTATATCATGTCCTACTTATGTCTTCCATTTAAAAAACGTACCACTTATCCACTAGTTAAAAATCATGACCTGCATGCTTCCTCCCAAAACCTTTTTGCCCCTTTGAGATCAACTATGGCCCATGAACTCTTCCAAGATTAGCCAGCATTTTCACACAGGAATTCAAGTATTCACAGGCTTAAAGGCATACTTCCTAGAGTAATTGAGAGCAACCAACTGAAATGCTTCATTATCATTAAACAGTACATGCGACACGGACCTGGTCAGTGCGGATCTTATTAAGTTTCTGCATTGCAGTGCTTTCTTTGGCTTTTTGCTGTTGTTCGGAACGTTGACTTTCAATCTTACTATAGAACTCATCCAATGCTGCATCAAATGTCTCAAACTTCATAAAATCCCGAGACTTAAACTGATTCAATAACAGTGGGCAGAATTCATCATACATCTGCAGAAAAGGAAAGTCTCAAATAAATCACTCTTCTGAAAGTATATAGGTCCAGAAAAGAAAAATAAATGGCCTCAGGGGCGAAAAAATCTCAAAAAGCAGGATACAAGTACAACCTTCTCAGAAGCTCCATTATTACACATGCTAGAGTCCTTTTTAGACAAAGCATTTTGCTGCATTAAAATGTAGCCTTCCGGAACTTTCTCACCCAGTATAACGCCCTCCAGCCAGTCTTCAAACTGCTTAACCGCCTCTATCAGAGAATGAAGCATCTCACCTTCTAATTCAAAACCTTTGCCAATCTTTGTATTTGGAACTAAACCAGCATCCAAAATAATGTGCTCAGAAAGTGCTGGACCATAACCTAATGCCTCCCCAAGAACCACCTTCAATGTCAGTGACTTTGCACGAACACCATCATTCATTTTTTTAGTAGATTCAGTAGCTTTTATGTTTTTCCGGTTACCCTGCTTTTGTTGAAGTACATCAGATCCATCATTCCCCTGTTCATTATCTTCCACGCCTTCATTTTTATCGGTCTCGGCTGAAGACATCAAGGCCGCCTGCAACTTTTCAGTAGTCGTGCGCTTAAAGACACGGCATATTTCAACTGGATATCGATGGCGAGACATGATAGCAAGACCTTTATCATCATCCCTGCACAATTATGAGTTACATGTAAAAGCAAGCCTTGCAAAATTCATGTCCACAGGAATAATCCTAGATGATGCTCCAAGAGTTGTAAAAAAAAAAAAAAAAAAAAAAAAAAAAAAAACTGCAATAACTTTTTCATTAAAAAAAAATCGGAATTACCCTTCTGCGCGATGGCTCGCTTCTCTAAGGTTGCATGTTAGCAAGCAAGCGCCTGCCATGGCGGGAAAGATGGCTCGCATACCATCACAGAAGGCATTAATGGTCCAGGCAGCTTCCTCGCAATCACAGCGAGGGCAAAAGATGACTCTAGGTGTTACAGAAGGTGAAGCAGATGATGCCCAAATTGGATCTAGGTCCAATGAGGTTGAAGAAGAGAAGGCTCAGAGGTTGCAAGCTCAGAAGCAGTGGAATGAAGTGGTTCAGGAGTCAGCTAGTAGTGGGAAAAGTGATCCAGCAAGCGGTGGGAAGAAATCATGGGCAGATGAGGTGGAAGAGGAAGAGATGTCAGGGAAGAAGGCTTAAATTTGGGACAATGTTGATATCTCTAAGATATCGAATGTAGGCTTCAAATTGGGGTATGTTTCTCCATCCATGCATGGTGAGTCCCCTATCGTTGAGATTGAACTGGAGGATATTACTTCTGAGATAGAATATTGGAGGAATGCAGTTGTATGCTATGTGTTGGGTGCTCAGTGCTCAACCCCCCCCCCCCTCCCCCACTGCTGTGATTAAGGGATACATACAAAGTCTTTGGGCCAAGCATGGGCTGAACAAAATTGTTATGCTTAAGAATGGGATCATCCTAGTTAGGTTTGATTGTGTTGTGGGGAAGAATGATGTTGAGGAATCTCTCACTTTGACAACAAACCCTTCATTGTGAAGGCTTGGAGCTCTGATATGGAGTTTATCATAGAGGAGCAGTACACAGTTCCAATTTGGATTAGATTTCCCGGGCTGGACTGTAAGTAAAATAGGAAGTCTAGTGGGGAAGCCATTGATGGTGAACCACATCACTGAGAAGAAGATAGGTCTAGGTCTAAACTTTACAAGAACGTTAGTGGAAGTGGATATGGATGCATATTTACCTGATGTATGGGTACTTTGAGGGAATGTGATTGAACAAAAGGTCTTATACGACTGGAAGCCAACTCTTTGTAAATTTTGGAAAAAGTATGGGCACTCTGAGGACATATGCAAGAAGAAGAATGTTCCTAAACCAACCCAGAAGGAGCAGGAGGTCCAGCCTGTGCAAAAGCAAGTGGACCATCAGAAGAATAAAGATGGGGATGAGAGGCAGGTTATTGTACAATCACAAGGTGCTCAGAAGGAGTCAAGTGCTAATACAAGATGGGTCACACCTATGAAAACAGGGAGGACCCATCACAAACAAGATCAGCAGATTGTTAAAGTTAATTCATTTCAGGTATTAAATAGACCTGGAACTAGCAAGCAAGTAATGAAGGAAACAGTTGGAAATGAGCGAGGTTCAGCCCATTCCTCATTCAGGGGATGGTTCATTTTCTTTCCTGGAATGTTAGGGAGCTGAATGCCCCTAATAAGCAGAAGGAAGTGAAGCTCCTTTGCAATGAAGAAAAGGTTGGTTTGATAGGCTTGTTAGAAACCAAAATAAAAAAGGATAAGATGGATCAATTAGCTGATAAAATTTTAGTGGTTGGCACCACACTAAAAACCTGGACTCTTACTATAATGGGAGGATTTGGATCCCTTGGAGGCCTTATTACTATAGAATAATTCCACTTAGTATCATTGCTCAGATAGTAACTTGTAAGGCGTATTACAGCCCTCTTCAACTGACTTTTGGTATTTTCTTTGTCTATACAGTTAATACAGAGGAAGAGAGGAAGGGATTATGGGAATGTTTAATAAGCCAGAATACTGGTTGTAATTTGCCTTGGACGGTAATAGGTAACTTTAGTTCAGTACTTACAATCTAAGTTGCGCGGACTCTTCGGTTTGCCGTCCATTGCATCCCACTTTTAACATCCTCTCAAGTCTCATATTTACAAACCTGTACTCCATAATTATACCCCAATGGGCAATTATTCTCTCTGGGACCTTAGGTGTCTCTTGCGCGTCGCTTGGGCATCCAATACGTTTGGAATTCGATAGGAAGAGAATGCTACCTATTGCTCTAAGTATCATAGCACGATCTAGATTAGAAAGAAATGAGACAATCCCCGATACGAGACTAGGACGGGTGCGGGAGCAGGATACGTCCCGGATACGGTCAACCGACTTCGGACACTTTGACCGGAGTCCATCGACAAATTTGGGAGAAAAATTGAGATTTTGATTTCTCAAAATCAAAAATTAAACAGATTTAAGTTATGGAAAATGGCATACCTTCAATTTTGTAGTATTTTTGTCTAATATTTGCTGCTTTGCGTGTCTGAGAAATCAAAAATTCAAGGGGTCATGTTCTTATTTTGGACTTCTTGTAGACCCAGCAGCGATGTAGATGGAACTTTGCGTTGAATGGATTTCTTTTTCTCTTACGAGGGAAGAACGAAGGGACGTGAACGAAGCGTGAATGGCGATCTGTACGAGCTTGAAAGAAGTTGGGGAATTTGAGCATTTGTAAGAGCTTGAAAGAAGTTGGGGAATTTGAGCATTTGTAAGAGCTTGAAAGAAGTTGGGGAATTTTGAGGAAGATGAGCTAGAAGAGATGATCGGCAGTTCCTTCCTAAAGACTCTTAATTGTAATAATATAATAATAAGATAACCCCTTTATTCTCCATTATATGCCATTTGTCCCCTTTATTCTCCATATGTGACACGTAATTGAAAGGTTGTTATTTGCAAATGTTTCTTTCTGATACAATATATAGGAATAATTTCTAAATTAATTATTAGCATGTTGATTTTTTGCTAAATAATTTATATATTTTAATCGAGCAAAATTAATTTATACGAAATTATTTACTAGTTGTACAAATTTATCGTAACTTAGTAGTATTGTATAATTTTCAAATATATAAATTTTATTTCGAAAAACTAAAAGATTCTATGTCCAAATGTACAATCAAAATTAGGAAGTTTGAATCTCGAAAAATAAAAAATATTATATAGGATAGAAGAAGTAATAGATATTGACATAATTGATAAGTTATATCGTCTAACTTTGATGTCGAAGTTCAAAATTCTCAAATTAAATTAAACTTGTGACCAACGTGTAACCACCAATTGAGGGAAACTGTGAATAATTAAATTGTAGAAAAAGCTGACTATTATATTAGCGATCCTATCTTCTTAATAATAGGTTGAGAACAACTCTTTTGGCTCAAGAAAAGACTAACATTGCTAGAAAGTTGCAACCAATTAAAGATACATGGAGAAAGAAAGGGTTGTCGATTTGTTCGGATGGATGGTCCGACATTAAGAGACGACCTTTGATAAATATAATGGCATCATCTAGTGGGGGCCCAATATTTTTAAATTCAATCAATTCTAGCGGGGTTATAAAGGATGGAGAATATATTGCTAAACTGTTTATTGAAGAAATAGAAAATGTAGGTTCGGATAATGTTGTTCAAGTTATTACAGATAACGCAAGTAACATGAAATTAGTCGGTTCTAGCGTAGAGCAAACATTTCTTCATATATTTTGGACTCCTTGTGTTGTTCATTGTTTAAATCTAGCATTGAAAAGCATGTGCCAACCTTCGGAAAGATCACCTCACTTTTCAAATTGCGAATAGATATCAAAGTTACTTGGTCAAGTGAGTAGTTTGAAGAACTTTATTGTGAATCATGACATGGCACTTGCAATTTTTCAAAAGCATTCAAAGTTGTGCTTATTGAAAGTTGCCGAAACAAGATTTGCCTCGCACATTATTATGACCACTTGTGTTCAAAAAGTGAAATAGACATTAGAGAAAATGGTGATGGATGATGAATGGAAGCATTATAAGGGGGATAAGGGACTTGAAGCTAAAGCACGTGAAATGAAATCCCTTATAATGGATGATGAATAGTGGGATAACATTGATTATTTTTTGAAGTTTACGGAACCTATGGTAGATATGCTTAGAAGTGCCGATCTTGATAATCCAAAATTGCATCTCATTTATGATATGTGGGATACAATGATTGAGAAAGTTAATAAAATTATCTATGAGCATGAGGGGAAGGATCTTATTTCCGGCCAATCAAACTTTTTGATACAATTCATGAGATTCTTGTAGCTAGGTGGAACAAAAGTAATACCCCTTTGCATTGCTTGGCACACTCTTTGGTTCCAAAATACTATCATGAATCATGGCTTCAAGGTGAAAATGGAATTCGAAGGCAAGCTCCGAATGAAGATCAAGAAATCTCAACAAATAGGGTCAAATGCTTTCGAAGATACTTTAAAGATGATGAAATGAAGCAAGTCTCACTGGAGTATGGATCATTTTGTAGTGGGGTGGTTATTTAGTAAGCCTTTTGAGGCTATGATGTATGAGGATCCTCTTTCTTGGTGGGCAAATCATGGTGTCTCGGCTCCACTCTTGCAAAGATTAGCTTACAAGTTGCTTACTCAACCGGCTTCTTCCTCTTGTTGTAAAAGAAATTGGAGCACATATTCTTTGATTCACAACATCAAGAGAAACAAATTAGCAACTTCAAGAGCTGAAGATTTAGTTTTTGTACACTATAATCTACGGTTGCTCTCTCGCAAGAAGGAAAAGTATACATGCGGACCAAACAAGTATTGGGATTTGGGTATGTCTACATTTTTTTATTTGATATTTTCCTCAATTATTTATTTTGTAAAACTCTTTTCCCTTTTCATGAAAACTTTCTAATATATCAATTCTTTTTAATCTATTGTTACTTTAGGTGGAGATCAATTTGATATTGATGAGACAATTGATAGTTTAACCGAGCTATCAATAGATGAACCTCAATTGGAAGGAGTGATCTTTTGTAACACTCCTCAAATTTATAAAAGTTTCGAGACACGCTAATTATAAAATTAAATTATTATTATTTATTTCTTCTTGCCCACAGTGAAAACAAATATATATATATACAATTAAGTAGTTGGATGTACAATTAGGAGAATATTAATAATTTTGTTATTATTAAATATTAAAAGTATGTTATGTATAAGTAATACTAGTTAAGCTAAAACCAAAAAAAAAAGGAAAATAAATTTTAAAAAAAAAAGAAGGGAAAACGTGAACCTAAAAGCCCATAAAGGGCCGTTGGGACCAAAAAGGGGTTTCTTTGCACATAAAAGTCTTCTGTTCACTCTAGAACAGAGAATAACGAAAGCAGAAAAAAAATCCTATAGACTAGAACAGAGAGTAACGCAACAGAGGCAGCAAACCCAGGAAAGATTCTAGGGTTCTTTACAAATCACTAATTCTTGAATTCAGGTATATAAAATTCTCTATTTTCAATTATCCTAAAGTAGTAATATGTAAGAATTGAATAGCTAATTCCCTTCTTCCTCTATATCAACAATAAATTTCATATTTAGGTGTAGTACTTTAAAATTGATTAAAATATATTGGTTGTTGTAGAATCGATTGGTTGACTGGTGTCAATTTGACTGGGGCTACGTATTGGCTCGAGAAGTTTTGAGGTGAGTTGATATAACCCTTTACTAAAGTGGTTTAACTCACAAAAGCACGCATACAAGGTGTTTAACGAATTACTTAAAAGAGTTTATCTTTATTTAATTAGAGCGAGTGAGTACCCATTAATTTAGAATTGTTCTAGCAAAAGTTTAGATGATCTATTATGCTATATGTGCTTAAATTTTCAGATTTTTGTGTTATTCTTATATGTTATTTTAATGTTGAAAATTATGAAGAAGAAAGAATCTTTAGAAATATTTTTATATGTTTATTTCATTCTTATGTCATGTTTTACATTAAAGGACACCAATATGAGCATGTACATAATGTTCTATAAAGAAAAGATTTAGATTTGAAAAGTCACAAGAAGAAGTTTTAGAAAGAAAAGATTTTTGGGGAGTATCCTTTATTCTGAGAAGGGGTCATCGTCCAGGCCGAGGGTCCTGACCAAGGCGTTGACTTCCTGAAACTACTTGTGCCAAAGTAGGGAGCATACGAGCCGAGGGTCTCGTTGCTGAGAATTTACTTAGCCATGCTAAGGTATGATACATGAGCGCTGAGAACCATGAAGCGAGTGGCACCTCGTGGATTGGGCCTATTCGATCAGGTTGGGATCGAACCCGTGCCGATCACACGGTGACTGAGACAGAATTAAGTCAGGATAGTTGGAACTCCCAAAGTATAAAGTGAAGTATTTTTTTTAAAGAAAGAAAAAGAAAAGAATTTCTTTTAGAATATTCATAAATTGCTATTATGCAATTATTTTAGAATTATTCTTATAAGCTTTATGTTTTACATGCATTTAGAACCTCTGCTCGTAATGTATATGTTATTAAAGTTTCTCCCCCTGTTGTTGAGACTCACTGAGTACAGTGGATGGTACTGACGTTCTCTTTTGGGAACCTACGTTGGTCTGCGGTACAACGTATGAACCGGATTTGCAGGCGAGCATGCTACGAGTTAGGACTTCCTTCCCTTCCAGTGATATTGGTGAGCTCCGCTTTTGTTCGTGGAGTATTCTTAGAGTCATTTTCATTTAGCTATTTCTTTGTTTATTTAGAGAACTGGCCAGGAAATCTCATGTCCTGAGCAGTGCGTCAGTTTATCAGTAAAGGCTTCATAGACATAGTCATTGGGTTGAGATTCAGATGTTATTTTATAATAACTTAGCAGTAATTCAGTAGTTACTACAAATAAAGCTTTGGAGTTGATTTATTTAAATATTTGAATTAATCCAAAAGTATTTGTTTGGAGTATTGCTTTGTTGCATATAAAGTTTGGAGTTATAATAGGGTTGATAAGCAGAGATGGTTCGCTCGGTCATGTTTAGTGATCGAGTGTCGGACTAGGCTTGTTCAGAAAATGGGTCGTGACAAACTTGGTATCAGAGCCTCAGGTTTATGGAGTCCTAGGGGTCTATGAAGCCGTATTAGTAGAGTCTTGTTTATGTGTATGAAGCGCGTCATACTTATAAACATGAGGCTACAAGCATTTAGGAAAAGTCTCTTTTTTTTTCATACTTTAGATCGTGCAATAGAGTCTACCTCTAAGAAATTATCTAATTTATTCGTTTCTCCAAAACTCGCAGGAATGGCTCGTACTCGCAACTCTGACACCGACACTCAGGATGCTTCTCAAGAAACCATCGCTACTATTGTGGCTCAAGGTAGAATTAAGAAGGCTTCGACTCAGAAAAGGAGGGGAAATCCTCAAAGGGAGTCCAAGTACCCCGGGTTGAACAAGAAGAAGGGGTGGAGCATGATGATCCAGTACCTCAGGATCCAGTACTGCCCCCAACAGCAGCCCCGGCTCAGGCAACTATATCTCCCGAGGTGGGTCAGATGTTTAATGCTGTCAACAGTGCTATGGAGATGTTTAAAGCCTTTATGGCCAACCAGAACGAGAGAAGAGATGAGATTCCACCTCAATCAAATAGACAGAGCAATTCTGAGTCCTCAAGAGTGAATGAATTTTTGAAGTTGAGTCCTCCAGTGTTCCATGGTTCTATAGTTGATGAAGATCCGATGTTGTGGCTGGAGGGTGTCAAGAAAGCCCTCCGAGTGATGAAAGCATTTGATGATGAAGTTGTAGAGCTAGCTGCTTAACAGCTTAGAGATGTGGTCGGCGCTTGGTTTGAGATGTGGGAAAAGAAAAGAGATGAAGATGATGGTCCGCCTACTTGGGAAGAATTTGAAGAGGCCTTCATGGCTAACTTTATCCCAGAAGATGATAAGGAAGCTAAGGCTACAGAGTTCGAACAGCTCAAGCAAGGGAATAAAAGTGTGCAAGAGTACTACATGGAATTCATAAGGTTAGCTAAGCATGCTCCTCACATGGTTAAGACTGAAAAAGCAAAGATTCGCAGGTTTGTGGGCGGTTTAGCTTACCACATTAAGGATACGACATCAGCTGCAGCAGTAGGGATGGAAGCCTTCTCCTCTGTTGTGGGATTTGCCAAGCACTTAGAGAAAGACAGACAACTAAGGAGAGAAGAAAAAAAGCTTAACAAGAAAGCTCGTACAACGGGCAGGTTTAATGGTACATCCAGCGGAGGTGGAAGGGATTCCTCTAATAAGGAGTCATTAGCACCAGCTCAGTTCAGTCATCAGTCAGGTGGTGGGTCTTCCTTCAGACGTACTCAGAGTAATGGAAATCAGTCTCGCCAGAATCAAAATTTTAGGACATCATCCTCACATAGCCAGAATCATGCTGAGCAACATTCACACCAGCAAAGTCTTTGTGGAACATGTAAGCGGCAACATTCAGGTCAGTGCAAGCTCGGGTTTCAAAGTTGCTACCATTGTGGAGACATTGGTCATATAAAGGCCAATTGCCCAAAGTTGCGACGTAATCTCAGTGGTGGACCAACTCGTCCTTCTAGTTCCTCAGCTACTTGCAGTTGCACCACCTTAGGCTCGTGGTTTTCATAATCAGATCGGGCATGGAGCAGGCAGAGGTGCAGACCGAGTTACTCAGGGAGGGGGACAACCCCGTTTGTTTGCTACACTTGATCGTCAGAGTGCAGAGGCATCTGCAGAAGTTATTACAGGTATACTTTTAGTCTGCTCACATAATGCTTATGCCATAATGGATCCAGGTTCAACATTTTCATATGTGACTCCATACTTTGCAATTAACCTCGGACTAGAACCTGAACAACTTAGTGAGCCATTCCTGGTATCTACTCCAATTGGCGAGTCAGTGAAAGTCACCAGAGTCTATAGAGGTTGTATAGTTTCAGCCCAAGGTCGCAACACCAAAGCCGATCTCATAGAGTTAGAAATGGTGGATTTTGATGTGATCATGGGTATGGATTAGTTGTCTTCCTGCTATGCCATGTTAGATTGTCATGCTAAGATAGTCAGGTTCCAATTTCCAAATGAAGAAGTCTTACAGTGGAAGGGTAGTTCAGCATCGTTTGTAGCTAAGTTTATTTCTTACTTTAAGGCACAACGAATGATCGGTAAGGGGTGTCTTGCCTATTTGGCTCACATTATTAATCCAGAATCAGAACCACCAACTCTTCAGTCAGTGCCAATTGTTAGAGAATTTCTAGAAGTTTTCCCAGATGACCTTCCCGAACTTCCTCCTGAAAGAATCATAGACAAAGCATTGATCTCATGCCAGGCACTCAGCCCATATCTATACCTCCTTATAGGATGGCTCCAGCAGAACTTAATGAGTTGAGAGAACAGTTGAAAGACCTTCTTGACAAGGGTTTCATCAGACCGAGTGTTTCACCGTGGGGTGCCCCGGTCCTGTTTGTAAAGAAGAAAGATGGGTCTCTCAGAATGTGTGTCGACTATCGGCAGTTGAATAAAGTTAACATTAAAAACAAGTACCCACTGCCAAGAATTGATGATTTATTTGATCAACTTCAGGGTGCAAAGTACTTTTCAAAAATAGACTTGAGGTCGGGGTACCATCAGTTGAGAATCAAAAAAGAGGATATATCTAAAACAGCCTTTAGAACTCGCTACGGGCATTATGAATTTCTAGTGATGTCCTTCGGGTTGACAAATGCTCCAGCTGCATTCATGGACCTCATGAATAGAGTTTTCAAGCCATTCCTGGATACCTTTATTATTGTGTTTATAGATGATATTTTGGTGTACTCTAAGAGCAAGGAAGATCATGCAGAACACCTCAGAATAGCCTTGCAGACATTGAAGGAGAATGAGTTTTATGCCAAGTTTTCAAAATGTGAGTTCTGGTTGCAGTCAGTGGCATTCTTAGGCCACGTGGTATCTAGTGAAGGAATAAAAGTAGACCCTCAGAAAACAGAAGCAGTCAAGAACTGGCCTAGGCCGACAACGCCAACCGAAATCAGGAGTTTCTTGGGGTTAGCTGGCTACTATAGAAGGTTTGTGGAGGGGTTTTCCTCACTTGCAGCTCCATTAACTAAGTTGACTCAGAAAGCAGTTAAGTTCCAATGGTTGGACGCTTGTGAGCAGAGTTTTCAAGAGTTAAAGAAGAGGTTGACCACTGCACCTGTGTTAACCTTGCCGACAGGTTCGGGTGGGTTCACAGTGTATTGTGATGCCTCCAGAGTGGGCCTTGGTTGTGTTCTTATGCAAAATGGAAAAGTTATTGCGTATGCTTCCATGCAGTTAAAGAATCATGAAAAGAACTACTCCACACACGACTTGGAGCTTGCAGCAATGGTGTTTGCATTACAAATATGGCGACACTACCTTTATGGTGAGCATTCTGAAGTGTTTACAGATCACAAAAGCCTCCAGTACATTTTCAAGCAAAAAGAACTAAATTTGAGGCAGAGAAGGTGGCTTGAGCTATTGAAAGATTATGACATCAATATCCTTTATCACCCGGGCAAAGCTAATGTGGTAGCAGATGCACTTAGTAGGAAGTCAATGGGTGTCTTGGCCCATCTTGCAGTACAAAGGCGATCTTTGGGTCGAGAAATTCAAAAACTAGCAAATGATAGAATTAGATTGGATGAGACCGAAGAAGGAGATATAACTGCTTATGCCTTAGCGCAATCCTCCCTTGTTGCGCATGTTAAGGCTAAGCAAGACGAAGATCCGTACTTAGTGAAATTAAAAGGAGTCAGAAGCAAAGAAATCACTGCTTTCACTTTAGGAAGTGACGGAGTTTTGAAGTTGAATGATCGGTTATGTGTGCCTGGTGTAGATGGTCTTAGGAAGGCCATAATGGAGGAAGCTCACAGTTCGAGGTACTCTATCCACCCAGGTGCTACCAAAATGTATCTAGATTTGAAAGAGTTGTATTGGTGGAAAGGCATGAAGAAACAAGTAGCAGATCACGTGGCTAAATGTTTAAATTGCCAGCAAGTCAAAGCCGAGCATCAGAGGCCTGGTGGCCTGGCTCAAGTCATAGAGATACCATAGTGGAAGTGGGAGATGATTAATATGGATTTCGTAGTAGGTCTACCTCGCACATACCGTAAACATGATTCAATTTGGGTTATTGTAGATCGACTGACAAAGTCCGCGCATTTTCTACCAGTAAAGACGACAGACTCCGCAGAGCAGTATGCGCAATTGTACATCAAAGAAATAGTCCGACTGCATGGTACTCCTTTTTCAATCATATCTGACAGAGGCCCTCAGTTCACGGCGCATTTTTGGCAGGCATTTCAGAAAAGATTAGGTACCATGGTCAATTTAAGCACCGCTTTTCATCCATAGACCAATGGCCAGGCAAAAAGGACCATTCAGACTCTCGAAGATATGTTGCGTGCGTGTGTCATAGATTTTGGAGGTAATTGGGATGATCACTTGCCACTTATAGAATTTGCTTACAATAACAGCTATCAGGCCAACATTGGTATGGCTCCCTATGAGGCGTTGTATGGGCGGAGATGTAGGTCTCCAGTGGGTTGGTTTGAACCAGCAGAGGTGCCGTTGATTGGTCCAGAGTTTGTTTGTGAGGCCTTGGAAAAAGTTCAGCTAATTAGAGAAAGACTTAAAGCGGCTCAGAGTCGTCAAAAGTCTTATTCTGACAAGAGGCATCATGAGTTAGAGTTCATGGTTGGTGATAAGGTGTTTTTGAAAGTTTCACCGATGAAAGGAGTTATGAGGTTTGGTAAGAAAGGGAAACTTAGCCCTAGATTTATCGGACCTTATGAAATTCTAGAAAAGAAAGGAAATGTGGCTTATAAGCTAGCGCTACCCGTTGAGTTGTCCTCTGTTCATCATGTCTTTCATGTGTCTATGCTTAGAAAGTACATTCATGATGAGTCGCATATAATACCTGCTGATACTATAGAAATTAAAGAAGGCTTGACTTATGAAGAGGTACCTATAGAAATTCTCGATAGGCAAGTAAGAAAGTTGAGAACAAAAGATTTAGCATCGGTAAAAGTTTTGTGGAGTAATCATGATTCAAAAGAGGCTACATGGGAGGTCGAGAAAGAAATATCCATATTTATTTGAGGAAAAAGGTATGTGAACCTAAGTTCGGTTTTACATTTATATTCCATTTATTAAATACAAGTTAGCAAGTGTTTATGTCCTTCCTAGATTATATTTAGTTGTCTTAGTGATTTAGTTTATGTCAGAATATATTTAATTCATTAAAGTGATTTACTTTTGCTAAAGTGTTGTGCTTTAGATTCTTGTTAGTTATTGTGGTACCTCCTTGCCGGAGTGTGAGTAATTAATTTATGAGCTGCGTATGGTGCCTATGAATGGCCTGTTATGGTATATTTGGTTGTTGGTGTATTTGTGGTATTTGTGACAGGGATATTTTTGGATAGTCCAATTTACAAGGAAAACTCTGGCGAAATTTTTGAAAACTTAGGGAGTTAGCCAAAATTTTGAGTCCCTTACAAGAGTGAGTAGTGCTAAGAAAATTTAAGAGGTTCAAGGACCTAAGGAATGATTGTTAGCTTAAGAATAAAGCCCTAATAACATTCGAGGACGAATGTTTTTAAGGAGGGAAGATTGTAACACTCCTCAAATTTATAAAAATTTCGAGACACGCTAATTATAAAATTAAATTATTATTATTTATTTCTTCTTGCCCACAGTGAAAACAAATATATATATACAATTAAGTAGTTGGATGTACAATTAGGAGAATATTAATAATTTTGTTATTATTAAATATTAAAAGTATGTTATGTATAAGTAATACTAGTTAAGTTAAAACCAAAAAAAAAAGGAAAATAAATTTTAAAAAAAAAAAAGAAGGGAAAACGTGAACCTAAAAGCCCATAAAGGGCCGTTGGGACCAAAAAGGGGTTTCTTTGCACATAAAAGTCTTCTGTTCACTCTAGAACAGAGAATAACGAAAGCAGGAAAAAAATCCTATAGACTAGAACAGAGAGTAACGCAACAGAGGCAGCAAACCCAAGAAATATTTCACGCAGATAACACGGAAAGATTCTAGGGTTCTTTACAAATCACTAATTCTTGAATTCAGGTATATAAAATTCTCTATTTTCAATTATCCTAAAGTAGTAATATGTAAGAATTGAATAGCTAATTCCCTTCTTCCTCTATATCAACAATAAATTTCATATTTAGGTGTAGTACTTTAAAATTGATTAAAATATATTGGTTGTTGTAGAATCGATTGGTTGACTGGTGTCAATTTGACTGGGGCTACGTATTGGCTCGAGAAGTTTTGAGGTGAGTTGATATAACCCTTTACTAAAGTGGTTTAACTCACAAAAGCACGCATACAAGGTGTTTAACGAATTACTTAAAAGAGTTTATCTTTATTTAATTAGAGCGAGTGAGTACCCATTAATTTAGAATTGTTCTAGCAAAAGTTTAGATGATCTATTATGCTATATGTGCTTAAATTTTCAGATTTTTGTGTTATTCTTATATGTTATTTTCATGTTGAAAATTATGAAGAAGAAAGAATCTTTAGAAATATTTTTATATGTTTATTTCATTCTTATGTCATGCTTTACATTAAAGGACACCAATATGAGCATGTACATAATGTTCTATAAAGAAAAGATTTAGATTTGAAAAGTCACAAGAAGAAGTTTTAGAAAGAAAAGATTTTTGGGGAGTATCCTTTATTCTGAGAAGGGGTCATCGTCCAGGCCGAGGGTCCTGACCAAGGCGTTGACTTCCTGAAACTACTTGTGCCAAAGTAGGGAGCATACGAGCCGAGGGTCTCGTTGCTGAGAATTTACTTAGCCATGCTAAGGTATGATACATGAGCGCTGAGAACCATGAAGCGAGTGGCACCTCGTGGATTGGGCCTATTCGATCAGGTTGGGATCGAACCCGTGCCGATCACACGGTGACTGAGACAGAATTAAGTCAGGATAGTTGGAACTCCCAAAGTATAAAGTGAAGTATTTTTTTTAAAGAAAGAAAAAGAAAAGAATTTCTTTTAGAATATTCATAAATTGCTATTATGCAATTATTTTAGAATTATTCTTATAAGCTTTATGTTTTACATGCATTTAGAACCTCTGCTCGTAATGTATATGTTATTAAAGTTTCTCCCCCTGTTGTTGAGACTCACTGAGTACAGTGGATGGTACTGACGTTCTCTTTTGGGAACCTACGTTGGTCTGCGGTACAACGTAGGAACCGGATTTGCAGGCGAGCAGGCTACGAGTTAGGACTTCCTTCCCTTCCAGTGATATTGGTGAGCTCCGCTTTTGTTCGTGGAGTATTCTTAGAGTCATTTTCATTTAGCTATTTCTTTGTTTATTTAGAGAACTGGCCAGGAAATCTCATGTCCTGAGCAGTGCGTCAGTTTATCAGTAGAGGCTTCATAGACATAGTCATTGGGTTGAGATTCAGATGTTATTTTATAATAACTTAGCAGTAATTCAGTAGTTACTACGAATAAAGCTTTGGAGTTGATTTATTTAAATATTTGAATTAATCCAAAAGTATTTGTTTAGAGTATTGCTTTGTTGCATATAAAGTTTGGAGTTATAATAGGGTTGATAAGCAGAGATGGTTCGCTCGGTCATGTTTAGTGATCGAGTGCCGGTCTAGGCTTGTTCAGAAAATGGGTCGTGACAGAGTACTGTTTGTTTCCATCCAAATGGTCCACCATATACATCCCGAGATGGTCTTCCACCACTTTTTTTGTTTGATCAGGTCTCCAGAGAAATTCCAGCAAGCAAGTAGCTCCCATGTACTCCTAGGCATGGCCATGACAGTCCTTTCATACTCAAAAATAGGTGCCATAAAGCTCTAGCAAACTGACAGTGTAAAAATAAATGGCTACTACTTCAGCCTCATTTCCACACAGATAACACCTTGAACACAATGGCATGCCTCTTCTCATTAGATTGTCTTGTGTTAGACAAGCATCCCTGGCTGCTAACCATACAAGGCAGGCTACTTTAGTTGGTATTTTGGCTTGCCATATTGTTTTCCAACTCCATAACTGAGTTTGCTGGCCTTGATGGTTGAGCAGTTTGTATGCTGAGTTCACTGCAAAAGAGCCACTACTATGCCTTGTCCATTTAACCCTATCCTTCTCCACTGTGGTCCCCTTGAACGGATCAAGAGCATTCAAAAATTCAGTGAATCTAGGCAATTCCCAGTCATTTAGTTCTCTTCTAAAGTTGAAAGTCCATCCATGTTGGTCCCAACTGTCTTCCACCGTGGCTTCATTATTCAAACTCAAAACTTTCATGTCACTGTAAAGGTCTTTCAAAGGTCCATGTCCTAGCCAATTATCATTCCAAAAGGATGTTTTCCTCCTATTCCCTACTACAATAGAAACATTCTCAGCAAAAAGAGGCCAATAAGCCCTGATGGACCTCCAGACACTAACCCCATATGTTGTTGTCACTGCTCTAGGTATCCATTGTCCCTCTAGTCCATATTTTTCAGTGATGACCTGTCGCCATAGAGTTTGATCTTCCCTGCCAAACCTCCAAAGCCATTTCATGAGTAGGCTTTTATTATGTAGTCTTAAGTTTCTTATACTTAAGCCCCCAGATTTCTTGCTTTGTGTCAAAACCTTCCAGTTGACCAAGTGATAACCTCCTTTCTCCTTATTTCCTTGCCAGATGAGATTCCTTCTCATAACATTAATCCTTTTATCTATTTTTGTCGGAATAGGAAAAAGGAACATTATGTATGTGGGAAGTGCATCTAAGACACTGTTAACCAATGTTACTCTGCCCCCAGGGATTTGTACTGGCTTTTCCACTTAGCCAATCTTTTCTCACATCTTTATAATACCCCATTCCAAATGTGTAACGTCTTGTTTTTAGAACTCAATGGCATACCTAAGTAGATTGTAGGAAGAGTTCCAACTGTGCATCCAAGAACGCCTGTCAGCCTTTGTATATCAGTTACCTCATTTACCGAAAAAATGAGGCTTTTCCTCCAATTGACATGTAGATCAGAGGCTGCCTCAAAAATTGTTATAATTATCCTGAGATGTCTTAGCTCTTCTTCTTTTGCATCACAAAATACCAAAGTATCATCTGCATATAGTAGATGAGTTACCTCCATTCCACCTACACTACTTGCCACCTTAAAACCAGTCATCCACCTATTGTTATTTGCTACTTTTATCATGTTATTTAGACCTTCCATTGCTATTAGGAACAAAAAGGGGGAAAGAGGGTCACCCTGTCTCAAGCCTCTATGTGAAGGGAAGAAACCTTCTGGGGAACCATTGATGAGAACAGAGAACCTAACTGAGCTTATGCAGAAGATCATCCATTTAATCCACTTTCTTCCAAAACCCATAGATTTCAGCATTTTAAGAAGAAAAACCAGCTCACATGATCATATGCTTTCTCAATATCAAGTTTGCAAAGAATTCCAGGTGTCTTCATCTTTATCCTTGAATCAACACATTCATTAGCCACTAGTGTTGCATCCATTATCTGTCTCCCCTTTATGAAAGCCATCTGATGTCTATCTACTAGCTTAGAGATCACTGTTTTCAATCTCTCGGTCAAAACCTTAGAAATAATTTTGTACACAGACCCAATTAAGCTAACAGGCCTAAAATCTCTTAACTCTCGAGCTCCGGTCTTCTTTGGTATAAGGGCTATATATGATGCATTAAAGCTCTTCTCAAAAAACTCATGTGTATGAAAATTTCTCAAGGTTTGCATAACATCTTCCTTTACAATATCCCAGCAAGAATGAAAAAATCCCATAGTATATCCGTCTGGCCTAGGTGCTTTGTCTGAAGTACATAATTTTACCCCTGCGCAAACTTCATCCTCTTCAAATGATCTTTGTAACCACTGCTTCTCACTCTCACTTATACAAGGACAATCAGCCAAAACAAACTCCGGTCTCCATTCCTTTGTTTCAGTGTAAAGTTTTTGGTAGAAGGATAGAATTTCCCCTTTTATAGTCTCTGGATTCTCCATCGTCACACCATTAACTTCTAGCTTATCAATTGTGTTATTTCTCCTGTGTGCATTTGCCATTCTATGAAAGAATTTTGTGTTCCTATCCCCTTGCTTGAGCCAAAGAACTCTAGATCTCTGTCTCCAAGCTATCTCCTCATTGTTTGCTATATCTTCCCGCTCCATGAACATGCTGGCCTTCTGCAAAAGCTCATCTTCAAATAGATTTCTAGTTTCCTGTACAACATCCATTTCTGCCATGGAACTTAGAAGTTGAGTTTTCCTTACTTCAAAGTTACCATGATTTGTACCATTCCACTCTTTTAGTTTTCCTTTCAGCATCCTCAATTTGCAGGCCAAAATATAATCAGGTCTACCTTGTACCTCAAAAGAAAGCCACCACGTTTTCACCATGTCACTGAAACCTGCCAATCTGAGCCACCAATTCTCGAACTTGAAATAGCATGGTCAGAAGAGACTCTAGGTAACAGTGTTTGGGAAATATTCCTGAAATCATCATTCCATTCCGTAGAGAATAGAAATGTGTCTATCCTTGAAAAAGCTTGCTGATTGTCACCCTTTGCCCTAGTAAAACTTCCTCCGATAAGAGGAGGATCCACCATTTCCATGTCATTAATGAAATCAGAGAACTCTATCATGGATCTTGTCATTCTCCTACAATTTTTCCTCTCATTTACAAATCTAGTTGTGTTAAAATCCCCGCATATTACCCAGGGACCATCAAAAAGTCCCCTAGTATCTGCAATTTCCATCCACATAAGATGTCTTTCCACCCTGTTGCAAGGTGAATCTGTGAGATGCCATGAGAACTCCTTTGTCATCGAGCTGAATCTACAAATAATTGGGATATTCCAGTGGTGATCACCTCTCCTCTCCATGCCCTATTATCTCATAAAATAAGAATCCCCCACTTCTCCCATTTGATTGCAAGCAACCAAACTCTACCCTTCTATTGGTCCATATTTGCTTGACTAATGGTTCAATATTTCCCTCTAACTTAGTTTCTTGAAAGCAATAAATGTCTGCTTTCCACCTTTGTATCAAACTGTTCACTAACCTTCTCTTTTCCCTTCTATTCAATCCCCAAACATTCCACGAGATAATTTTTATCTTCATGGTTCACTTCTGGAAATTGACCTCCCCCTTGCTCTTTTCCCCTCATCTTTATACGTCACATTGAAAACCAGTTTTTCCACTTCCTTTGCCCCCTTTTGTTTTGGAGTACCACAGTTGGCAGTAGGAGTTTCTGTCATCTCCTCCTTCCTTTTGGCATCTAGTTTCATAAAAAGAGATAGAGCCTCCCCTTCACAGCCTTTGAACACTGCCCCATATTCCTTGCTCAGTCTCAATATATTCCTATGTACCCATAAAGTTCCTCCATTTCAGCTTCTTGGAATTGAACTTGAATTGGGTTAACATCTTCTATCTCTCATGCATCTGCACCTCTATATTCAATTAACTGTTGTTGATTCAGATTTTCGAGTATCTAAACCTCCCCCTCAATTTCCCCCTCTTGCATGTCATGATCTGTGTGACTTCCATCATCTTCCACTTGAGCTAATAACGGTTGAGCAGATGTTGATTTTTCAATTTGCTCTATCAGATACACCTCTGTATGTTTACACGCTTCTATCTCTAGGAATAGAAAGTCGGTCGCTCCATTTGTTGGGGTAAATTAGAATCCCTATTCAGATCCTTACTTATAACATCGGGCCCAAAATTTTGAGATATATAAGCTTTAGGTCTTGCTAGATTGGCCCCACAGCTATCCATAATAGAACTTGGGCTTTTTTCATCAGCCAATTTTCTGGAATCTGGATCTTTTATTTTTTGTAAAGTCTTGGGCTTCTCTTGAGTTCGGCCCACTTTAGTATTTATCCTAATCTCATTAGAACAATTCCCCTGCTCAAGGGCGCGTGAGATACAACTGTCAACTTTTGAATTAAAGGGCCATGTCACTGAGTCCACGTGCCTAGATCTCCCTTCTATGAAAATAGGGCCCGTAACTATATCATCACAGAACTTGGGCCATATTTCCACTACTGCATCTTCTTGGAAACTTTCACGGTCGTCGGAATTTCACTCTACAATGGCAAGGAAAAAAGCATTCCTCCTTCTACTTCTACGACTCTAGGAATCTTTTCAGTCGGTCCCTTAACTTTGATACAAGCCCACCTCATGTGATTTTGCAGCTGCGTCTCTTCCTACGTATCAATCCAGCCACCACATTTTCTCCGATAGCTTTCATGATTTCTGATGACCATAGATGTAATGGGAGTCCGAGAATCCTCACCCAGATCCAGTCGAATTTTGTTTCAGAAGGATAACAAGCTGCTGTCGGGGACCACTAGCTCAGCAATAGAGTAGCATTCTTCCATCTCCAGGTTTCCTCCCTAGTCTGCTCCGTCATCCTTCTGGTTGTGAATTCGAAAAGAAATTGTTGTCCATTCAGTTCATACTCCAACAGCATTACTCCACTTGTTGTTTACCCATCTTCGAACCTCTGTGCGTGAGGGAATTAAATCTAGTTCTTTCGAGAACTTGCCGACGATGCACCTATTCAAAAGACTTTTGTCTGATGGCATTGAAGCAGCGATTTTGATAGGGCTGCTTTCTAGTTGAATAACTCTGATGTTGGCATTTGATTCTGACCATTTGTTTGAGCGTAGAGTATGAGCAAAATCATTATGTAATTTTGGAGCCTCTGTTACTCTTGTAAAGCGAAAGTTTCTGTGAATGGACCTTTCTATTTTAGAGGTTATCTCTCCCCACCCCGCATTTAATTCAACTTCAGGTAGAATAATAACTGCTCTGCTTTCCCCACGTATTCTACTTAGTGTATTGAACTATTAATTAGTCATGTACTTTACTAATTATTAATAGCTAAATTGTGGATGAAATGAATGTCTTTGTTTATGTCTTAAATTTTAGATTTCTAATTTCACACTTCCACTTTGTTTAAGATCTTATTTTCAAATTTACAATACAAGTTACATTCTTTACATCAAGAATGTGCCATTCTTGTTGGATAAAAGGTTGGATCTTTTGTTTCACTTTATATGTGATTCTTTTAATTAAATTTGTTCTATTGTAATATTCTTTTAATATTTAGTTTCTATTTTGTTGAGTTTGTAGGAGAATGAAAGAATAATGTCCATCTTGGAGAATGAAAGATTGAATTCTACAATATTCATGTAAATTTTTCACATAATCTCTCAAAATTTACAATATTTTTATAACTCTATTTTTTATTATTTTGAATTTTCTTAGTCGTATCCCCTCATCCGTATCCATATCCGAACCCCCGAATCTTAAAATTTAGATTTTGCCGAATCCGATACTCGGATCCGTCCCCGTATCGGATAGCGGCACCCAAGTCCAAGCAACTTAGCTTACGATGGAGGATCGGATTGGAGGTAATCCCGTTACATAGGCTGAGGCGGTGGATTTCCACAACTGCATTGAAGTATGTGGTTTAACTGAACTACCTCGTCAAGGGAATAGATACACGTGGAATTACAGACATTATGGTTAAAGGATTTATTCTAAAATTGACTGGGCTTTCATCAATGGTGAATGGCTTGATTCTATGCTTTCATGTAAAGCTAAGTTTCTACCTGAAGGTATTAGTGACCACTGCTCTCTGAAGATAGCATTAAAAGAGGAGGAGCCTAGAGTTTCAACAGAATGAGCATGAGAATTATCAAAAGTTCAAACAATCATCGTATTAAGGAGAGATGTTTTTGCAGCAGAAAAGCAAAGCCACTTGTTAGCGGAAACGTAAAAGAAAGAACACAAGATTTAACGTGGTTCGGATCAAAATAATCCTACGTCCACCAGAGAACAGTTGCATTTTTAATATTAACAAAGGAAGGGGAGAGTTCCCAATTACACTTAAGAGAATTTCTCTCTTAACTCTCTACTCACTACAATGTGTTGTATTATTTTTGGGATGGTTTCTACAAATGAAGGAGTGCATCTATTTATAGAGGTAAAGACCTCCTCTTGATGTCATTGGTGGCATCAAACTACCTCCTCTTGATGTCATGGGTGACATGCTAGGAGGAAGCTTCCTCCTAGCATCCACACCAACTCTTTCCACCAACTCTTCCAATTGGCATGTCATTGTTGACTAAACATAAACCAACACCTTCAATCTCCACCTTGGTTTGCGTTTCGAGCGTGCGTGTGAACAACTCTGGCCAAAACTTCTAAGCTTACTGGGCAACCCCGTTGTAAGAAACAAGAAGAATCAAACCATTGTTGAACATATCACCTCTACCTAGCAACTGTTCTCTTCGGAGTTGCATCAGTTGATGCACACCCCCGCCAAGTCTTTGCAGTGTGAAAACTTAGCGAGTGGGACTATCTTGGTCAACATATCTGCAGCATTATCGTCTGTGATAACCTTCACGACCTTGATAGTTCCTTCTTCAACAACATCTCGAATAAATGAAATCTGACATCAATGTGTTTAGTGCGCTCATGAAATCTCTGATTTTTCATTAGATGAATAGCACTCTGACTATCACATCCAAAAGTTGATTCCAGCTGAACCAAACTCAATTCTGCTACTAAACATTTCAACCAGATAGCTTCCTTCACCGCCTCCGCTGCTGCCATGTATTCTCCTTCTGTCGTAGACAAAGCGGCAATCGACTGCAGAGTCGACTTCCAACTAACGGCACTACCAACGAGGGTAAAGATGTATCCAGTTGTGGACCTTCTTCTGTCAAGATCTCCTGCATAGTCAGAATCTACATAACCGAGAATTGAAATACCTCCGCCACTTTTTTGAAAGGTCAGACCAACACCAGAAACTCCTTTGAGATATCTCAATATCCACTTGACAGCTTCCCAATGCCTCTTTCCTGGGCTGGACATGTATCTACTTACCACACTTACAGATTGAGCAATATCTGGACGTGTGCATACCATAGCATACATAATGCTACCAACTGCATTGGCATAAGGAATCTTTGGCATATGCTCCACCTCATCCTCGGACTGAGGCATTTGTAACTCTGAAAGTTTAAAATGAGGAGCTAATGGTGTACTTACAGGCTTGCACGTATGCATACTGAATCTCTTGAGAACCCTTTCAATATACCTCTTCTGAGAAAGATGTACAGCACCGTCTTCTCTTGAAATCTCCATACCAAGGATTTCCTTTGCAGCTCCTAAATCCTTCATGTCAAATTCCTTACTCAACAGTTTCTTCAAAGCATTTATCTCTGTAATGTCGTTAGCAGCAATAAGCATATCATCATCATACAACAGTAAATAAATCATTGAGTTACCAGACATCTTCTTGTGATACACACAGCTATCAAATGCACTCCTTGAGAATTCATGTGTAGTCATGAATGCATCAAACCTCTTGTACCACTGTCTAGGGGATTGCTTCAAACCATACAAAGACTTCTTTAGTTGGCATATGTGATCTTCTTTTCCCTCAGCTAGGAAACATTCAGGATGATCCATATAGATTGTCTCTTCTAGATCACCGTGTAACAAAGCAGTTTTGACATCAAGCTGTTGAAGCTCCAAGTCAAATTGGGCAACCAATGCTAGTAGCACGCGAATTGAGCTATGCTTCACGACTGGAGAGAAAATCTCATTGTAGTCAATTCCCTCCTTCTGACTGAATCCTTTTGCAACCAATCTCGCCTTGAACCTAGCATCTTCCACTTCAGGAATTCCCTCTTTCTTTCGGTAGACCCACTTGCATCCAACTATCCTCTTCCCCTTTTGTCTTTTCACTAAGACCCATGTCTGATTCTTGTGAAGAGACTCCATCTCTTCAATCATGGCTAACCGCCATTGTACAGCATCCTTGCAAGAAGTTGCTTCAATATACAAGGAGGGCTCCAGATCCTTAATCTCTTCTTGTGCAGCTACGAATGCATATGCAATCAAGTTTGCTTGATCTATAAGGCGTTCCGGTTCTCGTGTTTGCCTCTTCTCCCTCCCCTTTGCAATTGTGTATGGTTCATTGACAGCAAGTTCTTCAAGGTCTACATCTTCTGACTCATCTTTAACCTGAGTCTTTTGATCCTTTTCCTTGGCAAGCTCCACCGGAAGCTCCACCTGCTCGTCGTTCTTGTTTCCTGAAAACTCCACGGAAACTTTACGGGGATCAAGTATAGAGGATTCATCAAAGGTGACATCTCTACTAACTATAAATTTGAGTAAAGACAAACACCAAAGTTTGTACCCTTTTACTCCATCCACATACCCTACGAATATGGCCTTCTTAGCCCTTGGTTCAAGCTTTCCTTCATTAACGTGATAATAAGCTGGACACCCAAATACTCGTAAGTATGAATAGTTAGAGGGTTCACCTGACCATACCTCATTCGGAGTCTTAAAGTCAATTGCCGATGCTGGAGATCGATTGACAATATGAGCAGCAGTGTGAACTGCTTCAGCCCAAAATACTTTGGACATTTTGGCTTGTAGGAGCATACAAAGCCTTTTCAAGAAGAGTTCTGTTCTTTCTCTCGGCAACTCCATTCTATTGTGGGGTATGCCTGACAGTCCTATGTCTTGAGATCCCATTAACCTTGCAGAATTCATTAAACTCTTCATTGCAAAACTCCAAGCCATTGTCTGTGCGAAGATACTTGATTTTCCGCTCCATTTGATTTTCAACCAAAATCTTCCACTCTTTAAATGCTTCAAAAGCATCACTTTTTGCCTTCAAAAAATGCACCCAAACCTTTCGTGAGAAATCATCAATAAAAGTGAGAAGATACCTCTTTTTGCCCTTCGATAGAAGTTTAGAGGGACCCCATAAATCTGAATGGATGTAGTCTAGCACTCCTCTTGTCTTGTGTTTGCCAGTGCTGAAGCTGACCTTCTTTTGCTTCCCTAGAACGCAGTGCTCACAGAAGTCAAGTGTGCTGATCTTCTCACCTTCCAAAAGGTTACGATTGCTCAACATCTCCAGTCCACGTGCGCTCATATGACCCAGTCTCATGTGCCATAGTCTTGCCTTGTCATCATTAGATAACTGCACTGTAGATGCATTTGCAGAGCCAACAATGGTGCTTCCGGCCAATGTGTAAAGGCCGTTCTCCAGCTTGTCTTTCAGCATGACTAAAGAACCTTTAGTCACCTTTATAGTTTCTGCTTCGCTCATGTACTTGTAGCCTTGTTCATCCAGAGTACTCAGGGAGATCAAATTCTTCTTCAGATCAGGAACATGACGGACTTGTGTAATAGTCCTCACGACTCCATCATGGCAGCGAACCCGAACTGAGCCAATGCCAACTATTGCACAAGTTGCATTATTGCCCATTACTATGGTTTCTCCACTTTTCTCATAGCTGCTAAACCAGTCTTTTCGGAACGTCATATGCAGAGTGCAAGCAGAGTCTAACACCCATTTGTTTCCATAACTACTATTATTATTACACGATGTTGTTAGTACATAATCATTATCAAAATCATGTACCTGTTCAACTGTGGATGCACTCGCCTTTTCCTTGGACTTTGACATTGGGCAGTCTCGTTCAAAGTGCCCCTTCTTGCCACAACCCCAACACTCTGTATTCTTCTTGTTCACACGAGACTTTGATCTGTGCTTTGATTTGCTCTTTCCCTGTTGGCTAGTCCGGCCTCTCACAAAGAGCCCACTTGCCTGGTCATCTCTATCTCCTTCAATGTGCCTCCGCACATCACTAGAGTTAAGTGCCTGCCGCACTTGCTCGAGCTTGATAGGCTCCTTGTTATACATCATTGAATTTTCAATATCACGATATCCTGAAGTCAATGAAAATAGCAAAGCACATGCAAGCGTCTCCTCCTCCTTTTTAATTCCTGCAATCTGTAAGTTCATGACAAGTTTATTGAACGCATCTAAATGATCTTGTAACGAAGTACCTGACCCCATATTAAATGTGTGAAGACGCCGTTGTAACAACATCCTTGTTGTCACTGATCGGTCTTGGTATAGCCCTTCTTGCTTTTCCCATAACTGTTTGGTCGTCTCTTCGGTACCCGTACTCACTTCACAAAGCACGTTAGGTGCAAGGGATAGTTGGATTGCACTCAATGCATCCCCTTCAATCTTCTCCTTGTCGGGACTTGATATATCCTTAGGATACTTTCCGTCAATAGCATGGATTGAACCTTTCCTCCGCAGTAACGCCATCATCTGGATCTTCCAGATATTGAAGTTGTTGCGTCCACTGAATCTATCAATTTCAAACTTTATGGAACTCATCTTTGCTTGTTCTTCCTCCTTGGATCGTTAAAGAATCTCGTTGCTCTGATACCAATTGTTAGCGGAAACGTAAAAGAAAGAACACAAAATTTAACGTGGTTCGGATCAAAATAATCCTACGTCCACCAGAGAACAGTTGCATTTTTAATATTAACAAAGGAAGGGGAGAGTTCTCAATTACACTTAAGAGAATTTCTCTCTTAACTCTCTACTCACTACAATGTGTTGTATTATTTTTGGGATGGTTTCTACAAATGAAGGAGGGCATCTATTTATAGAGGTAAAGACCTCCTCTTGATGTCATTGGTGACATCAAACTACCTCCTCTTGATGTCATGGGTGACATCAAAGGAGGAAGCTTCCTCCTAGCATCCACACCAACTCTTTCCACCAACTCTTCCAATTGGCATGTCATTGTTGACTAAACATAAACCAACACTTTCAGCCACTTTTATTCAGTAATCAAGCATGGGAGACTTAAGAGGCTACTAAAAAACTTAAGGATGAAGAAGGTGAATGCCAATCTGATCCAGATGTAATTCCTAAACTGTTTGTGGACTACTATAAAGAGTTACTTGGGAAGAAAGCTGATTCAAGAGTGAAAGCCTTTAGGGGTTTCTTGAGTAATGGTTCACTTTTAGGAAAGGAGCAGCATGTAGACTTGTTGAAGCCATTGCAGGGAAAGATGTAAAAATTGCAGTGTTTCATATTGAGAGTAGTAAGAGCCCTAGGTCCAGATGGATATGGTAGTGGATTTTTTTAAGCTACTTGGAACATCATAGGGAGGACATCATTGCAGTTCTGATTTTTTTCAGAATGATAAACTACTAAAGCAACTGACTCGACAAGCATTGCCTTGATTCCAAAGATAAGTGTTCCTGAGTATGCCAGTCAATTTAGACCAGTCTCTTGTTGTAATATGTTGTATATATGTATTTCCAAGAAGATCTGTAGCAAGCTAAAGAAAGCTATCACTCATATTGTAGCTGACAACCAAGCAGCTTTTGTGAAAGATCCATGATGCATAATGTCCTCGTCGGCCATGACATACTGAGGCATTATAATAGGAAAACTTCTCCAAGATGTCGGATGAAAATTGATCTTAGGAAAGCTTATGACATGGTAAGTTGGGAATTCTTAGAAGAGATTTTGATTGGTATTGGTTTGCTAGAAAGATTCACTATTATGACATGTGTGTCTTTTCCAAAGTTCTCTATCAATGTTAATGGTGAGAGTCATGGATATTTTGAAGGAAAAAGAGAGCTCATGCAAGGAGACCTTGTCTCTCCTTTACTATTTGTCCTAGTCATGGAGTATCTTTCAAGAATACTAAGGAGTATGATTGAATTGCCTGGTTTCAAGTATCACCCTATGTGTAAGCAGTTAAAATTTATTCATCTTATTTTTTCTGATGACTTAATGATATTTTGCAAAGGTAATTTAGGTTCTGTGACCACTGACAAGGGTCATTGAAGCCCTGACACACTTTAGCAAAGCTTCAGGGTTGGTTGCTAATATGGAGAAGTTTAGCATATTCATGGCTGGGGTGGATGATCATACAAAAGAATTATTGTTGGCTAAGACAGGCTTCTCCCAAGGTTCTTCTCCTATTAGATACCTTGGTTTGCCAGGAAATGGAGCAAGTAGGAATGTCACCAGTTGATTGAGAAGATTACTAGCAGGATTAATTTCACATACTCCAAACAATTATCATATGCAGGGAGGCTTCAAGTGATCAATGTTGTCTTGTTTTCAATCCATAGCTTTTGGGGGGCTGTATTTATTCTGCCACTAAGTGTTTTAAAGAAAGCTGATAGAAAATGTAGAGATTATCTTTGGGGCTGTTCAGAAGAGAAGAGGAATGTTTCCTTGGTAGCTTGGGAGAAAGTCTGTTTTCCCAAGAAGTGTGGGGGTTTGAATATTAAAGGGTGCGTGAACCGGAATATGGCATCTGCTGGAAAATTATTATGGCAGCTAACTGAGAACAAGGCCTCTCTTTGGGTCAAAGAGGTCCACCATGGCATTTATATGAAGACTGACTCAAACATATTTTTTTTGAAAAAGGTAACATAGTTGTATATTGATATAAGACTTCACTAAAATTGTGAAGTCCCCCATAATTACAAAAAAGGATGCCCTAGCAAGAAGACTGACTCAAACATATGGATACATAAAGCTCCACAAGACTGCAGTTGGTACTGGAAGAAACTAAACTTCCTGAAAGAGGACATGCAGGTTTGGTATAAGCAAGGGAGGTACATCCTAACTCCTGGAGGAACTATTCTATAACAGAAGTTACATTTCCATTATTGGGACCCATGGAAGGCTGGAGATTGCTGAACTCATTTGGAGTGGAGTAGCTCAATCAAAACATAGATTTATAGTATGGATGGCTGTTCAAGGAAGGCTGCTCACACAGGAAAGATTACTCAAATTACATATTCCTGTGGAAGATATGAGATGCTGCTTATGTGATACTCTAAGCAGCACTTGTTTGTGGATTGCAATTGGACAAAAACTGTTAGGAAACCATTTATGCAATGGGCTGGTATTAAAATACAAGTTGGATAGCTACAACAAATCCTAGGCAGCATCAAAAGGAAGCATTGGAAGCAATTCAAGGAGGAGGTGATAGCAGCAATCCGGGGAGATATGATCTATCATATATGAGAGCTAGGAATTGGAAATTATTTAAAGGAGTAAATGCCATACTGAGGTAGTAGTCACACAGATTAAGAAGGAAATTGTAGAGAGGATAGATTTACTTAAACTTTCTAAGAGAGTGAATAGATGTAGAGGTTTTTTTCCAAAGTTTACTGTGTAACTAGTGACTTGTCTTGAGGCCTAAGTTTCACTTCACCCTTCCTACAAGGTGGTTGTGGGATTATGTGTTCTTTAAGTATTCTGTTTATTTGTTGTTATCAATGGTAATATTCGCAGTAGTTAGCAAAAAGGTTTAGTTACGAAATCTTGAGGATGCCAGAGACAGCAAAGATCTCTAGGTTTATGGCTTGTTAATTTTGTACTCAACATTTAAGTTGATGCAGCTCACTGGAAAAAGAAAATTTTATCAAGATATCTCTCTCGTCTTAGCCTAAAGGGATTAAATCCGCTCTTTTTAAATTCCAGAAGAAGATCACCAAATGAGTCATCCATTTAACCATAGGCAGCAGTATCAAACAGTTTTTGCTTGTTAAAGAGAATCCCAACTGAACTAAATAGCTGATCCATCCAAAAGGCTTCATCTTCAGCAATCTTCTGGGAGAGTTTCATAAGGAAAGGGGAACTGAATGAAAAGTGGCAACAGAAAACGTATATTGTCTGCTTACATGTTCACGAGGATTCATTATATAGACATGTTCAGCTGAAGGAGAAAAAGTTAGCAAAATAAAGGAAGTAATCTACCTGTGTGACCGTAGGAGAGTCATAACCATGAAGTCAGAATCCGTAAGGAGTATATTTCCTTGGGCATATAGTTCTAATAGAACATAATGAGCATTGGCACCTAGTCCAAACTGAAAGAGAACTATCTGAACCCAAAAAAAAATGAAGAATGGATAATATAACAGATTATGAAATTAACCACTAATTGTAGGAGAAAGAATTAATGAAAATTCCCAAACAATGAAATAAACCCAATGCAATGATAGAGCTATAGCATATGCAATATACCCTGTCATAACCAAGTTGCCGCACATCCTCCAGCCTTCTTGTCCTTATATGCTTCCTCAATTTGAGCGTAAATCCAGATGGTGTGTTACTTTTGTCCCTAAAAAGAGAAATCGAAACATAAAACTTCAGATAAACCGGGAAAGAACCCAGCATGGAGAATCCACAGCATATGTCATTGATCAACAAAGAAGTAATGCACTTGCTATGGACAATCAAACTATGGTTGACAGCAAAAGACATCCATCCAAAAATATCCAAGCTTACGTTTCTAAATTATTAAATCCTAACTTGGATGTCCTACTTATATATTAAAAAACAACCACCACGCTTCAATCCCAACTAGTTGCCATGATGGCATCTAAATCCTCTATATCAGTTCTTTTTTATTTGGATCTATTTCATTCCAATATGCAGAAATAATAGGATATAGGTCCTCCGAATCTCACAAACATCCATATCCCACCCTAATGTAAATGTGATTCTACTTATGTCCTTTTTAGTGCATATAGTATTTCTTTTCACCTATCAAAAAATAAGATACCAAATTCACTGAAAATTATCAATATCATATTTTCTGTTTCTACTTAAGTACTTTTTAGTGCATTTAGTATTTTGTTATGTATCAAAGACAACAATTAAACTGAAAATTGTCAACTAATTGTAGATTGAGGCAAAATTGATTGATTCATGGACTTATACCATAACTTGAACTTTCTAGTATTATGCCAAATGCACCAAAAACTACCAAAATCAAGGGTGTGTTTAGTAAGAAGAAAAGAAAATATTTTTTTATTTTCCCAAATTTGGTTGGCTTAAATGTTTTGAAAATATTTCACTTATGAACACATTCCTCCAAATGACTTACCTACCAAAAGGAGGGAAAACATTTTCCAAAACTCTATATCAACCTTTCACACCCTCAACCCACCCCCGCCTCCACCCCTACCCCTACCCCTACCCCCTCACCCTCCACCCCCACCCCCCATCCTTGCCCTCATCCATGCTACCGCCACCCCGGGCCTCTAGACCCCCATATACCAACCTCTCCCATTCTTACCCATTTCGTCTCCCATAGTGTTAGATTATATTTTTGTCAAAAAAATATTTTCCGCTAACCAACCAATCACTAGAAAATAAGTAAGAAAATCACTTATTTTCAAAAAAATATTTTCTAGGAAAACATTTTTCCTTCATACCAAGACACACCCCAAATTTCATAGTTCCCTAATCCCTCCGTTTCAATTTATTAATCCTATTTCCTTTTTAATAATTTAAAAAAGAAGGACCCCTTTCAATATTTAGAGACAATTAAATTTTAACTTCTAATTTTTCCTTTAATGAGAAACTTTACAAAAATTATCGCATGTTTAAGATCACAAGTATCAAAAATTGCAACACCACAAGTTCTAAAAGTCTTCCTCTCTTTCTTAAACTTTGTTCCCAGTCAAATTGATTCACATAAACTGAAAAGGGGAGTAGTTTTATAATGAAGTCGAAATGAAAGAGAAGCATATTTGGCTACAGCAGATAAGCAAGAAAACTATAGAAAAGGAAACCAGATGCACGGTAAGTTATACAAGTAGAGTTACATTTATATTAACTCAGGTCCAGGAACGGAGCTATGTAGAGCCAAACTTCGTCGGAAAATTATATTGTGCACATAAGGCAACAAAATTTTTAATTATATGCATATTGTTAAATCCCTTTATTAGCATAAGGGAAGATTCTAGTGTACCAGCAAAAGGATTCAAAAATTGCTTTAGGTTGCTGGTTCATACCTCAGGGTGACATTCTAGTATTGTTTTAAATCCCCTTGTACATATTACTAGCTCCGCCATTGATTAGGTCCATATAAAAAATTATACTAAAGGCACTGAAATTTATCAAAATCAAATTTCATGTTTTCCTGTTTTCAGTTTAAAAGTAAAAGAGTAAAAAAAATATAGGTACCGAAGATAATCAGTGGTATGCAAACGAACGCCACTTTCCACGAGCAATAAAACCTTCTCACTCTCCCCTGACTCAGTAACTCCACTGCTGTTCATTAGCTTAAACACATAAGTCTGCAATCCAACACACATAACAAACATCAGCCAATCGCGGTTTTACACAAATAAATTTTAAAAAAAAACTAATCAGAAAGAAACAAAAGAAAGGAAATGGGAAAACCTTTGGGGAAAGATCATAAACGTTGGAACAACGCATTCCGATTAACCGGCGCAAGCATTTGACTTCTGCGGCCACATCCGCGGTGTTCATTCGCACCTTCACCATCTTCGATTACAGTTTCTCTGCAAACACAAAGGGTTAAATGAAGCTTCCCTTTCTCTGGTTGGTTAGGGATTTTGATTTTTGGAGCTAACTCAAAATACCATTGACGTATCCATTATATATTAGATTAGTTCAATGCTTTTAAATTTTTTAATGATTAATCAGTCAAATTAAAATTGTAAATCCGCCACCTGTAGTTGGGGCTTGTTGTCTAGTCTAAGTGCTGTTTCTTTTTTTTATTTTTCTTGTTTTGTCTTTGAGCAGTAAATATTTCATAATTTTGGTAAATAAAATTATTTAATTAATAAAAATAAATTAAGCATATATAACCTTCAATTAATTAAAACTTTTACCATTGATCCCTTTGCTTGTAAACTTTTCACAAATTTACCATTATTATCTATTATTCCACCACTTAATTATCCATGTATTATGTTAAGCTAAAAGTGATATAGTTATAAAAATCCAAATATAACATATTTCCTAAACAAATAGACCAAAAACATATATTCTACTTAATTGTAAGTTAAATGTATTCAGGTAATACCGGAAAAACTAAAATCACACTTTACTAATAACAGGGGCCAAAAATGCATATCCCACGTTTAGTGCAATTTTGTCTCGTGCCGGTCCTCCTCCATCTCTTGCTTTTGTGACCTTTTCTTTTGTTTTTAACTTGAACATTTTGACCAATCACTGCTATTGGACAAAACATTCGAATTTTTTGGTGAAAATTAGCCCCTCGGCATTCACTATATAAACGTGTGGATTTATTATAATATTCAATAATATTGTAACTATTTTATCATTAATAAACTTTAACTGAATATAGTTTGAAACTGAAATTGGTGGGTTATGTCAGGCCAAGGCAGTAGTGCAACACTAAAGCTACACTTGAAGGCATTGATAGCACGCTATTGGATAGACCTTCCCCTAAAAAAATTGTGTGAGTCATCTATATTAAACTGATACGAACATATACTATATTTGATCTTAGCCAAAAAGTCGAGAGGTGTATGCTTTTTCATATGTGTCACTTAGACTCTTTTATATCTAACTTTGTACATAGGAGCTCTGCTATTCATTCGATGTGAGACTAGAAGAGCTTCTATACATCCCCTAAGAGATAAGATTATGTTGATGTGCGAACAAAGTACTACATTGGTAGCTGAAAAGATAAGAACGTATATATAAGGTGTTAGAACTGTCAATATGAGCTTGGCCCGCTGGGCCGGTCCAGCGCAGCCCGTGATTTAATAGGGTTGGGCTAAGATTTTTGGAGCCTATTTAAAAATGAGGCTTTTAAGCGCGGCCCAGGTAAGCCTGTGGCCCATAAGGCTTGACCGAGGATGAGTTAGACTGGCCCGTGGGCTTAATTATTTAAATAAAAATATAAAAATATAAAAAGCAAAAAATAACAAAAAAGAATAGTCCAATCTCAAACTAGTAGCATTTTTATGTGAATTCAAATGTTTTTTGTTCTTAAAATTTTAGTTATTTCTTAATGTTTAACTAATTAATATCGCATATAATTATAGATATAGATGAAAATGAAGATGTTAAGACATCTTTGTTTCACGAAACGATCCAAATGTTTTTGATGATGATAATTTGTTAGTGTTGGATATGCCATGAGCACCTTAAATATATTTTTTAGTTTGTTTTGAGTATTAACTTTTAATAAATGAAATATTGTCCTCCTTTTTGTGTTTTGTAGTAATCTATTAAAATAATATCAAAGATTGTTAAGTTTACAGAAGCTTTCTATCCAACAAGTATGTTTTTAGTCTAATCTCGAAGAAGTAGAGACGAGAGGTCGACTTCGACACTTACTAGTGGTCCAATAATGATATATTATTAATGCGAATAATCATGGATTTATTAAGAATGACAGTAATTTCAAATAAGTCACGAACAGGTAAAAGTTCCTTTTTATATTAAAGGTCTCCGGATTCATAATCCATTAGTTTTCAATTATCTCAAGTCGGGGAGAGCAAATATCAATAAATCTCAAGGCAAGCAATACAAGCATGCGCAAATCATGCCGAGGTCGTACGGCCCGATCCAACAATTTTTAAACTGTGCACTGCCGCGGGTCGAACGACACGAACCATAGATGCATCTATTATACCGCTCGCGAATCATACATGCGACACAGTCAAATATAAATAAACACAACAATCAGTCAATCAAGAATTCATCAAGGAACAATTATCCAAGGAAGAGCCAATTCTCTTTTAACAATTCAAGAAAATGAAGTTTAATCTTTTTTAGAAATTCATTTACTAATTCGATGTGATTTAAGCAAATCAAACTGTCAATAAAATTACAGATATTCCAAATATAGCATGCTTTTGGGTCCTAAACTACCCGGACTTAAACATAATAGTAGCTACGCACGGACTCTCGTCACCTCGTGCGTGCGTAGCCCTCATAAATAGGAGCACACAACCAATTAACTTACCTATGGGGACAATTCCCTCTTACAAGTTTAGAAAGGAGACTCAGCTCGCCCCGAAGATCCATAACTGGCATTCCACGCTCTTCCGAAGACTCGCATCAATGCACAATACTCCAAAACTATCCAATTATTATGCAAATCCATTTATATATGTTCAATTACTCATTACAATCCAATTTATAATAATTCCTAACCCCGATCGAAAAGTTGACAAAAACACCCTCGGGCCCACGTGCCCGAATTCCGAAATTTTCGAAGATGAGGTTTACCCATGAACTCACGAACTCAAATATATGATTTTCTCTTAATTTCATACTCAAAATCGTGGTCAAATTCCAAGAATATCAATTTTCTAAGTTTTCCCTCAAACCCCAAGTTTTCTACAAATTTCCTTGTCCAAATCCGTATATAATTATGTATTTAGCATAAATTACTTACCTCATGCTTGGTGGTGAAAATGGCACCTCAAAGTTGCTCCAAAATCGGCTCCAATGGAAGAAAATGGGATTGAAATGAACCCAGCCCCCGATTTAAAGGAACCTCACTACCTCCAGCATTTCCGCACCTGCGGTCCCTTGACCGCTTTTGCGGTTCCGCAAGTGCGAGCCACTCTACCGCTTCTACGGTTTCCTCCAGACTCCCCTTTTTCGCTTCTGCGCCTCGTCCACCGCATGTGCGATCCCGCTTCTGCGGCTCCATGACCGCATCTGCGGTCTCTTCACTTCTGGCCAAAACTGCATCTGCGGCTCTTCTGACTACTTCTGCGGCCCAAATTTCGCAGGTGCGGTTATATCAGCAACCAGCAACTTCAGCCCTTTCAAAAATCCTATTTTCAATCTGTTAACCACCCAGAATCCACCTGAGGCCCTAGGGACCCCAACCAATCATACCAATCAGTCCCAAAATACATTACGGACTTGCTCAAGGCCTCAAAGCATAGCAAATAACGCTAAAACCATGAATCGACCTCCTATCCAAGCTTTATGAACTTTAAAACTTCAAACTTCTACTCTCGATGTTTAAACCTATCAAATCACGTCCGATTGACTTCAAATATTGCACACAAGTCATATTCGATATTACGGACCTACTCCAACTTTCGGAATCGAATTTCGACCCCGATATTAGAAAGTCCACTTCCGGTCAAACTTCTCAAAAACCTTTAAATTTCTATATTTAGCCAAATGACTTCAAAATGACCTACGGACCTCCGAATTCACTTCCGATCGCGCTCCCAACTCCAAAATCACCATACGGAGCTACTCCCAAACTCGGAATCCCAACGGACATCGATAACACTGAAATGCACTTCAAGCCAAACTTATGAAATTTCTTCCAAAATGCTAACTTCCACAATAGGCGCCAAAACGTTCCTTGGTCTTCCAAAACCCGGTCTAGGCATACGCCCAAGTCCGAAATCATCATACGAACCTGTTGGAATCTTTGAATCCAAATTCTGAGGTCATTTACTCCAAATTCCGATCCTAGTTAATTCTTTCAACTTAAAGCTTTCGAAATGAGAATTCTCTTTCCAAATTAACTCCGAACTTCCCGAAATTCAATTCCAACCACGCGTACAAGTTATAATACCTGAAATGAAGTTGCTCATGGCCTCATACTGCTAAATGACGCGCTATAGCTCAAAATGACTGGTCGGATCGTTACAGCGCCGCCAAAAATCGCCTACGACAGCGGCCCGTCTCCAAACATCACCCTATAATCCCAGCCTCCTCTCATCTCCGATCTACCTCCAAATTTCCTCAATCCCCACTAGAACTCCCTGAATTTCAAATCTCAGAAACCCTAGAAACCTAACTTTGCCTTTTTCTAATTTCTTTGATAAATTCAACCCGTTTTGACCTAAAACTTGGTTTTGCTCACTTCGAAGTTACCGGAATCCGCCGGCCAGAGTTTCATCGTCACCAGTGCTCGTTGGTTTGCCTCAGTCACTGTCTCCTTTAAGCTCTAAATCAGTATATCTCTCTTCTTATCTTTTCCTATCCTTTTGTTATTTTCTTTTCTTTTTTGGATTGTTAACTAAGTTTTAATTTTTAAATTGCATGATCAATTAGAATGGTTAATGAATTGATTTAGTTTATTTGAAAGTATGATTAATTAATTAATTGCATAATTAGTAGTCCAATTACATACTAATAAGTTTTAATTACCTAAGTTTAATGAATTGTTGAAAGTTTGATTTTGTGCACTGGTTTTCGGTTCAGAATCGTATATGCCTTTTGGTTGTGGCTATTTGTGATAATTAGAAAACTTTAGGAGGGTAAATGAGATAGAAAATTAGGGAATCTTTCTTTTAGCTACTGGAAAGTTCTAGAAGGGTCTTGAAGGGGTTTAAAATGCAGTATTTCAAAAGCAAAAGGAGAGGGAAAACAAAAAAAACTTAGAAAATAGGCTAAGGGACAACTGTCCTTTTATTGTTAGAAAATATGCTATTTTCCTAAATTTTAGGGAAGGCTGACAGATTCTTCTTAGATTCTCTCATTCTCTATCCTCTTGCACATCATTTTCTATATAAGACCTCACCTTCTTTCACTTACATACAAGAAAAAATCCTCTGAAAAAGCCAAATCCTCTCTTCATTTTTACTGATTCACTGATGTTCCTAAAAGAAGAACACTCTGAAAATTCAGTAAAATACATAGGAAAACAAAAACAAAATGAAGAGTTTCAAACTTTTATCTGCCTTGTGCTTTTCCACTTCACTTCTTTTACTTTATGTCACGACCCAAAATTCCTACCGTCGGGACCGTGATGGTGCCTAATATTTTACTTACTAGGCAAGCTAACGTTAGAATATTTTATCCATTTTTAACAGTTTAAAATTACTTAATGAGAAAAAACTAAAACTATTGCAATAATCCAAAGTAATAATGCGGAAGCTAAAATAGCCAAACGTCTCATACATCCCTGAACCCGGTGTCACAAGTGTACGAGCTACTAGAATAGTACAAACAAGGGGCTGAAATAATATAAAGTTGTCTGAAAAGAAAATATACGACCAAATAAAAAGGGAAAGGGACTACAGGAGCTGCGGGTGCTGAGCAGCTGTACCTCAAGTCTCCATGAGCTATCCAATCCGAGCACGCTAATAACCGTCGCTGATACCGACTCCAAAATCTGCACAAGAAGTGTAGAGTGTGTAGTATGAGTACAACCGACCACATGTACTTTGTAATTGTCGAGCCTAACCTCGACGAAGTAGTGACGATGTTAAGGCATGCCACTTACACTACAACATGTATGCAGTATAATAAAGACAGAAAAGGAAATATGGAACAAAATAGGGCAGTCAACTGAAGATAATAGCTAAAGCCGCAAGAACTAAGCCAGTGACGATCAGAATTACCAATCCTTAGAGTTTCAAGTGAAATTACCGAAAACCAACATAGCTCAAGAAAAAAAATACATAGGTCATTGCGGCGTGCAACTCGATCCCACCGTACAACACAATCCTCCTTTATTCCACCGTAACAATATCAACAATCAAAATCAATAAATAAATATTGCGATGCGCAACCTGATCCTACCCTATAACAATACCAGTATCACATTTCACCCTTATTTCACCGTATCAATCCAGCCTTATTTCACATATTGCGGCGTGCAACCCGATCCCACCATATTAGTACAAATTCACTTTTATTCCACCATATCAATTCACCCTTATTTTACATGTTGCGACGCGTAACCTAATTCCACCATATCAGTATCAAATACACAAAGAGCATAGTCACATCAATAATTCAAATCACAAGAACCTTTATGATCAATGAATATAACGCTGAACCAGAAAGGAAACCTTGTACAATATACATAAGTAATACCACACAGCAAGACAAGTCCACTTAATGACAATTAGAAGGTGCAAGTGAGTCAATTAAAGCAAATATCAGGGAATCATAAAAATATGAAAAGATCTAACGTTATTAACAGGAGGAAACACTGGTTAACAGGTAGAAACTAAGCATGGAAGGCATTTAGAGCATATAGCGGTTAAGACAAGGAAGGAGATAATTAAGGAAAAGCGGAAAATCAGGGAAAACAAGTAATTCGGCGACTGATCGAGGCCAACCCTACACCATTACAAAGTGGAAAGAGTGGTCGAAGCAGCTTTTACCTGAGATGGTCGGGATCGAATCCACATGGAGCTAGAATTGGTTGGGATTTGGATTCCTATCTAAATTAGCAACGCGTAGTGCTTTTAACTGCCCTTCCAATCATAGTTGGTTTTTTGATTACTTCTATTTTTATGCTAACGAGATGCTAAATTTAACTAAGAATAAAATGCTTGAAAGGTTTTCTAAATGGCTAAAGAGGCACTAGAGAAGTGACTCTCTCCTAGGTGAATACTTGACGGGATCTAAAGTCTAAGGCAAGGTTGTTATGTTAGGGATTATGATGTAGCCAATGCACGGAACTACTCACTCCATACCTCAGTAGCTCAAGTGACTTTGCCCTAATTGACTTTCTCAAGATCAATTGGGTGTCAAAATTGTGCATGCAATATAGGCTCAATTTGGGTATTACTATCTCTAGGTTTAACCATGTAATTTGGGCTATTAATCTCTTGATTACACCCCAATTCCTTATTGGACTGATTTTCCTAGACTCAAACTCTCTTTCTCAAGAAGAGCCCAAGCAAAATAGGCACAAATTAGTGTTTGCAACTACTAATTCAACATGGAAAACTCAAATCGGTCCAAATATCAAACACCCATAAACACCCAAGCCTTAAAACAAAAGACTCATCAAATACCCACACTAGGGTTGAGCCACAACCCTAGCTAATGGGTCTAGCTACTCATAATAATGGAAGAAATCAAGAAAATAGATGAAGAATAACCCATAAGATTTAATTACAAACTAAGATAATGAAGATTAAGTGTAAAAGTAACTACAAATTACTCAAAATAGAACAAAATCGCCGTTCACGTGCTCTGGAGTCTAACAGATTACAAAAGATACCCTAAAAATGTGAAAAGAATGTATTTATACTTGGCAAAATTTTCTGGATAAAAATACCCCTGACGAGGTATTGCGGTCCGCATAAAATGCACCACGGACCGCGATGAGGCTTCTTGGCTTGATTATACATTCTCTGAATCTGGCCACCGCGGGCCGCATAAAATGCACCACGGCCGCGGTGGCTTCAACTGTGATTCGCACAAAAAGGATCGTGGACCGCATTGGCTTCTATCGTCAAACTCCCAACTCTCTAAACCCCCCTCTCTGCGGACCACACAAAATGAATTGCGGTTGCAAGAAATCCTTCGCGGACCGCATTGCCTTAGGCTCCAAAAGTGCACCTCTCTGAATCTCATCACTACGGACCGTACTAAATGGATTGCGGCCGCAGTAGGTCTGTTGCAGCTATGCTTTGACTTGTTCTTGGTACTTGTGCATGTTTCACTCCTTTTTGAGCTGGTTTTGACTAATTGTCACCTTTTTGACCAAACCCTGCAAACAAGTACAACATGTAAGCTTTAAGGACTATTTTGTATACATTTTTAATCAAAATTCAAGTAAAAAGGAGTGTAAAATGAACTAGAATCCCTAGTTATCAGCGACATATAAGCACTCGTAACCTCGCATATACGCCGCAACACATGAAATTCACATAGCACATAATCCGAGGGTCCCTAATTCCCTCAAGTCAAGGTTAAACTCTAATACTTACCCCACTCCGCAGTCAATTCAGAGCTCTACCGGGGCCTTTCCCCTAGAATCCGCCTCCAAACCACTCGTATCTAACCACAATTGACTCAATAATACCAAATATTGCTAAAGGAATCAATTACAATGCATAAATTTAGAATTTTCAAACTTTCCCCTAAAAAGTCAAAAATCGACCCCGGGCCCGCTTTGTCAAAACCTGAAATTCGGACCAAAATTCGATTACCCATTCTCCCCCGAGCCTGGTTATGTAATTTATTTCAAAATCCGACCTCAATTTGAGGTCTAAATTTTAATTTTGCAAAAATCCCTAATTCTACCCAAACTCTCAATTTCTACCATGAAAAATCCTAGATTTTAGTTGAAATCTTATGAAATGTAATGGGTAATTGAAAGGAAGTAGGTTAGATTCACTTACCAACAAATTGGGGAAGAAAAACTATTGGGAACATTGCCTCTAAGATTTTCTAGTTTTGAATTTTGAAAAAATGGGCAAAATCCCATTTCTAGTCTGTTTTAATCACTGGGCGTCAGGTATTCATGGAGTTCGTGTGAAACCTAACGTGTTCGCAAAGAGCAGAGCCTTAATGGCTTACGCGATCGCGAGAGGCTACACGCATTTGCGAAGGTTTATCCCTCCTAACCTCCGCGTTCGCGAGACTGGACTCGCGTTCGCTTAGTGTAACCTCAAGTCCCCAGCTCCGACCTCACTAAACTACGTGTTCGTGTGTGACTGGCCGCATTCACGTAGAGCAGTCCCCCTAGTGCTCCGCGTTCAGGGCCGTGGTCTCGCGTTCGTGTAGAAGAAAGTACTCCCCCAACCTAGTTCACTCTTTACAATCGCGGGAGTATCTTCGCGATCGCGAAGAAGGAAACCAGATGACAGCTGAAGCTAAGAGAAAAACCAGATTTTCTAGGATTAAAACATCCGTAGCCTATCCGAAATTCACCCGAGCCCTCGGGGCTCCAAACCAATTATCCATACAAGTCCAAAAAGCTCATACACACTCGCTCGCATGATCAAAATGCAAAAATAATTCCTAGAACTACGAATCAGACACCAAATCAAATAAAATTTTCAAGAAAACTTTAAAACTTCTATTTTAACAACCGAACATCCGAATCACGTCAAACCAACTTCGTTTCTCACCAAATTTAATAGACAAGTCATAAATATATTAATGGACTTATACAAAGTTCCGAAATCAAAATACGGACCCCGTATCAATAAAATCAAACATCAGTCAATTCTTAAAAACCATTACAACTTTAAACTTTCAATATTTGACAAAAATCAATAACTCGAGCTAGGGACCTCCGAATTCGATTTCAGGCATACGTTCAAGTCACAAATCATAATATGGACCCACCGAGACCGTCAAAACATGGATATGGGTCCATTTTTTCAAAACATTGACCGAAGTCAACTCAAATAAATTTTTGAAATAAAATTTCATATTTTACCAGTTTTTAACATAAAACCTCCCGGGAAAATACCCGGACTGCGCATGCAAATTGAGGAAGGCTTAAAGAAGATATTGGAGGCTTCAGAACAAAGAATTAGGTTCTAAAACTCTAGATGACCTATCGGGTCATCACATTCTCCACCTCTAAAACAACCATTCATCCTCGAATAGACATAGAACAGTACATGGGGTGGTGAAAAGGTGTGGATATTTACTCCGCATGTCTGACTTGGACTCCCAAGTAGCTGCCTCAACCGGTTAGCCTCTCCACTGCACTCGAACTGAATGATAACTCTTAGACCTCTACTGTCGAACTTGCCGGGCTAAAATAGCCACAGGCTCCTCCTCATAAGTCAAATCCTTGTCCAACTGGACTGAGATGAAATCTAGCACATGAGACGGATCACCGTAGTACTTCCGGAGCATGGACACATGGAATACCGGATGGAATGCCGATAAACTAGGTGGCAATGCAAGCCTGTAAGCCACCTCTCCCACTCTTTCAAGAATCTCGAAAGATCTAATGTACCTAGGGCTCAACTTTCCCTTCTTTCTGAACCTCATCACACCCTTGATGGGTGAAACGTGGAGCAATACCCTCTCTCCAACCATGAATACAACATCATGAACCTTACGGTCGATATAACTCTTTTACCTAGACTGAGCTGTGCAAAGTCGATCCTGAATAATCTTGACCTTATCCAAGGTATCTTGTACCAAATTTGTACCCAACAACTGAGCCTCCCCCGACTCGAACCACCCAACTGGAGAACGGTACTGCCTCCCATATAATGCCTCATAGGGAGCTATCTGAATGCTCGACTGGTAGCTGTTGTTATAGGCAAACTCTGCAAGTGGCAAGAACTAATCCCAAGAACCTCCAAAGTCTATAAATCAAGCGCGGAGCATATCCTCCAATATCTGAATAGTGCACTCGGACTATCCATCCGTATGAAGATGAAATGATGTGCTTAACTCAACCTGCGTTCCCAACTCACGGTGTACTGCCCTCTAGAAGTGCAAGGTGAAATTCATACCTCGATCAGAAATGATAGGCACGGGCACACCGTGAAGACGGACGATCTAGCGGATGTAAGTCTCAGCCAATTGCTCTGAAGAATAGGTAACTGCCATAGGAATGAAATGCGCTGACTTGGTCAGCCTATCCACAATGACCCATAACGCGTCGAACTTCCTCTGAGTCCGTGGGAGTCCAACAATAAAATCCATAGTGGTATGCTCCCACTTCCACTTAGGAATCTCTATCTTTTGAAGCAAACCACCAGTTCTCTGATGCTTATACTTTACTTCCTAACAATTTAGACACCGGGCTACATATGCCACTATATCCTTCTTCATCCTTATCCACCAATAATGGTGCCGAAAGTCCTGATACATCTTGGCGGCGCCTGGTGAATAGAATACCAGGAACTGTGGGCCTCCTCTAGAATCAACTCACGAAGTCCATCTATATTGGGCACACAAACACGACCCTGCATCCTCAGAACGCCATCATCTCCAACAATAACCTGCTTGGCACTACTGTGCCGTACTGTGTCTCTAAGGACAAGAAAATGAGGGTCATCATATTGCCGCTCCCTGATGCGCTTAAATAAGGAAGAACGAGCGACTATTCAAGCTATAACATGACTGGGCTCTGAAACATCCAACCTCACGAACTGATTGGCCAAAGCTTGAAAATCTAATGCAAGCGATCTCTCACCAAATAGAATGTACGCAAGGCTGCCTATACTTACTGCCTTCCTACTCATGTCATCAACCACCACATTGTCCTTCCTGGGGTAATACAAAATGGTGATATCATAGTCTTTCAATAGCTCCAACCACCTCTTCTGCCTAAAATTGAGATTCTTTTGTTTGAACAAATATTGCAAGCTCCGATGATCCCTGAAAACCTCATATGACATGCCGTAAAGATAGTTCCTCCAAATCTTCAGTGCATGAACAATGGATACCAACTCTAAGTCATAAACAGGGTAATTCTTCTCATGAACCTTCAGCTGTCGCGACATATATGTAATCACCCTGCCTTCTTGCATCAATATCGCACCAAGTCCAATACGAGATACATCACAATATACCGTGTAGGATCCTGAAACTGTGGGCAACACCAACACTGGCGCCATAGTCAAAGTAGTCTTGAGCTTCTGAAAGCTCGCCTCACACTCGTCTGACCATCTGAACGGGGCACACTTCTGGGTCAACCTAGTCAATAGGGATGCTATAGATGAAAACCCCTCCACAAACTAACAGTAATATCCCGCCAAACCCAAGAAACTCGTGATCTCCGTGGCTGAAGTGGGTCTAGGCTAGTTCTGAACTGCCTCAATTTTCTTAGGATCCACCTAAATGCCCTATGTCGATACTACATGCCCCAAGAAAGTGACCGAGTCCACCCAAAACTCACATTTTGAAAACTTAGCATATAATTAGTTGTCTCTTAGAGTCTGAAGTACGATCCAAAGATGTTGCTCAAGCTCCTCTACTCTACGAAAGTAAATCAAGATATAATCAATAAACACAATTACAAAGGAATCCAAATAGGGCTTGAATACTCGGTTCATCAAATCGATAAATGTTTCTGGGGCATTTGTTGGCCCAAATGACATCACTAGAAACTCATAATGCCCATACCAAGTCCAAAAAGTTGTTTTAGGGACATCAAATGCCCTAATCCTCAATTGATGGTAGCCAGACCTCAAATCAATCTTTGAAAACACCTTGGCACCCTGAAGCTGATCAAATAAGTCATCAGCGCTAGGCAGTAGATACTTGTTCTTGGTGGTGACTTTGTTCAACTGTCGATAATCTATGCACATCCTCATCGATCCATCCTTCTTCTTCACGAATAACACAGGCACACCACAGGGCGAGACACTAGGTCTAATAAAGCCCTTATCAAGCAAATCTTGCAGCTACTTCTTCAATTCTTTTAACTCTGGCGGGGCCATACGGTATAGCAGAATAGAAATGGGGTGAGTTCCCAGAGCCAAATCAATAAAGAAGTCAATATCTCTTTCGGGTGGCATCTCCGGCAGATCTACAGGAAATACCTCTGAAAACTCACGAACAACTAGTACTGAATCCATGGAAGGAACCTCCACACTAGAATCACAGACATAAGCCAAATAAGCTAGACACCCCTTCTCGACCATATACTGAGCCTTCATATAAGAGATAACCCCACTGGTAGAATGGCCAGGAGTCTCTCCCCACTTTAATCGAGGCAACCCCGGCAAGGCTAAGGTCACCGTCTTGGCATGACAATCCAATATAACATGATAAGGTAGCCGCCAATCCATACCCAAAATGACATAAAAATCAACCATATCGAGAAGTAGGAGATCTACGTTAGTCTCAAGACTCCCAATAGTAACCACACACGAATGATAGACACGATCTACAATAATAAAATCTCTTAAAGGTGCGGACACATACACATAAGCACTCAAAGAATCACAGGGAACAACTAGATATGAAGCAAAATAGGATGACACATAGAAATAAGTAGAGCCCAGATCAAATAGAATTGAAGCACCTCTATGGCAAACTGGAACAATACATGTGATAACAAAGTCAGATGACTCAGCCTCAGGCCTGGTTGGGAAAGCATAACATCTGGGTTGGGCCCCATCACTCTAAACTATATCCCTAGGATGGCCTCTGGCTGGCTGGCCTCCACCTCTAGCAGCCTGACCTCCACCTCTAGTGTCCTGACCTCTACCTCTAATGGCCTGACCTCCACCTCTGGCTGCCTGACCCCTGCCTCTAGCTGGCTAAACGGGCGGTGGTGCAACCGGTGCCGAAATCATGGCACGAGAACTCTGTTGTGGCGTGCCGCCCGATAATCCCGGACAGGTCCTCCTGATATGCCCAAAACCACCATACTCAAAATATCCATCTTGGTGTTATGGCTATTAAAATTGAGACTGACCCCAACGGGCCGAATAACCACGGTGATAACTCTTAATAGGAGGTGCACTAATAGGAGTTGGCGGTGCACTGTAGGCTGGCTGCCCAGAATGAGGCACAAAAGGACCACGACTCCCTGAAGCACTATGGGATGCTTGAAGCACTGACTAAAATGGCATGGGAGGATGGCCCGTACCAAAAGTACCCCTGCCTCCAGATAAGGCACCACTAAAACCACCAGAATGATGCGACCTCTTATTAGACCCCTGCCCTCTCTCCTGTAAAAGAGCATTCTCGATCCGCCTGGCGACATTAGCAGTGGTCTGAAAAGAAATCTCACCCTCAGTCTCCTTGGCCACCTGAAGCTTGATAGGGTGAGCGAGTCCCTACATAAACCTCCTTACCCTCTCTCTCTCTCTCAGTAGGAAGCAGAAGAATAACATGACAGGCTAGGTCCACAAAAGTGGTGTCATACTGAGTGACTAACATACTACCATGCTGGAGACGCTCAAACTGCGTGCAGTAACTCTCTCTCAGCATGATAGGAAGGAACTTCTCAAGAAATGGCTGAGAAAACTTGTCCCAAGTAAGAGCAGGCGACCTAGCTAGTCTGGTAGATACATAATCTTTCCACCATCTCTTGGAGGAAATCGTCATTTGAAACACAGCAAAATCGACCCCATTGGTCTCAACTATACCCATGTTCCACAGCACCTCATGGCAGCGGTCAAGATAATCATGTGGGTCCTCAGAAGGTGCTCAACTAAAGTGATCTGGGAAGATCTTTGTAAACTTGTCCAATCTCAATAAGCCATCAAAAGACATGGCATGTCCATTACCGGCCTGTGCCGCGACAACTGGCTGAACTATCCCAACTGGCGGGGCTGTCGGAGTCTGATACTGGGGAGCCATCTACTCCAGAGTGTGAGCAGCGGGAGTCTGTGCTCCTCCCCTAGCCCGAGAGACGGTTGGTGTCATAGTAAATGTACCGGCCTGGGGGCCACACTCTCCATAAGGCCCACCAAACGGACCAGAGGGTCTTGAAGCATTGGGGTGGCGATGAACCCCTCCAGGACCTGAGTTGGTCTAACAAGTGCAGTCTGAGCTGGAACCTTCTCATCAAAATCTACTTGAGGCTCCACTGCTGGTGCTACTGCTCGAGCTCTAGGCTGAGCTCTGCCCCTGCCTCGACCTCTGCCCCTCGTAGGAGCTACTGCTGGGGGCTTCGGCTACTGTCTAGCTAAAGATGCGATGCATGTTCTCTTCATCTGCGAGAGATCAAGAATAGAAGAGTCCAATCATTAATGGTAGAATAAACTCGCACGATAGAGAAGAATAGAAGTAAAATTGTTCCGAACTCCATAGCCTCTGGAAGATAAGTACAGACATCTCCGTAACAATCCTCTAGACAATTCTAAGTTTGCTCGTGACTTGTGAGACCTATGCAACCTAGTGCTCTGATACCAATTTGTCACGATCCAAAATTCTCACCGCCGGGACCGTGATGGCGCCTAACATTTCACTTACTAAGCAAGCCAATGTTAGAACATTTTATCCATTTTTAACATTTTAAAATTACTTAATGAGAAAGAACTAAAACTACTGCAATAATCCAAAGTAATAATGCGGAAGCTAAAACAGCCAAACGTCTAATACATCCATGGACCCAGTGTCACAAGTGCACGAGCTACTTGAATAGTACAAACAAGGGGCTGAAATAACATAAAACTGTCTGAAAAGAAAGTACACAGCCAAATAAAAAGGGAAGGGGACTCCATGAGCTGCGGGCGCTGAGCAGCTGTACCTCAAGTATCCACGAGCAGTCGAATCCGAGCATGCCAATAATCGTCGCTGGGACCAACTCCAAAATCTGCACAAGAAGTGTAGAGTGTAGTATGAGCACAACCTACCCCATGTACTCTGTAAGTGTCGAGCCTAACCTCGACGAAGTAGTGACGAGGCTAAGGCAAGTCACTTACACTACAACTTGTACGCAATATATAATAAAGACAAAAAAGAAAATACAGAACAAAATAGGGCAGTCAACTGAAGATAATAGCTACAGCCTCAAGAAATAAGCCAGTGACGATCGGAATTACCAATCCTTAGAGTTTCAAGTGAAATTACCGAAAACCAACACAACTCAAGAAATAGAAACACATAGGTTGTTGCGGCGTGCAGCCCGATCCCACCGTACAACACAATCCTCCCTTATTCATCGTAACAATATCAACAATCAAAACCAATAAATAATTATTGCGGCGTGCAACCCGATCCCATCATATGACAATATCAGTATCACATTTCACCATTATTTTACCGTATCACTCCACCCTTATTTCACCTTTTGCGGAGTACAACCCGATCCTACTATATCAGTACAAATTCACCCTTATTCTACCATATCAATCCATCATTATTTCACCTGTTGCAGCGGGCAACTCGATCCCAGTATATCAGTGCCAAATACACAACAAGCACAGTCACATCAATAATTCATATCACAAAATCCTCTATGATCAATGAATATAACACTAAACCAGTAAGGAAACCTTGTACAACATGAGAATTCACATAAGTAATACAATATAGCAATACAAGTCCACTAAATGACAATTAGATGGTGGAAGTAAGTCAATGAAAGCAAATAGTAGGGAATCATGAAAATATGGAAAAATCTAACGTTATTAACAGGAGGAAACACTGAATAACAGGTAGCAACTAAGCATGGAAGGCATTTAGAGCATATAACAGTTAAGATAAGGAAGGAGATAATTAAGAAAAAGCGGAAAATTAGGGAACACAAGTAATTTAGCAACGTATAAGCACTCGTCATCTCGCATATACGTTGCGACACATGAAATTCACATAGCACATAATCCGAGGGTCCCTAATTCCCTCAAGTCAAGGTTAAACTCAACACTTACCTCACTCCGCAGTCAATTCAGAGCTCTACCAGGGCCTTTCCCCTAGAATCTGCCTCCACACCACTCGTTCTAACCACAATTGACTCAATAATATCATATATTGCTAAAGGAATCAATTACAATGCATAAATTTAGAATTTCTAAACTTTTCCCAAAAAAGTCAAAAATTGACCTAGGACCGCTTGGTCAAAACCCGAAATTCGGACAAAAACCCGATTATCCATTCACCCCTGAGCCCGGTTATGTAATTTATTTCGAAAACGTCAATTTGAGGTCTAAATTTTAATTTTACAAAAATACCTAATTCTATCCAAACCCTCAATTTCTACCATGAAAAATCCAAGATTTTAGGTGAAAATCTTATGAAATGTAATAGGTAATTGAAAGGAAGTAGGTTAGAATCACTTAACAACAAATTGGGGAAGAAAACTCTTGGAAAAATCACTTCTAGGGTTTTCTAGTTTTGAAATTTTGAAAGAATGGGCAAATCCCATTTATGGTCTGTTTTAATCACTGGTTGTCCGGTATTCATCGCGTTCGCGAAGAGCAGAGCCTTAATGGCTTACATGATCACGAGAGGCTAGACGCGTTCGCGAAGGTTTAGCCCTCCTAACCTCGGCGTTCGCGAGACTGGACTCGCGTTCGCGTAGTGTAACCTCAAGTCCCCAGCCCACACCTCACTAAACTACGCGTTCGCGTGTGACTGGCCGCGTTCGTGTAGAACATCCCCCCAGTGCTCCGCATTCGTGGTTGTGGTCTCGCGTTTGTGTAGAAGAAAGTCCTCCTCCTGCCCAGTTCACTCTTCGCGATCGCGGGAGTATCTTCGCGATCGCGAAGAAGGAAACCAGATGATAGCTGAAGCTAAGAGAAAAATCAGATTTTCTAAGTTTAAACCATTCGTAACCTATCCAAAATTCACCGAGCCCTCGGGGATCCAAATCAATTATGCACACAAGTCCAAAACTCCATACGAACTCGCTTGCACAATCAAAACGCCAAAATAACGCCTAGAACTACGAATCGGACAGTAAATCAAATGAATCTTTTAAGAAAACTTTAAAACTTCTATTTTAACAACCAAATCTCTGAATCACGTCAAACCAACTCCGTATCTCACCAAATTTGACAAACAGGTCATAAATATAGTAATAGACCTATACCAGATTCAGAAACCGAAATACGGACCCGATATCAATAAAATCAAACATCGGTCAATTCTTAAAAACAATTAAACCTTTAAACTTTTAATTTTTGACAAAAATCAATAACTCAAGCTAGGGACCTCCGAATTCGATTTTGGGCATATGCCGAGGTCCCAAATCACGATACAGACCCTTCAGGACCATCAAAATACGGATCCGTGTCCGTTTGCTCAAAACGTTGACTGAAGTCCACTCAAATAAATTTTTGAAGCAAAATTACATATTTTACCAGTTTTTAACATAAAAGCCTTTCGGAAAAATACCCGGACTACACACGCAAATCGAAGAAGGCTTAAAAGAAGCTATTAGAGACTTCGAAATACAATATTATGTTCTAAAAATTTAGATGACCTATCGGGTCATCACATTTTACAAGCTGGATTGACTGCTGAAAACTTTGGTTCTACTGCTGATTTTGCTGCTGGGATTTTAGCTTAAACCAAACTCTTCTTTGGATTATCCTTTAGTGCTTTCCTTTTCAGTTAGGTCAGTACCAAGTTCCTTATGTTGTTATATTTTATTGAATGACCAAGCATTGTTGCTTTATTTGATTTATGAAGTATTGTTTCACTGTTTCTCTTAATGTGTTAGTTTAAATATGTTTTTCACTTTAATCTGGGTTAGATATCTATGGTCATTCAAGCATGTAAGCTCAGTTGTTAAACCTTTTCTTTAAATCTTGAATAAGGTTGGAGTCTTGTTTAAATCATACAGATTCAGCAATAGTTCAAACAGAAGCTTTACAATAGTGTTGTGTGTGTTGGAGTATGTGGATTTGTGTTAATATTGGAACGCAACAAGGTTGTTATTACTGACCATATGGTTGTGGTTTGCAGTGGTCAGATCGGTAAACTCTAAGGCTAAGAGGTGGGGTTTCAGGAGTATTCACAGGCCATTAAGCCATTACATATGGTCGTGAAGCTAAAAATTAAAAGTTAGAAGGTTATTTTCTCTATTAGTTCAGGTCGTGTATTTGTTCATCAACGTGTAATCAAGAATTTATTACTATCAAGTCTGAGTTTTATAATTTAATTATGTATGTAATTTTGGAATCGAACAAAATATTCATGCTCAAAATATGTTGTAGTTAATTCATGGGATTTTTTCATTCCTATACAATATTGGAAACTTTATTACCCTAAATATTCATGTTTAGTAAATTAACCTACCTACACAAGTTTTGTTTACAAAATATATACATTACACCAAAAAAGATTCCCAATCCATTATTAGTGTCTTCAATTAAGGGATTTAGTTATACCCCTTACCTTTTTTCTCCCCTCTTTCCCCTCTTCTCTCCAAACAGAGTTTAAGTGTGATAGAAATTGCCAGATGTGACACAAAATTATCATATGCAGCGCATTAGGCACACCTTCAGGAAAAGTAAAAGCTAGCCCATTACTAACAACTCTACAAATAAAAAGTGGCTCTTCCTCCCTAAATATTTTTCGATATTCTCTATGAGCAGATTAGCAAAATTGAACAATCACTGATCCTACGATACTTTTAGACTCTAGTTAACGTCTTCAACTATTAAACGATCTGCTCTTAAGCATTTTCTTTCTTCAGTTTATACCAGAACAATAAAACCAACTAAACGGCGTAATTTAGGTTTTCAATAGTGTAACTAAAGCTTAGATCTAGTCTAAAATCAAAAAGTTTACTAGAACTTACTGATCTGTACTTGTACTTTGTAGCCCAATACAGATAGTGTATGAAATTCAATGCACTGAGTATGCACATTAGCTAGTAAAAACTCTCCAAATGGAAGTGATTCAAATTGCTTCCAGAAAGCCATGAGTGGTGCTTTGAATTACCTATGACACTATAATTTATCTACAACTTTCATGTATTATTTTTTATCTAGTTAAAATAAAACTATAATATCATATAATTTAAATACAAATTTTATACAATATGTCTTTTGTATATTTTGTATCTGATTTATACATAGTAAAAATAAATTTCATACAACTAATTATATATTATACAACTTATCTACAACTTTCATACATTATTTCTACCCAGTTATATACAACTACAATATTATAACCCTTAACTACAATTTTTATACAAATTTTATACAATATGTCTTTTGTATATTTTGTATCTAATTTATACATAGTAAAAACAAATTTCGTACAACTAATTATATATTATACAATTTATCTACAACTTTCACACATTATTTCTACCTAGTTAAATACAACTACAATAATATACAATTAAAATACAAACTTTATACAATATGTCTTTTATATATTTTGTATCTGATTTATACATAGTAAAAATAAATTTCATACAACTAATTATATATTATACAACTTATCTACAACTTATATACAATTTTCATACATTATTTCTACTCAATTATATACAACTTAAATATAATTTTTATATAATGTTGTTCAATTTTTTTAAACTAAATCATCGATGGCTAACATGATTCTTGTTATAATTCACCATAATATACTCATTTTTTATTGGAAGAGGGGAATCCACTTGGAATGCTCCACTCCATGACCATCTAAATACATAAATTAGGCATCATGTCATCGGAGTTAGAACTTTCATACAAAAAAACATCTAACAAAGATTTTGGTTAGGGATAGGCAATTTAAGCCCAAATCCGTTTGACCCGTCAAGTTCGCACAAGGTTGGGCCAGTTATTGACCCGCCAATTTAAACTCAACCGATCTTGACCCAACTCTTCTCAACCCATTTAAAGTTGGGCTAATTTTTAGCCCATATTGATCGATGTGTAACTTTGCTAAAGTATCTTTAAAATATTTTTTTGTTTGATATGTTATATATTACTATAAAAAAGTTTTATTTGATAATTAAACAATTCGTAAGAAAATAATACACATTAATTAAAGTTTGGTAAGAGTTGGACGAGTTGGACTATGACCCAAATTTTAGTCTATCATGATCTAGCCCAAGTAACTAATGAACCGCTCAATTATTGACTCAATTCATTTTGACCCGCCCAAAATCAACTCAACCGCCCATTTGACATCCCTAATTTTGGACTTGTGACTTAAAGCAATTGAAATTGTAACTTTAAAACAATTTTCGAACCCCCTCTGCCACTTCACATGACTTTTTCCTTATGTAAGGGAGATTCAACCGCTACAGTTTTAATTTATAACCTAAATTATTTTTCTCTATTTACAGTATAATTTTTTTAACAACTTCCTCCACTTAGCTCCGCCACCACATGCCTAGAGCCATCCAGTGCTTCCGTAAGACATCCAAATGGGGGAAATTTCTTGTAGATAATGGAGGGAATTCTCTTATCTTCATAAACTAATTTCAGTTTGCTAATAGGTATTTTCACAAGAACGTAAAGTTACTATCATATACAGAAGAGCTATTAAAAAGCTATTCAGGCTCTTTTATTTGGATCAATATTTATTAGATTAAAAATAAAAAAATACGGAGCAAAAAAGTATTGCATCGAAAAGTTGTATTTTCCGGCAATTATGATTTTTGTATAAGAAAACATAGTTATAAGACTTTGATAAAAAAAGCCATAGTTGTATACAAAAAATAACTTAGTTGCTTTAGATCAAATAAAGTAAAATTTGAATGACTAAAATAATACATCAAATGCAAGTTGTCAAAATTAACTTTTTTTAACACAGAAACGTGATTAGTGCTTACGCGCCTCAAGCGAGACTAAGCGAGGAAGTCAAGAGGCGCTCTTGGGTTGATTTGGACGAGGTTGTGCGTGGTATCCCACAATCCGAGAAGATTTTCATAGAGGTTGACTTTAACGGTCATGTTGGGGAGATGGCTAGGGGTTATGACGAGGTGCATGGCTGGTTTGGTTTTGGGGTTAGGAACGAGGGCGGTACTTCGTTGTTGGAGTTTGCTAGAGCTTTTGACTTGGTGCTAGCTAACACGGGTTTTAAGAAGAGGGAGGAACACTTGGTCAATTTTCGGAGTAGTGTAGCCAAGACTCAGATTGATTTTCTTCTCATCCGGAGAGGTGATAAGAGCCTTTGTACGAATTGCAAGGTTATCCCGAGTGAGTGTTTGTTGACGCAGCATAGGCTCTTGGTGATGGACTTGGAGGTCAAGGTAGCTAGGAAGAAGAGAGCGGTGTTCGGCTAACCTAAGATCAAGTAAGTGGGGAGCCTTGACTAAGGGAAAGGCTCAGGAGTTGGGGGAGAAGCTGTTGGCGATGGGGGCCTGGAGGAGTAGTGGGGACGCAAGTAGTATGTGGACCACGACAGTGAATAGCATTAGGGAAGTAGCTATGGAGGTATTAGGGGTCTCGAAGGGTTACTCGGGTGGCCACAAGAGGGACTGGTGGTGGAATTGGGAGGTCTATGGTAAAGTGAAAGCTAAGAAAGCGGTGTATTTGAAGCTAATGGGGAGCAGGGACGAGGAAGAGCGGAGGTCATATAGGGAGTGTTATAAGAAGGCAAGGAGAGAGGCGAAGCTCGCGGTCACGGCGGCTAAGATTGTAGCTGTTGAAAAATTATATGAGGATTTGGGGGCAAAGAAGGGGATAGAAAGCTGTACAAGTTAGCCAAGATTAGGGAGAGGAAAGCTCGGGACCTGGATCGAGTGAGGTACATCAAAGACGAAGATGATAAGATATTGGTGGAAGTGGCGTGTATTAGGCGCAGATGGTAGGAGTACTTCCACAAACTCTTAAATGAGGAAGGGGATAAGAGCATCATGCTAGGTGAGTTGGAGAACTCAGAGTCGGAGAGATTTTGGATTTTGTAGGCATATTAAGTGTGGGGAGGTTGATGTGGCAGTACGGAAGATGATGAGGGGTAAGGCGACTGGGCTTGATGAGATTTCGGTAGAATTTTAGAAAGTAGCTGGTAGGGTAGGCCTGGAGTGGCCTACTAGACTATTTAATGTCATTTCCAAGAAAAAGAAGATGCTCGACGATTGGAGGGGGAGTTTGATGATTCCGTTGTACAAAAACAAAGGTAATATCCATAACTGCAACAACTATAGGGGTATCAAGCTGCTGAGTCACACTATGAAGGTGTGGGGAGGGTGGTGGAACAGAGAGTGATGACATGTGTATCTATCTCTGAGAATCAGTTCGGATTTATGCCGGGACGGTCAACCACAGAAGCCATTCACCTTGTGAGATGATTGGTGGAGCAATATAAGGAGAGGAAAAAGGACTTGCACATGGTGTTCATTGACCTAGAGAAGGCTTAAACAAAGTCTCGAGGGGGTATTATGGAGATGTTTGGAGGTCAGCAGAGTCCCGGTGGCATACATTAGGGTGATTAAGGACATGTGCGAAGGTGCTAAGACTCGGGTGAGGACGACGGGAGGAGATTCAGAGCATTTCCCTGTGAAGATGAGGTTGCATCAAGGATCATCCCTTAGCCCATTTTTGTTTGCTCTAGCGTTGGATGTGTTGACATGACACATATAAGGGAGGGTGCCGTGGTGTATGTTATTCGCTGATAACATAGTTCTGATTGACGAGACGCGAGGTGGTGTTAACGCTAAGTTGGAAGTTTAGAGATAGATGCTGGAGTCCAAAGATTTCAAGTTGAGTAGGTCGAAAATCGAATACTTGGAGTGCAAGTTTAGTGACGAGAGGCATGAAGAAGAAATGGACGTAAAGATTGATACTCAAGTCATTCCCATAAGAGATAGTTTCAAGTATCTTGGGTCTATAATCCAAGGCAACAGGGAGATTGACGATGATGTTACTCATCGCATTGAAGCGGGTTGGATGAGATGAAGGCTAGCTTCGGGGGTTTTATGCGATAAGAATATGCCGCCTACACTTAAGGGTAAATTTACAGGGTGGTGTTTAGACCGGCTATGTTGTATGAAGCTTAGTGTTGGCCCGTCAAGAAGTTTCATGTCCAGAAGATAAGTGTGGCCGAAATAAGGATGTTGAGACAGATGTGTGGACATACCAGGAAAGACAAGATCAGGAATGAAGTTATTAGGGACAAGGTGGGAGTGGCATCAGTGGAAGCCAAGTTGCGAGAATCGAGGTTGCGATGGTTTGGGCATGTGAGAAGGAGAGACATAGATACCCCAGTTAGGAGATGTGAGAGGTTGACCATGGCGGGCTTGAAGAAGGGTAGGGGTAGGCCAAAGAAGTATTGGGGAGAGGTGATTAGGCAGGACATGTCGGTATTTCACCTAACCGAGGACATGACTAGCGATATGAAGGTGTGGAGGTCGAGGATTAAGGTGGTGGGTTGACAGGTAGTTGTGAGTTTCTCCTAGGTTTACCAGTAGTACTAGTAATATTCTTGTTGTTGGTTGAAAGTTACTTCCTTTTAGTTTGTTATTATATCTGGTACTTAACAACCTCGCCCATTATTTTTGAAAATTGCTACTGAAAATTGTTTCTCCCTGATTATTACTATTTAATGCTACTCTTTCTCTTTTTTATTGGAAATTGTTGCTCCTTGATTATTACTATCTAATGCTACTTTTTCTCCTCTTTTTCCTTGTCGTCTTTTGTCTCCCTCATCTGTTTTTCTCCCCCTCTCTTCTTCTTCTTCTTCTTCTTCTTCTTCTTCTTCTTCTTCTTCTTCTTCTTCTTCTTCTTCTTCTTCTTCTTCTTCTTCTTCTTCCCTTCTTCTTTTCCACCTTTTCTTGAGCCGAGGGTCTATTGGAAACAGCCTCTCTACCTCCCCAGGTAGGGGTAAGGTCTGCGTACACATTATCCTTCTCAGACCCCACTGTCACACCTCCTTTTTCCGCGCCCGCGAGGGTGCAAGGGAGTTTTCTCCAATTAAAGGACAGTCGAAACGGGATTTGTTTGTTTGTTTCAGAGTCGCCACCTGGGAATTTTAAGGCGTCCCAAGTCACCGGTTTTAATCCCTGAATCGAGGAGAATATGACTCTGTCTATTTAACAGTCTGCGCACCAGAAATCCGGATAAGGAATTCTGTTAACCCGGGAGAAGGTGTTAGGCATTCCCGAGTTCCGTGGTTCTAGCACGGTCGCTCAACTGTTATATTCGGCTTGATTATTTTGATTTGTAAAATACATTTTTATTGCATGATTTTATTGTTACCGCTTCTATTTATATTTAAAGACCCTTCTTTGAATCGAATCACGCGTACGTATATTCGTGTTATAAATTATATATTTTTTTTAAAAAACATGCGGAGTTGTGTCAGGCGCACGTGTACACGATAATATAGATAATATATTTATTAAAACAATTATTTTCGAAATTGTGCTTAAATAAAATCAAAAACATTCGCCCTTTTTGTATAATTAAGTAGTGAACCTCACACGGGGTTTTATGAAATTAATAATGATATTCTCCGAGGAATCCCTTTTATTTAATATTCGATCGAAGTTGCGCGAACGCATACTCCGAATTGCTTTTAGAAATATAATCAGGTTACACGAACGTATCCCTAATCACAAAAATATTCTTGATAAGGTTCTCTACAAATTGTTATTACGTGTTGACCGCGAGCCTTATTTTACACATATGAATCATATATCTCAAATTTTAAAGAATTAATGGCGTGAAGAAGAAAACAGACAATATGTATCTAAAACTAACATTTTTTGTGGATACAACATTTGGATGTCCATAAATCGAATGGTGTATAAAATTGGGAAAGAACTTAAAATGATAAACAAATTAATAGTTTCTGCAGAATCTTCATTGTTTCATTTAAGGCGAACTCTTCTTCTATATATCTTTTACATAAAATGCCACGATTTGTTTATAAATCTCATGTCCTTCTCATGTATTTGTTTTAGTCCAAAGTTATAATGATTTAGTTGATTTTTGATTACGAAGATTGAGTTTGAGATAAATAAACCAATTCTTATTCTCTGCCTATGCGAATATTTGCAAACACTAACTCTATATTTTGTAAAAAAAAATCATCGACATTATTTCATACATTAAAAGAAATGAGTTGATTTAACTACGCCATTTGTTATTAATAAAGAGAATTAATCTACCAATTGATTTAATAAGACAACATCATCTAGCTTTAAACAAAATTGGATATTTGACAAAATAAGCTAGTAAGGTAATTTCTGGATATTTCCGTACTATTCTTTACTTAGCTAACAATATCACAAGATTTAATTAATGGCCAATTTTCTGCAATGTTCCCTATCAATTCAAACAGTAAATGTCATCACTAGTCCTCAAAACATATAAGATTATCGTGGAATTTACTACTCCAGAAGGTTAATTAGTTAACAGTTTATCATGTCAAGTATAATACTATACTAACCAATTAAAACAAAACTGAAACTTAAACTAATAAAATTTGAATGAGTAGAAGACATCCTTATAATTCTAAACTTCATTTACTTGCCATGTTGAAGCTTTTCATGACATGAATTTATAGATATGTACCTGATATTGGAAGCAAAAGAAAATGATGATGAGAATCAGCAGCAATAATAACAGTACAATAGCAACAACTGCCCAGCAACAGTAACAACCCAGTAACAGACCGGTGGAGTAGTAATCCCAAAAACAAAAGCTTTAAGCTTTAAATGAAACAACAACCATTAATACTAATTTCAAACAAAGAAAGAAAGCAGTAGATTTTTTTTAGTTTTATTTTTTATTTTGAAAGCTTAAATATTTTTTCGGAATTTTTCTCTCTTCTATTCTCTGTCCGTTTTTTCTCTCTATCTCTGTGTGTATTTTTTCGTATCTCTCTCTATTTCTGTTCTTGTCTTGTGTTCAAGACTTCATATATATATAATCTCATCCCATAAATCTTTTAATCAATTAAATCAATACTTTTTCTCTACCCAACCCATTATCTTTCCACTCATCCCCATTACATTAAATAAACATATCACACCACCCCATTATATTTTGTCCCCCATGCTTCATTTAAAATAATGCAAGATTCCCCCTTTAAATTAAATCTTGTCCCCCCTTTATATTAAACAACTATATCACAACCCACCCCATTTCATTTTGTCCCCCATGCTTCAAATAAACAATTTCAAAATGTACAATTCCTAAACTACCCCTCACGACCTTACTGAAATTACCAAACTACCCCTGAACGTACTACAAATTTACCAAACTACCCATCAGCTATAACACATCAATTAATCAAACTTAACCAAAATATAGACAATATGATCAATTTCTAACAATGTTCAAACAACAATATGAACACGGATGAACATCATAACAACAATATCACATGAACACGATTTTAACAACATTTCAACAACAAATCACATGAACACAAATTGAACAACAAAGAACAACTAAAATTTGATTGAACAATATTTTAGCAACCAATAATTCTATTTTCGGATTCAACAACAACAACAAACAAAGTATGAAGATTTCTAAATTCAATCATATTGAACTTAAAATCAACTCTAACAATATTACAACCAACAATTCCTATATTAAACTTAAACAACAAGATTATGAGACAAATTCAAGAAATAATCATAAATGATAAACAAAAAATCAAACTATACAAATTTCGGATTCAAGAACAATCAAACAAAGTATGAACATGAATTAAATCTATTTTAAACAACAAACACGATGGATTTAAACGATTAAACCAACATATTTCTCTAACACAACTAAATTCTTTAAACAAATAACAAGATCGACGAAGAAACAATTATGAACTTAAACTTGAACTTAACAATATTAACAATTTCTAACAATACATAAACATATGAAACAAATTGAAGAAATAGTTAATTAAATTTCAATTTGAATCTAACAAACATTTAAACTAACAAATTTTTACCTTTTTTACAAAATGAATAAAATTAACATGACATAAACATGAAAAACAACTAATTAAATTTCCATTTGAAATCTGAAAATTAAATCAACAAAACACATGAACAAACAACACAAAAAATCAAATATCTAACGATTTTAGATTCGAGAAATATCAAAACGAAATACGGACAAACATAAAACTCAAAATCTACTAACCGGATCGAACGACATACGTACGGACTGTTTTGACGACCCAAGCATCGAGCGAATGACGATGAACTTGGATGGAAACAATCTGTCCGGAAACGAATCTCGCACCAAGAAAACTTGACGCCGAAGATGACCACGAACGGACGACCAAAGAAGGTGGTCGTTTGGCATCGTTTTAAAAACGAAAAATGGCAGCCCGTCACAAGCAGAAGGCAGCAACAGCTCGATTAGTGAAGAAGACGAATGTGAGGCAGCATCGCGGCAACAACAGCTCGGAGGAAGGAGGAGAAGCAGCGGCGACGAAGGAGCTTGGTCAACGAACTATGGTGAAGCAATAGCGTTTGGTCGACGTCGAACAGCAGCAGCAATGGGGTGTCGAGCAGCAGCAGTGTCGACGCGGACGACTCAGAGGCAGCAAGAAGAAGCAACAAACATGGCGTTATAGCCATGGCGATGGGTCGACGACGAAGACGCAGCCATGGACGAGCCTTTTGAGCTCGACATGGAGAAGATGGGCTTCTTGGTGGTGTGTGCGCTTGTGTCGAAGGAGATGAAGCTGCTGGAGCTTAGCCATGGCAGCCATGGATGTGTGTTTTAGAGTTTGGAGAAGAAAGAAGAAAAGAAGAAGAAGAATGATAGGGGGGGCGGATGACTTAGGTCATTTTTAGGGTTTTTGGGGCTTTTTTTTTTGTTTTGTTTTGTTTTGTGTCTTTGAAATGCAAGATAGGGGTATTGGGTCTTTTGGGTTATGGACTGGGTCGACCCAGTTCGAAATGGACTGGGTCGTAGGGAAGATTGGGCCATTTTTTGGGCCTGTGGCTTGAAATTGAAGAAGAGGCCTAATTCCGACTTTCTTTATATTTTCGCTCTCTTTTCTTCTTTTATTTTTTCTAAAACTAAATTATAAAAATACTTAAACTATTATTAAGAACTAAATTAAGTTATAAAAGCGCAAATTAACTCCCAATAACAATTAACGCACAATTAAGTATTAATTAAGCATAAAATTGTATATTTGGACATTAAATGCTAAAAATGCAAACGATGCTTATTTTTGTAATTTTTAATTTTTGTAAAACAAATTTAATTACTAACAATTGTAGAATTGAATCCTATATGCAAAATGCGACATATTTTTGTATTTTTTATTAATTTAGCAAATAAACATGCACAGATAAATACAAATAATTATTCAAAATATCACAAAATATCACAAAATTGCACACCAAGAAAAATTACTTTATTTTTGAATTTTTTGGGAGTAATTCTCATATTGGGCAAAAATCACGTGCTTACAGCTGCCCCTCTTTGCCTGAAGACACGAAGGGTTTTCGTGCAAAGATAAAGCGAGCGATTTTGCCCATCCGAGTACTCCGTGTGAAGCATTTTTTTTTTTTGAAAAAGATTTGACCGAACCTTTGCTTCAAAGGTTTTCTACATATCCTGGGCTAAACAGGAATCAGGTCAATGTAGTTCGGGAAATTTTGGTAGCTGGGACTACCGTTGGACTGCAATGTTACTGTTGTTGCATGCTATTACTACTGCTTAACGATCTCCTTGTTACACCGTGCTTAAAAGAAAACAAGAAGCTAAGCTATACTGCAATTTTTCTTGTTGTCTTGCTTTCTTGTCTACTTGCATTTTTTTCGGTGCTTTTCTTCTTTTTGACACATGCACTTGAGTTTGTGCTGTGACCTCTTGTTGCAACCTTCTGTTTCCCGGTGCCGGGGAATTTTATTGTTTCCTGCTGGGGATTCCTATTGTAACCCTCTGTTTTATTGTCCTCTGACTTGATTTTGAAATGTATGCCTCTGTTATCTGGGCGGGCTCCCAACTTCAATACTTGAAAATTAAAGACTAGAAATGTATGCCTCTGTTATTTGGGCGGGCTCCCAACTTCAACAACTGAAATGTAAAGACTGATATGTATGCCTCTGTTATCTGGGCGGGCTCCCAACATCAATAACAACTTTAGAAATAAACGCCATTCCTCTCTTCAGGCGGGCTCCTGACTTCAACAACAACTTTGAAAATAATCGCCATTTCTCTCTTCAGGCGGGCTCCTGACTTCAACCAATACATCGCCATTCCTTTCTTTAGGTTGGCAAGATTTCAACAACTTTTAAAAATGCCTTTCCTCTCTTCAGGCGGGCTCCTGACAACAACTTTGAAAATAATCGCCATTCCTCTCTTCAGGCGGGCTCCTGACTTCAAACCATACATCGCCATTCCTTTCTTTAGGTTGGCAAGATTTCAACAACTTTTTAAAAACGCCTTTCCTCTCTTCAGGCGGGCTCCTGACAACAACTTTGAAAATAATCGTCATTCCTCTCTTCAGGCGGGCTCCTGACTTCAAACAATACATCGCCATTCCTTTCTTTAGGTTGGCAAGATTTCAACAACTTTTAAAAATGCCTTTCCTCTCTTCAGGCGGGCTCCTGACAACAACTTTGAAAATAATCGCCATTCCTCTCTTCAGGCGGGCTCCTGACTTCAAACAATACATCGCCATTCCTTTCTTTAGGTTGGCAAGATTTCAACAACTTTTAAAAATGCCTTTCCTCTCTTCAGGCGGGCTCCTGACAACAACTTTGAAAATAATCGTCATTCCTCTCTTCAGGCGGGCTCCTGACTTCAAACCATACATCGCCATTCCTTTCTTTAGGTTGGCAAGATTTCAACAACTTTTTTTTAAAACGCCTTTCCTCTCTTCAGGCGGGCTCCTGACAACAACTTTGAAAATAATCGCCATTCCTCTCTTCAGGCGGGCTCCTGACTTCAAACAATACATCGCCATTCCTTTCTTTAGGTTGGCAAGATTTCAACAACTTTTAAAAATGCCTTTCCTCTCTTCAGGCGGGCTCCTGACAACAACTTTGAAAATAATCGCCATTCCTCTCTTCAGGCGGGCTCCTGACTTCAACCAATATATCGTCATTCTGTTCTTCAGGTGGGCTCCTGACTTCTTCTTAAATTCTTCATCCTCGTTCTCCAGGTGGACGCCTGACTTCTTCTTAAATTCTTCATCCTCATTCTCCAGGTGGACGCCTGACTTCTTCTTTAATTCTTCATCCTCATTCTCCAGGTGGACGCCTGACTTCTTCTTCAATTTTTTTCATCCTCATTCTCCAGGTGGACGCCTGACTTCTTCTTCAATTTTTTCATCCTCATTCTCCAGGTGGACGCCTGACTTCTTCTTAAATTCTTCATCCTCATTCTCCAGGTGGACGCCTGACTTCTTCTTAAATTCTTCATCCTCATTCTCCAGGTGGACGCCTGACTTCTTCTTTAATTCTTCATCCTCATTCTCCAGGTGGACGCCTGACTTCTTCTTCAATTTTTTTTTCATCCTCATTCTCCAGGTGGACGCCTGACTTTTTCTTTTCTTTTTCCTTCGCTCTGCTTTGTTCTTGCTTGCTGGGGATAATACCACTGTGGGAGTCTCCTTTCTTCCCCTCCTTCAAATTCAATTTTTTTTTCAGAATTTATTTTCGCTCAACACTGCTAGGGATAAAAGTGTTATCTTCTTGGGATAACGTTGTTGAGGATAATGCTGCTGTGAAATTTTATCCCTTCAAATCGATGCTTCATTCTTCTAGAAGCTGCTGAGGATGATAATGGTTTTTGCTTTTCTGAGCACAAATGTCATCCCTTTGTTCTGTCTGCTGGGGAACAACTTCTTTTATTAAAACTTGTTATGCTGGGGGTAAAACTGGTTCAAAGACCACTTCCCTTGAGACTGGTGCTATATTCATTTTACCCTGAATGGGTATCTGACTTCTAGAAAATTTTCCAAATGAAAGGAAAATTTTCTGCCCCAGTTTGACAGTCTCCCTTATGGCCTGCATTTCTGTCATCAATGCCACTTCCTTTACCTGTTTCAATTTAAACAAAATTTGTTAGTTTAAAACGCGGTGGTTGGTTGTGATACTCCCACTAGGATGGTTTTCCCTTTTCCCTTTCTTGCTCTGCATTCCACAACTTGTTGGGAATGATATTATTTGCTGGGGATAATCCTTTTCTACTGGGGATATCCCTCTTCTTTCGTGGCATGGCTCGGAAACTTGCATTTTCCCGACCTTTTAGTCTCGCATGAATTTCCCAAATCATGCTTATTGTTTTTCTTGTTTTGTCCACGGGCTCTGGTCTTGAGGTTTAATAACCTTTGATTTTGGCAAGGATATCCCTCTTGACACTCGTTGATCTTTTTGTCAATTCCCTTTTGCTGGGGATATCTTTTTTTTTTTGACACTGGCCTCGCGCTTGTTCCTTGTTGACTATACCATTTGTATGTATTAGTCAGATCTTATCTTGGAAAGCTAATGGCCTATTTTGAAGTCATTTCCCACTGGTTCTGACTAAACAGACTCTATTGGGGAAATTTCTATGAAAGGAAAAGATAAAAGGGAACAGAATAAAAGACAACGGAATTAGATGACTCTTTAACAAAAGAAACTATAAATAAAAACCTATCAAACGCAAATACCGACTCTAATGGTCATGACATGCACATGTGGCCTATCCTTCGTCATTAATCGTCTTTCGAGATCTTCCCTTGACTTGGCGATTCCCCATCTGATTCCCAATCTTATTCGACTTGTAGTGCCCGAAGGGTTTTCACTATCAAGCCTCTCTCATTTTGGTTTTTCTCTCAGCTTGTGTCGCCTTATGGTGTCCGTAAATATTTTCACCGATAAGACTCTCTCATTTGTATCACTTTCCAGCTGGGGATTTGGAGTGTTGCCGGTATGACTCTCTCTGCTGGAGATTAGAGTCCTTTCTGCTGCGGAACAGAATGTTATGTTCGCCGGTAAGACTCTCATTTGTCTGACTTGGCATCTTTTGCAGACTGATCAGAAGGTCTTTCTTTGGACCTTAATGTGGGTTTTTTGGATAGGCTTAGAAATAAAGGGTATTAAAGGCTCAAAAACAAATCAATTTGGGGTTCAAAATTACAACCTTCGAAATCATATTTGTTTATGACAAGCGCAACCCTTGCCCCAGTTTCTTGCTTGGGGATTATTTATTTATTATATATTTTTTTAAATTTTTTGGTTACACTATGCATACTACGTACATTATGCGCACTATGCACCCTATGACCGAGCCGTGAAGCGCCTACGTATCCTCTTTGAGGAATCAGGTCAAACGTAGTTCCCAATTCCTCTTTTTTCATTTGACTTTCTTTTTCTTTTTTTCATTTTTCTTTTTCTTTTTCGTTTTTTTTTTTTGATTTTTTCTTTACCTTCCTGACTCGTATTTCCTAGTCGTTGCTATTGATTCCGAACGAGGGGTATGAAAGAAAATAAATAAGGCTCAAAAGGGGTAACGAAGGATAAAGTGTTTAGGTAGCAGAATAAAATGCCTTCGTCATTCCAGTCTTCAAAACATGCCAAGTGCAAACAACACAATTGAACATAGATTTATAGTCTCTTCCGATGGTGCTGGACTTGACAATTATGTTAAACACTTGCTTTTTCATTTGTCATTTCTAAAGCACTGCTGGGCGACACTCTCACTCTCATGCACGACCCTCATGCCAATTTGGCGAATCTTGCATTTAACGGTTTTCTTTATGTTTTACTTGCCCCAGTTCCACATGACTCGGGCTTCAAATAATCTCAAACCGTTCTTATTTCCTTTAAATGCTTTGATCACCTTCCCAGGGTTTTATGATTAACTTTATAGACTAGGCCCAAACTGTGTGCGCATGTCATGTCCCTAGAATCGACATTGAACGAAAATAACAAAAGGACTAAATAAAAAGATGACTGGAAATAATAAAAGACCGGCTTTTGTATTAAACTTCAGGCGAAATGGTTAGAAAAACAAACAAAACAACCAGAATAAAATCTTAACACAACATCAACGAGACTTAAACAAACTGATACGACAAAAATGGAAAGATAAGAAGGTTTGACACAAGACAATATTCGGATTACAACCCTAAGAATAATCCGGATAACAGAAATGACAACAAAATAAACCACCAACAGCTTCTCTCTTGCTAACCAAGGAACGGAGCGTCCTCCCATTTTATCAAAATTGGCATCTTAGCCACTAAGCTTTGCATTAGTATTGCCAAGACCATTATCAGCTTCCATATCATCAACCTCCATCAACAAGTTCTTGATAGGGTTCGAGTGCTCCATGTTACTGTTATCGATCACAATCCGCCCTTCTTGGATCATTTTCTCTACTTCCCTTTTCAAATTACGACAACTCTCAATGTTGTGCCCTATGACATTGGAGTGGTACGCGCATCGCGCTGCCGGATCAAAGTTTCTTGCATGTGGATCTGGAGTATATGCGGGGAGCGGCTCAATCAAGCCAGCATGCTTTAGCCTTTCAAACAGACTTGCATAAGATACTCCGATAGGGGTGAGTGCCTTTCCTCGTTTCAGCAACCTTTCGTTCCTAAATGCTTGATTGGGCCGGAAACCTGATCTAGGGGGCTTTCGGTAGGCTTGTGAGGGTGGATAGGCCTTATGTGGAGCTGGGTATTTGGAAAGTGAAGCCCGTCTTTGGGAATCTCGTGGAGAGAAGTAGCATTGGGGAGGGGAGTAGCGTGGACGAGTGATGGAGCTACTCGTGTAGCTAGGAAAGCTGTCATAAGTGGGTTGAGATGGAGAGTATGAGGGATGGGTAATGTCAGAGTTTGAAAAGCTTGGCGGTGATGGGGGTGGTGTTTTCCCAGTTATCCATGCCTGATACATGTCTGCCACATGTTGTCTCAGCATTTTCACTTCTTCTACCAACCCGTTGTTCTGTTCGACCAATTGTTGTCGGTCATCAGTACCGACCCACCCTGTTCTGAGGTTCTGTGTCATTTGCTTTGCAGGGAGGAGTTACCACAACCAACCACTTTTCTATATATGAACACAGCAAAGGGAAGCCATCACGTTAGTGTCAGGGCATTTGACAGATAATCATATATTAGAGATGCAATGCACCTAAGTAGTTAAACCGTTCTATTAGAGATGCGATGCACTTGCGCTTTCTTTTATTTTTCTTTCTTCCCTTTTTTTTCTTTTTCAGTGGTGGTCGAATCTTATGCAGATTGCCTACGTATCATGACCCCGCATGAATCAGACCTTGCGTAGTTCGGACTAATAAAAGATAAACAATACTAATCATTTTTTTTCAATTTTCATATTAAAATAAACTGGGTTTTAAAGGTTTGAAGATGACCCACAAACTCGAAAATCAAACAACCCACATATTTTAATTAAAAGATTTACAAACTCCAAAACAAACGGCCAGCTTCCTTTCTCAGTTTGACAAATGCAACCGAACGGTTATTTTTGCAAACGTGGCCCCTTCAAATTTTGAGGCCAGAGAGAATTATTTTGACACTTTACAAACTTGTCCGTTCTTTTACGAAAATAGCCTTTCGACAACTGAAAGATACTCTAAGTCTATTTCGGCAAGAACGGTTTAAGACGCGGCCGAAGCTGGCTCGGCTTATTTTGACCAAAAAAATTCAAATGGTATTCACATAACCGCTGACTCTTTGTTTTTTTTTTTCAAATTACAATGAAAACGTGGTGTTGCAAACACGGCCCTTCAGCGCCTCGGGGACGAAGATTTTTAAGGCTGTGGGGGTCAACTGGACCAAAATCCTAAACATGAACCAAAAGGTGGCTGTTTATGCAAAGTCAGCCTTCCGGCGTCCTTTTCGGGAACATTCGGCTATGTCTTGATAAAACAGCGTCACCCGACTTCTTTATGACTAAATTAAAATTTGACATATTTTTTTTCCGGCTATTTTTAGCAAAAGGGGAGGTTAGACACCACTCGACTTATTTATGACAAAATTAAAATTTTGACACGTTTTTATTTATTTATTGGTTTTTGGCTATTTTAGCAAAAAGGTGGGGTTGGACCCGATGAGGGTTGCCTACGTATCTCACATCCGGTGAGAATCAAACCCGCGTAGTTCGGGCAAGTCATGAATAAAGTAAGTAAACTAATTTTAAATTATTATTATTTTGAATTTGTAAAAGAACTGCTTTGAAAGAAGAAATGAAGTATATATTTTTTTTTTGAATTTTTGATTGATTTTCTTTTTGAAAGAAAGACTTCTAAGAATTCCTTTTCTTTTGATTTGAACTTTGAGAATTTCAAAAGTAAAAGGAAGATTTTTTTTCTTATTCTAAGAAGAAAGAAAATATTTTTTTGGAATTTTACCTTTAATAAATGAAATGCTTTCTAAAAAAAATATTTTTTTTTTGAATTTTGAAATTTCTTTTCAATTTTTAAAGAAGAAGGAAAATATTTTCGAATTTGTTTTATTTTATTATATATATATATATATATATATATATATATATATATATATATATATATATTTAATAATTAAAAAGACTTTCTTAAAGAAGTCAATAATGGAAAATATTTTTGGATTTTTTGTTTTGAAAATTGGGAGTCTAAAAAAACTTTTCTAGACTTTTTGGCAGGACAAATATTTTTGCAACAAATAAAGATATATATACATTTTTGGAAATAAAGAAAAACTTTTTGGATTTATATATATATATATATATATATATATATATATATATTTGCAACAAATAATAAAACCACTTTCAACGCGACTCTTTTTATTTTATTATTTTGAATTTTTCAGAAACGAATAAAAAAAACTATTTTAAAAGTAAGACTCTTTTTCATTGTCATTTTCAGGGGAAGACAAACTATTTTCCTTTATATATATATATTTTTTTTTTGAAAACTAAGAAAAATAAGACAGAACAACGATTTTTTTTCTTTCTATTTTTTCTTTGGTTTTAATAAAACAAACTAATAAGACATTTTTTTTCATTTCCTCAAAATTTCGGCAGAGTTTTGACAGTATTTGGGCATTGTTTTTTTTTTCAAAAATAAACAGTCAATTCCCTAACCGCTATTTCTTTTTTCAATTTTAAAATATTATTCATGATATTCAAAAGTCAGTCAACACACAAATCCGGATCAAATAAATGCGCAAGTAGCAGCAAGTAAGATGCATCAGGATGGTCATTTTTTTGGTACACCTGTCCTAGACAGACCCAACCCCTGTGTTGAGTCTCCAAAGTCAAATGCACGTGATGCAAACAATCGCTCCTACTAGGGATCCGACATGAAGCTGAGTTATTCTAAGTTAAAAAACCTGAGGCATAATGATCTAGCCCTGGCTTACCCAAACGGACAGTTTGAGCCGAAGCAGGGGCAACGTACCGGGAGCACGAAAGTCTACCCGGCCTAGTTACTTGTCCCAACTTCGTCTTATTTGGTATGACTTTAACAGAAAGGTGGGCCACACGCACGTGTGCACCATAAATTTAGAAGACTCAGAAAGAAGGGGGTTTCGTAGCAGTTGTATATATTCATAATTCAAATAATATTAAAGCGGTAAAAGTGTCATTTAGCACATTGGGCATATATCATGTAAAAAATCAGATAATAAATAAAGCCAACTATAACAATTATTTTAAGCTCGAATTCTTGAACCCTGAACCAGTGGTTCTGGGTGTTTGTCCCCAGCAGAGTCGCCAGAGCTGTCACACCTCCTTTTTTCGCGCCCGCGAGGGTGCAAGAGAGTTTTCTCCAATTAAAGGACAGTCGAAACGGGATTTGTTTGTTTGTTTCAGAGTCGCCACCTGGGAATTTTAAGGCGTCCCAAGTCACCGGTTTTAATCCCTGAATCGAGGAGAATATGACTCTGTCTATTTAACAGTCTGCGCACCAGAAATCCGGATAAGGAATTCTGTTAACCCGGGAGAAGGTGTTAGGCATTCCCGAGTTCCGTGGTTCTAGCACGGTCGCTCAACTGTTATATTCGGCTTGATTATTTTGATTTGTAAAATACATTTTTATTGCATGATTTTATTGTTACCGCTTCTATTTATATTTAAAGACCCTTCTTTGAGTCGAATCACGTGTACGTATATTCGTGTTATAAATTATATATATTTTTTTAAAAAAACATGCGGAGTTGTGTCAGGCGCACGTGTACACGATAATATAGATAATATATTTTATTAAAACAATTATTTTCGAAATTGTGCTTAAATAAAATCAAAAACATTCGCCTTTTTTGTATAATTAAGTAGTGAACCTCACATCTCGGGGTTTTATGAAATTAATAATGATATTCTCCGAGGAATCCCTTTTATTAAATATTCGATCGAAGTTGCGCGAACGCATAATCCGAATTGCTTTTAGAAATATAATCAGGTTACGCGAACGTATCCCTAATCACAAAAATATTCTTGATAAGGTTCTCTACAAATTGTTATTACGTGTTGACCGCGAGCCTTATTTTACACATATGAATCATATATCTCAAATTTTAAAGAATTAATGGCGTGAAGAAGAAAACAGACAATATGTATCTAAAACTAACATTTTTTGTGGATACAACATTTGGATGTCCATAAATCGAATTGTGTATAAAATTGGGAAAGAACTTAAAATGATAAACAAATTAATAGTTTCTGCAGAATCTTCATTGTTTCATTTAAGGCGAACTCTTCTTCTATATATCTTTTACATAAAATGCCACGATTTGTTTATAAATCTCATGTCCTTCTCATGTATTTGTTTTAGTCCAAAGTTATAATTATTTAGTTGATTTTTGATTACGAAGATTGAGTTTGAGATAAATAAACCAATTCTTATTCTCTGCCTATGCGAATATTTGCAAACACTAACTCTATATTTTGTAAAAAAAAATTATCGACATTATTTCATACATTAAAAGAAATGAGTTGATTTAACTACGCCATTTGTTATTAATAAAGTGAATTAATCTACCAATTGATTTAATAAGACGACATCATCTAACTTTAAACAAAATTGGATATTTGACAAAATAAGCTAGTAAGGTAATTTCTGGATATTTCCGTACTATTCTTTACTTAGCTAACAATATCACAAGATTTAATTAATGGCCAATTTTCTGCAATGTTCCCTATCAATTCAAACAGTAAATGTCATCACTAGTCCTCAAAACATATAAGATTATCGTGGAATTTACTACTCCAGAAGGTTAATTAGTTAACAGTTTATCATGTCAAGTATAATACTATACTAACCAATTAAAACAAAACTGAAACTTAAACTAATAAAATTTGAATGAGTAGAAGACATCCTTATAATTCCAAACTTCATTTACTTGCCATGTTGAAACTTTTCATGACATGAATTTATAGATATGTACCTGATATTGGAAGCAAAAGAAAATGATGATAAGAATCAGCAGCAATAATAACAGTACAATAGCAACAACTGCCCAGCAGCAGTAACAACCCAGTAACAGACCGGTGGAGTAGTAATCCCAAAAACAAAAGCTTTAAGCTTTAAATGAAACAACAACCATTAATACTAATTTCAAACAAAGAAAGAAAGCAGTAGATTTTTTTTTAGTTTTATTTTTTATTTTGAAAGCTTAAATATTTTTTTGGAATTTTTCTCTCTTCTATTCTCTGTCCGTTTTTTCTCTCTATCTCTGTGTGTATTTTTTCGTATCTCTCTCTATTTATGTTCTTGTCTTGTGTTCAAGACTTCATATATATATATATAATCTCATCCCATAAATCTTTTAATCAATTAAATCAATACTTTTTCTCTACCCAACCCATTATCTTTCCACTCATCCCCATTACATTAAATAAACATATCACACCACCCCATTATATTTTGTCCCCCATGCTTCATTTAAAATAATGCAAGATTCCCCCTTTAAATTAAATCTTGTCCCCCTTTATATTAAACAACTATATCACAACCCACCCCATTTCATTTTGTCCCCCATGCTTCAAATAAACAATTTCAAAATGTACAATTCCTAAACTACCCCTCACGACCTTACTGAAATTACCAAACTACCCCTGAACGTACTACAAATTTACCAAACTACCCATCAGCTATAACACATCAATTAATCAAACTTAACCAAAATATAGACAATATGATCAATTTCTAACAATGTTCAAACAACAATATGAACACGGATGAACATCATAACAACAATATCACATGAACACGATTTTAACAACATTTCAACAACAAATCACATGAACACAAATTGAACAACAAAGAACAACTAAAATTTGATTGAACAATATTTTAGCAACCAATAATTCTATTTTCGGATTCAACAACAACAACAAACAAAGTATGAAGATTTCTAAATTCAATCATATTGAACTTAAAATCAACTCTAACAATATTACAACCAACAATTCCTATATTAAACTTAAACAACAAGATTATGAGACAAATTCAAGAAATAATCATAAATGATAAACAAAAAATCAAACTATACAAATTTCGGATTCAAGAACAATCAAACAAAGTATGAACATGAATTAAATCTATTTTAAACAACAAACACGATGGATTTAAACGATTAAACCAACATATTTCTCTAACACAACTAAATTCTTTAAACAAATAACAAGATCGACGAAGAAACAATTATGAACTTAAACTTGAACTTAACAATATTAACAATTTCTAACAATACATAAACATATGAAACAAATTGAAGAAATAGTTAATTAAATTTCAATTTGAATCTAACAAACATTTAAACTAACAAATTTTTACCTTTTTTACAAAATGAATAAAATTAACATGACATAAACATGAAAAACAACTAATTAAATTTCCATTTGAAATTTGAAAATTAAATCAACAAAACACATGAACAAACAACACAAAAAATCAAATATCTAACGATTTTAGATTCGAGAAATATCAAAACGAAATACGGACAAACATAAAACTCAAAATCTACTAACCGGATCGAACGACATACGTACGGACTGTTTTGACGACCCAAGCATCGAGCGAATGACGATGAACTTGGATGGAAACAATCTGTCCGGAAACGAATCTCGCACCAAGATAACTTGACGCCGAAGATGACCACGAACGGACGACCAAAGAAGGTGGTCGTTTGGCATCGTTTTAAAAACGAAAAATGGCAGCCCGTCACAAGCAGAAGGCAGCAACAGCTCGATTAGTGAAGAAGACGAATGTGAGGCAGCATCGCGGCAACAACAGCTCGGAGGAAGGAGGAGAAGCAGCGGCGACGAAGGAGCTTGGTCAACGAACTATGGTGAAGCAATAACGTTTGGTCGACGTCGAACAGCAGCAGCAGTGGGGTGTCGAGCAGCAGCAGTGTCGACGCGGACGACTTAGAGGCAGCAAGAAGAAGCAACAAACATGGCGTTATGGCCATGGCGATGGGTCGACGACGAAGACGCAGCCATGGACGAGCCTTTTGAGCTCGACATGGAGAAGATGGGCTTCTTGGTGGTGTGTGCGCTTGTGTCGAAGGAGATGAAGCTGCTGGAGCTTAGCCATGGCAGCCATGGATGTGTGTTTTAGAGTTTGGAGAAGAAAGAAGAAAAGAAGAAGAAGAATGATAGGGGGCGGATGACTTAGGTCATTTTTAGGGTTTTTGGTTTTTTTTTTTTGTTTTGTTTTGATTTGTGTCTTTGAAATGCAAGATAGGGGTATTGGGTCTTTTGGGTTATGGACTGGGTCGACCCAGTTCGAAATGGACTGGGTCGTAGGGAAGATTGGGCCATTTTTTGGGCCTGTGGCTTGAAATTGAAGAAGAGGCCTAATTCCGACTTTCTTTATATTTTCGCTCTCTTTTCTTCTTTTATTTTTTCTAAAACTAAATTATAAAAATACTTAAACTATTATTAAGAACTAAATTAAGTTATAAAAGCGCAAATTAACTCCCAATAACAATTAACGCACAGTTAAGTATTAATTAAGCATAAAATTGTATATTTGGACATTAAATGCTAAAAATGCAAACGATGCTTATTTTTGTAATTTTTAATTTTTGTAAAACAAATTTAATTACTAACAATTGTAGAATTAAATCCTATATGCAAAATGCGACATATTTTTGTATTTTTTATTAATTTAGCAAATAAACATGCACAGATAAATACAAATAATTATTCAAAATATCACAAAATATCACAAAATTGCACACCAAGAAAAATTACTTTATTTTTGAATTTTTTGGGAGTAATTCTCATATTGGGCAAAAATCACGTGCTTACACCCACCTATGGGATTATACTGGGTATGTTGTTGTTTTTGTTATTGTAACTCTTCATCCCAATTCATGAAGCATAATACAGCTAAATGAGTAGTTACTCCACACATAATTCCTATTCATTTGCCTAGATAATAAAAAGAGAAGGAAACATAAATTTCAAATAAAATAGGTTCGTCCCTCTATCCTTCTCCACTGTAATACTAGATTTTGTTATGTGTGCTGATCACACCCAACTATGCCTTATAAAAAAGACAAAGCGGTCGCTGCATATATATTCCGGTTAATAAGTCCGGAGTCGAATCTCATAGGGAATTAACCTATCAATCACAGCTATTGGATTCACAGAAATTCACATATTCAATCTTCGGAGATATTTAAGTAATAGATTGAATGTGTACTTACTAAATATTACGAAATGAAAATGCAGTAATTAAGAGCTGACTATGAACGATTTGTAAACAAGAATTGGAAGGATCTAAGGTTCTGATTTCTCCTGTTGTCGAAATCCTTTCCACTATGTTTGCTATAAATTTGCCTAAGTCTTCTTTATCAATCATGAGTACTCTGACTGTCGTAACTCTCTCCCGAGTAATTACAACAATATACTAGACATATTCTCCCAAATTACGCTAGCTAGATTTTAAGTACAACTCACTTAGATTGCACCCAAGGTTTCGTTATCCCTAATCCCACCTTTAAACCTTTCGTATTGATCCCTCATATATGTTAGGAGTGATGATGTTCAACAACTACCTTAATATGAACTCTCTCCCGAGTAATCCACACTAAATAGGAACAATTAATTGAGTGCCCTTCAATCAACAGCAATAAGCATGTAGTTAAACAAATAGAGATAATACTATGGCAAATTTATATTAACATAACGAGAAAATCATCCTTCAACAGGTTCCATCAAAACCCTAGATTAGGAATTTAGCTACGCATACTCATAGTAACAATTTCCCAAATAATTTGCATAATTAAATTACAAAGTAAAGATGAAGGAATGAAGAATTCGATGCCAATCTCCTCCGGAAATTGCTCCAAACATTTTCTCCCTTCCGAAATAGTCTCCCTAGGTCTAAGATGTGTCAAAAGTCCTCAAAATAGCATTTTTATATGTATTTATACCAAGTAGGGTCGGGCCCAAACGAAACACCCTTTCCTTCGCGAAATAGGACTTGGCTTTGTAAAATTTGTACTGCTGCGCTGCACCATGCGGCACGACAATGGAACTTATCAGCAACTTCTCACGTTTCTTGTCAGGCAGCCTTTTACACTGTTGCGCCGTGCCTTGCGGTGCCCCATGCAGCGCGATAGTGTAATTTCCTCAGAGTGAACTTATTTCGTCCTCTTTTAACATCCAGACTTGGTACACGACCTCCGAACACAATCCCGGCTTAATGTATTGGGCTTTTACTCAGACTTTAAAGCTCTGGATTGATCGATTTAGCTCCAAATTAACTTTTGAGCTCATGATCACTTCCTACAAGGCATAAAACACGTACTAAGTGTAATTCACTGTCATTTGAGCTCAAACACTCGTAAAAATGCAGTAATTGGAATGTAATACTACGGCTAAAACACAGGTTTCTAGCCTAACATTAACGCCCCACACTTAGACCATTGCTCGTCCTCGAGCATTTGAACTACATTACACCTAGGGATAACTTTTCATCAAACAACCTTCCTGATACACCATGCCAAGAATAATTAGAGTAGACTGAGCACCTTATCATAACACCTCACCCTCAAGATTCAACTCAAAAGTACCATGCATTAATCACTCGCCTACTTATTCTAATATAGAGGTCAATGACATTACCTTTCCTTCATGAGTCAAGTGCCCTCACACAACACAAGAGAGTAGTTCCACAGAATAAAATTTAAAAACACTTAGGAACTCAAGATAGAAAGAATTCACTCACTCTCAGAAATAACATTCATATGCCACAAAAGATGCACCATAGGCTTGCCCGTAGTGTACTACTCTACTAATCGAGTTCATTCAATCTAGGATCAAGTAGGACTTTAATTGGTTGTAATGTAGGTTGCGGGACGGGTAGGATACATTTAGATATAAGAGTGATTACACCTCCCTAAGCACATTAATACATACATTTTAACATTCAAGCTCATACTTATGTCAACCCATAACTCCACATTCACATCAATATATATTAACTCCCTACGTCTTTAAGCACAATTACGTCAAGAGCCACTACTATCAAAGAATATATATATTTCCTTTTTCTTTTCTTTTCGCTATAACACAACCATTTTTTTTCTTTTCTTTCCTTTTCAATTCAAGTAGCTCTTACTTTTTTTTCCCAACACAATGCACATTTCTCCTTATTCCATTAGTTCCACTTAAAAGCCAAACCAATCACCCCACACTTTAACTTCTATAAAGTTCATAACAATTCAAGTGCTCATGAAAGGTGAAAAGGTTCAAATAGATGGTTAATTCAAACAATTGGGTAAGGCTTGTAATGTGGTTGCCAAAGAAACAGGGTTACAGGCTCAAAAGGAATAACTACGACACATAATAGTTAAGCAGGTAAAATATATATATCTGGGTCAATAAAGAAACGCCTATGTCACTTCCAAGACTGAACAAAACTACTATTTCGCTTTGCAAACACACAGGGCAAGTTCTAGGCATCAAATGCAACACACAGAATAACACAAAATAGTCAAAGCAGTTAAGCACAGTTTAATCACACAATTTATGGCACTTATTTAAGAGTCAAGAATTGAGCCTAGGTGTCACAACTAAGGCACTTACCACTCTCAAGGCATATGAAATCAAGGGAAATTGATCCTTCAAACTAGATTCTTGACTAAAGATTCTTAATTCCTAAAAAATAAAAATATTTAACTACACCCGGTTCAAGCAAAACCATTGGAAAAGAATCGTGGCACAAAGAAAAACCAAGGGGGAATTGTTACACTACCTAAAAAAACTAAAAACTAAAATAAAAGACATATTTTTGGATTTTCACATATATAATTTTTTTTTGTATTTTTTTATATATTTTTTCTTTCGACTCATCTCCCTCAAGAAACCAGTCGACGAAATCCATCGCCGAGAAGAGTCGAACTACATACTTAATTACTAACTATTACAGGAACGATGGATTTCAAAATTATAGATTACAGATCATATTGTCTAAGAAAGCAAGAAACAAATCAAACAAAACCAACTGGCAAATTAAAAAAAAAAGAAAAGTACAAATACAATCAAATAGGAGCACCCCACCCCACACTTAAGCGATCGCATTGTCCCCAATGCAGAACAGAAAAATTAAGAGTGAAAAAGGTGACTCCCTGAGACCCAAAGCCTAATCATCAACACCCTCGAAGGTGCGCAAATACTTCTCATCATCGGAGGGAATGGAGTTCACATCCTCATCAGGTGGCAGGTGTCCTCCTCTCGCTAACCCCAACCACTATTGAGTGATAGTAGAAAGGAGGTGATCTTGCTGCAACTCCTCCAAGTCGGTCTCCCCCCGAGCAACACGAAGGCGTAAGTCAATAAACAGTAGCTGTAGCGTCTTCTCAACACGGACCAACCTCTGGTCCGAATTAACATCACTAGCAGGAGGGTCTATCACCAACGTAACATCATAAGCCCTAATAAGATAAGACACTGGAATAGCCCGGTCATAGTGAAACTCCTCCTCCACATGGTGTGCTCTCAACAATCGAGTGATCATACTCGGGTAATGTAGACGGCGAGCCCCAAGTGGTCGCACTTTAGCCGTATGCTCAAGCATGATTTTACCAAGATTGAACCGCATCCGAGTCAATAGGGCATAGATCAAACACACTTTCAGTCGGGGGACATTAGTGTCACTTTGAGTGCGCGTGATCTTGGCATTAATCAACCGCAAAAAAACCCTGGCTGGCCGCTGGAATGTTGCCTTCTTCATGTCCCTATGTAATTCATTCGCATACCATGTCCATGCGGCAGAAGAGTCATCTCCACATAACAGGCGGCAAATAGCCGGATAGTCTGGCCGACAGAGAAACCTCTGAAAGAGCTTATGGGAATGCTCTGTAAATTCCATAATCCGATTGATCACCTGGGAGGAGAATGGAATCACTTTACCCCTTACCCGCACTTCGTAAACCGCATCCAAGTTGGCTTCAGGTTGCCAGTTAGCATAAAACTCTTTGACGAGGTTCACATTCACCGCATCACCCGGACAGAACAGACTGTCAAAACCCAAAGCCCGAATGTTGTTGTATATTTCACTATATTTGCGGGCCAACTTCCCATCGTCAATAGCAACCTCAGGGTCCGGGTTCACCGACGAGACAAATGTCTAAACCAGTGTCGAGCATGGGCGGGGACAACCCGTATACCATATTTGCACGCTGGTACCTCATCCGCATTAGGGTCAATGCACTCCTCTTTCTTCTCTACTGGGGCGGGAGGAGGTGCCCGTCTCCCACCACGACGGCTACTAGAAGCAACCTAAGAAGAACTAGTGTTAGAGCGTTTGCTCGGGCGGCAAGACATTATACCTGCACAAGACGAACAGTATTAGCCACAACACCAAAACCAAAACAAGATCAAACGGGGTAACTACCCCACACTTATGTTATTGATATGTTCACAAGTAAAATGTATATCAGGGACTCGGACTACCCCATTGGAAGTGCGCCACAAGCAATCAACAACCCGCCAACCACCAACATAATAGTACAACCACAAAACTATGGACTATACTAGCTTAAGATACAAAATTAAGAAGCTAATCTAGTAACTAAGAAGAGAAAGAAAAGAAGTTATACTAATGCACTGCTAACAAACTTTAGAAAGTACAATACAACACTACACAAGCACATAGCATGAATCGGACATTCCAATTATCCCCTAGCACCGCATTATCTCATAACAATTATCATCTACTAAGCTACAATGTCACCTTTTATGTCATTGAGACATTTAATCAAACACATGGTATTCACTAATGTTACCTCATAATTTCAACTTAATATTTCCAAGATTACTACACAAACATACCAATTAACCATCCTGCCACCACCATAATGTAACAAGGGCACAAAGTGCTCCAAATTTGCACAAATATTCCACATATTTACGGCCATAAAGGCACCTCCACCCAACTTCACCATCAAACTATTCTATAAGCACCAAGACATATAAAAACTCTTCCACAATTAGAAGCACAATGGAAACCCCACAAGTTAAGCACCAAGCATGACCAAAATAAGCAAAGAAATTAACAAAAGAATTTTTTTTAGCACAACTACACTACCTATAGTTTAGTTCAACATAAACGAATACTACTCAACTACACTAAATTACTCAAAGAAAAGAGATGAGAGTACAGGAACTTACCTTGAGGATGAATGGAAGGGATGAGAGGTGTGCGCGGGAAAGGAATTGAAGAAGAAAAAAGATTGGGGGAAGGTCTGTAGCGTTTGGTTTGGGTAAAGAAAGAGAAAAGATAAAAAGGGGTTGGGGTGGGGTTTATCAGAACGGGTTAGTAGTGAAAACTAATTTTTTTTTAAAATTATGTACTGCCGCGTCGCAGGGTACGACGCCCCATACAGTGCGGTAGTGTAAATTATTAGAGTCCATGCATTTTTGTTTCTCAGACCCGTTTGGCCTGGCGCGGCGCATGGCACAGTGCACCATGCGACGCGTTAGGCCATTTTTTACAGAGTTCGCTTTATTTTCGACATTTAGCTTACGGGTTGCACCCCGACTCTATTATGTACTTATTTTATGTCCAATTTATGCTTGTACCTGCCCAATCAAGTCTCACAACTCTTAAATTCTCATAATCCTAAACTACAATTATGGGTTAGTGAGGTTAAAAATTGGGTTGCCTCCCAACAAGCGCCTGATTTAATGTCGCGGCACGATGCAGGTAAGCGCATTTAAGGTGCGCTCAACATCGGAGGCTCGATCAAATGGGTCTCTGACACTCCTTTTGCCTCATCCATGCCCACATAATGTTTCAACTTGTTTCCATTCACTCTGAATGTGCGAGAGTCATTTTCTACAGCAATCTCTACGGCACCCGTGGGGTGAATTTCAACCATACGAAAAGGCCCTGACCATCGTGATTTCAATTTACCCAGAAACAACCTCAGACGTGAGTTGTATAGCAATATCGTATCTCTAGGTTTAAAATTCCGCTCAATAATATTCCTATCATGTATCATCTTCATTCTCTCCTTATATAATCTTGTGCTCTCAAAAGCGTGATATCTGGACTCGTCTAGCTCGTGTAACTTCGTTACTCTACTTGTTCCTGCAGCTTCACTATCAAGATTCAACCATCTAAACGCCTACCAAGCTTTATGCTCCAACTCTACTGGTAAATGACATGCCTTCCCAAACACCAACTTGTATGGCGACATGCCAATTGGAGTTTTGAAAGCGGTTCGATACGCCCAAAGTGCATCATCTAACTTCCTCGCCCAATCTATTCTCGTAGCATTCACAGTCTTAGTTAGCACACTCTTTATTTCTCTATTCGAGACTTCACTTGCCCTGTTTGTGGATGATATGGGGTGGCCACCTTGTGGCGTACATCATACTTCTCCAACAACTTTGCAAAGGCTCGATTACAAAAGTGAGTACCTCCGTCACTGATTATTGCCCTTGGGGTGCCTAATCGGGTGAATATGTTCTTTCTCAAAAACCCAGTTACCCCCTTTGCATCATTTGTAGGGAGTGCTGCAGCTTCCACCCATTGGACACATAGTCTACAACGACGAGTATGTACTTGTTGCCATATGAGCTGACGAACGGCCCCATGAAGTCGATCCCTCATACATCACACACTTCTACCTCCTGAATTGGGTTCATGAGCATCTCATGTCTACGGGAAATGTTCCCAGTTCATTGGCATTCATCACAAACCCTTTATCCACAGATGTGCATCTTTGAACAGTGTTGGTTAGTAGAACGCCGACTCCAAGACTTTCGCAGCTGTCCTCACTCCCCCGAAGTGACCACCATATGGTGAAGCATGACATGCTTGCAAAATAGAAGATTGGTCTATCTTGGGGATACATCTTCGGATCATGTTATCAATACAAATCCTGAATAGATAAGGCTCACCCCAATAGTACATGCGACAATCACGAAAGAACTTTTTCTTTTGAACAGAGGAAAGGTCATAAGGAACAATAATGCTCGCCAGGTGTTATATCCCATTTTAACACGAGTCAAACTAGAGTATAACATATTGGTAAATCTTGAGGTTTAATTAATTAAAAAGAGTCGCCACCTAATTATTTTAAAGGTGAATTAGAACACCTATTTACTAAATAATGGTTAAAGTTAACTCTGTTTTTAAGGTCCGCTTAACCTTATGATTATGGGTAAGGATTCTAGTTATCTCAAAAGGAAGGGGTAAGACACCTTTTAAGATCCATTAAAATGATTAACCGGCCAAACTTAGGTTAATTAAATTAGAAATAAGTATAAAAATATGAGTAGCGTTTTCAACATACAAGTACATGAGAAGCTAGATCATGACTAAGTAATTAGATGAGTAGGAAAACATTTACGAAAATTGTGTTAAGACTTGATTTATATTCAAATCTTTACCTGGAAAGCTTGACAGAAACTACCAAACTTTGGTTCGCTCTTAAGAAAAAATGAGTTTTCAAAACTGAACTTGGTTGGTTTTAAAAGCACTAGATGAGTTAAAAGAGAGATTGAAATATATTCCAAAGGAACGTTCAAGCATTCTCTTTAAAATCTTACACATTGTAAAAATAGAAACAAATCTTATATTAAGACGACCAAATGATGTGTGCTGGACGTTTTTATTGAGCTTATAAGATCGGTGGTTATACTAAATGGATAAAAAAGTTACTGAATATTACTAATTTTAAAGACTTTTAAAGATGCCACATTATATGTGATAAAATAAACTAGAGTAGAAAATTCTAAATGGTTAGGTGAAAAGACTTAATTAAAATCTACGTCAAAGATGGGTCCAAACAGGGATAAAATGCAAATTAATAGATCCGAGAGAGAATCAAATAGACAAATGCTAAAAGGAAAGTCGCGACCCCAAGCGAATTCCGCTTGTTTTTCTGCTATCCAATGCACTCTAAGGACGTGGAAACTCCATGCTCGGGTATGGGCGAGTCTTGCATTAAGACTCCAAATTTGCTCCAAGTGCATATGCAAAGAGAAAGAGAAATAAAGAATTAGATGTGAAGATTTAACTCTGAACCATATAAATAAAACACATAAGATAAGATTGGCTTCTCAGTTCTGCAACTTCTACCAGTAGTTTGCTACATACAACAACTTTAATATAAAGCAATATTTAACCATATAAACCAGTCAAGCAAACCAGACAAGTTTTCTAATTTTTTAAGGTTATCTCAGATTAGTAAATGTAAAATACTTTTACCTACTAGCAACGCCACTTAAACAGAATATGTGACACCTACTAGAATTTCATATAAGAGCTCGTGTTGGCTTCACTAAAGTATTTTAAGTCTGACAAGCATGATGGGGGCAAGAAACTTAACAGTATCTGGCTTCAAATGAGTTCTACAGTCACGATTTATAGATCTAAAACTTATATTTTCTACTACCCCGGATCGCAACCAAATTTCAGTAAAGTAATTCCTTTATACAGCACAAAGTAAGTAAGAACATTAGCTAATTTAAGTGTCGTAAAGTCCTATTATTATCTGAACACATGGTTCATGGAATAGAGAGTTCTTAACATAGTGCTAAAGTAAATTCTTAGTGCTAAATAGTATACTTCAATGTAAAAGAGTCAGACTCCTTATAAGCACGTTCCTGAAAGGAACTTAAAAGCCATATACCAAACATACACTTTGCAACAAAATGAAACTAAGCTTAACATGAAGCTACATAAGTTCCATCAATACATAGCTACGACACATTTATATTCTTTTACTCTTACAGACACACATTTATATTCTTTTAATTAGGATTCTATAGGCATGGTTTCTAAATGACAAAATTACATAAAGAATGTTTCAATCTTATAGACACGATTTCAATGATTTTTAAAAGAAAACTCAAAGGTTACAGCCCTTAAAACTGAAGAATTCTTCCATTTTCACTTACATGGGTTAATGACACACTAAATCTATAATCATATACTTTGAACCGATTTTAATTTCAACGAAATGTCTATTTTGGATATTTCAGGCAGATATTGAATATGACATAGAATTCATTCCTTTAAATATCTATTTAAAGACAGTTGATTCATATAGGCATGCTAGCTAATAAGAACCCTCAGGTCATGATTTTGTCAGGAGAACAATTCCATTTGTTTTAAAATCTAGGCCAAGTAACAGAATCTTTCAAGCAAAATATGTAGATAATTAACCTCAAATTTATTCATGTGAATACTTAACAACCTATGTGCTATTTTGTTTTAAAGTCTATTCCATTTAGCCAAAATACACAACTTCCACAAACAAAGGAGCTATAACTCATAATTCCATATAACATAAGCTCATAACGGGTTGTTTATACTTGAGCCATAATCAACAAGCCAATTGTGGCACATATTTCAAATAGAAACAAAATATACTTCTAATCAGAAAATAGACATAAAGGAAGAGTTTAACAGTTACTGACCTTTTTGCGGGCAGTGAACTAGGGTGCGCCGTTATCGGATTCTAACCTCGAACTTGCTGTACTCAGGTAGTTGTCATATACCGGAACGAACAGAAAACAAAAGCCTCTGTTATGGCTAAATGCCGACAGAATTAAAGAGATTAAAAGAAAGAGAGCTTGAGCTTTTTAAGAGTATTTCTTTTAGGGATAAAATCGAGTAACAACAGCCGGCTTTAAGGAGTTATCTACGGCGGCTAAAAATCTGAGCTTGAGGGTAAAGGGGGCGGCTCAACCTTCTTAAATGACCTGCAGATGCCACAATTTATAGGAGAAGATTCGGTTTCTTAGGGCTAAAGGGGTGGCTAACCACCATTTTTTTGTGAAAGTGGGCGGCTGAACCCCTCAAATTTTGGGGTGAAAGGGGGCGGCTCCGAGCTTTCAACTTTGGGGTGAAAGTGGGCGGCCAAGAGCTTCTTCGAAAATCTCTTCAAAGTTCAGTATTTATAGGCTGATTTATAGGGTTCTTGGTTTGGGCGGGATTTCGAAATTGAATGAAGGCTTTTGAACGTTTGAAATTTGAACGTTGATGTTGTAGAAAATTAATTAAGGTACAGAGCTTCTTGTTAAAAATGGCAATGGCATGTTCTGCCATGGCTGAGCAAGGATGGAATTTTGTGAAGAAGAGAAAATAGAGGAGAAGAAACCTCTCTTTCGGATGTTTAGGAGAGAGAATGGCAACAAAATTAAAACCCTAATTGTTTTAGGTGAAGTCATGAGTTTCAACCGTTAGATTAAGAGTTTAAACGGCTGGGGTTATGTTTGGCTTATTTATCAAAACGCATAGTTTTGATGGGATTCTAGAGTGTTCTACAGTTGGGCTAAAGTTAGAGGGGCTGAGTTTGGAGATGGTTTTCGGCCGAATTGGGCCTTCATTTTGGGGCTCGGTTCAGATGGGGTTGATTAGGCAAATCTTTGGGTTGCTGACTTGAATACTTGGGCTTATGAGTAGGCCAAAACAAAATGACGTTTTCCCATCTTCAAATTTAATTCTTTGAGCTTCTAATTTATTCCAAAATATCCTATTACTTACATTATATAATAAGATGTAAATATGCCTTAATAAAATTATTAGCATTTGTAGAAAAAATAGTAGATTAATTGTTAAGTAAACTTTATAATGTCATTAGAGCAAATATATATAAACGGTAGGACTACGAAAATATTACTATTTGGTTGAATAAAAGAAATGATATGCTTTTCGCAAAAGACAATAAAAGTTATAATTAGAATGTCAAATATAATAATAATAATAATAGTAATAATAATAAGGTCTATTTTGGGATAACAACGCTAAAGTAATTATTCTTAAATTGTTAGTAATATTAGAAGCTCAAAGAAATAGTTTGAAAGAAAAGAGAGACAAAATTGGATGTCAATACCAGGTAGTTTGCAATGTCTGCATACCATGACACTTCCTTGAGACTCGTGGCTAGTAGTTGTTCATTTGGAAAGGTTTCTAGAATCTCTTCTACCTCAACCTTCTTTTAGCTCCTTCTAGCCTGGATAAATGGTTAGCTACTTGGTTCTCCGTTCCCTTTCGGTCACGGATCTCCAAATCAAATTCTTGCAGTAGTAGCACCCATCGAATCAGGCGTGATTTTGACTCCTTCTTTTCATTGAGTACCTAAGAGCAGCATGGTCAGTATAAACAATTACCTTTGAGCCTATCAGGTAAGACCTGAACTTGTCAAATGCGAACACCACTGCCAACATCTCCTTCTCGGTCACAATGTAATTTAGCTGGGCTCCACTCAACGTTCTACTTGCGTAGTATATCGGGTGCATGATTTTATCTTTTCGCTGCCCAAGAACTGCTCCCACAGCATAGTCACTCGCATCACACATCAGTTCAAATGGTTACTCCCAATCGGGCGCAACAATGATAGGTGCTGTGACCAATCTCTTCTTTAATTCCTCAAACGCTACCCTGCAGTCATCAGAAAACACAAAAGGGTGATCTTTTTCAAGCAATTTACACAAGGGGTTAGCAATTTTGGAAAAATCTTTTATAAATCTCCTATGGAAACCGGCATGCTCAAGAAAACTTCTGATTGCATTGACGGAGGTGGGTGGTGGAAGCTTTTCTATCACATCAACCTGTGCACGATCCACCTCAATACCTTTACTTGACACTAGGTGCCCCAAGACTATACCTTCCTGTACCATGAAATGACATTTTTCCCAGTTGAGTACTAGATTAGTCTCGATACACCTTTTCAATACTCGCCTCATGTTCACAAGGCAATTATCGAATGAATTCCCCATCACTGAGAAGTCATCCATGAAAACCTTCATTATCTCCTCTACCATATTTGTGAAGATGACCATCATGCACCTTTGGAATGTGGCGGGTGCATTGCATAGGCCAAACGACATTCGCCAAAAAGCATAGATTCCATAAGGTCAGGTGAACGACGTTTTCTCTCTATCCTTTAGGGCAATGGAAATCTGATTATACCCCGAGTACCCATCCAGGAAGCAAAAGTGAGACCTCCTTGCCAATCTATCTAGCATCTGATCGATGAATGGCAGTGGGAAATTGTCCTCCCTGGTAGCCAAGTTCAACTTCCTATAATCCATACATATTCACCAACCTGTGACTGTTCGTGTAGAGATCAACTCATTCTTCTCATTTTTCACTACCGTCATACCTCCCTTTTTGGGTACACACTACACTGGGCTAACCCAGTTGCTGTCAGAGATGGAGAATATGATCCCAGCATCTAACCATTTAATCACTTCCTTTTTCACCACTTCTTTCATGTTGGGGTTCAGTCTTCTTTGATGTTCTTTAAGAGGTTTGTGCCCATCTTTCAGTAAAATCTTATGCATACAAAAGGCTGGGCTGATCCCCTTAATGTCTACAATGGTCCACCCAATTGCAGTCTTGCACTCAGTTAGTACCTGCAAAAGATGTTCTGCCTGCACATCTAACAAACTGGATGAGATAATAACAGGTAGAGTTGAGTTAGGTCCTAAGAATGCATACTTGAGATGAGAGGGCAGTAACTTCAGTTCCAACTTTGGTGGCTCTTCTATTGACGGCTTAGTTGGAGGAGTTTTTCTTTCCTCCAAGTGCAAAGGCTCAAATTCAAGCTCCCTTTTCCAAAAACCTTGGCCTTCAAGAGCCAGTATCCACTCTGCCAAGTCTTCACCATTAGCTTCGTCTAAGTTCATGAGACAAGCTGCTAAGGGGTCTTTAACGTTCAATGCTTCATCGTCCTCCTCCAACACTACATCTACCTCATCTATTAGAGAGCAATTGGAAAATTCACTGGGTCTGCGCATAGATTTCTGCACGTTGAATGTTATCTCTTCATCGTTTAATCTCATCTTGAGCTCTCAAGTTTCACAATCAATTAAAGCTCTCCAAATGTCCAAGAATGGTCTTCCCAAAATTATGGGAATTTTCTCGTCAACCCAACAGTCAAGGATGACAAAATCTGCTGGGAACACAAACTTCCCAACCTGCACCAATACATCATCTAGAATACCAGAGGGCCTTTTTACTGTTCGGTCAGCCAACTGTAATAGCATAGACGTGGGTCTAGCTCTTCCAATGCCTAGCCTTTTGTAGATAGCTAGGGGCATAAGGTTTATGCTTGCTCCCAGATCACACAGTGCCTTAGCAAAACCAAAGTTGCCTATCGTGCAAGGGATTGTGAAACTCCCTGGATCAAACAGCTTCTCGGCTATGGGTCTCGTCATAACAACACTGCAGGTTTGAGTCAGTGTAACCGTGGCCAAGTCTTAAAAGCCAAAATTTCGGGACATCAAGTCCTTCATCATCTTTGCATACCCAGGAATTTCCTTTAAAACATCAATCAATGGAATGTTTACCTGAATTTGCTTCAACATCTCCAAAAATTTCTTGTACTACTCATTGTTGATACCCAATTTTTTCCTAAGTATTTTTTACACTCAAAATACTTTCAAAATAACATATATGTGCATACATAAGCATGCCCAAGTATTTTGGTATTTTTCCCAAATTTTTTAAGGATTTTTCAAAACCAATTTATTGTCTATTTTAGCAGTGCAAAATCCAATAATTATTCCCAAAATTATATTTTGGTGAATAATTTATTTATTTCTCATATTTACACCAAAATATAATTAAGGTGATTTTTGCATATTTTTACAAATTTATCTGGTATTTTGAAGCTAATTTGCATATAATTGCAATTATAACCCATGTTTCGATTAATAGTATTTTTATAATTGCAAAATCAGTTCCAGTATTTTTGTATTACTAATGGTTTCAGTACTTTTAATTTTCTTTTAAAATCATTTCCATTATTTTTATAAAATTAAGAGGGAGAAATTGGCTATTTAATACCTAGCCTTTTATTATTGCAATTTTAGCCCCAATTGTAACCCACCCCATCAGTTTTTTAATTAACCCAATACCCAATCCAAATCCGCCCAGCCCAATCTCTGAATAACTCGGCCCAGCTTCGATTTAATCTGAGCCGTTGATCAAATGAGATCAACGGCCTAGGTTTCGTTTCCTTAATTAAGTTCTAACTATCCCCCGACCCCTCATTTCATCGAGACCGGTTTCTCTCTCTACTTGGTCTCTTCCTCTCCTTCTTATCTCTAGAACCTTTTGGTTCTTCTCCGATGGCCTTCACCATCTATCCGGCCACCTCCAGCCTCACCTCTTTCGACCACCAGCCGCCGTGAAACCTTATCTCGCTGATTCCCTCTATCCTGGAGACCCTAGGAGCCTCCACCATATGAGATGGTCACTGAAAGCTTTGCCTGGTTTGTCTTCGTCCTTTCTCCGATGAGTTTTGGTCCGATGGTGCTATGAACACCATTATTTCTCCTACTTCTCACTGGTTTCTTATGAAACCCTAATCTCTACCCAGACCTCTTAAATCTCTGTATTTTTAAATGATTTTAACTCACACCTTTATGTTTTACACTACTCTCTACTCGATCTTTACGATTGCTCAAGTTTTAAACGTTTTGTTCCCTTTTTTCAAACTAGGGTTTCTGAACCCCTTTTCGAAATCACTTTATCTTCTGATTTTGAGTACTATATGTTTGTGTTTATATTATTTGCTTGTTTGTGTGATCTTCTGGGTTATTTTCCGAGTTTTATGCTTTAATTTTGTTGTTAGGGTTTCAACCTTCTACAGTTTCTGCGATTTCTTGCTTAGGGTTCTCTGATTTTCGTGCCTATTGTGTTTAATAGGTCTAATTATTCATTGTTTACCAAATATTCTGCTGATTCTGTGCATCTCTTCGAATCCCTGATTTTGTATATGTTTTCCTTAGAAGTTTTTCACTGATTTTGAAATTTGTGAGATGCTTTCCTTACTTAGAACTAATTCCTTGTGATTTTAGTCTCATCCGTGATTCTTTGACTAATTTTATGAGTTAATTTATATTTTTACCATATTTATGCGCATAAACATACTTTCAAATATTCAGTATATATTTTCCTTACTTGAAATATTATGTATTTGGCCCTTATTACATGTTACATGCTTTACTACTCATATTATGGTAGATTTAGTAGTCTAAGTGATTCTTTCCTTATCTGATATAACTTGTACCCATTCGAATCATGACTCTCTAATTAAAAGGAGTTTGGTCCTGTGATTGATTCCAATTGGTATTGCTTCTATAATTGTGTACTTATTACCCTATTCTTTACTTGTTTTCAAATATATAAATACTGTACCCTTTGTTTAGCATAACATACGAACAACCACACTGTTCTGAACTCTCTCTTACACACACAAGCATACTCACTGTTCTCTCTTACTTTTCTACACATTCTCGCTCACTTCTCTTATTAACTACTGGTTACCTAGTCGGCTAAAAGCCAAGACTGAGTAACTTGTCACTCTACTATTTTATTGCTCTATACATTACTTCTTTCTTGGTCTTCACACTACCGCTTTACTTCCCTGCACACTACTGCTCTATTATCCCACTCTTGACTGGTATGTCTGCTATTTGATTTACAGCTTCCAAAACAACATGTTTTTACGTATATTGTACTTTCTCTTATTTTTTTATGCTTATACTTATGGTTTTGCTATTTTCATTGTAATTAGCGTGCCTCTTTGCTAGTTCATTGATGTGATTACCCTTTTCTTAATTCAGCATGCCTACTGCTTCCCTTACTTGTTTAATACAGTTCTTCCTTACCCCTAACCCCAGTACATTATTAGCATGTATTCACGACCCTTCCTAGCTACTAAATAATCATGAACCTCTTCCATGAGCACTTTGGGATGAAATGTGTTGTGACTATTTAAGTTCCGAAATGTTTCTCTGATGTCTACGTATGTGCAACTATGCTCTTACATGTGAACTACTTGTCCCCATTTCCCCTTCCCCCTGTTTGTGTTTGCTTCCCTAAACTATGTGTGATATTCTAGTTCTGAGATTGTCCTACTCACCTTCTTACAAAACTGTCACACTCTTCTATTGTTTTTCTTTCAAGAACTGATTCTATATAGATCATTTTTAAACTAATTTTTTCTCAACTCAATTTCCTTAAAACTATATCACGCACTCTCACTACTCTTAGAGATTAGGTTCTACCCCCTTCGTGTAAGCATTGCTTTGGGTACCTCTGAGTACTCATTGAACTTTGATGCACAAGGCTGGTAATTCCACACTGCACTTGTTCAACATTTTTTGGGTAAATGTTTGGGTGCTGGTATTGGCCAGGGACCCAATGGGGCCTTAGGGAGCTTTGCCGCACCCAGACCATGGCAAAAGTTGTAAAACTCGAAAGGAGTGAGGTTGGAAGATTGGGCCTGGCTGAAGGCTCCCTATAAAATAACTTCTTATTTTTTATTCTTTATTACTATAGTTCGGCTATCCTTGGTTTGTAATAATTTGTAAACGAATGATTGGGGTCGAATAGTGAATATGGGAGGGGTTATGCATGCTTAGTTCAAGTAATGGGTAGAAAACATGCTTATAGAACTTTATTTACCTACTTGTGCAATAGATATCATGTATAGGACATGCATCTCACATATTAGTAATCTTGCTTTAGGCTCTTTACTTTTAGTCTGTTATTATACTCATTTCGTAATCACGATTAGTTAATAACCAACAAGTAACTGTTATAAAATTACTGCTGCATTCTTATTAGCATTTAGAGACCATGTTTTAGGAGCTTCTATGTGCATTAGACATCCTGTTACTTAGGGTTTTTATTTTTTCTGAGTTGTAATTGTTGAACGCCTCACCAGTATGTTTAATCTAATAATACAAGTTTGGTTAACTGCGTCCTTTTAAAACTGGAATTAATATGCATGTTCTCCCCCTTTAAGGTAATTAGGCAACGCATACGACGCCTAGACAAACTTTAGGTCTAATAAGAATCGATTAATCATGTTTTACCGGTTTAAGACCAATCAACCTCTTATAATTTTGAACTCTGCTGCTTACATTCTTGGTGAAGTTCACTTTGTTTTTTTTTTAAAAAACTCCCGCTCTATCTAGAAACAAAATCTTGAAATTGTGCATCTATTTACTCTCATTGATTTTCTGATTCTTGTTCTATTATGTTTTCAAACTACTGGGTTACCATTCTCTGCCCAGAATCGTGCTATTTTGAATACTTGTCCAACACCTCGTTAAGCTACTGTCACTACTTGGTTTTCAAAAACCATGCTTTAACGATTTTTTTTTCTGTCGCTAAACTCAACTGCTGTTATCTATTCATGTTTTCTGAAAACTCCTATCTTTGAGACCTTAAATGTGTTTGAGACGTGCTGATTACATTTTTACTTGTGGAGGGATCTGTGAGCTTTTTATTTGCCATTGTGTTCCCTTTATGTGTAGTCCTACTTGTTATGTATGTCGCTTAACATTTTGTCCTTTAAACCTAAGGGTTCAGCCTAGTCCTTACCTTATAGGAATAGTGGTCCTAAATACCCTCTAGGACTTATAGGATGGGACGGGTAACAGCATGCAATAAGCTTTCGTGACCAAATCACGCGTTTTAAATAACCTTTACGGGATGGGAAGGGTAGAATATGAAGATGATGACCGATGCGCTAATATCTCATGTAGCCCCTCTTCTGAGGAGTGATTACTGGGTATTGCATTGATGTGATCCATATTGTTCACAAACCTAGGACCCCCTCCCCTTTGTTTTTTTTAGAACTTGTCTAAAATCATTTCTTCAAATTTCTGCCTTCTTTATTTTCAAACTTTCAACCTACTTGCAAAGCGTATGTGAGAAGACCTCCTTATTTGAGCCTTGATTGTGACTTGTAAAGTCACAATTGTAACATGGCCGGGACCATTGCATGTTGCTTGTGACTTTACAAGGCATCGACAGCATAGCGACTCTGCTGGGGAACTTCTTTAGGCTTTTACCATTGCATGTTGCTTGTGACTTTACCATCTCATTAATTGCTTTATTTACTTTTTTATTCTTTCACTACGAAACTGACTTGGCTCTTCATGTCTTTTCTTTCCTTTAACTGCTTTCCTTTACTACTTTATTTCAATACTATTGTAATTATTTCAATACTATTGTAATCATTTATCTTATGAACGTGGAAATACATGTCAATTTGTTTCATTCTTGTAAACTGCATCTTCAACATCATATTCCACTCGTGCCAAACAAATACCATAGCAACGCTTATAATGAGTGGTTGCGCTCTTCCAATATTATCACCCTTTAAATTTGGCAAAGGCGTATTTGCGGTAAAACCAGTCGATCATCGGTGCAGTCGACAGTTCCGTGCCTTTTCCTATTGAGTTGTCCGCTCAAGGGTACCTGTCTAATACCTCAATAGAAACCTTACTCTGTTCAATTGTACATGCATCATGGTCAAACCTAGCCGAGTCAGTTATGTTGTCCTCATAATGACTCATTAAGATAGCCTTATCCAAAGTCCATCGGGTTTCCCTGAAACCCAAACGGACACCTACATGTTATATGCATTTATTTGGAGAACTAAATGCTTGCTATGCTAATTATTGGTTTAAATAGTCGAGTCTGGCGGGGTAAGGGTCTAACACTCTGTTTTGCAGAAAATGAGGCACGAAGTCCCCAGATTTGGCATGGTAACCAACATTCATCCAAGGATGCTAAATTGGTGGAAAGACCTCCACTCCAGTGATCAGACACTCATCCGCAAATACTTAGGGAATCTGCCTTCTCTTCTAGAAATCCAGTCTGACAACAAAATCATAGAGGCTGCAACTTTGTTCTGGGATAGTGACAGGTCCGTGTTCCACTTCGGAGACCTTGAAATGACTCCTTTGCTCGAAGAAATATGAGGTTTAGCTGGTATTCCTTGGGAGACTCCGGGTTTGATTATGCCAGAGAATCGCAAGGGTAGGGGTTTCCTTAAGATGATGGGACTGAAGAAGAATCCAGACTTGACTTGTTTGAAAGACTCCTACATCCCATTCGACTATCTGTACGAGAAGTACGACCATAGCAAGTCATACCACACCTACTCAGACGAATTTTCCCTCACCTCACTGGGGCATATTCACAGAAGGGTCTTCGTATTCATGTTTTATTTCCTGGGGATGATAGTGTTCCCTATGAAGAAGGCTAGGATCCACACCAGACTGGCCATGGTAACCAAGACTCTGATGGAAGGAATTGGCGGACAGACTTTCAGTATAGTGCCCATGATCATTGCTGAGATATACCGAGCCCTGGACAACTGTCAGCGAAAGGCCAGTCATTTTGAGGGATGCAATTTATTACTTTAGCTTTGGATCATGGAGCACCTCCAGAAAGGGGAATACCGACAAGAGATCTTACGCAGAGACTGGGATGATCACATTGCCTTCCACCAGCCAATGCGTATGAATTATATGCCTAACATGTTCGCTAAGCTAGAGGACGCTGAAGGATGGGTGAAGTTATTTGAGAATCTAAAAGAAGACCAGGTACAATAGATGGTCGAGTGGTTACCTACGGAAGAATTCATTGTTCGATCCCGAGACGCACCATTTCTCATAATCATTGGTCTAAGAGGAACTTATCCCTACGTTCCCCTCCGGGCCATGAGGCAGGTTGGAAGAAAGCAAATCATACCAAGGGTCGACAAAATGAGTCACTTTAGGGCTGATTTCCAGGACGATGATAGCCCTCACAAATGCCAAGCTCAGTACTTGTGGCATTGCAAGCTCGTTTTGGGGAGAGAATCTATTGAGCCAGACAGGTATCACGCAGGTTGTGTGCCGCACTATTCAGGTTGGTTGGAAGATGATCACAATGGTTTGGGTCAGCCCGGGTTCATCCGGGTCATAAGGTCATCGCCGAGAAAGCTGAAGCGCAGGTTAAGTACAATCAACTGTGCAAGAGAATTCGAGAGTGTGAAAGTGAGCATCGGGAAATACAAGAAGCCCATCAGAAGTTGATCGAGGAATGGAAAGATATGGCTGTTAGCACCAACAAGCGACTAGGGTATTTGGAGCGGGGTCTAGTGGAGCTAGAAGGAAAGTTCATCAAGAGGATTGAAGACTGTCAAAATGCTGAAAGGAACGTAGGCGAACATTTGGCCTGAGCTTATCGTCTGCTAGGACTGCGCGAGCTAGTGAAGCTGTTCGAGGGAGACAAAGATGCCGAATCTGGGGAAGGTCCTTCTGGGACCAAGTAGTTAGGAGTCTTTTATTTTGCTTTAATGATGTAATAAGGCTAATGGCCACTAGTGACATTTTACTTTCCGTTATTTAGTGTCATTTTGGATTCGTCTTATTTTTATCAAAAAAATGAGGCATTTAGCATTATAAGTTCTCCAAATTAATTTGTCGCTAGGCCTACCTCGGGCACAACGAGGCACCCAAATTAGGACGCGATTTATATTCTTGAACAATGTGTTTAAATACTGCAACATTTTTCTTCATGATCCGCACTAACTTGTTACCTTGTTTTTTGTTTTTCTTTTATTTTTTATTCCCCTCCCCAAAGGTTAGTTCGTGCATTCTGGCACCATCATTATACTGTACAAGATCCAAGGGCCCTCCACCTCCTCCTCCTCTGAGTCCTATCCGGAACAAGAACAAAGGCAGGATGGGAGATTCAAGCGCCAGAAAGGAAATTGAAAGAATTGAGATTCCTCAGGATACCCCGGTTACTAAGGAAACTACTGCCCAACTTGAGCAGAAATTATTAAAGTTCCGAGAAGAACTGGATCAAGTTTGGAACTTGGCAAATTTATCATTCTCTCTCACCGCTCCTGATGTCAACTTTCCAAATGCTCAAAATCCCGCACCTCCATAGTACACCCCACAACCACAGATGCAACCCACTCATGTTCAACACTGCAACACATGCCACACTCCAAACAACACTCCACTACTCATTCCTGAACCACTGAACACCACAAACGACCACCTCCACAACACTCCCATCTACGTAGATACCGTACCCCACTACACTCAACCAATCTCAAGTGCACCTGAGTCTGATGACAAGGATTCTCTTATCAGAAACTTGGCTGCAGAACTCAAGAAGTTGACCAGCTGAGTCCAGGGCATGGAAGGAAACAAAGGTATAGAGGGGCTGAATTATGAGGACCTCTGCATTCAGCCAGATGTTGAACTTCCGGAGGGGTACAAACCTCCCAAGTTCGAAATGTTCGATAGCACGGGAGATCCTAGAGTCCATTTGAGGACGTATTGTGATAAGCTGGTCGGAGTCGGAAGGAATGAGAAAATCCATATGAAAATCTTCATGAGAAGTCTGAAGGGGGATGCTTTATCCTGGTACATCAGTCAGGACCACAAGAAATGGATAAGTTGGGTAGGTATGGCATCGGATTTCATGGATAAATTCTGATTCAATACAGAGAATGCACCCGATGTATTCTATACCCAAAATTTGAAGAAGAAGCCTACCGAGATATTCCGCGAGTATGCTACTCGTTGGAGATCAGAGGCTGCTAAGGTTAGGCCAACCTTAGAAGAGGAAAAAATGAACAGATTCTTCGTCCGGGCTCAGGATCCACAATATTACGAGAGGTTGATGCTGATTAAGGGCCAGAAATTCTCCGATATCATCAAGCTGGGAGAAAGAATTGAGGAAGGCATTAAGAATGGTATGGTTACTAATCTTGAAGCATTACAGGCCACCAACAAGGCTTTACAGTCTGGTGGCACATCCAAGAAGAAGGATGTGAGTGCTGTGATGGTCGCACAAGGAGCCAAATCACTGCTAAAATACCACACTTAGCCGTCACCTCCACTTACATATCAGCCTATCCCGAATTACCAAGCACCCGCACCCCTTACCAAAATCCACCACCCGTTTACCAATCATCTCCACCTCCCACATATCAACCCACTTCACCCAGATACTCTCAACCTACACCTGTTTACCAAGCTTATAATGCCCAACCCTCTCACTACCAATCACCTCCCACTCGCCGAAATTTCCCTAGACCCAGACCAAATTTTGACCGCAGACCTCCCAGACAATATACAACCATCGCTGAGCCAATTGACCAGCTGTATGAGAAAATTAAAGCTGCTGGTTACGTCTCCCCTATCCCTGCCATAACTTTAGAAAATCCTTCCCAGTGGGTCAACCCTAATAAGACCTGTGCGTACCACTCCGGCATGAAGGGACATACCATTGACGAGTGCCGCTCGTTGAAGGACAAGATTCAAACTCTGATCGACAATAAGGTTATCGTAGCAAAGGAGCCTGCTCCTAATGTCCGCAACAACCCTCTGCTTGACCACAACGGTGGAGACATTCACATGATCGAGATCGAAGATGACTGGGACCCCAAGGGGTCGATAGGATTGATTGCTGATGATGATGAGCCAACAAAATCGGCAGTCACACTTAACCCGATTGTTTTGCAGAATCAGCCCTCCAGGGGAGATGAAGTAAACATGTCTATACCTCTCGAATTTGAAGCACCTTCTTCTGCGAAGGTGGCCGGGCCAATTGAGGTTGAGTTTGGGGCTCCAAAAGCACCTGTACCCTTTGAAGTTGCTATGTTACCACCGAGGGTACCCATTCCTGTAGCAATGTCAGACATAACACCGTTCCACTCAAATGCCATACCATGGGATTACACAGCTGAAGCTAGGAGGAAAGGGAAGACCAAGACGAGAGAAGCAATTGCTACGCAGGGTATGACCAGAACAGGCAGGGTTTACACTCTAGAGCACCTAGCCGAGTCCAGTAAGCAAGCCTCTGGACGGACTATTGAAACTGGGCCCGATGATCTTTGGAGGAAAATACAAGATAAGGAGTATTCGGTCATTGAGCAGTTGAATAAAACACCAGTGCAGATCTCCATCCTAACTCTTCTACAGAGCTCTGACGCACACAAAAATGCCTTGATGAAGATATTGAGCGAAGCTTATATGCCCAGCAACATAACTGGAGGCGAAATGGCAAATATGGTAGGACCAATACTGGAAATCCACAAAATCACCTTCCACGAAGATGAGCTGCCACCGAAAGGATTGAGTCACAACAAGGCCCTGCACATCACCGTGCAATGCGAGGATTACTTTATCACTAGAGTCCTGATCGACAGAGGATCCAGCCTCAACATCTGTCCGCTGATCACTCTCAGAACATTGGGAAAGAGCCTGCACGAGATCAAAGATAGAGCCATCAATGTCAAAGCCTTCGATGGGTCCCAAAGGTCCATTATCGGAGAGATCAGCCTATGCTTGCAAATTGGGCCAACCTGGTTCGACATTGACTTTCAGGTGATAGATGTCCCAGCATCCTACAATTTGCAGTTGGGATGACCATGGATCCACACCGCTGGAGCTGTAGCATCGACCCTGCATCAGGCAGTGAAGTTCGAATAGAATCACCAAGAGGTGATTATTCATGGCGATGGTAGCAACCCCATATATAGTCGCCAAACCATCCCGATGATTAGAGGCAGAAGGAGAATAGGCGGAGAAGCATACCACCACATTGAAAGAGTCAACGCTGTAGACAAAGATAAATGGTGGGATAACAAGATTGAAAGTATCCTGAATTGGTGTGGATACGAACCTGAAAAGGGACTCGGCAAAAACCTCCAGGGAATCGCCAAACCCATCAAGCTAAAGAAACATGGTACTACATTTGGTTTGGGGTATGAGTACACTTGGGAGGAGTTCAATCACTGGTTTCCACCATGGCGCGGTCCCTACTACCCACTGGAGCATCGATACCTCACCTGGAGCAGACTTTCCAGCCGGCAGATACTATATATGGGTTGGAGGAAGATGAAGCATTGGCAGCCGTGAAGAATCTGTTCCTGGAGGATGATGATATGGACTGCTGTGTTATTTTCAAGGAGGAAGGGGAGGAAGGCCCTTCTATACGAGTTGTGAACCGAGGAGAGCGCCTCAGCAATTGGTCAATCAGAACCACCAGGGCCCGGAAAGTTTCGGGGTAGCAAGGCTAAACAAAAGCACCATGCATCACATTTTTACTTTTTACTAGCTGATTTTATTTCCGCATTGTCTTTAATTTTGAAAAGAGCTCTGATATTCAAAACAATTATGAATTCAATCAAAGCATTTCAATTTATTATATCTCTCTCTCTTATTATTTTTTCTATCATTCACTTTATTTTACACAACATTACTATTACTTGCCTTGACGATGAACCAACGATTATGACTTGCAACGAGACAACGCAACAAACAGGTATGGATTCAGAAGAGGATGATATACCAGAAGAGGTCGTCAGAGAGGTTGAGAATTTTGAGAATAGGCCTAAGTCTAACTTGGACGAAACTGAGGTCGTTAATCTGGGAGATATAGAGAATGTCAAAGAAACGCGCATCAGTGTTCACCTGTCACCATCAGAAAAGAAAGAGTACACGAAATTCCTAAAGGAATATGAAGACATATTCGCCTGGTCGTATGATGATATGACTAGTCTCAGTACATCCATTGTAGCTCACAAACTGCCAACAGATCCAACATGTCCGCCGGTAAAGCAGAAACTCAGGAAATTCAAACCCGACATGAGTTTGAAAATCAAAGAAGAGGCTACCAAGCAAGTCAACGCCAAGGTTCTCAGGGTAGTAGAGTATCCGACATGGTTAGCCAACATCGTGCCAGTGCCAAAAAAGGATGGGAAAGTTAGAGTTTGTGTTGACTATTGGGATCTTAATCGGGCGAGTCCCAAAGACGACTTCCCCTTGCCTAACATACACATTCTTATCGACAATTGCGCCAAGCATGAGTTGCAGTCTTTTGTTGATTGTTTCGCTGGGTATCATCAGATATGGATGGACGAGGAATATGCAGAGAAAACGGATTTCATCACGCCATGGGGAATGTACTGTTACAAAATGATGCCATTCGGTTTGAAGAATGCTGGTGCCACCTACATGAGAGCCATGACTACTATATTTCATGACATGATACACAAGGAGATCGAGGTATATGTGGACGACGTCATCATCAAATCCAAGAAAGCCAGGGATCATATGGAAGACCTAAGAAAGTTCTTCAATAGACTGAAGAGGTACAATCTGAAACTAAATCCCGCCAAGTGTGTATTCGGGGTTCCTGCTGGAAAATTATTGGGTTTCATCGTAAGTCGTCGAGGAATAGAATTGGATCCATCAAAGATCAAAGCTATCCAAGAATTGCCGCTGCCAAAGAACAAGAAGGACGTGATGAGTTTCCTGGGGAGGCTCAACTATATCAGCCGGTTCATAGCTCAGTCCACTATCATTTGTGAACCTATCTTCAAAATATTGAAAAAGGATGCTGCTACCAAGTGGACTGATGATTGTCAGAAAGCCTTCGACAGAATCAAGGAATACCTGTCAACGCCACCAGTCTTGGTTCTGCCTGAGCCTAGAAGACTCCTATTGCTTTACCTTGCGGTATTGGATGGAGCATTCGGTTGTGTTCTGGGACAACATGATGAAACAGGGAGAAAGGAGCAGGCCATCTACTATCTTAGTAAGAAGTTCACACCTACGAGGCCCGGTATTCTCTTTTAGAACGCCCTTGTTGTGCTCTGACTTGGGTCGCGCAGAAGTTGAGGCATTACTTCTGTGCTTACACTACTTATCTCATATCCAGAATGGACCCTCTGAAGTATATCTTCCAGAAACCCATGCCCACTGGCAAGCTCGCCAAGTGGCAAATCCTGCTAAGTGAATTCGACATTGTTTATGTTACCCAGAAAGTAATCAAAGGGCAAGCCTTGGCGGATCATCTCGCCGAGAATCCCGTGGACGGGGAATACGAGCCCCTAAAAACGTATTTTCCCGATGAAGAGGTATCTTTCATAGGAGAAGATTTGCATAATCCTATGATGGTTGGAGGTTGTTTTTCGAAGGAGCTGCAAATTTCAAAGGAGATGGCATAGGAGCAGTCCTAGTATCAGAAACTGGCCAGCACTACCCAATATCCGCCAAGCTCAGGTTTCCTTGCACCAATAATATGACCGAATATGAAGCCTGCATCTTGGGGCTCAAAATGACCATTGACATGCATGTTCAGGAGTTGCTAGTGATCGGGGATTCAGACTTTCTCATACATCAGGTTCGAGAAGAGTGGGCAACCAAGAACTCTAAGATACTTCCCTACTTGCATCACATACAGAAGTTGAGGAAAAGGTTTACAAAGACAGAATTTCAGCACGTCCCCAGAGTCCAGAACGAGTTTGCTGATGCATTAGCTACTTTATTGTCCATGATCCAACATCCAGATATAAATTTCATTAATCCCATACCAGTAAAGATTCATGATCAGCCAGCTTATTGCGCCCACGTTGAGGAAGAATCGGATGGAAAACCATAGTTCCATGACATCAAGTAGTACCTGACAATAGGGGAATATCTATAACTTGCCAGCGCTACTCAGAAGCGCACACTTCGTAGGTTATCCAGCAAATTCTTTCACAGTGGAGGAATCCTGTACAGGAGGACTCCCGATTTGGGTTTACTAAGGTGTGTCGAAGCAAAAGAAGCATCCAGGCTATTGGACGAAATGCATGCAGGGACCTGCGGGCCGCACATGAATGGTTTTGTCTTAGCAAAGAAGATACTCCGAGCAGGGTATTTTTGGATGACTATGGAAACAGACTGTATCTGGTATGTTCGCAAATGCCATCGCTGTCAGATACATGTAGATACGATAAAGGCGCCTCCAAACGAGCTTACTGCAACAAGCTCACCATGGCCATTCGCCGCTTGGGGAATGGATGCTATCGAACCTATCGAGCCTGCCGCATCAAATGGGCGCAGGTTCATCTTAGTGGCAATCGATTATTTTACCAAATGGGTCGAAGCAGCATCATACAAGGCGGTCACTAAGAAGGTTGTGGCAGATTTCGTCTGCGACCGCATTGTTTGTCGGTTCGGAATTCCGGAATCAATCATCACTGATAATGGTTCCAATATCAACAGCGACTTGATGAAAGCAATGTGTGAAACATTCAAGATCAAACACAAGAACTCTACAGCCTACAGGCCTCAAATGAATGGAGCTGTGGAGGCAGCCAACAAGAATATCAAGAAGATACTAAGGAAGATGGTCGAAAGGCACAAACAATGGAAGTTATCATTCGCCTTATTGGGATACCGCACCATAGTCCGCACATCGACCGGAGCAACTCCCTACATGCTGGTTTATGGTACAGAGGCGGTCATCCCCGATGAGCTAGAAATTTCCTCCTTAAGGATCATACAAGAAATAGAGTTGGATGATGCAGAATGGGTAAAAGGTCGCTACGAGCAGTTAGCCCTTATAGATGGGAAAAGGATGAATGCAGTTTGCCACGGTCAGTTGTATCAGAACAGAATGTCCAGAGCCTTCAACAAAAGAATTAAGCCAAGGAAGTTCACACTGGGGCAGCTGGTGTTGAAGAAAATATTCCCACATCAAAATGAAGCCAAGGGGAAGTTCTCTCCCAATTGGCAGGGTCCATACATGGTTCACCGAGGTCTAACTGAAGGAGCCCTTATTCTTGCGGAAATGGACGGAGAAGTCTGGCCGAAGCCAATCAATTCAGATACAGTGAAACGATACTATGTGTAACCACTTATGATTCCCTTTATGATGTAATTTGAAAATTCTATTTCCCCCCGCTATTGGAACTGGGGCAGAATTTTAAGGAGGACCCTCAAAATTCCGAAGATGATTTTTTTAGTCATTCAGCACAGCCGTCAGAAATTTCCGCTCAGCAAACTGGGGCAGAATTTTGAGGAGGACCCTCAAAATTCCGTAGCGAAAGAGGTTGCAATGTCTGGAACCACGTCGCAGTCATTGGTTCATCTAAAGAAAACTATTTTCAATTATATACTTACGTTATATTTACTAAATCATGCATAACTATTATCCGGATTGCTGTTGTTTAGCGACGCTACCCCAATGACACACAACGTCAAGAGCCCGGGGAAGACGAACTAACCTTTTCCCCTTATAGAACTCACAATTTTCTTTGGATGCAGGCACTCAATTTGCAATATCATTAGATATATTTATGCACTCACACTTTCCCAAGAATGCAACTTCTCAGAACCATCACGTGCCCGCAATTGCTATCCGTACACAATCTCCCCAATAGTCATATTGTCATAATAGGCTATCAGCTAAGAGATCTTACTACTAATCGCCCTTTTACATTCTTGCACTGCATAAGGCTACTTTTCTGCCTTCTGAGGTTAAGCTCTACCTCCATCATCATTTGTATAAGGCTACCTTTCTGCCTTCCGAGACTAAGCATTGTCTCCATCTTGCATTTTCTTGCATTGCATAAGGGTACCTTTCTGCCTTCCAAGACTAAGCATTGTCTCCATCTTGCATTTCCTTGCATTGCATAAGGCTACCTTATCTGCCTTTCGGGACTAAGCCCTATCTCCATCTGCATTTCGCATAAGGCTACTTTTCTACCTTCCGAGGTTAAGCTCTACCTCCATCATCATCTGCATAAGGCTACTTTTCTGCCTTTCGAGACTAAGCTCTGTCTCCATCTGCATTTTGCATAAGGCTACCTTTCTGCCTTCCGAGGTTAAGCTCTACCTCCATCTGCATTTCCTGCATTGCATAAGGCTACCTTTCTGCCTTCCGAGACTAAGCTCTGTCTCCATCCTGCATGGCTGAAATATCGCCACTTTATTTTCTTGCATCGGCTGAAAGATCGCCACCTTATCTCTCTCGCATGGCTGAAATATCGCCACCTTTTATTTACGTCTTGCATCGGCTGAAATATTGCCAAATCCTACATTTCATGGGCTGAAAGATCGCCACCTTCTGCATTTCATGGGCTGAAAGATTGCCAAATTGTCCAAAGGCATCATTGTTCGGAGGCACCATTTGCATAGCCCGAGAACGCCATGCCATGGCCTGAGGACCCCATTTTATCTTTTGCATATCATTATTCAAATGCATCATAGTTCGGAGGCATCATCTACATGGCCCGAGAACATCATTTCATGTCCTGCTAATTTTTATTTACGCTCTTCATAGCCTGGGACGTCATGGTCCAAGGACGTCATCCTAACCGTCCAAAGACAGCATTCATGGTCCAATAGGAATTTGCATCACGTTTAAATTTATGCACAATATACGCTCATATTGCTTACTTGCAGGTACACTAGCTGGCAACGGCCGTCTCAGCAGGAGCGATCCCGCTCCGATTCCCGCAGCCTATCAATTTTCAGAAACCTCTCTCAATCTAAACATCGCTTTCGTCTGTTTCAAATCTCCATCGACATATTCCGTCAATGGTTCCTGAACTACATATGGCCTGATTCCTGTAAGACCAGGGATATGTAGGCGAGTCAGAAACCAGAGGTCGGTCAGAACTCCTTTCAAATCACCACTTCCGGTCAAAATTGGCCATCTTATCTTTACCCGACAACTCTTTCTTCCTTTCCGGGTAAAGAGGGGCAACTGTTGATACCCAATTTTTCCCTAAGTATTTTTTACACTCAAAATACTTTCAAAATAATATATATGTGCATACATAAGCATGCCCAAGTATTTTGGTATTTTTCCCAAAATTTTTAAGGATTTTTCAAAATCAATTTATTGTCTATTTTAGCAGTGCAAAATCCAATAATTATTTCCAAAATTATCATTTTGGTGAATAATTTATTTATTTCTCATATTTACACCAAAATATAATTAAGGTGATTTTTGCATATTTTTACAAATTTATTTGGTATTTTTAAAGCCAATTTGCATATAATTGCAATTATAGCCCATGTTTCGATTAATAGTATTTTTATAATTGCAAAATCAGTTCCAGTATTTTTGTATTACTAATGATTTCAGTACTTTTAATTTTCTTTTAAAATCATTTCCATTATTTTTATAAAATTAAGAGTGAGAAATTGGCTATTTAATACCTAGCCTATTATTATTGCAATTTTAGCCCCAATTGTAACCCACCCAATCAGATTTTTAATTAATCCAATACCCAATCCAAATCCGCCCAGCCCAATCTCCGAATAACTCGGCCTAGCTTCGATTTAATCTGAGTCGTTGATCAAATGAGATCAACGACCCAGATTTCGTTTCCTTAATTAAGTTCTAACTACCCCCCGACCCCTCATTTCATCGAGACCGGTCTCTCTCTCTACTTGGTCTCTTCCTCTCTTCCTTCTCTCTAGAACCTTCTAGTTCTTCTCCGATGGCCTTCACCATCTATCCGGCCACCTCCAGCCTCACCTCTTTCGACCACCAACCGCCGTGAAACCTTATCTCGCTGATTCCCTCTATCCTGGAGACCCCAGGAGCCTCCACCATACGAGAGAGTCACTGAAAGCTTTGCCTGGTTTGTCTTCGGCCTTTCTCCGATGAGTTTTTGTCCGATGGTGCTATGAACACCATTATTTCTGAGTTTCACAACCAGGTTTCTCCTACTTCTCACTGGTTTCTTATGAAACCCTAATCTCTACCTAGACCTCTTAAATCTCTGTATTTTTAAACGATTTTAACTCACACCTTTATGTTTTACACTACTCTCCACTCGATCTGTACGATTGCTCAAGTTTTAAACGTTTTGTTCCCTTTTTTTCAAACTAGGGTTTCTGAACCCCTTTTCGAAATCACTTTATCTTCTGATTTTGAGTACTATATGTTTGTGTTTATATTATTTGCTTGTTTGTGTGATCTTCTGGGTTATTCTCCGAGTTCTATGCTTTAATTTTGTTGTTAGGGTTCCAACCTTCTACAGTTTCTGTGATTTCTTGCTTAGGGTTCTCTGATTTTCGTGCTTATTGTGTTTAATAGGTCTAATTATTCATTGTTTACCAAATATTCTGCTAATTCTGTGCATCTCTTCGAATCCCTGATTTTGTATATGTTTTCCTTAGAAGTTTTTCACTGATTTTGAATCACTTCCTTATTTGTGAGATGCTTTCCTTACTTAGAACTAATTCCTTGTGATTTTAGTCTCATCCGTGATTCTTTGACTAATTTTCAGAGTTAATTTATATTTTTACCATATTTATGCGCATAAACATACTTTCAAATATTCAGTATATATTTTCCTTACTTGAAATATTATGTATTTGGCCCTTATTACATGTTACATGCTTTACTACTCCTATTATGGTAGATTCAGTAGTCTAAGTGATTCTTTCCTTATCTGATATAACTTGTACCCATTCGAATCATGACTCCCTAATTAAAAGGAGTTTGGTCCTGTGATTGATTCCAATTGGTATTGCTTCTATAATTGTGTACTTGTTACCCTATTCTTTACTTGTTTTCAAAACTATAAATACTCTACCCTCTATTTAGCATAACCGATGAACAACCACACTGTTCTGAACTCTCTCTTACACACACAAGCATACTCACTGTTCTCTCTTACTTCCTACACATTTTCGCTCGCTTCTCTTATTGACTACTGGTTACCTAGTTGGCTAAAAGCCAAGACTGAGTAACTTGTTACTCTACTGTTTTATTGCTCTATACATTGATTCTCTCTTGGTCTGCACACTATCGCTCTACTTCCCTGCACACTACTGCTCTATTATCCCACTCTTGACTGGTATGTCTGCTATTTGATTTACAGCTTCCAAAACAACATGTTTTTACGCATATTGCACTTTCTCTTATTTCTTTTATGCTTCTACTTATGGTTCTACTGTTTTCATTGCAATTAGCGTGTCTCTTTGATAGTTCATTGATGTGATTACCCTTCCCTTAATTCAGCATGTCTACTTCTTCCCTTACTTGTTTAATACAGTTCTTCCTTACCCCCTAACCCCAGTACATTATTAGCATGTATTCACGACCTTTCCTAGCTACTAAATAATCATGAACCTCTTCCATGAGCACTTTGGGATGAAATGTGTTGTGACTGTTTAAGTTCCGAAATGTTTCTCTGATATCTACGTATGTGCAACTATGCTCTTACATGTGAACTACTTGTCCCCATTTCCCCTTTCCACTGTTTGTGTTTGCTTCCCTGAACTATGTGTGATATTCTAGTTCTGAGATTGTCCTACTCACCTTCTTACAAAACTGTCACACTCTTCTATTGTTTTTCTTTCAAGAACTGGTTCTATATGGATCATTTTTAAACTATTTTTTTCTCAACTCAATTTCCTTAAAACTATATCACGCACTCTCACTACTCTTAGAGATTAGGTTCTACCCCCTTCGTGTAAGCATTGCTTTGGGTACCTCTGAGTACTCACTGAACTTTGATGCACAAGGCTGGTAATTCCACACTACACTTGTTCAACATTTTTTGGGTAAATGTTTGGGTGCTGGTATTGGCCAAGGACCCAATGGGGCCTTAGGAAGCTTTGCCACACCCAGACCATGGCAAAGGCTGTGAAACTCGAAAGGAGTGAGGTTGGAAGATTGGGCCTGGCTGAAGGCTCCCTATAGAATAACTTCTTATTTTTTATTCTTTATTACTGTAATTCGGCTATCCTTGGTTTGTAATAATTTGTAAACGAATGATTGGGGTCGAATAGTGAATATGGGAGGGGTTATGCATGCTTAGTTCAAGTAATGGGTAGAAAACATACTTATAGGACTTTATTTACCTACTTGCGCAATAGATATCATGTATAGGACATGCATCTCACATATTAGTAATCCTGTTTTAGGCTCTTTACTTTCAGTCTGTTATTATACTCATTTCGTAATCACGATTAGTTAATAACCAACAAGTAACTGTTATAAAATTACTGCTGCATTCTCATTAGCATTTAGAGACCATGTTTTAGGAGCTTCTATGTGCATTAGACATCCTGTTACTTAGGGTTTTTATTTTTTCTGAGTTGCAATTGTTGAACGCCTCACCAGTATGTTTAATCTAATAATACAAGTTTGGTTAACTGCGTCCTTTTAAAACTAGAATTAATATGCATGTTCACCCCCTTTAAGGTAATTAGGCAACGCATACGACGCCTAGACAAACTTTAGGCCTAATAAGAATCGATTAATCATGTTTTACCGGTTTAAGACCAATCAGCCTCTTATTATTTTGAACTCTGCTGCTTCCATTCTTGTTGAAGTTCACTTTGTTTTTTTAAAAAAAACTCCTGCTCTATCTGGAAACAAAATCTTGAGATTGTGCTTCTATTTACTCTCACTGATTTTCTGATTCTTGTTTTATTATGTTTTCAAACTACTAGGTTACCATTCTCTGCCCAGAATCGTGCTATTTTGAATACTTGTCCAACACCTCGTTAAGCTACTATCACTACTTGATTTTCAAAAACCATGCTTTAACGATTTTTTTAATCTGTCGCTAAACTCAACTGCTGTTATCTATTCCTCTTTTCTGAAAACTCCTATCTTTGAGACCTTAAATGTGTTTGAGATGTGCTGATTACATGTTTACTTGTGGAGGGATCTGTGAGCTTTTTATTTGCCTTTGTGTTCCCTTTATGTATAGTCCTACTTGTTATGTATGTCGCTTAACATTTTGTCCTTTAAACCTAAGGGTTCAGCCTAGTCCTTACCTTGTAGGAATAATGGTCCTAAATACCCTCTAGGACTTATAGGATGGGACGGGTAATAGCACGCAATAAGTTTTCGTGTCCAAATCACGCGTTTTAAATAACCTTTACAGGACGGGAAGGGTAGAATATGGAGATGATGACCGATGCGCTAATATCTCATGTAGCCCCTCTTCTGAGGAGTGATTACTAAGTATTGCATTGATGTGATCCATATTGTTCACAAACCTAGGACCCCCTCCCTTTTTTTTAGAACTTGTCTAAAATCATTTCTTCAAATTTCTGCCTTCTTTATTTTCAAACTTTCAACCTACTTGCAAAACGTATGTGAGAAGACCTCCTTATTTGAGCCTTGATTGTTTACTTATAAAGTCACAGTTATAACATGGCCGGGACCACACTAGTGGATCTTGAGGGGTTCCTAACACCTTCCCCTCGAGATAATTTCTAGCCCTTACCCTAATCTCTGGTCTCTTCATCTTAAACTCTTCTAAAAAGTGTCCTAATGCACTATAATCATTAGGTGGCGACTCTTCAACTTCTAAACCCAATTCTCGAAAGGGAATAGAGTTGTCCTCCCAATGTCGTATACCCGATTTCGACCCATAGAAAAAGGGGGCGTCGACACTCATCTTTCTGATACTTGGCCAATCTCTGTGGGAATGATGCTGGAGGTCGCTTCTTCCCTGTGATTTGGTTTTTCTCTTGTTCAGTCACTACTTCTACTGTCGGTTCTGGTGCAGCCTCAGTCTCTTTCACAACCTTATCTTCTTTATTGGTGTTCTCTTGCGCATTCTGTACTGTCACCTCAGTTAAACCTGCTGAATTATCTATTTCAATGGGTACTGGCACCAGTGTCTCAGTCAGCCTGCTTTCGCAAGCAATTTCTTGCTCCAGATCTAAGTCCCTACCATTTCGGAGATTCATTGCCATCAGCTGCTTCGGGCCCTACTCTTTTGGATTGATTTGGGTGTCTGCAGGTAACGTCCCATGAGGGCGATATTTAGGTCCATAGAAATCTGTCCTAACTGGATCTCAATATTCTTAATCGTTGACTAATGTGAGTCTAATCTGTCAGCTAGTTTTCTAGTGGACCCAATCACTTGTTGCATTATACCCTCAAGTTTAGCAAACTCATCCTCATGTCTCACAATCTGTTGTTGTGGAGGTTGTTGATAAACCTGCTGCTGATTTTGCTGGTTGTACCCTTGTTGCTTTTGGTAAGGCATCATTTGCCCCTGTGGTCGCATAGCCTCCATGATTATTGTTGTTATTGTACTACTGCTGAGCTGGTCTGTATTGTTGATTATGCTGACCCCAATTCTGACCACCTAGTCTCGGTCCCCCATAGTTGTCCACATAATTCATGTTCTCCTAATATTGTTGATTCTCACCTTCAGCACTCCATGAGCAGACATATGGTTGGTTAATGCATAATGTACATAGACCCCATTGGTTGCATCAACTATATGTACATGCTGCTTCTGGCCTGATTCTTCAACCTTTTTGGTGAGGATGCTCATTTGTGTCATCAGAGTGGCCATATTTTCAGCTATGGAGTTAGCCGGATCTAGAGCCACTTAGTGAACCACATGAGTGATTGGAGCATTTCTTATTGTCCAACCTGAGTTTTGTGCCATCTTATCAAGTATGATCTTGCTCTCTCTGAACATTTTGCTAAAAAATGTTCCACCTGCTGAAACATCAACATTGACTTTCAAACTATCTGCCAAACCCATGTAAAATCTCTTCCCCAACATCTGCTCTGGAATACCATGATGTGGACACGTAACCAGCAGACCTTTGAATCTCTCCCACGTTTCATGTTGCGTCTCAATTGGTCTCTGTTTGAAGCTCAATATCTCATCAATTTGATGAGCAGTCTTGTTGGGTGGATGAAATTTGCTCAAATATTGCTTGACTAATTCCTCCCAAATAGTGATGGAGTTGATAGGGAGTGAATTAAGCCAAGTCTGGGCTGCTTCTGTCACTGAGAATGGAAACAACAACAGACGTATTGCTTCCGGTATGACATTGTACTGTCTCTGCGTGGCACAGATTGAGAGGAAGTTCGTTAGTTGCTGCTGAGGATCTTCAACGTATGACCCAGAGAATAGTCCTTTGTTCTGCAACAGATGTAGCATGTTATTTGTGATCTGGAATGAGTCTGCTTGTATCTGAGGGACTACAATAGCAGTTGCTAAGTTGTCAGTTGTGGGTTGTACCCAGTCATATAGTACTGCTTTTGGCACAAGAGGTGCCACACCCTGATCATTTGGGTCATTCACGTTGTCTCTGTTGTTTAGATTATCGTCTTCCATGTTTGGTTCAATTCTTTCAGTTGAGTTCTGTTGTTGTTTGCCATTCCTGTTTCACGGTTCAATGCCTTGAACACCTTATCAGGATCTGCTAATGCTTCGAACAATTCTCGAGTTCTTGAGGAGTTTCTAGGCATGCACCTGTAACAACCACGACTACAAATGTTAGAATTTCAATGATCAGTTTAAATTGAAGAAAATTGACTACACTAAAAATTTCGGAACTTCTTCTTAACTGCAATCAATAACACTGTTAACTCCCTGACAACGACGCCAAAATTTGATCACACCCAACTATGCCTTATAAAAAAGACAAAGCGGTCACTGCAAATATATTCCAGTTAACAAGTCCGGAGTCAAATCCCACAGAGAATTAACCTATCAGTCACAACTATTGGACTCATAGAAATTCACGTATTCAATCTTCGGAGATATTTAAGTAACAAATTGGATATTTACTAACTAAATATTACGAAATGAAAATGCAGTAATTAAGAACTAACTATGAACGGTTTGTAAACAAGAATTGGAAGGATCTAAGGTTCTGATTTCCCCTATTATCGGAATCCTTTCCGCTATGTTTGCTATAAATTTGCCTTAAGTTTTCTCTATCGATCATGAGCACTCTGACCGTCATAACTCTCTCCCGAGTAATTACAACAATATACTGGACATATTCTCCCGAATTACGCTAGCTAGATTTTAAGTACAACTCACTTAGATCGCACCCAAAGTTTCGTTATCCCTAATCCCACCTTTAAACCTTTCGTATTGATCCCTCATATACGTTAGGAGTGATGATGTTCAACAACTACCTAAATATGAACTCTCTCCCGAGTACTCCACACTAAATAGGAACAGTTAATTGAGGGCCTTCAATCAACATCAATAAGCATGTAGTTGAACAAATAGAGATAATACTATGGCTAATTTATATTAACATAACGAGAAAATCATCCTTCAATAGGTTTCATCAAAACCCTAGATTAGGAATTTAGCTACTTATACTCATAGTAACAATTTCCCAAATAATTTGCATAATTAAATTACAAAGTAAAGATGAAGGAATGAAGAATTCGATGCCAATCTCCTCCGGAAATTGCTCCAAACGTTTTCTCCCTTCTGAAATAGTCTCCCTAGGTCTAAGATGTGTCAAAAGTCTTCAAAATAACATTTTTATATGTATTTATACGAAGTAGGGTCGGGCCTAGACGAAACACCCTTTCCTGCGTGAAATAGGAATTGGCTCTGTAAAATTTGTACCCATGCGCCGCACCATGCGGTACGACAATGGAACTTATCAGCAGCTTCTCACTTTTCTTGTCGGGCAGCCTTTTACACTGCTGCGCCGCACCTTTCGGCGTCCCATGCGGCACGGCAGTGTAATTTCCTCAGAGTGAACTTATTTCGTCCTCTTTTAACATCCAGACTTAGTACACGACCTCCGAACACCATCCCGACTTAATGTATTGGGCTTTTACTCAGACTTCAAAGCTCCGGATTGATCGATTTAGCTCCAAATTAACTTTTGAGCTCAGGATCACTTCCTGCAAGGCATAAAACACGTACTAAGTGTAATTCACTATCATTTGAGCTCAAACACACGTAAAAATACAGTAATTGGAACGTAATACTACAGCTAAAACACGGATTTCTAGCCTAATATCACGTGGGTAACACAACCCTCATGATATGTTAATCTCTTAATTACCACAACATTTTCAAATAATCTATTCTTAAACTTCAGGTTAGATAAAATCTTATTTCCCCAACGTTTGCCAAGATACAATATATACGGCAAAAAAATTCTAAGGTCTTTTGTGCAAAGGGAAATCTAGAAAATCTTATAACCATTGCTTGACGGAAGCTGAAAAAAGGAAGAAGAGAGAGCTCAGATTCGTAGCTAAGGTTAACGAACGAACTACCATTTAATACATTCTTTTAAGAATAAACTTTTCATCTCATATTTAAAAGACATATGAAAAAGTTGTGGTCAGAGTATAATTCATTTGACTTTCAAAATTTTAATACCATCACATAAATTGGGACAGGACGGAAGGAGTAATTAATAATAATAATAATTTTCTCTAAAACAAGATGTAGAACGCATTCAAACAAGTTTTGAACATTATAAACGTTATAAACGAGAATTCTAACACCGTGTTTCTGTGATCATATTTATTCGTCTGTGTCCCAAAACAGTAGTATGAATTCGCATGTCAGTTTATTTTCCAAAATTAACGGAGTGTATAAAAAATAATAAACATATTATTGTAAAAAAATGAAAGTGTAACAGAATGTAATAATTTAACATGAAGAACGCTTCATGAGAAATAGTGTTAAAATTAATCAGATATACTCACATGTTAATTCACCATATTATGGAAGCCACTGTAGGATTAACAGTTTGTTTGGATAGTTGTTACGTGTTGCATCGTATCGTATTGTTACTTAAATACGATATTTATTTTAATTTTTTTATATTGTATTATACGATTGAAGGCATATAAATTTTATTAAAATTAAATTCATAAAATAATTTGAGTTATATTTTAAATTCAAGATATATTAGTCCAAATAAATACTACGGGCTAATACAATTGAATTAATTATATAAGTCCAATATATATGGATTAAATAAATAAGTCTTAATCCATTGGGCAAGCCCATTTAATTGGGCTAAAGTGATGAGCCCACTTCATTAGGCCCAAAATGTCATCTTCCTAGAAGCCCAGTTTGGTGCCACGTGTCAAATGACGTGGCGCGCCAAGTCAAACGGAAGAGTCAATAGGATCATGCCACGTGTTAAAATGACAAGGCATGCCAAGCCACACTAAAAGGCCAATGAAATCGTGCCACGTGTGCAAGTGACATGTTCTGGCCAATCAAATGCGGTCATGTCACACTTCAATTTGATTGGTCGGAAAGAGTTTGTTCTTATCACAACTCTTCCCTTCCACAACTATAAATAGGGGTCTTCATAACTCAAAAAAGACACCAGAAGTTATAACAAGAAGAAAGAGAGAGCTCGTGGATCAAACGCCGCAAATTTCTCTACAAGTTTCAAGTTTCAAGCAATCAAGTTCAAGTTCAAGAAATCAAGTTCAAGCTCAAGAACGAAGAACAAATCAAGTTCAAGCTCAAGAACGAAGAACAATTCAAGTATTCAAGATCAAGAACGAAGTCAAATCAAATACAAGGCGTTCAAGATCAAGGCTACTTGTTTGTGATAAAATTCGTGGCAACAATCAAAGTGTTCGCGACGGATAAATCAAATTACAATTCAAGATCAAGCTCAAAGACCCTTGAATTTATACTAGAAAAGTAGAATCAGAGGAATCATAGAGATTGTAATACTCAAATATTTGAAATAAAATACTACGATTGTTGCGATATTTTTCGGTCTTGATTTTATTTTCTTGAGGCAAATTTATTGTCTACAAATTCTGGCACACCCAGTGGGACAGTATCTACCTCTCATCTCAACTTTTCATTCACCAAATACCAAGAACATTGAAATGGCCTCAAAGAAAATCAACTCCGGTTCAACTTCCACCAAGGCTGCTAACTCCAGGTTCTATGCTGATGTGGAAAACATCCTCAATGTTACCTTTGGAAGCTTCAGACCAGTTACGAAGAGCAAAGCAACCTCATTAGGACAACAAGCACCCCAAGTGCTGTCCGCGTCAACCCCTGTTTTCGGACCTTCATCCTCAAAAGGAGCAAGATCTTCCACAAACGCATCTGAAGGAGGAAGCGATGTTGCTGAAAAGATCAAGAAAACTCTTGCTCTACTTGACCTCTCCGGATCCAAGCACTCTGCTATGAAGGAAGATGATGATGCTTCAAGTGATGGATCCTCCCCACTTACACCACATAGCGTAAACCGATCAAGGATCAATGCTACTCTCCGTCATCCACGACAATCATGCAAGCTATAATGACAAATACTTCATCCATAGAGGAGCAGTTGGCAAAGTTGACGGATGCAATTGTTGGCTTGACCAAATGCATGCAAAATCAAGAGGCTAGAATTGATAAGCTAACAGACAAGGTGGAAATCTTGATGGAAGAAGAATCCACCCATGCACCCGGAAAGCTCCCAGAAGTTCTAGAGAGTGACTCTCCTCCAAGACAAGCAACATCCACTAAGTCTATCCCTGTCTCTTCTGAAGGGATGATTCCAATCGATCAACTGACGGAGTTCATCGAAGGAACCATTAAGAACAAATATGAAGTTGCTTCCAAATCTTCCCTTACATGTGCAAAGCCGTACACTGCAAGGGTCGATATGTTGAAGATGCCTGCTGGCTATCAATCTCCGAAGTTTCAATAGTTTGATGGTAAATGTAACCCAAAGCAACATGTTGCGCACTTCGTGGAGATGTTCAACAATGCTGGGACTTATGGAGATTACCTCATCAAGCAGTTTGTTCACTCGTTAAAAGGAAATGCTTTTGACTGGTACACGGACCTCGAGGATGGATCTATCGACAACTGGGATCAACTAGAGCAAGAGTTACTCAATCGCTTGTATAGTACGAGACATACTGTGAGTATGATAGAACTTACAAATACTCATCAACGAAAGGGGGAACCAGTTATCGACTTTATCAATCGATGGAGGAATTCAAGCCTCAACTGCAAAGACAGGCTTAGTGAAGCTTCGGGCATAGAGATGTGCATCCAAGGCATGCATTGGGATTGTTCTACATCTTGAAAGGTATCAAGCCTGGCACATTTGAAGAACTTGCAACTCGTGCCCATGACATGGAACTGAGCATGGCCTCCGCTAGAAATGAAAGGCTGCCCATCTATGAACCTCGCAAAGCGAATGACAAGCAAGAAGTCAGGAAGTGGGGCAAGTTCGTACCCAAGTCTGAAAGCAAATAGGCTATGAATGTCAATACGTCACCTGTGAAGTTCACGACGAAGGAGAGCAAGAAGCAGAGTATGAAATCCACTTCGTTTCAAGATAAGCCAAGTGGGAAGCTGACTCTAAAAGAAATGCAAGAGAAAGAGTACCCATTCCTGGATTCTGATGTGCCAGCCATTTTTGAAGAACTCCTCGAGTCATCGAGCTTCCGGAGATGAAGCGACCAAATGAAGCTGGGAAAACAAATGACCCAAACTACTACAAATATCACCGACTTGTAAGCCACCCTCTAGAAAAGTGCTTTGTCTTCAAGGATAGAGTAATGGACTTGGCTTGCGAAAAGAAGATCGTGCTTGAAGATGAGAAAGCAAGCGCAAACCAAATCTCTATCACCTTTGGCTCATTCAGTCCGAATGAATTATGTGATTTTAAAGAAAGTAAAAATGAAGAATTACTGGAGAGCAACAAAGCTGAAGTCAACCAACCTGATAATCATGAAGGTTGGACGTTGGTGACTCGTCGTAGGCGCCACAAAAGGAGCCCACAAAAAGAATCAGTGGAACAACCAACAAGGAAGATGATGGTAAAAAGACCAATAAAAAAGAATCCAGTTAGGCATTTGAAGAAAGCAAAAGTGGAGATACACCACCCTCAAAAGCCACGAAATCCAGTGACCTTGGAGGAGTTTTTACCAAGTTGGTTCCGCACGAAGATTTCCCATGAGGGCATTGATGCCTCTTGTTGCCATGCTGACAAAGGGGAAGAAAAGAGTGATGACCTACCATTGGCACCATCTTCGGAAAATCTTATCGAGTCCACTCCTCAAGAAGTTAATGCTTGTGAGGAGAAGGTCACGTTCACAAATGACGATCTTTTGCTAGGTGACACTCCTCATAACTACCCATTGTACCTGGTTGGCTATATACGCGACGAAAGGGTAAATCAAATTTTGGTTGATGGAGGATCCTCAGTGAACCTTTTGCCAATCTATATTATGAAAGAACTTGGTATTCCCATGAACGAACTCTCAGAAAGTCGTGTGATGATCCAAGGATTCAACCAAGGGGGCAAAGAGCCATAGGCGCGATCAGGCTGGGAATCACTATTGAAGATATGCAATCAAGTGCATGGATGCATGTGATCGACGCGAAGACTTCATACAATGTTTTGCTTGGGAGGCCTTGGATACATGAGAATAAAGTTGTTCCATGTACCTACCATCAATGTTTGACATACTACGAGGGGGAAGTCGAGAAGACGGTAGTTGCTAATGATGATCCATTCACCGAGGATGAGTCACACTTCACAGATGCAAAGTTCTACTTGAAGAACTGCATTATGAAGGAGCTGAAAGTTGATGATGGTATGAAAAACAAGAACGATGAACCCATAACTAAAAGAGCTGAGGTGACTATTGGTAAAGCCAAAGCTGTTACTGAGGAGGTACCCACCAACGTGAATAAATCTCATAAAGGGGGTATTGCGTCATATGGAAAGAAAGTAAGTCCCGCGCTCCAATATGTCCCTAAAAGGAAGAAAGATGAGGGCGAATCATATAATCTCCAAACCAAGACGCTAAGGGAGTTTATTCTTCCGGTAAAACGAATTGAGGCAGTAAAGTTACCCTCAAAATCGCTTGCAGGGTTTGTAGCCCAAAATCGTTTGCAGAATGTGGCACTCCCTACAAAGCAAACAGATGAAGGTTTTGATCCTAACGCTTACAAGCTATTTGCAAAAGCTGGATACAATCCCAATGAGCCGTCAAAGTTAGGGAAGCTCCCATCAGAAGCTGCAACGAGGCAACCACGTGAAGGTCTGGGATACAAGCAACCATCACCAGTGCGCATCTCAATAAGAAGGGCGAGTAGCAATTATATCAATGTAGAAGATGAATCTGCCGCTTCTATCAGGCCTTCTGTCTTTGATCGGCTTGGGAAATCAACTGTGAGAACTTCTGTATTTGAGATATTGGGTCCATTAAAGAAGGGGAATAAGTTCCAGAGAAATCATCGAAATACAAGAACACCCGCTTCACCCAAAATTCAGGAGATCTCTAAGGATTTCCAAAGTTTGGTTCCTTCTAGAATGAGACGACAAACAAAACTGGTGGTTTCATGTGAATAAGTACTGAAGGTAAAGCCATATACTGTGGTCTACACTAAGGAACATGACGAAGATGAAGAAAGTGTAGGTTCTTCGTATCATGTCACTGTACAAGGCGAGAATGATGTTTCGTCTTTGATGGAAGATAATGCGGAATTGGAGGATGTTTCGCCGTGTAACATATCCTTCAATGATGGGGACCCTCAAGAAGATGAATATGCGAAAGATGCTCCACCTGAACTTGAAGAAGGAGTGAAGACGACAGTTGATGCCTTAAAAGAAGATAACTTTGGCACCGATGAGGAACCAAGACCCACCTACCTAAGTGCTTTACTAGATGCTGATGAAGAGAGCACTTATATTGAGTTACTCAAAAAATTCAGGGATTTCTTTGCTTGGAGTTACAAAGAGATGCCTGGCTTGGACCCGAAAGTAGCAGTCCATCACCTTGCAGTCAGAAATGGTGCTCGCCCTGTTAAACAAGCTTAAAGGCGTTTTAGGCCGGACTTGGTTCCTCTAATTGAAACTGAAGTTAACAAACTCATTGAAGCTAGATTTGTTCGGGAAGTTAAATACCCAACATGGGTTTCAAGTATTGTCCCTGTAAGGAAGAAGAATGGCCAGATTCGAGTATGTGTTGACTTCAGGTACCTCAATAATGCATGTCCCAAAGATGAATTCCTGCTTCCTATTCCAGAGCTGATGATCGATGCTACTACTGGTTACAAGGCAATGTCTTTCATGGACGGTTCGTCGGGCTATAACCAAATTCGCATGGCACCAAAAGATGAAGAGCTTACTGCGTTTCGCACCCCCAAGGGTATTTATTGCTACAAGGTAATGCCTTTTGGCTTGAAGAATGCTGGTGCAACTTACCAAAGGGCTATGCAGGATATTTTCGATGATCTTCTCCACAAGAATGTCGAATGTTATGTTGACGACTTGGTGGTGAAATCAAGAGAGAAGGGCAACCACATGAAAGACTTGAGGATGGTATTTGAATTGCTCCGGAGGTACCAACTTAGGATGAATCCGTCGAAATGTGCCTTTGGAGTTACTTCTGGAAAGTTCCTTGGTTTCATTGTCCGCCTTAGAGGGATCGAAATTGATCAAGCCAAAGTGGATGCCATTTTGAAAATGCCTGAGCCTCGAGATATCCATGAATTGAAAAGTCTGCAAAGAAAGCTAGCATACCTTAGAAGATTCATATCAAACCTGGTTGGGAGGTGCTAACCATTTAGTCACCTCATGAAGAAAGGCTTTCCTTTCAAGTGGGATCAAGCTTGTAGCAATGCCTTCGAAAGTATCAAAACCTACTTGATGAAGCCTCCAGTTTTAGCAGCTCCTATACCAGGAAAGCCATTGATACTATATATTGCGGCGCAGGAAAGGTCTGTTGGAGCACTGTTGGCCCAATAAAATAGTGAGGGGAAAGAAAACTCTTTTTACTACTTGAGCAAGATGATGAGTTGAACTATTTGCCAATTGAAAAGTTGTGTTTGACACTAGTCTTCTCAATTCAAAAGTTGAAGCACTACTTTCAAGCTCATGTCGTCCGTCTTGTTTCTAAAGCAAATACCATCAAGTTCGTGATGTCAAAACCTATTCTTAGTGATCGACTAGCGAGATGGTACCTCCAATTTCAACAATTCGAGATTTTGTACATCCCTCAAAAGGCTGTAAAAGGACAAGCATTGGTAGACTTCTTGACATATCATCCGATACCTGATGACTGGGAGCTAACTGATGAACTACCTGATAAGGACGCAATGGTCGTTGAAGTTCAACCTCCATGGAAGATGTACTTTGATGGTGCTGCGCATCATGGGGGAGCCGGGGCTGGCGTAGTATTTGTCACTCCTCAAGGTGAAGTCCTGCCCTACTCCTTCACCTTGACACAACTCTGTTCCAACAATGTTGCTGAATATCAAGCATTAATACTTGGGCTTGAAATGGCCATTGACATGAAGCAATTGAAATTGCAAGTCTTTGGTGACTCCCAGTTAGTGGTTAATAAGCTTTTGGGTGGTTACGAGGTCAAGAAGCTTGAACTACGCCCATATCATGGTTAGCAAAAATGTTGATGGGGTGGCTCAGCGATATGACTATTCAGTATGTACCAAGGAAAGAAAATAAGAAGGCTGATGCTTTAGCTGCTCTAGCTTCATCATTAGCCCTGGTTGACCAAGCGCAAGTTACCGTTTGCCAAAAATGGGTAGTACTACCGCCAAATGAGGTCGAAGATGAAGAAAATGAACTCAAGTATGTTGCTGTTTCTGAAGTTGAGAAAGAAGAATGGCGACAACCCATTATCGACTACTTATGCTATGGGATACTTCCAGAAAATCCGAGGAGAAGGACTGAAATCCGTCGTCGTGCACCTCGCTTCCTTTACTATAAGGATACTCTATACAGAAGGTCATTTGAGGGAGTACTCTTGCGATGCCTAGGAGAAGAAGAAGCTCTCCAAGCTTTGCAAGAGGCACATTCTGGGGTATGTGGGTCACACCAGTCCGGACCAAAGCTCCACTTTCATATAAAAAGGATGGGATATTATTGGCCAACGATGGTAAAAGATTGCTTGGACTACGCTCGAAGATGCAAGGCTTGTCAATTCCATGCGAATTTTATTCATCAACCTCCTGAAATATTGCACCCGACTGTTGCATCCTGGCCATTTGACGCTTGGGGATTGGATGTTGTTGGACCACTGCCAAAGTCCTCTGGTGGGCACCTATACATCTTAGTTACAACTGACTACTTCTCAAAATGGGCTGAAGTTGTTGCTCTTAAGGAAGTAAAAAAGGAAAATGTTGCAAGTTCCATCCGAGTAAACATTATTTATCACTTTGGCATTCCTCGTTACATAATAACGGATAATGGAAAGCCATTTGATAATAGGTTGATGAACATGATTTTTTATCTCTTTGGCTTCAAGCAACGTAACTCTTCAATGTACAATGCTGCCGCCAATGGTCTAGCTTAGGCATTTAACAAGACTCTATGCAACTTGTTAAAGAAAGTTGTCTCCAAATCCAAATGAGATTGGAATGACCGTATGGAAGAAGCTCTATGGGCCTATAGAACGACTCATCGCACGCCAACGCAGGCGACTCCTTATTCACTCGTTTATAGAGTCGAAACCGTCTTGCCACTTGAGCGTCAAATACCTTTGTTACGACTGGCCATTCAAAAAGGGATCACTGATGAAGAAAATGCTCGACTTCGATTAGCAGAGTTGGAAGCTCTTGATGAAAAGAGATTGGAAGCTCAACAGAGTCTTGAATGTTATCAAGCTCGATTTCCTCGCGCCTTCAATAAAAGAGTTCGTCCGAGATCCTTTCAAGTAGGAGATCAAGTCCTTGCTGTACGGAGACCCATAATTACTTCCCATAAACCTGTAGGGAAGTTCACTTCAAAATGGGATGGGCCATATGTCGTACAAGAAGCTTATTCAAGTGGGGCTTACAAGCTGGTTGATACAGATGGTATGAGAATCGGCCATATCAACGGCAAGTTTTTGAAGAAGTATTATCCATGAAGTTGCAAGTCATAATGCTCCTCGATGTACGAGCCTAAACTGCAAGTCATGACGCTCTTTGATGCACGAGCCTAAACTGGATGTTGCTACACTCCTGGCCGGCAAGAATATAAACTGTGTACGGCCCAAAAAAAAAAGTCCGCTAGGTTGAAAATCTCGAAAGAGGCGGGCTAGGCAAAATTTAGGACGTAAAAAAAATCTAACCAGTCCGAACTACGGTATGACTTGATCCTCTTCACCGAGGTACGTAGGCAGCTTAGAGTTTCATTCTAAGTTCAGTCGCATAAGTTCAAAAGATACATATTGCCCTAATTTTTGTTCGAGTGAAGTATGGAGGAATGCAAAATCAAGCTGCAATGCCATTCTCCTGTTGAACTTTGATCTCATTTGATTTAAAGGGGGCAACCCTCCTTGGTAAATTGATATCTTCAATGGGCCGATTTTAGAAGGATGTCAAGTATTTACATTGAAGTCCAGGGATTCTCTATGTCTTCAAGTTCGCCAAACCTTCAAGTTTGTTGGTCTCCAAGTCCGCCCTCTGCCTAAAAAAAAAGGGGAAAAAAAGCGAGACGTCAAAAGGAAACAAAAGTATAAGGAAATGATTGATTGGCGCAACGTTTCAAATTCAGTGAGATTTGAACCCCGAGATATTTGTGAGAATATGGCTATTAAATTTCGATTTATGGCAGGTAAGAAGTCTTCCGATCTCGAGGCTTCCATATCAAGATACAAAATATTTGGTGAAGTCGCGCAAATCTGAAATTATCGGTGTATCAGAATTTAGTGTTGAATTTGAAATATTATCTGAATGTATCCGTAAGGCATTAAATCTTGAATTTTGGATATGTTATATATTTGGAAGTTAAGTTTCCAGTAGATCAAACGGTTCATGATTTCGACGTTCCTACTTCAATATACAAAACTTTTGGCGAAGTCGCGCAAATCTGAAATTTTCAATATGGTGAAACCTAAAGTTGATTTCAAAATATTATCTGGGACGATTCTAAAGTTATTTGATTGAGAATTTTTGATCTGTTCCAGATTTTGAAGTTTAGTTTTCATGAAATCAAACGGTTCATAATTTCAATGTTCCTACACCAAGATATGATTTTTTTAGTGAGACTGCGCAAAACTGGAATTGATAGCGTGATGCAATGTAAAGTTGATTTCAAAATATTATCTGGGACGTTTCCGAAGTTGTTTGATTGAGAATTTTAGATATATTCTATATCTTGAAGTCTAGTTTTCTTGAAATCAAACGTGTTTGCAATTTCGATATTTCTACACCGAAATATGAATTTTTTGGTGAGACTGCACAAATCTGGAATTGATAGCGTGATGCAATATAAAGTTGATTTCAAAATATTATCTGGGATGATTCTGAAGTTGTTTGATTGAGAATTTTGGATATATTCTAAATCTTGAAGTCTAGTTTTTTTGAAATCAAACGGTTTGCAATTTCGATATTTTTACACCGAGATATGAATTTTTTGGTGAGACTGCACAAATCTGAAATTTTTAACATGGTGAAATCTAAAGTTGGTTTCAAAATATTATCTGGCGCGATTCTGAAGGTTTTTGATTCTGAGTATTGGATATATTTTAGATATTGAAGTCATCAAACGGTTCATTATTTGGACTCTCCCACGGCAAGATATGAATCATTTGTTACAAGCACGTAAAGCTGAAAATTATGCAACTAAGATAAAAGTCGAACAATGTAAAGCAAAAGAGAAGCTGAAATATTTAAGACCTCGAAGTCTCCAAGTTGAAGTCTTCAAGTATATTCAAGTTGAAGTCCCCAAGTTGAAACCTTCAACCACGTCGGTCTTCAAGTTGAAGTCTTCAAATCCGCTGATCTTCAAGTTAAAATATTTAGGCCCTCCAAGTCTCAAAGTTGAAGTCTTCGAGTTCGTCGGTCTTAAAGTTGAAATATTTACCCCCTCAAGTTGAAGTCTTCAAGTCTTTCGGTCTTCAAGTTTCAGTCTTCAAATTCACCAATCTTAAAGTTGAATTGTTTAAGCCCTCCGAATCTTCGAGTTGAAGTCTGCAAAGTCCGCCAAATCTTCAAGGTTTTCCAAGTGTTCAAGTCGATGTCGTCTTCGAGTTGAAGCTTTATAACTTTCCAATCTTAAGGTAGACATATAAGTCCCTTTGCACCTTAAGTTGGCCTTTTTACGGGTTTGTCCTTAAAAGAAACTATAACTTTCCAATCTTAAGGTGGACATATGAGTCCCTTTGCACCTTAAGTTGGCATCTTCGCGGGTTTGTCCTTAAAAGGAACCATAACATTACAATCTTAAGGTGGACATATGAGTCCCTTTGCACCTTAAATTGGCCTCGCCGATAGTCGAGCCACATTGAGAAGAATCTCTCCGGTAGTCGAGCCACATTGAGAGTAATCTCTCCAAGAATCGGGCCACTTTGAGAGTAATCTCTCCAAGAACCGGGCCATATTGAGAATAATCTCTCCAAGAATCGGGCCATTTTGAGAGTCATCTCTCCAAGAATTAGGCCAGGGCCACATTGAGAGTAATCTCTCCGAGAATCGGGCCATTTTGAGAGTCATCTCTCCAAGAATTGGGCCACATTGAGAGTAATCTCTCCAAGAATCGGGCCATTTTGAGAGTCATCTCTCCAAGAATTGGGCCACATTGAGAGTAATCTCTCCAAGAATCGGGCCATTTTGAGAGTAATCTCTCCGGTAGTTGGGTCATGAAAGTAATCCCTCCGATATTTGGGCAGGGATGAGTACCCATCCCCTCACACCCCAAGATTATCTTCTTCATGCGTGGATCATCTTATTGAAGAAGAACATATCTTTCTCGCTTGACCTACAAAAAAAAAGACAACAAAGAAAAAAGCAAAAAAAGAAGAAGAAATTACATTCGCATCAATGCTTTCGAGCCCTCAAAACTAGGCTCAATGGCTTTGCAAATATTGCAAATTGATACTAAACAAATACGAGCACAGGGGTTTATATAGATGGCAAAAGAGAACATTGGGAAGTCTGTTTGTCGATGTGGGATGTGTGATTATTAGTGTTGGAAAAGAACTAGGTATCCTATTCCCAATTCAATTGGAAAAGCTGAAGCGGTGAAGGTCTCTTACCTAAGTATGGTTGAGATGTGAAAATTCAATACTACTAATTAGTACCTATAATCAGCCCCAGAACATTTATTTGAAAGAAGTTTGAATCGGACACTTTGCTATAATTTAGCGCACATAAACTGAACATCATAATCTTGAAGAAGTTACGTTTAATTAGGATGGCTTACGTGGAAGGCTGAAGAAAATCCAATTAACTTTAACTTTAGCAATTGCTATTAGTTAATGTGACAACTCTGCTACTTCACGTGACTAATATGGAAAATTCTTACTATTTCCTTCCACCCAATTGGAGAGTGAAATCTCATCACTAGAAGGCAAAACTACATCAAGGGAATTAATAGACATGTGTAACTATGGTCCAATGCATTAACATGCAAATAAGTCGCATGGATATTTATTAATTTCATATAGCATTAATTTAATACTTCAAGCCTAGTCTTAAAAAGTTTAGACACCCCAACAAGTCTTGAAGTAGGGGGCATTTGTAGGCAGATAAATTTTATTAAAATTAAATTCATAAAATAATTTGGGTTATATTTTAAATTCAAGATATATTAGTCCAATAAATACTACGGGCTAATACAATTGAATTAATTATATAATTCCAATATATATGGATTAAATAAATAAGTCTTAATCCATTGGGCAAGCCCATTTAATTGGGCTAAAGTGATGAGCCCACTTCATTAGGCCCAAAATGTCATCTTCCTAGAAGCCCAGTTTGGTGCCACGTGTCAAATGACGTGGCACGCCAAGTCAAACGGAAGAGTCAATAGGATCATGCCACGTGTTAAAATGACAAGGCATGCCAAGTCACACTAAAAGGCCAATGAAATCGTGCCATGTGTGCAAGTGACATGTTCTGGCGAATCAAATGCGGTCATGTCACACTTCAATTTGATTGGTCGGAAAGAGTTTGTTCTTATCACAACTCTTCCCTTCCACAACTATAAATAGGGGTCTTCATAACTCAGAAAAGACACTAGAAGTTATAACAGGAAGCAAGAGAGAGCTCGTGGATCAAACGCCGCAAATTTCTCTACAAGTTTCAAGCTTCAAACAATCAAGTTCAAGTTCAAGAAATCAAGTTCAAGCTCAAGAACGAAGAACAAATTAAGTTCAAGCTCAAGAACGAAGAACAATTCAAGTATTCAAGATCAAGAATGAAGTCAAATAAAATACAAGACGTTCAAGATCAAGGCTACTTGTTTGTGATAAAATTCGTGGCAACAATCGAAGTGTTCACGACAGATAAATCAAATTACAATTCAAGATCAAGCTCAAAGGCCCTTGAATTTATACTAGAAAAGTAGAATCAGAGGAATCATAGAGATTGTAACACTCAAATATTTGAAATTAAATACTACGATTGTTGCGATATTTTTCGGTCTTGATTTTATTTTCTCGACTCAAATTTATTGTCTACAACGATAGGACAAGAGGGGTTGCTCTGATGGTAAGCAACCTCCACTTCCAACCAAGAGGTTGTGAGTTCGAGTCTCCCCAAGAGCAAGGTGAGAAGTTCTTGGAGGGAAGGATACCGAGGGTCTATTTGGAAACAACCTCTCTACTCCAGGGTAGGGGTAAGGTCTGCGTACACACTACCCTCCCTAGACCCCACTAAGTGGGATTATACTGGGTTGTTGTTGTTGTTGTTGTTGTTGTTGTTGTACCGTTAAAATCCGTTGTTACCTAATGATGAAAACCCCTTTTTACATAACAACCGATTTTGTGTGGTCGCATTGTTACTTTATTTTTTCATCTTGCCCTTACTATAATTCTATTTTACTCTTCATCCTACCTTTTTAATAAGGCTCATACTTTACTTTTTCTTTTTTTATATTGTATGTCCATTCTTTAAATTATTGGTGTGTGACATATAAAACGACGGAAAACGATAAAATCTATTCAAATATTGTACTAAAATAATACAGTACAATATAACACAATGCGATACATTAAGAAATGAGATGTAACAACCATCCAAACAAAGTCTTTTAAATCTGGTTAGAATCTTGTACGTTAGTTTTATACTTGGTTCTATAAGTGTCCCTTTTCAGAGGCGAATCTAGGATTTAAATTCTATAGGTTCAATTTTTAATGATTTTAGCATTGGACCGGTTATAGGTTCATATATTATTTTTGCAATTTTAATGAATTTTTACATATAAATTTTTACTTCGCATTAAAAGTTATGGGTTCAATTGAATCTGTAGGTAACACGCTACATCCACCCCAGCTTTTTCCCCATTAAGAATTAATCAGTTAAGTAATTAACTAGTAAGTTGGTTTTTATTTTTCTTTTACATTTGCTATGTGTTTCTCCTTAATCAAACAAAAATTGAACAATAGGGATGCACAATGGGAAAAACTAAGACAGGCTTTTCGTCCATTTATATAAATTTGATTTGGCCGATGCCTTAATGATGCGTGAAAGTATCAATTTACATTCTACAGTAAGTTTTATGTGACTTTTGAAACTTGAGTGACCATTTTTCGCCTTTTAGAAAGTCTGAGAGCCTAAGTTTCAATTCTAAACTCGTATGACTTAGCTATTGAATCATTTGTAGAATCCGAAACTGAAATGATGCCTTTTTGGACATAAAATACGTTTATACAGTTAAAAAAAAGTTACATTTCTACATAAAACACAGTATAATACTGCGTTTTACTTTAACGGCATTGTTTTTTTAAGGGAAACGCAGTATAATACTACGTTTAAGGAAAATGCAGTATTATACTTCGTTTCCCTATAAAATTGGGCCCACCAATAATAAGAGTTCTGAAGGACTGCAGAGAATATTTGTATTTTTAGTGTAAAACGTATTATAATACTACGTTTTACACTGAAACGTAGTATTATACTGCATTTTACATTGATTTTTGGACCCACCAATAAGTGTTCTGCGGATAACTGACATAACAATAATTCAAATACATAAAACGTGGTATTATACTGCGTTTTACATAAAAAAATTCTACACCCCAAGCTCAGACTTACCTTATTTAAAGGCGTTTGATTTTTATGAAAATCCATTCAAAACTTTCTTTCAAACTTCCGTTCATACTTCTCTCTTCTTCTTATCAAGCATTTTTTTATAATGTCTGAAGAGCCAAAAATAAGGGTTTCATTATATTGGGGGGGGGGGGGGTGAGGTTGTGTTGGAGAATAACTCTATGAGGTATAGCTCACCTCCACAGTGTCATGTTAAATTGCCACTTACAATGGAGTACGATAAATTAGTATCGTTGTTACGTAAAAAAATAAGTGTGAGGAAATACTCAGTGGACCTTAAAGTAACCGGTAGATTTCCGTATTCAGTGACTCCGCAGGGGTTTTCTTATTATTCTGAGTTTAACATCGAAGATGATGAAACTCTTAGAGATTTTTTGCGGATTCCGGATGAATACAGGGAATTTATTGTAATAAAATTATTGGAAATGTACGTCAAGGTTGAAGACGTTCCCAATAATGAGAGTGTGCATAGTAGGGATAACCCCCAGTCATCGGGTGGTTATTCTGGAGCAGTTCTTGCCGGACAGATTGCTGATGAAAGAGCTTGCCTTGATTTAAACTTGTCACCACCGGTGAATGAGCAACCACAAAATAATTTTTTGACTTTATATAATCCACAAGACGACTGGTAAACTTCAATTTTTCTACGCTTTAGCGATGTTTATTTTATGTTTTAATTGGATTTGTATTAACAATTTTATTTTTCATAGGGGGTAACGTACGGATATAAATTTTACAAGTTATGACCCCACCCCTAATTGGAATATGCGTAGTTCTGGAGTATTGGACCACGGTGGTCCATCCGGGAGTCATCACCAACAAGAAAATATTCATCATGGAACGTCAACACAGTACGACTTGTAAGTAAAGTGATATAGCTATATGTAAAGTATTTATCTAGTTGGGTAGTCTATCATTTTGTTCTTTTTATGCAGTGAAAACGAGCAACTTGATTTTTCTGACCTCACACAGTTGCCCATAGACGACGCTGACTCATGATTTGGCAGATGCACAGAGTCAGGAAGATGATAGTAATTATGACAACAATGCCGATGAGTCTGGAGATGACACACCTTTCCATGATGAGGATGATGACGAGGAGGAAGTGGATGCCGAACCTGAGCTGACGAGGGAGCATGCTCCTCCACCTCCTATTAGACCAAGAGTGTACGAGTCTCACATGCCCTTTCATGAGAGGAATAATCCCTACCTTGATAATTTGCCAAGTATGCCAGTCACGACCCAATTCCCGAACCCAGTCGTGATGGCGCCTCTCGTGAAGATAAGGCCAGTCAGACCAAAATGGAACACCTCTTTAAGTAGTTAATTATCATAAACAATAATAAACATAATATAATATCCATAGATTGCAAAAATTTAATGATAACAACAGTGGAAACCATCCCGACACAGCCCAAACCGGGTTGTCACAAGTCATGAGCAACTAAGAAATCCGGATACAAGTCTACTGAACACTAGTTCCGATACAATAGTTCTAAAAACATGAAAATGATAAGATAAGGGAGGCACGGGCTGCGAACACTAACAACTACCTCGTAGTATCTGAATCACTACATGAACTAGGAGAATCAGCACTCAGGAGCAGACTCTGCGATGCCTGAATCTGCACACATGGTGTAGGGAGTAATGTGAGTACTCCGACTCAGCGAGTAATGATTATAAATAATGGCTGAAAGTGTGAAAACACGTAAAGGCACAAAGCAATTCCATATCAAGTAGTAAAATCACTTAAAGCAATAAATCAGTGAAGAAATCAAATGATATTCCTTTTTAAAACAAGTAAAACAGGTAATTTAACAGGTAAATAACAAGTAGAAATCCACCCCTCAGGCACAATATCAATTGCTCAGAATAGTATCAGCCCCTCGGGCTCACTCTCAGTATAGTATCAGCCCCCCAGGCTCAGTATCAATCACTCAGAACAGTATCAGCCCCTCGGGCTCACTCTCAGATCATAATGGGTACCCGCGCTCACTGTGGGTGTGCAGACTGCGGAGTGGCCCCTTACGACCCAAGCACAATATCAAGCCACCTCGTGGCATCATCGCTCGGCACTCGGCCTCACATCACTCGGCACTCGGCCTCACATCACTCGGCACTCGGCCTCACATCACTTGGCATTTGGCCTCACATCACTCAACATATCCTCATATATGGCCCTCGGCCTCACTCAGTCCGAAAATCATCACAAGCCCCTCGGGCATTAGTAAAACAGTAGTTCTCAGCCCAAAGCATCATTTAGAAATATCATATAAGTTTTCAAATCTGAGTAAAAGTGGTTGAGTTTGTAAAACAGTAGACATCAACAGGACTGAGTTAAAATAATAAGTCAAAGCAGTGAGGAAATGGTGATAAAAATCCCCGAAGGGTTCAAATAGTTGGCACGAAGCCCAAATATGGCAATCAACCCAAATTATGATGATAACAAATGAATTTCAGTCAAATACGCGGTAAAATCATCAATCAGGACGGACCAAGTCACAATCCCCAGTAGTAAAAGACCCCACGCTCATCATCCAGCGCGTATCTTGCCTTAATATAGCACTACGATGTGCAATCCGAGGTTTCAAACCCTCAGGACATCATTTACAATTATTACTCACCTCGAACCGGCTAATTCTCTAGCTCGCAACGCCTTTGCCCCTCAAATTAACCTCCACGCGTGTCGAATCTATCCAAAATCAGAACGAATACGTCACAATATGCTAAGGGAACAAAGCCCAAACGGAAACATTCGAAAAATATCAAAAATCCCGAAATTAGCAAAACCCGAGACCCGGGTCCACGTCTTGGAATCAGGTTAAAATTTATATTTTCAGAATCCTCATACCCTCACGAGTATAACCATACCAAAATTATCCAATTCCGATACCATTTGGTCCTTCAAATCATCATTTTACATTTTTGAAAGGTTTCACAATTTTCTTCCCAAATTCCATCCCAAATCACGAATTAAATGATGAATTCAGTGATAGATTCATGTATTCTAGCCAAATCTGGGTTAAAATCACTTACCCCGATGAATTTCTTGAAAAACCTTCGAAAAATCGCCAAAATCCTAGCTCTCTAGGTCAAAATATTAAATAAAACCCAAAACCTCGTATTTATAGAGTACCCCTCAGATTTGAGCCTCCGCGGTCCGCACAAGCCAGTGCGGTCCGCGCAAAAACAACCGCGGCCGCACAGGCCTTCCTTTGCCGTGACAAGTTTTAGTATTTTGGCCATAACATTTTCTACAAATGTCCAAATTGCAATATCTTTACCTTTCTTGAATCATCTCGAAATTCCTTGTAGATCAAAAGATATGAGCTTCCGAAGTAGGACCAGCGAATCGTTCCCCACCGCGGCCGCACACCATTTTGTGCGGTTCGCATGACACCTACCGCGACCGCACTTCTTTTTGTGCAGTCTGCACAGCACATACTGCGGCCGCACTTCTTTTTGTGCGGACCGCGCGGGTGGTTTCCGAGGCCTGCAACCCTCCTAGACCTGCTACAGCTATGATTTTCGGCCTAAAACATCCCGGAACCTACCCGGGACCCTCGAAACTTCAAACTAATTGTACCAACACATCTCATGACATCGTTCAAACTTGTTCAACACTTCGGAACGCTTACAACAACATCAAATCACCAATTTAACATAGGATTCAAGCCTAAGAACTTCAAGAACTCTTAAATTATGCTTTCGCTCAAAAAGTCTATCAAATCTCGTCCGAATGAGCTGACATTTTGCACACACATCCCAAATGACACAATGAAGCTACTGTAACTCTCGGAATTCCATTCCGACCCTTATATCAAAATCTCGCCTATCAACCCGAAATTGGCAAAATATCAATTTCGCCAATTCAAGCCCAAATCTCCTCTACAACTCCAAACCCATTCCGATCACGCTCCGAAGTCACAAATCACCTCCCAAAGCTAACCGAACCATTGAAACTCACATCTGAGCCCTCTAACTCATAAGTCAACATCCGGTTGACTTTTCCAACTTAAGCCTTCTTAAAAGAGACTAAGTGTCTCATTTCTTACCAAAATCACACCAAACGCAAACCAATCAACTCGACCACATAAAATACGGATAACGAAGCATAAAAAAGCAGAAATGGGGGAAACGGAGCGGTAACTCATATGACGACTGACCGGGTCATCACAATGCCCGACGTGGATGCCCTCACAAGGGATGATGATGAATTTTGGTCAGCGATGTGGGATGAGTCTAGACCAGCGGTGCTTGCAAAGGGCATGTATTTCCCTGATAAAGCTCGCCTAATCAGGGCTGTAAAAATCTACAGCATAAGAGAGTGCCGTGAGATGACGGTTAGGGAGTCAACTACGGAGGTATACAAGGTTGTATGTCGTAGAGACTTTATGGGTTGTCACTGAATGTTGTGTGCCAGCAAGAAGAAATCAAGTTTGTGGAAAGTGGGTAAATTTATTAGCACCCACAGATGTGAAATGTACATATTCAATGAGAATCACTACAATCTGGATGTAGACTTGATTTCTCTTGTCTTGATTCCATATTTGGAAGTGTCCATTAGGTTCAAGATTAAAAAGTGTATTACAGCCGTCCACCAGGAGTATGGTTGTACTATAACTAAAAGAAAGGCATATCTCGATCGCAAACGTGCCTTTGAACTTATTTATGGCGACTAGGATAAGTCTTTTTCATCTCTGCCCAGGTACATGGCTGCACTACAACACTTTAACCCCGAGACTGTTATTGAATGGAGGCATGAGTGGAGTCCGGACAGACCCGAATATATTTTCAACTATGTGTTCTGGTCATTTAAACCAACAATTGATGGTTTTGTGCATTGTCATCCTGTAATTTCCATAGACGGTACTCATGTCTATGGAAATTATGATATTAAGCTTTTGATTGCAGTTGCAGTAGATGCCAACGGACAAATATTTCCACTAGCTTTTGCCATTTGTGCCAACGAAAGCGAAGAGACGTGGACACTTTTTTTGAACCACTTGAAGCAGCACGTTGTCAAACAATGTTCAGGTATTTGTCTAATATCTGATCGACATGGTGGTATTTTAAGTTCTGTACGGCACTTGGCTGAATGGCAAGAACCCTATGCATAACACTGTTACTGTGTGAGGCACCTGAAGGCCAATTTCCAAAAGAAATATCCTGACAAGGCCTTGCATGATTTAATGTGGATGGCTGCAACTGAGCACCAGTAGTGCAAATTCATGAGGCGTATGGAAGCGATCCGGCAGTTAGATCTAGGAGCCTATACTTGGCTGATGGGACATGAGCTTCACATGTGGATATTGCATACTGATGGCGGTAGACGGTGGGGAGCCTTGACTACAAATATGTTAGAGTCATTCAATGGCTTGTTGAAGTCTGCCCGTGGATTGCCTGTCACTGCCATCGTCCGCATGACATTCAAACAGAGTGCAGAGAGGTTTGTTGAAAGGCATGGAGCTGCATCGACATTGATGGACAGGGGTGTTCAATTCATGCCAATACCGATGAGAAGATTTGAAAGGTATAGGAGGCGAGCACATTGGCATTTATTTTTACAGTACGATCACGACCGGGGTGTTTTTGAAGTTAAGGCCGCTATCCGCGGACACCAGGGGAATAATCTACAGATGGTGAATGAAGCCAGCAGGTTGTGTTCATGTGGGAAATGGACCATCTACCACATGCCGTGCGCACATGACTTGAAGTGCTTTCAACAAGTTGGTTTAGGGGAACCAACTATATTGATAGGCAATACAGTGTTGCTGCATACGTAGACACGTATAGTTGGCAGTTGCAGCCATTAGGTACTGAGCATTATTGGCTGCCAGAACCTTTTAATATGGTGTGTATCAAGGACTATGTGTGCAAGCTGCAAGTGCAAAAGAGAACGCGTATACGAAACCAAATTGATGTTGGTGATACCATTTATGCGCATAAATATGGCATATGCTCGCAAACAGGACACGACCGTCGTAAATGTCCTTCGGGTGGTGTGCGTGGTGGTGGTAATCTAGCTCCTGGTGCAAGTTCGTCGAATGTACCCAACTATCAAGGAAACACCTAGTCTTTTGTTTTCGTATTGTTTTTTGTAATACGTGTCTGTACTTGTGTATGTTGCAATATCTATCAAATAAAATTATGTTCCACAATCTCGTTACATCTTATTTTTTAACATGACCTTTTGAATTGGGATGCTGATATGGTTGTTCAAATATTAAACTTATTGGTGTTAGTAAAGAAGACCAATCTAAAAATTAAAAAAAAAACTATAAAATCAAGACATCCTTTATTATCCTTCTTAAAATTAAATATGTAAAGCGTGGTATAATACTACGTTTGTGAGTTGCCTTGTCATTCTAAAATAGCTGAAAACTATGTGAAAAAGCTGTTTTGTTCCAGAAAAATTAAATATGTAAAGCGTGGTATAATACTACGTTTTGTGAGTTGTCTTGTCGTTATGAAAAAGCTGAAAACCATGTGAAAAAGCTGTTTTGTTCCAGAAAAATTAAAAATGTAAAGCGTGGTATAATACTATGTTTTGTAAGTTGTCTTGTCATTCTGAAAAAAGCTGAAACAACTGCGAAAAAGCTGTTTCGTTTCATAAAAAATTAAATATGTAAAGCGTGGTATAATATTACATTTTGTGTGTATGTAAAGCGTGGTATAATACTACGTTTTATGCGAAATCTTGCCTATAAATAACGGGCGTATTCTAGTTATTTTCTACACTTAACAATAACCAATAGTAAATATTTCCATAAAAACAAAGTTTCTCTTTAAGAAATGTCTCAACAACCCCTTTATGTCCCAAGGTGCGAGTGCAGAAAAAAAAATGCATGATGTACGATTGTTGGGAAGAAGCTGGACGCCCCTGCTGGGCGTGTATGAACAAGTTTTATAGGCAACCCGACGAGCCTACATGCAATTTTGAGGTATGGATTGATGAACCTTGTTAGCATGAATACTACAAAGGCCAGTTGTATTTTCTTCATAATTTGTATACATGGTACCGGGAAAGAGAGCGCCAATCCAAGCAAGAAGTTGAGGAGTTGAAGGCGAAACTCAAGGAGGTGGAAGAAGAAAAAAAAAGCTAGAAGATCAACTCAAGTGGTTGGAGCAGAGAATACTAGGCGGTCATGACTAAATAATGGCATGTACGTGTTGAGCGTGGTAGTGTATCTTTATGTTTCCCTTGTCAAGCGTTTTCATTAGTTGTACTATTTGTATTGTGTTAGGTTTGCTATGTTTGTGTTTGTATTGTACTGTTAAAATAAAATTGTTGTTCAAACGCAGTTAAAATAAAATTATTGTTAAAATAGAATTGTTGCCATTATTTACATAATGTAGTATTTACACAAAATACAAACAAAAGTAAATCAATAAGTCCCGCATCCTGTGTGCTTTAGTGCTGCCGCTGGCCTGAGTCGCATCTCCTGTCGCCCGGGTACACTATCAGGATCATCATCATCAAGTCGCCTCTTTATGTGAGGATGCGCAACAGCATCGACAATACAGCTGGCAGGATCGGTAGAAGGGGCCGTCGAGCCGTCAGCAACCTACAAAACAATTACTAAGCTTAGCATGTGAAAATGTATATTAGTATTGTACGTGTTAAATCAAAAACATTTTCTCACCATGGTCTCGTTGGCCTCCTGAGTATACACTTCCGTGGTGTCCTCATCATCGCATACAGTGGCCTCCGTGATGGGCTGCGACGAAGCCTTAATAAGAAATTTAAAAATTAATTTATGGCAAATAATTAAGGAAAAGAAAACCAATTGAAATTTTACAGTAATACAAACATACAGGCGCCTTTGGTAGATCCGCATCAACCGCCGGTGATGAGGCATAACTCAACCTGCGGCCGCTATCCACGTCTCGAGTCGGCTGATCCTTAGCTGTGGTCGATGGGCCTGAAAAGAACTGGTCTACATCTCCGTCGAATGTACCCGTGATCAACAATGTATCTAACGGGGTGACCTGCGATGTTGGTAGAGATAGCTAAAGGCTGTACGACGACATGCTGCTGGAAGGCTCATCTAGATGAGGGAAATAACCTGGATGATCATCTCCAAGATCCTCATCATGTGCCTCAATAGGTGGGTCGACAGGTGCCTCAACGCCCCCTTACTGGGGACCACCTCCTCGCCGTCCCCCGCGACCCCGTGGGGCACCCCTGCCTCGTGGGACAGCCCTACCTCGTGGGGCAACCCTGGCTCGTGCCCTATCCTTGCCTCGTGGGACAGGCCTACCCTGATGGTACTCCTCTGGCGCCGCATACTCAGCCTCGTGATCCAACCTCGCGCCATCTCTGGCTCGCTGCAGGGTCCGCAGAGCCAGCTCTTCCACCCGTCGGCCATACTCAACGACTGCAGCATTGTCGCCATGCTGCTGCATCTCCTGTCCCAACCGGTAGAACATGTGATGCCTAATAGCCTGCGCAACATTTATAATATTGATTAAATAACGCTATATCACAATTATAAGATATTAATAAGCCATAAAAACATACCAATGCCTCGTGCCTCCCGGCTTATGGTCTGTAACGATCGCCAAGTACATGAATGGGGTTCCCGATCATCAGCCGGGTGTGACGGTGGTACCATGACATATACAGCTCAATAGTCGCCTCATGGATCTGTGAAGGTGGTGGCGGAATCAAGTCCTTTCGCTGGTCCCAAATATGGACCTGCGCCTCTAACCATCCTACAAATTCATCGTCCACCCTGGTACGGTCATCCTGCTGATAATGTGTAGGCACCCATGCAGGCTCCCCCGGTATCCCCTAGGGACGGTAAAACTGGCGAAGTACACGCTCTGTGGCATGATGCTCCACCACATCGAAGTACATCATTGGGATGGAAGTGCTCCAAAACAGTCGGTCGACTGAGCAATAATCGGGCAGATGATCTAGCAACTCGTCGCTGTATGGCATCTAGATGAACTATGAAATAATAACATAAAAATGAGTATGCGCAACATAAGTGAATTTATAACAAGTAAGTTTAGGTACATATTTACCTGTCCGGCCACCAGCATATCTAACACATCCCTGACAAGGGGGAGATTATGATGAGCATCAGTTCCTCGGTAGTTCCCACGCTGGAGAACCCACCTCGTAGCTAGAGGGAGAAACGGAGGTGCTACACCCGGCTCTAGTGGTGGTAGAAGTGGCTGCAACGGTAGGATCTGCTGCCAGGCCCAAACCTAAGATAAAAGGTTGACGTAAAATTTAAGAGTCATTTTGACTATATAGAATTCGGAGTAATGAACAGAGTATTCAAAAATGTTGTTACCTGTAGAAGCGGCAGAAAACTACATATGTCCACCTGGGTGCCCATGCTCGTCTGGCACATACTCCTGTACAGGTATGCTAGAACAACAGCACCCCAGTAAACTCATCTAGCTGCTGCAGATGATGTAGAAAGCACATACTCACTAGATTTCCCGAAGTGTTCGGGAACAAGACACCCCCAAAAAGAAGGAACAACGCCAATCTCGTATACCGGTCAATATGGATATCCTCTGTCTCGCCGGTAATATCGGGGTGCAATACCTCCATATGCTCTCTGATAGCTGTCACAGAAATGCGACTGCCCCTTCTAAGTGCAGCCTCACCCTGTGGTCTGAAACCAGTATACTGCCCCAACAAATCTAAATACTGGGGACGCGTCATAGCTCTCATATACTGGTGTAGTGCAACGGCCAGTCCATCTATACGCAGCCCATACAAAACCTGAATATCCTGAAGCGTGATGATGGCCTCTCCAGTGGGCAGGTGAAAAGTGTTCGTCTCCGGTCGCCACCGCTCTATCAACGCCGTGATAAGAGACCAGTCGAGCTGCATCCGCCAAATCTCAAAAATCCTAAGGAAGCCCATAACACGCAGGCGATGGACTACGCATGCATAGAAAACTCTCCACCTCAAAAAGTCCCACAAGTCGTCCGGTCTCCGGGCGCGGAGAGTCTGATCCAATAGATGTCCCTCCCATACATAGGAGGACCTATGCTCGCCCTGTAACACTAATACCTGATCTGCGGCTGGTCCAGGATGCACAGGCGGCAAGTCCATGTCGTCTACTGTAATTCAAACAATATTAATTGTGTGTTTGTGTTATAATAAATTAAATAATTAATTTTATAATTGGACAGAGTAATTATCTATGGGTTCCAAGCTCGATATTTGACGCCCAGTAGCACCAAGCTATCCTTAATTATTATGTGTGTCAATTTTAATAAGTTTAAAATTTTGTTAGTGTAATAAATTAAATAATTAATTTTATAATTGGACAGAGTAATTATCTATGATTTCCAAGCTCAATATTTGAGGCCCATTAGTACCAAGCTATCCTTACTTATTATGTGTGTCAATTTCAAGATTTTTAGAATTTTGTTAGTTTTATAAATAAAATAATTAATTTTATAATTGGACAGAGTAATTATCTATGAGTTCCAGGCTCGATATTTGAGACCCAGTAGCACCAAGCTATCCTTAATTATTATGTGTGTCAATTTTAACATTTTTAGAATTTTATGTGTTATAATAAATTAAATAATTAATTTTATAATTAGACAGAGTAATTATCTATGGGTTCCAGGCTCGATATTTGAGGCCCAGTAGCACCAAGCTATCCTTAATTATTTTGTGTATCAATTTCAATAAGTTTAAAATTTTATTAGTTTAATAAATTAAATAATTAATTTTATAATTGGACAGAGTAATTATCTATGAGTTCCAGACTCGATAGTTGAGGCCCAGTAGCACCAAGCTATCCTTAATTATTATGTGTGTTAGTTTTAATAAGCTTAAAATTTTGTTAGTTTAATAAATTAAATAATTAATTATTTAATTGGACAGTGTAGTTATCTATGGGTCCAGACTCGATATTTGAGTTAATTTGACAACATATATTAATTTGTTAGTTTTGTAAGTTTATTTTATAAATTAAATAATTAATTTTGTAAAATGTAATTGGATATAGTTTGTAGTTAGTACATACTTAAACTACAGAGACTCTACGCTAAAAGGCTCTATATTTTACTATGCTATAAGGCTCTATATTTTACTACGCTAAAAAGCTCTATATTTTACTACGCTAAAAGGCCACTATTCTTTAAGCAAATAAATAATTTAAACTAAATAAAAACAACAAACATATGAACATAACATTCACAAAATTACATATAAAACAGTAAAAGATATTTGTGAACAATTTCATTAACAATAAAAATTATTTATCAAGTTTTAACTATTTTTTATCCCAAGGCTAATAATTCAATCCGGAAAAAAATAACATGCAAATTTAATCGCAAACATAACACAAATCAACATGGAAACACATTCAACAAAACAAATATGCATATGCTCTACGAGTTTCGACATAAACTAAATCGAAATACCTCGATTTAAGTTTTTTGAAATATCGGAAATTCAAAATTTTGACCCCGAAAGAAGGAATCCAAAGCTTGGGTTATATGCGGGACCTACGCTCTTCACTTTTTGGGTGACGGGTGGGGCCCAAGAATTTTTTTTAATTTTAATCGCAGGGGGGGGACCAGCAGTGGTGGGGTGCGTTTTTTTAAAAAATGGAACGAGACAGATCGTGGGGAAGAAGAAGGAGGGGTTATATTTTATTATAGGGAAATACAGTATAATACTGTGTTTTCCTTAAACGCAGTATTATATTGCGTTTCCCTTAAAAAAACAATTTTTTAATAAAACACAGTATAATACTGTGTTTTACTTTAACAGTTAATTTTCTGTTAAAGTAAACGCAGTATTATACTGCGTCTTATGCAAAAATATAACTTTTTTTAACTGTATAAACGTATTTTAAGTACAAAAATACGTCATTTCAGTTTCGGACTCATCATTTGTATGCATTCGTTCAATATTCAATCGATTTATCATAGTTAATCTTTACCCGAACTTAAAACTAATTATGTTTAGTGAATTCATGTTCGATGAGTTTTAAAATACTGCTACATGAAAATGACAATGACACAATTATTAGAAGCATAGATATAAATATCTTATGTTGGTATTAATATTTCCAAGGTATTTTGCAATTTTTTTCTTTAAAACGTAAAACTCTTCAATTGGAGCACTCTAGTATGCTTGATCCTCAATTTCACAACAGGAAAGACAAGGAAAAGATGGAATAGAGATAGTGAAAATTAAATTCACACTATGAAATACGTTCCCTCATATTACTAAACTAAAAAACTTAGTAGAAAATTTTAGGTATTTTTTCCGAATATCTCTCTATATTTTTCTTAAAAGAGAATGTGGAAGGTTAAAAAAGGAGTTAGGTGTGAATTGTTAAATCTTATGTATAGATTGCTGTCACGTCGAAGAAAAGGAATTTGGGAGAAAAGGTGGGAAAAGGGCTTGCATTAATAAGCTTTAACAGATAACTTTATGAAATGATAGTAACTGATAGTGTAAAAAAATTTATTAAATCAATATATATATTCTAAATTTAGAGCTTTTGTTCTATATGCACTTACAACGTAAGAAGAATTTTACATCATCGAATTAAATTGACAAACAAGATTTGTATAACATATTAAAATATTGTAAGAATTTTTTCACTGTCAATATATAAAAATTATGCTCATTTTTAGTTTCTTCAGTAGTTAGTTGATATCTAAAAGGGTGAGGTAGCCGTTATCATTAGACATGACTTGTAAGTCGACATTCTGAATAGCTATAAAGTGTGAAGGGATCAAATATTCAAAGCAAAATATGATGTTAAAAAAGAAAAAAAAGGAACACCCGGCACAAAAAAAGGAATTTTACCTAGCTATACTATAATAGAAACCTATTTACTACTTTTATTTAGATTCCTTATTAATTACTTTATATACCTATATTTATTAGTTTTATATAAAATCTTAAAAAAAGAGGAAATGAGGTTACACAAAATATCCTACATTTAAGATACCCAAAATCAATACTTACCTAAAATCCGTTCACCGTAAGAAACCCACCCCAAAATCACCATGTCACGATCCGGATTTTCCACCCTCGGGAGTCGTGATGACGCCTACTCGTAGAAATTAGGCAAACCACTAAACATAGAAATTTCTAGCTCTTTCATTTTTAACCCTTTTTAACAATCTGAATTAACAGGTATCCAACATTTAGATATTACCGATAAATGAAATCAAGCGGAAGACTTAATCTAATATAATAACCAAGACCAGTACGATAATGACAACACACATCTCTGCCCGAAATTCGGTGTCACAATATCACGGACGGACTAAGATTACTACAACAAATGTCTGAAAGAAATACAATCTGTCTCGAAATCTAATGAAAACAAAGTACATAATAAAGTAGAAGAGAACGCCGGGCCTGCGGACGCCTGCAGGACTACCTCGGGATCTCTGGCTGGATTGAAGGCAAGCTCCCCGAGTGCTACTGTCCAAAAGATGCTTCGGAATAGAGTGTAGCACTAGCACAACCGACCCCATGTGCTGGTAAGTGCCTGGCCTAACCCCGGCGAGGTAGTGACAAGGCTAGGACCAGACTCCAGATAAACATATGCAGTTATATAATATACATTGGAAAATGAACATGAATAAACAATTAACATGGGAGGGGGTACATGCTACGGGGGAAATATCGAATCCAACAGAAACTTAAGAGAAATATGAGAGAACAATTCAAGATTTACAACAAAACTATAATAACACTGTTGCGGCGCGCAACCCAATCCCTATCATTTAACATTGTTGCGGCGTGCAATCCAATCCATTTATATCACTGTTGCGGCGTGCAACCCGATCCAATATAGCATTGTTGCGGCATGCAACCCGATCCAACATAACATTATTGCGGTGTGCAACCCGTTCCATATATAGTATTGTTGCGCCGTGCAACCCAATCCATACATTTATATACCTTTAGCAACAACCATACCAAGAGTCCGGGCAAAGGATTAACAATAAACTACAATATCCCGGCAAGGGATTCGACAGTAAAAGTAAATATGTCCCGGCAAGGGAGAAACAGCTATAACCAATATTAACACAACTTCTACTCATCTCAGCTAATACCAATACTCAATCATAAGTAATTTCCATGAAAACAAACTTAATCCTTGCTCAATATCGAGAATCATCAATTAAAGCATCCGTAGTACTATTTAAGAACACAAAATAAATTGCAATGTAAGACTCACAGTCATGCTTGACATCAACATATAGATACTCGTCACCATGCCTATACGTCGTACTCAACAAGAAGCAAATAGCAAATAGGACACAATTCCTAATCTCTGAAGCTAAGGTTAGACCAAACACTTACCTCGAACTTCCACGGCCAACTCAAGCCTCAAACACCGCATTTCCTCTTGAATTTGACTCCAAATCAATTGTATATAGACATAATCGACTTAATAACATCAATAAACACTAAACAATCCAATTCCAATGCTTAATTATCTTTCCCATCATTCTTCCCAAAAAGTCAAAAATTGACCCCGGGCTCGCTTGGTCAAAATACGAGGTTCGGACCAAAATCCGATCACCCATTCACCCACGAGCCCGAATATATATATTTTGTTTTGAAATTCGACCCCAAAACGAGGTTAAATTTCCAAATAATCAAAAAGCCCTAACTCTACCCAAATCCCTAATTTTCTACCCTTAATCTCATGTTTTAGGCCTAAAAATCTAGTGAACGTTGATAAAAATGGAAGAAAACGAGCTTATGATTACATATCTATGAAGCTATGGTAAAGTTTCTCTTCAAAAATCGCCCAAGAGGTGTGGAAAAGATGAAGTTTATGAAAAATGGTGAAATTCCCGTAATACATTCTGTTTGGAACTTAAATTAACTGGGCGAATTTGCTCTATGCATTCGCGACAGGCTCATCGCGTTCGCGATGAGCTAGGCCTGAGATACCTTCGCGTTTGCAGAAATGGGCTTGCGTTCGCTGAGAACTAACTCCTCGAGCCTTCGCGTTTGCGTCCAGGTGGTCGCGTTCGCGTAGGTATAATACCCCTGCCCCTGCCCAGGCTCATAAGCCTTCGCGTTCGCGATACCAAACCCGCGTTCGCGAAGGGAAAACCCCCCAAGGCTTCGCGTTCGCGACTTGGGTCTCGCGTTTGCGTAGAAGGAAATTTCCTTCAGCAAGAATAACTCATCGTGTTCATGAGGGTCCTCCCGCGAACGCGAAGAAGAAAATACCAGCACACCAGAAACTGAAAAAACGTGCAACTTTTATGAGTTCAAAAATTTTCCGAAGCACACCCGAGCCCTCGGACTCCAAACCAAACATACATACTAACTCAAAAATATCATATGAACTTATCCGTGCGATCAAATCGCCAAATTAACCCCTTAAACAATGAATTAAACCTCAAAATCAATAAAATATTTCAAAACTTCTTAAAGCATCAAATTTTGCATTTAAGGTCCGAATCACGTCAAACGGATTCCGTTTCTTACCAAACTTCACATAATTATCTTAAATCACATATAAGACCTGTACCGGGCGCCGGAACCAAAATACGGGCCCGATACCAATATGTTCTAATCAAAATTCATTTCCAAATCCTTTAAACAATTTCAGAAAACACTTTTTTTTAAAAATTCATTTCTCGAGCTTGGGACCTCGGAATTCAATTCCGGGCATACGCCCAAGTCCCATATTTTCCTACGGACCCTCCGGGACCGTCAAATAATAAGTCTGGGTCAGTTTACCCAAAACGTTGACCGAAGTCAAATTAATTCATTTTATAGTCAAAATTTATCATTTTCACAAATTTTCACATATAAGCTTTCCAGCTACGCGCCCGGACTGCGCATGCAAATCGAAGTGATGCTAAAAGAGGTTTTTAAAGCCTCGGAACACAGAATTTCATTTTAAAACAGGTGATGACCTAAGAGGTCATCACATTCTCCACCTCTAAAACAACCGTTTGTCCTCGAACAGACAGAAGAAGGAAGTACCTGAGTCGGGGAAAAGATGGGGATAACGGCTCCGCATATCAAATTCGGACTCCCAGGTCGATGCCTCAGGAGGCTGACCTCTCCACTGAACATGAACAGAAGGAAAATTCTTTGATCTCAACTGAAGAATTTGCCGGTCTAGAATAGCTACCGGCTCCTCCTCATAAGACAAGTCTTTGTCCAACTGAACAATGCTGAAATCTAACATGTGGGATGGATCGCCATGATATTTCCGAAGCATGGACACATGAAACACTGGATGCACGACTGATAAGCTCGGCGGCAACGCAAGTGTATAAGCCACATCTCCCACTTGATCAAGAATCTCAAGCGGGCCAATGAACCTAGGGCTAAGCTTGCGCTTCTTCCCAATTCTCATCATGCCCTTCATAGGTGACACTCGAAGCAATACCCACTCACCGACCATGAATGCCAAATCACGAACCTTGCGGTCGGCGTAACTCTTTTGCCTGGACTGAGCTGTACAAAGCCTATCCTGAATGATCTTGACCTTGTCCAAGGCATCCTACCGTATAAAGCCTCATAAGGAGCCATCTGAATACTCGACTGGTAGCTGTTGTTGTAGGCAAACTCTGCTAAAGGCAAAAACTGATCCCACGAGCCTCGAAAGTCAGTGACACAAGCTCGGAGCATATCCTCCAAAATCTGAATAGTCCGTTCGGACTGCCCATCCATCTGAGGATGAAATGTTATGCTCAACTCAACCTGCGTGCCCAACTCTAGCTGAACTGCCCTTCAGAAATGTGAGGTAAACTGCGTACCTCGGTCCGAAATAATAGACTCGGGCACACCATGAAGACGAACAATCTCCCGAATATAGATCTCAGCTAACCTCTCGGAAGAATAGGAGACTGCCACAGGAATGAAATGTGCTAACTTGGTCAGCCTATCAACAATAACCCATACTGCATCGAACTTCCTTTGAGTTCGTGGGAGTCCAACAACGAAGTCCATAGTGATCCGCTCCCACTTCCACTCAGGAATCTCAATCTTCTAGAACAAACCACCAGGCATCTGATGCTCATACTTAACCTGCTGACAATTCAAACACCGAGCCACATATGCAACGATATCCTTCTTCATTCGCCGCCACCAAATAATGCTGCCACAAATCCTAATACATCTTCGTGGTGCCCGGATGAATAGAGTACCGAGATTTGTAGGCCTCCTCTAAAATCAGTTCTCGGAGTCCATCCACATTAGGCACACAAACTCGACCCTGCAATCTCAAGACTCCATCATCACCTAAGGTAACCTGCTTGGCACCTCCGTGTTGCACCGTGTCTCTAAGGACACACAAATGGGGATCATCATACTGCCGATCACGGATACGCTCCAATAAAGAAGAACGAGCGACTGCACAAGCTAACACATGGCTGGGCTTAGAAACATCCAACCTCACAAACTAATTGGCCAAAGTCTGAATATCCAAAGCAAGCGGTCTCTCACTGACCAAAATATAAGCAAGTCTGCCCATACTGGATGACTTCCTATTCAAAGCATCGGCCACCACATTGGCCTTTCCCTGATGAGATAAGATGGTGATATCATAGTTTTTCAACAACTACAACCACCTCCTCTGCCTCAAATTCAACTCCTTTTGCTTGAACAAATACTAAAGACTCTTGTGATCCGTGAACACCTCACATGCCACACCATACAGATAATGCCTCCAAATCTTCAATGCGTGAACAATGGCTGCCAACTCCAAATCATGAACCGGGTAATTATTATCATGAATCTTCAACTGCCGCGAAGCATAGGCAATGACCTTGCCATCTTGCATCAACACTGCACCAAGTCCAATATGAGATGCATCACAATAAACTGTATAAGGCCCTGGACCTGTGGGCAAAACCAACACCGGTGCCGTAGTCAGAGTTTTCTTGAGCTTCTAAAAGCTTGCCTTACACTCGTCCAACCATATGAACTGGGCACCCTTCTGGGTCAACCTGGTCATTGGGGCTGCGATAGATGAAAACCCCTCCACGAACCGACGATAGTATCCTACCAACCCTAAGAAACTCCGAATCTCTGTAGCTGATACTGGTCTAGGCCAGTTCTTGACCGCCTCAATCTTCTTCGGATCAACCTGAATACCCTCTACTGATACAACATGACCCAAGAATGCAACTGAACTCAACCAGAACTCACACTTCGAGAACTTAGCGTATGACTGACTATCCCTCAAGGTCTGAAGAACCACTCTAAGATGCTGCTCGTGCTCCTCCCAGCTGCGGGAATATATCAAAATATCATCAATGAAGACTATCACGAACGAATCTAAATAAGGCCTGAACACTCGGTTCATCAAATCCAGAAAACCTGCTGGGGCATTTGTCAACCCGAATGACATCACCAAGAACTCATAATGCCCGTACCGAGTGCGGAAAGTTGTCTTAGGGACATCGGATGTCCTAATCCTCAACTGATGGTAGCCAGATCTCAAGTCAATCTTTGAAAATACCTTGGCACCCTGAAACTGATCAAACAAATCATCAATCCTCGGCAATGGATACTTATTCTTGATTGTAACCTTGTTCAGCTGCCGGTGATTCATACACATCCTCATCGATCTGTACTTCTTCTAAACAAACAACACTGGCGCACCCCAAGGTGAAACACTCGACCTAATGAAACCCTTCTCAAGCAAGTCTTGCAACTGCTCCTTCAACTCTTTCAACTCAGGTGGGGCCATACGATACGGCGAGATAGAAATGGGCTGAGTGCCCGGAGCCAAATCAATGCAAAAATCAATATCCCTGTCGGGTGGCATACCCAGCAGGTCTGAAGGGAAAACCTCAGGAAACTCACGACCAACAGGCACAGAATCAATAGAAGGAACCTCAACACTAGAATCATGAATATATGCCAAATAGGCCAAACACCCCTTTTCGACCATACGCCGAGCCTTCACATAAGAGATAACACTACGGGTAGAATGACCAGGAGTCCCTCTCCACTCTAAATGAGGTACACCCGACAGAGCTAAGATCACAGTCTTGGCATGACAGTCCAAGATAGCGTGGTAAGGTGATAACCAGTCCATCCCCAATATAACATCGAAATCAACCATGTCCAGAAGCAACAAATCTACACGAGTCTCAAGACCCCCAATCACAACTATACAAGAGCGATGGACTCGATCCACCACAATAGAATCACCCACCGGTGTAGACACATAAACATGATCACTCAAAGAATCACTAGGCATAACCAAATATGGTGCAAAATAGGATGACACATACGAGTACGTAGACCCTAGATCAAATAACACTGAAGCATATCTATCACAAACCAGAACCATACCCGTAATAACTACATCTGAAGCCTCATCCTCGGGCCTGGCTGGGAGAGCATAACATCGGGGTTGGGTCCCATCGCCCTAAACTACATCTCTGGGACGGCCTGCTGCTGGCTGGCCTCCACCTCTAGCGGTTTGAGCTCCATCTCTAGCACCTCTACCTCCACCTCTAGCACCTCTACCCCCACCTCTAGTTGGCTGGGCGGCCTGTGGAATACCTGGTGCCTGAACCATAGCACGGGAACCCTGCTGCTGCGACTGAGTACCCACCAACCTCGGACAAGCCCTCCTGTATGACCATACTCACCACACTAAAAATTCTACCTGAGTGCTGCAGCTGAGGAAACTGAGACTGACCCTGGCGACCTGAATGACCACCCCGAAAACTTTGGAATGGTAGTGCATTGATAGAAGCTGGTGGTCAACTGTAGGGCTGCTGATCAGGATACTGCATGTGAAAACCACGACCACCTGAAGCACCATGAGAAACCTGAAACGCTGACTGAAAGGGCCTAGGAGGATGGCCTCTACCATACAAATCCCTGCCTCCAGACGAGGCACCGCTAAATCTGCCTGAATAACGGGGCCTCTTGTCTGATCCATGACCACCTCCCTACGATAAAACCATCTCCACTCTCCTGGCCATATTGGTCGCCTCTTGGAAAGTAATCTCACTCCCAGTCTCTCTAGCCATCTGAAGATGAATTGGCTGAATAAGTCCATCAATAAACCTCCTCACACACTCTCTCTCTCTCGGTGGGGAGTATGACGAGAGCATTGTAAGGCCCCATGAAAACTTGTACTCAAAACCGGGTAGCTCGTGGTGCCAAGTCCCGAATATATGTTAGGAATGTGTAAAATTAAGCGAGCCGTGGTTCAGACCCTTTTGGTGCTGATCTATGTTATAAAAAGTTAAGAAATACTGTTTTCCAGGAAATGCAATTCTGCGGTCTAGAATGCGGTCACATAACAGATATGCGGACTGCATAATTGCCGCAAAGTGAGTCAGTGTGTTGGTCGAATTGGAGGTTAAATATGCGGTCTAATATGCGATCGCATAAAGGATATGCGGACCGCATAGTCGTCGCATATTTCCCTTGGGATTTTGTGAGGGGCAATTCTGCGGTGCACTATGAGACCGCATAATGGGTATGCGGACCGCATTTTTACCACATACCCAGGCAGTGTGTTCAGATTTTGGGAGCACTTTTGCGGTCCATTCTGTGGACCGCATTTCCACTCTGCGATCGCAAAGTGCGATCGCATACCTAACTCGGGCTCTTATTTTTCTAAATTTTAAATCCGACCCATTCTTCAATAAAACACCCCAACCCCTTATTTTAACATATTTTTTGAACAAAATTAGAGAGAGGTGAGAGCATTTTAGAGAGAGAAGAAGGAACCCAACATTTAAATCATCCAAATCTTGCATCAATCCTCAAGAATCAAAGAACTCAATCATAAGTTCTTCATCTAAGATGTAAGGTTCTATACCCTAGACTTTAATTTCGAGTTTGGAGTATAAGATGGGTTATTGAGGTATGATTCTTGGGTGTATTAGTATTATGTATAAATGCATGTACAACTTAGGTTTATGGGAAGATTATTGAACATAAATAAGTAAAAATTGGGTTAGGGAATGAAGGAAATTTTGTAAAAGAGATTAGAAATCAAGATGCTCAACTACTATTTGATAAAATGCTCAAATGAGCTAGAATTATAAATATCTTTCTAATTTGTGTTCAATTTTGTTATGTCTCGAAGTAGATGGGCATGGCTAGAATTTCCGGAACGTTGTAGTAAATTAAGAAAAAGCTCTTTGAGGTATGTATGGATAACTTTAACTCTTGTAGAATCCCCTTATTATGACGAGCATACAATATGTGTACCTTTTATGAAAATATGTGAATTGATTGACTTAGTTGATTTCCATACCACCAAGTTATATGTGATTGTGAGAAGTGATTTGATGTGCCTATATTATTATGTGCAAAGTTTGTAAATGCTTGAGGATGTCGACATAGAAGTATGTGTTAACGGATGAAAGAATCTTAATGTGTCCAAACGTGGGAATGTGTATAGTGGCGTAAATAAATGGCAACAAACCAAATGTGTGTGTGTATGAATATGGTTATGTGGTAAGAGCTATGTAACAAATGATAGAAAAGAAATCGTAATTGATGCAATTGAAACAACGGTGGTAATATCATCTGTGACTTGTTGTGGGCAATTATCGTTGTGACTTGAATTGTATACGGGTTATTGTATATGAGGGAATTGGTATTGATGTTTATGAAAATTCTTGTGAATTGTTGTTGTTGTGAAATGATATTCTGGATGGCCTGAAGCCATGTGATTGAACTGTGAACTACTGTTGTTGTGTGAATTGTAATTGTCTGGTGGGATCAGGTTTCGCGCCGCAACACGAAGTTATAAGGTGTGGGTTGTGGTGATAAGGGTGGCCGAGGTAATAAGGGTGGCCGAGGTAATAAGGGTGGAAAAGTGATCGAAATCACTATTGAAATAAAAATATGTGAAAGTTGTGAAATCATTGATGTGATGAAATAATGTTGAAAGGGGAAAAGGGGAGATTGTGGAGTTTGTTTGGCTTTGGTTGTTCCTTTGATCATGTGCATTTGATTGTTGATTCTATTACTATTTGTTATCTATGTATTTCTTGATTTTACTTGGGGTAAAGTTTGTTCATACATACTAGTACAATTCAAATTACTGACGTTCCTTTTGCCGGGGGCGCTACATTCGTATTATGATTGTAGGTGGTTCTATAACAGGTACTCCAGCCCACCGACAGTAGCACTCCTTCACCTCCTGTCAGTTGAATTGGTGAGCCCCTTTCCTCTCGGGGCCCTGCGTGGCTCATGCCGCTTATCCCCCTCGAAAATTATATTTTGGTATTTGCGTAAGGTATAGTCGGAGCCTTGTTACCGGCAAGTATTGTAACACTCTTCTGTATCTCTAAAAGCTCCGTAGACAGGAAATGTGGGTTATGTACTTATGTATTTTGGGCACTATAACTTGTAAACCACGCTAAGTAACTATGTATGTTATGTAAATCTCGTAAGAATGTGTTTAAAAATATAAATGGCTATTTCACTTGGTTAATGGGTAATGGAAACACAGGGTATCACGTGGAATAGGAAAGGCACCCAGGTCCGCTTGGCTGGGGGCTACCCGGTCGAGTGCCAGTCGCGCCCCTCAGTTTTTGGGGCATGACCTTTCGGCACCACACCATTTCCCTTCCACTCAATAACCGGCTCATTAGGGAACTCATCAAGCCTCATGACTCTCGTTCGGCAGTCAAGTTTAGCAAAGCACGAATAAAGCCAGTCCATTCCCATAATCACATTAAAATCCACCATTTCAAGCTCAATAAGATCGGTCGTGGTAGCACGACCACATACCATGACAACACAATTACTATAAACTCGTGTGGCTGTAATAGAATCACCAACCGGAGTCGATACAAAGAACGACTCATGAAGCTATTCGGGTTCTACCCCAAAACTTGAAGCAATGAATGGGGTGACATAAGACAAAGAGGACCCCAGATCAATAAGAGCATAAAAATCAATGGCCTGAATAGACAAGATACCTGTAGCAACATCTGGGGAGGCCTTTGCACTCTGGCGACCACTCAAGGCGTAAAACCGGCTGGGTACACCTCTACCACGAGCTCCACCCCTAACTACACTGCGCCCTGCTGGGGCTAGAGGACGCACGGATGATGTGGCAGCTGAAGAACCAGATGACTGAGCCAATCCCCTATCCATGCCCTGACTGGGCGCACGACAGTCCCGCTGGATATGACCTCTCACCCTGAATCTATAACACACCGGAATATCCAAATAACAAGTCTCGGAATGGAACCTCCCACACTTGGGGCGTGAAGCCCTCTCCTGCTGCTGTGATCTCCCTCTTGGACGACCGGAATGATGGGGTCTCCTACTGTCTGAACCTAATCTCAAGTGACTGCTCTGCTGATAACTATGCACAGATGGCGGTGCGCTTGCTGAGGACTAGGCATATGATTGGGATGGCCCTGATGGCCCTCTCCCCAAAACTGGTCTCCCTGAGTGACCGCTGATCGGGCCCTGCTGCTACTCTCCCTTTCTGCCTGTATTTTCAACTTCCTAGCCTTTGTGGCCTGAGCGAACCCCACAATCTTCCCATAATTCATATCTGAGTGTAAGGCCGCTGTAGCAGCCTCATTCACCACCAAAGGACTAAGACCCTGAACGAATCGCCGAACTCGAGCATCCATGGTCGATACTAACTGAGGAGCATACTTGGAAAACCTCAGAAACTCCATGTGGTACTCCCAAACACTCATAATGCCCTACTTGAGGACCTCAAACTCTGTGGCACGGGCCGCCATTATCTCGGCAGGCAAGAAGTGGTCCATGAATGCATCTACAAACTCATCCCATCTAGCCGGAAGTCTTCCCTCTCCACGGGAATCCTCCCACATCTCGAACCACGAATACGCTGCTCCCCTTAACCTGTATGAAGCCAACTCAACCCCTTCCGTCTCTGTAGCCTTCATCACTCGAAGGGTCTTATACATTTCATCAAGGAAATCCTGCAGATCGACCTCTAGGTCTGTGCCCGTGAACTCTGGAGGGGCCAACTGCAGAAACTGGTTGACTCTGGAGCTGGCGGAATCTCCCTGTCCGCTGGGGGGCGCAGGGGCATCATGAGATCTCTAGGCCTGAGCGGCCACTAACTGGGTCAACATATGGATGGCTCCTCTAAGGTACCCATCAGAAACCCCGGGACCGGAAGCTGGAATTGCATCAAGATCAGGAATATCAGCGGGAGGGATGGTAGCACCCTCTGCCGCAGTTGGAACAAGAATACTTGGATCTAGAATAGATGGGCCAGGCAGATTCAAGACCGGGGAGTCACTCTCACCCACAGCATCAGGTACATGATTCACAACCACACTTGGGGTGGCATTGGCCCCGAGGCCGAGTCTAGCTCTCTTCTTAGGTGCCATTACTGAAAATTTGGAACAAAGCACGAGTTAGATGTAAATACTACCACTTTTCACTTCACCGCACGATATAGAGTAACAAAGAAGAAGGTAATTTCCTAAATGCCCATGTAGCCTCCAACTTATAGATGTGGTCGACAACACACCGATAAGGAGGACTCTACTAGATACTGCTCTGAGACATCCTAGGACACTTTAAAACCTTAGGCTCTGATACCAAGTTTGTCACCGTGGGGTGCCCCGGTTATTTTTGTCAGAAAGAAGGATGGGTCGCTCCAGATGTGTATTGATTATCGACAGCTTAACAAGGTCACCATCAAGAATAAATATCCTTTGCCTCGGATAGATGATTTGTTCGACCAATTGCAAGGTGCGAGGTTCTTTTCCAAAATTGATCTACGGTCCGGGTATCACCAATTGAAGATCAGAGAACAAGATATTCCTAAGACCGCTTTCAGAACTCGCTATGGTCACTTTGAATTCTTGGTCATGTCTTTTGGGCTAAGCAACGCCCCCGCAGTTTTCATGGATCTTATGAATCGGGTCTTCAAGCCATTTCTAGACTCCTTTGTGATTGTTTTCATTGATGACATTCTTGTTTATTCGCGGAGTCGGGAGGATCATGCCGATCACCTCAGGGCAGTTCTGCAGACCCTTTTTCAGCACCAGTTGTATGCTAATGTGAATTTTGGTTGAAGTCTGTTACCTTTCTGGGCCATGTTGTTTCCAGTGAAGGGATTCAGGTGGATCCCCAGAAGATTGCAGTAGTAAAAGATTGGCCTAGACCCACGACCCCGACGGAGATCCATAGCTTCTTGGGTTTAGCGGGGTATTATTGGAGGTTTGTGGAGGGATTCTCTACCCTCGCCTCCCCTTTGACTAAGTTGACGCAGAAAGCAGTTAAGTTCCAATGGTCCGACGCTTGTGAGAAAAGTTTTTAGGAATTGAAGTCGAGATTGACCTCGGCGCCGATATTGACCTTGCCGGAAGGCACGGAAGGATTTGTGGTTTATTGCGATGCCTACAGGGTCGGTTTGGGGTGTGTGTTGATGCAACATGGGAAGGTTATAGCGTATGCTTCAAGGTAACTCAAGAATCACAAGAAGAATTATCCGACGCATGATTTGGATCTTGCGGCAGTTGTATTTGCCTTGAAAATATGGTGGCATTATCTTTATGGGGTCCATGTGGATGTGTTCCTGAACCACAAGAGTCTCCAATATTTGTTCAAGCAGAAGGAGTTGAATTTAAGGCAGCGACGGTGGTTAGAATTGATCAAGGATTATGATATAGATATTTTATACCATCCAGGGAAGGCAAATGTGGTGGCCGACGCTCTCAGTCGAAAGTCCATGGGTAGTTTGGCTCATTTAGGAGCGGATCAGAGGCCTTTGGATCGGGAGGTTTATCAATTAGCCAGTCTGGGGGTTCGTATTTCGACCTCAGATGAGGGGAAGGTTATGGTGCGTAATGGAGCAGAATCATTACTGGTAGCAGAAGTCAAGGGAAAGTAGCTCATTGATCCAGCATTAGCAGAGATGAAGAAGGTAGTTTTGAATAACAAGACTTTGACATTTTCACTCGGTGGTGAGGATGGTGTATTACGATGTCAAGGTAGGCTATGTGTTCCAAATGTGGATAATCTTCGGGGGAGGGTAATGGCGGAGGCTCATAATTCCAGGTATTCTGTGCACCCAAGTTCTACAAAAATGTACCGTGATCTCAAGGAAATTTATTGGTGGAACGGTATGAAGAGGGGTGTGGCGGACTTTGTATCTAAATATCCGAATTATCAGCAAGTAAAAGCTGAGCACCAACGGCCCGGTGGGTTAACTCAGCTTATGGAAATACCAATGTGGAAATGGGAGATGATCAACATGGATTTTGTGGTAGGGTTACCTCGCACTCAGTGCAAGTTCGGCTCAATTTGGGTAATAGTGAATCGACTCACCAAATCAGCTCACTTCTTGCCAATCAAGTCCACGGATACTGCGGAACAATATGCTCAATTGTATATCAAGGAAATAGTAATGCTTCATGGCACTCCACTTTCTATTATCTCAGATCGAGGGGCCCAGTTCACAGCTAATTTTTGGAAGAAATTTCAGCAAGGTTTGGGTACTCAAGTGAATCTCAGCACGACTTTCCATCCGCAGACTGATGGTCAAGCGGAGCAGACTATTCAGATGCTTGAAGATATGTTACGGGCTTGTGTCTTGGATTTCAAAGGTAATTGGGATGATCACTTGCCACTTATAGAATTTGCTTACAATAACAGATTTCATGTTAGCATTCGGATGGCCCCATTCGATGCATTGTACGGGAGGAGTTGTAGGTCTCCGATTAGATGGTTCGAAGTGGGTGAAGCAGAATTGTTAGGGCTAGATCTCGTGCACCAGGCTATGGAAAAAGTTAAAATCATTCAGGAAAGGCTGAAAACTTCTCAGAGTCGCCAGAAATCTTATGCGGACATTCATCGAAGAAAATTGGAATTCCAAGTAGATGATTGGGTGTTCTTGAGGGTATCTCATATGAAGGGAGTCATGCGATTTGGGAAGAAAGGGAAGTTGAGTCATAGATATGTCGGGCCGTATCGGGTCACTCAAAGGATAGGACAGGTGGCCTATAGACTGGAATTGCCCCCTGAAATGTCATTAGTGCACCCGGTGTTCCATGTGTCTATGTTAAAGAAAGTGGTTGGAGACCCATCCACCATCGTGCCAATCGAGGCTATCGAGGTCAATGAAGAGTTATCATATGAAGAAATTCCGGTCGCTATTCTTGATAGGCAAGTCCACAAATTGAGAAACAAGGAAGTTTCTTCAGTTAAAGTGCTATGGCAAAGTCAACAAGTCGAGGAAGCCACGTGGGAAACGGAAAGTGAAATGAAAGAAAAATATCCCCATCTGTTTGAACAAGTCAAGTAGTGATCGTGCGAACTCTTGTCTCTAAGTAAACTGATGTTGTGTTCAATCTGGTGCAAAGACACCCCATATTTTTCCCTAAATGCTTTAATATTGTAACTCCTCAAGTTGTGCAAGAATTGTATGTGTTGTGATTAATTGAGTCATGTGCAAGCCCCTTTTTGGTAAATGAAAGTTTTGTAAGAACTCATGTGATAAGTGAATGATTAAAGGCAGTGTAGATTGGTAATGATTAATTGGAATACATATAGTGTATTGGAGTGGTTGAACTGTATGGAACTCATTGAAGTGGCCAAATTATGTGCAGGTGTTGAGGTAATGAATTGTATACAAGTTGTAGGGATAATAGGGATAGCGTAATGGTGCTTGGAAATAATGTTTTGGGGGCTCTCTGACAGGTAGATAAGTCTAATTACAAAGGGAACTCTGGCAATATTTTTTTCTTTAAAAAATTGGGAGTTTGCATATCATGTTATCAAAACCAACCTATTTCCAAAATCCTCATTCGAGGACGAATGATTTTAAGTGGGGGAGGATGTAAGGCCTCGTGAAAACTTGTACTCAAAACCGGGTAGCTCGTGGTGCCAAATCCCGAATATATGTTAGGAATGTGTAAAATTAAGCGAGCCGCGGTTCGGACCCTTTTGGTACTGATCTACGTTATAAAAAGTCAAGAAATACTGTTTTCCAGGAAATGCAATTCTGCAGTCTAGAATGCGGTCGCATAATAGATATGCAGACCGCATAATCGCAGCAAAGTGAGTTAGTGTGTTGGTTGAATTGGAGGTTAAATATGCGGTCCAATATGCGATCGCATAACAGATATGCGGACCGCATAGTCGTCACATATTTCCCTTGGGATTTTGTGAGGGGTAGTTCTGCGGTGCACTATGCGACCGCATAATGGGTATGCGGACCGCATTTCTGCCACATACCCAAGCAGTGTGTTCAGATTTTGGGAGCACTTTTGCGGTCCATTATGCGGACCGCATTTCCACTCTGCAATCGCAAAGTGCGATCGCATACCTAACTTGGGCTCCTATTTTTCTAAATTTTAAATCTGACCCCTTCTTCAATAAAACACCCCAACCCCTTATTTTAACATATTTTCTGAACAAAACTAGAGAGAGGTGAGAGCATTTTAGAGAGAGAAGAAGGAACCCAACATTTAAATCATCCAAATCTTGCATCAATCCTCAAGAATCAAAGAACTCAATCATAAGTTCTTCATCTAAGAGGTAAGGTTCTATACCCTAGACTTTAATTTCGAGTTTGGAGTATAAGATGGGTTATTGAGGTATGATTCTTGGGTGTATTAGTATTATGTATACATGCATATACAACTTAGGTTTATGGGAAGATTATTGAACATATATAAGTAAAGATTGGGTTAGGGAATGAAGGAAATCTTGTAAAAGAGATTAGAAATCAAGATGCTCAACTAGTATTTGATAAAATGCTCAAATGAGCTAGAATTATGAATATCTTCCTAATTTATGTTCAATTTTGTTATGTCTCGAAGTAGATGGGCATGGCTAAAATTTTCAGAACGCTGTAGTAACTTAAGGAAAAGCTCTTTGAGGTATGTATGGCTAACTTTAACTCTTGTGGAATCCCCTTGTTATGACGAGCATACGGTATGTGTACCTTTTATGAAAATATGTGAATTGATTGATTTAGTTGATTTCCATACCACCAAGTTATATGTGATTGTGAGAAGTGATTTGATGTGCCTATCTTATTATGTGCAAAGTTTGTAAATGCTTGAGGATCTCGACATGGAAGTATGTGTTAACGGATGAAAGAATCTTAATGTGTCCAAACGTGGGAATGTGTATAGTGGCATAAATAAATGGCAACAAACCAAGTGTGTGTGTGTGAATATGGTTATGTGGTAAGAGCTGTGTAACAAATGATAGAAAAGAAATCGTAATTGATGCAATTGAAACAACGGTGGTAATATCATATGTGACTTGTTGTGGGCAATTATCGTTGTGACTTGAATTGTATACATGTTATTGTATATGAGGGAATTGGTATTGATGTTTATGAAAATTCTTGTGAATTGTTGTTGTTGTGAAATGATATTCTGGATGGCCTGAAGCCATGTGATTGAACTGTGAACTATTGTTGTTGTGTGAAATGTAATTATCCGGTGGGATCGGGTTGCGCGCCGCAATACGAAGTTATAAGGTGTGGGTTGTGGTGATAAGGGTGGCCGAGGTAATAAGGGTGGAAAAGTGATCGAAATCACTATTGAAATAAAAATATGTGAAAGTTGTGAAATCATTGATGTGATATAATAATGTTGAAAGGGGAAAAGGAGAGATTGTGGAGTTTGTTTGGCTTTGGTTGTTCCTTTCATGTGCATTTGATTGTTGATTCTATTACTGTTTGTTATCTGTGTATTTCTTGATTTTACTTGGGGTAAAGTTTGTTTATACATACCAGTACAATTCAAATGTACTGACGTCCCTTTTGCCGGGGGCGCTACATTCGTGTTATGATTGTAGGTGGTTCCATAACAGGTACTCCAGCCCACCGACAGTAGCACTCCTTCACCTCCCGTCAGCTGAATTGGTGAGCCCCTTTCCTCTCGGGGCCCTGCGTGGCTTATGCCGCTTATCTACCCCAAAAATTTTATTTTGGTATTTGCGTAAGGTATAGCCGGAGCCTTGTTACCGGCAAGTATTGTAACACTCTTCTGTATCTCTAGAGGCTCCGTAGACAGGAAATATGGGTTATGTACTTATGTATTTTGGGCAGTATAACTTGTAAACCACGCCAAGTAACTATGTATGTTATGTAAATCTCGTAAGAATGTGTTTAAATTTATAAATGGCTATTTCACTTGGTTAATGGGTAATGGAAACGCAGGGTATTATATGGAATAGGAAAGGCACCCAGGTCCGCTTGGCTGGGGGCTACCCGGTTGAGCGCCGGTCGCGCCCCTCGGTTTTTGGGGCGTGACAAGCATGACAAGCCAAGTCGATGAATCTGGTCTCATACTGGGTAACAGTCATGGAACCCTACTGGAGACGCTCAAACTGCCACCGATAGGCCTCTCTGAGTGATGGGGAGAAACTTCTCCAGAAATAGCTGAGTAAACTACTCCCAATCAAAGCTGGCGATCCGGCTGGTCTAGCCAAATAGAAATCCCTCCACCAAATCTTGGCGGATCCAGACAAGCAAAAAGTAGCAAAATCGACCCCATTGGTCTCAACTATCCCTATGTTCCTGAGAACCTCATAACAGTTGTCTAGATAATCTTGGGGATACTCAGTAGATGCACCACTGAAAGTATTAGCAAAGAGCTTGGTAAACCTATCCAACCTCCACAAAGCATCGGCAGACATAGCTGCTCCATCATCGGTCTGAGCTACCACACCCGGCTGAACTGCTCCAACTAGCTGAACTGCTGGAGTCTGAAACTGGGGAGCTACCTGCTCCGGAGTGCGCGTAGCAGGAGTTTGGGCTCCTCCTCCAGCCTGAGAGACGGCTGGTTCTACAGGAAACAAGCCTGCCCGGGTGACACTCTCCATAAGGCCCACTAGACGGACCAGAGCATCCTGAAGTACTGGGGTATCAATAAACCCCTCTGGGAATCGCCTCAAATGGGAAGAACACAGGTGCTTTGCTTTTATGGTGGTATTCTTGGGTCTTCTGGTATTTCATACGAAAGATGGAAATATCGATATACGGATAGCTGGAGTCGTCAACACTTTGCTTACTCAGGACAAAAGCACCCTCGCACCTATGATAGTGTATGAAATCTTCCACGCTCTCACAGCCTGCAAAGCCGGAGGATACTTTTTTGAAGGGTGCAATTGTTGCTATAGATGTGGATGATTGAACATCTATATCATCGTCCTCAATACATGAGCTATGGGTCGACAGAGAAAAACTACATAGAGGAATTTTATACAAGGGTCGATGGGTTTAGCCTGCCAGAAGGGGTCACAGAATGGATATCACATCTCCGTTCCATCACTGCAGACCAAATAGAATGGATGTTCGGGTGGCTTCCTATAGATGAAATCGTATACATGCTAGCTACCGGACCTTACTTCCTCCTGATGGGTCTCAGAAGTATCCAGCCTTATTCCCCATACCGGGTTTTGAGACAGTTGGGGAGATCTCAAATAGTTCCAAAAGATGAAGACCTTAGTGCTCAGGTAGTCGAGATTGGTCCTGATGGTCAGTTTCATGAAGCAGTAGTCTGCCAGATTTGGAGCGAGTGTCAGTACCTGACGGCAAATACCTATGTGTGTGATCTATCTAAAGGTGAAGTTTCACCAGGGTACCTTGCTTGGTATAAAAAGGAAATTGAGTTTGGAAGGGCGGCCAAAAGACCCCATCTTCAAGAATTTGTTGAGGCATTACAAGCGCAATGGGATTGGTTGGCCAAAGAAAATGAATATAGGGCTACCATAAGCAAGCTGGAAAAGCAAGTCAAGGACCTTCAATTCGAGAATGGTTTGCAAGACGCCGCAGACGAGGGTGAGAAGAAAAAGCTAGCCAAGGAGAATGAAGCCCTTCGAGCCCAGATTCGGGAAATGAAAATAGCAGCTGAAAATCCCACCAGAAGTGCAAAAGATGAAAAGCTTATAAACAACCTTAGGCAGAAGGTGAGTGAGTATGGTTTTGATTTGAACAAGGCGGAGGGTGAATTAACAAGGGCTCGAACAAAATTGACTAAGAATGCGGAAGAACGAGAGCGCTTGGTTAAACAGTTAAAAGAAAGATATGACAATGAGGTTGTGGGGTTGAAGAAAAAGGGTAACCATCTTTGAGAACAAAATGATCAAGCAAGCAAAAGACTTTAAGGCAGAAAGAGAACATTGTTATGCAGCAATGGCACAATTAAAAAGAGATTTGCAACAACTTCAAGAACAGAATCATATAGCTGAACAAACTTTGGAAGCTAGGGCCCAACAGATTGGGCGTTTGTTGCAAGAAAAGGGCGTCATAAGAGAAAGGGTCAGAAGGATCGCCGACTACATCACAATGAAATGTAGTAAGTGTGAGGACATGACTAGATCCATGTTCTTCGCCACTGTGATGACCTTTGTCCGCCAAATAATGGAAGATCTCTACCATCTCCAAGGGAATTTGGCGCGTAGGCCCATGGAGAGACTGAATGATGTCCCGCGGGCCCCAGGAGCAGTTGAGGCATTAATGTATTCATGATTTTCATTGGAGTCTGTTAGTCTGTATTTTCATCTTGGAGTCTGTTAGTCTGTTTTCTAGTCTGTGTTTTCATCTTTCCATTGTAGTATGTTAGTTTCTTCTTCAAGTCTGTTAGTTTTTTGAGTCGTGGTAATCAAAACGTTCATTTTATGCAAAAATTTGAAAATTTCAAAATATTTTTATTATTTATTTTCACACTTATCGCCCAGAACTACGCAAAGATCTGATTCATGCGGGGTCATGATACGTAGGCAATCTCTATAGGATTTGATCATAACCAAACAGAAAAAGAGAGATAAAAGAAAAAAAAGAGGGAAAGAGAGAGGAAAAACAAGAGAGAAAAGAAAAAGAAAAGAGAGAGAGAGAAAATAAGAAACCGTGAGAAGGAAACAATGGCAAAACAAGAAAGAGAAATGAGAGAATAAAGAACAATGAGAAATCAAGCAAAGAAAGGCAAGAGTGGAAAAAGAAAAGTTTCCAAATGGAAATTAAGGAAAAGCCGGGATGACGCAAGCAAACGATCAGATGCATAATAGAAATGGTTAGCTGCTTAGGTGTATTCATTCCCTAATGTGCGGTTGCCTATCTGTTAAGATCTAATCACTAACAAGTTTGTTGTTGACAATCTAGTACAGGAAGGTGGTTAGTTTGTTTGGCATTCTGGCAACTCACCCATACAACACCCGGTCCAAAAACAAGTTGATCATGGCTAATCAAGAGCTTGATGCGAGTGTTATCGATCCTTCGAGAGAGGTGGCAGAGTCGGATGTTAATTTGATGAAAAAAGAGATGTATAAGTTGAAACAACAGATGGCCGAAATGTACCATGCATGGGCAAAAGGGAAACCACCACCAGCTTACCCCGCCAACCCTGCCTTCATCCCGCCATTGGCTCAGTCTCAGGAACCTCCTGCTACCGATTCATCCCCGAGCTTTCCCATTTACCAGCACTACCTCCCAAACACCACCAGCTCCACCACCCAAACCAGTTCCATACCCTCCTCAACCAGCCACTCCCGTCTTTGTGGCACCCCCACCCGCTACACTCTACAGGTCTTCCAACGAGCCTTTATTCCAAGCCCATATCAACCAATATTACCCCCCGGAGCCCACTTTCAAAGCTCCAGAACCCTATTCCTACACTACTCGTTTTGATCTCCCTGTGGAAACTGAGAAGCCATCTAAAAACCCCGAATAGGAGGAGATGTTTAGGAAAGTTAAAATCCTAGAACAGTCATTCAGAGACATGCGGGGGTTGGGAGGTCAGGTAAGTGTGGTTTACAAAGATCTATGTCTATTTCCAGATGTGCAATTGCTGGCAGGGTTTAAGATGCCCAAGTTTGATTTGTACAACGGGCACGGTGATCCAGTGGCACACTTGAGAGGTTTTTGTAGCAAAATGAAGGGAGCTGGCGGGAAATACGAGTTGCTAATGGCATATTTCAGTCAAAGTCTGAGTGGTTCGGCGCTGGAGTGGTACACCCGACAGGATCACAGAAGATGGTATACATGGGATGATCTAGCCCAAGCATTCGCTTGTCATTTCCAGTACAATTTTGAGATTATTTCAGATCGGCTGTCCTTGACAAAGATTGAGAAAAAGCACAATAAAAGTTTCAGGGAGTATGGTTTCTGGTGGAGAGAATAGGCAGCAAGGGTTGACCCTCCAATAAAAGAAAGTGAAATGGTGGATTATTTTCTGTAGGCCTTAGAACCTACTTATTACGGTCATCTGTCATCAGCTATAGGCAAGTCCTTCAATGAAATGGTGAGGATGGGTGGTATGGTAGAAGAAGGGCTCAAGAAAAACAAAATCATGAGCTATTCGGCTATTAAGGCAACCACCCAGGCCATTCAATGTGGAACTGGGGGAGTGATTGGAAAGAAGAAGAAAGAAGACGTGGCAACAATTGATTCGGGAGCTTGGTTCGGACCTAGAGGCTCACCTCACCACTATAATCAGCCTCGACCCCACCACCAAACTTACCCCATACCCCGTATAATCCACCCCAACATTACTACCTACCACCAAACCCCCATTTCTCTGTCCACCATGCCAAAACAAACAGCCAACCCCCCGCCCACGCACAATGGCGTGCGCCAGCCCCATATAATACCTACCCAGCTCCACAAAATGCCTATCCACCCCCACTAGCCTACCGAAACCCTCCTGGATCAGGTTTCTGGCCCAATCAAGATTTAAGAACGAGAGGTTGCAGAAGAAGAAAACCTTCACTCCATTGGGAGAGTCCTATACTAGTTTGTTTCACAGGTTGAGACAATTGGATATGCTGAGGCCGATCAAGCCAAAACTGCTAAATCCTCCCCCGAGAAATCTTGATCATTCTGTAAGTTGCGAATATTGTTCTGGTGCTCCGGGGCACGACATGGAGAAATACTGGCAATTGAAAAATGCTATTCAGGAGCTCGTTGATACAAATCAGATTGAAGTCCAAGCTCCGAAAGTGCCCAATATCAACTAGAACCCATTGCCGGCCCGTTATGAGACAAACATGATCGAGATAGTGCATAAGGGAGGGGATCTTAAGAAGCCTTCACAGACCTTCATGATGATTCGGTCCAGTGAGGTCAGGCCGGTTGAAAAGTCAACAAGTGAGAAGCTAGTGATCAAGTTGAACGGGACAAATAGTGAACCATCTGTAGTAGTCAAGAGGGGGTCATCAAGTGATTCCCCGGCAAAACAAGAAAGAACAAAAGTGGTTGTGCCAGGGGTGGCGAACAAGCCTGTTGTAATTGTGGAGGGGGCCCGCACAGATACCGTCATTATCAAGCCTATAACCCAGTTACCGATAGTCGATAGCAAGGTTGTCCCTTGGAATTATGAACAGGTGACAGTAACGTACAAAGGGAAAGAAGTTAAAGAAGAAGACTATGAGACTCACGAATTGACTCGGTCGGGGAGATGCTTTGCCCCCTAAGAGCTAAGAAAAGCTAAAACCTCCAAAGATAACCCAGTGCTAGTGAAGAAAGCTGTGACCGAAGAAGAGGCAGAAGAGTTTTTGAGAAGGATGAAAGTGCAAGACTATTCCATTGTGGAGCAGTTGAAGAAGATGCCTGCTCAGATTTCACTGTTGTCATTGTTAATCCATTCAGACAAGCACCATCGAGCCTTGATGAAAATCCTGAACGAGGCCCATGTTCCTTACAAAATCTCAGTAAACCATTTGGAAAAGATAACCAACAAGATCTTTGAGGTAAATAGAGTCACTTTTTCTGATGATGAGCTGCCCGTGGACGGTATTGAGCACAATAGAGCCCTTTACCTTACAGTGAAATGCGAAGATTCCATGGTTACTTGGGTATTGGTCAACAATGGTTCTAGTGCGAACATTTGCCCTCTCTCTACTTTAAACAAGTTGAAAGTGGATGATAAAAGAATTCACAAGAAGAGTATCTGCGTTCGGGGATTTGACAGTGGAGGGAAAGATTTAGTCGGTGATATAGTGCTGGAGCTGACAATAGGACCAGTTGAATTTATCATGGAGTTTCAGGTGCTAGATGTGGCTGTATCTTACAATCTGCTATTGGGTCGACCCTGGATTCATGCCGCCAAAGCAGTCCCGTCTACCCTGCACCAGATGGTCAAGTTTGAATGGGATAGATAGGAAATCGTTGTGCATGGCGAGGATAATTTGTGTGCTCCCAGCGGTGCCATTGTTCCGTTCATTGAGGTTGAGGACGATAAGGGGCCTAGGGTCTACCAGGTTTTTGACACAGTGTCGGTCGAGAAAATTCCAGAAGGGAAGTGCATTCCAATTCCGAAGGTAGTCGTCGCATCATTCATGGTAGCCGTTAAAATGTTGAAAAATGGTTTTGTACCTGGAAAGGGTTTGGGTGCATCTCTGCAAGAAATCGTACAACTGGTGTCTCTCCCCAAAAATTTGGATACATTTAGTTTGGGATTCAAGCCCACAGGCGCAGATGTGAAAAGAGCCAGAAAGTTGAAACAGAGGGCGCGGGTCCTCCCAAAGCCTGTCCCACGTCTCTCCAGATCATTTGTCAGGCCTAGGACCAAGAAACGCCCAGTAACAACATTTCCCAGTTCTATGGTTGGTCTTGATAAGGAGCTGATTGAAAGGTTCAAGAAGTTGTTCAACGATGTGAACATGGTGGAAGTTGGAGAGGGTTCTATCAAGGCGGATGTGCAATTTGTTGGGCCCAGTGCAAAGATTAACAATTGGGAAGCTACTCCTCTCCCTACTAGGAAGGAGTTTTGGTAGTTTGCTTTGATTTTCTTTCAATTTATCTGGATTATTCCAGGGTTGTAATTCAGATTATATGTTCCGTTCGTTTGGATGGATAAACCTTGTTATCTTTCAATTTCAATGAAATGCAATTTCCCTTTTTCTTCATTCCTGATAGTTTTATTTTTGTTTTTCTTTTCTTCCTTGTACAGTTCTTTTTATGTTGGTTTCAATGATATGACATGCATGAGAAATCTTCAGCCCAGTCTTAAAAGCCAATCTAATTCTGAAATAGTAATTCAAGAAATAAAGTGTGATGATGAATCGGAATATGATGAGGATGAGGCCTTTGAAGAGATTAGTAAAGAATTAAGCTATTTTGAAGAAAAACCCAAGCCTAACCTGAGTGATACAGAAGCAATCAATTTAGGGGACCCAGATAATATCAGAGAAACTAAGATAAGTGTCCATCTTGAATCTCAACTCAGGGAGGAGATAATTAAAGCATTGTTTGAGTACAAAGATATTTTTGCATGGTCATATGACGACATGCCGGGTCTAAGCACTGACTTGATGGTTCACAAATTGCCCACTGACCCGGCATTCCCTCCCGTCAACCAGAAGTTGAGGAAGTTTAAAACAGACATCAGTGTAAAGATTAAAGAAGAGGTCACAAAGAAGTTTGAGGCAAAGGTCATTCGAGTCACGCGGTATCCCACTTGGTTAGCCAATGTCGTGCCTGTACCAAAGAAGGATAGTAAGACCAGGGTGTATGTTGATTATCGAGATCTCAACAAGGCAAGCCCAAAGGATAACTTCCCATTGCCAAACATCTACATTTTGATTGATAATTGCACAAACATGAGATTGAGTCTTTTGTGGATTGCTATGCGGGCTATAATCAGATCCTAATGGATGAGGAAGATGAAGAGAAGACGGCATTCATCACTCCATAGGGAACATACTACTACAGGGTCATGCCTTTCAGTTTGAAAAATGTTGGGGCAACTTACATGAGGGCAATGGCGACCATATTCCATGACATGATACACAAAGAGATCGAGGTTTATGTGGATGATGTAATTATAAAGTCTAGAAAGCAGTCTGACCATGTAAGAGATTTGAGAAAGTTCTTCCAAAGGTTTCGCAGGTACAATCTTAAGCTCAATCCTGCCAAGTGCGCATTTGGGGTGTCGTCTGGAAAACTGTTGGCATTCATAGTCAGTCGTCGAGGTATTGAATTGGACCCGTCAAAGATCAAAGCTATCCAAGAATTGCCACCCCCAAGGAACAAGACTAAGGTGATGAGTTTATTAGGGAGGTTGAACTACATCAGCAAGTTTATTGCTCATCTTACGACAACTTGTGAGCCTATCTTCAAACTGCTGAAGAAGGATATTGCGGTCAAGTGGACAGATGAGTGTTAAGAAGCATTTGATAAGATAAAGGGGTAATTTTCAAACCCACTTGTGTTGGTGCCACTAGAACCGGGGAGACCTTTGATTCTGTATTTGATGGTCCTGGACAATTCATTTGGTTGTGTGTTGGGTCAGCATGACATCACCGGCAGGAAGGAGCGGGCCATCTATTATCTCAACAAGAAGTTCACATCTTAAGAGGTTAAATACACTCACCTTGAGAGGACATGTTGTGCCCTAACTTGGGTAGCACAGAAGTTGAAGCATTATTTTTCATCTTACACTACTTACCTCATCTCTGACTTGGATTCGCTAAAGTACATCTTTCAGAAGCCTATGCCCACAGGGAGGCTCGCAAAGTGGCAGATTTTGCTCACGGAGTTTGACATTATCTATGTGACTCGGACTGCGATGAAAGCCCATGCATTAGCCGACCATTTGGCTGAGAACCCGGTAGATGAAGAATATGAACCTTTGAAGACTTACTTCCCTGACGAAGAGGTGATGCACATTGATGAGCTGGAACAGGTTGAAGAGCCAGGTTGGAAACTTTTCTTTGATGGAGCTACTAACATGAAGGGCATGGGGATAGGAGTTGTACTCATTTCTGAAACAGGGCATCACTACCCTATTACGGCTCAGCTTCGTTTCTATTATACTAACAACATGGCTGAGTACGAGGCATGAATTTTGGGTTTGAGGTTGGCTGCCGACATGGGTGTCCAGGAAGTCTTGGTCTAGGGAGACTCAGACCTTCTGGTGCACCAAATTCAGAGAGAATGGGAAACATGGGATCTGAAACTCATATTGTATCGACAATGTTTGCATGATCTTTGTCAGCTGTTTCGATCGGTAGAGTTCAGGCATATTCCAAGGATCCATAATGAGGTTGCCGATGCTTTAGCTACTTTGGCGTCAATGTTACATCACCTAGATAAGGCTTATGTTGACCCTTTGCATATTCAGGTCCATGATCAGCACACTTACTGTAACATGGTGGAAGAAGAACTTGATGGTGAGCTGCGATTCCATGACATCAGGGAATACATCAGAATGGGAGTATATCCGGTACAAGCCACAGATGATCAAAAGAGAACAATTCGTCGTTTGGCAAGTGGATTTTTCTTCAGTGGAGGAGTTTGTACAAAAGAACTCCAGATCTTGGATTGTTAAGATGTATAGATGCTAGACAGGCCATAACTATCATGACCGAAGTTCATTCTGGAGTCTGTGGACCACATATGAGTGGGTACGTTCTGGCAAAGAAGATTCTCCGAGCAGGTTATTATTGGCTCACCATGGAGCGAGATTGTATCAGTTTTGTGCGTAAATGTCATCAATGCCAAGTACACGGAGATTTGATTCATTCTCTGCCATCTGAATTGCACACAATGTCTGCACCATGGCCTTTTGTCGCTTGGGGCATGGATGTCATTGGACCGATTGAGCCAGCAGCATCCAATGGGCACAGGTTCATTCTAGTAGCCATTGATTATTTCACCAAGTGGGTTGAAGCTAAAACTATCAAGTCTGTGACTAAGAAAGCAGTAGTCAATTTTGTGCACTCAAATATCATTTGCTGGTTCGGGATCCCGAAGGTAATCATCATAGATAATGGTGCTAATCTCAACAGTCATTTGATGAAAGAGGTATGTCAATAGTTCAAGATTACGCATCGCAATTCCACCCTATATCGCCCCAAGGCGAATGGAGCAGTCGAGGCAGCCAACAAGAACATAAAGAAGATACTCCGGAAAATGGTGGAAGGTTCCAGGCATTGGCATAAAAAGTTGCCTTTTGCGTTGTTGGGTTATCGCACTACTGTTCGCACTTCAGTAGGTGCGACTCCTTATTTATTGGTATATGGCACTGAGGTAGTGATACCCGCAGAAGTTGAAATTCCTTCCCTTCGAATTGTTGCTGAGGCCGAAATTGATGATGTTGAGTGGGTCAAAACCCGCCTAGAACAATTGAGTTTGATCGATGAGAAAAGATTGGCAGCAGTATGCCATGGCCAAGTGTATCAACAGAGAATGACAAGAGCATATAACAAGAAGGTGCGTCCACGGAAATTTGAAGTGGGTCAACATGTATTGAAACATATCCTTCCACAACAGGCTGAAGCAAAAGGCAAGTTCGCCCCAAATTGGCAGGGGCCGTTCATCGTAACGAGAGTGTTGTCCAATGGTGCTTTGTATATAACAGATATAGAAGGCAAATGTGTAGAAATGGCTATCAATTCTGATGCGGTCAAAAGATATTTTGTATGATTTCTTTGGTTAAATTGTATTTGTTTGTACTTGGCATGTTTTGAAGATTGGAATGATGAAGGCATTTTGTTCTGCTATATAAACACTTTATCCTTTGTTACCCCTTTGAGCCTTATTTATTTCCTTTCATACCCCTCTTTTGGAATCAGTAGAAAAGTTTAGAAACGCGAGCGCAAAAGATAAGTAATGAAAAAGAGAGAAAAAGAGAAAGGAAAAAGAAAAAAAGAAGAAAACAAAATAGAAAGAAAAAGAAAAGAAAAGAGAAAATCACAACAAAATAAAGCAATTCTTATGTCATGAACTAGGTTCGACCTGATTCCTTTTAAAGATACGTAGGCAGCCTCACAGTTCGGTCCCATCAAAGTAAAAATTCAAAAGCCCCCAAGCAAAGAAACTAGGGCAAAGGTTGTGGTTGTTGTAAGAAATTTGATTCCGAAAGTTGTAATCTTGAACCCATTTGAATTGTTTTGAGCCTTTTGATACCCTTTATTTCTAACCCTATTCAAAAGCCCACATTACAGTCCAAAAAAAGAGCTTTCGATCAGTCTTCGAGAGATGCCAAGTCGAGCAAGTAAAGGTAATTCATATTAGGGGCAACATTCCGGTCCAAACAAGGAAATGAAAAATGAGAGAGACTTATCGGTGAAAACCCTCGCGGGCACCGTAAGGCGACGAAAGCTGAGAGAAATCAAAAATGAGAGAGTCTTATCGGTGAAAACCTTCACAGGCACCTTAAGGCGACAATGAGTAGAGAGATAAACAAATGAGAGAGGTTTGTTGGTGAAAACCCTTCGGATCACCGCAAGCCAAACAAGGACAAGGTTATGGTGAAGAAATTGGGTTTTGAAGATCTCGTGGCGTAAAGTACGGCCACTGAAAGTTGATTAGTTGGATAGACTGGGCCGATTATGTTACAACCCATATCCACATGTGTTAGTTCATGCCATATACTAGTTAACATAAATACAAGAAGGAATTATCTTTGAGATGATAAGAAGTCAATTCTATTGGTCTTAAGTGATACAAGAGTGTATAAGGGTGATTAACCAGTATTAGAAGTTAAACGAATCAAGGATGTTGTAACTCGTATTTTCATGTAATCTAGCGGTGCTTAATACACTCAAGAGGTCATTTATTAAGGTATTTTAATCATATAATATCCGTATCATAAGTCATGAAGTCAAACGAGTTATGAAACAAAAGTCGACAAAAGTTGTCGCAACTTAGGTTCATAATTTTACTTAAACATTGGGTCAAATGTTTCTAATCTTTTCTCATAATTTACAAGGAATTACGGGGTTATCTACCAACCAAATTAAATATCTATGAGTCTAGTTTCCAATGCATTAAACCGTTCATCGATACAATCTCGGAGTAGAGAGATATTTGTGTTTTCGCGAGACTGCGCCAAGCACCTCTCTATGGGGCCCACTAAGTCGGTTTAAGATATTTGGACCTATATAGGATGACTCCAACCCATTTTAAGTCATTTCTTTTCACTATTTTCAGACCTTAGAATCCTAGGAACATCCTCTCAAGGTTCTCTCAAGATTCAAGACCCAAAAAAGGGCAAACAACACAAATCAAGTGTCGGGAATTCCGTGGCGCTAGTAAGTCTCTTGTTCTTCTTGTTGTTGCTCATTTTTGTGTCGTTCCAGCTCGTGTGGGAGGTTGTTTTAAAGGGTTTATGTTCTGTAAAGTACTCCCTAATGTTCTTAATATCAATCCTAGGTGATTTCAAGCCTTCTAAAGTGATTCTAGTGCTGAAAAACACTAATTGATCGCTAGTTTCATTTTTTTGTTGTTGTGGCAGCATTGGAGGAATATTTCTTGGAAATTTAAGGTAAAATTGGAGTTGTTCTTTCTGTATAAAGGTAAGGAACCTCTTACTCTATATGTATTTAAGATTATCCAAGTTGCGGCTAAGCCATTATAGCTAGAACTTGTGAGATATATATCGAAAGGCTTGGTAGTAATGTTATTGTTTTGTGGACTGTTTTGCGTTGTTGTTGGGCTGCATATTTTACTACTATCTTGTGGAGTTTTGGAGGAGGAAGGGTGTGGATAAACACCATATATATGTAGGGTTATGGGCTGATAGCTATTCGTAACATTTCCAGGTTGTTTGACACGACTACGGTGGTCGTCGTATGTATGGAGTGATTAGGCTGTGTGTGGACTATTTTGGGAGGCTCAATATGTTTATTATTGATGTTGTTTGGGCTGTTTGGTGACTGTTTTGAATGGTGTGAGGTCATATATATAGGGGAGGTGCTGTCCGTTTCATCGTAAAATAGGTTGTGGTCGATACATAATAGTTATGACGCTTAAATGATAATGATAGTATCGTTTCTCTTATTGTAGACTAAGGAGTTTTGACAATTGCATAGCTTGAGATTGGGGAAGTATATACATGGTATGTTAGGATATCCCTTTCCTTCTTTTGCACGACTCCGATTGTACATAATGTAATGAACGATCTTCCAAGATACTCTACTCTTAGAAGCTAGCAGTATTTACATTGTTTTCCCTCTTATGGAACGATTGATGTTAATGTTGCTTCTCTTAGTCTTATGTTATCAATGTTATTGGTACTTCCTGATTCTTATAAGGTTCATAGTGAAGAGTTAGTCCTAATAACGTGTACAGAGGATACCGACCTTACGCCACTCCGAAAGGTTTAGAATGTGATTCCATGAGTCGAGCATGCATTATATATATGTATCTATTTTACTCTACCGAGCCATGCTATAGTTGGTCGGGTACGGCACCTATTGTGCAACCACTGATCAGTTGGGTTTTACCGAGCTCCACGTGGCCGGGTACGATTCTACCGAGCCTATTATGGCCGGGTACGATATGATGATGATGATGCCCACAGAGGCGAATGCTTTAAAGGTTTATGTATTTATACATATGTATCATGCATTTCATGTAAGTAGCCCTCAGAGGTACTAAGATGTTACAGGTTGTATATTCTCTATCCTTGCTTACATTACTGATCGTATTTATGGTTCCTTGCCTTACATACTCAGTACTTTATTCGTACTGACGTCCTTTTATTTGTGGACGCTGCATGTCGTGCTGCAGGTCCTGATAGACAGGCAAGTGCAGCTCCCCCACCACAGTAGACTGTCCAGTTCAGCGGTGATTGGCGAGATCCCTTCTCCGGACTTGCCTTGGTCTTGGTATGCAATTTTTGTTATAGACATTATGGGTATGTCGGGGCCCTATTTCGGCTATGTTGCAACACTTATATTCTTTTAGAGGCTCATAGACAGGTGTCGACTCATGTATAGTTTGGTATGCCTTGTCGGCTAGTTTTTGTTGTATAGTCTTTCATAGTAGCGTGGTAGCTCATACCTTATATGTAGTTTCTTGATTGTCTAGTCATCCCCTGCTTTGTATGTTCATGCCGTCATATTTTATTGCTGGTTGTCCATGATCCAGGTCTACCATTTATATTGATCTTGTCATCCCTAAAAGATAATAATGAAGGTTAGATGAAATGTACGTTGGTGCTCGGCAAGTGTGGTCGGGTGCTAGTCATGGCCCTCCTGTTTGGGTCGTGACAGATTCGAGGCAAGACGCTAACATGATCATTGGTGCCAGCTACTCCACCCAGATAAGTCTCTTTTCTTTTTCCTTTCTAGCAGTCATCCAGTTTTGGATTTTTCTTATCCTTAACTCTCAAAGTCATTGCATTTAATTTCTTTTGGGTTTTATTCCTCTAAGATGTTTTCAATGTCAGTTTTGTTCAAATAAGAAAGGATTTCAAAGCTCACTACCAACTCCCAAAATTGCACGAAGCACAGTTGGCCAGAACATACCAAAGATAGTATGATGTAAAGTGGGATATAAAGTGCCAGCGAAAGTTCCATCGGTGGAATGATTTAGTAATTTCATGGGAGATGCAGAGGTTCAGAAAAAGGGGTCAAAGATGTAAAACAACGGTTTGGGTATAGAACACTCGGGGTCATCCAGGATCATGTGGGTTGAAAGTCAGTCAGAAAGTCAAACGGTTCTTGGCCAGTTCGGGGAAGTCGATCAAAGATAAGCACGGCAGCAGAGAGGTCAACTTCAGCAAGAATGCCATCAACTAACCACCACATTTTAAACTGACAAGATTTTTCTTTGACTGAAACAGGGGCAGGAAATTTCGTTTGTTTCAGAGAAACCCTCCGTAAGGAAAGGCAAACACCAAACAGGTTTAACCGTAAATTCTCAAGACTCGCCTGGATAATTGGATTTAATTCGAAGTTCTCAGGACCCTCCTGGAAAATGGGACCTAGTTTAAAATTCAAAACAATCGTAAGCAGCAAGATCTAGCATAAATGTACCCCAAAGGAATATAAGTTGGTTTCAAGGTTTTCATTCTTGAGATAGGATTCAATTAGGAGTTGTCAGGACCCTCCTGAATAATGGGACTTAGCTTTAAGATTTCCATTAGATAACAAAATTTAGCATAAGTTCTGCTGTAGGGTAGTATAATTCAGCCGCAAAAGTTGTCACTCTAAAGATAAGACTTGATTTTTGGTTTTCAGGACCCTCCTGGATAATGGGGTGTAGTTTTAAGACCCTCTTAGATAACAAGATTTAGTGGAAGTTACACCTTTAGAAGATATAACTTAGCTTTAAAAACTATGATTTTTAACTAGGAGTTTTCAGGACCCTCCTGGATAATGGGATCTAGCTTTCAAATTCTTAGTAATATTTGGTAACATGATTCAGTTTATCACTCACAGATGTGCCCAGCTACCAAACTGGGGCAGAACATTTTTTTTTGTTTTGTCTATTTTGTTGAAATCAGGGGCCCACTTGGAGAGCAAGGGAATACAGTTAAGGTTTTGACAATTAGGCGCCCACCTGGAGAGCAAGGGAATACAGTTCAAGTTTTGGCAATCAGGCGCCCACCTGGAGAGCATGGGAATATAGTTCAAGTTCAGCGATCAGGCGCCCACCTGGAAAGCACGGAAATACAGTTCAAGTTTTGGCAATCAGGCGCCCACCTGGAGAGCAAGGGAATACAATTCAAGTTTCGACAATCAGGCGTCCACCTGGAGAGCACAGGAATACAGTTAAAGTTTTGGCAATCAAGCGCCCACCTAGAGAGCACGGGAATACAGTTAAAGTTTTGGCAATCAGGCGCCCACCTAGAGAGCACGGGAATATAGTTCAAGTTTTGGCAATCAGGCGCCCACCTGGATAGCAAGAAAATACAGTTCAAGTTCAGCAATCAAGCGCCCACCTGGAGAGCACATGAATACATTTCATGTTTTGGCAATCAGGCGCCCACCTGGAGAGCACGGGAATACGGTTCAAGTTTTGGCAATCAGGCGCCCACATGGAGAGCAAGGGAGAACAACATCAGTTTTAAGGAAGGGGAACAATTTAAATGTCGGTAATCAGGCGTCTACCTGGAGAAAGGGAAAACATCTCAGATTATAATTCGAGTGCAGCAATTAGGCGTCCACCTGAAGAAAAGGAAAAGCATCTCAGATTACAATTCAAGTCGGCAACAAAGGGACTTCGCCGGGAGAATACTTGTCAACAAGAACCACATCAAGTTTGAAGATACAGATAGGATTTTTGTAATGCATAGATCATAGTTTAGCCTAGCTTCTTTTATTTTCGTCATGGTGTAATAAGGAGTTCAGCGGTAGCAGCAACATAAACAACAGTAAAATCACAGCTTCATGGTAGTCCCAGCTACCGAAATTTCCCGAACTACACTGACCTGATTCCTTTATATCCAAGGATATGTAGGCAACCTCGGAAGCAGCGTGCGGTCAAATCTTTCAAAAATGCTTCCCACGGAGTATTCAAACGGGCAAAAATCGCTCGTATCCGCTCATTTTATCTTTGCACGAAAACTCTCTGTGTTTCCGAGCAAAGAGGGGCAGCTATGAGCACGTGATTTTTTCCCTATATGAATTACACCCATAAATTCAAAACAAAACAAAATTTTCCATTATTTGCAATTTCGTAGATTTTTGTAGCATTTTTCGTTAATTGTTTGCATTTGTCTGCGCATATTAATTTTGTTTAATTTATGAAAAATACAAAAATATGTTGCATTTGTATTTAGGATTTAATTTTACATTTAGATTAATTAGCAAATTAGTTGTTTTATATAAAAGGGTAGAAAATCACAAAAATAACTTATTTTTGCATTTTTTAATGTCAATTTTGAATTTTGGCAGTTTTTCCTTTAATTTGGTTTTAATTAATTGTGTTAATTATTATTTAGAATTAATTAGTATTTTTATAGGCTAATTTTGTTTTAAGATTTAATTTAAGTTTTTATTTTTAATTTGAAAAAAAAAAAGACAAAAAGAAAAGGAATTAAGAGATTTTTGAAAAGGGAAAAGGAAAGAAATCAGTTTTGGGCCAATTCTATTCAAATCCCTCCAGGCCCAATCAATACCCCTCCAAACCCAACCAGAACCGGCCCAAACCCGCCCCAATACCCGGTCGACCCCACCTAAAACCAAACGACCCCGTTTTCCGCCCAATCGATCTCAGCCTTTGATTTTATTTGATCTAACGGACGGGAACTGGGTTTCCCTTGATATAAAACTGTCCAAATGCCTAACCCCACTCTCTTTCACTCGTCTCTCACACCCCCTCTCTTCAGACACTCTCATAACCAAACCCTAGCTCCGCCCTCATATCCTCTCCGACATTTATGCCGGGGGCGAGCTCCAAACTGCACCAAATTCATACCACACAACCCCCAGGCCATCCTAAATCCTATCCCCACATCTATTTCCCAAAAATCCCAACGAAATTCCCCCAATTCCAAATCTAGGGTTCGAGCCCTAGAAGACAAAGCCAAGTTCATTCATGCAAGATTATCTCTCCAGTGTTTATGAGTGTTCAAGGCCGATTTTATCACGAAACAATGTTATTCACCTGTCTTGACAAAGAACGTGTGATTAATATTATTTTGCGGTTTAAATTGGGGGTCAGTCACGAGTTCGAGTTGTTGGGTGAGTTCTCTTTCTTTCTTTGTCCATTTTTTTCGTCTTTTCCCTTCCTCCTCTTCTTCTTCTATGATTGTTTGAATGGCATGTCCTTTATCTGAATTTGTTGAAGAGTTTTGAACCTTACTATTCCCTTTTAGATTAATTTAGGGTTCATTTTGTCAATCTTTCAGTTTTTCTTTTTCAAGTTTCTACTTGTTGTTCTTCGTTTTCTTAATTTTATTTTAAGTTATGGCATTTTCTGTTAATTAGCTTGAATTGGGTTTTTGTTAATTTGATTAATTTAGTTTAATTCCGGTTTGGTTGTTTAGCTTAAAAGAAAATCAAGGGTTAGTCCATATTTTGGGCTTTTGTGGTTGCTCATTTTTTTTATTTTTCCTTTCTGCTTCTCGCTCGGATTAGTAATTTGGGGTTCTGATTCTTTTGGTTTGGGCTTTGGGTTCAATGCTGACCCATCCATTTGGGTCTGAACCATTGGTTCAAAATTGACCCATAGTTGGTTTTAGGCTGAAGAAGTAAATAACAAGGATTAAGGGGGTCGGTTTGGGAAAATTGGATAGAGGAATCTCTGAATAACAGAATAGGAAGCTAGGGTGGGGACTTATAGGAAAATCTGATATTTAAACTAAGGACTCTTAAGCTAAAAAAGATATGAAAAAGGTAGAAGTGCAAAACATAGTTCATTTAAGCTGCCCTAGTGCCTTGCCTATAAAGGCACCAAGACTTGATATTCAAGTCAGAGATTTTGAAGAGAGAAAAACCCAGAAAAAAATAAAACGGCTGAAAATTCCAATAGAAATCACTGTTTCATTGAGCTTCTTCTGTGATTTTTGGAGTTTCAATTTCTGAAAGATCAATGATTCTCCTTTTGGGGTTAAAATGGACTGATTTGTGATTTTTGAAAGTTCTGGTTCAAGCTCTTCTGCTATTTACTGTTCCATTGAGTTTTTTTGAGATAATTTCACTGTTCAAATGTTGAATCCGGGCTAACTTCTGCTGCTGCTTGCCGATCTCACTTTCTTTTGGCTTTGTTGTTCAATACCAGGTAACATCTCAAAATGTGGACAACAATTTGATTGCAAGCATGTGTTTTGAATGGAAATTGGATTGAATCCAAGTTGTAGTTGGTTGTTATCTCTTTTGTTTCCTACTTTCTTTCAACATTCTATAGTTTTTTTAAAAAATATATTTGCCACTGAAGTTTTCTGATTATTCGAGTATGGCAAATATAAGTGTGTATTCTTGAGAACTTGGCATAATGTCAAACTTTGGGTGCTTGAAGTGTTCTGCTCTTTAAGTTTTATGATTAGTGAAAATGTGTTCTAATTCGGAGTTTAGTTTAGATGGATTATATCATGTTACGTGTGTTTTGGATGGTGAAGAGATCTGATTATTATTCACATCTTATTTCAATCTTTGATTCTGGTACTCACATATTTAAAAGAATAAGTTCAGGTTGGTTTTTTATCCAAATAATTAGCATGGTGTCTTTTGTGGATTGATTAATGTCAGTATTGAAAGGTTTTTGCTTTGAATTTCCATGAGGAATTTGTAAGCCCAGTTTGTATTCGAATCCAAACACAGACATCTGATAAATTTGAAATCAAACAACTGTTCCTGATGGTGTTAAAAATGGCCTGGTGTACTAGTTACTAAGTGATAGTGAGATCAGTTTGTTTGTGACTAAGTGTGAAAGAGTCATTCGCTTTGGTAGAGACTCGATGCTGAGTCTATGATCCTCATCCCTGGTCCTGCATGGTTTGGGCTCATTGAATGTAGGGCCTTGAGAGGATCCGCAACTAAAAGTGGTCGGCGTTTTGCTTTTGGCTTGTTCTTCGAGCCCAGTGGCTCACTCGTTGATTGCTGGTTCCTTTCAGTAGCCAAATTAGCCCAAACGTGTGCGTAATTTTAAAATCATGAAGCTTGATAATTAATTAGTGTTTGACGTTTAAAATCAGAGCTTTAATTTGCTAAGTCAAGCTCATTCCATGGTAGCATCAGTAATTGGCATTAGTTGAGTGGCTTGAATATTGTGGGGCATAAGAGTCGGGCCTAATGCAAGCCCAGCTGAGAATCAATCAAACTCAGGCACTTTTCTTCTTCAATTATTTCGTCAATTTAGTTTTCCTTATACAATTGGTTCATTTGACGAATTTCAGTTAATTAATATGGTCGAACTATGAGCTCATGGTCACTAAAACTCCGTAAATTTTCTTTAATTAATGGATTGGGTTTTTGATTAATGGAGGTGAGCCATATTATATGACACATATAGTTTATGGCCCTTCGAAATTTAGTTTGAATTCCCTTTTTAAATTGGAATTGAGGTGCGCCGTGCCAAACAAAATAATAATTGCATGGCCCTTGTTTAAGTAATCTTGTTTTGATCCTTAGAATTCGAGGCGTGCCACCTAGTTGAATTTCCACGGCCCTTGCAAAGTTGCAAACGCGTATTTGCTTTAGGCGCGTTATTTTAATAATTTACCTTCCTAAACTCGGGTGCGCATTTATGTGACCCAAATACAAATCTCAACAATGTTAGATAAAATATGTTGCGGAACACGGGTGCATTTATGTGACGTGGTTCAAGACGTATTTTTGATAACGTTGAATTTTTCTTAAAAAATTAATTGAACAAAGCGGTTATAAAGTTAAAATTGCATATAGGTTTTAAAAAGTTTTAAATCAGATAATTGAGCTAATTATAACAGTTGAGCGACCGTGCTAGAAACACGGAACTCTGGAATGCCTAACACCTTCTCTCGGATTAACAGAATTCCTTACCCGAATTTCTGTGTTCGCGGACTATAATACAGAGTCAATCTTTTCCTCGATTTGGGGTTTGAACTGGTGACTTGGGATACCATAATTATCCCAAGTGGCGACTCTGAATTTTAATTAAAAATGATCCTATTTCGATTATCAGTTTAAGTTGGAAAAAACTCCCTACACACCCTTTACGAGGGTGTAGGTAAAAAGGAGGTGTGACAAGTGCTTGGCCTAACCCCGGCGAGGTAGTGACGAGGCTAGGACCAGACTCCAGATAAACCTGTGCAATTATATAATATACATCGAAAAATAAACAGGAATAAACAATTAATATGGGAGGGGGTACATGCTATAGGGGAAATATCGAATCCAAAAGAAACTTAAGAGAAATATGAGAGAACAATTCAAGATTTACAACAAAACTATAATAACAGTGTTGCAGCGCGCAACCCGATCCCTATCATTTAACACTGTTGCGGCGTGCAACCCGATCCATTTATATCACTGTTGCGGCATGCAACCCGATCCAATATAACATTGTTGCGGCGTGCAACCCGATCCAACATAACATTATTGCGGCGTGCAATCCGTTCCATATATAGTATTGTTGCGGCGTGCAACCCAATCCATACATTTATATACCTTTAGCAACAACCATACCAAGAGTCCCGGCAAGGGATCAACAATAAACTTCACTATCCTGGCAAGGGATTCGACAATAAAAGTAAATACGTCCCGACAAGGGTGAAATAGCTATAACCAATCTTAACCCAACTTCTACTCATCTCAGCTAACACCAATACTCAATCATAAGTAATTTCCACGAAAACAAACTTAATCCTTGCTCAATATCGAGAATCATCAATTAAAGCATCTGTAGTACTATTTAAGAACACAAAATAAATTTCAATTTAAGACTCACTGTCATGCTCGACACCAACGTATAGATACTCGTCACCATGCCTATACATCGTACTCAACAAGAAGCAAATAGCAAATAGGACACAACTCCTAATTCCTCAAGCTAAGGTTAGACCGAACACTTACCTCGAACTTCCACACCCAACTCAAGCTTCAAACACCGTCTTTCCTCGTGAATTTGACTCCAAATCAATTGTATCTAGACATAATCAACTTAATAACATCAATAAACGCTAAACAATCCAATTCCAATGCTTAATTATAGCTTTCCCATCATTCTTTCCAAAAAGTCAAAAATTGACTACGGGCTTGGTCAAAACAGGAGCTTCGGAAAAAAATTCGATCACCCATTCACCCACGGCCCCAAATATATATTTTGTTTTGAAATTCGACTCTAAAACGAGGTCAAATTCCCAAATAATCAAAAAGTCTTAACTCTACCCAAATCCCTAATTTTCTACCCTTAATCTCATATTTTAGGCCTAGAAATCTAGTAGGTGTTGATAAAAATGGAAGAAAACGAGCTTAGGATTACATAACTATGAAGCTATGGTGAAGTTCCTCTTCAAAAATCGCCAAGAGGTGTGGAGAAGATAAGTTTATGAAAAATAGTGGAATTACCGTAATACATTCTATTTTTGGAACTTAAATTAACTGGGCAAATTTGCTATATGCGTTCGCGACAGGCTCATCGCGTTCGCGATGAGCTAGGCCTGAGAGACCTTTGCGCTCGCGGAAATAGGCTCGCGTTTGCGGAGAACTAACTCCTCGAGCCTTCGCGTTCGCGTCCAGGTGGTCGCATTCGCATAGGTATAATACCCCTCCCCCTGGCCAGGCTCATAAGCCTTCGCGTTCGCGATACCAGGCCCGCGTTCACGGCCTGGGTCTTGCGTTCGCGTAGAAGGAAATTTCCTTCAGCAAGAATAACTAATCACGTTCACGAGGGTCCTCCCGTGAACGCGAAGAAGAAAATACCAGCACACCAGAAACTGAAAAAACCTGCAACTTTTATGAGTTCAAAAATCTTTCGAAACACATCCGAAACACACCCAAGACCTCGGGCTCCAAACCAAACATACGTACTAACTCAAAAACATCATATGAACTTATCTGTGTGATCAAATCGCCAAATTAACACCTCAAACAACGAATTAAACCTCAAAATCAATGAAATATTTCAAAACTTCTTAAAACATCAAATTTTGCATTTATGGTCCGAATCATGTCAAACGGAATCCGTTTCTTACCAAACTTCATAGAATTATCTTAAATCATATATAAGACCAGTACCGGGCGCCGGAACCAAAATACAGGCTCGATACTAGCATGTTCTAATCAAAATTCATTTCCAAATCCTTTAAACAATTTCTGAAAACACTTTTCTTTAAAAATTCATTTCTCGGGCTTGGTACCTCGGAATTCGATTCTGGGCATATGCCCAAGTCCCATATTTTCCTACGGACCCTCTGGGACCATCAAATCACGGGTTCGGGTCCGTTTACCCAAAACGTTGACCGAAATCAAATTAGCTCATTTTATATCAAAATTTATCATTTTTCACAGATTTTCACATATAAGCTTTCCGGATACGCGCCCGGACTGCGCACGCAAATCGAAATGATGCTAAAAGAGGTTTTTAAAGCCTCGGAATGCAAAATTTCATTTTAAAATAAGTGATGACCTCTTGGGTCACCACACACCACCTCTCTTCACCAAATCCCTTCACCGTAAGAGACCCACCCAAAAATCATCACCTCTGTTTGCAATTACTAAATCACCTCTGTTTGCAATTACTAAATTCCTTCACCGTAAGAGACACACCCCAAAATCGTGCTCTTGCAAACAATTGAGAATATAACTTGGAGTTTATATCTCAATTTTGAAGGAGATCGGTGAAGTTTAGAGTTGTTTTTAGGTAAAATTTCATATTGAAACTCGAAGAAAAAAAGTTTCTGAATTGTATCACGATTGTATTATAATTGCATCATATTTGTTTCATAATTGTATCACAATTGTATCAAAGTTGTATTTGATTTGTATCTGATATATCAATACCTAAAATAATACCTAATACAATTATAATACAATATTGTTTCAGAATTTAAGTTTAGAGTTGTGATTGAAACTTGAAGAAGATGAGGAAGGTCAGAATTGTATCACGATTGTATCATAATTGTATTTGTATTATAATTGTTGCAAAAATTGTAAAGGATAATTGAATCCTTTAATTAAAGGCATTAATAATGAGATGAGAAATTTTTAAGGGAGGAATATATACAATTTGTAAAAAAAACTAGATACTTTCTGAAAACTACAAAACCTAGAGAAAATAAATTAATAAGTTCCTATCATAGTATATAGAAAAACTCCCCAAAAAGAAAGTATGTAGCGAGAGGTCAAACAAGGCTAATTGCAACTATCTATTTTTAGAACCTTGGCTTACATTACATCATGCTTACTATGGCAAGAATTTTAGTGTTGCACTTGCAGTGAACTGTTACTAGTAAATGGCAACTCTAAAACACTTGTACATACCTACAGAAACACCTGTACAGATAACATAATCTAACATCTCCAGTCATCTAATCTCATGAACAACTCTAAATCAATACTAAAATCTTACACTAGCCAGAGTTGCTGGGAGCTACAAAAGTTTGATCCTTGCAACGATTTGAAGTTTAAACTCCTCCTTAAGTTTCGTCTATATATAATAGGAGTTCTTAGATTTGAGGAAGCCTCATATTGACTCTAATTAAATACGTTCAGGCTTCAGCAAAACAGCTCCTGAACGACCATGACACATCCATCCTTTCGAAGCATTTGCTATATCTCCAGAGTAGAGTACGTAGTAGTCTCAGCTATTCAAATCATTTCGAACTTTCTGCTACTCTGCACACCAGAAAATGAGAGAATTACGATACGACAGGTTGAACTTGCAGCAATGAAGATTCCCGCATTGAAGTTTAAAAGTTCCACCGATCCAATTGAAGTTTGGCTTCAGCCATGTCTTTCTGGGCCGATAAAATCAAAATCAGGATCATTAGAAGAAGGAAGGGGGATAACTAGCAATAGCAAGAGTCCATTATATTATTGTCCAAAATAAAAAAGCAAATCACAAAATGTTGAAATTCCAACAAATGATCCTGTAAACCATTATGTTGATTCCTTAATGGAAAAAACAGTGTGAAGATTTCCTTGACAGCGTTGTCGAAAAACGATTATCTGATCCAGCAGCAGATCCTTTTGCTAAAGACTGTCTTTTGCTATGCAAACAAGTGTACGAGAATGCAGATGATGCAATGAAAAAACCAATTGAAGATGTTAATAGAGGATCTTATTACAGTGCTAATGTTGATCTTAGTGCATTGACTACTGATTTAGAAACTTGTATCGATTGTATTAAGGAGATATATGGTGATGATCAAGAATTCATGTCATTTGATGATTGGGCAGGCAAAATTACTGAAGATGCCTTGGAAAAAATTGTCGGCTTTAGCAGTTAAATTATTAAAGATTAACAGATTTAACTTATATGCATTCTCTGTTTAAAAGACAGAATTGGAACTCGCCCTGGGGCGGAGCACTCGTAAAACGCCCCTGGGCTTAGTTCCTTGAGACTTACGCCTCGGCCATCGGGGGTTAAGCTCCGGACACGCCCAGCGTACTGGGATCACCTAATAGAACTTTATGTAATTTTATGTAACTAACCTTGTAAATCCTCAAATTTTCTTAATAAATCGTTGACTATCCAAAATTACTTTTTTCTTAATCATAAATCATTAAGTTGAGAGTATTTTATGTCATAATTAAAATAAAAATTATTGTACGTTATCCAATAGGATTGCTATGATAGTTAATTTTAAATAAATCTTTCATTTAAAAAGTATTATTTATTAACTTTTGTTATTTTTACTATTTAATAGTCCATAATTTTTTTATAATTATTTTTTAAATATTATTTTTTCACGTTTATAAGATACAATACTTATTAATTTAATAGCTCAGTATTAGCTAGTAACTATTTACAAATAGTTAGTTATCATGGTATTGTATGGTGAATTATGTCACTTTATTAACTTATTGAAACTTAAAAATAAATGATGCTAGAGAATCATATTGATATTGTGAATTATGTTTTTATATTAATTCTCTTTCAAATAGAAAGCATATTAAATAAAAGGAGTATTTTAAGATAAATATCAAATTATAATATTGAAATTCTTTCAAGATTCATTATTTCTTAAGAAATACATATAAGATTTTGTATCGAATACATTACTTTTGATGTTTGAGTTGTAATGACGTTGCAACTAACTTGCATATTATGATATATGTCATACTTTTCGTATTATTCATAGTTGAATTACACTTTAAATATTTTAAATAGATTATTTTGTTATAATCTTGTGATTTTAATGTAATTTTTATAATTATTTTTTATTTTATACTATTTTAAAATTTTGAAATTAGTAAAATTTAAAGATCTTTGGGACTTACGCCCCATGTTTCAGGGCTTACGCCTCGCCTCGTCAGAGGTAAAACGCCTCGCGTCATGCCCCGCCTTTTAAAACATTGTATGCATTGATAGTGTAAAAAAGATTTTATATGTCAGTGCATAGAAGTTAAATTGGTACTTATAAGACTCTTAATTCATAAAGATACAAATTTTATATGGTTGTGTTTTATAGCTGGGGATTCAGGTGGTTTGGGTGGAATATAATTAATTAATAACCTGGCTAATGTTGTTTTATTTAATGTTCCCATTGTTAATAACGTGTTGGGTTTGGAATTCAGGGGAAAGAATTGGTCATGACTATTGGCTAGCTAATAACAGTACTATTGGTAACAATTTTGCTGTAATTTAATTTCTTCTTTGATTAAAAATTTCTCAAATATATGTTTTAGCAATTTGGAATTCAAAATTGGTGTTAGATCATTTACACGTCATGCATTCCATATGTTGGGAGGTTTTAATTTATATACATTAATAATTATAAACAAATTTTTATACTCTTAGCATGTTTAAACGTTTCATAATTCGTAAACAACATTACGTTTCAGGTACTAATTGTATTTTATATTGATGATTATATGCAGATAGTTTTTGAAAAATTAACCCAAATAGCCGTTCACTCAAACGCTTAAACTAAAAATAGCCATGGAGATATAATATATATACAATATGTGTAATCAATATATAATCTATATATAGGGCTAGAAAAAATAAACAATATATTTACGGATTATTGTATACTAAGGTTAATAGAAGATAATTAACCTTATTTTGGAAAGAAAAAAAAAATCTCAACGTATGCTTTTATGTGAAGCTAAAAAAATATTGGCACAAGTGGAAGTATCTTTGATTTGTCACTCAAGTCTTAGCTTATAGTACCCTTTTTCTTTCTTACAGATCTACATTGTCTTTCTTAAAATGTCTAAATTTAGAAATTTATTAGGTCACTTTAATAAAATAATATAAAGTTTCAAATGATAGATATCGTGTTATTTACACAAAAGTTATCCCAGTATAACTTCTTCATAACATAAAATATCAAACTCTAATTAATTTTAACCGATCAATATTAATTATAGTGGGAAATGTTTTGTTAAACTAATTACGTATAACGCATGTACTAGGCTGATTGAACTTGGCAATGAAAATATGTAGAGAAAGATATAACATAGTCTAGAAATGGCGGTTTAGTAATTTCATATTAGTAGGTTAGTTAGTTACTAACAATCATTCCTAATGTTAGTTAATTAGTTAATAGCTTCTATTTTAGTCGTTAATAGTTAATTAGTAAAGCTATCTATATATATATATATATATATATATATATATATATATATATATATATATATATATATATACACCCCACTATGTAAGGTACTCAGATACTAAGAATCAACTCTTTCTCTCTTAATTTCTATCGATCTTTCTCTCTGTTTCTTCTTCTTTCATCTTCTTCTTCAATCAGATATTAGTTCATGGTATCATAGCAGGATCAGCTAATTCAATAGCTGAAACCTCGATTCGACTTCTTGATTCACAAAATCGAAATAGTTTTGAGATCCGCTTCTTCATCTTTTCAATCCTTGAAAATTCTTGATCGCTTTGGCTGGAAATGAACAACAAATTGTTCTTAATGGAGTTCCAAGTGTTCCTTCTGGAGTACCTACTTCAATTCCTAACCAAGGAGGTTTGCATGTACTTGATTATAATCATCCGCTGTTTTTAAGTCCATCTGATGTTAGCGACATTCAAATCATATTGTTTCAACTAATTGGGATTGAAAACTATTCCTTGTGGTTTAGATCTATGAGAATGGCTTTGTTAGGAAGGAATAAGTTAGGATTAGTTGATGGGTCTTGTACCAAAGAAAGTTACCCAGAAAATTTGTGGAATCATTGGGAATGAGTGAATGCCATAGTACTTTCTTGGTTGATGAATTCTGTTAGTAGTGGGTTACTGACAGGTATAATGTATGCTTCAAGTGCACAGGTTGTATGGAATGATTTGCATGAGAGATTTGACAAAGTTGATGGCTCAAGATCATATAATTTGTATAAACAAATTGCAACGATGAGTCAAGGAACAACTTCTGTATCTGCATATTTCTCAAGACTAAAAGATCTGTGGGAGGAGTTTGAGGCACTAGTCCCTGCACCTGGGTGTGATTGCCCAAAATCAAGAGAATTTGTGATTTATTTGCAAAAATTAAAACTGTTTCAGTTCTTGATGGGATTAAATGATTCCTATGGTCAAGCTAGGAGTCAGATTCTGCTGATGAGTCCAATGTCATCAGTTAATCAAGTATATGCCATGGTGATTAGTGATGAGAGTCAAAAATCAGTTGGTAATAATGCTGGTTTACTGGGAGCAAATCCTACATCTGGAACTAATCAATATGATGTAGCCATGTATACCAAGACTAGTGGAAATAATCAGAGGATGACTAGAAAAGATTTCAATCTATTCTGTGACATATGCAAAATGAGAGGACATTCTAAAGAAAATTGCTACAAAGTTGTAAGCTATCCTTCTGAATATAGAGCAAGGAAAAGAACACAAATACACACAGTACTTACAATGTGTTATCTGATATTGGTATACATGGTAACCAAGTGTCTAGCAGCAATTGGAATGAGAACAATACTCATAATTCTTAACTAACAAGCAGTGCAATGAGTGTGAACAATCCTCAAAACATTAGACAAGCAAACAATACTCCTTGGATGGCCAATTGCGCTTTCACTAAAGAGCAGTATGATCACATTGTGCAACTACTCAACAAAGATAATTCAGCTTCTGCTTCTACTACAGCAACACCAACAACTAATGCAACATGTATTCCTTGTGCTCTATTAGCCTCTAATACTCTTCAAGAATGGATTATAGACACAGGGGCTACAAATCATATGGTAGCTGATTTAGAATTGTTAAATAAGGCATCCTTAATACAAACAAATCAACAAAAGAAAGTACACTTGCGTAATGGAGAAACTACTCAAGCTACTCATATTGGAACTAGTGAATTTACATAAGAGGACACTATAACTAATGTGTTCTACATACCTCAATTTAAGTATAATCTATTATCTGTCTCTAAAATAACAAAAGAACTGAAATGTTCAGTTGCTTTCTTCCCTGATTTTTGCATATTTCAGGAACTCTTCAGTGGGACGGTGAAAGAGATTGGTAGAGAAGACAGTGGTTTATACATTCTCAGTAGACAAAAATTACCAGGAAATAAAGCAATTAGTTTAAACACTAAGGAGACAGAAATCAGTAAAGAAGTTAGTTCAAATGATATGGATCTTTGGCATAGGAAACTTGGACATGTATCTACTACTGTTCTCAAGAAGCTACTATCTGCAAATGCACAAGATATATCTGCTAGATTAGATCTATGTACTACTTGTCCTTGTGCAAAGCAAACTAGAAATCCCTTTCCTATCAGTAGCATAAGAACTTCTATTATATTTGAGTTAGTTCATATGGATTTGTGGGGTCCTTACAGAATCTCTATTGTTGATGGTAATAGACTCTTTCTAACTGTAGTAGATGATTTTTCTAGGATGACATGAATTTTCTTGTTGAAATTGAAATCTGATGTGTGTGTGGTTGTACAATAATTTTTTACTTTTGTGAAAACACAGTTTGGAGCAATTGTTAAAACAGTTAGGACTGATAATAGTACAGAGTTTGTTAATTTAGTTTGTGAAAATTTCTTTAAGAATCTAGGAGTAATTCATCAAAAGGCATGTCCTTATACTCCTCAGCAAAATGGAGTAGCTGAGATAAAGCATAGACATATCTTATAACTCACTAGAGCTATAAAGTTTCAAGCAAATATACCAATCAAACTCTGGGGATACTGTGTACTTGCTGTTGTATATATTATTAACAGATTGCCTAGTTGTGTAATTGATAATAAAAGTCCTTATGAAAGACTATATAACAGAAAACCTACATTACAACATCTTAAGGTTATAAGCTGTTTATGCTATGCAAAAATGGTTAATCGAATGATAAACTAATGCCTAGAGCAAAACCTTATATTCACATGGGATATGCTACAGGTCAAAAAGGATATGTGTTATATGATCTAATAGATAAAAGATTTTTTGTCAGCAGAGATGTTTAGTTTAGAGAAAACATATTTCCTTTTAAAAACAAACATGACAATAACAAATTACTCTTACATATAACAGATCCAATACTACAAACTACAACTCTAGAAGATCACATGTATTCAAATCAACAAGAAGATCCAATTACACCTGATACTACACAGGAGTTCACACAATACTTTGAACCCAACTCTACAGAAGTTGTACAAACTAACAATCAACAAACTTCAACCCTACAACAAACAGATCAAATTCCACAATCAATTACTAATCAATAAAACATAAGAAGTCAGGGAGAGGGGAAAAATCACCTATATGGATGAAAGATTTTGTGTCATTAACTGCACAACAGAATGAACCATATGCAATATGAAAATACTTAACCTATGAACACTTAAGTCCTACATATCAAGTCTACTTAACAGAAACCTCAAATACTACTGAACCAACTCTATACTCTAAAGCTATAAAGGATCCTAAGTGGATAGATGCTATGAAGGCTGAGATTGAAGCCCTACAAAATAATCACACATGGGACATAGTAACTCTGCATACTGGTAAGACTCCTATAGGATGTAAGTGGATATACAAAATCAAATATAAAGCTTTTGGTGAAATAGAAAGATTTAAGGCTAGGCTAGTAGCTAAGGGATTCAGTCAAAAGGAAGGGATATACTATCAAGAAACCTTCTCTCCAGTTATTAAAATGAAAACTGTCAGAATTATATTAGCTATAGCTGCTACAAAACACTGACATATACATCAAATGGATGTATATAATGCAGTCTAACAAGGAGATTTATTAGATGAGATATATATGGATCTGCCACAAGGATTCACAAGTCAGGGGAAGAATAAAGTATGCAGACTTGTCAAGTCCTTATATGGATTGAAACAAGCTCCTAGGCAATGGAATGCTAAACTAACAAAAGCTCTTCTAAAGTCTCAATTTCAGTAAAGTCAATATGATCAGTTGTGTTCTTTAAGAAAACTGCAGAAGGTATCACAATGGTACTGATATATGTAGATGACATGCTTATAACTGGTGATTCCCTGAAATTAATATAGGAAACCAAATCACATTTAAAAAAGTCCTTTAAGATGAAAGACCTAGGGGAATTAAAGTATTTCCTAGGTATAGAATTTGCTAGATCAAAACAAGGCATTCTCATGCATCAGAGAAAATATGCACTAGAATTGATTTATGAGACAAGTACTGCAGCTGATAAATCAGCAATAACACCTTTTGATGTAAACATGAAGCTTACAACTACAGAATATGATGAACATATCAGAAAAACTAAGTCTACTGCCTTGATGAATGAAGAATTGGCAGATATAAATTCCTATCAAAGACTGATAGGCAAACTCTTATACCTAACAATGACAAGACCAGATATCTCATTTAGTGTTCAAACACTAAGTCAGTTCCTACAAAGACCAAAGAAGTCTCACATGGAAGCAGCTCTAAGGATTGTCAAATATATCAAAAAAAGTCCAGGGCAAGGAATTCTACTCTCCAGCAAAGACAACAACACTCTTTCAGCTTATTGTGATGCAGACTGGGCTGCCTGTCCTTTTTCAAGAAAGTCTGTTTCAGGTTATTTGGTTAAATTTAGAGATTCTTTAATTTCGTGGAAGTCCAAAAAGCAAACAACCATTTCCAAAAGCTCAGCAAAAGCTGAGTATAGAAGTCTTGCAACAACTGTAACAGAACTTATTTGGTTAATTGGATTACTAAAAGAAGTGGGAGTTGATATCAAGTTACCAGTTGAAGTATTTAGTGATAGTAAAGCTGCAATTCAAATTACAACAAATCCATTGTATCACGAAAGAACAAAGCACATAGAGATTGATTGTCACTTTATCAGGGAAAAAATTATAAAAGGCCTTATCAAAACAACCTACATATCAACAAAAGAGCAACCAACAGATATCTTAACCAAATGGCTCAACAAGGTGCAACACAGATATCTTTCCTCCAAGCTAGGTGTTCTTAATGTATTTTCAGTACCTAGCTTGAGGGAGAGTGTAGAGAAAGATATAACATAGTCTAGAAAGGGCGGTTTAGTAATTTTATATTAGTAGGTTTGTTAGTTACTAACAATCATTCCTAATGTTAGTTAATTAGTTAATAGCTTCTATTTTAGTCGTTAATAGTTAATTAGTAAGCTACCTATATATATAGATATACCCCACTATGTAAGGTACTCAGATAATAAGAATCAACTCTTTCTCTCTTAGTTTCTATCGATTTTCCTCTCTGTTTCTTCTTCTTTCATCTTCTTCTTCAATCAGATATTAGTTCAAAAATGCCCGAAGAGGCATTAATATGATTTGTAATAACTTTGAACAATGTTAGTATTAATATAATATATCCCCATTCATAAAAATTAAAGTGTTTGTTTAATTTTTTTAATTTATCTATAGTAAAAGAGTAGTCTAATACACAAAATATTTCGTTCAACATTGTGTGGGTAGGTGAGTTCTTGGGGTCAAAAAATTATATCCTTCAATAATAAATTTGAGAACTAGAATCTCTAAAACGAAGTTGTCAAATGCTGGTTAATATGCACTTGAAAATCTATATTTTAGCATAGCCAATGAAGCTAAAACTCGATTTTATTTATAAAAACAACCCAAGGAATCTCAAGGTTTCACCACTTTCTAATCTCCATTGTCTTTTTCATCTTCTTAATTTCTCTTCTAAATTAAAAAAGAAAGACAATGGCCTTTTATACCCAAATATTTCTTGTCTTCGCCATTTCTTTCTTCCTTACAACCCTCCCCTCTAAGGCATACAAAAATTACCCTACTCTATCATAATCCCATGAACATGCCTATTCCCCTCAACAATCCTCCTCCTCCTCATCCTCGACCTCATCCTCTGCCTCTGCTTCGGCCTCAGCCTCTTCATTATCGTCCCTAACTGCCTCTGTAGCCTCTATAATAACTTTAGAAATTCCAAAAAACATCCCCATTGTCTCAACAGGGGATATCTCGATATTTGTAAAAGCTATCATGGATGCAACAATGTCCAAGACCGACTAATTTATTACCAAAGTCATTGACAAATGTTTGGCTGAACCAAACACTGACATTTATGCTAAGGATTGTCTTGAGACATGCAAGTCTATGTTTGAAGATGCAAAGGATGCAATGAAGAGTACTGAGGAAGATGTCAAAGCAGGAAATATGTACAAAGCTAATGTGGATGTTAATGCCATGTAAACAAACATTGATACTTGCAATGAATGTGCTACTTCTATATATGGATTTGATCCTGAGTTCAAGAAATTTGACAACTGAGCACAAGGGATTGCTAGTGATTGCTGTTTACCGTGAAAATGGTAATAACAATTAAATTTGATTATAAGACTCTAAAAATACGTGATCTATTTTTATGCTAGTTGTTAAGCAGTTACTGCTATATGTGAGACTTAGAAATGAAATAAGAGTTAGGAATAAGGTGATAACCAAATCGATAGGTTGATAATCGGGGCCTCGAAGTCGATTCTGGGGCTCGGCTAGGAGATATCGAAGGCAGTTGAAGAGCGACTAACAGTTATAATGAAATCAATGAAGGCTCTTATGGCCAATTATAAGTAATAAATGATGAACAATAATGAAGATGATAAATGGAAGTAATAATATCAAGGGAATATGTTAGAGAGCATTGAGAATGTTCTTATTCATTTAGTATGGAGAAATCAATCCTTACAATATGGCAAGGACCACCTTTATATAGAAAAGGGAAATCCCATCATAGTACAAATGCATTATTTATTACAAAGATATGGAGATAGGACAACAAGTTGATGTCATGACGCGGGCTCAAACTAGCCTGACAGACTTTGTCGGCTCTAGCTTCACCCCTTGGGAACTCCCCTCTTTTCCAATATAGTCGTTGGTCTGCTGCCCTGAGGTCGAGCATCGAAGCCCTTGAAGGTGAACCTCGACCCCAGTCTCGAACCTTGGGAAGTATGTTCATGGGGCATCATAATGACGAGGAAATTGGACCCTCCGATTCTACCGTGCATAGATAGTATCTGTGTTTCTTAGAGTGAAAGTGATAAGAAACGACCTTGAATTTTTTTCCCCTCTAATACTTTTGTAATGACGATAGTCATAAGGTGCCAAGAGATGATGTACACGCAGCCCTTGAAGACCTTTGCATTGATTGCGACAGTTAGCTGTCCCTTGGCCTCCTTCAACGTGCATGCATGGCTTCTATAAATACTCCCCTTCTCGTTCTTTCCAACTCACTGCATTTCCAAACCCCAGAAAAGGTTCCTTCTGCCTTTACTTTTGTTCTTTCTTAGGAACGCAACTTCCCTTTTTCTTCCGAAAATTTCTAGGAATGGAGAAAACTTCCACCTCTATTTCTCAGGAGAATGTGGCCTTATCCTCTTCGCTTTTATCCCAAGGTGAGGCGGCAATGCCTCCTTGTGCTGAGGAATGCATTCCAGGATTTTTCACGATGGCTTCTGATTACAAGGTCGAGAGGCCTTCTTCGAAGCCGGGGCATCGTGAGCCCGTGACTCAGTATATTTGCTCGATAACAGACGCCGGAAGAGTGAGAGCTGATTGTCGCTGGGGGGACGCGGTGCTTGTGGAGATCCCTGCTTGGGAGGAGGATATTACGACATACAAAGCTGATTTTCTTAGTGTGTATACTTACCCATTTAACCCAGAGCTGGTGGGGCCATCCTCGCCCTCGATCAACCCCGTGATTCTCGACTTCTGACAATGGTATCAAGTAACCCTCGTCCAAATTCATCCTTCATTCTGGCGTGTTGTTTATATGATCAGGTACTATGTGAACATGGTCGAGGAAATGTCCTTCACCCTAGATCACCTGATCAGGATGAACAACCCTCGTTTCTTCCGCGGGGGCCTAATCAAGCTCCGTTGCCGAGCCCCGAGGGCCCTCTTCACCTGTACCGAGGAACCTGGGAATGGAGGATGGATAAGCCGCTTTGTCCAAGTAAGGACTTCTGACCTGATCCCAGCGAAAAGGATGTCGTTCCCCGAGAGGTGGAATGTGGAACATAAGTAAACACGTTATCTATCATTCCCTCGCTTTTTTTACTACGTTCTTCCAAGCACTTAATTTTCTTGCTAATGCAGCGCAACAATTTATCCTGGCGCAGTTCCGGACCTCCTGAGTTGAGTCAGCCGACTGGACTCGATTTGCCCGTATTCTGAGCGAGTGTGGCGTGTTTTATCTCATGCTCGGTGGGAAGCTAAGGATCATGGTGAGCCTCTACCCCTGTTGTAGTCACACTTTTGATCTAAATCGCTACTAGCAGCATTCTCGTTCCCTGCGCTTACCTCTTGCATTTGTGTAGGTCTGGGGGAAGTCCCCTTGATAAAGGGAGCATTGCACAGTGGGGAGGGTGCATTGGTACCCGATAAAGGGAAGAAAAGACAAAGGGATTCGTCAGACGGACCTTCGGAATCCAAGAAAATTAAGGCAGAAAAACTAAGGCCGACCCGGCGACCCTAACTTCTGAAATGAACGGGAAATCCTCGAGTTGAAGGTGAGGGGGAAATAGCTTCTCGACAGTGCCCGAGGGAGGGATAAACCTGGCCGATCCTTGGGCCGTAGAGATGGTGGCTTTCGAGCCGGAATCTGATGTCGTTGCGGTCTAACTTCGTAGCAGAGATACAACTGAGGGAGTATCGGGTTTTGCCCCGAGCTGGCTGGTAGCCAAAATTCCTCTCGGGCTGGGGTGCCTTCGGTAGGTGGTTCGGAGGGGCCTGGTTCTGGGGCCTTGAATGGAGAAGGGATGGTCTTGATAAACCCTGCTAGTGCCGTGGTCGTGATTGATACCCTTCAGGGAACGACCCTATCTCCTAAGGGAGTGCAAGATGCACCGCATGAATAATCTTCCGATGCGGGGATGCCTATAAAAGGTGGAGATGTGCTCGAAAGGCTTCCAAATGTTCCCAAGGGAATCTCTGAGATTGATGCTTCACTCGTCTTTGGTGAGATAAGCAGGCTTTGCAAGCAGGTAATTTTTGCGAATCCCGTCTGTTGCTCTGACCTTTGTCTTTCTAACTTGTCTTTTTTTTTGTGGCTTCAGGCCAAGGCGCTTTACAGTCAGACTTTCACCAGGTATCAAGCCGAGGTGACCTGTCATGAGCGCGAGAAGGCTCACCTTACTGAACAGGTTACCAATTCCCCATTTTCCATTATCTGAATGTTTTGATAGATCCTAGTGTTTTAATATCTTGGATCTTATTCGTATAGTTTGAGAAGGAAGGTGCCCTGCTGAGGAAGGAGCTCTGGGCGAAAGAATCCAAAGTTTCTGAACTCAAACGGCATGTGAGGGAGATAACTTATAAGAGGGATACCCTCCAGGAAAAGGTGACCTTAGTTGGGCGTCAGCTTAGTGACGCGAGGGAGGATAGTGGCAAATATAGAGGTCTCCATTTTGAGTTGGTAGCTGCATTATCCAGGATCAAAACTGAAGCTGAGGTGCTTATATCTTTGCAGAGAGAGGATGCCATTGTGACAAGCGCTCAAGCCGGGAGGGTGCTTGAGGAGGCCGAGACGAAATTGACTCTAGCTATGGAGTGTGCTCAATTGTGATCTCGGAGGCAGACTTTTGGGGACATACATGCGAGAGATATCATTCTGCCTGCCGAGTTCGAGAAGGTGAAAACCTTAGAGAAGAAAGATGCTGCCTTGCTTGCTTTCGGAGGTGCGCCAGGCAATGGATCAGGAGGTGATAAAAATGAAGGCGGATCCCCCGGAGGGGAAGAGGCCGTCGAAAAGGGGCCGCTGAAGGACCTCTAGTTGTTGGGGTGCAACCTTTGGTGGAGCGATCGAAGATGCAGACTCGATGACAGATTAGGGTTCTATTTGGTTCTCTCTTTGTAAGGGTTTTCTCAAGACTTGTAAACATCCCCCTTGGGGGCCATAAGAAGGCTTTTTGTTTCCTATCCCTTCTTTCCCTTTTGTTTTTCAGAAATACTATGTGATGTATTTTGACTTTTGACCCGAGGTCCCAGGTCTCGGGTTAGACCCTCGAGCTTTGCTATCGTCGGGCGACTCGTATGCATTGGGTCGGTAGTCCCTTTTAGCATAAACTATCATTTGAGCTCTGATGTTTTTTGCTCTTAGGCATTTTTAGTTAACTGTTGGGTTCAGTCTCCGAGTCGGGTTTCGACTCGAGCTCATTTGACCCTCATGTTTTCGGATTTGTGCGGGCTGGCGACAATGACTCTTACGCCTTGGGCAGATGCGGCCTTTTATGCGGGCTGGCGACAATGGTTCTTACGCCTTGGGCTGATGCGGCCTTTTACGCAGGTTGGCGACAATGGCTCTTACACCTTGGGTCGAAGCGACCTTTTATGTGGGCTGGCGACAATGGCTCTTATGCCTTGCCTTTGCCATATTTAGTTAACTATTTTGGGTTTAGTCTCCGAGTCGAGTTTCGACTCGAGCTCATTCGACCCTCAAGTTTTTGGATTTATGTGGGCTGGCAATAACGACTCTTACGCCTTGGGTTGAAGCAACCTTTTATGTGGGCTGGCGACAATGGCTCCTACGCCTCTGGTCGAAGCGACCTTTTATAGGCTTTGGTTTTCCCTCGTTATGGACTTTTTATAGTAATTTTTGCCTGACTCTTCAACGGTTTGATAAAAACCTCGATTACGAGTCATTATATGGCGATGATCGAGCATTTCGGGAGATCTGGCTCAGAGGCTGAGTATCTCGAAGCCTGTGATTTGGAGCTGACATGGTCGAAGCTCTTTTGCCTATGTCGAGGGTAGTCTGTTTTAACCAGTTCTTTTCGAAGTAGATTCAAAGTAATTGAAGGCCTGTGATTTTGTAGCGACGGTCGGGCGTCCCCGAGTCGCGTTAGTTTGGCTGGTATAGCCTTATGACCGTAGTCATTTGTGCTTGGCCGGAGCCATTTTTGATCCCGAGTGAAGTAGTTTCGGCGTCTATATTAAGGGTATGCCTTTTATGGGTCTTACAAGTTCGATATATAGCCTTAACTTTGAGATCGGGTTTACGCGTTTGGTAAGTCTTTCAAATTTTCATGCCTTTTAGGTCTTACAGTTTTTAGAAACTTGGTACAAGTATGGTTCATGCCTTGCTTGAGGTCTTACAGATACTGTTGCTACCTTATGTAGGTCTTATGAGATCGAGTCTGCTTGTTAAGGGTCTTATGGCCTCGGGTTTTTTAATGAATGGTGATTGGCGATAGTCTCCGAGTCATCGAGGGTATCGTGGCTCGGGAGCCGTTACTTGTAAACTTGGTATTGCCTCATTGAGGGCTTACGATTTTGGCAATTTCGACCCTAAAGTCATGCGATTTTTGAGATTTTGGCACCAATCTCCGAGTGTTCGGGACACTTTCGGTTTTGGAGACGTTTTATGATTTTGATGTTGCCTCATTGAGGGCTTATGAGTTTGGAGTTCCGACTCAGGGGTCGTTCAAGTGTCGAATTGTTGACGCCAGTCTCCGAGTGTTCGGGACATTTTTGACAGAGGAGTCCGCAAACGGTAATTTTTCATGCCATTGCCTGGAACTTTCTACCATTTTCCGAAGTATCTTCTTTATGTTTTTGTTGGCGGCCTCAACTGCTCCATTCGCCTTGGGACGATATGAGGTAGAATTGCGATGTGTAATCTTAAACTGTTGGCATACCTCTTCCATCAATTTACTGTTAAGATTAGCACCATTATCCGTGATGATCACCTTTGGGATTCCGAATCGACAGATGATATTTGAGTGAACAAAATCGACCACTGCTTTCTTGGTCACTGATTTGAAAGTTTTGGCCTCAACCCACTTGGTGAAATAATCAATGGCTACCAGGATGAATCTATGCCCGTTGGTTGCTGCTGGCTCAATTGGTCCAATGATATCCATGCCCCAAGCAACGAAGGGCCATGGTGCCGACATCGTGTGCAATTTCGATGGTGGAGAATGAATCAAATCTCCGTGTATCTGACATTGATGACATTTGCGCACAAAACGGATACAATCTCGCTCCATGGTGAGCCAATAATAACCTGCTCGGAGAATTTTCTTTGCCAGCACATACCCGCTCATATGTGGTCCGCAAACTCCTGAATGTACTTCGGACATGACAGTCATAGCTTGTCTAGCATCTATGCATCTTAACAATCCAATGTCTGGTGTTCTTTTATACAAAACTCCTCCACTTAAGAAGAATCCACTTGACAACCGTCAAATTGTTCTCTTCTGATCCCCCGTGGCTTGCACTGGATATATCCCCATTCTGATGTACTCCTGGATATCATGAAACCATGGTTCTCCATCAAGTTCTTCTTCAATCATGTTGCAGTAAGCATGCTGATCTCGTACTTGAATATGCAAAGGATCGACATAGGCTTTGTCCGAATGGTGCAACATTGACGCTAGGGTAGCTAAAGCATCGGCGACCTCATTATGGACTCTAGGAATATGCCTAAACTCTACTGATCGAAACCGTTGACAAAGATCATGCAAACATTGTCGGTATAGTATGAGCTTCAAATCTCGTGTTTCCCATTCTTCTTGAATTTGGTGTACCAGAAGATCCGAGTCTCCCAAGACCAAGACTTCCTGGACATCCATGTCTGTATCTAGCCTTAAACCCAAAATGCATGCTTCATACTCAGCCATATTGTTGGTGCAATGAAATCGAAGCCGAGCCGTAACAGGATAGTGATGCCCTGTTTCAGAAATAAGCACAGCTCCTATCCCGACTCCTTTCATGTTGGCAACCCCATCAAAGAAGAGTTTCCAACCTGGTTTTTCAATTTGCTCCAGTTCATCGACATGCATCACTTCTTCATCGGGAAAATAAGTTCTCAATGGCTCGTAATCTTCATCGACCAGGTTTTCGGCCAAATGATCAGCCAATGCTTGGGCTTTCATCGTAGTCCGAGTCACATAGATGATGTCAAACTATGTAAGCAATATCTGCCACTTCGCAAGTCTCCCTGTCGGCATAGACTTTTGAAAGATATACTTCAACGGATCCAAACGCGAAATGAGGTAGGTAGTGTAGGATGACAAATAATGTTTCAATTTCTGCGCCACCCAAGTTAGAGCGCAACATGTTCTTTCCAGGTGAGTGTACTTAACCTCATAAGTCGTGAACTTCTTGCTAAGATAGTAGATGGCTTGTTCTTTCCTGCCGGTGACGTCATGCTGCCCCAGTACACAGCCAAATGAATTTTCCAAGACAGTCAAGTAAAGAATCAAAGGTCTCCCTGGTTCTAGCGGTACCAGCACAGGCGAGTTAGACAAGTATCCCTTTATCTCATTGAACGCTTCTTGACACTCATCAGTCCACTTGATCGCAGCGTCCTTCTTCAGCAACTTGAAAATAGGCTTACAAGTTGTCGTGAGCTGAGCAATAAATCTGCTAATATAGTTCAACCTTCCTAACAGACTCATCAGTTCAGTCTTGTTCTTTGGAGGTGGCAATTATTGTATGGCTTTGATCATTGATGGGTCCAACTCTATGCCTTGCCGGCTGACTATGAATCCCAACAGTTTTCCCGATGGAACACCAAATGCACACTTGGCAGGGTTAAGCTTGAGGTTGTACCTGCGAAGCCTCTGGAAGAATTTCTTCAAATCCCCGACGTGGTCGGCCTGATGCTTTGATTTTATGATCACATCATCTACGTATACCTCAATCTCTTTGTGTATCATATCATGAAACACAGTAGTCATTGCTCTCATATAAGTTGCCCCAGCATTCTTCAACCCAAATGGCATTACCCGGTAGCAATAAGTTCCCCATGGCGTGATGAAGGCTGTCTTTTTCGCATCTTCTTCGTCCATTAGAATCTGATGATACCCGGCATAGCAATCCACAAAAGATCTAATCTCACGCTTGGCAGAATTGTCAATCAGAATGTGGATATTGGGTAGTGGGAAGTTATCCTTCAGACTTTTTTTGTTGAGATTGCGGTAATCGACGCATACTCTAATCTTGCCATCCTTCTTCGGTACAGGCACAACATTAGCCAACCAAACAGGATATCGAGTGACCCGAATAACCTTTGCATCCAACTGCTTGGTAACTTCTTCTTTAATCTTCACACTCATATCAGTTTTGAATTTCCTCAACTTTTGCTTGACGGGAGGGAATGTTGGATCAGTGGGCAATCTGTGGACCACTAAATTAGTGCTTAAACTCGGCATGTCGTCATATGACCACGCAAAAACATCTTTGTACTCGATGAGTGTTTTGATTAACTCCTCCCAGATTTTCGGCTCGAGGTGGACACTTATTTTAGTCTCTCGGACATTGTCTGTGTCCCCTAAATTGACGGTTTCTGTGTCATTCAGGTTGGGTTTGGGTTTTTCTTCGAAGTGAATTAACTCCTTACTAATTTCTTTGAAGGCTTCATCCTCATCATCGTATTCTGATTCGTAGTCACAATCTACTTTTTGAACTAATATTTCGGAATCATATTGATTTTTAAGACTGGGCTGAGGATTCCTTATGCATACCACGTCATTAGAACCATCGTAAAAAGAACTGTATAGAAAAGAAAACAAAACAAAAAGGAAAACCATCACGAATGATGAAGAAATCGAAATTGTATTTTATTGAATGATAAAAGATCACAAGGTCTGCACACTCAAACAGACTGAAAAATGAAATCCAGATTACAACCTGGAATAATCCGTACAAACTTAAAGGAAAATCAAAGCGAACTACCAAGACTCCTTCCGATTAGGGAGAGGAGTAGCCTTCCAATTATTAAGCTTTGTTGTTGGCCCAACAAATTGCACTTCCGCGTTGCTAGAACCTTTTCCAATTTCCACTGTGTTCACACTGTCGAACAACTTCTCAAATCTTTCAATTAACTCCTTGTCCGGATCAATCACAGAACTGGGAATTGCTGTCACTGGGCGACTCCTTGTACTGGACTTGACAAATGATCTGGAAAGATGTGGGACCGGCTTTGGAAGGACTCATGTCCTCTGTTTCAATTTCCTGGCTCTTTTTATGTCTGTGGCTGTGGGCTTGAATCCCAGACCAAATGTTCCCAAGTTTTCAGGAAGAGACACGGGTTGTATGATGCCTTGCAGATTTGACCCCAAACCCTTTCCTGGTACAAAACCATTCTTCACCATTTCATACGCTACCATGACTGATGCGGCGGTTATCTTTGGATTTGGGATACACTTCCCTTCTAGAACTTTCTCGACTGACATTGCTTCAAAAACTTGGTAGACCCATGGTCCCTTGTCATCTTCCACTTCAATGAATGGCACAATGGTGTTGCTGTGAGCGCACAAATTATCTTCGCCGTGCACAACTATTTCCTGTCTATCCCATTCAAACTTGACCATCTGATGGGGTGTTGATGGTACTGCTTTAGCGGTGTGAATCCACGGTCGCGCTAATAGCAAATTGTAGGAAACAGCCATATCCAGTACTTGGAATTCCATTGTGAATTCTACTGGACCTATGGTTAGTTCCAACATTATGTCCCCAACTGAGTCTTTACCTCCACCGTCAAATCCCCGCACACAGATATTGTTCTTATGGATCCTCTCCTCTTCTACTTTCAACTTGCTTAGAGTGGAGAGAGGACAGATATTTGCACTTGAACCATTGTCAAACTTCTTCTTTGATTTCGTTCCCTTTGTATATCACGGTCACCCGTTCATAATTCCAAGGAAAAACTTTGTTGTTGATCACTGGAAGCTGAGTTACTGGTTTTATAATAACAGGCTCTGTGCGAGCCCCCTTCACGACCACAACAAGTTTACTTGCAACCCCTGGTACTACCACTTTAGCTTTCTCGGGTTTCACTGCAACAATGTTTGACGACCCTCTCTCGGCTACCACAATGGGCTTATCGACTACCCCTTTCAATTGGACCATTGATTTCCCGCTAGTTACCTTTTCCTTTGAGCTGGTTTCGCTGGAACGGATCATCATTACCGTCTACGAGGGCTTCTTGGGATCCCCTCCTTTGTGTATCAACTCAATCATATGGGTCTCATGGTGAGCTGGCAGTGGATTCTGATTGATATTTGGTGCTTCTAGGGCCTGAACCTCGATCCGATGAGTATCAATAAGCTCTTGCACAGCTGTTTTTAGTTTCCAACACTTCTCTGTATCATGCCCCGAGGCTCCTGAACAGTACTCACAACCCACCAAGTGGTCAAGATTTCTAGGAGGAGGATTTGGCATTTTAGGCTCAATTGGATTCACCATGCCCAACTGCCTCAACCTGTGGAAAAGACTGGTATATGATTCCCCCAGTGGAGTGAAAGTCTTTTGCTTCTGTAACCTCTCATTCTTGAAGGCTTGGTTTGGTCGGAAACCCATTCTAGGGGGATTTTTGTAGGCTCTTGAGGGTGGATATGTGTTTTGTGGAGATGGGTATGGATTTTGTGGAGCTAGGTATGGATTTTGTGGAGCTGGGTATGGATTTTGTGGAGCCAGCGCACGCTATTGTGCGTGTGCCGGAGTTTGGGTATAGGTTTGTGCATGATGGACGGATAAATGGGGATCTGGCGGTGGGTAGTAATGTTGTGGAGAGCTATATGGAGTGTGGGGGTAATTTTGGTGGTAGGGTAGTGGTTGGCTATAGTAGGGTGACGGGCCTCTAGATCCGAACCAGGCACCGGACTCAATAGTCGTGACATCTTCTTTCTTCTTCTTCCCAAGTACACCCCCAGTGCCGCTTTGAATGACCTGAGTAGTTTCCTTGATTGTTGAATAACTCATGATTTTGTTGGACTTAAGCCCCTCCTCGACCATGCCTCCCATTTTTACAACCTCATTAAAAGACTTGCCAATTGCGGACACCAAATGACCAAATTAAGTTGGCTCCAAAGCCTTTAAAAAGTAATCAACCATCTCGCTCTCTTTCATTGGGGGATCTACCCTTGCTGCTTGCTCCCTCCACCGGAAACCATATTCTCTAAAGCTTTCACTGTGCTTCTTCTCTAGTTTAGTCAAAGATAGTCGGTCTGGAATGATCTCAAGATTATACTGAAAGTGACAAGCGAATGCTTGTGCCAGATCATCCCATGTGTACCATCTTTCGTGATCTTGGCGGGTGTACCACTCCAATGCTGCTCCGCTCAAACTCTGACTGAAGTAAGCCATTAGCAATTCATCCTTTCCTCTGGCTCCCCTCATCTTACTGCAAAAACCTCTCAAATGAGCCACCAGATCATCGTGTCCGTTGTACAAGTCTAATTTGGTCATTTTGAACCCTGCCGGTAGTTGTACATTTGGGAATAAACACAGGTCTTTGTAAGCCACACTTACCTGACCTCCTATCCCTCTCATATCCCTGAAGGATTGTTCTATGCTTTTCATTTTTCTGAATATCTCCTCATGTTCGGGATTTTTGGCTGGTCTCTCAGCTTCTCTCGGGAGATCAGAATGTGGATCGTAGGGGTAGGTTTCGGGAGCTTTGAATGTGGGCTCCGGGGGATAATACTGGTTGTCCTAAGCTTGGAACATAGGATCACTTGGGGATCTATGCAGTGCAGCTGGTGGAGATGCCACAAAGACAGGGGTGACTGGCAGAGGAGGGTATGAAATTGATTTTGGTGGTGGAGCTTGCGGCATATGAGAAGTAGTGCCATGGTAGTGTTGATAAATGGGAAAACCTGGATCGGTGGCGGGATGATCCTGAGACTGAGCTAATAGTGGGGTGAAAGCCGGGTTGGCTGGGTAAGACGGCGATGATTGCCCTTTGGACCAGGCCTGGTACATTTCGGCCATCTGTTGCTTAAGCTTGAGCATTTCCTCTTTCATTTTATTGATGTACAACTCCTCTACCTCAACACTAGTGTCGACATCTGGGATAGACATGATTTCTGGTATTGGTCCCTTTGATCTGGTTTGGTAATGATAATGTGCCAGTATCCTCTAAATAAACTAACTGCTTGAATTCTCTGGAAAACAACAAACTTGTTAGTTTTTAGAGTTTAACACATATACAATTACACGTTGGGATGCAATGCACCTAGGCAATTAACCATTTTCTATCATGCATTTGCTTCGGTTGCGTGCGTCATTCCGGCCTCTCATAATTGTGCCCCTTCTTTTAAGCTTCGTTTATTCTATTCTTCGTTATTTCCCCTTTTTCTTTTTAGTGGTGGTCGAATCCTATAAAGATTGCCTACGTATCATGTCCCCGCATGAATCAGACCGTGCGTAGTTCTGTCAGATAAGTGTGGAAGTAAATATAATATTTTTGGGATTTTCAGCTTTTATAAAAACAGATGCTTCGATCACAAAGACTCAATACTAACAAATTTCAAAAGACTAACAGACTCTCATGCAAAGACAAAATACAGACTCTGAAATTAAGCTATCATACTTTAAAGAAATACAGACGCAAAACAGAGAGAAAATATAAACCCAACATGCCTTAAAGACTCTGACAGAAAAGGAAATACAGACTCAAACTGAAAATCATGAGTACATCAATGCTCCTGGTGTCCGTGGGACATCATTCGGTCTCGCCACGGGCCTATGTGCAACATCCCTTTAAAGTCAGTCCAAGCTGTACATTATTTGTTTAACAAAGGTCATCACCACTGCAAAGAATGTAGTGCGAGTCATATCCTCACAAATGTGGCACTTCATAACGATGTAGTCAGTGATGTTTCTAATTCTCTCTCTTATGACGCCCTTTTCTTGTAACAAACGCCCAATCTGCTGGGCCCTGACCTCCAAAGTTTGTGTGGCTGCATAGTTTTGTTCCTGAAGTTGTTGCAAGTCTATTTCTAACTGCGCCAATGTCGTGTAACAGTGTTCCCTTTCAACCTTGAAGTCTTTTGCCTGCTTGATCATTTTGTTTCTCGTAACGATGACCCTTTTCTTCAACCCCGCGACCTCATCGTCGTACCTTTCTCTCAACTGCTTAACCAGGCATATCCGTTCATCTGCATTTTTAGCCAATTGTTTTTGAGCCCCGGCTAGTTCACTTTCTGCTTTGTTCAAATAGAAACTATAGTTACTCACTTTCTGCCTTAGGTTAGCTACAAGCTTTTCATCTCTGTTACTTCGGACTGGATTTTCTGCTGCTACTTTCAATTTCTGAATTTGAGCTCGAAGGGCCTCATTTTCTTTGGCTAGCCTTTTCTTTTCACCCTCATCCGTCGCTGCTTGTAAGCCATTCTCGAATTGAAGGTCTTTGACTTGCTTCTCCAGCTTTCCTATCGTAGCCCTGTACTCGTTTTCTTTGGCCAACCAAGCCCATGATTCTTGCGATGCCTCGACGAATTCCTGAATGTGTGGTTTTTTGGCCGGTTTTTCTGATTCGGCCCTTGCAGTGTTCTTCTTTCTATACCAGGCAAGGTAGGCGGGTGAGACATATCCTTTAGATAGGTTCCGCACTCGGGTGCTTGCTGTCAAATATTGGCACTCATTCCAAATAGAACGAACTGTTTCTTCGTGAAATTGGCCATCGGAGCTAATATCAACCGCGTGGATACTAAGATCTTCATCTGGATGCATCACCTGACACCTTCCTAATTGTCCATCACTTGGTAGGGAGCGTAAGGCTGAATACCTCGAAGACCCATTAGGAGGAAGTAAGGACCTGTGGCGAGTATATACACAATTTCTTCAACAGGAAGCCAACCTAGTGTCCATTCTATTTGTCCCGTAGTGATGGCGCGAAGGCGGGCTATCCATTCTCCAAACCCCTCCAGTAACTTGAACCCCGAAACCCTTGTGTTGAATTCTTCAATGCAGCGTTTCTCTGTGGATCCATAACTCATATACTGAGGGTGGTGGCACAAGTGCTCGATCATCCACATTTGTAGTAGCAAATTGCATCCCTCGAAGAAGTCTGCCCTAACTTTACAAGCTGTGAGAGCTCGGTATATCTCAAACACTATCATAGGGGCGAGAGTGCTCTTGGCGTTGGTAACTAGGACCTTGACGACTCCAGCCACCCGCAAATCGATATTCCCATCTTTTCGGGGAAACACCACAAGGCCTAAGAATGCTACCATGAAAGCGAAACGCCTATGCTCATCCCATTTTGTTCGGTTCCCTTTACTGCAAACCCCACTTTTCGGATCATTGAACCTTCCTACATGCCCGTACTTCTGGTATATAAAATGTAGAGTGGAAAACCCCCCTTCCAACTCGGAATATGGGATTCCCTTGTTTATCTTTAGCAAATCCATGAATTTGTGAGAGTTAATGGCCCTTGGAGCGATCAGATACTTATGCCTCAAACCTGTAGTACTTTTCATATAACCTGCTATCTCTTCCAAGGTCGGGGTGAGTTCAAAATCCAAGAAGTGAAATACGTTATGGGCCGGGTCCCAGAACGTAACCAAAGCCTTTATGATGTCTCCTCTAGGTCTGATCTTTAATAACCCGGTGAGACCCCCCAAATGTAGATTGACCTTATCTTGCTCTGACTTGACCAGATCTTCCCACCACATACGCAACTCCAAAGGGATCTTGTTCATAACTGCTATCGGCAAACTTGGACTCGTGCTCATTCTGCACATTTATTAGGGTGATTAAGCAAAAATCAAGACTCATTTGACTCGAAGACAAAATTGACACACTTTTTCTTTTAACTTTTTTTCCAACAAATAAAATCCGGTTTTGCAAATACGGCCTTTCAGCACTTCGAAGATGAAGATTTTAAGGCTGTGTTGGCTAATCGGTGAAAACCTTGAAAAATGACCACAGGCAGCTGTTTTTGCAAAAACAGTCTTCCGGTGCCCTTTTAGGGCCATTCGACTATTTCTGACAATAATGGAATCACCCTAACTATTTTCAAATAAAAAGTAAAATTTTTGTTCTTTCGGATTATTTTTGCAAAAAGGAAGTTGGACCCGATGGGGGTTGCCTACGTATCTCACACCCTGTGAGAATCAAACTGGCATAGTTCGGGCAAATAAAACGAACTATTTTCGAAAACAAAACTCCTTTCTCGTTTTTAATTCGTTTTCTCTTTTTTTTTTCAAAAATTCGGCAGAGTTTCAGCGCTATTTGGACACTGGTTTTTCTTTAAACATGTGATTCACTCTCTTAACCCTCTACACTGCTATTTCTTTCCCAAATTCTCTCCTTTCATTCCAAAGCCGGTCAACATGCAAATCCGAAGCAAATAAATGCGCAAGTAGCAAGTAAGATGCATCAGGATGGTCTTTTTATTTTGAGTACACCTATCCTAGACAGACCCAACCCCTGTGTTGAGTCTCCAAAGTCAAAATGCACATGATGCAAACAAACGTTCTTACTAGGGATCCGGCATGAGGTACTGTTATACTAGGTTTAAAAATCTAGGTTTATTTGTTCTAGACCTGGCTTACCCGAGCGGACAACTCGAGTCGAGGGGGGGCTGCGCACAGGTAACCAAAAGATCATCCGGCTTTGCAACTTGTCCGAACCTCGTTCTATTTGGGATTTGACACTAACAGAAAGAAGTCACGACCAGCGTGCACTCCTCAGGAGGGAGAAGAGAGGGGTTTCATAGCAGTTTATATATACAGTTCAGATAATATCAAAGCGGTAAAAAGCAACATTTAGCATATTAGGCCCAAACATGTAAATAAGACCAGATAATAAATAAAGCCAAAATATAACAATTATCCTAAGCTCAAATTATGAACCCTGAACCAGAGATTCTAGGTTCGGTATCCCAGGCAGAGTCGCCAGAGCTGTCACACCTCCTTTTTACCTACACCCGCAAGGGCATAAGGGAGTTTTTTCAATTAAAGGACAATCGAAACGGGATTTATTATTAAAGACTTAGAGTAACCACTTGGGAGATTTATGGTTTCCCAAGTCACCGGTTGAATCCCGAATCGAGGAAAAGATTGACTCTGTATTACAGTCCGCAAAAAAATCTAAGTAAGGAATTCTGTTAACCCGGGAGAAGGCGTTAGGCATTCCCGAGTTCTGTGGTTCTAGCACGGTCGTTCAACTGTTATATTTGGCTTAAATTATTCTATTTTAACAATTATGAACCTATATGCAAATTTTAACTTTAACCGCTTTTATTCATTTTTAAAGAAAATTGCAACGTCATTAAAACAAGTCTTGAACCACGTCACATAAATGCACCCGTGATTTTTGGACATACTTTAACATCGTTGGGATTTGGATTTGGGTCACATAAATGTGCACCCGTGTTTAGGGAGGTAATGTTATTAAAATACGCGCCTAAAGAGACTAACGCGTTATTATTTTGGGGAAGGTCGTGAAATTCGCTAAACGGCACGTCCCAAAATTTAAGTATTTTAATATATACAATTATCGAGGGCCCCGCAATTTATGTGTTTTGTTTAGCGAGGCTCATCCCGTTTTATTATTTTAAAGTGCAAACCTAGAGCAATCTATAGTTTTCTACTTAATTTGTCTCTGAAATAAAAGAAAGGCCCTAATTAATTTGTTACTGGACTGATGCAAACTAAGTAATATTTTTGCACCAACATCCGACCATTGGGCTCCGATGTTAGCCCAACAGAGGGAATTTAAAACCAGATATACACCATAAAATCAGCCAAAACAGACCTTGGCTCAGGCCTAAATGAGAAAAGGGCCAAAACTGGCCTGGGCCGTGCATCAATTATCCTAAGGCCCAAACGTTTAGGGACTAGCCTGTTAAACCCAGTCTTTTACACTAAATGGAATTTCAATTTAATTAAGAACACAAATCTGATGAATCTACTACTAAAATTAACTAGCCAGTAAAATAAATTCAATGCAATATTAAACATGAGTTGGAAAGCAACTGATTTCAGATTTCATGACCCACGTAAACTGCCTATGATCACAATTTCAAACATGGTGCATACTAGTTCAAATTTCAAATTCCCTACTATGACTCATTTTTATTAAAATGCTGACTCGTGAACTTTGATTAAACACTAACGTGACCACATATGAGAATTGAAACTCGAGAATTAAGGATGCTGGACGAAAATGGATTGCCTAAATTAACCTTACGAATTACATATCTCATATCTACTTTTAACTTTCTGATTTCGAACCCACACACAACCACTCAAACTCAGAATTATAGATTAACTCATAGCATCACTACTAAATATAAAGCTCCCTTGATCAGAAGAAGTATTACACTATTTTAACAGTCTACAGCCTAATTAATCACAGCTTGAAAATACCATTTATACAGATCTAGGAAAACCGGAAATTAACTAAACTAATAGAAACTATTCTGTTAGTCCAGCATGGAATTATTACAACGAATACTCAACTAAACTCATATGCATTTCTAAATATCTAACACACACTTAACGGTTCAAATGCACAAACTTATAATTAACAGTCCATCAGTACGGTTATTACAGTATAATGAAAGCAGTAAATCAACAATAGGCCTCCACTTCAACAACAATAGGCCTCCACTTCATTCATTTTCAACTGGATATTTACATACATCGAGTTTCAGGACATGTACCTGGTATGTAGAACAGAAAAATGGGGTAAGCAATCAGCAACAGCAAACAGCAAAATACAGCAGCAGAAAACCCAACACAGTAGCTTCAACACCTCAATCCAGAAATCCCAGCAACACGAAGAAAACCAGTAAAAATGGAGAAGAAAAATAGTCCGAAAATCTCTCTTTGTTTTCTCTTTCTAGCTTTGAACTCTCCCTGGTGTTCTTCCGCTCTCAATATTTCAGAAAATTTGGTTCTATCTTTTTTACTCTCTCCAAAATGAATTCTGCCCCTGTATATCGAGTGTATACCGCTCTCTCCGCCGCCTTCTTTTTTCTTTTTTCTCTTTCAGGTCTATGTGTTCTCCTTTTAAACATCCAGCCTCTCTCCCTTTCTAGCTCCTCTTTTCCTTTACAATTGTATTATTTCAGCCTTTTGAAATGTTCCTCCCTTGTTGTCTTACTTTCCAACTCTTAAAAGTATTGAACAGGGTGTCCTTTGCATTGCTGATCCCCTTTTTATTAAATTAATCCCTAGACTGATCCTACCATGTGCTACCAACTTCTTAAGTAGGTGAGATACACCTTTTCATTAAACAATTCTTAGGTTATCTTAAAGGCTTCCTAATTATTTTCAAACACTGTTGGGATTTGAATTCTTTCAGACAAATAGATATCCCAAACTTAGTTCAAACCCTCTACACTCCTCTACACACTGTTATGCAGGTCCCAAAGAAAATAACAGAGCGATTAGGCGTCAACGAGAACCAAACAGAGAACCAAACAGAAAACCAGTCAGAAAACCAAACAGAAGGTGGCCTAAATATCTTGGTGCTTGAAATCACGCATACTAGAAAATCAGAGAACCAAACAGAAAACCATGAGAAGTGCATCGCTGGTTCAGACTTATTCAAACAAATCCTAAATTCTGACAAATCGTCCATTTCAACTCAAGAAACTTAATCCCAAGAGATACTTCAACACCATAAACAACTAAAGGCATTCGAGACATAGAAAACGAACATTCAAATTAGCATTTTGTTAACTGAACATGCTCGAGGCAAATCAGAACAGTGAATACAGGATTCTAAACAACAAAATGACATATCAAATACAATTTCCAACACGAATCGAGAACAAATGCTAACTCTAAATCCAACCTCAACTGAAATTAATTGCAGGCCTATGTTTATAGATGGGTTAGCATAGCTCTTATCACATTTTCCCAATCGACAACCAAACAGATATAAAAAAAAAGATATTGAACCTGATTGCGCGAAGCCTTGATTAATTTCATATCCAATACAAATGAATCCGGCCTTGAAATTAAGAGTAACAACATCTGAGAAATAGATAATAGTGGCCACGAATCAACGGTGAGCGTAGGCAAATTCCATCTCTATCGAAACAGAACTTGAAAAAAAAAGAAACTTTAATTGATTCTACCCAGAATCTCTTCAGGCAAGTACAGAGATGAAAATAAATCAACCCGACTCAATTACATAGCAAATCGACTCAACCAGGAAAATTTCTTATGGGTCGATTTGCTATGTAATCGAGGCGAGTTAATTTATTTTCATCTCTGTACTCGCCTGAAGAGATTCCGGGTAGAATCAATTAAAGTTTCTTTTTTTTTCAAGTTCTGTTTCGATAGAGATGGAATTTGCCTACGCTCACCGTTGATTCGTGGCCACTAGTATCTATTTCTCAGCTGTTGTTACTCTTAATTTCAAGGTCGGATTCATTTGTATTGGATACGAAATTAATCGAGGCTTCGCGCAATCAGGTTCAATATCTTTTTTTTTTTTTTATATCTGTTTGGTTGTCGATTGGGAAAATGTGATAAGAGTTATGCTAACCCATCTATAATCATAGGACTGCGATTAATTTCAGTTGATGTTGGATTCGGAGTTAGCGTTTGTTCTCGATTCGTGTTTGGAAATTGTATTTGATATGTCATTTTGTTGTTTAGAATCCTATATTCACTGTTCTGATTTGCCTCGAGCATGTTCAGTTAACAAAATGCTAATTTGAATGTTCGTTTTCTATGTCTCGAATGCCTTTAATTGTTTATGGTGTTGAAGTATCTCTTGGGATTAAGTTTCTTGAGTTGAAATGCACGATTTGTCCGACTTTAGGATTTGTTTGAATAAGTCTGAACCAACGATGCATTTCTCATGGTTTTCTGTTTGGTTCTCTGATTTTCTAGTATGCGTGATTTCAAGCACCAAGATATTTAGGCCACCTTCTGTTTGGTTTTGTGACTGGTTTTCTGTTTGGTTCTTTGTTTGGTTCTCGTTGACGCCTAATCGCTCTGTTCTTTTCTTTAGGACCTGCATAACAGTGTGTAGAGGAGTGTAGAGGGTTTGAACTAAGTTTGGGATATCGATTTGTCTGAAAGAATTCAAATCCCAACAGTGTTTGAAATTAATTAGGAAGCCTTTAAGATAGCCTAAGAAATGTTTAATGAAAAGGTGTATCTCACCTACTTAAGAAGTTGGTAGCACATGGTAGGATCGGTCTAGGAATTAATTTAATAAAAAGGGGATCAACAATGCAAAGGACACCCTGTTCAATACTTTTAAGAGTTGGAAAGTCATGGGAGGAACATTTCAAAAGGCTGAAATAATACAATTGTAAAGGAAAAGAGGAGCTAGAAAGGGAGAGAGGCTGGAAGTTTAAAAGGAGAACACATAGACCTGAAAGAGAAAAAAGAAAAAAGAAGGGGGCGGAGAGAGCGGTATACACTCGATATACACTGGATATACAGGGGAAGAATTCATTTTGGAGAGAGTAAAAAAGATAGAACCAAATTTTCTGAAATATTGAGAGCGGAAGAACACCAGAGAGAGTTCAAATCTTGAAAGAGAAAACAAAGAGAGATTTCCGGACTATTTTTCTTCTCCATTTTTACTGGTTTTCTTCGTGTTGCTGGGATTTCTGGATTGAGTTGTTGAAGCTACTGTGTTGGGTTTTCTGCTGCTGTATTTTGCTGTTTGCCGTTGCTGATTGCTTGCCCCATTTTTCTGTTCTACATACCAGGTACATGTCCTGAAACTCGATGTATGTAAATATCCAGTTGAAAATGAATGAAGTGGAGGCCTATTGTTGTTGAAGTGGAGGCCTATTGTTGATTTACTGCTTTCATTATACTGTAATAACCGTACTGATGGACTATTAATTATAAGTTTGTGCATTTGAACCGTTAAGTGTGTGTTAGATATTTAGAAATGCATATGAGTTTAGTTGAGTATTCATTGTAATAATTCCATGCTGGACTAACAGAATAGTTTCTATTAGTTTAGTTAATTTCCGGTTTTCCTAGATCTGTATAAATGGTATTTTCAAGCTGTGATTAATTAGGTTGTAGATTGTTAAAGTAGTGTAATACTTCTTCTGATCAAGGGAGCTTTATATTTAGTAGTGATGATGTGAGTTAATCTATAATTCTGAGTTTGAGTGGTTGTGTGTGGGTTCGAAATCAGAAAGTTAAAAGTAGATATGAGATATGTTATTCGTAAGGTTAATTTAGGCAATCCATTTTCATCCAGCATCCTTAATTCTCGAGTTTCAATTCTCATATGTGGTCACGTTAGTGTTTAATCAAAGTTCATGAGTCAGCATTTTAATAAAAATGAGTCATAGTAGGGAATTTGAAATTTGAACTAGTACGCACCATGTTTGAAATTGTGATCATAGGCAGTTTACGTGGGTCATGAAATCTGAAATCAGTTGCTTTCCAACTCATGTTTAATATTGCATTGAATTTATTTTACTGGCTAGTTAATTTTAGTACTAGATTCATCAGATTTGTATTCTTAATTAAATTGAAATTCCATTTAGTGTAAAAGACAGGGCTTAACAGGCTAGTCCCTAAATGTTTGGGCCTCAGGATAATTGATGCACGGCCCAGGCCAGTTTTGGCCCTTTTCTCATTTAGGCCTGGGCCAAGGTCTGTTTTGGCCGATTTTATGGTGTATATCTGGTTTTAAATTCCCTCTGCTGGGCTCTCATCGGAGCCCAATGGTCGGATGTTGGTGCAAAAATATTACTTAGTTTGCATCAGTCCAGTAACAAATTAATTAGGGCCTTTCTTTTATTTCAGAGACAAATTAAGTAGAAAACTATAGATTACTCAAGGTTTGCACTTTAAAATAATAAAACGGGATGAGCCTCGCTAAACAAAATACATAAATTGTGGGGCCCTCGATAATTGTATATATTAAAATACTTAGATTTTGGGATGGGCCGTTTAGCGAATTTCACGACCTTCCCCAAAATAATAACGCGTTAGTCTCTTTAGGCGTGTATTTTAATAACATTACCTCCCTAAACTCGGGTGCACATTTATGTGACCCAAATCCAAATCCCAACGATGTTAAAGTATGTCCAAAAATCAAGGGCGCATTTATGTGACGTGGTTCAAGACTTATTTTAATGACGTTGCAATTTTCTTTAAAAATGAATAAAAGCGGTTAAGGTTAAAATTTGCACATAGGTTCATAATTGTTAAAATCAGATAATTTAAGCCAAATATAACAATTGAGCGACTGTGCTAGAACCACGGAACTCGGGAATGCCTAACGCCTTCTCCTGGGTTAACAGAATTCCTTACTCAAATTTCTGGTTTGCGAACTGTAATACAGAGTCAATCTTTTCCTCGATTCGGTATTCAACCGGTGACTTGGGACACCATAAATCTCCCAAGTGGTGACTCTAAATCTTTAATAATAAATCCCGTTTTAATTGTCCTTTAATTGGAAAAACTCCCCTATGCCCTTGCGGGTGTAGGTAAAAAGGAGGTGTGACAGTGGTGCCGTCAGTGAATAGGGTCCATACCCCGGAAGACGTGCCTGATTTTAGTAAAAGTTCCTTTTCTACCTTGGGCACGAGGGAGGGCAAAAAATCGGCCACGAAGTCCGCCAGAATCTTGGACTTGATGGTCGTTCGTGGTTGATACTTGATATCATACCCCCGAGTTCGATGCCCCATTTAGCCAATCGGCCCGATAGCTCGGGTTTATGCAATATGCTCCGGAGAGGATATGTCGTTAGAACGCAATTACGGTGGCATTGAAAATAGGGCTTTAATTTTCGCGAGGTGCTTATTAACGCGAGAGCCAATTTTTCTAGGTGTAGATACCTAGTTTCGGCATCCCCTAGGGTCCGGCTTACATAATAAATAGGAAATTGCATACCTTGCTCTTCTCGAACCAGCACGTCGCTTACCGCTATTTCAGATACGGCTAGGTATAGATATAGTGTTTCATCCTCCTTTGGCGTATGGAGCCGAAGTGGGCTAGTCAGATATCATTTCAACTCCTCTAAGGCGTGTTGGCATTCTGGAGTCCATTCAAAGTTGTTCTTCTTTTTGAGTAAAGAGAAGAAATGATGGCTCATGTCGGATGACCTTGATATGAATCTGCCCAGAGCCGCTATTCGCCATGTCAGACGTTGCACGGCCTTTACATTATTACCACCATGATTTCTTCGATGGCCTTGATTTTGTTGGGGTTAATATCGATCCCCATGTTTGATACCATGAAGCTCAGGAATTTGCCCGAACCCACTCCGAAGGCACATTTCTAAGGGTTGAGCTTCATGTTGTAACTTCTGAGGATGTCGAATGTTTCCTGCATATGAGTCAAATGGTCCTGTACGCGTAGGGACTTAACTAGCATATCATCAATATAAACTTCCATGGATTTCCCTACTTGATGCTCGAACATTTTATTAACTAGACGCTAATACGTAGCCCCTGCATTTTTTTAGTCCGAAGGGCATTACATTGTAATAGTAGGTACCATATTTCATGATGAACGAAGACTTCTCCCTATCCTCGGGGTTCATCTAAATTTGGTTATACCCCGAGTAGGCATCGAGAAAGGTGAGGGTCTCGTGGCCGGTCGTACCATCGATCAGACGATCGCTTTTAGGCAATGGGAATGAATCCTTGGGACACACCTTATTTAAATCTTTATAATCTACGCACATTCTTAGCTTATTCCACTTTTTGGGTACCACTACTACGTTGGCCAACCATTCGGGGTACTTTACCTCTCTAATGGACCCTATTTTAAGAAGTTTCGTTACCTCTTCCTTGATGAATGTGTGTTTTATCTCGAACTGGGGTCTTTTTTTCTACATCACCGATTTACACCTGGGCTCGACACTTAGTCTGTGGGAGGTTATTTCCAGCGAAATTCCTATCATATCTAAGTGGGACCAAGCAAAACAGTCGATATTGTTAATAAGAAATTCAATGAATTCTTTTCTAAGTTCAGGAGTCAATCCTGTTCCCAGGTATACCTTACGATCTGGGAGGTGTTCGAGCAAAATAACCTGCTCTAGATCTTCGATTGTTGATTTCTTTGCATCCGACTCTTCGGGGGCAACAAAAGTTCGAGGAGCAAAGAAATCTTCTTCGTCGTCCTTGGGTGTCTGTATACCCCTAGACTCATCTGAGGTCGGGCGCGTGGGGATCAATGCCTCTTGGTAAACTGCGAACATTTCTTTCGCTGCATGCTACTCTCCATATATGGTCGTTATGCCATATTTTGTCGGAAATTTTATCATCTGAATGCAGAGTTGACGGTACCGCCCTCATGTTGGGTATTTACGGCCTGCCAAGCAATGCATTATACCTTATGCCGCCATTGATGACTTGAAACTTTGTGTTCTGAACCGTGCCAGACGTGTCGACTGGGAGGGTGATTTCTCCTTTTGTTACTTCGTCGGTCATGTTGAAGTCGTGGAGGACCCGTGAGGCGGGTATGATCTGATCGAGCAACCCAAGCTGTTCTACTACCCCTAACCTGATTACATTGGCCGAGCTGCCTGGATCCATGAGCACACGTTTAACTCAAACGTTGCTTAAAAGAAATGAGATTAGCAGTGCTTCGTTGTATGGTTCTGCCAAGGTCTCGAGATCCTCTTCGCTGAATGCAGAGGTACCTTCGGCCACACGGTCTTGGGTCGGCACTTCTTCTGCAGCGGATATTTTTGTCCGTTTGATCATGGGCCCTTGGGGAATGTCGGTCCCTCTAATAATCATATGAATGATATGCCGAGGAATCTCCTTTTTTGCCCAGGTTGGATTTTGTCGAGTTTCCCACGGAACCTTTTGGCGTGCTTTCTGGTGAATGCGAGGAGCAGCGTCAATGCATTGGGCGTCGTGTGAGGTCGTACCCTTGGAGGTCGGCTCTGGTGCGTTCACAGGGTTCTGTGGTGGTATACTGATACCTGGATTAACCACACCATTCTCTCCAAGGTTCTCGAGATAGCTATTTTCACCTCTATATACCGAGTTAGGCATTCCGACCTGAAATTTAAAGATCTTGGACAAGAACATGTGTGAAAGATAACTTGCGTTGTGTAATGAAACCAGCAAGAAAATAATCACTATTATTTTTAGCCCCACGGTGGGCGCCAAACTGTTTACCGTGAAAATGGTAATAACAATTTAATTTGATTGTGGGACTCTAAAAATACGTGATCTATTTTTATACTAGTTGTAAGCAGTTGATGCTATGTGTGAGACTTAGAAATAAAATAAGAGTTAGGAATAAGGTGATAACCAAACCAATAGCTTGACAATCAGGGCCTCGAACTTGTCGATTCGGGGGCCTCAAGGTCGATTCCAGGGCTCGGCTAGGAGCTATCGGAGGCAGTTGAAGAGCGACTAACAATTATAATGAAATCAACAAAGGCTCTTTATGACCAATGATAAGCAATAAATGATGAACAATAATGAAGATAATAAATGGAAGTAATAATATCAAGGGAATATGTTAGAGAGCAGAGAGAATGTTCTTATTCATTTAGTATGGAGAAATCAATCATTACAATATGGAAAGGACCCCCTTTATATAGAAAAGGGGAATCTTGTCGAGCCCCCCTTTTTCCCTCAGTGGAGAGAGAAGTCCAGGTTTCGACATTCATGGGGGTAATAACTCATTTCCTTTTGGGAATTTGGGTTTGATGAGTCGCCACCTAACGGATTATGGTTCGTTAGGGCACCCAGAGTAATTAACTCTTTGATTGGTTTGCATTACCTGAGATTTAGGGTAAGGGCTCGAAATAACCATGAGGGGAAGGTGTTAGACACCCCTCTCAATCCACAACGGTGGGTACCGGCCAAACTTATACTTATGAACTAGTCATTTAACACATTATTACAAATAAGAGCAGGTTTGGACATTACATGACTCAAATAATAAGACGAAGGAAAGACTTGAACAAATTGTGTACATACAGGAAAGTAAAGTTGAAGCAAAGGGAATTTGGGAGGAGGGGTCCTAGGTTGGTTAGGCTACAGGATCATCCCACGCAATGTCCAATAAACACTCCTCAATGAGAGGCTACATGTGACATTAGCGCGTAGTCATCATATCCTGTTCTACCCAAGTCCCTCCCCTTGGTCATAGCCTAAAGCGTTCTAGTAACCTTGACAATGTCCTATGCGTGCACTACCCGTCCCTTCCTCGTGGCCCTGGAGGTATTTCAGGACCTCTAAATCTGGGCAATTCTAGACAACCCCTAAGGTGTTTGAAAAGGAAAAAATTCCAAGCGACAGGCAAGAACACATAAGACTTAACAGATAAATGCAGAAAGAAGCAATTAAGAGGCCCGAGTTTAACTCCACAAGTAATGCATATAAGCAGCACGTCTCAACACAAACAAGAGCAGTTTTTATTAGAGAAAAGACCTAAACAGGATATCTAAGTGGATGTCAATGAACAGAAATATGCAAATTTGTTTTTTATAAACTCGACAATGAAGTCCTAATCAGTTTGCCTACTGATTTTAAACCTGTAAGATCTGAACAACTTTAAGTAGAAAAAATATAGTTTTAGAGTTGCAGAATTTAAAACGCCCTATACGCTTGCCTAAACGCAGAACAGTGATGTCCTAAGAGCATGATAACTATGTTGATGTAGTAAAACAGTGAACAGTTTTTTAAACGGACTCTTGAATTCCTATAGGCATGCTATTTAGTGATAGTAAATTAAGGCAGTGCTTAAAAAAATCATTTAAGGAAACGGACAATTGATTAGGCCAGTTTCAAAGCCAACTAACATGAATTAGACCGACTTGTTTAAACTAAGTTGATTTTAAGTTCTATAAGTGGAATTTCTGATTTTAAATCCTATAGGCATGATATCTAATTGTTAAAAGCTGATGCTAGTGAGACAGATGTAAATACATGCAGTAGCGGAAATTGAACTCAATCACATTACTCTATAGGCATGGTATCTAATTATAAAGTTGATTTTAAACCTATAGACATGGTTTCTATTATTGAATCCATTCCTAGAAAAAATTCTAGGCGATAAGCAAGAACACATAAGACTTAACAGATAAATGCATAAAGAAGCAATTAAGAGGCCCGAGTTTACCTCCACAAGTAATGCACATAAGCAGCACGTCTCAAACACAAACAAGAGCAGTTTTTATTAGAGAAAAGACCTAAACAGGATATCTAAGTGGATGTCAATGGGAGAAGAACCAAAATATCCATCACAGGAAGAAGGTGAATAGTAATTCCGTCACTATTCATCGAGCCATAACTCCGGCGTCCGGCAAGATAACATCACAAGATTAGTCTCAAAAGAACCCCCTTCTCTTTGCGCACAATCCCCAATTGGTTTCATCCTTGAAATCATTTCCATCCGTTGTAGATCTTCAAAAGTGTAAGACATTTACTGCAGCAAAAACGCCCAGATTTTCTTTAACTGGGCAGTCTCTCTTTGATTTTGTCTTCACGATGTAGTGTTGCATACTAGTGTAATGTCATAGTAGCTTCCATGGCTGCCATCGTCTCTTCCCAGCTCCAAGCTGTGGGAGAGACTATTCAAAACACTAGCCAACTGGTAACTAATCCAAACCCAAAACAGTCATATGCATCGCAGCTTGTCTCTAAACATTCTGCCGCAATTTCGTCAAATCTCGATCTAGCTACTGTAACTTTTGAGCATGGAGAACCAACTATAAACTTCACCATGGATGAAGTTAACGAGTTTACAAGAGAAGAAGGACTGCACCAAGCAGTTATAATGAAGTTCTCATATGGAAAACTTGAGCTACAGGAATTTCGAAAAATATTTTCGTCGCAATTCGATGTTCAAGGTCAATGCAATATTGGACTGCTGGAATTTCGTCACTTATTGATCAGATTTGATCTTTACAGTGATTATGTTCTATTTTTATCAAGATCAACTGGTTATGTCAAGGCAAAAGGGGATGAATTCTTTTTTAGAACATTCCCATGGACCTTAGGATTCAATCCGAAAGAGGAAACGTCTATGGCAGTCATGTGGATCTCCTTTCCAGGTTTGCCACCAAATTTCTTTGCTAAGAGGTCGTTAATGTCTATTGCTTCAGCTGTTGGTAAAGCTCTTGCTGTGGACAAGGCGACGCAAGAAAGAACACGACCTAGTGCTGCGAGGGTGAAGGTAATTCTTAATCTCTTGGACAAACATCCTAAAAAGGTGAAGCTGCTTATTGTGGATAGAATTTCGGGCAAAAATATCGTGCATTATCAGGAGGTGGTGTATGATAATCTTCCTAACTATTGCCCCTATTGCAAGCATCAAGGACATGATGCAAAAGTTTGCCGAGTGATGAAGGAGCGAGCAGTAAAGGAGGTGATGGCAGAGGAAGTAGCAGTTGGTCGTAATATGCCTGTTGTGGAGGTGACCAATTTTGACAAGTTACAAGGTGATGCTAGGGACTATTTGAATGCCAAAAGATTGAATCAAATAGATATGGAAATAACAGGTGGTAAGCTGGTTGATGAAGTCGCAAAAAAATTTTTAGTCGGGCAGCAGCTTTTGCATTATGAAGGAGGAAAACAAAGTGTTAATTTGAAAAATGAGAAATTGATTAATCGAGCAGTTGATGGTCTTTCTATAGGTGAGACCCCAATGGTAGGTGATGCAGCAGGTGATGAGACTTCCAATGGAACAGAAACTGGAACAATTGTTGTAAACAAGCAATCTACTGCAGCTAATTCCACCGGAACATTTCATGGAAATGACACTAATGCTGCATTGATTTGAACAGAAACTGGAACAATTGTTGTAAACAAGCAATCAAATTGTGAAATGGTTAGGAGCACTAATGCTGGTATTGTTGAAGATACAGCAGCACCAATGGATGGACAATTGTGTTTGGTGGTTGATACAAATGAAGCTGGGCAACGGATTAACTCTCAGACTACAAATGCTGCTATACCAATTGCAGCTCGACAGCCTATCGTAGTACCTGGAAAACAGTTAACTTGTGTGGTGTCAAATCTGGAAGCTACTTTTCCATTGAAGTTTACAGCTGATCGAACTGTTGCTATGGGTGCAACTGATGATACAGGGATTGCTACTGTCCCAGTGGTTGATAATGTTGTTGTGCATGATGGTAAGGAGTTTGATCGACTTGCATCAGTAGGGCAGACTACAGTACAACAAACAGCTCCTCCTAAGTCTCTAGATGCAAAGAGTGTTATATCTACTACAACAGTTGAAAAACCAGCAGGTGCTACTGATGTACATGATGAGGGGCAAGGTACAGATGTTTTAGGTGTTAGGGCAGCTCTGGAGAAAGCTGAGCAGTCGAACAAATTTACAGCTGGAATTGAGCAGGCTGCACTTGCAGTTGTTGCAATGATGATGCATACAAATATGTTTAAACAACCAATGGTCACATTGAACACCTCAGTTTATGAGGTGTCATCACAGTCTCTGGAATCTTGTGGTGAATTTGGAAGTGAATTGATGTTGTCATCTGGAAATAACAATGAAGTTATTAAGGCAAATTTGAGGGGGATGGAAAACAGTGGTGATGCGTATGTAGGGAATTCGAGTGAGAATGAAAATCAAGAGAGTGAAGATGAAGAGTTGATATCAGTTGGATCACCCTCTGTACCAAAAAATTGCAGCTCTACTATGATAAAATCCAACAGCAAACTGAATGCAAAAGCAACAGTTTTTGTGCCTAAATCTGGACCAAATAGGCATGGGCAGCAGGAGCAAACTACAAACATACAACCTGATACCTGTGTGGAGGAGCAAAATGTAGTAGCATCAGTAGCTACTGAACAGCAACAGCAAATTGCAAAGCTGTCAACTGCTGCAATATCTACTACACTCGATGAACAGCAGGATCAGCAAATAGCAGCAGCACTTCCAAGTGCTATTCAACAAAACGCAGAAGCTGCTGGAAATTTGGACAGTGCAGCTGAAAGATTGATTCAAGCTGTAGAATCCAAGAAGGCCACTGCAAGTTATACTACAAGTCAAATTGTAATAACACCTACACCTATTATGCAGTAGCAACAGCAAAATTTTACAAGCACCATAGCCGTTACTCATTCTGGGCAGCAGCAGCATAGTACAAACAGTCTAGAAGCTATCTCAGAAGCGGGTAAATCTATTGCACAGCAACACAAACGTGCAGGCACTCAAGGTGAATATCTACCAAATGCAGGACATCAGCATCCTATAAGTTTCATGGCTGGACAGCAGAAGCATACTCCAGGAAGTCCACCACAACAACAACATCACACTACAGGTGATGCAGCAGTAGAATTGGACACTGTTAAACATTCAGGTGAGATTTCAAACATTGCTTTGATTTGAAACCATGACTAGGCTCTATTGGATGCTTTGACCAGTCCAAAACCTCATAGATATGCATACTCAAGTAGCTCGAAAACGAATACACAAAAGCAGAAAGTTTTAGTGGAAAAGAGGCAAGAACCTTGTAGTGCAAAGAGAACGAAGAGGCATGAACCATTATGGATGGTTATACAAGAAGAAACAAATCAAAAACTAGAGATCAATTTACGTGTTGCTATTTCCGACGAAGCGGAAGAAGATGAATTGATTGAATAATGTCCAGAAAGGGCGGCTACAATTGGAGATTTGCAAAGTGAAAAAAAGAAGGGGACTCAAGAAATAACACTCAGGCAATTCCCAATGAGAGCGGCAAAGCAAAAAGGGGTTGCCCCCTCAATATCTACGAGGTCCAATAGATCAGAGAAAAAATGAAGAATTTTGAAGATTATTTGAAGATTACAGAGGATTTTAAGGAAGTTCAAATTGAACAACTCACAAGTTTGACAAATGAGGGGCAAGACTCAAATTTCTACATTGTTTTAGTTTATTATTTTCAAAGCATCATCACTTGTAATAGCGTCATAGAGTGTGTTATAAACTCTATGGCGATCATAGAGTACTTGGTACTTTCAAGTTCCTATTTTTTACATGTTTGTTAGAAGATGAGGCTTTTTCTTTGGCTCAATAGGATTAGTAAGGTAAGGTTTAGCCCGGTCTGTGTTGCCTTGGTCCTATGCCTTTGGAAAAATATCCACACGGCTATGAGATTATATGCCCTCGTGAGACTTTGTCGGCAGCTACCATGAATCCTCTACATGAGGCTGCCATCATAAGACAATGTGAGGTGCAAAGGAGTGATTATATAGCCAAGGCATATGGGTAACAACACCGGTGCTATTGTCCCCCTTATTTGTACTCTTCCTAATTGTTGTATTTTTCTTTACTTTTATTAATAAAAACTAGCCCTAGGCACTTGCCTAGTGGATTGCCAAAAAAAAAGTGGATGTCAATGAACAGAAATATGCAAATTTGTTTTTTATAAACTCGACAATGAAGTCCTAATCAGTTTGCCTACTGATTTTAAACCTGTAAGAGTTGAACAACTTTAAGTAGCAAAAATACAGTTTCAGAGTTGCAGAATTTAAAATGCCCTATACGCTTGCCTAAACGCAGAACAGTGATGTCCTAAGAGCATGATAACTACGTTGATGTGGTAAAACAGTGAACAGTTTTTTAAACAGACTCTTGAATTCCTATAGGCATGCTATTTAGTGATAGTAAATTAAGCCAATGCTTAAAAAAATCATTTAAGGAAACAAACAATTGATTAGGCCAGTTTCAAAGCCAACTAACATGAATTAGACCGACTTGTTTAAACTAAGTTGATTTTAAGTTCTATAAGTGGAATTTCTGATTTTAAATCCTATAGGCATGATATCTAATTGTTAAAAGCTGATGCTAGTGAGACAGATGTAAATACATGCAGTAGCGGAAATTGAACTCAATCACTTACACTCTATAGGCATGGTATCTAATTATGAAGTTGATTTTAAACCTATAGACATGGTTTCTATTATTGAATCCATTTAAATCCTATAGACATGATTTCTAATATGGAAACCTTTTAAATCTTATAGGCATGGTTTCTAGTGTGGTAAAGCAAACATAGCAAGTATATTAACATAATTCTATAGGCATGGTATCTACCCAAATTACTCAACAGATATAGCTACCCACCCTTTTTCACTAATCACCCCAATGTTGTTTACAAATAATTATTACATACCAGCTAAATAAATTACATAAACAATAAAGAAAAGAAGAAGTTAACTATAGGGAGCCTGAAGCAGGCCCAAATGACTTTCCCAACCCTCCAATAGCCTCAAATGCCAAATTTCATGACAATATCATTGTTTAGGTGCGTCAGAGTTCCCTAAGGACCTCAAGGATCCCGGGCAATGCTCATACCTAGACTTTATAACCAGAACTGAGTAAGTGCAGTATGGAAGATCCAGCTCCAGTGCATCAGAGTTCAGAGGGATCTCATAGGGATCCCAAGGCAGTCACACACTGGAGGGGCAGAACTTAAGGACCTAAGAGTAGAGTGGGAGTGCTTGACATGGTTTTGAAAAGTTTTAATAGGAAAACAGTATTTGAAAAGACTCAGTTGAAGTAGTTTTGTAAATAGAAGAATTGTTCAGTAAAACAATTTTTGACAAGAGTTATGTAATCAAACAACATAACAAACCTTCATACAGGGGTAATTGGGGGGTTGGGAACACACAATACAAGCAAACAGAAGTCTTTGCAATAAAGGGGGTAGCCAGTAGTGCAAACAGTAAGACATGGATTCAAGGGTGCTAATTAGAACATAGTTATAGAATCAGAGGTGCTTTAGGGGGTCATGGGATTAGGGATAGATAATGATACAACATAGTAAGAATTTCAGAACCAACATAGAATCATACAACTTAGAGTAACAAAATTACTTTGCAAAGAAAGGTTCATGCTAGAAACTAACTAGCAAGTAAACCAGCATTCAAAGACAAGGTAGAGTCAAATATAAACAGACTACTAGTTCATAAGACATGCTGATTCTAGAAGTCATAAGACATAGCTAGGTGAAGTAATAGGTCAATTACATGTTGAACAGCAAAACAATAGATAGAAACATATTAGGAATATGATAAACTGAAGTAATAGGAAACACATTGGTTTGAAAGATTGAATTTAAAATCAAAACATACCAGTAAAGAGAGCAAACAAAAGGTAAAGAACAGGATAGTGTAATAATTAGCCTTGGCTTGCAGCCGGCTAATTTAGTAACAACAGTAAGTAACAAAGAAAGTAGAAGAGCCTTTGAGTGTAAGAGAGATGTGAACTAATGTCTGTGCGTGTGTGTGTAAGACTGTAGAAGAGAGCAATATATATAGTAATTTTGAAAGCTAGGTAAATAAGGTAAGAATCAAATTGTTCAGTAATCATAGAACTCAGAATAAAATTAGTTCGAGTCTTCCCTTAATTAAGGGAATTAGTTCAAACGGTAAAGAGCAGGTGACAAGTAAGGAAAGAAATCATACATAGCTGGAGTATAACAAATAGGAAAGACTTCAAAAAGTGCAAGTATAGAACAGGAAATTAGGGCTAGGTTCAGAAAACTCTAATTAAGGAAATAATCAGTAAGAATCAAGTAACAACGCAGACAAGGTAAGGGGAAACTAATTAAGGTAGGTAAATCAATCAAATCGAGTAGAAAAGTAAGAATCGAAGGTTTAAAGGAAAGTGTTCAAATCAAACCAAGAGATAAGGAATTCAGAATATTACATAGCTCAATCAAAGAGAAAGTCATGAAAATAGTCAGCATGTTTAACATATAAATAAAGTAAGACATGGATAGTCAGGAATCGACACACAACTTTAGCAAAAAATGAAAGTTAAACAATACTGATTCAGTGAGAAAGATGGAAGTTGATATGAACAGTCAAGATGAATACAAGCACATAGAATCAATGAAAGTTTTAGACTAAGAAACTCAGTAGAAGCATATCAAGGCAAGTCAGTCACGAGTAATCACAAGAACTCAAAACGAGAACAGGTCAGTCATGCTAATACACAAAAACCAAACGAAGAACCCTAAAAAATTAAACAAAGTTTTAAAAGAGATTCTGAAAACCCTAGTTTTAGAAAAGGTGAAGAAACACTTGAAATCATATGATTCTTGAAAGAACCTCAAGGATAATGTAAAACACTCAAAAACAAACTCAAATCGTCCTAGATATGTACAAATCTAGGAGGTATAGAAAAGGAAATTAGGGTTTCGAAAGAGACCCATACAGAGATGAAGAAACCTGTTTAAAAACCCATAGATCGTAACAAATATAGAACGATTTCGCCTAAAATCACACTGGAATAGACAAGAACAGGCAGGAGATGAACCGTAGATGCAAGTCGGCAAGGCCCTGGGCCCTTGAGAGCCTTAGAGAAAGCAAGAATGGCATGAGAGAAGCCATTGGAGGCTTGAGAGACGATGAGAGGTCACCGGTGATGGCCAGAGATGGGAGGTCGGCGTTTGAAGATTAGGGTTAGGTTGCGAGTGTTTTGAGAGCATATGGATTTTAGGGCGGCGGGGTGGATTGTAGAATGAATTAGGTTTTGGGGGGTCGTTTGGAATTAAAAATGGTAAGAACAAATACGGGCGGTTGATCTTAGAGATCAATGACCAGGATCAGGGGGGCCTGGGTCGGGTAAAATGTGTTTAGGGCCTAGGTCGAGTAATTAAATTGGAAATTGGGTTGGGTATTGGGTTGAATTTAGACTGAAATTGAAATAAATTTGGCTAAGTTTTAAATAGTCACTTTCAGTACTATACAATTTATAAAAATAATAAAAATAATTTCTAAAAATATTTCGTGTACTGAAAATGATTAAAAAATAATTGTTTAATATTTTTAAAGTATAAAATACCCTTTTATGCATTAATAACATAATTGTACATTAATAGGGCTAATATTGCAATTAGATGCAAATTGACTTTAAAAAATGCAAATGCAATTATAAAAATGCACTAAAAATATTTTAATAATATTTTGGCATAAATATAGAATTTAGATGGCCAAATCACCACAAAAATAATTTAAAGGATAATTATTGGAGATTTTATGAGTAAAAAGGGAGGAAATAAATCAATTTGAAACCTTTAAAAATTATAGAAAAATTATAAAAATTCTTATGCATGCTTATATATGCATATATGCTATTTTGAAAGTTTATTTATGTATTAAAAATATATAGGGAAAAATTAGGTATCAACAGCTGCCGCTCTTTACCTGGAAAGGAAAGTTTTCGGGTAAAGAAATGATGGCCAATTTTTACCGGGCGGGATGTTTAGAAACACAGAGGCCAGACTCCGATCTTCAAGTTGCCTACATATCCCTGGTTTTACAGGAATCAGACCATGTGTAGTTCTGGATTCATCGGCGGAATATGTCGATGAAATTATTGCAAGAACGGACACGAGATATAGAAGCTGCTATGGTGAGTGGTTAGGGTTCGGGACAACTGAAGGAACTGGAGCGAGATCGCTCCTGCTAGGATAGCAGTTGCTTGATGGTTACCTGCAGATTAAAGATGCTACAAACCTATATTTGCGAAAATTTAAACATGATGCAGATTCCCTTTTGGATCATGAAGGTTGTCTTTGGACGGTTAAAGATGACATCCTTGGACCATGACGTCCTGGGCCATGAATTGTTTAGTGAGGGATTTGTGGGCCATGAAATGATGTTCTCGGTCCATGACAATGGTGCCTCCGAACCATGACGCCTTTGAATAATGATATGCAAATTTTTGAGGGATCCTCAGGCCATGGCATGGTGTCTTACGGCTATGAGGATGATGCCTTTTAGACTATGACGCCTTTGGATAGATTGGCGATATTTTAGCCCATGATATGCAATAGTCATGATGTTAACAAGACAAGGCTTAGTCTTGTGAAATGGAGGGCAGAGCTTAGCCCGATTGAAAAACAAATAAATAGTACTAGAAATAGAGAAATATTCATGCAAAGAGGGACAATGCTTAGTCCCATGCAGATGGGGAGGCAAGGATTAGCCTCATGCAAATGAAGGCAGGGATTAGCCTCATGCAGAGAAGGGAGGCAAGGATTAGCCTCATGCAGATATGGAGGCAGGGATCGGCCTCATGCGAATATGGAGGCAAAGATTAGCCTCATGCAGATATGGAGGTATGGATTAGCCTCATGCAAATACGGAGGCATGGATTAGCCTCATGTAGATATGGATGAAGGGACTAGCCTCATGCAGATGTGGAGGCATGGATTAGCCTCATGCAGGTAGGGAGGCAAGTATAAGCCTTATGCAAATATGGAGTCAAGGATTAACCTCATGCAAATACGGAGGGAGGGATTAGCCTCATGCAGATATGGAGGCAGGGATTAGCCTCATGCAGATGTGGAGGCAAGGATTATCCTCATGCAAATATTGGAGGCAAGGATTAGCCTCATGCAAACAGGGAGTCAAGGATTAGCCTCATGCAAACAGGGAGGCAAGGATTAGCCTCATGCAAATATGGAGGCAAGGATTAGCCTCATGCAGATATGGAGGTAGGGATTAGCCTCATGCAAGATGGGGAGGCAGGGATTAGCCTCATGCAAGTATGGAGGCAAGGGTTAGCCTAATGCAAATATTAGAGGCAAGGATTATCCTCATGCAAGTATGGACGCAAGGATTAGCCTCATGCGGAGAGCAAATAGAAAATAAGAGTAGTGTATGTCTTAGCTAGAGATACATTTGGTGTCTGATGTCCTGATTGATAGCGAATTTGTTATGTGTATGTATTTGCGGATGTTATTGCCACGTTAGATATGCCTTCGTTCAAAGAAAAATTGTAAGTTTTGTGGGGGAAGGTTGGTTCATGCTTCTGTCGGCTGGCTTTGCTTTGCTCCGTCCTGAAAGCCCTTCCGAGTTCCCATAGGTAACACCTGACTGTTATGGAAATAGAGTTTTTGAAAATTATGTAACTGTTGATAAAAATAGCATTATTTCAGAAATATATTGATAAGTTAAGTAATTTTGATGAACTAGTGACTGTGACATATCTCAAAGGCATTGCAGCTCTCTTATGTCGGCCCTAGTTTAGTAGATGATCCTTCGGCTATTTGAGGATGATAGGCCTTGCTAAACCTTCTTCGGAATTTTGAGAATCCTTCTCAAAATTCGGCCCTAGTTTCTTAACTGATTACTGACCGTCTGATACATAATGGCGTTGGCTGGACTTGCTCCGAAATTTTGAGGACCCTCCTCAAAATTCTGCCCCAGTTTCCGATCTTGGGGGGAAATGAAAATTTTATTATGATATGACCGAACCCAGAAGGCTACCTACATATCCCCTCTTAAATGGGAATCAGGTCAAGTGTAGTTCAATTACATTAGATGAGAAAAATGTAAATAATCTAAGCATAGTATCTTTTGACTGCGTCTGAATTGATTGGTTTTGGCCAAATTTCTCCATCCATTTTTGCAAGTATGAGTGCTCCTCCTGTCAGCACCCTGTGAACCATGTACGAACCTTGCTAGTTGGGAGAGAATTTCCCTTTGGCTTCATCTTGATGTGGGAAGATCTTCTTCAGCACCAATTGACCTGGTGCAGATTGCCATGGTTTGACCTTTTTGTTGAAAGCTCTGGTCATTCTATTCTGATAAAGTTGGTCATGACATACTGCATTCATCCTCTTTCCATCGATAAGGGCCAATTGTTCATAGCGGCTTCTTATCCACTCTGCATCGCTGAGTTCAGCTTCCTGTATGACTCTCAAGGAAGGAATCTCTACTTCGGCTGGGATGATAGCTTCGGTACCATAAACCAGCATGTAAGGGGTTGCCCTGGTTGATGTGCGAACTATAGTGCGGTATCCCAATAAAGAAAAAGGTAGCTTCTCATGCCATTGTTTGTGGTTCTCTACCATTTTCCTTAGTTATCTTCTTGATGTTTTTGTTGGCGGCTTCTACGGCTCCATTCATCTGAGGTCTGTAGGTTGTGTAATTCTTGTGCTTGATTTTGAAAGTTTCACACATGGCTTTTATCAGATCATTGTTGAGGTTGGAGGCATTATCAGTAACAATGGACTCGGGAACTCCGAATCAACAAACAATTTGATCCTTTACAAAATCTGCGATGACTTTCTTGGTTACAGCTTTTTAGATGCAGCCTCTACCCATTTTGTGAAGTAATCAATGGTTATCAGAATAACCTGTGTCCATTTGAAGCATTGGGCTCAATTGGACCAATAACATTCATTCCCCAAGCGGCGAATGGCCAAGGATAGCTTGTTGCATTGAGCTCGTTTGGCGGCATTTTTATCATATCGGCATGCACCTGGCATTGAAAGCATTTGCGGACATACTAGATGCAATCTGTTTCCATGGTCATCCAAAAGTAACCAGCCCTAAGTATCTTCTTAGCCAAGACAAAACCATTAATGTGTGGGACACATGTCCCGGCATGTACATCCTCAAGTAGCTTAGAAGCTTCCTTTGCGTCGACACATCTTAGAAAACCTAAATCAGGAGTTCTCTTGTACAAGTTTCCTCCGTTGTGGAAGAAGTGATTGGACAATCTCCGAAGTGTGCGTTTCTGAGTGTGATTTGCATGCTGCGGATATTCTCCCTTTAATAAGTATTCCTTGATGTCATGGAACCAAGGTTTTCCATCTGTTTCTTCTTCAACACAAGCACAATATGCCGGCTGATTATGAATTTTCACTAGAATATAATCAATATAATTCTTATCTGGATGCTGTATCATGGATGATAAAGTGTCCAATGCATCGGCGAACTCATTCTGAATTCTAGGCACATGTCGGAACTCTATCTTCGTGAAACTCTTTCTCAATTCAGGCACATGGTGCACATATGGCAATATCTTGGAATTCTTGGTGGCCCATTCTCCTTTTACTTGGTGTACAAGCAGATCTGAGTCACCGATTACCAGCAGCTCCTGAATATTCATGTCGACTGCCATGTTGAGCCCTAGTATGCATGCTTCATACTTTGCCATGTTGTTGGTGTAGGAAAATCTGAGTTTAGCATATACCGGATAATGTTGACCCATTTCTGATACCAAAACTGCTCCAATTCCCACTCCTCTGAAATTTGCAGCTCCATCAAAGAACATCTTCAACCCTCGTATGCTTCGGTAATGTCTTCTCCTACAAATGATACTTCTTCATCAGGAAAATACATCTTCAATGGTTCGTATGCTCCTCCCACCAGATTTTCAGCAAGGTGATGTGCCAATGCTTGTCCTTTGACTGCCTTTTGAGTTACATAGATGATGTCGAACTCACTCAACAGTATATGCCACTTGGCCAACTTTCTAGTCGGCATGGGTTTCTAGAATATGTACTTCAGAGGGTCCATCCTGGATATGAGGTATGTAGTGTAGGCATAGAAGTAATGCCTCAATTTCTAAGTTGTCCAGGTTAGAGCATAGCAAGTGCATTCAAGCAGAGAGTACCGTGCTTCATAAGGTGTGAACTTCTTACTCAAGTAATATATGGCTTGCTCCTTTCTTTCTGTCTCGTTATGTTGTCCCAGAACACATCCGAAGGCTCTATCCAATATAGATAGATAGAGTAGCAAAGGTCATCCTGGTTCTGGTGAGACTAGAACTGGTGGTGTGGACAGGTACTCCTTGATCTTGTCAAAAGCTTTCTGACAATCCTCTGTCCAAATTGTTTCGGCATCTTTTCTCAACATCTTGAAGAAGGGTTCACATATTACTGTGGGTTGTTCTATGAATCGACTGATGTAGTTGAGACGTCGTAGGAAGCTCATTACGTCCTTTTTGCTCTTAGGCGGTGGTAACTCCTGAATAGATTTGACTTTGGATGGATCCAGCTCGATCCCTCGACGACTGACAATGAAACCCAGTAATTTTCCTGCGAGAACCCCTAATGCACATTTTGCGAGATTCAGTTTCAAATTGTACCTTCTGAGCCTGTCAAAGAACTTTCTCAGGTCTTTTATGTGATCTGCGACCCTCTTGGACTTGGCAATGACGTCGTCCACATACACCTCTATTTCTTTATGGATCATGTCATGGAAGATAGTTGTCATAGCTCTCATGTAAGTGGCCCCAGCATTCTTCAGACCGAATGGCATCATCTTGTAACAGTATACACCCCAAGGCATAATAAAAGTTGTCTTCTCTGCATCTTCTTCGTCCATCCAGATCTGGTGATAGCCCGCGAAGCAATCCACAAAGCATTGGAGTTCATGCTTGGCACAATTATCGATCAGGATGTGTATGTTTGGTAGTGGGAAGTCGTCCTTAGGACTTGCTCTGTTTAAATCCCGATAGTCAACACATACTCTGACCTTCCCATCCTTCTTTGGAACTGACACAATGTTAGCTAACCAGGTTGGGTACTCAACCACCCTGAGAACTTTGGCTTTGATCTGCTTGGTAACTTCCTCCTTGATTTTCAGGCTCATGTCTGATTTGAACTTTCTGAGATTCTGCTTCACTGGTGGAAACATGGGATTAGTAGGCAGCTTGTGAGCCACTATGGACATCCTCAAACCGGTCATGTCGTTATATGACCATGCGAAAATATCCTCAAACTCTTTTAGGAAGTGAATGTACTCTTTCTTCTCTGTTGGTGACAAGTGAATGTTGCTGCGAGTCTCATTGACAGTCTCGACGTCTCCCAAATTTACTACTTCGATTTCGTCCAGATTTGACTTAGGCTTATTTTCAAAATTTTCAACCTCCCTGAAAATCTCCTTGGGTATCCCATCCTCTTCGTCTGAATCACTATCCTCATGTTGCGTTGCCTTATTACATGTCACAGTCATGGGTTCATCAGGAAAATTAATAATAACGCTGTAGAAAGAAAAGTGTAAAAATAGTAATGAATAATAAAGGGCAAATGCATTTGATTAAAACTGAAAAATCATCCAAACAAGTACGGCTCGATGAATCGGGCATTTATTTTGAAACAAGTAAATCTTAAAACAAAATTACTAGAAATCTTAGATGCTTAGAATGGCTATAGAAGTAAAAATCTGCCAAGCTACCCAGGGACTCGACGGGCTCGGGATGGTGTGGCAGTCCAGTTCTTAAGAACGACTCCCTTCTTTACAGTATGAATGGTGAGGCCTTCTTCCTCCTCCTCCTCAATTATGGCACTGCAGTCCATGTCCTCATCCTCCAAGAACAAATTCTTCAACCCAGCTAGTGCTTCCTCTTCTGCAGTCCCCCATATTGTATCAGCTTGGTGAAAAGCTTGTTCCAAGCATGGCACTGGTTGTCGGAGAGGGTAGTACGGTCCAAGCCATGGAGGCGACCAATTTCTATACTCTTGCCATGTGTACTGGTATCCGATCCCAAAGGTGGTACCATGATTTTTCAGCTGTATTGGTTTGGTGATACCTTGGAGGTTCTTTCCCAATCCTTTGCCGAGTTCATATCCAAACCAGGCCAATATGCTTTCTATTTTACTGCTCCACCATTTATCCTTCTTGATGGCATTTACCCGTTCAATGTGATAATAGGTTTCCCTCCTAGCCTTCTTCTATGTCCAATAGTCAGGATGGTTTGACTAGTGTAAATGGGGTTACTCTCGTCGCCGTGAATGTTCACCTCCTGACATTTCCATTCAATTTCATGGCTTGATGTAGTGTAGAAGGCATGGATCCATGGTCGGCACAACAGAAAATTATATGATGTTGGTATGTCAAGCACCTGAAACTTGACGTCGAACCAAGTTGGCCTCATCTGCAAGCAAAGGTTGATTTCCCTGATCGTGGCCCTTTTGGACCTATCAAAAGCTTTAATGTTCATGCCTCCTATCTGTATTTCATGAAAACCTTTGTCCAACCTTTTCAGAGTGTCCAATGGACAAATATTGAGCCTTGAACCTCCATCAACAAAGACCCTGGCAATGAATTTGTCTTTAAATTGCACTGTAATGTGCAATTCTTGATTGTAATTCAGCCCCTCAGGTACTAGCTCATATTCGTGGAAGATAATCGTATGACTTTCCAATACTTGTCCCACCATGTTGGCCATTTCTCCGCCAGTGATGTTATTGGGTACATAAGCATTGCTCTGTACTTTCATTAAGGCGTTCTTATGTGCCTCTGAATTTTTCAACAATGACAGGATAGATATCTGAGCTGGGGTTTTGTTTAGATGGTCAACGACGGAATACTCCTTTGCTTGTACTTTCCTCCGTAAGTCATCCGGCTCAATGATAGGCTACCTAGTAGTGGCATTCTTACTTGAACCTCCCAAGTGTTCAGGCGTGTAGACTCTTCCAGTCCTAGTCATTCCTTGTACAGTGTCAGATTCCTCTACCTTGGCCTTCCCTTTTCGCCAAGCCTCAGCAACATAATCCTAGGGTATTGCTTTTGAGTTGAATGGAGGTGTGGTTGATACTATCACAGTAAAAGGTGTGACCACTTCTACTTCAAATGGAGAGGGGGTGGATGCCGGCGGAGCCACCTCCACCTCTAATGGAACTAATGCAGTTACTTCAACCTCGATTGGTGTCTGAGTCTGTACCACAATAGGAGTAAGTGTGAATGCAACTTTAAAGTCATCACCTCCTCGAATAATCCCAATTGACCCCTCAGGGTCCCACTCTTCGTTCGTCTCTATCACATGTACACCATCACCTCTAATGCAAATTTCAGTCTTACCTAACATACCGTATAAACCGTACCACTCTAGGATAACCGCGAGAAATTCATATCCCTTCCGAGCCACAAACATCTACGTACTCAACCAGTTAAGAACTTTCCATTGGTCCCATCTAGAAGAAAATCACTATACATCCCATGTTACGCATGCCCATAGAAAATATACATCTCTAAACCGCGGTAAAACCATCAAGAACTCTCCGAGTTCCCTTTTCACAAATCAGACTTGTTAGGACTGAATCCTTCTAACTCAATCAAGCTAAGCAAGCCATCAAAACCTAAGAGCATCACCGCAAAATACCTGAAAGAACTTATTACCTCGAACACACACCAGGAATTAATCATATCCTTACCATACCGATTCGGTCGACTATCAAGCTACCCCATCTATCTAAATTTCCTTCTAATTCATCTTCAACTTGATATTCTCTCTTAAATATTCCTAAAATCACCACATTCGAAATACTTCGCTCTGAATAACTTCCTGCGGATCTAAATCCGTTATATCCTGATACTGATACATAGAATCCCACAATTAATATGGAAAATACCACAAGTCTTGACATCTTCCAAGGAAAACTCAGTTTCTATCCACATGTACAACTTGAAAGCCTCCAATTATTGCATGTAAAATTTTGAACACAATAGGACCATTCTCTAGAGGCATCCACTCTACTCAAATCGCAGTTAGATTGATTAAACGAACCGAACAACTTGTGCTTCGTTTGCACTCCGACACTGTAGAATGTGACCTCATTCCAATATAACCAAGCAACTTCCTGCTCTATGCACCGAGCATTCGTTACCAACCACAACTCAAGTCATTCCCCGATTCTCGTACACCCATAAAACATAACATAACCTTTATTGAAATTTTCTTTACTCGAGCCACAACTTATTTACAAATACGCCTCGAACTGGAACCATTAGAGCACATAACCGTGCAATCAACTATTCAATAGCGGACTCCCCCACTTGGCTCGAAGCCATAGATCAACACACGCTCAATAACTGATAATGTTTATACTCTATTGATGCCATGATACCATAATGAGATTAAACTCAAATCTTTTATAAGCTTGTGAAAACACAGATCATTTAGAATTTTAACTTTTCTGCAAATCTCGCATTCCACTCTCGCAACAGTTACACTCACTCACTAAGCGACCCAATTTAAGTTGCAACACGTATCATTCACTCGCAAATCTAGCAGACACATAAGGATCGTACAACCTCAGAACACTTCGCATGAGATAACCCACCTTCTTCGCCTTAAACTAACATTTATGTATACCTTCCACCGTTATAACAATTACGCAGTCACTTAGTCTTCCTAAGTCTGAATTCATACCGCAACATGAAATTTACTTCACTCCCAACTAGGACATATGAAAAGACTCTTTGCACACCCATAACTCGAGGCTATACCTCAAATCAAGATGGATACATCTCGCAGTACTAACATACTCATCACATAGTTATACAGCCATCACTCCCGCTAATAGGGACACTACCGAACATATAAGTTCAAAAATACTTGCTCACAAAATCAGCACCTCGGTGCTCAAGCCATAGGCAAATATTCGGCCTCAAGTCCTCCAGACTGTCCCAATATCAAACTCACAGAGATCACATCTCGCCCCTCGATCGGGGAATCACAAGCCATCAAGGCACATTTGATATTGAGTGCTCATGCGCGCATAAGAACGCGTGGAAGGAATTTAAAGAGTTACATTTCAAGCTGAATCAAAGGACGCACGATAAGAATTCAAGAATGTGAAGTTTTCCTAAAGATTCTGCAGCCTCTTGAGGATAAATAGAGACATCTCTGTACCGATCCGCGAGACTCTACTAAACCTGCTCATGACTCATGAGACCTATGTAACCTAGGCTCTAATACCAACTTGTCATGACCCTAAAACCCGCTCCGGTCGTGATGGAGCCTCTCATGAAGACAAGGCCAGCCAGCAAACCCATATCGCCTTTTTCAAAAATAGTTAAACATTAATAAACAGTTTAAATATGATTTAATGATATAATTAATGGAAGCACAACCCGACACATCCCTAACCGGTGTGTCACAAGTCACGATCATCTACTAGGGTATAAATACAATTGAAAGCCTGGAGTGTACAAATATAGACTAATGAAATGAGGAGAGAGAAAAGCTATGATGTGAACGCCGGCAGCTACCTTGCTAAACTCTGATGACTGTGCCTCCGATCAGCCAAAAACATACCTGAATCTGCACACAAAGTAGAGGGAGTAATGTGAGTACTCCGACTCAGTGAGTAATAATAATAAATAAAGACTGAAGGCAAGAAATCACGCAAAAACACAAGGTATTCCATACTGAAGCAGTAAAACCACTTTAACAGTAAAGCAGTGAGAAATCAAGTGAAAACCCTTTTTTTTCAACAAGTAAAGCAAGTAGTTTACAAGTGAGTAACAAAAATAATAGAAATGTAAACAGCCCCTCGGGCAAAACATGTACAACAAACCGCCCCTCGGGCATAATATCAATAGAACCAGCCCCTCGGGTTCAATATCAGAACAGTGCCAGCCCCTCAGGCTCAATATCAGAACAGTAACAGCCCATCGGGCTCAATATCATATCAGTAACAGCCCCTCGGGCTCAATATCATATCAGTAACAGCCCCTCGGGCTCAATATCATATCAGTAACATCACCTCGGGCTTACTCTCAGAATAGTATCAGCCCCTCGGGCTACCTCACAATCACTCATATCAGCCCCTCGGGCATAGTATCAATCACTTAGAACAATGGGTACCTGCGCTCACTATGGGTGTGCAGACTCCGGAGGGGAATCTTACGGCCCAAGCGCTATATCAAGCCACCTCGTGGCATCATCACTCAGCATATCCTCACATCACTCAAGCCACCGCGTGGCATATAAAGTATCTCAGGCCCTCGGCCTAATATCACTCGACCTCACATCACTCAAGCCACCTCGTGGCATAAATAGTATCTCATGACCTCGGCCTCACTCAGTCCGGAAATCATCATAAGCCCCTCGGGCATTTGTAAAACAGTAGTTCTCAGCCCAAATACCATTTAGAAATATTATTTGAGTTTTCAAATCTGCATAAAAGTGGATGAGTTTGTAAAACAATAATTATCAACAGGACTAAGTTTAAATATAAGTCAAAACAGTGAGGAAATAGTGATAAAAATTCCCAAAGGATTCAAATAATTGGCACGAAGACCAAGTATGGCAATCGGCCCAAATCATGATGATAACAAATAAGTTTCAATCAAATATGCGGTAAAATCATCAATTGGGATGGACCAAGTCACAATCCCCGGTAGTAAAAGACCTCTCGCTCATCATCCAGCGCGTGTCTCACCTCAATATAGCACTACAATGTGCAAATCCGGGGTTTCAAACCCTTATGACATCATTTACAATCATTACTCACCTCGAACCGGCTAATCCTCTAGCTCGCGATGCCTTTGTCTCTCAAATCAACCTCCGAATGCCTCGAATCTAGCCACAATAATTCGATTCAGTTAATAAAAATTATAGGAATTAATTCCATATGAAATTCTACATTTTCCATTAAAAATCTGAAATTGCACTCAAAATTCGCCCGTGAGGCCCACGTCTCGGAACCCGACAAAAATTATGGAATATAAAACCTCATCCAACCACGAGTCCAACCATACCAAATTTTACTAAAATCCGACATCAACTTGACCCTCAAATCTTCAAATTAAACCAAGAGGGTTTTCAAGATTTTCCCAACTAAAATCACCAATTAAATGCCAAAACTAGTAATTGATTCGAGTAATCTAACCAAAATTAAGTTAAGAACACTTACCCCATTGTTTTCTCTGAAAATCTCCCGAAAATCGCCTCTCCCCGAGCTCCAATTTGGCAAAAATGGAAAATGGATCCCATTTTCAGAACTCAACATTCTGTCCAGAATTTCCGTGGTTACTGTTCACGCATTTTACTGTTCATGGGTACTGTCCACGGTACTGTTCATGGGTACTGTATACGAGGTACTGTTCGTATGTACTGTACACGGGTACTATTCATGTTTACTGTACATGGTACTGTACACGGATACTGTTCACACAGGTGCGGTTACTGTTCACACGTGCGAAAAATGCAGAAACTGCCTAGAAAATTGCAGCAACTTTTCTTTTCGCTAAAAAGGCTCTAACTCCATCACACGAACTCGGAATTCGATGATTCTTGTTCCTATGAGTCATAAATAATAATACGAACATAGCCCTTTAGTCAAAACTCAATTCGGAGCTCATTTGCTCAGTTCAATACCCATTTCACTTGCTAAACAATTAACTCATGTTTCGTGTCAAAAACTCAATCGCAACTTGATGAAATTAGACCAAACTTTCCAGATTAGTCCTATAATTCATTATCAAAATTTCGATCTCTAGAACTAAAAATGGATCTTTGGATCATTACATGCTTATGCTCAAAACGGCAAAATCTTCCAAAAACTCTTCCAAAACATATCCGAGCCTCATGGGACCCCGACCAAACATGCCAACACACCCAATAACATAATTCAAACTTGCTCCAACCTTCGAAACGCACAAAACAACATCAAAACATCAAATCACCCTCGGATTCAAGCCTAAGAATTTCAAAATTTCCGAAATCCGAATTCGATCAAAAAGTCAACCAAACGACGTCCAAATGACCTGAAATTTTGCATGCACATCACAAATGACATAACAAAGCTACAACAACTCTCATAATTTCATTCCGACCCTCGGATCAAAATCTCACCTATCAACCGGAATTGCCAAAATATTAACTTTGCCAATTCAAGCCAAATCCTTCCAAGGACTTCCAAAATACATTCCGATCGCGCTCCTAAGTCATAAATCACCCAACGAAGCTATCCAAATCATAAAATTTCCGATCCGAGCTCATATACAAATAAGTCAACTCTTAGTCAAACCTTTCAAATTCAAAGCTTTCAACTGAGACTGTTCCTTCAAATTCATTCTGATTTTTCCTGAAAACCAAAACCAACGATCTACATCAGTCATAATACGTTACACAGGGCAAGTCATGCCCGGGAACTAGCGATCAAAGTACAAAAGTTCAAAATGACCGGTAGGGTCATTACAATTTCGCATTGATCCAAAGAACATAATAAAACATCCCAATATCACATACATAAAAATTCACATCTTCTTCCAAAATTTAGCATCGTGCACAACAGAGTACTCTAAATCGGTCACTTTCTTCATTAGAACATTTCTTTCCAATTCCAAGGCTTCTATTCCTCCATGATCGACGAGCATCATAACATTCTCATGATCAAATTTTCCTTTGAAGAGCATTTCTTTCACGGATTAGAGCTTCCTTTTCCTTCTTTAAACTGTATATGAGATTTGAAACTCTAGGAGGAAGCTCTTCATCTTGCCATTCCCAATAGGAATATTTTTCATCCTAAAAACTAAAAATAAATAAAACAAATATACAAGCAAATTAGAATAATTAAAGTGAAGGAAAACAGGTATGAACAGCGGAAGCAAATATCCACGATTACTTGCATGTAATATAGACAACACATAATCACATATTTTAATCAACCATAAGATCGATACTTATCTCTTGAAGCGTGACAACGATCGCGAAAAGAGCCTCCAAGCAAGAGCGCAAAACGTCCACGAGATCATCTTCCATTTCCACAGTCTTCTGCTGTGTGACCCGAATAATGACCGGAATAAGCGAAACTAGTGTGGGCGAGTTTATCCTAGGAAAACCGTATAGTAAAACCATAGCCTCCTTATGGAATAAGACCTCTTTATATAGCCACAAGTTTTAGGGTTTAAAGACTTTTCCTAAACCTGTTGGGTCTTACTTTTCCACCAAAAATATAATTCCATTTAATTCCTAATTATTCGGTCACAACAGGGACCGTAGTATTTGATTAATGATGCTTTCTATTATGGACTTAATTCCAAATATTCGAATTAATACTACCATAATAAATTACGAATTATTCCACTAAAAATTCGTAATTGCACTCCTCAGTTCAATTTCGAAATTCTTCCATTAAACATTATTTAACTCCCCATGTTAAGATTCAGATACTAATCTAATAAATTAAATTACTGACAATTTAATTCATTGATTATTTCCTTTAGACCTTCGCTTAACTTATTTCATGTGACGAATACAAAATTCACCTGCAGGGTTTACACATGAAAACTTATAAGCTTTCATAAAGGTGTATCATCAATCTCTAGACCGAGACATGGATTCTATCAACTAATTATTACTTCGTCAATGTATATCATCATTGTCCAATTTACCAGGCATATTGACCCACAAAAGAATCTTGTCTTTTAGTAAATCAAAACAATAAATAATATACACAACTAATAATAATTATATCAAGATTAAGAGTATAAGTACATTTAATGGCTAGAGAATTTATTTTATTAAGTCAGTATAAATACTTATCTCTATTTGGTTTGTTCAATACATACAAAATGTACTAGCACAAGAAGTCGGAATTAAACCATTCTCATAATCAAGATAAATTATATTTAATCTTGTGGTACAATCATTACTGATGGTTTGTCCAATTCCATTATTAGATTGTGAACATGATCTTTATACTTATAAGAACCGATGATTTAATCTTCTGTGTATAAGCTAAACTCTATACACTAAATCATCTACTATATAAGTAATGGACACAAACGAATATATGATCTATTTAAAACTTTGTTAAACTTAAATAAATAATTATTCCATAATAAATACTATATCCAAACCAAACTCCATGGTTAATAGTATATATCCCAACAATCTCCCACTTAGACTTTTAACCATGACAATTATTAGAATATACTATATCTAAATGCATGGTTAATAGTATATGCCCTAACAATCTCCCACTTAGACTCATAACCATGCATCTATAACTTTCACAGCTATCCTTTTGCAAGACTATTAAGAGTATCTGCCAATAACCGTTTGCTAAAAGGAACTTGCCTAGTTATTTTCAAATGCAATATTTGTCTAGTAGTGCTTTGTCGTAACTAACTAGTTTGGTATTAAGCTCTTCATAAATCTTTGTTATGAAACTCTCCCAAGAGTACATACCAAACTATGATTTCCTTACTAGTCTCCTACTGTGACGAAGTACTACTAATATTATCTTCATTACCTTGCGGTATTGAAATATTAATGACTTCTTCATGTAGTGTTCTCTGCTCAATATTACTCCCACTACTTGAAGGTAGTAAATTTTATCTATTAACGTTTCTCCCACTACTTAAATGTAATGGAATGTCAATTCCGGCATATAAAGTTATATGTTCTTGAGCACCTGAATTTTAGATGATTCACACATTATTTCTTTGCTTAGTTCCTGCAAAACTAGTTTACATCTAGGAACATAGTTTATTAAATAATCCTATTATAGAGAACTGGTATTTGTGCTAACAATTACCTTCTTTTCTTTAGGAAAATAAAATAAACATCCTTTCGTTCCCTTGGATATCCAATAAATGCGCATACATTCGTCCTTGATTTCATCTTATCCGTTTTCTCTTTCAGTATATATATTGGACAGTTCCATATCCGAACTTGCCACAGACCGGAATTACGTTAAGTCCATAGTTCTATGGGGTCCAAGATACTGACTTAGAAAAAACTAAGATTAGAATGTAATTGCAGTTTCTAAGGCATATCCATAACATAAAATGAATAAATCGGAATAACTCACCATTAATCTAGACATCTCCATAAGAGTTCTATTTCTTCTCTTTACTACACCACTCTATTATGGAGTATCTGGTGTAGATAATTGAGATATAATCTTCTATTTTGATAAGTAACTAACAAACTTTGTAGAGAAGTGCTAGCCACCTATGATCAGATCGTAGTGATTTAATATATTTTTATGGTGCTTCTCCGTATCAAGCCTTAAAATCCTGAAATTATTCAAAGACTTATGGTGCATCAAATAAATATATTCATAGTTTGAATAATCATTTATGAACGTCATAAAAATACCCAAAATCACCTCTTGCCTATATGTTCATTAGATAGCACAATCAAAAATAGATTAGTTCTAACTTATCACCAGCTCTCTTTCCTTTAGAGCAGAAATGTCTCTTAATCATATTTCCTTCTAAACAAGATCCACAAGTTGGCAGTGCCTCTAATTTTAATGAACCTTAAGGTTCATCATTGACCAACTAAAATCCTATCCAGATAATTATGACTTAGACGCAAGTTCACAGATAAGTTTCACTCAATTTTGAAGAACATTTTCTCTTACGAGGTAGACTAATATTGTTCTGTTCAGGAGAGACATTAATTAACAATAATAAAGTCATGCATCCATGTACCATAAGAGATAAAATGTTTACCAATCTCAATAACACAAGATTTATTCGAAAATAAACCAAATATCCATCTCTTGTTTTGCTTAGAAACCGGAATTAAATTCCTTCTAAAAAAAAGGTACATATATTGCATCCTTTAAAATTAATGTCTTATCGCTATCAAAGGAAATTTTAACAAGTAATACAGTAAATTGAATGAATTTGTTGTGGAGTTGAGATATAAATCATTAAATAGATCATAATTAGTCAAAACACTGAATTATAAAATTACGACTGCATCCAATATATATACATACATGCATCTTGAATAGTAAATTTCGATGGGAAAAGAGTCATTCATGCAAAGTATATTATATAATGCAAGAAATATACAATCCAAAAGGAAACAGAACCAACTCAAATGGAGAGTAAACTGTTACTTTCAGTCAATTATGTATAATTTAATATAAAAAATTCAAACGCACTACACACATATATTCATGCACCTTGAATAGCAAATTTCGATGGGAAAAGAAATACTCATGCAACATACATATGTAATGCCATATTATTCGCTCAAATAAATTAAAACAGACTCAACTCAGGTGGAGAGTATACTGTCAATTTAAGTCAAGTGAACATCATAATTAATAGCTCTAGTTCCATTGATCCAACATGTATACTCGGATGGAGAGTAAGTACATGATTTCAATAACTAGTATTTTACCTAGTGAGCTTACAATAAATTTATCCGATATGGAGGAAGACCTAAAGTCGACACATAAATTTACACTCACTTGAAATTAATGGTGGAAGACCATAAAAATATATTTCTATCACTACTTAATCATAGTTGCATTATAATTACTAAATTGATTCAACGTGTAAACTCAGATGGAGAGTCAATAAATATTATCAACTACTAGTAATGATACTCAGTAAGTTCATAATAAATTTATCCGATATGGAGGAAGACCTAAAGTCGATACATAAATTTATTATCTCACTATAAATAAATAGTGGAGACCATAGGTGTTAATTCCTAGTTCCATTGATCCAACATATATACTCAGATGGAGAGTAAGTACATGATATCAATAACTAGTATTTCATCTAGTGAGCTTACAATAAATTTATCCAATATGGAGGAAAACCTAAAGTTGACATATAAATTTACACTCACTTGAAATTAATGGTGGAAAACCGTAAAAATAAATTCCTATCACCACTTGATCACAACCACAAAATTTCCTCTAAGGATTAAGTTTCAAAATTCACAAAATGCTCAAAAAACCCATCTAGACAGTCATGAAATACTAAAAATGTTATTCACTACATACAAAAAGTATTATTTACCGGGATTTTCGATAGACCTACCAAATTTCAGGTCAATTGGAGATCACAAAAGTTACCATTCAAGCACTTTTAGGAATTTAAAACATGGCATACATTCCAACCATATATCAGTTCATGTAAAATAAACATGCATCATCATGTTCCAGATTTAACAAAATAAGACTGACATGAAAGGAATGATTTTTCATGTCTAAATCACATTTTAATCTTGCAAACTGCCAAAAAAAATATATCTGAATGACCTTGAACTGTCGAAATACGACATAATTCACTGCCCCTCAGTGAGTATTTCTTATCAGGTCATTTCCGATGAACCCACCAAATTTTAAATCAATTGGAGATGATGATCACCAAAACTAGACCAAATTCAAATAAATTATTTTAGACGAATTTAAGATTAAATCAATGCGATTTACATTCTTTCCATATATCATATCAAGTTAAATCATCATGTATAATCATGTTCCAGATTTAACACAAATAAAAACCGATATATAAAGAATAGTTTTTCATATTTAAAGTCCACTTAATCCGATAAACTGCTTAAAACCCCATCTAAACAATCTCGAAACACTAAAAAAAACGTGTTTCACTGCATACAAGTGAGTGTTTCTTACCAAGTCGTTTCTGATAGACCCACCAAATTTCAGGACAATTGGAGTTCGTCAAAATCATGACCTCCAATTCTATGACCAAATTCAGAGAATAACCGTTTTAGGTTCATGGACTAAAATAAATATGATCATACTTTCTTTTATCCTTATAATTGTTCCATGAGCACATGACATTGATTAGGTCCTTCCTTTTGCGTAAAGTACATAATACCGCCTCTTATACCAAATTGTCCTCCCGTTTTATATACATGAGAATCCAAGATATTACTTTTCATGCTTTTGGATGAGCTCCTTAATATCTCTTGTCATGAATAAATGTAATGTCACTAGTATCAAGAGGTAAACCTCATGGGTAGATGAAATGAAACCTCCATCACTAGCGCAAACTTATTAAGGATAATTTTTCACATATTCCATTGAGTATATTTGTTCATGACTCAAATAAATAGACCACTTCTGTGGATCCTATCCATTAATTATAAATTTCAATCCATGTATTGATATAATGACACATGTATAAAGCTACTAAGAATTTTCAATGATTTCAAATAAATAAGTGTAACGACCCGGCTGATCATTTTTTAAATTTACGCCCTAATCCCCTATTAACTATTTCCCCTAAGGTCATTTCCGCTATTTTGGTTTGCCGGGGCGTTCAGTGTTGAGTTTTGGAGAGTTTTGGGGCACTTAGTCCCTAAATGAGAGCTTAAGTGTTGGAAAATGGTCCGTAGTTGGAAGAGTGCGAAGACGGCCTCGAAATGGAAATCTGATGGTTTCGTTAGCTCCGTTAGGTTATTTCGAGGTTGGGAGCTTGTTCGGAATGAATTTTAGAAGTTCGTAGCTAATTTAGGCTTGAATTGGCGAAGTTAGTATTTTGGCGATTTCCGGTTGATAGGTGAGATTTTGATCCGAGGGTCGGAACGGAATTCCGAGAGTTGATGTAGCTTCGTTAGGTGATTTGGGATATGTGTGCAAAATTTCAGGTCATTCAGACGTGTTTTGGTTGGATTTTTTATCGAATGCGTGTTTTGGAAGTTTTAGAAGAACTTAGGCTTTAATTCGATGTAATTTGATAGTTTTGGCATTGTTTGAGGCGTTTTGATGATTGGAACAAGTTTGTATGATGTTTTAGGAGGTGTTGGTATTTTTGGTTGAGGTCCCGAGGGCCTCGGGGTGATTTCGGATGGCTAACGGGAATTTTTGAAGTTGGAAAATGCTGCAGAAATGCAGCAGTCAGTGCAGAGCAATTTTGCTCTATGCGATCGCATAGAAGGATTTTTGGGGGCTGTTTGGTTGTGCTATGCTATCGCATAGCAGGTGTTGTGATCGCACGGTGTTGTTGGATGGTGCATTGCGATCGTAGAGGTCCAGTTGCGATCGCATAGGGTAATTTTGAGGCCTGAAAATTTTGTTCTATGTGATCGCATAGGGTTAGCTACAGTGCCCGGACAGAATGTTAAAAAACAGTTCATCCGCAAACCCAAACCCATTTTCCACCATTTTTGAGCATTTTGAGAGCTACTTGGGAGCATTTGAAGCGGGTTTCGACTGGGATTGATTGGAGGTAAGTTTTATGAGTAAAAAACATGATTATATTGTAGAATCATCCTTGAAATCCTTGAGAATTTAGCCAAATTGTAAGAAATTAGGGCTTGAGTTTTGAATTCTAAATTCGAGATTTGAGGGGCTATTTGTGGTCCGATTTGAGAGATTTTTATATGGTTAGACTCATGAGAGTACGAAGGTTCTGGAAATATAAATTTTACCCGATTCCGAGATGTGGGCCCAAGGGGCATTTTGGTCATTTTACATAATTTCGCGTATTAGCTTAGAATTTAATTGTAGAATCAATTACTTGAATTGTTAAGTACAATATGCAATTTAATTGAATAGATTTGAGCCATTTGGAGTCGGATACTCGTGGCAAAAGCGTGGTTTCTGGTTGACTTGCACTTGTTCGAGGTAAGTGGTTTGTCTAACCTTGTGGGGGGGGGGACTTTGTCCCTTAGGATTTGATATTTGGTAATTGAATGCCTGGTACGTGAGGTGACGAGTGTGTACTTGAGCTAATTGTTGAAAATCCATTTTTTATTTGGAGTATTTAAATTGAGTTTTCTTGCTTACTTGTTTTACTCTAATTGCAAATTAGCCTGTGTTAGTTTGAAGAGCATGTTTAGTTGACTTACTCTTGCCTATTTGCTTAAACTGCCATGTTTGTAATCTAGGAAGCATGTTATGCTAGAATTTTACTAGTATTCGTTATGATTTTGGAATTTATTTGATATTTTGAGCTGTTATTGTTTGTTTTAAATTTGGGACTATGGGACGGCATCCCGGGAGATCCCCTGCACGTTTTATGTTCTGGATTGGGAGTGTGGAATACTAAGAGATCCTTGGCACATGTGTATATAATTATCGAGGATACCAGGAGATCCTCGGGATACCAGGAGATCCCCAAATTATTATTGAGGATACCAAGAGATCCCCGAATCATTATTGAGGATACCAAGAGATCCTCGGGATACCAGGCGATCCCCGAATTATTATGGAGAATACCAAGAGATCCTCAGGATACCAAGAGATCCCCGAATTATTATGAAGCATACCAAGAGATCCTCGGGATACCAAGAGATCCCCGATTATCATGCATGTTGTGGGCAGTATTTACCTTGTATATTGTTTTGTCTCTGCTTTCTATTACTGCATTCCTTATTTATCCTGTTCTGATTCTCGTTGTAGACTTTATCTATACTGTTCCCTTTATCTTATAATTTATTATATTTATCTCAATAGGGCCCTGACCTTCCTCTTTACTACCCAACCGAGGTTAGGTTTGGCACTTACTGAGTACCGATGTGGTGTACTTATGCCTCTTCTGCACATATTTTTCATGTGCAGCTCTAGGTACGCACTATCCTCGCGGCGGAGACATCTAGCAGAGACTTTGAGGTATATCTGCCACGTCCGCAGACCACGAGTTTCTATCTTATTCCAGCCTTAGTATATGATTTTCCCTTCTTTCGGTTGTGTAGACATTCTGGAGTTAGAGTAGTATATTTCATTTCTATTAGCCTGTGTTTCCTGTGAGTTTCCGGGTTTTGGGAGTTTGTTTTGGATTTCGTGATATGAGTTGTATTATGCCAAGTGGCACTTATATACAGTTTTCTCTTGACAGTAAAGTTTTCGGTTGTTTGCTTCTACAAGTTAGTTCTATTTTCCGGAAGTTGTATAAATTCTGCATTGTTAGGCTTACCTAGTTGTAGGGACTAGGTGCCATCACGACATGTTCACGGAGGGCGAACTGGGGTCGTGACAAGTTGGTATCAGAGCTCTAGGTTCACAGGAGTCACGGAACACAAGCCGGTTTATTAGAGTCTCGTTGATCGGTACAGAGACGTCTGTACTTATTTACGAGAGGCTATGTAACTGTTTAGGAAAATTCTTCACTTCATTGATTTCCTTGTCGTGTGATATTTTTGACATCAATTCTAAACTTCTGTCTTCTATTCTCTCACAGATGGTAAGGACACGTGCTACTCGGGACGATCAGGCACCCGCACCCCCTCCTGCAGCCGTCAAAGGCAGGGGCCGGAGTAGAGGTCGTGGACACGCATGGGATGCAGCCAGAGCACCTACGCGAGTTGCCGCTGAGGTACCGCCAACAGATCTAGCCGGAGTTCAGGCACCCGACACGCCTACAGCCACTACTACTCTAGCCCTTCAGGAGACATTGACACAGTTTATGAGTATGTACACCATGCTGGCTCAGGCAGGGTTGCTTCTCCTTCCTTGCTGGAGCCACATCCCAGGCCGGGGGAGGAGCACAGACTCCCGCCGACCGCACTCCTGAGCAGCGAGTGCATGTTGAGCAGGTCCTAGAGATCATTCCAATACCGCCTGCAGTGCTAATTTAGCCCGAGGATGGGACAACTGCTTCAGAGGATGAGTAGCGGAGACTTGAGAGGTTCAAAAAGTATGATCCTCCGGTATTCAGTGGACTAGCATCAGAAGATGCCTTGGGATTTCTGGAGAAGTGCCACCGCATCTTTCGCACTATGGGTATATCAGGGTCAAGTGGGGTTTCCTTCACTGCTTTCCAGCTTCGGGGAGCCGCCTATGAGTGGTGGCGTACCTATGAGTTAGACAGTCCAGATGAGGCTACTTCACTGACTTGGACCCAGTTCTCAGATATGTTCTTGAGAGAGTTCGTTCCTCAGAGCCTCAGGGACGCATGGCGTGCAGAGTTTGAGCATTTGCGCCAGGGTGCTATGACTGTTTCAGAGTATGCTATCTGTTACACCAGATTAGCTAGGCATGCACCAACCTTGGTTGCTACTGTCCGCGAGAGGGTTCACCGGTTTATTGAGGGGCATATTCCCAACATCAGGTCTAGCATGGATCGTGAGTTGGAGATGGATATTTCTTATCAGCAGGTGGTAAGCATTGCTAGGAGGATTGAGGGTATGCATGCTAGGGAGAGAGAGGAGAGGGAGGCCAAGAGGTATCATGAGTCGAGCCATTATTCTAGTGCCCGTACTCCAGCTGTAGGTCGTCATGGTAGGGGATATATGAGTCGCCCCGTTTATTCAGCTCTTCCAGCAGCCAGCAATGCTCCAGCTCCTCCCCGATCTCAGGAGCCATATTACGCACCTCCGGTTTCTAGCGCGCCTCCTGCGCGGGGTGCTTTCAGAAGTCAGTCTAGCAGACCTAGCCCTAGCCAGTCACAACCACCACGTCCTCCTAGAGCTTGTTTTGAGTGTGGTAACACACGCCATGTGGTGAGGGATTGCCCTAGACTTGGGAGGGGTGCACCTCCACAGACTTCTCAGCCATATCGTGCCCCGCAGAGTTCTCAGGCTATGGTTACAGCTCCAGCTGCTACCCCACCTGCTCAGCCAGCTAGAGGTGGAGGTCGGAGAGGTAGAGTTTGCCCTAGAGGGGGAGGCCAGGCTAGATACTATGCCCTTCCTGCCCGTACCGAGGCTGTTGCCTCCGATTCTGTCATCACAGGTATTATACTAGTTTGCCACAGAAATGCATCGGTTCTATTCGATCCAGGCTCTACTTATTCTTATGTCTTTTCTTATTTTGCTCCACATTTGGGTGTATCTCGGTGTAAGGTCACGGTTCAGATTTGAATGGAAGGTCATAAATTCTTAGGCAGCGCGGGCAGTTTCAGATAATTAGAGAAATTAACTTCAGATGATTTGAGAAGGGATCTCCAGATGATTAAGGAAATGGTAATGCTAATTGAGGTGATTTGACGAGGGTATATGTTCCAGAAAGAGTCAATGTGATTGAGTTACTGGTACTTCGGTAGTATTACAATACTTCTCGTCAGGTTAGCTACTGATATTCGGGTTTGCTTGGCAGCACCGAAGAATCTTAGAGTATCTCCTATGGGGTGATTTGGTACTAGAGGTGAGTTATATATGAGAGTGGCGGAATTGGGATCAGATATGGTAATTCATGTGTTTTATGGACTTTGAGATTGAGAGTTCTCATATACAGGTTAGCTTGTGGTTGTGGATGGCAAAATGTGGGTAAGTTAGTCAGATATTAGTATGTGCTATGATTCAGTCATTGTGGACCTTCGAAGGATTATTTATCTGTTGTGTGTAACTGGAGTTGATGTATGGTCCATTGGTAGACCTATATGGGATATGTGTCTGGCATCGAGATGGTTTTGTTGACTTCGAGTTGCTGTTGGCGAAGGATGTGTGGCTTCGGTTGTTTTGAGCTATTAGCAATTATGGGGATCTATGCGTTACCTTTCTATGTTATGAGACGATACGATCTATTGGTTATAGGCACCTATGGTGTGGTTCTATCGGAGTTTCATAATGGAAGTCGAGCGGGAAGAGTAATTTGGTGTTGCTCGGTGAATGGCGTATCAGTTATGTCCTATTAGGCGTGCATGGTGTATGTTATTTGCTTCACCGTGAGTATGATGAATTGCTTTGGTTCTAGATATCAAATTGTGCGTGGTTGTCAATTTCGAGCATAGTGACTTAAGGTGGTTCCATATGGAGCAGTGTTTAAATAAGGTCGCGCATTGCAGTGAATATATGTGGAGGTATGACCTTGCAGGTTAGATTCGTGTGTTCTGTTCCTGTGATGTGAGACGGGTTCTCAGTCCTACGTTGTGGTGGTACTGGTGAGCTTGAGGTACAACTCTTTTATTTGAGTCATTTTCATGATTTGAGTATGTTCGGACCGTTGCTTATTGGTGCGCGTATTGTGCTAGATGTGGCTTAGGCCTCTATTGGTATGACATGTCACCAGGGTAGTGTGTTGGGTCAGAGGAGATCGTTGGGATCATTAATGAAAATAAATGGATTCGATTTCAGCATGTTTGATGGGTAAACATCGAGTTCGGTTCAAAAAAAAATTTGCTATGGTAATTGCCAGAGGAGAAATGGCTTCATGAATGTTTGATCTGAGAAATGGTTATGGTTTATTGCGTGTTTCATTTATCGTTGGCAGTATATGAAAGTGTTGGAATGAGACTTTAGCTGATAAGAGGTTTTCTATCGATATTTGGTTGTTATGGGCAGCTGCTGTGAATAGAAGTTATTGCTGTGAGCGTTAGAGTTATATGGTATATCATGGGATTGCTCCCGAGGTTGCAGGCATGGGTTACTACAGCTAGTTCGGGTCTATTCAAAGTATATGTGTGAGGTTTTGATCGTATTAATGGTTTCAGAAGTGACAATGTGGTTCTATGGTTTATGGGCTAGATTGGATTATGTAGTTTTAGTTAAACGGTGTTATCGGACCTATATGAGATAGGGTGATGTGGGATCACCCCCGGCTATATGCATGGTAAGGTTATTCAGCGATTGGTGGGCTTTTAGAACAACTCTGGGTACGTTCGAGGACGAACATGTGTTTAAGTGGGGGATGATGTAATGACCCGACCAGTCATTTTGAACTTTTGTACTTTGATCGCCAGTTCCCGAACATGACTTGCCCCGTGTAACGTATTATGACTGATGTAGATCGTTGGTTTTGGTTTTCAGGAAAAATCAGAATGAATTTGAAGGAACAGTCTCAGTTGAAAGCTTTGAATTTGAAAGGTTTGACTAAGAGTTGACTTATTTGTATATGAGCTCGGATCAGAAAATTTATGATTTGTATAGCTTCGTTGGGTGATTTATGACTTAGGAGCGTGATTGGAATGCATTTTAGAAGTCCGTGGAAGGATTTGGCTTGAATTGGCAAAGTTAATATTTTGGCGAATTCCGGTTGATAGGTGAGATTTTGATCTGAGGGTCGGAATTGAATTACGAGAGTTGTTGTAGCTTCGTTATGTCATTTGTGATGTGCATGCAAAAATTCAGGTCATTTGGACGTCGTTTGGTCGACTTTTTGATCGAATTCGGATTTCGGAAGTTTTGAAATTCTTAGGCTTGAATCCGAGGGTGATTTGATGTTTTGATGTTGTTTTGTGCGTTTCGAAGGTTGGAACAAGTTTGAATTATGTTATGGGGTGTGTTGGCATGTTTGATCGGGGTCCCATGAGGCTCGGATATGTTTTGGAAGAGTTTTTGGAAGATTTTGCCGTTTTGAGCATAAGCATGTAATGATCCAAAGGTCCATTTTTAGTTCTAGAGATCGAAATTTGATTTCGAGACTTCCAAAATTTTGATAATGAATTATAGGACTGATCTGGAAAGTTTGGTCTAATTTCATCAAGTTGCGATTGGGTTTTTGACACGAAACATGAGTTAATTGTTTAACGAGCGAAATGGGTATTGAACTGAGCAAATGAGCTCCGAATTGAGTTTCGACTGAAGGGCTATGTTCGTATTATTATTTGTGACTCATAGGAACAAGAATCATCGAATTCCGAGTTCGTATGATGGAGTTAGAGCCTTTTTAGTGAAGAAAAAAAAAGTTGCTGCAATTTTCTGGGCTGTTTCTGCATTTTTCGCACGTGTGAACAGTAACCGCACCTGCGTGAACAGTATCCGTGTATAGTACCATGTACAATAACCATGAATAGTACCCGTGTACAGTACATATGAACAGTACCCCGTACATAGTACCCATGAACAGTACCGTGGACAGTACCCATGAATAGTAAAATGCGTGAATAGTAACCACGGAAATTCTGGACAAAATGTTGAGTTTTGAAAATTTTCCATTTTTACCAAATTGGAGCTCGGGGAGAGGCGATTTTCGGGAGATTTTCAGAGAAAACAACGGTGTAAGTGTTCTTAACTTAATTTTGGTTAGATTACTCGAATCTATTACTAGTTTTGGCATTTAATTGGTGATTTTAATTGGGAAAATCTTGAAAACCCTCTTGGTTTAATTTGAAAATTTGAGGGTCGAGTTGATGTCGGATTTTAGTAAAATTGGTATGGTTGGACTCGTGGTTAGATGAGATTTCATATTCAGTAATTTTTGTCGGGTTCCGAGATGTGGGCCCCACGGGCGAATTTTAAGTGCAATTTCAGATTTTTAATGGAAAATGTAGAATTTCATATGGAATTAATTCCTATAATTTTTATTAACTGAATCAAATTATTATGGCTAGATTCGAGGCATTCAGAGGTCGATTTGAGAGACAAAGGCATCGCGAGCTAGAGGATTAGCCAGTTCGAGGTGAGTAACGATTGTAAATGATGTTCTGAGGGTTTTAAACCCCGGATTTGCACATCGTAGTGCTATATTGAGGTGAGACACGCACTGGATGATGAGCGCGAGGTCTTTTACTACCGGGGATTGTGACTTGGTCCATCCCGATTGATGATTTTACCGCATATTTGATTGAAACTTATTTGTTATCATCGTGATTTGGGCTGATTGACATACTTGGGCTTCGTGCCAATTATTTTAATCCTTTGGGAATTTTTATCATTATTTCCTCACTGTTTTGACTTATATTGAAACTCAGTCCTGTTGATAATTATTGTTATACAAACTCAGCCGCTTTTATGCAGATTTGAAAACTCAAATAATATTTCTAAATGGTATTTTGGGCTGAGAACTATTGTTTTACAAATGCCCAAGGGGCTTATGATGATTTCCGGACTAAGTGAGGCCGAGGGCCTGAGATACTATTTATGCCACGAGGTGGCTTGAGTGATGTGAGGCCGAGTGATATGAGGTCGAGGGCCTGAGATACTTTATATGCCACGCGGTGGCTTGAGTGATGTGAGGATATGCTGAATGATGATGCCACGAGGTGGCTTGATATAGCGCTTGGGCCATAAGGGTCCCCTCCGGAGTCTGCACACCCACAGTGAGCGCAGGTACCCATTGTTCTGAGTGATTGATACTATGCCCGAGGGGCTGATATGAGTGATTGTGAGGTAGCCCGATGGGCTGATACTATTCTGAGAGTGAGCCCGAGGGGCTGTTACTGATCTGATATTGAGCCCGAGGGGCTGTTACTGTTCTGATATTGAGCCCGAGGGCTGGCACTGTTTTGATATTGAGCCCGAGGGGCTGGTTCTGTTGATATTATGCCCGAGGGGGGTTTGTTGTACATGTTTTGCCCGAGGGGCTATTTACATTTCTATCATTTTTGTTACTCACTTGTAAACTACTTGCTTTACTTGTTGGAAAAAAGGGATTTTCACTTGATTTCTCACTGCTTTACTGTTAAAGTGGTTTTACTGCTTCAGTATGGAATACCTTGTGTTTTTGCGTGATTTCTTGCCTTCAGTCTTTATTTATTATTATTACTCACTGAGTCGGAGTACTCACATTACTCCCTGCACCTTGTGTGCAGATTTAAGTATGTTTTGGCTGATCGGAGGCATAGTCATCAGAGTTTAGCAAGGTAGCTGCCGGCGTTTACATCATAGCTTTTCTCTCTCCTCATTTCATTAGTCTATATTTGTACACTCCAGGTTTTCAATTGTATTTATACCTTAGTAGATGCTCGTGACTTGTGACACCCCGGTTAGGGCTGTGTCGGGTTGTGCTTCCGTTAATTATATCATTAAATCATATTTAAATTGTTTATTAATGTTTAACTATTTTTGAAAAGGCAATATGGGTTTGTTGGCTGGCCTTGTCTTCACAAGAGGCGCCATCACGATCGGAGCGGGTTTTGGGTCGTGACAGAAATGATATGTAATGTTAGTGTTATTGTGGCTTAATTGTTGTCTTTTATTATGTAATGAAGCTTTATGTTTTTATACAAGGATTTAATAAAGTCATTGCCATTCATTTGTTGTGTCTATGACTGAGTTTATTTGCTATGATAATTAGTTAGGTGTTGTCAAATAGGTGTCTAAGTAAACTGATATGGAGTTGTGAAGTGTTTGAGAAATGACTATTATAACTGACTCATATCTGCCCCTGTACAATTCGAACTAGGTCTAACTTGCCCTCACATATATTCCATGTGGCTTTATGAGTCTTCCGTTAGTGATGGAGGGCATATACGAGCCCATTTGTTGACGGCAAGGGCAGAATAGAGACCAAATTTTAACGAAGGGCTAGCATGTCCTATTTCATATAGTAAAAGGGCATTTTAGTCCCTTTTCCGTATATTATAAGGTTGCTATACATTAAAATATTTGTGGGGATCTTCGCAAAGAAAGAAAAGAACCTAAAACCCTGCGGCCTATCGGTTTATCTTCTCCCTCCATTTCCACTGAACCATACAATACAATGGCCACCACTTCTCTTAAAACTCCCACCACTACCTTGAGGCCGCCGTCGACCGCCGTCAGCGCCTACGCGGTGAAACCCAATTGTATCACTTTCTTATCCTACTCACACCGCATACGGGAGCAGACTCCACTAGTTCCCCGACGGTGTCGTATTCACCACTCCGCTAACGCAATTGCTCAGCTGCCGCACCGGTTGGTTGAGAAATTTGTAGTCTTTGCTTCAAATGGGGATGCTACTGAGGCCGCTCAAACTGAGACTAAGGAACCTGAGCAGGAGGTACAAGAATCCGAGCAGGAGGTACAACCCTTTATCCTGTTTTTTTATTCAGATGTACAATCTCAATTAACTATGCTTACCACTGAATTAATAGGGTCGACTTCCCCCATTGGATGAGGGAATAAGCTCTCGTCTCCTTGTATAGTATTGGGGATACTCGCCTCATGAGCTAGATTTTTGGCTTGAGTTGTGCCAAGTCCATTTTCTTTAACACTAGGCGGAGAATTCCCAGTGAATTTAGTATTTCCAAGTTTCATCATAATTAGATTACTTTACTTTATTCTCTTCCTTTTTTCAAAGGTCAGTTAGTGACTCTCACCCAGTGGCGGACTCGCGATTTTAAGGTGTGGATAGGGGTGAGCATAATACCGACCGAACCGAAAAAACCGGCCGAACCGTGAATTTCGGTTTCGATTTAATCGTTTTTTCGGTCGGTGCGAAATTTTGGGTATACTCTAGTATTTGATGCATCTTTAGCTGGAAGAATTATGGAATGATTAATTATGGAGGCATATCAGTAGCTTGGCATGAAATTATTGGATACAAGAAAGCTTTGCAAGCATATTATTACTGGAAGATCAGAGCATAAGATAGTGTTGTAAACTACTTTGATTAGCACAAAAAGGAAATGGTTAGATCCCACAATTTTGAGAAAGATGGTCCAGATTAATGATTACTGCAAGATGCAAAATTTTAAGATGGAAGATTTCTCCGTATCTGAAGCCCATCGAGAAGCAGAGGTTGACTGCATCATTCTTGAAATAGTTAATGACACAGGGTTGGACAATGTTGCAACAAGTTGGAAAGACTTGCAGTAAAGGGAATACGAAGAACTTTGCCATCTCAAGCCATGCTCAAGTGGTGAAGATTATGTCATAGCCGCATATATGTGGTAGATTTAATTGTATTGTACATAATTATATAAGGACAGACTTTTCTGTTCCTACAAGTCTACAACCGTTTGAAACCGAAAATATAAACCGGAAATAACCGAACCGAACTTTGAAAAAACCGCACCGCACCGTAAATACTTTGGTTTGATTTGGTTATTAATATTACAAAATCGAAAACCGATAAACCGAACCGTATTTTTATAATAACCGACTGAACCGACCAATTCCCACCCGTAGGTGTGGGTGCTCACTTCCTTTAACATAGTACAGTGCACAACTATTTGAACCCCAAAAGTGAAATTGTGAAATTAAAAAGTTAATGAGAAAACTACAATATTTTTACTTGGGGAAAGAGCGTGTGATGCGTTGGGGGGTTTGGGGGGGGGGGGGGGGAAGTGTACAAGAAGGGTTTGGAATCCTTTAGAAGCATTCATTTTTTCCCTTTCTTTGCCACAATGACTAAGATAAATGGGAAGAAATCACCTAATGTATTTTGTCTTTACTAGGAATGCTCTTTTTTTTTTTTTTTTGATAAGGTAAATAATTTTATTAACAATTGGGGACTAACCCGTATACATATAAAAAAAAAAGAGAACCTACACCAAAATATAGTTCTCAACAAAAGAGATCCAATCCTTTATAAAAATAGGGACCCCATGAGTACACCAAAAGAAACTAGGAACAAGAAACTACTTTGCAATATCACTAAATCTTGTTCCGCCTCTTTAAAAGCCCTCATATTTCTCTATTTCCAGTTTCCATATCACCCACATGATTGCTAAGGGAGCGACACTCCATGCCCTTGGACTTCTCTTTCCACTGATGTGAACCCAACTATGCAACGCCTCCTTCACTGAACCCGACATCGCCCATTGCACCCCAAACAAATTAAGGATCACTCTCCACAATCGATTATCCACTTTACAATGCAATAGGAGGTGATCTACATCTTCGCTCGAGCATTTGCACATGAAGCACCAACTAACATAAGTGATCCTTCGCTTTCTCAAATTTTTTGCTGTCAAAATCGCTCCCCTCGCCGCCAACTACACAAAGAAACACACCTTTCTTACTACTTTCACAATCTTGTTCCTCTCTCACTAATAACCTCTTATAATAAGATTTAACCGTGAATAATCCATTTTTACTCTCCCGCTATCTCCATACATCCGATACATTATTTGGTGTATCCAAACCCATACAATAACTCAACTAGATTGTGAAATTCTTCCATCTCCCAATCCTGTAGGTTCCTCCTAAATCTCAAATCCCAATGAAGCACCCCTCCGTGGGACCTACTAGGATTGCCCTTGTCTAATTTGTAAGTTTTGTGAAGATAGTCTCACAACATCTGCCCTTAGCTTTGGTTCAATAGCAAAGGTAAAAAAAACGCTGGTGAGTGCACTTGAGTTCGTATCCTGGCTGGTGAACTAAGTCTAGTATGTAAGTGAAAAAGGGTAGATGGTATGCCTATTACCCATTAAAAACAACGAATTTCTCGATAATTTGGAAAAATATAACATTTGGCAGAGTAAAATCTTCATGTTGCTGGCTAGAAAACTTTTACTTTATTCTTTGTCAATGCAAAGAAAACTTTTACTTTTTTTTGGTCAATGCAATCAGTTAAGTTGGGTTTGATCTCTGGCGTAGGTGCGTTAAGAACACTAATTATTAGGTGATTATGCATGTGGATAGCAATTGAGATGTCTTCGTATGACGTTACCTCTATTTGCAAGATTCCATGTGAGATGTCACCTTTACTTCTCCACATCCTCCAAATGGTGGACTTGCATATTTATCTCACAATAGTGGCATGACTCACTAACGGGTCCTTTGATTCATGTCTAGACTTAGTGAATAATATTAAAGATTTTTATGCATGGAATGCCTACTCTAAGAACATTTTGTCTTTAGATACTTTTTTCTTGGAATTGCTCCTATACCTTTTTACATTCTATCACGCAAAATAATATATAGATTCTCACATAAGTTATACCGGTATTATTAGTCAAGAGTTTAATGCCAGAAATCAAACGTTATAGCAGTTATGTTGAGCCTTAAACCGGAAATCAGACATTGTATTAGTTATGCAAAGATTACATTTGTAATGCAAGAGTTTATGTTGCAAATGAACATTATATTAGACAACAACAACAACATCATACCCAGTGTAATCCTACAAGTGGGATCAGGGAAAACATAATCACAATAGTTATGAGAAAGAAATTGGGAAGCCATAAAAAATATAGCAATAACAATATCAAAATAATAATATAACCAAAACAAAAGAAACAACATGTAGTAATAGAAATCTAAGAATAAGAAAATACGAGAATGATATTAATACATACTGGTATGGAAAAGAAATACGCTCGACTACTTACTAACCTTCTACCATAATTCTCGACCTCCACCTCCTCCTATCAAGGTTTTGTCCTTGGTAAGCTCAAGATATGCCATGTCATGCCTGATCACCTCTCCCCAATACTTCTTTGGCCTACCTATACTTTTCCTTATAACCACCATTGCCAACCTCACACACTTCCTCATTTCTCACACCTCCTCACTGGAACATCTGTGCATCTCTTCTTCACATACCCAAACCATCCCGGCCTTCTTTCCCGCATATTATCCATTACGGAGGCCACTCCTACCTTGTCCCGAATATCTTCATTTCTAATCATATCTCTCCTAGTATACCCGCACATCCATCTTAGCATCTTTATTTCTGCTACTTTCATCTTTTGGACATGAGAGTTCTTGACCGACCAACACTCTGCCCTAATACAACGTAGTTGGTCTAACAACCACTTTGTAGAACTTGCCTTTTAAGTCTTGGTTGCATACTCTTATCACACAAAACACCGGATGCGAGCCTCAATTTCATCCATCCTGCTTTAATACAATGTGTGACATCATCGTCGATCTCCTCATTACCTTGGGTTATCGACCCAAGATACTTGAAATTTTCCTACCATGCATTTCTTTAATGTCCAGTTGCAACAGACATATGGTCCATGTTTCTTTCACTCTTTGGATTGCATTGGACAATGCCATGCAGTGTCAAGGAAGTTTTTGTGAGTTGGAGTTAATGGAAAGTTGATAAGTCCATCAAGAAAATCTGGTCTATGGTTCCTGCTGCTATTTTGTTGGTGCTTATTGACAGAAAGGAATCGATGATGCTTTGATGACATCTCCACGACTAGATACCTACTTAAGGCTAGATGTCTGGTCACTCTTTTTTGTTGGGTTAAACTTTCCCCTATGTATAACCCTGACCAATTCATGGAATTTATCAACTCTCTAGTCTTATGATAGATTTTTTTGCTTTCTTCTTAGGAGTTGATATCTTCTTTTATTTTGTAATACATGCATCCACTAGATGCTTTTGTTATTAATACACCACTTACTTCATCAAAAAAAGATACTTGAAATTTTCCTTCTTAGGATGACCTGTATATCAAACCTCACTTTCACGTCAGCCTCATACGTTACGTTAAGGAACTTGCACTTCAAGTATTCAGTTTTATTCTTGCTCAACCTGAAACCTTTAGACTCCAAGTTTTGTCTCCAAACCCCCAGTCTATCGTTAACTCCGCCCCGCGACTCGTTAATCAGTACTGTATCATCCACAAATAACATGTACTATGGCACCCCCTGGATGTGTTAATTCATCCATCACCAATGCAAATAAATCCGGGCTAAGAGCTGATCCGTGGTGCAACCCCATCATGAGTGGGAAGTGTCCCGAGTCTCCTCCCACTGTCCTTACACGGGCCTTGGCTGCATGATACATGTCCTTAATCGCCCTAGTGCATGCTACATGTACATCTCCATGGAACCTCATTTGGGACTTTGTTTGTTGTATACTTTTTCTTGGTCAACAAACAATATATTTATGCCCCTCTTCCTAACCCTATACTGCTCCACCAATCTCCTAACTAGATGAATGGCTTCAATAGTCGAACCCCCCGGCATGAATCCGAACTAGTTCTCGAAAATAGACACAACTCTCCTCACCCTCATATTCACCACCCTCTCTCAAACTTTTATAGTGTAGCTTAGCAGCTTGATGCTCCTATAGTTGTTGCAATATTGAATATCACCCTCGTTCTTGTATAGCGTAATCATCTATTCATCGGGTATTTTGTTGTCCTTAAAATAACATAAAACAACCCAGTTAGTCATACTAAACCTGCCTTGCTCGCGCTCTTCCAAAATTCCACTGGGATTTCATCTGGCCCTATCGCTCTTCTCTTATTCATCTTACGCATAGTCCCCTCAACGTCCTCGACTTTTATACACCTACAGTACCCAAAATCACGACGACTCTCGGATGCTCCAAATCACCCTGCATAATATTCCTGCCCCCCTCTTAATTTAAGAGTTTACGGAAGTATGTCTGCCATCTACGTCTAATGCGCGCCTCTTCCACCAATACTCTGCCATCCTCGTCGTTGCTGCACTTCACCAGGGCCAGGTCCAGGTCTCTTGCCCTCATCTTTCTCGCCTTGGCTAGCCTGTGCAGCCTTTTATCCCCGCCTTTGTCTTCAAGTTCTTCCCACTATTGTTCAAACACTACCGTTTTTGTTGCCGTGACTGCTAACTTCACCTCCTTCTTTGCCGTCTTATACCTCTCCCTTTCGTCCTCTTGTCCTCCTCTGCCTTTTTCCACCAACTATGCATAAGCAACCTTCTTGGCGTCCACTTTCCCTGGACCTCCCTATTCCACCACCAATCACCTCGATGTCCACCAAAGTTACCCTTCGAGACCCCCAACACCTCTCCTCTCTAGCTACTTCCCTAATGCAACCAGCCATCCTATCCCACATATTAGTTACATGTAAATTGATGCCAGAAATGTTATAATTGTTGATGCGGGTTGGTAACCTTCTGCAATCCCCCCTCCTCTATCAGGCTTTACTGGCTATTCGCAGTTCGTATAGGCAGAGTTCATTAAGAGTGTGTATTCGGTATTTAATATTAGTCTATAGCTGTCCCCTTTTCCTTACCGAGTGTTCTTTTCCTTGGACGGAGTGATAAAAGACAGTAGTTTTATTCCAGCATGTGCTGGGTTTTGTTTGATTTATATCTTTTTCCGTCAGGCATATCTATGCAGGTTTATACAAATGAAAGAACATAATGCGTTTAATATGCTTATTAGTTTTTTTCTTCATCCTTTTATATCCTTTTGTGGGCATGCAATGTTTTGAGTATGCTGATGAGGGCTATTGTGGTTTACCTTTTAACTTAAAACTTGACGTACTGAAGTTCAAAGTCTTTGAATTTTGAAAGTGTACTGAAATTAATGTGTATTTCCTTACCATTGAACAGGAGAATGTAGATGGTGCTGCTGCTGAAGATGCTCCGGATGAGGGTGACAACACAGCTACAGATGAAACTGCATCATTCATTGCAACTTCATTGCAGTTGTACAGAGATGCTTTAGCAAATAATGACGATTCAAAAGTTGCAGAGATAGAAATTTCCCTCAAGTCCATAGAAAATGAAAAAATTGAACTTCAGAGAAAAGTAGCCTCCTTGACTGAAGAACTGTCAAGTGAGAGGGACCGGGTTCTTAGAATCAGCGCTGACTTCGACAATTTCCGTAAGAGAACAGAGAGAGAAAGACTTTCTCTTGTGACTAATGCACAAGGGGAAGTTGTCGAGAAACTTCTATCTGTTCTGGACAATTTTGAGAGAGCGAAAATGCAAATCAAGGTGGCAACAGAGGGAGAAGAGAAAATTAATAATAGTTATCAGAGCATTTCTAAACAATTTGGGGAAATCCTTGGATATCTTGGTGTTGAGACTGTGGAGACAGTTGGGAAGCCATTCGACCCTTTGGTAAGTTTCTGAAACCCGTGCCTCTAATTACATGTACAGATGCATTCCTACATACATACACATGCTTGAATATTTTAAAGCTGCTTTCTTTCCTTGCAGTGTGATGCTTGTTTGAATAGTAGGTAGATATAGGTTGTATTGTTCTGAGAAAACAAAGTTACAGTTTGAGCTGCCATCTTCTGTTGTTCATGTAGTGATGCTTCTATTGATCCTTGGCTTTAATGCAGGCCAGTTCCCGAGTTGGCTCAAAATTCAGTCGAATTATTGATGAACTTTTTCAAAAGCTGTCTAACATCTATTCGGTTTTTAGGAAGACCTCGACCTGATTTTAAGCTCAATCTAAATCAGCATTATTTTGAGCCAACTCGGTGAGTTGACAATATAGAGACTTATGGTATTCTATCATGAAGGAATGAAACAAGAATTGGTTCCTTTTGACTTGTAAATCGATATAACATTGAAATCTGTTTGCATCACACGTTGTTATTGTAATATGGGGAAAACCTGTTTTATAGTTTTATGCCAAAAGATCATATTTTGTTACCAGTGTCTATTTAAGTATTGATTGGTCTCCCCATGATCAGCTGCACGAAGCTATAATGCGTGAGGATTCAGAAGAATTTGAAGAAGGTGTTGTATTAGAAGAATATCGCAAAGGTTTCAAACTTGGAGACAGACTCTTACGTCCTTCAATGGTGAAGGTGTCGGCTGGCCCTGGGCCGGCAAAGCCAGAGACAGCTGAGCCTAAAGAAGAGCAAAACAAAGTCGAGGAGAAGAATGAGGAAGGTACTGCTGAAACAGCAGGTGATGAAGGGACAGGTGAAGGAGGTAACTAACTACCAGGTGATGATGTGACAAGTGAGGGGTGTAACCTATGATGATTTCTCTTTTGTACAAGCAAACAGAAGGACATATTTTCGCAATTGATTGAGGTTGAGCTAGGTGTTTGCTGGTATACCTTTCAATTTTCATCAACTACTGTTTTTCTGAAAGGACATCATTTTAGTTCAGTCGGCTTATGACTGCCACTATTTTTTGAGGCTTTGGATAGTGAGAATTCATATAGTTGACCCCAAGTAGCTTGGGATCGAGGCACAATTGTTGTAGTACTCTGAAACAAGAGCTTTATGCCATGTGCAAAATGTGACTTGAATTTGTTCACTCTCTGGCCAAAGAGCCCCCTCCCTGCTCTGCTTCTCATAAAGAAGAAATTGTTTTATGGGGAAAATTGCACATTTAACTCCTCTAGTTATAGCGTACATACAAACATATACATTACATTACTCTTGCGATACAACCTGCACGTGGCGTTCAGAATTGGGTGAGGGTAGAGGGTGAAAGAAACATGTTAGGTCGACTTTCTATACCACTTTGGCCCTGCCTTATGGCCTTAGCTAACTTTTTTCATCTGTCTTTTTATTCCCCTAAATAAAGCTTGTTATAGATTAGTTTTCCTTCAGGATCATATAAACTTTTACTCTTCATACCATTGCTCCAACTAGCACCTAGATATTGTTATCGATCTTTAACGCTAAAGAATTTCATCAAAGCACTATTTTGTTTGCAAATATTATTATAAACAAAATATTTCTCTAAAATTATCTCCGTGCTTGAATATTTAATTCAAGTTTAATTTCTTCATGATACATAAAATTAAAAAATGACTTCTTTTACCATCCAGTTTGTAGACATATATTTCGTTTTGATAAAAACTAATGTAACTTGAATATTGTACTGATTTTTGGTGGTAAGATTACACACGATTCTCTTATATTAGAAGAAATACTTAGACTTTTTGAGCTGTCTATGTCATTAACATGCTTGTCTGGCTATCAAGTGCTTCTCTGTCGATTCACCACAACCCATGAAACAATCAAGAGTGTTAACAATATTTAAGCGAATGGGCTAAGTTTCATTTAGTCACTAACATTTTGAATATATCAATTTGCTTATCAACCTCTTTCATTTGACCAAAATGGTCCTTTATCTCATTAGCCATCTAATTTCCAGCCTCGAGTGCATTATACATGCTAAAGGAAGAGCATGAGTGAAAATAGACTCTAAATTGCAAGCTATAAACATGAAATTTTAGCGGAAAATAAAAAAAAGAAGAAAAGAATGATATAAGTAAACAATTTTCTAAATAAACTACGAAAACAAACTAAATTAATACGAGGAGTAAACAATATGATTTTGAATGAAGTGTAGGAAAAAGTTCAGAGGATTATAGTACTTTCAGGGACCACATTGACATTCAGATGAAACTCTAGCTACCAAAAGTGCAATTTCACTTCTTTCCTCTTCCTTGCATCATATACCCAGTGAAACTGGCGGGAATTAGCAACACAACTGCAACTTCCAAAACCCTCCCACCCCCTCTTCCCCAACTACGGCGAACCACCATGAACAACAGCAAATCAAGGAAGCGATCGGCGGCACAAGCGGTTGCAACGCCGTCGCCTCAACAGCAGCAGAAACACCACGCCGCCATGGAAGAAGAAGACCTAGACGATGATGTTTTCCTCGAAGAAACATTGCTTCAGTACGAAGAAGATTCCCAAATCCTCCGTGAAATCGAAGACCGCCACGCTCTAAATGAGCGGCTTCAGAAATGGAAACGCCCTCCTCTTTCTCAAGCTTACCTCTCTCAGTCCCAAAGCATATGTACGGAAATTGTATTTGAAAAAAATAGTATTTTTTTTTTCAATTTTCGACCTCATGCCTTTTCTTGTTTTTTTTGGGGTTAATTTATAGGAATTTTTGGTTCTGGAAGCTTCTTTTTTGTTTTCCCAGAATTTTAACTATTTTGTGAATTTGGATGAGCGTGTAGGGTTTCTGAAATTAGTTTATTTCAAATTAGTTAACCTAAGCTAGTTCAAGTGTTTATATGAGGAAGCTATTTTAGTTTAATATTGGAATTTGAAGATCATTTGTATTAAATGTGAGTTCAGATTCTTAGGTTTTTTTCTTTTTCTTTTTATGACTTGGAGCTTTGTAAAATTTTATACTTTCCTTGATTAGTACTACTGTAACTAAACTGTTCTCTACTGAATTAAGGAATAGAGTTCAGAAGGTTTTGTTTCATTGTTTAATCAGCTATTTTGTATTCATTTAATATCGGAAATCTAAAACAAAAAGATCAATTTTGAAGACAAAATAGAAAGAAAAGAACCTATTTTGGATCGCTCAAAAATTTATATTAGTCTGACGCTAATAGATATAAGAGTATAAACATTTTGTTACTCGCAAAAGTTTGAAGCCTTTTTATGCTCTTCGTATGAGGGGCAGTTATTTTAGTTCTTAAGTTCATGTGGTATCTTATTAAGCAAGTTTATATACTATCACAAAGATAAAAAATGAAGCAAGTTTATACATTGACTTGAGGGCAAGACACGTGGATCTGTATAAAAACTAATAAAAGATAGAAAGTTAGATAGTTAGATAAAACAAAAAAGGTTTTGAAATAGATCAATTAGTTTCACTCTGAGTTCTAACTTTCACTATGTCGCATTCTAAAACTTCTGTTGAATTTTGGTGGTCTTCTCAGCGTTTCAGCAGCTGGAGATTGACTACATTATTGGAGAGAGCCATAAAGAATTGCTGCCTAATTCTTCTGGTCCAGCTGCCATTTTAAGAATCTTTGGGGTCACCAAGGAAGGTTTGTCCGTGCTTAATTCATTGTTGCAACATGCATTTGCAATTTGTTTTTGCTGTATTACAGTAGAGACAGTGCTACTTATCTGAGCAAGAAGATTTGACGCTGGGATGTCAAATAATATGATAATCCCCTCTAGGTATAAATGCATGTCATGAAATGGGAGTAGTTTGGTTGTTTTACAAATTAGGGCGTCCTAAGGGCTGCAACCAAGTACAATTTGGAACGTAGATTTTCTCTCAACAGTATAAATATATTGGAAATAAATATGAGTTGAAATTGCATCTTAGTGAATTTTTTCGAGTTGCAGTATCTGATCTTTTTGCTTCTGGATTCCATTAACTTAAAAAATTGGTTGTGCCATTTCATTTTTAAAAGAAAGTTATAGCTTATGTTTTTGTTTTTTTCTATGCTGTCATAAGAAGTTAGAAATCAACACAAATAGCTTAAGTGGGTTATTCTTGCGATAGTAAGTTTGTTTCTCACACGTCAATCTTTCTTTATTCTTCACCAGTTGACATTAGCGACAAAAAAAATTTGGCCTTAGGTTCAAACGTAACTTGAAATAGTATTTTTATACAGTAATCCAAGTAGGTAGGGTGAGGAGTTGAATTAAGAAGGAACACAACAGCTTGGAATCCATCAAATAATGAGTTTATTGAAGTTGATGTAGCTTGTCTTCCACTTACTAAGAAATGTCTATTTATATGCTGGTCAGGAAATAGTGTTTGTTGTCATGTACATGGATTTGAACCATACTTCTACATCAGCTGCCCTCCTGGAATGGGCCCTGACGATATCTCCCGTTTTCACCAAATTCTCGAGGTATGTTGACCTACTCATTTTAAGCACGCATTGATTGAATTTTTGCACCAATTTGGTTTATTATTGGCCTATGCTGTGTTTGCTATATTATTCTTGTTGGTTGCTGCAGGGTAGAATGAGAGAGGTGAATAGGAACAGCAATGTCGCTAAATTTGTCCGACGCATCGAAGTAGTTCAGAGAAAAAGCATCATGCATTACCAAAAGCAGGCTTCTCAGCCTTTTCTCAAGATTGTAGTGGCACTGCCAACAATGGTTACCAGTTGCCGCGGTACGTTTTCTGGTTCCTTCTACCCTCTGATTCACTTATTCACTTTTACTGTATCTTTCTAATACAGTTGCTTCTCTGATTTATGCTTTGTTTTGTGCTTGTGGCATACACACACAGAGAGTAGTAAAAGTTTTATTGATTGCCAAATCAAGAGCTAAGACAGTGCTAGAAAGTACAATAGGATATTATCCGCAGTTAAAATAATCTGATCAATTTTGTATCAAACTAGTGAACTGTAACTTTGCGCCCTCCTCATATGTGTTATTATTTTTATTACAAAAGAACTTAAGAGACTAAGACATTCATGTTTCAAACTGCAAACAGCTGCAGATTAGCTCTTGAAACATTGCTGGTTCCTTTCATTCCATACCACGTAACACAGCTAAATGGTTCTCCAAATCGTCCGCTGTTTGTTTCTCATTTTACATCCAGTCTAGTACCAAAAATTCTTAGAAGGTCTATGGCGTTACCCATTTCATCCCAAAGTTGTTTAAAAAGAGGTTCTTCAATTGAGCAGTTATCGGCAATAATCTGGTGTGGTACATTAACCATTTCATTCACCCAAATTGCTTTTTGAGATTGTGGTATATTTACTATGGTGTTCTCTTTTCCAGTTTTGTATTTTCTTGCCATGATAACTTTGTTTATTACTTCACATTGTGCCTTAGTCGAGAATAATGTAGTTGCAAAGTACGCTGCCTGTGAAATTGCTGTTTAATCTTCTCCATTAGCTGAAATTGCAGAGAAAAATTAGTGCTGGAGGTATTTGGGTTTTCTTTCTTCAACATCATTGGATGCACCAGAGTTGCAATAAAATAGGACTTTTTATGATTGTTTATGTTCTAATTGATTTTATAGAATTGATTCTATTATGCCAATCCTTTTTCTCTTCTTTTTCCACTTGATTGAAATGTAAAATGTGGCAGGTATCCTTGATAGAGGTATTCAAATTGATGGGCTTGGTATGAAGAGCTTTATGACCTATGAAAGTAATGTTCTTTTTGCTCTTCGCTTCATGATTGACTGCAACATCGTTGGTGGCAACTGGATTGAAGTTCCAGTTGGAAAACATAAGAAAGCTGCAAGGAATCTCTCCTATAGTCAATTAGAGTTTGATTGCCTGTATCCTAAGGCATGGCAGAATATACGATCTAACGGGTGTATTCTATTCTATTAATAAGAATCATCACCTTGAACTTCCTTAACATTTACTTTTAGCTATTCTGACTTGATCAGCCATCCTCCTGAAGGAGAATTTTCAAAGATGGCTCCCTTTCGCATATTGAGTTTTGATATTGAATGTGCTGGCCGTAAGGGCCACTTTCCTGAGCCTACACAAGATCCTGTTATTCAGGTGGAGTCCCCATCTGTTCTATATATCCGGAAAATATATCCATACTGTATACTTTCCTGTTGCTGACAAGATTTTAACTTCATTCTAGGTGGCCAATCTAGTTACCTTGCAGGGACAGGATCAGCCGTTAATTCGTAACGTGATGACCCTTAAGTCATGCTCACCTATAGTTGGGGTTGATGTTATGTCATTTGACACAGAAAAAGAAGTATTGCTGGCATGGAGGGTAATCTTTCTGCATAACCTTTTTTATTAATCGGACTCATATTTCCACCTTTCTTCTCTTCCTTTTCGGTGTTTGGGGGTTTTGAGGGGGGGGAGGAGGATAGGCGAGATTGTATGCGGCGGTTGATTCTTTCTATTTGACCCCATATGATGGCAGTATTAATCATCAATTCATTATAACCTGTTTCTTTTAGTGTGGGACACTCCGTTACATCCAATTTTAGTTTCAGATTGTCCATATTGTTTCTGCTCCAGATGGCAATGCATATGCAGAAGAGTTAAGAAGGTTTAACACATGAAATTTGGTCAAGTTAGAAGTTAAAAGTAAAAATATGAACATGATTTTCATGGCTATTTACGCTTAGCTGGGCATATGAATCTTGGTTGATTGGCGCTGAGGAGGTGGTGGGACCTTTTAAAGTTAACATGAGCATAAGGTGTTTGGATATCCCATTTCAGTCTCTCATACTTTAGTTTGCGTGACTGCATAACACTGTTCTAAAATACTTAAGTAACCATAAAAAGAGATTTTCAAACTATTAGTTTTACAAGTAACCAATATACTTATTATTTTAACATTCCCTTGACTTGCAGGATTTTATACGGGAAGTTGACCCTGATATCATAATTGGATATAACATCTGCAACTTTGATTTGCCATATCTCATCCGGGTAATGAGCTTCTTATGTTTTTCCATATATGGCTCCAAAACAATGATATAAGAGCTAAAGTAAATTTAGATGTGCTGAGCAAGCTTAACAGTTGCCTACTTAATGTAGTTGTAAAAAGGACGGATTTCTTAATTATTGATTGGAGTAAGCAATGAGGAGTAAAAAAGTCCATAGGCAGAAGTAACGGAACCCTTACATGATAACTTGTGGTTACTGTGAAGCTGATGGTAGAACTGAAGTGGAAAAACTTGTTTCTTTCCAGCCAAAAGAGATTGGGAAAGGCTAAGTCAAGTTTGATGTGTATTGTTTGTTTTATCTTCATTTCAGAGAGCTGAAGTCTTAGGGATGGCAGAATTTCCTGTGCTAGGACGCATCAGAAACAGCAGGGTTCGTGTAAAAGATTCAACCTTTTCTTCAAGGTCATATTATATCTTTTCTTTTGTTATCTTCTGTTTGTTTTAAAATATTTTTAGGTTTCTACTTTATCTGTGGGTAAAAATATTATCACTATAATCCTGTATTCTTTTACTTGGTGTCTGTTGACTATATTTGTATCTAACCTTTGGTCCGTTTAGTTTGCATTTATATGTTCTTCCATTACTGTCTGTGGTTTCTGAAATATGGCATTGTGAACTAACCTAATAGGTGTCATAATCAGCTGCAGCTTCTTAGAACCTTTTTAATCTCTCTCCTCGTAATAGGTTAGAAAAATGAAGTGGTTAGGTTCTCTTGTTTGCCTCCTTGAGCATTGTATCATCTGCAAAAGTGGACTTGTAGCATCTTAATTCAAATATTTCCCAAAATTCACCTACATTAGTTGGTGCTTCATGTGCAAAAGCTGGGGCAAAGATGTAGATCATCTCCTATTGCATTGTCAAGTGGCTATTTGTTTGTGGAGAGTGGTCCTTAATTTGTTTGGGGAGCAATGGATGATGCCGGGCATAGTGAAGGAGGCGTTGCATAGTTGGGCTCGTAGGAGGGGGAAGAGTAGTCCAAGGGCATTGAGTGTTGCCCCCTTGGCAATTATGTGGGTTATTTGGAAAGAGAGAAATAGAAGGGCACTTAAAGGGGTGGAACAAGATTTTGTGAAGTTGCAAAGTAGTCTTTTGTTTTTAGTTTCTTTTTGGTGTACTCACGAGGTCCCTATTTGTTTAGAGGATTGGGCCTCTTTTATTGGGAACCATATTTTGGTGTAGGTTCTCTTTTTTTGGTATATGGCTTGTACACAAGGTTCTCCCCAAGTGTTAATAAAATCTTTTACCTTATAAAAAAAAAAAACCAAAATCCACACTACTGAATCTCAAAAACCAGCACCAGTTGTTTTGTGATCGTAAAAGCAAATTCCCCCAAGGATTCAGTGAAACTCAAAGATTAGTCTTCATCTAATTATTTGTGACTATCAAAATCTAAAAGAAATTATTCCTAAGGCTGACAAATATATGCAACTGACTTTTGCTGTATAATTTGTGTAGCTGACTATATAAAAAAACTTATGGAGCTGTGGACTGATATATGCGTTTTATGTTGCAGACAGCACGGCACAAGGGAAAGTAAAGAAATAACAATAGAAGGGAGAGTTCAATTTGATTTATTTCAGGTTTTGTTCATTACGGCTGTATCCATAACCTGTTCTAATTGATATAGGGAAGAACTTTGCTAAGGAAAATAAAATGAATGTCAGTGAACCTGTTATTCTCTTGTTTTGCAGGCTGTGCAGAGGGATCATAAACTTAGTTCTTACTCACTGAATTCTGTCTCAGCACATTTTCTTAATGAACAGGTTAGACTTTGCTCATTTATCTATATTTTCTTGTCACATACTCCTATATCTGACCACAACCATGTACCTTCTGTGAATAAATTTGTACAGGAAACTTTTCCTTTCTTGTCATAATCAGATATGATACCCCTTCGGAACGGTTATTCTATATGCACTCTTGTTTATGCTCAAAAACTTTAACTTTTTATCGTTTTTTTTTAAAATAGGTAACAGTATATTCATTACCATTTAGGGAACGCTGGACACCATATTTACAAAATATCTAAGCAAAAACACTTGTTCGTCTTACAAGGACTATGCTAAGACTAGTTTCAGAGATTCCAAAAAATCTAATAAAGATTCAGCATCCTCTATTAGGTTTTCTTTACACCAGAAATATAAGGATACTACACAGTTCATCTTAATTCTATCTGTATAGCTGCTACTATCTTCAAAGCACCTTGCATTTCTCTCTTTCCACACAGTCCACCAAATACAAGCTGGGATAGATTTGCACCACTTCTTTTGCCTTGCACTGCCTCCTGCTTTGTTCCAGCACTTCAGCATCTCAGTAGTTGACTGTGGCATGACCCATTTCAGTCCAAACATGCTCAAGAAAATCTGCCAGTCGTCCAGTCACTTTGTAGTGTAAGAACAAGGACTGTCATTTCAGCACTCTCCTGACATAAAAAGCATCTTGAGGCTAGTGAATGCATCCGGTATCTGAAATGCAATGGCCCGACTAATCCGGATTTACGCCACGTAGGGCCCACTAAAGGGGAAGCAGTCCCACCAGGAGGTTTTATTTTATTTTTAAAATCAGGTTTAGAGTCCTCGGAAACGCAGATCCTACCAGGAGTTTATCCGTTTCCAGGACTCTAAACCCGAGAACTCCAGTTAAGAGTGGAGGGATTTTGTCCATCTCACCTTGCTCCTCTGCTTATGCTGATGACCAAGTTTGAGTGTTTTTCCATATGGGCCATAGCTCATGTATATATAAGTACAACATAAGTAGGTCTTGTGGTAATGGTATGTAATTTCCTTGTGTATAGAGTTGGTGCGGTTGATGGAATGCTTTTGTACTCGTTAGCTTTATGTTTGTTACCCTTATTATTTTGGCATTATAATTGTGAAATTAATGGTAGTCCCTGTGTTTGATCTACTAGAGTTAGAAAAGAAAAATTTTGTGATATGCATGAGAGACCCTGAATTCAGTAAAAGAAAAGAGGAAATGTTCAATTTTGTGCCTGAAACATGGGTAAAAAGTTTTTGAATTTATTTTATGCAAGTTGCATTTGTTAAATTCTCATCCTTTTCCAACTCACAATAGCACATACTTATCGGGAAAAAAGGGTAATCAGTATGGGTTTGCTACCAGTCACCACATGACAACCTCAAGCATCTTTCAACAAACACCTTATATCGATTTAAGTATTTCATATTTGCATTTGTGTTTATCTGGTGCTACTTAAATATGTGATGGAAGCATTTGCCAGTTGGAGAGTAAGAAGATTGGATGGGAGGAGGTGGGAAACTTTCCCCTTTTTGTGTTTTGCATTGATATGGAGAGAAACAAATAAGAGAGCTCTTTTAGGAATAAAAAGAACAGAGTTCTTAAAGGAATCTAAGGTCCATTGAGGAGGGTGAAGAACTCCTCTTTATTCCATTTGTATGTTTGGGGTAAGAAGGATATTCCATATTTTATAGATGATCAAACGGACTTTTTGGGAAGTTTAGTATTTTACAGTTGTATACTTCTTTTACTCGATTTATTATAAAATTTTAACAAGTAACTGACGAATTTGATATACTTTTAGACTGTATAACATCTCTATGAACTGAACACTTTCTAGAACTGGACTCAATGGCTTGTAAATTCTGGTCCCTTGAAGCTCCATAGCAAGCAACTACCACCAAGACGACCTATTAAACCAAATTCCAAATTGTCATGAAGTGGCCCCCAGGGCTTGGGCTTTGGTCTAATGGTAAGGCCGCAACTTGTGATGTGTGGGTTAGGAGACAAGTTTGGTATTTAAGTGGAGAAGGGAAGGTAAGCGCCCATTACCACCGAGTTTCAAACCATGCACCACTGGACCTCCGGGATTTCTCGGTTATCAAAAAAACTGTGCATAGTATCTAAGAAGTCTGCATGCCCATTCATTGCCCATCATCTGGCCTCTCTGTCTAGCTCCAGTGCATATTTACTAATATTCTCTTTAGCAATAATGCACATCTTTTTTATGTTGCAATTTCTTATCTTCTAAAGTTTACTTTCAGTTTTTTTTCTGGTGGGGGAGGCATCTTATTCTTATTGTTTGAACCCTTATTAGTAACATTATGCCATTGGATTGTGTGAGAACTGAAAATTCTGACAGTGGGTCTTGTATTCCTTTTTTTATTCTGGTTATGCTCTTTTATGTTCAGAATCTATTCTTTTGTCTCGTTAACAATAGAGAAATAATATGTTCATTTGTCTTGTTTTCCCTATCCTTTTTGTTCCTAATGAATATACTTGTCTTGTTTAGAGCAAGTAATTTTTTCCCCTAATACTACTGCTACGTCTGCAGAAGGAGGATGTCCATCATTCAATTATATCAGATCTTCAAAATGGGAACTCAGAAACTAGGAGGCGGCTTGCTGTGTATTGTCTAAAGGTGTGCAAATTCCATTCTAATAGAAATACATTCTTGAATTGGAATTATACTGTGCTAAGTTTAGCTTATTTCATAGAACATCTAGCTCCTTAAGATTCTTTATGGATTTAGACATGCAGACAGGTTTCTTTGGATAGGTGATATACTCGGAAAATTTTGGTTCAGTATTATTTAATTTAAGATTTTCTTAATGCTTATGAAAACACCCCTTTGCTGTAGAATGCTCTACTCTAAAGATATGTGCATATAAAGAAACTAAATATAGTTTCATCAAGAAGACACTTTATGATCATTCGCAATTTGTACTGTATTGTCAGTCTATATAATTTCTCTAAATGAGTTATAAAAGAGAACAACAACAACAAACCCAGTGGAATCCCACAAGTGGGATCTTGGGAGGGTAATGTGTACACGGACCTTACCTCTACCTAATGAAGGTGGAAGGCTATTTTCGATAGACCCTCGGCTTAAGGAAGCAATAACCAATTAATAGCAACAAGAAGGTAAAGGCAGCAGAAGCAAATGACAAAACATGTAATAACCAAAATCAAGGAATACGAGAATACAAGACTAGTGCCAACTATTGGTAATAATGACGCACCGTGAAAAAAAACAAGGAACTAAGCACTACCAAAATATATTGCTTCTTCAAAAAAAAAAGCTCTCAGACACAGATACCGAGGTAAGTCACAAAACCCCCTTTTTCCGATACCCTCTTTTCTACAATCACTTTTCCGACATAACAAAACCCCTTTACCGACTCTCTTTCTTCAAAAAACCTCTGACCACCTCTATCCAACAGATCCGTCCACTACTCTCACTTTCTCTCTCTCTTCTGCCGACAATTTTACTTCCTTAGCGCGCACGATCTCTACAAATCCCGGCTACATGGCTTAGCTTCCTCCGGCGACTGCTCCTTTTCTCTCAGAAAACCCATCTCTTTCTCCTTCTTTTAGGGCTGGCGAGATGCGTTAGCTTTTTCCGGCGTTTCTGGATCCTATTAACGGTAGTTATCTCAATTCTTCTCTATTCATCCTTGTGATTAACCAAACACCCAACAACTATAGATAGTATTTTGGGGGAAAAAATGGCAGGAAAAATCTTTTTTATTGCAGGTGAGAAATCTTTTGAGCTTGCTGATACAGGGAAAAGTTTGATCGTTGGTTCACTTTAATAGAACATAATAGAAGATTCACAAGCATAGTTACGCTAGATGAAAGAAATCTTCGCTGGGTATGTGATGCCATTCAACACGCTTCAGTGGGAAGGGGAAGGTAGGGAAGGACGGTCCAAGCATATACATACCGTGTCTATCAGAACTACAACATCCATGGACGCTATATCAGAATTGAAACTTGGTCAGGAAACAAGAAATCTGCCGTAATAATACCAGAGAATGCATACAATCAAGGATGGGGTGATATCGCTACAAAAATTGTTCATTTCCTGGGAAGTCCACAAGTTCATAAGCCAGCCTTCATTGGGGACCAGTCTTTTGTAGATACTGGAAAAATTATCTAGTGGCCAGGATCGGAAGCGCAAGTAGGGGAGAACTCATCCAACAACGAAGGTGACGTCAACAAGAATCAGTTTTGTCTAAATGTTTGGTTGGAAGTTTTAGTGATAGCTTCAACTACACTCCAAACACTGAGGTTATTCAGAAATGGTTTATCAGTAGATTGGAGGTTGAGTGCTGGCATGAAGGTGATACCAAAGAACCACAATCAGTTCCTCTTTGATCTCCCCTCTAGGCAAGGAGCTGCAAGGGTCAAAGCAGGGGATTGGTTTTGGAATGGCAGACATCCCACCTTGGATTGGTGGTCGCCGACTACTGGTTTGTCCTCGGCAAGTGACAGCCTAGGTAAAAAATGGCTCAGAGCTTTTGGAATCCCTCTACATGCTTGGTCTTTGGAAATTTCCTGTTCAATCGGAAATTGTTGCGGCGGTTATGTTGGAATTGATGAAGATACAAAAAATATGTCACACCTCCTTTGGGCTCGCATCTGTGTCCAAGACTGTCAGGATGTGCTTTCAACAAGAATGGACATTACAATTGAAAAATGGAAGTTTGAAATTGTTAGAATAGTCATGTAAATAGTAGTAAATAACCCTAATCCAATATGTATTAGGAGTAAGACATGTTATGTATATTGTTAGTTTGATAATTAAATAGTAGTAAATAACCCTAATCCCATAAGTATTAGGAGTGTGATATGTATTATATATATAGGGCTCATTGTATCATTGTCATAATTAATCAATAATATTTTCTCCCATGCATTCTCACATGGTATCAGAGCTTTGGTGAGAAGAGATCACTGTGCGTCATTCCAGCGACATCCGGGAAGAAAGAACTCAGTCACCGTGCAATTTTCCGGTGACCTAAGTGACTATTTGTGTCAAAGTCACTAATTATCAGTGTTGTGCGACATCCAACAACACCAAAAGGTTCCCAAGAGATAGCCGACCAAACCCCAGAAAAAGCCACCTGAAAAAGACCATCCACGCGCCCCCACTCGCCTGCCGGAGATGTGCCGCCGGCGGCGCGTCTGTCCCACACGCCGGCGCGTGAGGGCTTTTCCGGCCAGAATTTGGAAACGCTTCTTTTGGACAGTGTCATCTCCTTGCAATTCTGAGTCCATTGGTACTATTTCCGACAGATTCCGACAACTTTGGAATTTTCCAGTGAGCTACAGTGATTTTTCCGGCGTGAACAGTGATCCCCAGAAAATTTCTGCTTTTTCCGGCACGATATTATAATGGCATTCGTATCGGAAGCCTTTAACTCACAATCCTTTGTATCCAATGCATTAAATCCAATCCAGATGGTTTCTTTACCGGATTATATTGAGTTCTTTCAGTACAAAGCACGTAAACAGACATCTTCAGGGTTAGCTTCCGTTGCTCCAACAAATAGTAGCATGACTTGTGTCTCCCAATCCAGATGCTTTTATATCTTCTTTGTCCTCTGTTTCCATCCCTAAGTCTACAGGTGAAACATTGTCTCATCTAGTATGGCGACAGACTATGACTGACGAGATGTCTGCTTTACATACGAGTGGTACTTGGGAGCTCATTCCTCTTCCTTCAGGTAAATCTACTGTTGGTTGTCGTTGGGTATATGCAGTCAAGGTTGGCCCGGATGGCAAGATTGATCGCCTTAAGGCCCGTCTTGTTGCCAAGGGATATGCTCAGATATTTGGGCTCCATTACAGTGATACCTTCTCTCCCGTGGCTAAGGTAGCATCAGTCTGCCTTTTTCTATCCATGGGTGCTGTTCGCATTGGCGTCTCTATCAGCTGGACATTAAGAATGCCTTTTTACATGGTGACCTTGAGGATGAAGTTTATATGGAGCAACCACCTGGGTTTGTTGCTCAGGAGGAGTCTCGTGGCTTTGTATGTCGCTTGCGTCGGTCACTTTATGGTCTAAAGCAGTCTCCTCGAGCCTGGTTTGGTAAGTTCAGCACAGTTATCCAGGATTTTGGCATGACTCGAAGTGAAGCTGTTCACTCTGTATTTATCTGGTGGTCTATGTTGATGATTATTGTTATTACCGGCAATGATCAGGATTGTATTACTAAATTGAAGCAACATCTCTCTTAACACTTTCAGACTAAGGACCTGGGCAAACTAAAGTATTTTCTGGGTATTGAGGTCGCTCAGTCTAGCTCAGGTATTGTGATCTCACAACGGAGGTATGCCTTAGATATTCTTGAGGAGAGAGGAATGACAGGTTGTAGACCTGTTAACACTCCGATGGATCCGAATTCTAAACTTCTGCCAGGACAGAGGAGCCTCTTAGCGATCCTGCAAGATATAGGCGGTTGGTTGATAAATTAAATTACCTTATAGTGACAAGACCTGACATTTCCTTTCCTGTGAGTGTTGTGAGTCAGTTTATGAATTCTCCGTGTGATAGTCATTGGGATGCAGTTGTTCGCATTCTTCGGTATATAAAATCAGCTCTAGGCAAAGGTTTATTGTTTGAGGATCGAGGCCATGAGCAGATATACTCAGATGCTGATTGGGTAGGATCACCTTCTGATAGATGTTTTACGTCTGGATATTGTGTCTTAGTAGGAGGAAATTTGGTGTCTTGGAAGAGCAAGAAACAGAATGTGGTTGCTCGGTCTAGTGCAGAAGTAGAATATCGAGCAATGGCTATGGCGACATGTGAGTTAATTTGGATCAAACAGTTGCTCAAGGAGTTGAAATTTGGTGAGATTAGTCAGATGAGACTTGTGTGTGATAATCAAGTTGCTCTTCATATTGCGTCAAATCAGTGTTCCATGAGAGAACTAAACACATTGAGATTGACTGTCACTTTGTCAGAGAAAAGATACTCTCGGGAGATATTGCTACAAAGTTTGTGAAGTCGAATGATCAGGTTGCAGATATTTTCACCAAGTCCCTCACTGGTCCTAGTATTAACTACATATGTAACAAGCTTGGTACATATGATTTATATGCACCAGCTTGAGGGGGAGTGTTAGAATAGTTATGTAAATAGTTGTAAATAACCCTAATCCAATATGTATTAGGAGTAGGACATGTTATATATATATATATATATATATATATATATATATATATATATATATATATATATATATAGGTCTCATTGTATCATGTTTAACATATGAGAATAATATCAATAATATTTTCTCCCGTGCTTTCTCACAGAAATTACTATCTTACCAGACGCCTCTGTGAAAGCCAGTCATATTGGAAAAGGGGAAACAGAAGTCACTATGGTAACGTCGAAAGTAGTGACGCCGAAGGCTGATGGGGCTGCTAGATTTGGCCCCTCGAGCTCTCAAAATGCTATCAAGTCTGGCCATGTGGGGGGCCATGTGGCGCTATGCAGAACAATTGATATGGGTCTAAAACTTAAAGATGCAGTATCAAATAATACCAGGTCAAAAGATATGGGCCAGACTATTGTTAAAAACAAAGCAGTGAACCTAGATCAAAATTATTACATCACGGGGCCAAAGAAAAAATCTCAACATCTCTGGCGGGCTAGAGGGCCTCTTTTGGGCCCTTGCGTCAACCGGTTTGAGGTCTTGGCTTTAGATAATAAATATGATCCTCTCACGGATGAGCCAAACTGCTATCAAAGCGGCATGAAACCTGAAGACAAGGGAGAAACTAATTCTGAAGCAGATGATGAAGCAGAACCACATGTAGAGCTCAGAGCTCTTCTCCAACAATTCCAACCGGCGCCAGAGATGTCTCTGGTATGCAGCTCAGATTCTGAACTCTCCCTCAACTCCGAGAGCCTTCAACTTACGAAGTACGATGAAGGGTCAAGCTCTCAGGTAGTCTTCAAGCCGACAGTGATTGAGACATCAAAATGGACTAAAATGAAGATGGTAAAGGCATGTAAAGCTTTCAGAGTGAATGTATCAGGCTTTGAACACGAGCTTCTTGATATCATTCTTCGAATGGAAGAAAGGCATCAATTACAACTGCAACAAAAACAAAGAAGTCAGGCGTCAAAGAAGGGGAAGTCAAAGAAAGAGGAGATGGAAAAAATAAAATGTCTTGTAAATTATGAGGGAGGTGACAAGCGAGATAGGGGCAGGCACTACAAATCCTTCTCTGGATGAAGTTAAAAATCTTGAGTTGGAACGTGTGTGGGTTGAATGATGCTGGGAAAAGGGAAACAATAAAGTCCCTTCTTTATAGATGGAAAGCTGATGTAATTTGCCTACAGGAAATTGCACTTCAAGTTCGGGGGAATCGGTGGACGGGTTGGGCTGAATTAAAATCATGTAGTAACAGTTGGGGGGGGGGGTGATAATCTTATGGGACAAGAGACAATGGAGTTGCTCAGGGATTCAACAAGGATCCTACACTATCTCTTGCATGCTAGATGGTCTCCAAGAAAATTTTAGATGGTGTTTTACAGGGGTTTATGGTCCTCGTACAAATTCAGAAAGAGAGGTATTTTGGAGTGAACTAGCTGCTATTAGAGGCCTTTGGAGTGATCACTGGGTTGTAGGAGGGGACTTCAATGTATGCAGATTTGAAAGCGAAAGATACAACTGTATCAGGAGATCAAAAGCAATGTCAAGATTCTATGATATCATTCAAGACTTGGGTATCATTGATCTTCCCCTCCAGGGGGCTTTCTATACTTGGTCAAGAGGGGAAGATTCTATTCAAGCATCCAGAATTGACAAATTCCTTATCTCCCCAGAATGGAATGATAGCTTCAAGAAAGTATCTCAAATTGCTCTTCCCAAAGTCATATCTGATCACAGACCACTCATGCTTGAAAATGGCGAATGGGAGACTAATCCAACCTACTTTAAATTCGAGAACATGTGGCTGCAGGTAGAAGGTTTTCTTGACAAAGTTAAGGAATGGTGGCAGGGCTACTCAGTGGTAGGCACTCCAGACTACATCCTGGTCCAGAAGTTGAAACTACTGAAGAAAGACATATCAACTTGGAATAGAGAAGTTTTCGGCAAAATTGAATCCCAGAGGAGCAAGGTACTGGAGGAATTAATGTTTCTGGACCAGGCTAGTGAGACCACGCTGCTATCACCCATGGAGCAGTCCAAAATGTTTGATCTAAAGATGGAAATTCATAGTATTGCCAAAGCGGAGGAAACATCCTGGAGACAGAAATGTAGATGTTTATGGCTAAGCGAGGGAGATAGTAATACCAAGTATTTCCAAAGAGATGGCCAACAGTCACAAGAGATACAATTGCATTGACAGGCTCAAAGTGGGGGAAGACATTATTGAGGACAAGAACCAGATCAAGCAGGAAATATTGGGCTTATATGAAGGCCTCTACTCTGAAGCTGAACATTGGAGACCAACAGCTAACTTTGAAGATTTGGCCTGCATCTCAGAGGAGGAAAATGAGGAGCTTGAAAAAGAATTTGGGGAAGAAGAAATACTAGCCACCATCAAGTCCTGTGCTCCGGATAAGGCACCAGGTCCTGATGGATTCACCATGGAATTCTTTCAGAAGGCTTGGGTCATAATCAAATCTGATGTCATTGGTGCCATGAATCATTTTCACCAACACTGCCATATGGTGAGATCTTGCTATGCTTCATTCATTGCATTGATCCCAAAAAGAAAGGGGCTATTGAACTAAAAGATTATAGACCTATTAGTCTAATTGGCAGTGTCTATAAGATCGCAACAAAAATTTGAGTTGAAAGATTGAAAACTGTAATATGCAAGCTTGTTTCTGGGAGTCAAAATGCTTTTCTAAAAGGTAGACAAATCACAGATGCTTCACTTGTTGCCAATGAGGTACTGGATTGGAAGCAAAAGAAAGGGGAGTTTGGAATTCTATGCAAGCTTGATATAGAAAAGGCATTTGATCAAGTAAACTGGCAATATCTTTTCACTATCTTAAAGAAGATGAGTTTCGGGGAGAAATGGCTCAAGTGGATAAAGTTCAGCATTACATTAGTCAAGTATTCAATCCTAGTGAACTCCAGTCCAATTGGTTTTTTTTCTCCCCCAAAAAGGAATCAGGCAAGGGACCCTCTGTCCCCTTTTCTCTTCATCCTAGCCATGGAAGGGTTGAGCAAAATGCTAGACAAGGCCAGAGAATTACAATGGATTCAAGGTTTTGAAATTGGCACCAATGCTGAAAATACAGTCACTATTTCTCATTTGCTATATGCAGACGACACTCTAATTTTTGTGGAGCAGAGGTATCACAGGTGCAGTATTTAAATCTGACATTGCTCATATTTGAAGCCCCATCTGGCCTCCACATCAACATGATAAAGAGCATTATATACCCGGTTAATGAAGTACAAAATTTGGAAATGCTAGCAGATATTTTATGCTGTGAGATAGGCTCATTTCTAACAACCTATCTGTGACTCCCTTTGGGTGCTAAGCACAAATCAACTGAAATCTGGAATGGAGTGGTGGAGAAATTTGAAAAGAAACTAGCTACATGGCAAATGCAATACTTATCCATGGGGGGCAGACTCACTCATCAACAGTGTCCTAGACAGTATCCCTACTTATCTTATGTCTCTTGGTACAGAAGAAACTGGACAGAATCAGAAGGAACTTTTTATGGGAAGGCAATAGCGAATCACACAAGTTTCATTTAGTGAAATGGGGGAGAGTGACATTGCCTAAAACTCTTGGAGGCCTGGGCATAAAAAACATTGCCACACATAACAGATGCCTACTCATGAAATGGCTATGGAGATATGTGCAAGAGGAGCAGTCAACCTTGAAGAAAGTCGTGAATGCAAAACACGGGGTCCAGAGTAATTGGTGTACAAAAGTCTCTAGGGTGGCACATGGGATTGGACCTAGGAAATACATAATCAAACTATGGGGGGAGTTCAGCCAGAACAACAAATTTCAAATCGGTAATGGGGCTAATGTTAAGTTTTGGAAAGACAAGTGGCTAGGGGATTCAACTCTACAAAATGACTTTCCAAACCTTTATCAAAATAGCAAGCAGACCTGATTCAACTGTCTCTCAGAATAGAGCAGACAATTCTTGGTTTCCAATCCTCAGAAGAAATGTGCAAGACTGGGAATTGGGTGAATTACTTAGCCTTCTGGAACAATTGGAGAAATGCATGGTAAATGAGCAGCTTCCAGATAAACTCATATGGGGAGCAAGTACTAAAGGAATATACACAGTGAAAGCAGGATACCTACATAATATTAGCCAAAATGAAATGGTGGACAATTGGCCTTGGAAGCTCATCTGGAAAACAAAATTACCCCCCAAAGTTATATGTCATAGCTGGACTGCATTGAAGGAAGCGTGCCTCACTCAAGATAATCTTTGCAAAAGGAGTATTCCCATAGTTAATAGATGCTACATGTGCCAGCAGGATTTTGAAACAAACAGACATCTATTTTTGCATTGTCCAGTTGCTACGGATATTTGGAATATGTGCCTTTCAGTTTTAGGACTCAACTGGGTGATGCCAGAGAGTACTAAAGATGCTTATAGTAGCTGGAGTCTATGGAAAGTTGGTAAATCCATCAGCAAGAACTGGAAAATGATTCCTGGATGTATTTTTGGGCTATTTGGACAGAAAGGAATAGAAGATGTTTTGAGGGCTTAGCAACTCCTAATTACTCCTTGAAAGCTAATTGTATAGTTTTGTTTATAGCTGGAGTAACCTCTCCCCTATTAGCTCCCCCGAATTATTTTTGGATTTTGTTAGCTCCCTAACACTAGCATAGGACCATCTGTACAAAGCTAACATATCATCTTTTGTATTAGCACCCGATGCTCTTTTGCATCTTATTGATGCTTTTTATAATCTCTTACTTCATCAAAAAAGGAATAGGAAAATACAAGACTAATGCTAATACTACTGGTAGGACGAGGAGAAACCCTTGACTACTTGTCAACCCACAACCTTATTCTTGACCTCCACACTTTTCTGTCGAGGGTCATGTCCTCGTTAAGCTGAAGTAGTGCCTTATCCTGCCTAATCACCTCTCCTCGGCACTTCTTAGGCCTTCCTCTACCTCTACTCTGACCCGCCATGGTCAACTTCTCACACCCCTGACCGGGACATCGGTGCCTCTCTTCTTCACATGCCTGAATCATCTCAGTCTCAATTCTCGCAACTTGTTTTCCACATTAGCCACGACCATCTTGTCGTTAATAACTTTATTCCTGATCTTGTCTTTCCCGTTAAGCTCACACATTCATCTTAACATCCTCATTTCTGTTACTCTCATTTTCTGGACATGAGATTTCTTGACTGGCCAATATTCGGCTCCGTATAACGTAGTCGGTCTAACTACCACTCTGTAAAATTTACCTTAAGTCTTGGAGGCACATTTCTATCACACAAGACACCAGATGCGAGCCTCCATTTCATCAACCCCGTTCCAATATGATGAGTAACATCCTTGTTAATCTCCACATTACCTTGTAATGGACCCAAGGTATTTGAAACTATCCTTCTTGGGGATGACTTGTGTATCAAGCTTCACGTCCACTTCTTCGACATGAGTCCCAACACTGAACTTGCACTTCAAGTATTATGTTTTCTCCTGCTTAACTTGAACCCTTTAGACTCCATAGTCTGTCTCCATACCTTCAGCCTAGCATTAACCTCGCGTCACGTCTCGTCAATCAGCACTATGTTTCGAATAACATACACCACGACACCTCCCCTTGGATGTATTGTGTCAGCACATCCATTGCCAAAGCAAATAAAAATGGGCTAAGAACTGATCCCTGATGTAACCCCATCTCCACCCGAGTCTTAGCTCCATTGTACATGTCCTTAATTACCCTAATGCACGTTACCGGAACACCGCTAACCTCCAAACATCTCCATAGAACTTCGGGACTTTGTCGCAGGCTTTCTCTAGGTTTATGAACACCATATGCCAGTCCTTCTTCCTCTCCCTATAGTGCTCCATCAACCTCCTCACAAGATGAATGGCTTCTGTAGTCGACCGCCCAGACATGAATCCGAACTGATTCTCCGAAATAGGCACACTCTTCCTCACCCTCCTCTCCACCCCTTCTCCCAAACATTCATAGTGTGACTCAACAGCTTGATACCCCAACAGCTTGATACCCCTATAATTGTTGCAATTTTGGTCATCACCCTTGTTTTTGTACAACGGGACAATCGAACTCCATCTCCATTCTCCGGGCATCTTTTTCGCCATGAAAATGACATTAAACAGTCTAGTAAGCAACTCCAATCCTGCTCGGCCCGCCTCCTTCCAAAATTCCACCGGGATCTCGTCCGACGCAGTCACCCTACCCCTGCTCATCTTCTGCATAACCACCTCAACCTCATCAACCTTTATGCGCCTACAAAACCCGTAATCACGCTGGCTTTCTTAGTTCTCCAACTCCCCAAGCACGATATTCCTATCCCCATCCTCGATCAAGATTTTATTTGCAAGGGAACTGTTGGAAATATCCCTAGGTGATAATTGTTTGAAGGGGAGCCTTGACGTAATTGGTAAAGTTGCTGCCATGTGACTAGGAGGTCACGAGTTCAAGCCGTAGAAACAAGCTCTTACAGAAATGCAGGGTAAGGCTGCGTACAATAGACCCATGTAGTCCGGCCCTTCCCGAACGTCGCACATAGCGGGAGCTTTAGCACACCAGGCTGCCCTTTTTGATAACTTACAGGCTTACAAGATTGCTCATAAAGCCCTTGTCTATTCCACTTATTCTTGTGTCCATGAGGGGACTCATATATTATTAGCCAATTGAGGATGTCAAAGTCGGAAGAAGCATAAACTTAGAGGTCGTTTGGTAGACTGTGTTAGAGAAAATAATGCATGCATTAGCTTTGTGTATTAGTAATGCTTTGTTTGGTACACTTTTTCAACCTATGTATAACTAATACAAGCATTAGTTATACACTCTATTTAGTATTATCCTATGTATAGCTAATGCATAAAAAACCATGGCATTAGCTATACAAAGGCTATTAATGCATGCATTAGCATGGTTAAAGACAAAATTATCCTTAAAGTCCCTTAAGTTAAAGAATATGGAGGGCATTTTTGTAAACAATTAAATTTCTTAAAAATTATGCAATGCATTTTAATTTTTAATACACCACACCAAACAATGCATAAGAAATAATCTCTGTATAACTAATGCTTGCATTACTAATCCATGCATTACTCATATATCATCAGCCAACTGAGGATGTCAAAGTCGGGAGCATAAACTTATAGTATACCTTTTAACTTGTAATACTGGAGAAATGTCCCTTCTTAATTCTTATGAAGTGATAGAAAAAGAGTGAAATTGGGGCAGCATGACTGTGTATGGAAGAATGGTTTGTCCACTTCCTCATAAGAGAAGGCAAATGCTGTAGAGCATAATCGGACCTAGGATAAATTACTACTAGACCCAATCTTTGCCGGTAACCAAATATTAGGATGAACATCTTACATTCCTACTTGCTCTGTTTCTAAGCTCCTTCTACAAGTGCGGATGGATTCTTGCTTACAGTATAATCAATGACAAATGGGCATCTACTTGAGTCATAAGTTTTAATTGGCACACTGTGTTACAATATCCGTGTTTAGAACACCCAATTAAGTGATTTGAAATGCCAAATCACTCAAATTGGGATCTTTAGCCCTCTGGGATTGCAGTTCCATGACAATGTTGTTGGCCCTGCATTATCTGGGGAAGAGCTCTTTGACTAGCTTAGGAACCTTGGTGCAAAAACAATTGTTGACAATCTCCTTATAGCTACTGCGTATAGTAACTTGCAATGTCAATCCACAAGCATTAGTACAGTTAGACATTAGGCCTTCCACTAACTAGGGAAGAGGTTGCAGATATCTCACATAGCATAAGAAGGTTGGGACATGAGGACTTAGTCTAAACCCGTTGTTCCACCTACTGATCCATTAAGCTTTTGATCAGCCCACGTTGATTTCTCTTTTTTTTTTGGTACACGGCGATTTAATATCATGGTATGTCTATTTTTTACAACTGAATCTTGTGTGGAAATCTTCAGCCAATCTTTCATGGAAGATGACAATAACAACAACAACAAACCCAGTACAATCCCACAAGTGGAGTTTGGAGAGGGTAGAATATACGCAGATCTTACCCATACATAGAAGGTAGAGAGGTTGTCTTCGATAGACCCTGGCTCAAGGAAAGATGAAAAACAAGTTGTAGCGACAAGCAGTAACAACAACATGATAATAAGAAAACAATGCGAAAGGAATAGCATGTAGTAACATAACTCTAACAATAAAAAAATACAAGACTAACACTAATACTACTGGTAAGTGAAAGCAATACTCTCGACTACCTACTAGCCGTCTACCTTAATTCTCAATCTTGACACTTTCCTACCAAGGGTCATGTCCTCGATAAGCTAAAGCAACGCCATATCATGCCTAATCACCTCTCTCAATGCTTCTTTGGCCTACCTCTACCTCTCTTCAGACTCACCAAGGTCAACCTCTCACACCTCCTTACTGGGACATCTTTGCTTCTCCTCTTCACATGCCCAAACCACCTAAGCCTCACTTTCTGTATTTTGTCCTCCACCGGGGCTACTCCCACCCCGACACAAATATTTTCATTCCTAATCATATCAATCCTGGTATGACCGCACAAGCATCTCAACTTGCTCATCTCTGCTACTTTCATCTTCTGGACATGGGAGTACTTGACTGGCCAACACTCTACCCCATACAACATAGTCGGTCCAACCACTACTCTGGATAACTTACCTTTAAGTTTAGGTGACACATTTTTATCACATAAGACACCGGATACGAGCCTCCATTTTGCCCATCCCGCTCCAACAGGATGTGTAACATCTTTGTCAATCTCCCTATTTCTTTGGATAATAGAACCAAGGTACTTGAAACTCTCTCTTAGGGATGACTTGTGTATCAGCCTTACGTCCACGTCCGCTTCATTGGTCCCGTTACTAAACTTGCACTCCATGTATTCTGTCTTGGTCCTACTCAACTTGAATCCTTTAAAATCCAGCGTCTGTCAGTCTAGGTCCGAGCCCCCTCCCCCCCCCCCCCCCCAAAACAAACACACACACCCCTCCACTGTCCTCACCCGGGTTTTAGCTCCATCATACATGTTGTTAATCACCCTAGTGTAAGCAACAGGAACACCTCCAGCCTCTAAGCATCTCCATAGAACCTCCCTCAGAACTTTATCGGAAGATACAATATTATCAATATGGTCCATTAACTAGGGCATGCCTATATCCTCCTGGGTTATCTCCAAATTTGTGACAAAAGGTGGGTTCCAAAGTAGCCAGGTCCTCAATCATTATAATTTTGCGGTGATGGCCACTATTTACTTTCCATGGTTTAGATGCCATTTCAGCTTATAGGAAACAAACATGTACTTGATGGGGAACTAGTCGAGTTATTCTACTTCTTGTCTCTCTTATAACTAGTATCGCTGTAATATTTTCCCGTTTTATTATTATAAATATCTTTAATTACCTTATGTGGCAACTTAATACAGATTCTACTTGGTTAGCAGTGCTCCATCGATAAGAAAATTTAAGGCTGTCAATGCAGACTGTTCAGCGAAGTGTTTGTCAACTTCCTTTGCACAGATTAGAAGGATCTAGTTTGTGGTCTAGCATGTAAGAAACAAATCTAATGGGAGTCCCCCACGAATTTGCTCTGACATGAAACTGTTATGAGCTCAAGTGTATTATTACAAAAAAGCTTCCTCTCTGAAACTTTAAGGAACTTTGAGCAGCGTAGCTCCTTATCTTGAAATTCTGATATAGGTTAATGAGTAATAATGGCTATAGAATCTAGTGATTGGAACTTTGGATGAGTTTGATGGAGTTTTAATTAGCTGATATGAATATTCAGTTTCACTGAACCAAAAAACTGAATGCACTAGTTCCGTTACAGGACGCTTATCTCCCGCAACGGCTTTTGGATAAATTAATGTTCATTTATAACTATGTGGAGATGGCTCGAGTCACTGGTGTACCTATATCTTTTCTTCTCGCAAGAGGGCAAAGCATTAAGGTTAGTCCTAAACTTGCTTCATTTTTCTCCAGTGGAAATTTAACTAACAGCCTCTATTTTCAGGTACTCTCTCAACTTTTAAGGAAGGCGAGGCAAAGGAATCTTGTTTTACCAAATGTAAAACAGGCTGGATCTGAGCAAGGAACATATGAGGGTGCGACGGTAAGAAAATGAGTTTTTATCGATCAAATAGCTGAATATTGTTCTTAGAAAAAAGATAACACGTGCAAAGTTCCTGTTGTGTTAAGCTTGATATATGGTCTATTACCGTTGTTAAACATGGATGTTTGGAGTACTATCAAATCTTACCATACCACACCTTTTATTTCCTTGATGTTGATTTCTCAGGCTAAAGATACTAATTATATATCTTGTGTATTTTTCATGTCAAAATCTATGGCCACAGGTTTTGGAGGCCCGAGCTGGTTTTTATGAGAAGCCTATTGCAACTTTGGATTTTGCATCTCTATATCCGTCGATCATGATGGCATATAATTTATGTTACTGCACGCTAGTAAGTGTTCTTCTTTGGATTTTGCACCTGAATGTTCAATTTATGTTGGTGACACCTGAGAACTAAGTGTTAAGTGTGAATATCTCCACATTGATGTTTCCTGTTCTGAGTTTCGGTTTTCTTCCCTCATGTCTAGGTAACTCCTGAAGAGTTCCACAAACTAAACCTCCGTGAAGTGGATGTCAACAAGACCCCTTCTGGTGAAATGTTTGTCAAGTCAGATTTACAAAAGGTAAATATAACTGTTGGTGTAATTCCTTTATTTTAGGTTCTTGTTTTAACTATGATAATTTGAATTGTTTTTCCGTCAGGGGATACTTCCAGAAATTCTTGAAGAGCTATTGGCTGCTCGCAAAAGAGCAAAAGCAGATTTAAAGGTGTAAACTAAAGTTTTATGATTTATGTTATTTTCTTGGATCCTGGTTAGCTTATTTGCATCGCATTCTGGTGTTCAATCTATGTAATTTGCTTCCATCTAATGTTTGAGAGAATCCTTCAATTTGGATTTATTAGAAGCAACTATTTGGTGGATTATATGGAGAGAAACTGAAAATTTTTGAAGGAAAAAGAAGAATATTCTTAGTCATAAATTTAATTGCATTTCCTTGCTTTCCTTGCTTTCTTTTTGGAGTAATATGGAAAATGTAAATGATACTAATGATGTAGAAGCCATGGGTTGACTTCATTAGTTCTGTACACAACCTGTGAGGACTTAGTTTGGTGTACTCAGATTTTCATTCTAGCATATTCTTGGTGCTAACATATATAAAATATTTACCTATACTTTTAAAAAAAAAAGTTTTATTGGGAGTATTTGTGATCCATTTTTAGAAATCTAGCTTTGGGGATATTCAAGGACATCAATATATTATGCGAAGACTAGATTGAGAGAATGCGTGGACAAATATATTACGCCTTAATACTCTTATAGGAACACTTTGTAGTGTACATAGTTACATTAATCTGGTAGGGAACACTTATACCTGTTCTACTATTTACATTTTAATCTTCCTATTTCCATATCTAACAGATGGACTGTTTAATAATCGAGTTAACCTCTGAAATTGAGTTGTGACAGTAGATTTTGGTTTCAGGAAGCAAAAGATCCTCTAGTCAAAGCTGTCTTAGATGGACGTCAGCTAGCTTTGAAGGTAATTCTTGTAGAGTTAGTGAATGTCTAATTTTTTAAGTGTGATCTGCTCTCACTTTTTCTTGGCAGATATATGACTTTGGTTCTCTGTGTTCTAGGTACTACAACTGCCTTAGAACTAAAAAGAATTTAGTCTGGTCAATTGAGCTACTGATGCCTTGTGGTTTTGCAGATTAGTGCAAATTCAGTATATGGGTTTACTGGAGCTACTGTCGGTCAATTACCATGTTTAGAAATATCTTCAAGTGTTACTAGCTATGGTAATGCAATAATTAGTAGCAATTTTATTGCATGACACTGAACAATTGAAACTTTGTTGTATAGAAAGCTAAGTCAACTACTTGTTTCCTGAATGTGCTTCATCTTCCTAGGTCGACAGATGATTGAGAAGACAAAAAAGCTTGTGGAGGACAAGTTCACAGTACTTAAGGGGTATGAACACAATGCTGAGGTACATTATCTATTGTTATTCCTTAGATTCCAAATCGTACATGCTAAAGAATTCCTATCAATATCTTGTAAGCATTTTTAGAGTGTCCCACATTGGTTTGAGATATCGATGCTGTCTCCCTATGTAGTCTTCTTGGTCAATCCTCACATCATGGTCTAGCTTTTGGGGTTGAGTTAACTCCATCACCCGTAGAGCATACCACTATGGTCTCAACTTTCAAGCATTATCGAGTTTAAAGAAAACCTAAGAAGTGCAAAATCACTACAGTGAGTGAGGTGGATAACATCAGACAGTTGATAGAGGGTTCTCAGTTGTAAGGTCAGGATCGTAGCTACTTAACTGGGACCATCTTTGGTGCAACTCACAAGGACTATGCAGTATGAAACCCAGTATTGTGGGTTAAAAAGAGCCAAAAGGCTGACAAAAGAGATCATTAAGGGGAAAAGAGACACTGATCAGGAATATTTTGTTTAGCATTTGGCTTATAATTGGTTCCTAATGCTTGTATGGGTGTCTGGCAGAGAGGTTGGAGAAATCACAAAGAAACTTTCTATGCAAGCAAGTCGGGAGGTGAAAAATTTACCATCTGATTAAGGTATGAGAAATCTGAGGGTGTTTAATAGAGCTTTACTATGGAATGGATGCGGAGAACTAAAATTAGAGATCATGTGGTTTTAGAGAAATTTTGTTGTTACCAATTAAAAAAAAAGATTGTTTTGTTGACAAGGATGAAGCTAGAGAAAGGGGAAGGGGGGGGGAACCAATGAGATCCCATTTGCTGTATGAAGTTGTTCTTTTTGAAAGGAATAATGAAAGAATGGAAGTATTTTCCGAGGAATATCATATTTTTAAAATGCAATGGAACTAGAATCAACTTTTTTAGAACAGAACTGGCGCGTGATGCCCCATTACGTAATGTGTTTCCAGCCAGTTAATATCTCTTGCTAGCAGATAGCTCTATTAGTAAGGAACATGGAGGAGGAACCATGAGACCTAAATTTTTGGAGAAGCTTGCAAACTGGGAAATATTAGGGCTTAATAGCTAGCTTGGATTACTATATAAGCAAAAAGTGTTGCTTATGGCCAGAAATAATAAGAAATGGGAATAATAGAGGAGTGGCATGTTGTCACCGAGTCATTTATGACAAATTGCTAACAAGGGTAAAAAGAGATTTCCTCACTCATCGATATATTTTCGAGAGCACCTAGTAATGTTGCTTTTCACATGGACAGTAGCATGGAAGCCATGGTTAATCTAACAAGGAAACTATACATCATCTGGTGCTTCATGTGCAAGTGGGAAAAATGTCAAAGCATTTGATACTTCATTGCCTGATTGCATATGGATTATGGTGTACGGTGTGGGACATGTTTGGAGTTGAATGATGATGTCAAGAAATATTACATGTATGCTGCTAGGGTGGAAATTCTGAAGGAAGAGGCAGAGAAGAAGAGCGAGGAATTAGCTGTATTGGCTCTTGTGGGGACAGTATGGAGAGGATAGAAGGGTGTTCGAGTGAATAGAAAATACCCATTAAGGACTTCTAGAACATTTTCGTTTTCTTGCATATTCTTGGAACACATGATATCCTTGTCATTGTTGACTACTTATGTTCATTATAAAAAGCATGTGTGATAAAACTCTATACATGGCATACATCTTGTATGTCAGGATTTCCTTTACAGCAACAGTTATTAACTTTATCAAAAAATTGTTTCTCTTATTGTGATTGTTTCATGATATCAGGTTATATATGGAGATACAGATTCGGTGATGGTGCAGTTTGGTGTGCCTACTGTGGAAGAGGCTATGAAATTGGGTAGAGAAGCTGCTGACTACATTAGCGAGACATTTATCAAAGTGTGTCCCAACCTTCTCTTTTATTTTCGTATATTTGGGGTTCTTTTTCTTCTACATGAATTCAGTGGACAATCCTCTTTTAGAAATTGATGAGAACACGATTGCCTTTTTCTGCTGAATATCTGTCATCGATCAATTAAATGATATTCCATTGCAGGTATGGTTTTTGAAACACGGGGGACTGGCCATGTTTTACCTTTGGAGCTTTTCTAAATCAGTAGATTTAGTTGTATTTAATCACTTTTTTTATCAGTAGTATCTAAACACTTTTCGAGATAAGTAACCTCAGTGCTATTTCTTGTTCTTCTTTGGCTATCATTTTGTCTTGCAATAAGTCTGAGTCTGCTTTAACAGTAATACATGCCACTAGTGTGTTATCTATGAAGTCTTTGTACTCTTTATTCAGCTTGTCATTTATTGCTCTCTGATAATGCCCAGTAGGTGGTTCTGTAGTTTCTCATGGTTATATCATATTTTTAATTAGGGTATATCATGAAGAGGAATAACTGAAAAAGCATCAGAAACCAGAAAACTTTATGTTCTCAATCAGTATAACTTCTTTCTGATTTGTAGTACAACTATAACTTCTTTTTCAACTTGATGCAATTAAAATATCGTGGCTTATGGTATTCTAGTGTGGAAGCTTGTTAACTTGTGAGATTCCTTGCCACGTTTATTGCTAAAATAGATTTCGAAAATGTTACAATATTGAGATTTGTTCTCATCAGTGGACTGATGTTATTTTAATCTCATCTTCTGTCAAATTTCTTCTTTCTTCATTTCACCCTTCTGTCCTGTGGTGGCATATTGATTTCAGCCAATAAGACTTGAATTTGAGAAGATATATTATCCATATCTGCTGATTAGCAAGAAGAGATATGCTGGCCTTCTATGGACAAATCCAGACAAACATGACAAAATGGACGCTAAAGGTGAGCTGGTCACTACCTAGCCTTTTTCATCGTCGGCATATCCTTGAAACTTCTCTCACCCTCCAACAGCAACCTTCATTCGTTACGTTATCCTTGAAAATAGCAAACAAAATGTGTTACCTATAATTTAATTATTGTTACTCTATTTCTTCATTCATTATGTGCATATTGTGATGATGAATTGTTACAGTTTTACCAATTTTCAACAGGGATTGAAACTGTTAGGAGGGATAATTGTCTCTTGGTCAAGAACCTTGTAACCGAGTGCCTTCATAAAATACTAATGGACAGAGATGTTCCTGGTGCTGTTCAATATGTCAAGAATACTATCTCAGATCTTCTCATGAACCGCATGGATTTATCTCTTTTGGTTATTACTAAGGTGAGAATACACTTAAATAAGGTGAACATGGGGCTTTTGCTTCTTGCAACTTGTTTGAATATTTCAGAATTGTTAGTTTAGCATTTTCTAACTACTTAAGTTCAATAGGGTCTGACAAAAACGGGAGATGATTATGAAGTAAAGGCAGCACATGTTGAACTTGCAGAGCGAATGCGCAAGGTTGGTAAAACTTTATTTATTTGTGTATTTCTTAAAAGGTTAGTGGAAATTATTATCATTCTATTCTTGGTTTAATATCTTCAAGAGGGTTCAGTTACTTGTGTCCTTTGTCTGTAAAGATTGATCTCTAGCATCTTGCTCAAAAGTATTTGCTGGTTGAAATTTATTCAACTTAAGCCGTTAAGTTCCGCTTTTAAATTGCATTCTCATTATGTTTGGCATTTGTTCCTTATTTCTGGTGGCAAGGCTGTTCTCATCCAAAACTTATGTGGTTTTAATACTCATAATTCTAGATAAGCCTTAGATCAGAGATCATTATATTTATGTTGTCTTGTTGTAAGTAGCTCAACTTTTGTGAAATTCTGTGGGTTTTTGTGCCAATTATTCCGGTACTTCTCGAATTTGCTGTTAATCATACAAACTAGCTGCCAACTGCTTTGTATTTCTCAAGTTTGTAAAAGATAATGCAAAAGTTTCAAACTGTTCATTAGTTATTTAACCAAATTCTCCAGTCCTATTTATATGACTAATTCTGGTCACTTCAGCATGAAAAAGGATCAGTTGTAATATTCATCTGTACGAGCTTCAAAAGTTCTCTCAGTTCTTCTGCTTAGTCTACCTTATGATGCATTTAGGCATTTAGCCCCCCCTAATCAGCATCCAACCTCTAATACGATCGAGTAAATTCAGCATCAGCTGTTCATCCTTTGGACTTATATGTTTAATGTACAGCTAACATTCAACTTTTTGTGCTTTTCTGCAATTTTTTGCAACCTAACCTGTTTGAACTGAGTGTGATTGTGAAAAGAAGTGAGCACATTTTTACCTTTCTGATGAACACTGCCAATAAAGTTATCCTACTTTAGGAGACAAATCTAAAATGATATTGTGATGTTATCTTGTAGCATCTGATACGGTTGGCGCAACTAATGTGCTGAACAACACTATATTGGGTATAACAACTTCGGGATTGTTCTCGTTCCTGTTCCTCTTCTACACTGCTTAAAAATTTGTTGGAACATTAATAGCTCCAACATTTTCTTTACTGCATGAGCTATGTTCAGTGGCCGATCCAGGATTTTTAGCAAGGAGTTTTAAGATTTGAAGAAATATTTTTTATTCGGCGACATTTATAGATAATGGGGTTTACATAAAAAATATTAAAGTAAAATACAAAATGAACTATTGTTTAAAATTAAATTAATAATATGTTAGATCAAACTAATACATTGCTACGTTGTTTTGAAGTAACTTTTCTTTTTTAATTTAAAAAGCTAACGCGAAATGCAAATATCACAAAATAATTTTAAAAAGGCCAACTAAGGATGTTTACAAAAAATTTAACAATATACTCCATTTAGGAAGATGTTCAGTTACAAAACTTGGCTAAAACACACCAAATGTACATATCGCTAATATACATATTTTAAATATTCTAACAATAGTACCTAAAAGAAAAAGAAGAAGAAAGAAGTCGAAGAACGGTAAAAGAAACGTGAGGCTTGAGTAAAAATAAGTGAAGTTGGGGGGGGGGTGTTAATGTTGAAAAATGAAGCAAATTGTGAGAATGCACAGGGAGAAAAATATTATTAATTAGTATTCTATGTTACGATAAGCCTTATTTGTATGTATACATAACACATAACCTATTCCTATTACATAAGAGACCTTATTCTAACACTCCCCTCAAGCTGGTGCATATAAATCATATGTACCGAGCTTGTTACATATGTAGTTAATACGAGGACCAATGAGGGACTTGGTGAAAATATCTGCAAGCTGATCATTCGATTTCACAAATTTTATAGCAGTATCTCCCGAGAGTATCTTTTCTCTAACAAAGTGACAGTCAATCTCAATGTGTTTAGTTCTCTCATGGAACACAGGATTTGATGCAATATGAAGAGCAGCTTGATTATCACACACAAGTCCCATCTGACTAATCTCACCAAATTTCAACTCTTTGAGCAACTGTTTGATCCCAATTAGCTCACATGTCGCCATAGCCATTGCTCGATATTCTGCTTCTGCACTAGACCGGGCAACCACATTCTGTTTCTTGCTCTTCCAAGACACCAAATTTCATCCTACTAAGACTCAATATCCAGACGTAGAACGTCTATCAGAAGGTGATCTTGCCCAATCAGCATCTGAGTATCCAATGATCTGCTCATGGCCTCGATCCTCAAACAATAAACCTTTGCCTGGAGCTGATTTTATATATCGAAGAATGCGGATAACTGCATCCCAATGACTATCACAAGGAGAATCCATAAACTGACTCACAACACTCACAGGAAAGGAAATGTCAGGTCTAGTCACTGTGAGGTAATTTAATTTACTAACCAACAGCCTATATCTTGCAGGATCGCTAAGAGGCTTCCCCTGTCCTGGCAAAAGTTTAGAATTCGAATCCATCAGAGCGTCAACAGGTCTAAAACCTGTCATTCCTGTCTCCTCAAAAATATCTAAGGCATACTTCCGTTCTGAGATCACAATACCTGAGCTAGACTGAGCGACCTTAATACCCAGAAAATACTTTAATCTGCCCAGATCCTTAGTCTGAAAGTGCTGAAAGAAATGTTGCTTCAACTTACTAATATCATCCTAATCATTGCCGGTAATAACAATATCGTCAACATAAACGACCAGATAAATACAGAGATTTGAAGCAGAATGCCGATAAAACACAGAGTGATCAGCTTCTCTACGAGTCATGCCAAAATCCTGAATAACTGTGCTGAACTTACCAAACCAGGCTCGAAGAGATTGCTTTAGACCATAGAGGGACTGGCGCAACCGGCAACAATGACACTAGACTTCCCCTGAGCAACAAAACCAGGTGGTTGCTCCATATAAACCTCATCCTCAAGATCACCGTGAAGAAAGGCATTCTTAATGTCCAACTGATAGAGAGGCCAATGACGAACAACAACCATGGATAGAAAAAGGCGGACTGATGCTATTTTAGCCACGGGAGAGAAAGTATCACTGTAATCGAGTCCAAATAACTGAGTATACCCTTTGGCAACAAGACAAGCCTTAAGTCGATCAACCTGGCCATCTGGACCAACTTTGACTACATATACCCAACGACAACCAATAGTCGATTTACCCGAAGGAAGAGGAATAAGCTCCCAAGTACCACTCGTGTGTAAAGCAGACATCTCGTCAATCATAGCCTGTTGCCACCCGGGATGAGATAGTGCTTCACCTGTTAGAATAGTTATGTGAATATATGTAATAAGTCTTAGTCCCTTATATAATAGGAGTAGGTTATGAACAAAAATACGTGCTCCCAAAGACACGGGGCGGAGGGGAGAACAAAACTAAGTGGGGAAATAGGACAGAGAATGGAACTTGATTCTGGATAGCTGAAAATGACATACGATTAATAAGATAGCAAGATGTAAGAATTGCATCCCCAAAAAACGCAACGGAACATGAGATTGTATGAGTAGGGTACGAGCAGTTTCAATAAGATGTCTATTCTTTCTTTTAGCTACCCCTTTTTGTTGGGATGTGTACGGACAAGATGTTTGATGAATAATTCTATGAGAGTTCATAAACTGCTGAAATGGGGAAGATAAATACTCTAGGGCATTATCACTACGAAATGTGCGGATGGAAACCCCAAATTGATTTTAAATTTCAGCGTGGAAGGTCTGGAAAATAGAAAACAACTCAGATCGATTTTTCATCAAAAATATCCAAGTGCACCTGGAATAATCATCAATGAAACTAGGGGTAGCAAAATGGTTCAAAGAAAACAGTTAACCACCCATATTATCCACTAAAAATGGGTTGGATAATGAACTTTTTAAAAACGGGTCAAATATGGATAAAAATCATATTATCCGTTTAGAAAATAGATAACCAATGAGTAACCAATGGATAACCAATGGGTCTAATTTTTACATTTGTAAAGCCTCAAATTAGGGGTTCCTCAAGTTAGAGAGACTAAGAATTCTCCCAAAAGTGATCATATACAAGAAGTCGTGGATAATATGGGTAACCCATATTATCTGTCGGTTAACCTGTTTTTTATCCGTATTAAATATGGGTCGGGTCGGATAATTGATCCGTTTTTTCATTACCCGTTTTCAACCCGAACCAAATTCGACCCGACCCACCCATTTGCCACTCCTAAATGAAACTGACAAAGTAGCGGAATCCCAAGGTAGAGCTGGCCCGACTAGGACCCCAAACATCTGAATGGACTAAAGTAAAAGGTGACTCTGCTCTATTATCAAGGCGCCGGGGGAAATGGAAGCGGGTATGCTTACTGAGCTGATATGACTCACACTCTAGAGTGGACAAATGAGATAAGCCAGGTACCATTTTCTGAAGTTTTGACAAACTGGGATGCCCCAAATCTGGTGAATCAGTAACAAGACAAGTTATTGAAGGAAGACAAGATGTGAGTCCATGTGATTTTGTAAGAATAAGGTAATAAAGTCCATCTGATTCATGTCCGATACCACCAATGATCCGCCCCGTGCTGCATTCCTGTATAAAACAAGGTCATCAAGAAATAAAACAACACATTTAAGTGATTTGGCTAAGCGACTAACGGCTGTGAGATTAAAAGGACTACCAGGAACATAAAAATTGAATCTAAAGGTAAGGAAGGAAGTGGACTTTCTTGACCTATTGCTGTTGCCATGGTTTGAGACCCATTGACCATTGTGACTATTGGAAGAGATTGAGAATATGAAATACTAGTGAAAAAGATTTGTTACCAGAAATATGATAATATGCACCCGAATCAATGACCCAAGAGCCGGAAGAAGAAGATGATTGAGAGACACAAGTCACGCTATTACCTGTTTGAGCTACAGAAGCTATCTCAGAAGGTATCTGCTTACGTGCTTTATATTGAAGGAACTCGATATAATCTGATAAAGATACCATATGAACATTCGAAGTATAGGATCAAACAGTATTTGAGCCAAAAACATCAGATCTGAGTGACATTATAATGAACTTAAGAGAGATCAAAGCCAAATATCTGATGAAGATTACCATTAGTGATGGGATACCCTCAAATCAAGCAATTAGAAATTGGGACCAAACTATTATAATAATTGGACACTGCTGTACTTCTCAGATCATCGTCGAAAGCAAATTGAAGTCAACAAAGTAGTGGAAATTAAATGACTGAGATCGGAATCAACAGGTGACCTTTGTATGTGAACAAGGTGGCCGGAAAAGTGAGCAAAACAGTGACAGACCACTGCTCTCGCCGGAAAAACCACTGCTCTTGCGGGAAAACACTTTTCTGGTAACTGAGAAACCACAAAATCTCGAAAGGTCTAGTCGGAAAAGGCAGGCGACCTGCCCAGAAGAAAAATCAGACTTGAAAGATGCCGGAAAAAGACCTCACGCGCGACTCTCACCGGAACCCTAACTGCGGGGGGTGCATGACGGCGCGTGTGACGTTATCTGCTGGAGATCTTCACCGGGGTTTGGTCGTCGCTGACGACTGATTTATTCCCGGATGTTGTTGGAATGATACACAACGATAATTATCTCACCAATGCTCTGATACCATATGAGAATGCATGGGAGAAAAATATTGTTGATTAATATTCTATGTTACAGTGAGCCCTATATATATGTATACATAACACATAACCTACTCCTATTACATAAGAGACTAGGACTAATTACATATATTCACATAACTATTCTAACACAAATGTTAAAAAGCAACAAAGACTCTGTGTGTCCCTTGATGAAATTATGACAAAAATGGTAAAACAACTCTATGTAAATGGAAAAAAATGTGCATAGAGGAAGGCAAGAATCGAACACTTGACAATTCACTTATCTTTAACCCCCTTCCCCGTTGTACCGGCGTTTTTTCTTGGATCAAGAGTGTTCAAACTAACGTATATGTTGAATAATAGTGTTATTTTGTGAAATTTCACATAGAAAATTAGTGAAGTATTCCGCGAAGGGGATTCGGTTGAACATCCTTCCTTGTTACCATGTAGATACGCCTATGGCTATGTTAGCGCATACCCTTGTCCCTGATTTTATACGAGTGTCAAAGAAATTTATGATGTCATGGGCCACTAAACTCATTGTCTAAGGTCTTGGTTTGGATGGCCAGTTCTTTCATATGGTATTAGAATCAAACTTTGGTAAGCCTGGTTTCATAACCCTTTCTCGCTAATATTGTATCTCTTCGGACTTCTCTTTCTCTCTATTCAGCCCATGAATCACTAACTTTTGTTCATGTCCATTCCATAGCCTATCGAACCTACTCAGTCTCTCTACTCCAAACCCATTTCTTAGCCTATTGTCTCTTCCTTGGCTTCAGGCTCACACTTCTACCTGCTCTGCTACTACTTCAGGTCCATTCTTCAGTCTTCTTAAAGAAAAAAGAAGAATGTTTTTGAAAATCCAAGTGTAAACTCTAGAACCGAGTTACACTTGCAGGAGGGAGTTAAGCATACACTTGTCCTTTATTGGTTGTATAAGAGTTTCTAAAGGGATTTATAATGTCATGGGTCAGTCCACTCATTGCCTTAAGGTTTTGGGTTAGATGCTCAGATTCTTTCCCAACCTAAGATAGAAATATAGCCCGTCACAGGAGTCAAGTTTCTCTTAGACAATTTGCTCTATTTCAATTTGAAAATCATAAATCTTTACATTATAGTTCTTCTGTATATATAGTTAAAACAGACTCTTTGGCTGAGAAAGATACTTGCAAGTATTTTCAGGAAAGGGGCTCAACTCTTGAACCTATTAAATATAAGGGTGTGATTTCTCTTTTCAGAGATTTCAAACTTTCTTCCAAAATCGAGCCTTCATTGCTTTCAAACCTATATGCACTTATAATCTTTTATTGAAGCAAAACTAGGAGTAATTATCACTTTTTTGTTTGTTTATTTCTTTTATCTATTTGTAGGTTGGACCATTACATCCCTGCAGTCTAGTTATTTAAAGCCGGAGTGCTGATTTAATTGTCAACCTATTCTATGCTCTTATTGCCAAAAAAAATAATAGCTTTCAGCTATCCTCCTTCTGAATACGTTTAAATGGCAGAAGATCTGCCCACTGAACTATTCTGGAACTTGCAGAAACCACATTTCTAGGATTCTTATGCTTTTCGTGCACCATAAAAATGAAATTGATGAAAAACTTTTTTTTTGACGTAGCGAGATGCTGCTACTGCTCCTCATATTGGTGATAGAGTACCTTACGTCATCATTAAAGCTGCAAAAGGTTCCAAGGTAATCGTCCCACTGATTTAATATGTGATAACAAGCTCCATTTTGTGAATGTGTCAAATCATGGTTATGTTATGACAAGCAGGCATATGAAAAGTCAGAGGACCCTATTTACGTATTAGAGAACAACATACCTATAGATCCTCATTACTATCTTGAAAATCAAATTAGTAAGGTCAGTATGGCTAGATTTGTCTTTAACTTAACAAATTCATTCTATCTGCTTTTAACAAATATATTTTATATCAGCCCCTTCTGAGGATTTTTGAGCCAATACTGAAGAATGCAAGTAAAGAGCTTCTTCAAGGAAGTCACACAAGATCGATCTCAATATCGACCCCTTCAAACAGTGGTATTATGAAATTTGCTAAGAAGCAACTCACTTGCATTGGATGCAAAGCATTAATCAGGTGCACTTTTTCTTTCTTGTCCCTTTAGATTTGTTGGAATATAAAGCAAGATATAAGCAAAGGAATAAAGGAGATATGAATATTCTGCTCATAATTTTATTCAATAATCAAAGCCATATTTATACAAGAATTTATAACTGAAAAGCTCTAAAGAAAAGCAGAAAAATCAGCAGCAGATTATCCCTAACAGCTATATCCTAACAAATAGCAACAGAAAGATAAGATTTTGCTAACAGTTACAAGGCTTATTTATCTCAACAACTTCCTTGCTTTGAGCAGATTTTGAATTTCAGCAGTTATCCAAAATTTCCAGCTGTTGTGGCAGTAATTTCAACACTCCTCCTTGACTCAAGAGCAGCAACACCAAGTTTTGCAATATACTAAAGCTACCTCTCCATTCTTCTGCACTTCTCTTAAGAAATAAAGCTTGATCTTGAAATGTTTTGTCTTCCCATGGAACACAGGATTATTTGCAATAGAAATTGCAGCTTGATTATCAACAAAGATTCCAGTGCTTTTCTTTTGCTCCATGTACAAATCTGCCAGCAGTTTCCTAACCCAAAGAGCTTGATTCACAGCTGATGCAAACATACTCTGCTTCAGCTGTAGATTGAGCAACTACATCTTGCTTCTTTGAACACCAAGAGAATGCACCAGAACCAAAACTGAAACAATAACCTGAAGTGCTTCTCATATCATCTAAGCAGCCCGCCCAATCTCTATCAGAATATCCATGAAACTGAAAGTCTAAGGCTCTTTTGAACATGATGCCAAAATTAACAGTACCTTTGACATATCTAATAATACGTTTAGCTGCTTGAAAATGAATTTCACTGGCACAGTGCATATACCTCGAAAGTAAACTCACAGAATGAACAATATCTGACCTTGTTGCAGTCAAGTACATCAGGCAACCTATCAAGCTCCTGTAAGGTCCTTCATCAATCTTTTCAGCTCCATCTTCTTTGCAAAACTTCTCCTTTTGATTCATAGGAGTTGTCATAGGCTTGCAATCCTCCATTTTGAACTTTTTCAGTATTTCTTTGGCATATTTCTGCTGGCATATAAAAATCTCATTTTGTTTTTGCTGAACTTCCATCCCAAGGAAGTAGAACATCTCACCAAGGTCTGTCATCTCAAAGACCTCCTTCATTTCAGTCTTAAACTGACTGATTAAGTCTGAACTGCTACCTGTAACTAATAAATCATCAACATATAGAGAGATAATAGTTAAATATGTTTCTTCCTTCCGGATATACAGTGTGGACTCACTCAAACTTTTCTGAAAGCCTAAACTGAGAAGATGAGCATCAATCCTACTATACCAAGCTCTAGGAGCTTGCTTTAACCCATATAACGCCTTCTTTAATAGATATACCTTGTCTTCTTTACCTTTCACAGAAAAACCTTCAGGTTGTTCTACAAAGATTTCTTCTTCAAGGTGACCATTGAGGAAAGCAGATTTCACATCAAGTTGGTGGATCTTCCATCCATGTTGAGCTGATAAAGCTAGTAGCATTCTCACTGTATCCAAGCGAGCAACAGGAGCGAAAGTTTCTGAAAAATCCACTCCAAACATTTGCGCATACCCTTTCACAACTAGTCTGGCTTTGTATTTGTTTACGGAACCATCAGGGTTGAGCTTGGTTCTATAAACCCACTTGACTCCAATAGCTTTCTTGTGTGATGGTCTATCAACTAGCTCCCATGTGTTGTTCTTTTCTATCATTTTCAGCTCCTCCTGCATTGCAGCCCTCCATTTCTCATCTTTGGCAGCTTCTGGAAATCCTACAGGTTCTAAAATAGCAACATTACACCTTTGATATATATCAGAAAGTGGTCTTGTGCCTCGGACAGGTACATCATCAACATCTTCATCTAGACACTCTAGATTTTTCTGTTTTTCACCATCTTTCCAGTTCCAGGTGTCATTCTCCAAGAACTTGACATCCCTGCTAACAACAACTTTGTCATTTTGAGGTTGATAGATCCTGTAAGCTTTTGAGATATTGCTTTGTCCTACAAAAATTCCAGGTTCAGCCTTCTTATCTAGCTTATCTCTTTTCACCTGAGGTACATAAGAGAAAGAAAGACAACCAAAAACTTTCAGATTTGTTAGCATAGGTTTGTAAACAAACCAAGCCTCAAAGGGAGTCTTCTTCTGCAAAGCTTTGGTTGGCAATCTGTTTAGCAAAAATACTGCAGTATTTGCAGCTTCTGCCCAAAATTGCTTAGGTAACCCTTTTTCATGGAGTAAACACCTTGTCATTTCCATTAAGGTCCTATTTTTCCTCTCTACTACTCCATTTTATTGATGAGTGTATGGTGCCGTTAGCTGATGCTCAATTCCCGCTTCATCACAAAACTGGTTAAACTTTTCTGAAGTATGCTCAGTTCCATTATCTGTTCTTCCCATCTGAATTTTGCAGCCACTCTGATTTTCCACCAAAGCCTTATATTTCCAAAATACACCAGCAACCTCAGATTTAAAATTCAAAAAATAAATCCAACAATATCTGGTGCAATCATCAATAAAGCAAGATATAAGCAAAGGAATAAAGGAGATATGAATATTCTGCTCATAATTTTATTCAATAATCAAAGCCATATTTATACAAGAATTTATAACTGAAAAGCTCTAAAGCAAAGCAGAAAAATCAGCAGCAGATTATCCCTAACAGCTATATCCTAACAAATAGCAACAGAAAGATAAGATTCTGCTAACAGTTGCAAGGCTTATTTATCTCAACAACTTCCTTGCTTTGAGCAGATTTTGAACTTCAGCAGTTATCCAAAATTTCCAGCCGTTGAGGCAGTAATTTCAACAAGATTTTACAAGAGAAGTTTCTGTTTTATATCTAAGGGAAATGATGCCTTCCTCTCAACATTCTCCTTGACTTGTGAGTTACAGACATAGTATTTCGAATCATTGCTAAAAGCATCTGCCTAATTGTGGTCCTTCTCCAATCTGTAGATCTAAAATTTGCTCAATTACTAATTTTAAGTTCCCTTTGTAAGTAAGATATCCTGGAAGAGGCAGTATAGCAGCCATTCCTTGCCGAATTTCATGCTTTACTGGTGACATGAGTAGGTGGGAGTGTTGAGACTACCTTACAGTTATGAAATGATCATTTATATATAAAATGGAGTTTTGTATTTCTCTGGCAAAAAAGTTGTAAGGTGAAATAGGACCAAGTGGATCATAGCATTGTGAAGGCTCTTAGAGGCTTGCAGACAATTTTGTTTTTATCACTTAAACACCGCCCCCCGTCCTTCTCTCGAGATCGATCGATCGAGAGAGCCAGCTGAGCGGATGTGTTGCTTGCTTATTTCTGGGAAAAGCTATAGTAAATGTTGCAGAATAGTTTATTAACTTCTCTGCTCCTTCATCCAGTGGTTCTGATAGAACTCTGTGCAATCACTGCAAAGGAAGAGAAGCTGAACTTTATTGCAGATCCGTAACTAATGGTACATCCCCATTGCTAATACCTTTTTATTTTTTGCTCATTTCCCAAAAAGATGTGGTATTTTTATTCAGATTTCACAGAGAGCTATGAACTTCTTTATCATTGCTTGATAACTGTGTACAACTCTATGCAGTGGCTGAACTAGAGAAGCTTTTTGGGAGGCTATGGACACAATGCCAAGAATGCCAAGGCTCTCTTCATCAGGATGTCCTATGCACTAGGTTCGTATAGCTCTCTACTTTATTGTGATGTGTGGTTTTTTTTTTATATCGTTTCAGATTTAATTTCAATCCATGCCCTAAAGATTTGCATTTTTATTTTGGACAATAATGGACTCTTGCCATTGCTGGTTATTCCTCTCATTGCTTCTATCCCCCTTCATTCTTCTAATGATCCTGATTTTGACCAGTCGGGACTGCCCAATATTTTATCGGAGGAAGAAGGCCCAGAAAGACATGGCTGAAGCCAAACTTCAATTGGATCGGTGGAACTTTTAAACTTCAATGCGGGAATCTTCATTGCTGCAAGTTCAACCTGTCATTTAACAAAGTATCATAATTTTCTCATTCTCTCATTTTCTGGTGTGGAGAGTAGCAGAAAGTTCGAAATGATTTGAATAGCTGAGACTATTACGTACTCTGGAGATATAGCAAATGCTTCGAAAGGATGTGTCATGGTCGTTCAGGAGCTGTTTTGCTGAAGTATGAACGTATTTAGAGTCAATATGAGGCTTCCTCAAATCTAAGAACTGCTATTATACACGAAAATTGTCAGGCTGGAGGAGTTTAAACTTCAAATCGTTTCAAGGATGGGATTCAGACAAACTTTTGTAGCTCCCAGCAACTGGCTAGTGTAAAATTTTAGTATTGATTTAGAGGTGTTCATGAGATTAGATGACTGGAGAAATTGAGATTTTAGATTATGTTATCTGTACAGGTGTTTCTGTAGGTATGTACAAGTGTTTTGGAGTTGCCATTTACTAGTAACAGTTCACTGCAAGTGCAACACTAAAATTCTTGGCATAGTAAGCATGACGTAATGTAAGCCAAGGTTCCAAAAATAGATGTTGCAATCAGCCTTGTTTGATCTCTCGCTGCATACCTTCTTCTTGTGCCAAGTGTTCCTTTTTTTCTTATTTAACATCACATTTTGCTTTGAATTTGATCCCTTCACACTTTATAGCTATTCAGAATGTTACAGTCATGTCTAGTGGTGGCAAAATGGTTAAAAGAAAACAGTTATCCACCCATATTATTCATTAAAAATGGGTTGGATAATGAACTTTTTAAAAACGGTCAAATATGAATAAGAACCATATTTTATCCACTTAGAAAATGGATAACTAATAGATAACTAATGGCTACCTAATGTGTTTAACTATTACATTTGATAAACCTCGACTTATTATCTGCCGGTATCACGTTTTATATCCGTACTAAATATGGGTCAAGTCGAATAATTTATCCGCTTTTGCATTACCCATTTTGACTCGCCCATATCCGACCCGACCTGCTAGTTTGCCACCCATAGTCATGTCTAATGATAACGCTACCTCACCCTTTTAGATCTCAATTAACTATAACACTTGAAGATACTAAAAATGACCTAAGTGTTATGAATTACATATCTATATGGATGTCCACTAATCAAATATAACTCTCACTACTCTTCTCCATTATGTAGCTAACTCCCACTACTTCTCACCATTATTGTGTAACTCCCACACCTCCATAACTTCTCCATGATCTCTTCCATGATCTCAAATGTTTAATACCATTCTTTTGTATACTTCTATGTAATTCTATAAATAGAGGATGAGAAGTGATATTGTATACACTTGGAAAACACTTGAATACATGGAAGAAATAAGAATCTCTCCTCTCTTTCTCTCTATATCTCTTATCTTGTTTTTCTTGTTCTATATTGTTACTTTGAGCTAAGTTTCTTAATACGTTATCAGCACGAAGTCTCTAACCTCAAAGGTTGAATTCCACTTCTAATGAGGTATACCTGGATGATCAAATTATCAAGCCTAATACTTCTTTTAGATTTTGATATCAGATATACATGTGAGTATATTCTGCCGAATGAATGTTGGTTCCTTTATTTTTGTTTTGTTGTGATGTTTCATCATAATATAAACTTAAACATCATTTTTGTTCATGAATACAGTACTATTAAACTTTCATGAATAAAATAATAGGTGGCATGCAGTAGACTAAATAATCAACGGAAATGATACTTTATTGTTTATGCTTATGGGTTTTACTTTATAATGCGATTTTAGTATGCCTAGTATAATGATTATACATTAGTTTACGGTCAAATATAATAATAATAATAAATGTAACTATTTTATTTTAATAAGATAGAATATTAGTATAAGAAGCATGTAATACACCAAAATTTTCAATGATAGTTATTATCAAATTAACATGTTGAATCATTTCTATATGGAAAGCATATAGTAGTAGATAGTAGACAGAGATTTGCCCACTATTTAATTTGATTTTCTGATTGTCTTAAAGGTTTTGACGTATCTCTTTGATTTTTTAGAGAGCATAATACTTAGTTTCCACAAAAGTGCATGGTAACTAGCAATACTATTATTTTATTTGATACATCATTTTTCCTTAATGTTATGATCATATCACTTTCATCTTGAAGTGGGCTTATTGCAGCAAAGACAATATGTGAAGTTTCAATAATATTTTGTATTTTCATATATCTATTTGACAATAATTACTTAACTGATTTAAGTAAACGAAAGTCTATTGTTGAGAATCAGATCCAATTGACATTATGAAGAGTTTAACTCAAGAGGTAAGCATTTCCTTCTTATTTGAAATTGTCTTTCTCTTTTGATATTAATGATATCAACTTCAATGAGTTCAAGTCGCAATGCTCTATGATGGTAAGACATCGGGATCAAGTCCTGCTGCTCTATGATGATAAGAGTTGGGTTCGAGTCCCAACTCATTATGGCCTAACATGCCTTTATATGAGTGAGGCATTGAGTTTGAGTCCCAATGCATCATATTGATGATATAATAATGACTAAATGAAAAATCATGAAGCTTGTCCCACTTGATTTGCTCCATTCTTGAAGTGAATGTGATAGTGGTGCATAATAAGTCTAAATGAAGACAAGTGGTTGACCAATGAACGTGGGCCAAAGACCAAATAATAATAGTCATTAATATGGTAATTATAAAAAGGAGAACAATATGGGTTCTCAAAATTAAACTTCAAAGATGAAGGAAAAATGTATCAATGTGGCCTGTTAATGTGAGTCACATTCATATGATTATGGTCCATTCCTTGAAAATGTGACTTGTGATAAGCATTGTAAGTGCAGACTCATTCCTGAAAGTGAATGTGAAAATATATATGCGATACAAGTTTTACATAAGAATGTGCTTATGCATGGTTGAATAAAATACTACAACTCACCTCTAAGGGAGGTTTGAGAGAAAGAACGATAATGAATATTACTATGTGGTTACATAAAATATATTATTGGTTGCGTATGTGGTAGCCGAAAATATTTTTGCCATGCCTTATAAAAGTTATTAAAGGAAAAATTAAAGAAAGAAATTATTTTGCTTGTGATGATTTGGACCATGACAATTATTATGATATAATTTTCTCTGTGAATGAGACATTACCATATGAATAGTGTGACAAACGATCTTGTAGTACAAAAGCAATTAAGAGCTCTGGATGAACTAATTTGCCACTACCCGGATGATTGAAATTGCTTATGAGTTATGACATTGATATTGTAGTAAGTCTCAAAAGATTTTTTTTTTGAGTTTCAAAGATATTATCCAAAGTGGTTGGCATATTGAGACTACAAATAAAAGGAAGATTGAATATCTTCATATTGCTATAATCATACGGGGTAAATCTGAAAGGTTACCCGACTTTTCTTCTATTTGTACTACAAAAGTAAAGCATGATGATGGAATCACATGCCACAACTAAACTAGAGGTTTACTGAAACAAATATCAGTTGGCATGACCGGTTGGTCATCCCCGTTCAATTATGATGCGAAACATTGATTGAGAATTCACGTTGGCATATATTGAAGAAATAAAATATTCTTCAAGAATTCTCTTGTGTTGGTTGTTCTCATGATAAATAGATCATTATACCAGATAAGGTTGGGATTGAATTCCATAATTTTTGGAACGAATAAAAGATGATATATGTATGGGCCCAGTCACCTAGCCATGTGGATCAATGTAACGACCCGACCGATCGTTTTGAGCATTTGCAATTCGCTCGGTTGTTTGAGGGTATGAGTAGCTACGTATGGTATATTTCGACTTTTGTGTATCGGCATTTTTGGTTTATCAGGTAATTCGAAATTTATTTGGAAGATGAATTTCATGATTGAAGCTTTAAAGTTGGCAGAGGTGACCAAGTTTGACTTTTTAGTGTTTGACCTCAGATTTGAGAATTAATGATTCCGTTAGGTCCGGATGGTTTTGGACTCGGGAGTATGCCCGAATTTGCATTTGGATATTTCTAGAAGGTTTCGATGTTTATTGGTGAAAGTTGAAAATTTGAAGGTTTGGAATGTTCATAAGTTTGGCCGGGAGTTGACTTTGATGATATCGGGTTGGAATTGTGGTTCCGGGGATTAAAATAGCTTCGTTATGTCATTTGGTATTGTGTGCAAAATTTGAATTCATTCCGAGTTGATTTGATATGTTTTGACGCGAGTTTTTGGAAGTCGAAAGTTCGAAAGTTCATTAAGTTTGATTTGAGGTGCGATTCGTCATTTCGATGTTGTTATGCATGATTTGAGGCATCGAATAGGTTCGTGTTATGATATGGGACTTGTTGGTATGTTCGGACGGGGTCCCAAGGGTCTCGGGTGAGTTTCAGATAGGTTTGGGTTGTGTTGCGCTCGTTTTTCTTATGTTTCGTCGTCGTTTCTTCAAGCATAAATGGTACCACGTTAAACAAATGAGCTCCAATTTTTATTTTTATTGAAGCATTAGATCCGTATCGTAATTACAGAGCCATAACAAAAAGAATCGTCGAATTTAGATATCGTATGAGAAGTTTATGGTCATTTTACTAAGAATTGAGTTGCAAGATTTTTTTTAGATTAATTACGAAATTGCTACTGACTTTGTACTTATAAATCTGCGCTATTTCCAAATATTGAAACCAACATATCTCCCTTATTATAAGGTCAAATGGATTCAAAAGCCTACTTGACTGAAATTGCACAAGGAACCCATCAGAGGCATCAAAGTGAGTTTCAGGATCGTTTGACAGACGAAATGAGGCATAATAGCTGGGCAAAAATACTTAATATCGAGGATTTATTCATTTGGTCATATTTTGAGTTGGGGAGCTCGAATTTGAGAAATTTTTGAGGCGATTTTCACCATATGGATTGGGATAAGTGTTCTGTACTCGATTTTGATTATATTTCGTGAATCCATATTTGTTTTTGGTATTTGATTGATGATTGCAAAGTAAAATTTGGGGGGTTTTATCTAAAATTTCATAAAGTAAAATTTTGAGTTTTGAACATCGATTCAAAGTCGGATTTAAGTGAAACTAGTATGGTTGGACTCGTAATTGAGTGGGTTGTCAAATTTTGTGAGTTTTGTCGGGTTACGAGGCGCGGGCCCGGGTTGTACTTTTGGGTTGATTTTGGGGTTTTTATTAAAGATTCGACCTTTATCATTTGGAATTGTTTCCTTGGGCTTTATTTTATGTATTTGAATTTCTTTTGGCTAGTTTCGAGCCGTTCGGAGGTCGATACACGCGGGATGGCATTTTTGGAGCATCGTTTGGCTTGCTCGGTATTGGATTTGGCTTGTTCGAGGTAAGTAACACTTCTAAACTTGGTGCTGAGGGTATGAATCCCTGAATTACGTGTTATGTGATTGATGTTAAGGTGACGGGCGTGTGGGCGTGCACCGTGTGAATTTTGATTTAGCCGATTCTATGGAACTGTGTAGCTATCTTCTCTGGATATTTTCACCATACTCTATGTGTTAGAACACCTGAGTTGTAATTCATGCTAGAAATCATGCTTAGGCACATGTTGGTATTATTGGGACCCATTGAGGTCATCCTGTTGTTGAATTATATCTTTAAATTGAAGTTTCGTACTCAGTCACATTTATTCATTGCATATCATATCTCAATCTCTGTTGCTATTTATTTATACATCATATCATCATTTTGGGCTAGTTTCATGGTATTGTGAGCCCGAGAGATTGGAGGGATTGATGCCTGAGTGAGGTCAAGGGCCTGGTTGTGAGTAATATTATATATGTGGATCGGGTTGCAAGCTGCAACGAGCCTTATGTCTGTATATATGTGGATCGGGTTGCACACCGCAACGAGCTTTATGTCTGTATATATGTGGATCGGGTTGCATGCCGCAACGAGCCTTATGTTTGTATATATGTGGATCGGGTTGTACGCCGCAACGAGCCTTATGACTATACATATTTATGGGATCGGGTTGCATGCCACATCAGGTATCATTGATTTATGCCATGATTAGACTCTCCAGAGTCTGCACACCCCCCAGCGAGCACGATTGATTTATATTGAGGGATGGATCTTCCCTGGGCATGGATCTTGCCCGAAGCATTTATATTTGGGGATGGATCTTCCCCGAGCTGGATTGGCCTTATACAGTACTGAGTGACTGACTGGCAGTTGCTATGTATATATTCGGGATGGATCTTCCCTGGGATGGATTGGCCATATACTGTACTGAGTGACTGAGCATGTCGAGTGATTGAGCATGATAAGTGAAAAGTGTGAGGCAGTGAGATTGAGTACTCTGAGAGTGAGTATATAAGTTCATCTCTGAGATACATTGCATTGACATGCACACATGACATACAGACATAGAGATGTATTTTTCTCATGCCATTTGAAAATAAAACATTTATATGTTGAAAGTTTTTTGGAAAAATTACAGTTTTCAAACTTACTCATATTTTTGGCGATTAAAGTAAAAAGATTTGGATTTTCACTGATTTACTTGAAAAGCAAACCTATTTTCTTGAACTGCGAACGAGCTGAGCGTTTTATCTATGAGTTACTTGTTTTATTACTGTGATTACGTTGTTATGAACTGTTGTTGGTTATTGGTGTTGGACTCTGACATATTTCCCAGCTCGTCATTACGTTCAAACTAAGGTTAGGTTTGTTACTTATTGAGTACATAGGGTCGGTTTACACTTCTACACTTTGCGTGCATATATTGGATGCTGATGTTGCTGTGATCGATGGGAGCTGAGTTTGGCGATGTAGCTGTGTTCCAGTTGTAGCTGCCTTTTGTTCATGGTAGCCTTAGAATTATAAAAATCTGTTATGTACATTTTGAACAGATGACGTATTTATTTCATACTGGTTTTGTAAACTCCAAATATTAGAAGCTCATGATTTGTACTACCAGTCCTTGGGAAATGTATAAGATTCTCTTAGTTATTTGTCTCATTAAATTTCATTGGAATTGGTTTATTGTCAATTGGTTTACCTAGCGGGTTGAGATAGGTGCCATTACGACTAGTTGGATTTTGGGTCGTGACAACCAATTACATCTTACATGATTTTAATAGATGCATCTATGATATGGTCACATGTGCATTTGTGATCAACTTGCAATTTGACTTTTGCAAGTTTGCTTGCGCAAATTATTATAGCACAATTCCAGAATGTAAATTGTGATGATTGTTGATACCCATTCTTTCCCTCATATTGTTAATTCCCTCTAAACGCACTCTAATCACTAAGAACTACTGTTACTATCTTACTGTCACCTTCTATATTATTTTTGCTCTCTCTTGATTGTGGCCGGTTGAAAGTCAAGGCCACTAGAATCTTCTCTATTAACCTTCCTAGTGTAAGCACTGCTTGGGGCTCACAGAAGCTCCTGTGAACTCTGACGCACTAGGATTTGGGGGTCCTCACTGTTGTCTTTATTTTGCTGTCACTACCGAGATTCTGAGTTACTCACTCTTTTGCCCGTTTATCTTTGCAACTGGTTAGCATTCTTGACCCTTGTAGCCTTAATTGTTACTCTTTTACTTGTTCATGTATGTGTATTTTGTATGCCAACACTGTTTGAACTATTAGACAAGCATGTCTTAAGCTTCTTTGTTATTTGTGAACTCTCAGCATTGTATTGTTGTGTGCTTTCTGTAATTCTATTGTCTCAATGATATTCTGCAGTTTTCATGTTCTCTAGTATCGAACTTGATAAGTTTCAGCGCGTGTAGTAGACCTTCACACTGTGTATTTGTTACGACCAAAAATACTCACGCAAGTGCACGTGATCGTCAAGTAATAAAGTAGTGAGTAGAGTATCGTTCCCACGAAGACTTGTGATTAACTATTGACTGATTCAAACTCAGTTAACTTATAGATTCAAGAGTTTTTTTAACAAAATATAGAAGTAACTAATTTACTACCTAAAACTATCAAGCAATGAATTAACTAGAGATCAACCGAACAAATAACAATTTCGAGTAACAATCAGTAGGAGAGGATATTCCAGGGTCACAGGTTAACTAACAATCATGTTGCGTTCTTGGTTTAAGATAACTAATTAATTTATCTAGATTGTTGATTGACAGGGTTGATATTACTCATAAGAATCTGTCGAGTCCTTACTCGCCTATTCAAGTTAACTTAATGCCTATATGTCTATGGAATTAAGATTAACAAGAATGCGTTTATAATTCCTGTATTTCAATCAAGCAAGGCAATTAGGTATAGGTCTATCCTAATTGCGAATCCGTTCCCCGATGCTCAAGTTCAAGAACTTGCTCTATTTAATTCTATATGCAATCTAGAGTTCCCACTTTCGAGTTCAAATCTAAATTCATAGATAGTATCTCACTGTTAGCTACTCAGCAAAATAATTAAAAATAAAATTAAATAAACAACCCAATATGATAAAATCAACTTCGTTAAATTAAACCTCAAACAACAACATTCATGTTTCACCCATGACCCTAGAACAATAGGTTTTTAGCCACTCATAATACTAGCAAACAATTTCATAAGTTCTGAATAATTGAAAATACTAGAAAAGATGAAGAAATCTGAGATGTTCTTGTTCCCGGATGTTTCTTGTGTGTATTTTTCCCCCAAAGTGGCGTCTCTCCGTCTAAGATGTGCCAAAAGTCCTAAAATAGCGTTTTTATATGTATTTATACCAAGTAAGGTCGGGCCCAGACGAAACCACCTTCTCCTGCGTGAAATAGGACTCTGGCGCTGTAAATTTTGTACAGCCGCGCCGCACCATGCGCCGCACCCTGTGGTGCGCTAGTGGAGATTATCAACAGCCTTGCATTTTCTTGTCAGGCCAGTTTTTACACTGTTGCGCTGCACCCTGCGGCGTCCCATGCGGTGCGGTAGTCAGAATTTGCAAAAATTCAAAACATAAAAGTTGTAGCCCTTTCAAATAGCTTTCCAACGATATATTGTGGAGCTCAAACGGAGTTTTGAGCTAAACTTTATGTGCATTTTACTAGACAATGCGCTGTATGCCCGCTCAATTCTTCGTTTCATTCTTAACTATCATCCGTTGATCCCCGAACACGATCTCGGCTTGATTCCTTGGGCTTTTATTCATACTTCAAAGCTCCAAATCACTTGAATTCATTCCATAACGCCTACATAGATCGGAATCACTCCTACAAGGCATAAAACACATATTTAGTGCAAAACACTAGCGATTAAAGCTCAAACTCAATTAAAGTGCAGTAAATAAAATGCACAATTATAGCCTACCATCATTATTTGATTCAAGTAGTTTCTGGCCTTCTTAAGTTTTGCCAGATTGGTCATGCTCATGTTAGACATAATGTCATGTCCTTTGCTTGTTATGAGTTCACATTCATGCCTTGGATTTCTGGGATCTTTGTAGAAATTGCTTGCTCAAACTCCGCTTTAATGAATCTCTTCCTACTAATCTACTATTTCCTGCAAAGTGATTCTTGGCACTCCTATGTTATAGCATTGTCTTAGTATATAACCAAGCATGTTTGAGTGCAATTTGTAACCCAGATGATTGTTCCCCTGCACTCTTAGCATTGCTTCTAGGATAAATACCAATGTGTAGTTTTCTCTTAAGTGAGGTCGACTGACATGAATCCCAATGTTTGCTTGTCCTATTAATATGTTCTTTTACCTACTATGAGTTCTTTATAATCTTGTGCTATAGTTAATGTCCATCATGATAATTTAAGTGATAGGTTTGCCAAATGGTGCCCACTAGTATGTTGTTATGCTATTTGCAACCACATTCTCATTAAGTTCTCATGTTAAAACTTTCGTATATAGACTTCTCTACCTACTTCTTGTTCATGATTCTGTTAGACTATTTGCTAAAAGTCTTTAGGTTGTTTCTGGATTATGCTTTACTTTGAAACTCTTTGAAATGGTTTGCCGTCCTATGATGCTCAACCTTGTCACTATCAAACTCTGTTTCTGAAATTACAAATATAAGCTTGCCTCATATGTGTCTTGTGTGCCTTTATATTTAGTACGATCCTATTTATATGTCTTGGCTAGAACTGTTGATGGTTACAACTATAAGAACTAAGTGTTTAAGTTGGTTTATGAGTATTGTGTCACTTGCATAGCTAAATTTAGCATCCATTGGGTAAGTAAGTTATTCATTGGGCCTAGAAATGGGCCATGTGTATTGTTTGACCTAGGGCACTGGATTCAGGTGCACTCTGATTGTCTTGTGAGCCTGTGGTTTGGGCCTACTATTGAAGGCCTGGGATATCATTGGTTTACTTTTGTGTTGGGCCTGTAATTGCTTTAGTGAGATTGTATCCGTTTCTGCCTATGTTTTGTCATTTTCAAGTCTTTATTATTTCATTCTTGGGCCTGTAAGAATTTGTAAACAAACAATTGGGGTGCTAGTAAAATTGAAAAAATGGATATATTTTAATGCTTGCGTAAAAGGGTAGAAGACATGCCTATAGGGTCTATTGATATTTTGTTCAGTATGCCTCATATGTTATTTAGTTTAATGTATTGTTCACTAATAGAAAACATGACTATAGGGAATTATGCACACCTCACTTGCACACTGTTCAAACACGTTAGTATCTACCATTTCTATGTCACTACTGTACATTTAAACAACATACCAATAGGATGTGTAACGTATGCTTTGTTGGCCTAGATACCATGCCTATAGGAGTTCAAATAATCAATTGGTCAATTGCTTCTATTACTTTTAAGTGTATTTTCCATCTAGAAATCATGACTATAGGATTCTAATCTTTTAATCAATTATTTTCGTTGTTTTCATTACACTGCCCCGCCTAAATGACATGTCTATAGGAGTAAAATGTTATAAAATCAAGCCAATTGTTAATCTTTATAAAACCTGCCCATAAGATGTTTGTCACCGACTGTGCTGCATATTTACACAAATGATTAGATATCATGTCTATAGAACTTGCAACACTCTAATTTGCTTATACGTTAGCCCAGAAATTATAGCACTACCTATAACAGAATCACATAAAAATCACGCCTATAGGACTTAACGATTCCAACACGTCTTAATGCTGTATACTGCCTAACCTGAAATCTATTTGCGTTCATTTCATGCTTATATGTGGAGGTTACTTGAGCCTTTTATTGCAATTATGTACAGTCCTATCTGTTTTGATTCTCGCCTAGTCTTATTATTTTGAGCAACTAAGTTGAGTCTAGAACTACCAAATAATCCTCTTGGACCCTAGGCATGGGACGAGTAGCGCACGCATATGGCACGACTTAGAATTGAATTAGAACGCTTTAGGTAGACAAGTTCAACGTAGTAATCGGGTAGCAGGAGATGATAGTATGTGTTCACTGAATAATATGAGCAACTCCTCCCTAAAGGAAGTTGCAAAGTATAATTTATGTTGCACTGGTGATCCTTTAGGCTAAAAAACTTAGGACCCCCCTCCCTTCCCTTTATGCTTGCTAAAGGATTTAGTCATAGGCCGACGCAGTTGTAATCCTTGTGATCTTTAACTTGTATCAATTATTCATATAGTTTAATGATATTTTCCTTACACTGGTGTATGTTATACTGGGACTTTCAACTTTCATATCCTTCTTTATTTATATGCTCGCGTAGTTTAATCTATGGGTGTCTAACAGGTGGGCCGGCCAGGCTGGCTAGGCAAAATTTGGAACCATACGGGTTGAGAACCGGGACGATTACGGGTTAGGAGTTACCGGGTTTAACGGGTTCGGGTTCATCCGGGTAAAAAAAGAATCATAAGGGTTACCGATACAAGGGGCCAGGCCGGGCTGGGCCAGGTTAGTGTAATTTTTAATTTTTTTTGTATTTTGTATAACTATTATAAATTATATTAATATAAAGTAAAAATATAAAGAATACAATGAATATGAGGAAAACATTGCACTTATAAATTGCAAGTGTATTTCAAAATTACAAAATTGAAGTTTGCATTTAACAAGTAAATTAACGAAAAAAGAGTACAACTAAATTTTCATGCATAATAGTACTTAAAATTAATCTAACAAACTAAAACGTTAAGCATAAATACGTCTAATAATTTTAAAATAACCAAATTATCTCAAATAAACTAAGATATGAATTTCTGTAGGACGCTCAAGACAACTCTTCATATGCCTCCTTAAATTGCCTGTGCCACTCTTTGGACAAAGATTTAAGGCTCGACCACAGTTCTTGCACTTTACTTTTTGAACTTCTTCATTTTCTTCTACCACCTCAAAGTGTTCCCAAATATATGAGTGCACTCTAGAAGTACGGGGCATGATTTAACATGAATTGAAAATTTGAGTTTGAGAAATGAGAGATGAGTGAAGAAATGAAGAAGGGGGGGGGGGGGTGTATTTATAGTTTTTAAAAGGGCTAAATTAGTAATTACAAAAAGTGTTAAATTTTAAAAAAATTGGCCCAAAAAAGGGCTAAATGTGCAAACCAGCCGTTGGGCCAACGGTCAGAAAAAGGCAGTCCCCATTATAAATAAAAAATAATTAAAGTAGCTGTTATATCGGTCTGGGCTGGTTAACCGGTTCTACAGTAAATCCCGTTGACCGGGTTTGAACGGGCCGGTTAATTGGTTTCCCCAAGGTAAACGGACCAACCCCCTTACCCCATTAACCCAACCCACTCGGCCCCCTTTGTACCGGTCCGGGTCAGTTCCGGTTTCAACCGATTTTGGTTGGTCTGGAACCAGGCTGACTCAGCCCGGTAGACACCCTTAGTTTAATCATATAATCCACATAGTATAAAATTAGGCCGAGAACCACAGTTGTGGACCTCGAAGAGTGCCTAACACCTTCTCTTTGAGGTAAGAGGCCTTATCCGATCTTTGGTGGCATTGGCTAGTCAAACAGAGTCATTTGCAAATAGATTCCCTAACACACCTTTAAAAATGTTAGGTGGCGAATCTTCTCTTTTAATACCCTACTTAAAAGAGTTGTCACACATCGACACCTACTTTCTCGCGACAACATGGAGACTCTACTGGGGATACACTTAGGCTCTTACCATAACGAACTTGACTTATGTGAATCACTTTCTTTATTCACCTTTACTTGCTAAAATTTGCTATGACATGCACATACCATCTCTTATTCACCTTTATTTGTTTAAATTTGCTATGACATGCCCTTCCCTTTCCTTATTCTCCTTTGTTTGTTATGACATGTATGACCACTCTCCATTTATTTTCATCTTGACTGCTATATTATCCCTATTTCCTTACCTGCTTCATTACATTCTCGCTCATTTTCATGAGCCAAACTGACTTCTTTCTTTTGTCTTTCTTTTCATGTTCACTTTTTCTATTTTATTTACTGCTTCTTACATGCAAATATTTGGCAATGTGTTATTATTCCTGCATAAATCATGCTTTACATTATACTCTACTCGTGCCAATTATCAACATAGCGACGCTTGATGCGTGTCTGCGCTTTCCTGAAAATTACATTTTTTAATCAGAAAGGCTTATTTGCAGTAGAATAGTCGATCAACGGTGTGATCGATGGTCCCGTGCCTTTCCTTCTTAAGTTGTCCACTTGGGAGTACCAGTCTAGACCCTTCTAGAAACCCTACTCCAATTTAAAATGTACATGTATCATGATAAACCTAGTACGGGATGAAGCGTTATTAACGTAACAACCCGCTAAGATGAACCTTGTCCAAAGTCCGACGGGATTTCTACAATCCCAATGGACACTACCATATTATGTACATTACTTGGAGAAAATGTGCCAACGTATTGATCATTATTGCGTAAATAGTCAAATATGGAGGGGGAAAGGGCTAACTTTTGTTTGTTTGCAGAAAATGAAGCATGAAATCTCCAGGTTCAATATGGTCCAAAACATCCCACCCTTGCTGCTTGACTGGTGGAAAGACCTTGCACTTTGCGACATGGAATGAAGCAAATGTTGGCATCAATTTTTTTCAAGTCTATATGTTGCTTAGTCCTACCTCAGGCACAATGAGGTCCCCAAATTAGTGCATGACTTTGTAAAACATGTTTAAATATCGTGAATACTCTTTTATTTTACCTTATTAACTTGATTAAGTTTTGCTTTTTCTTTTATTTTGATTATTCCCATTCCCAAAGGTTGGTTCATGCATACTGGCATCATCAGCTTACCACACCAGATCCAGAGGTCCTCCACCTTCTCCTCCACCAAGCGATCCCAAAGGCAAAGGCAAAGGAAAAGGGAAATTGGATGATTTAAGTGGTATCAGGAAAGACAACACTACTATGGCAAAAAATGTTGAAACTTCAAATGGACGAAGTACTCTGGGATAGAATGAGTTGGTCTTACGTTTGGAGCAGAAAATTCTGGAACTACAGGGCGAGCTTGAGCAGGTCTGGAATTTGAAAAACCTCTCCCTTACCCTAAATGTTCCCGACATCAACCAGCAAATCCGACTACCCAGAACCAAACACTACCACAAAAATCACAAAACCAAAACCAACCACCAAATCCTCCCGCACCGCACTAGTATCCCGCACCTCCCCAGAATCTTAACCCGCACCAGTACCAACCCTTCAACAACACCACTATCATCCAACTCAACACCCACAAACCACTACCTATCACATTCCCCAAAATGCACCACAACCTACTCCCGATCCCCAAAATGCGACCAACGATCTCCCGTATACCCAAGTTCTAGGAACCCGTCAAAGCAACCTGATATATGTGAAAACCTTACCTCATACCCCGTAGCAAACACTCTACATACCTGAATCGACTGAGAATGACCTGCTCATCCAAAACATGGCGGAAGAACTCAAGAAGCTCACTAGTAGAGTCCAGAGTGTTGAAGCTGGTAGAGGCGTTGAAGGTCTAAACTATGAGGACCTATGTATCCAACCGGATATGGAACTGCCAGGGTGTTACAAACCTCCCATATTCGAAATGTTTGATGGTACTGGTGATCCGAAGGTACATCTGAGAACATATTACGATAAGCTTATAGGAGTTGGGAAAGAATGAATAAATCTGCATGAAACTGTTCATGCGAAGCCTAACAAGAGATGCCTTGTCTTGGTATATCAGTCAAAACCCAAAGAAGTGGGCTAGTTGGGTGAGTATGGCATCAGATTTTATGGATAGATTCAGGTTCAACACAGAAAACACACTAGACGTTCTCTACATTCAAAACCTCAAGAAGAAGCCAACAAAAACCTTCTGCGAGTATGCTACTCATTGGAGATCAGAGGCTGCAAAGGTAAGGCCAGCCCTTGAAGAAGAACAAATGAACACGTTCTTTGTTAGAGCTCAAGATTCGCAGTATTATGAAAGGTTGATGGTCATTGAAATTCACAAGTTCTCCGACATCATCAAGCTTAGAGAAAGAATAGAATAAGGAATTAAGAATGGGATGGTAACCAATTTCGAGGCACTGCAGGCCACGAATAAAGCTTTGCAATCAGGAGGCATTTCGAAGAAAAAAAAGTGGGTGCTGTAATGGTAGTCTCCCCTTACATACCAAACACCTCCACCCAGATATCAACCCTCACCCCCAAGATACCAACACCCTTTTGCCACCTACCATACCTATAATACTCAACCTGCATATTACCATTCACCTCCACTCGCCTGCCAAAACTACCCGAAACCACGTCCAAATTTTGACCGCAGACCTCCTAGATAATACACCCCAATTGCTGAGCCCATAGATCAATTGTATGAGAGACTGAAGGTTGTTAGTTATGTCAGTCTTATTCCTACTGTTGTTGTAGAAATCCCTCCCAATGGATCAACCCCAACAAAACATATGCTTATCATTCAGGCGTGAAGGGTCATACCATTGGGGAGTGTCGCACGTTAAAAGACAAGATTCAGACACTGATCGTTACTAAGGTCATACAGGCAAAGGAAAATGCACCAAATGTTCGTGACAATCCTCTCCCAGATCACAGAGGTGAGGGAGTGAATGTGATAGAAACTGACGAAGAATGCTATTGGACTCATTCAAGAGGGAGACGCTCCTAAAACATCTCTGGTCACCCTCACGCCAGTTGTGGTACGAACCCAGGTGCCATTTGAAGTCGAGGTAACTACACCCTTCACTATGATAGTAGCTCCCACACCATTTTACAAGTCTGATATCGTCCTATGGGATTATGTTGCGGAGGCAAGAAGAAAAGGAAAAGCAAAAATGGAGGAAACAGGTGTCGCGCAAGGTATGACTAGAACTAGCAGAGTTTATACACCTGAGAATCTTGGAGGAACAAGCAAGGAAGCCGCCTATTTTTGAGACTGAAATTGACGATCTTTGGAGGAAGATACAAGCAAGGGAGTACTATATTGTTTGACCACTTGAACAAAACTCCTGCTCAGATATCCATCTTATCACTGCTGCAAAACTCAGACGCATACAAGAATCCTTTATGAAGGTGTTAAGTGAAGCTTATGTACCCACTGGTATCACTAGTGGAGAGATGGCTAACATAGACGGATAGGTATTGGAGAGCCACAAAATCACTTTTCACGAAGATGAATTACCACAAGAAGGGCTGAGTCACAACAAGGCATTGCTCATCACGATGCAATTTTAAGATAAGTTCATCGCCAGAAATCAACCTCAATCTACAGATGGGTCTGACTTGGTTTGATGTTGAATTTCAAGTGCTAGATATATCTGCTACTTACAATATATTATTGGGACGACCATGGATACATGCAGCCGGGGCAGTGGCTTCAAATCTGCACTAGGCTGTCATGTTTGAGTGGAATCATCAGGAGGTGATTATCCATGGAGATGGAAGCAACCCCATCTATACCAACCAGACTGTTCCAGTCATCAAAAATAGAAAGAAGTTGGGTGGAGAAACATACCATCACATTGAACGAGCCAACGTAATTTAAAAGGACTGATGATGGAGCAATAAGATATAAAGTATACTGCTGTGGACGGGGTATGAACCCGGCAAGGGTCTCAGCAAATAGCTTCAAGGGATCACCAAACCCGTACAACCACAGTACCATGGCACAACTTTTGGACTCGGATAGGAATACACATGGCAGGAATACTAGGATTGGGCACCACCATGGAGTGCTCCTTATTATCCAATGGAACAACCCATACCACCTCCACATCAGATATTCCATCAAGTTGACATGATGTGGGTATCTGAGGAAGATGAGGTTTTGGGTGGCATGAGGAAGCTGTTCCTAGCTGAAGAAGACATGGATTGCATTGCAATTGTTGAGGAGGAGGAAGAGGAGGAGGACGAATACCTTACCATTCAAACCATGGTAGAAGGAGTTGTTCTCAAAAACTAGACTGCTACGCCATCCCGGGCCCTTCGAGTTCCTGGCATAATTATTACATATCCTGTTGAACCTACGACTGTGACATGTAATGAGATAACGCAACATAAGGACAGTAATTCCAAGGATCTGGAAGATGATATAATACCCGAGGAAAGCGCTAGAGAAGTAGAGAACTTTGAAAACAAACCAAGTCTAATTTGGAGGAAACTGAGGCCGTTAACTTAGGGGATTCCAAAACGGTCAAGGAAACGCGTATAAGCATTCACCTATCACCTTCAGAGAAAGAAAAGTATATTAGATTCCTAAAGGAGTATGAGGACATCTTTGCATGGTCCTACGATAATATGACCAGTTTAAGCACATCCATAGTAGCTCACAAACTACCCACCAATCCTATATGTCCACCAATAAAGCAGAAGCTCAGAAAGTTCAAGCTGGATATGAGTTTGAAGATAAAAGAGGAGGTCACCAAGAAAATCAAATCCAAGGTTCTCCGAGCGGCCGAATACCCGACTTGGTTGTCTAACATTGTGACACTTCCGAAGAAAGATGGGAAGGTTAGAGTATGTGTCGATTACCGAGACCTGAACAGGGCAAGTCCTAAAGATGATTTCTCATTTCCCAACATACACATACTGGTTGACAACTGTGCCAAGCATGAGTTCCAATCCTTTGTGGATTGCTTCGCAGGATACCCTCAGATCTGGATGGATGAAGAGGATGCTGAAAAGACAGCCTTTATCACACCATGGGGAATATACTACTACAAAATGATGCTGTTTGTTTTGAAGAATGTTGGGACCACCTACATGAGAGCCATGCCGACCATCTTTCACAGCATGATACCCAAGGAAATAGAGGTGTACATGGATGACGTTATCATCAAATCAAAAAGGAGTTCGGACCACATAGCAGACTTAAAGAAATTTTTCGACCGGCTTCAAAAATATAATTTGAAGTTGAATCCTGCAAAATGTGCCTTCGGAGTCCCTGCTGGAAAGCTGTTAGGATTCATCGTCAGACGCTAAGGTATTGAGTTAGACCCATCAAAAGTCAAAGCTATCCCCGACTTGACGCCTCCAAAGAATAAGAAAAATGTGATGAGTTTTTTACGGTGCCTCAATTACATCAGCCGCTTCATAGCACAATCAACCGTGATATGTGAGTCAATCTTCATAACGCTAAGGAAAGATGATGCAACAAGTTGGACTGAAGAATGCCAGAAGGCCTTCGATAAAATCAAGGAGTATTTATCTAAATCGCCCTTTATGGTCCTACCAGAATCGGGTAGGCCTTTGCTGCTTTATCTGTCCATCGTAGATGGGGATTTTGGTTGCGTTCTGGGACAACATGATGAAACTGGAATAAAAGAGCAGGCGATATATTATCTGAGCAAGAAGTTCACGTCTTATGAGGCCCAGTACTCTTTGTTGGAATGCACCTGTAGTGCTTTGACATAGATAGATCAGAATTTGAGACATTATTTTTGTGCATACACTACATATCTCATATCAAGGATGGATCCGCTAAAATACATCTTTCAGAAACCTATGCGTACGGGTAAGTTAGCAAAATGGAAAATATTGTTGAGTGAGTTCGACATCGTCTATGTAACTCAGAAGGCAGTCAAAGGGAAAACATTGGCAGATCATTAGGCAGAATATCCCGTAGACGAAGACTATGAACCATTGTAAATGTATTTTCCCGATGAGGAGGTGTCCTTTGTAGGAGAAGATATCACTGAAGCGTACGATGGTTGGAGAATGTTCCTCGACAGAGCAACAAACTTCAAAGGAGTAGGTATCAGAGCTATCTTAGTATCATAAATTGGTCAACACTATCTGGTATTCGCAAAACTCAAGTTTCCATGCACCAACAATATGGCGAAATATGAGGCCTCATCCTGAGACTCAGATTGGCCATTGACATATACGTTCAGGAGCTGCTGGTAATCGGAGATTCAGATCTTTTGGTGCACCAGGTTCTAGGGGAATGGGCTACAAACAACACCAAAATATTGCCATATTTGCACTATATACAAGAGTTGATCAAGAGGTTCATGAAGATAGAGTTCAAACACGTTCCAAGGATTCAGAATGAGTTTTCATATGCATTTAGCCACTTTGTGTTCCATGATACAACACACAGACAAGAATTTCATTGCTCTTATCCCAATAGGAATTCATAAGCAGCCAGCTTATTGTGCTCATGTTAAAGAAGAGTTTGATGAAAATCTGTGGTTCCACGACATCAAGAAATACTTGGAAAAGGGAGAATACCTAGAGACTGCTACCCATACTCAGAAGCGCACGCTTCATAGATTAGCTAATGATTTGTTTCAAAGTGGAGGAATTATGTATAGAAGGACTCCTGACCTGGGATTATTGCGGTGTGTCGATTCCAAGAAGGCATCCAGATTGCTTGAGGAAATACATGCCGGAACCTGCGGACCCCACATGAATGGTTTTATTTTGGCCAAGAAGATATTAAGAGCATGGTATTTCTGGATGACTATGGAAATAGACTGCATCAAGTATGTTCAACAGTGCCACATATGCTAGATACATGCTGACATGATACGGGTTCCACCCAATGAACTTAATGCAACAAGTTCGCCCTATCCCTTCTTTTCTTGGGGTATGGATGTCATTGGACCAATCAAACCCCCTACTTCAAACAGACAAGGTTCACTCTGGTGGCCATAGACTACTCCGCAAAATGGGTTGAAGCCGCATCTTATAAAGTTGTAACTAAGAAGACTGTAGCGGATTTTGTTCGGGACTGCATCCTTTGTCGATTTGGAGTACCTGAGTCAATCATTACTGACAATGCCTCCAATCTCAACGGCGATTTGATGAAAGCCATGTGTGAAACATTCAAAATCAAGCATAAAAACTTTACAACATAATGCAAATGAACGGAGCCGTAGAAGCCGCCAACAAGAACATCAAGAAGATATTGAGGAACATGGTAGACAATTACAAACAATGGCACGAGAAGCTACCATTTGCTTTACTTGGGTATCATACCACAGTTTATACATTAATTGGGGCAATTCCCTATCTATTGGATTATGGTACTGAAGCCATTATTCCCACCGAAGTGGAAATCCCTTCCTTAAGAATCATATAACAAGCTGAGCTCAGCGATGCGAAATAGATACGAAGTCGGTATGAACAACTAGCTCTCAACTCTTACCACTTAAGCTTCCAAAACTTGAATCCTTCTTCCGATTTGACTCCGAATCATCTGGTAACTGAATTCAACCACACACTCAAGTCAATACACATTATACGAAGCTGCTCATGACCTTATGCCGCCGAATGGGACTTAAATTCTCAAAACGACCGGTCAGGTCGCTATAATACCATAATAGTATACTGTTGTAGTATAGCTATATACCCCTATAGTATATTGTATACTATAGCGATATACTATTGGGTAACTGTGTTTTTCGATTATTACAGTATACCGTTGCAATATAGCTATATACTCTTATAGTATATTTGTATACCGTAGCGGTATATTATTGGATAACTATATTTTTCTTCAATTTTTAGCTAAAAAGTTCGATCTAAATCACCTTAGATCAACTCCAAATGAGATCAAATTTCAGTATGAACTTCCAGAAGGCACTATAAGCAATATTTAATAACACCCACTTTGAATCAAATAAGAAATCTTCAAAATAAAATTTTTAAATTTAAGAGTTTCAAGCCCAGCGATGGTGGATATTCAAATGGAAATTTTACCTCCTATAGCAGAGAAATATGCTATTTATGTTTTTTCTCTTTCTTTCAATAAACACAAGATTCTCTCTCAATTTTTTTATTCTCTCTCTCTCTCTCTCTTCGAGCAACTCAAGCCCTAGATGGCAACGAGAAAGAAGAATCTCTCTCTCTTCGATTCTCTCTCAGATTTTTTCTATCTCTCTTTTCGAGCAACTCAAGCCCTAGTAATGATGGACGACGAGAAAGAAGACTCTTTCTCTCTTCAAGCAACTCAAGATACACGCCCTAGTATCGGTGGTGATGAGATAATAGAATAGAGTAGAAGGCAACTAGGAAACAGAAAGAGTAAATTTTTCAAACGAAAAGGAACAATGTGATTAACTCTTATCATAAATTTGTTGTACGGGTCCGACAAACTTTCTTCTCTTCTTGGTCGGAAAATGCCATCTTCGATGACTTTCTTCTCTTCTTTTGTTACGACCCCAGTTCGCCCTCCGTGAACATGTCGTGACGGCACCTCGCCCCTACGACTAGGTAAGCCTAACAATGCGGAATATAAACAAAATTGCGGAAGAAATAATTAAAATAGAACTAGTAAAATAGATCAGTGTTTAAGGTGCCGCCTGGCACATAAAATAACAACTCTCGAACTAACAAAAATTCCAAAACCCGGAATCTCACAAATCACAAGCTAAGGGATACATAAGAGGCTCTGACTCAAGAATGTCTATACAAGGAGAAATACTGAAAGAAACTATACTTATTACAGAAAGCTGGAAAGGGACTCCTCGGTCTGCGGACGTAGCAGATATACCTCGAAGTCTCTACCGATACGCCTCCTTCCCAGGCTGACAAAACTGACTGGGGGTACCTGTATCTGCACAACAAAAATATGCAGAAGAGTAGCATGAGCACACCACAGCGATGCCCAGTAAGTATCAAGATTAACCTCGGTGGAGTAGTGACGAGGAATAGTCGAGACACCTACCGGTCAATAAGCAGTATAATCATAGGAATAACGGAAATGATATAATAATATGTAATGACTACACGAAATAACCAATAATGCTACAATTCACAATAAGGGAAGGGAACAGCAAGTAAAAACGAGAAAATAATAAATGACGATGCATAACGACGGCAATCACAATCCAAATCCTAAGGTCACAACACCGCAAGGGAAAAACAAGTCCATAACTCATATCCTACAATGATGTTCACATAAGGTCTTATTCACTCTTTCCATAACTTCACCAAGTCTCGGACAACCCACAACTCACAAAACCCAACATCTGAAATCTAACACTTGGCATCCTATGCCCCATCAGTCTCTCAGTCATGCTGACCACTAACCGGCTAACTATGGCCACTCTCACATATAAAATGGATAAACGAGGGCATACCTCTCTCCTTAGCAAAAATAGGAGTAATTTACCTCTAACAGGAGTGTTCAACTACGTGTATACTTGTGCAAGTATTCTAACAAGAATTCTAACAACTAGTAACATGAATGGGAGAATGGACTGCACGTACGGTGTTTCCTCACAACTTCCGAGCGATAAAGCTCATACAGGTAAGCAACCCACAATCACAATAATAACGAAATAGGAATGCCTCCACAGGTCATCACAATTCATTACAATCAACCCCTAACATAGCCCACCTTATTCCGCCACGTGTGCAATGGTAATATAATAAGTACCGCCTTATTTCGCCACACGTGCATCATAATGTTCCCACCTTATTCCGCCACATGCGCAACCCACACATAAGCATATAACATATCCCGCCTTATTACGCCGCATGTGCAAAACATCAGTAACAACAATAGCACGGCAAAGACCTCGTGCATCACAGTACCAATAACCGTACGACAGAAACCTCGTGCATCACAGTATCAACAACCGCACGGCAGAAACCTCGTGCATCATAGTCTCAAGTACAGCACAATAAATGACAATATATATAGGAACAAAGCAAGGGAATCAACTCAGGTATTTCCTTCACCAAAAGACGGTACAACTAACTTCCAAGGAATAACCGTAACAGAGAAATACTAAGCACAATAAGAACAACTCAACAAGGAAGAAATAATATGAAACAACGGTTCCATAATACTCAGTTCAACAACAAGGAAATTAACATGAAACGAATAATTACAATTAAGGTAAATGTTACCTAACACAGGATATCTAACTTCTTTCCAATTAAGACCAATTAATTGCACGAGAGATAGAAATAATGTTTTCCAAATAAATACAAGTAGTTAGGAATGATAATGTAACTATAGAAGGGTAAATGTCCACAGTTAAACAGGTAAAAATCAATTTGGCAACGAGAATACACCAAAAGGGCAAATAAATTCCAAGTAAGACATGTAGAGGTGAAACTAACAACAAGGAACTCAATCGTATTAAGAACAACCTCATATTCGGTGATTTCAAGGGTCTAAGAACCTAAAGGGGACAATTTTCCACAAGTAAATCCTAGAACGCACTCATCACCTCGCGTACAAAGAATACAATTAACAAAGAATACTCAAATCCTAAGGGAAAGTCCCCCACACAAGGTTAGGCAAGATACTTACCTCGAACCGGCTAAAATCAACTAGCAACCGCGTTCTTGCCACGAGTACTCGACTCCAAATGGCCCAAATCTATTCAATTCAATCATACATTGTAAATAACATCTCAAGCAACTGATTCTACTATTTAATTCAAAGCTAAAGCGCGAAATTAGGTAAAATGACCAAAAATCCCTCAGGCCAACGTCTCGGAACCGGATGAATTTAACATTTTCAGAACCCTCGTACTCTCACGAGTCTAGCCATATAGAAATCTCTCAAATAGGAGGTCAAACACACCCTCAAAACTCAATAATTTGGTTTATGATGTTCTACCCATTTTTCATTCAAAATCTGAAATTGAAGGATGAAATTAAGAGGAGATTCATGGAAATTGGTCTAAGTCGAGTGAGAATTACTAACCCAAGTTGCCCAGGTGAAAATCCCTCCAAAAATCACCAAGACCCGAGCTCTAGAAGTCAAAATGTTATAAAATGGTGAAACCCTCGAATTTGGGATTAAATCTGTCTGCCTAGACATTTTGTTCTATGCGATCGCAAGAGAAGGAATGCGATCGCATAGAGTAAAATTGGAAGGCCAGAAAAAGAAAGCCTATGCGAACGCATATGGGGTCATGCGATCGCAGAAGAGGAGGGAACATAACTATGCGATCGCGAACAAGGCTATGCGATCACATAGAAGGAATTAGAACCAGTCTGGAATACACTATGCAATCACGGAGGTGATGATGCAATCGCATAGAAGGAATTGATGCTGCCCAAACTTTGTGCTATGCGATCGCGGGACAAGCAATGCGATCACATAGAAAGAAATACCAGATAGCAGAACAACAGTTCAAAAAGGAGGAAAAAGGATCCGTAGCCCATCCGAGGCCCCCGGGACACCGTCTAATTACACACACAAGTCATATAACCTAACACGGACTCGCTTGAAGTTCCAAATCACATAACACAACATCGAAACGACGAATCAAACCAAAAATCAACCTTAAGAACTTCCAAATCTTCAAATGACGAATCTCATGCCGAAACCTATCAATTCAACTCGGAATGACGCCAAATTTTGCAGACAAGTCCAAAATAACATAACGGAGCTGCTCCAACTCTCGGAATCACATTCCGACCCCAATATCCCAAAAGTCAACTGTGAGTCAAACTTCTTCATTTTCCAACTTCAACTTTCGCTGAAATACCTCAATTCACTCTACGGACCTCCAAATCTGAATCCGGATGCGCGCCTAAGTCCAAAATCACCATACGAAGCTGTTGAGATCATCCACGACCCATTCCGAGGTCGTTTACCCAAAAGTCCAATTCCGGTCAACTTTTCATCGTTCCAACTTCCAAAACAAGGGTTCTTCTCTAAATTTGACTCTAAACCATCCGAAGGCCGAATTCCACCATGCACGCAAGTCGATACTCATAATATGAAGCTGTTCCAGACCTTATGCCGCTAAACGGAGCTTAATTTCTCAAAACGACCGGTCGGGTCGTTACATCCTCCCCCTCTTAAAACCAACATTCGTCCTCGAACGTGCTAAGATTCACCTCAAAGTCCTTAAGTCACTGAGTTCGCACTTCCAACATACACCCGCAGGTGATCCCATGTCACCCCAATCCACTTAAGCGTGATGACACCACCTCAACTGAAATTTAGCCTTTCTAGCAATACCAATAAGCCTTCAAGCCAGAATTTTTCACCTTCCATCCGTTTCCAAAAGACCCGATTCTAATCCATATCCGGTATTAGTCTCAACCAGCTATTTCAATACAAGCCAACACACACAGGGTACAACCACACAACATGACACACCATACATATGTCCACAATAACATTTCTGATAGCAATACTTGCCTGGGATCGAATCCGTACCTGCCATAAGCCTCATATTCAATAGGAAACTCCTTTCAAACCTCCACAACACCGGCGATGATACAATAACCACGAAAACCACATAACAAAACACCCGAATGACCAATCTCAGCCAACACCAACGGGTACACACTCCACAAACTAGAACTCAAGAAGCATAGAACGAAATGAATGAATATGGGAAGGGAAAACACATAAGGGAGCTAACAAACAATTCAAACTAGCACAAATTCTTCTACAACACAAATCTACAAGGACATCTAACAAGAAAGAATGAAAGCATATAAAGGACTCACAAGGATCTTGTACTGATATAACTCTCACCGCAGTACACAGTCCGGTCCCAATATATCAAATCACCTGAAATCATGAGGGTCCCGCCCTCAACACTGAATCATAAGTAGGGCACACATCAATCCATCTAGAGACTCTCACTAAATCAATTCCGTCTACAATTTACAACACAGACTGGCTCCCACACCGGTGGAGCATAGAAATCACAGCTCGTAACCAGGAATACTCAGAAGTCACATCAAACCTACCAAAACAGACAACCGGAATTTACTACTAGCCTCATAACTCTCGACAACAACTAGAACAGATCATAGACACGTCTATCACTCATAAAACCTCCCAATAGTATAATCACATAGACAGAGTGTAAATCATGAAGTGCTCCCTTAAATGGAACATCAAACATGGAAACTCGCCCCGATAAGCAGAACTGTGATAAACTACAGATAGTGCCCTCTATAACAAACTGAACTCGTAGCTGAATAACATTAGTTGGCGCACTGGCCTCAAACCTACTATATGAAACACATCAACGAGTCGGGCCTCCCTCTCTTAGGCACCCTCTACCTGCCTGAATACCTCGCTGCGACACATCGGTCCGAAGTCTGGGACAATCTCTCACCATGTGGATAGTATCTCCACACTCAAAGCACCCTCTCTACTGATGAGGCGGTGGGAACTATGCGGTACGGGTACTCTGAGACCCATGAACACCTGAATCACCATGCATAGTCTGAAGCGCGAACTGAACTGGCTGACCTGCAAAACCTCTACCATGACACACCCTGCCTCCAAAATAAGGACCAGTATATCTCATCGGTCTACGAGGCCTCCTCGCCTCCTCAAGCTCCCTCTCTTGATCTCTTCTGCTCTCTCTCTCATGACCCTGCCTGTCCTCTCTCTCTAGCATGCATACCCTCTATCCTCCTAGCAATGTTCACCACCTGTTGATATGGAATATCCATCTCTAACTCACGAGCCATACTGGACCTAATGCTGGGAATAAGCCCCTCAATGAACCGGCGAACCTTCTCGCGAACAATAGAAACCAAGGCTGAGGCATGTCTAGCCAAACTGGTGTAACGGACAGCATACTCCGAGACGGTCATAACACCCTGACGCAAATGCTCAAACTCCACGCGCCATACATCCCTGAGGCTCTAAGGAACAAACTCTCGCAGAAACATATATGAAAATTGGGTCCAAGTCAGTGAAGTTGCCTCGCCTGGGCTGTCTAACTCATAGGTGCTCCACCAATCATAGGCGGCTCCTCAAAGCTGGAAAGTAGTGAAAGAAACCCCGCTCGATCCAGAGATACCCATAGTACGGAGAATGCGGTCACACTCATCAAGAAACCCCAAGGCATCGTCTGATGCTAACCTACTGAATACCGTATGATCATACTTCTTGAACCTCTCAAGTCTCCTCTGCTCCTGCTCAGAAGCCGCTGCCATGCCCTCGGGCTGAACTGGTGCTGCAGGCGGCACAGGAATAATCTCAGGGACCTGCTCAACATGTGCTCGCTGCTCAGGGGTGCGGGCAACGGGAGTCTGTGCTCCTTCCCCGGTCTAGGATGTGGCTGCAGCAAGGCGAAGCAATCCTGCCTAAGCCAAAGTGGTGTACATACTCATGAACTGTGCCAAAGTCTCCTGAAGGGCTGGAGTAGCAGTAGCTGTAGGCGTGTCAGATGCCTGGACTCCGACTGGATCTGCTGGTGGTACCTCGGCGGCCGCTCGCGCAGGTGCTCTCGCTGCACCACGTGCGCGTCCTCGAACTCTACCCCGGCCCCGACCTTTGACGGCTGCAGCAAGGGGCGCGGGTGCCTGATCACCTCGTGTAGTACATGTCCTCACCATCTGTGAGAGAGTAAAAGACAGAGGTTTAGGATTGTGGATGTCAAAAATCTCGCACGACAGGGAAATCAAATGAAGTGGAATTTTCCTAACGGTTACATAGACTCTCGCAGATAAGTACAGATGTCTCCGTACTGATCCGCGAGACTCTAATAAACCGTCTTGCATCTGTGACTCCTATGAACCTAGAGCTCTGATACTAACTTGTCACGACCCCAGTTCACCCTCCATGAACATGTCGTGACGGCACCTCGTCCCTACGACTAGGTAAGCCTAACAATGCGGAATATAAACCAAATTGCGGAAGAAATAATTAAAACAGAACTAGTAAAATAGATCAGTGTTTAAGGTGCCGCCTGGCACATACAATAACAACTCTCAAACTAACAAAAATTCCCAAAACCCAGAATCTCACAAATCACAAGCTAAGGGATGCATAAGAGGCTCTGACTCAAGAATGTCTATACAAGGAGAAATACTGAAAGAAACTATACTTATTACAGAAAGATGGAAAGGGACTCCTCGGTCTGCGGACGTAGAAGATATACCTCGAAGTCTCTACCGATACACCTCCTTCCAAGGCTGACAGAACTGAGTGGGGGTACCTGTATCTGCACAACAAAAATATGTAGAAGAGTAGCATGAGCACATCACGGCGGTGCCCAGTAAGAATCAAGATTAACCTCGGTGGAGTAGTGACGAGGAACAGTCGAGACACCTACCGGTCAATAAGCAGTATAATCATAGGAATAACGGAAATGATATAATAATATGTAATGACTGCACGAAATAACCAATAATGCTACAATTCACAATAAGGGAAGGGAACAACAAGTAACAACGAGAAAATAATAAATGACGATGCATAACGACGACAATCACAATCCAAATCCTAAGGTCACAACACCACAAGGGAAAAACAAGTCCATAACTCATATCCTACAATGATGTTCACATAAGGTCTTATTCACTCTTTCCATAACTTCACCAAGTCTCGGACAACCCACAACTCACAAAACCCAACATCTGAAATCTAACACTTGGCATCCTATGCCCCATCAGTCTCTCAGTCATGCTGACCACTAACCGGCTAATTATGGCCACTCTCACATATAAAATGGATAAACGAGGGCATACCTCCCTCCTTAGCAAAAATAGGAGTAATTTACCTCTAACGAGAGTGTTCAACTACGTGTATGCTTGTGCAAGTGTTCTAACAAGAATTCTAACAACTAGTAACATCAATGGGAGAATGGACCGCACGTACGATGTTTCCTCACAACTTCCGAGCGATAAAGCTCATACAGGTAAGCAACCCACAATCACAATAATAACGAAATAGGAATGCCTCCACAGGTCATCACAATTCATTACAATCAACCCCTGACATAGCCCACCTTATTCCGCCACGTGTGCAATGATAATATAATAAGTACCGCCTTATTTCGCCACACGTGCATCACAGTGTTCCCACCTTATTCCGCCACATGCGCAACCCACACATAAGCATATAACATATCCCGTCTTATTACGCCGCATGTGCAAAACATCAGTAACAACAATAGCACGGTAAAGACCTCGTGCATCATAGTACTAATAACCACACGACAGAAACCTCGTGTATCACAGTATCAACAACCGCACGGCAGAAACCTCGTGTATCACAGTCTCAAGTACAACACAATAAATGACAATATATACAGGAACAAATCAAGGGAATCAACTCAGGTATTTCCTTCACCAAAAGACGGTACAACTAACTTCCAAGGAATAACCGTAACAGAGAAATACTAAGCACAATAAGAACAACTCAACAAGGAAGAAATAATACGAAACATCGGTTCCATAATACTCAGTTCAACAACAAGGAAATTAATATGAAACGAATAATTACAATTTAGGAAAATGTTACTTAAACACAGGATATCTAACTTCTTTCCAATTAAGACCAATTAATTGCACGAGAGATAGAAATAATGTTTTCCAAATAAATACAAGTAGTTAGGAATGATAATGTGATTATAGAAGGGTAAATGTCCACAGTTAAATAGGTAAAAATCAATTTGGCAACGAGAATACACCAAAAGGGCAAATAAATTCCAAGTAAGACATGTAGAGGTGAAACTAACAACAGGGAACTCAATCGTATTAAGAACAACCTCATATTCGGTGATTTCAAGGGTCTAAGAACCTAAAGGGGACAATTTGCCACAAGTAAATTCTAGCACGCACTCGTCACCTCGCGTACAAGGAATACAATTAACAAAAAAGACTCAAATCCTAAGGGAAAGTCCCCCACACAAGGTTAGGCAAGATACTTACCTCGAACCGGCTAAAATCAACTAGCAACCGCGTTCTTGCCATGATTACTCGACTCCAAATAGCCCAAATCTATTCAATTCAATCACACATTGTAAATAACATCTCAAGCAACTAATTCTACTATTTAATTCAAAGCTAAAGCGCGAAATTAGGTAAAATGACCAAAAATCCCCTTAGGCCAATATCTCGGAACCGGATGAATTTAACATTTTCAGAACCCTGGTACTCTCACGAGTCTAACCATATAGAAATCTCTCAAATAGGAGGTCAAACACACCCTCAAAACTCAATAATTCGGTCTATGAAGTTCTAACCATTTTTCATTCAAAATCTGAAATTGAAGGATGAAATTAAGAGGAGATTCATGGAAATTGGTCTAAGTCGAGTGAGAATTACTTACCCAAGTTTCCCAGGTGAAAATCCCTCCAAAAATCACCAAGACCCGAGCTCTAGAAGTCAAAATATGATAAAATGGTGAAACCCTCGAATTTGGGATTAAATCTGTCTGCCCAGACATTTTGTTCTATGCGATCGCAAGAGAAGGAATGCGATCGCATAGAGTAAAATTGGAAGGCCAGAAAAAGAAAGCCTATGCGAACGCATATGGGGTCATGCGATCACAGAAGAGGAGGGAACATAACTATGCGATCGCGAACAAGGCTATGCGATCGCATAAAAGGAATTAGAACCAGTCTGGAATACACTATGCAATCACGGAGGTGATGATGCAATCGCATAGAAGGAATTGATGCTGCCCAAACTTTGTGCTATGCGATCGCGGGACAAGCAATGCGATCGCATAGAAGGAAATACCAGATAGCAGATTAATTGTTCAAAAAGGCGGAAAAAGGATCCGTAGCCCATCCGAAGCCCACCCGAGGCCCCCGGGACACCGTCTAATTACACACACAAGTCATATAACCTAACACGGACTCGTCCGAAGTTCTAAATCACATAACACAACATCGAAACGACGAATCAAACCAAAAATCAAGCTTAAGAACTTCCAAATCTTTAAATGACGAATCTCATGCCGAAACCTATCAATTCAACTCGGAATGACGCCAAATTTTGCAGACAAGTCCAAAATAATATAACGGAGCTGCTCCAACTCTCGGAATCGCATTTCGACCCCGATATCCCAAAAGTCAATTGTGAGTCAAACTTTTTCATTTTCCAACTTCAACTTTCGCCGAAATACCTCAATTCACTCTACGGACCTCCAAATCTGAATACGGACGCGCGCCTAAGTCCAAAATCACCATACGAAGCTGTTGAGATCATCCACGACCCATTCCGGGGTCGTTTACCTAAAAGTCCAATTCCGGTCAACTTTTCACTGTTCTAACTTCCTAAACAAGGTTTCTTCTCTAAATTTGACTCTAAACCATCCGAAGGCCGAATTCCACCATGCACGCAAGTCGATACTCATAATATGAAGTTGTTCCAAACCTTATGCCGCTGAACAGAGCTTAATTTCTCAAAACGACTGATCGAGTCGTTACATCTTTGCTTATATAGTCACATACAATGATACAAATACATTGTATTCTATACAAATTCACTCAAACACATTGTATTTATATAAAAAAATTCTTGTATTTATGAAGATATTCGAGAGAAGGTAGGCGTGGACCCCATGGAGGACAAGATGCGTGAAGCAGGACTCAGATGATTCGGGCACATTCAGAGGAGGAACATTGATGCACCGGTGAGGAGGTGTGAGCGAGGGCGACCTAAGAAGTATTGAGGAGAGGTGATCAGTTCGGACATGTCGCGACTTAGGATTATTGAGGACATGACCCTTGACAGGGAATTGTGGAGGTCGAGCATTAAGGTTGTAGGTTAGGGGGAAGCTGTCAATATTTCTACGGCGCACCAGAGTGAGACTAGCCAGTTAGGAGTTAGTTTTAGGATGCTAGTGGTCATCTACTGATGCAGGGCTTTATCTACTGGTTATTATTATACTTTCCATCTATTTTCTATTTCTTATATTACTGTTATTTTATTATGATTTTATTGATGGTACTAATATATCGTCTCTTGTTGCTTTCTTGAGCCGAGGGTCTCCTAGAAATAGCCTCTCTACCTCTCGGGGTAGGGGTAAGGTTTGAATATATATAACCCTCCCCAGACCCCACTTGTGGGATTATACTGAGACGTTGTTGTTGTTGTTGTTGTCCTGTATTTATGTTTTGAAGATCTGTAATTTTTTTAATACAACTGAATACGCCTGTATTCATACATATTGTACATATAATATGCATGAATACATGATATAAACATTGAAATACATTGAATATAAACATTAAAATAGAACGTAATATAAACAGTGAATATATTTAATTTTAAAATTAATATAGTGAAATACAATAAAATACACTGAATACAAATATAAATACAGTGAATACAACCAATGAAATATATTGAATACAACAGTAATAACATGTATTAAGAATAGCTAAAATACTGTTAATACAAATACATTTGAATACGCTGAATATAAAATAATGAATACAATAAATACAAACATTGAATCTAATGAATGAAACGGTAACAAAAATTGAAATATACTAAATACAAAAGTTAAATACAACAGTTATATACAACTGAAAAATCATTCTAATTAATTGGGTTGATAATGAGGTATATTAGAATTGATTTTGTTGAGCTATATTAGGAGTGTATCACGCTAATTGATATTATTTTCGTTATTAGACAGCTAGACATACCTATTTTAAGGTGATTGTCATTACTGTATTCCTGAATACATAACACAAATACATGTGAATACATGCACATACAACTAGACTGCCTTAATTTTAGGCATTTTTACTGCTGTATTCATGAAAACAGTAGCGCGAATACAGCGAATACACTACCGTAACAACTGAATAGTAGCTATATGAAGTAATTATGTATATGATAGCTATAAAAAGTTAATAGTCACTAAAGAATAGTGATTTTTGAAATTTCCTCTTAAATTTTAATTATTCTATAGTTGGCCTACAAGTTTTATCTCTTTTTTTTGTCACTAACTTATTTTATTAATCACCAAGTAGTAAGTACAAAACTTTAGCATAACTAACATAGCTTGCTATCTATCCATTTATATTGAATACTCAACTACCTAGAAATATAATCTATACACAAACGACTTATTTCTAGGAGTGACTCTAACACTAACAACAAAAGCTCTCTCTTTTGTAATCTGCTCCCAAACTCTGCTTTTTTGTTCAAATATACGCATGTTTCTCTCCATCCAAATGTGATAAGAAACTTCTGCATAAACCATTCTAATGACCTGAGCATGTTGGGTTTTCCCTTTGGCACATATCACTGACCATTGGCTGAATTGTTGCCAGTTGTTATACCTCTAAAATTGCTTCTTCATCCAATTGCACATTTTGATCCATACTTTTTGAGTAAATTCACACTGCCGAAACATATGGTCTCTTGTTTCCACTGCTTTCTGCACAATACACATTGTGTGTCAACATTGATCTTCTAGTTAGCTATCCTGTCACTAGTCATCAATCTCCCATGCATCATCAGCCACATTATGAATTTTGCCTTTGGTCTTGCTGCATTATTGAATATTAATGTTTTCCATTCCACCCTGCTATAGTCACCAAGTAGATATAGGTATATTTGTCTGATCAGGCTTCTGTTGTGAGTTTGCATAAACTGTCTAGTTTCCAGAATTTCATGTGCCTCTATCACTTTTCTAACCATCCAACAAGCTTGCTGGGGTGTTGGCATTGTACTCATATGTTGGTTCTTGATGTAGTAAGTATGAATCCAGCGGATCCACAGCTTATCTTGCTTGTGAGCTAAATCCCAGTAGTGTTTGGCAATGGCTGCTTTGTTCCATAGCTTCAGGTTAACAATATTTAGTCCACCTCCTGCCTTTGGCAAGCATACTTTATCCCAAGCAAGAAACCAGACCAAATATAAGATCTGCATAGCCCCTCTACAATCTTGGTCACTTTTGTTGGAAGAATGAATAATTGTGCCCAGAAAGCCTGAATTCCAAACAAAACACTTTGGACTAACTGGACTCTTCCTGCATAAGATAGAGTCTTAGCAATCCAAGAAGTAATCCTTGTAGTCATTTTGTCAATAAGTGGTTGCCACTGCATTATACTTAGTTTCTTTGTAGATAGAGGTACCCTTAAATATTTAAAAGGAATTTCACCATTTGAGATCCCCAAGTAGCTACAAAATTTGTTGTTTATCTACCAAAGAAACCCCTCCAAAGTAAGCTTCACTCTTACTAAGGTTTGCTTGTAGACCTGAACCCTGAGTGAATTGATAGAATTTTTGCTGCATCACTTGTACTGTCTTTAGATCACCTCTGGCAAATAGTAATAAATCATATGCAAAATTCAGGCAAGTGATCCCAAGCTTTGGACATCTAGGGTGATACTTAAAGTCCCTCTCCTGCTTCAGACTAGCCAAGTTCCTACTCAGATACTCCATTGCTATGGCAAACAAAAATGGAGACATGAGATCTCCCTGCCTCAATCCTTTAGCAGCATTAAAGGGCTTAGTTGATTCCCCATTACCTACAATAGAGTAGTTAATTGTCTGAACACATTCCATAACCCAAGATATGAATAGTTGAGGGAATCCTAGTTCTTCCATAACTTACTTCATATAAGGCCACTCCACAGAATCATAGGCTTTCTGGAGATCTATCTTTATCATGCACCTAGGAGATATATTCTTCCTAGTATAAGCCTTCACCAGTTCATGAGCCAAAAGGATATTGTCTGCTAGCTTTCTCCCAGGTATAAACCCTGCTTATGCTTCATTAATAATTGTTCTAATGATGCCTTGCATTCTTGCTTCTAGAACCTTGGATATCATTTTGTAGAGGACAGTGCAACATGCTATAGGTCTGAACTCCTTCACAGTTTTAGGCTTAGACACCTTAGGGACCAAGGTTATGGCTGTGCAATTTATAGCTCTGTATAGATTCCCAATGCTAAAAAACTCCATAATAGCTGCAGTGACTTCATCTTTAATAACATGCCATGCTTTTTATGAAGAAATATACATTATAACCATCCACACCAGGGGCCTTGTCATTGTCAATATAGCATAATCCTTCATAGATCTCTTCTGGAGTCACCTCTCTGCATAACTCAATCCTTTGTTGTTGATTAATTTTAGTTCCCATACACATAACCCTTTTGTCTATAGCAGGGCATGAATGGGCAGCAGTACCCATTAGTGATTTATAAAATTCTACTATCTCCCTTTGGATGCTTTCTGAATCAGTAATCCTGCTGCCAGTGCTGGAATGCAACTCCACTATTTGCTTCCTTTGGCTCCTCTCTTTCATCATAGCTGAGAAATATTTAGTATTAGAGTCACCTAGTTGTATCCATTTTGTTCTGGATTTTTGTTACAGAGCTCCCTCTTCTATCAGATCCAATTTTTCCTAATTCTAAATCAATTCCTTTTCTTGCAGTAACAGCTCAGAGGAGCTACTTGTGTCTATACTTTTTTGGCCATGTTCAAGTTCAATTCTGGCTATCTCTATCTTTTGTCTAATGAACTTAAACTCTTCCACATTTAGTTTTCTCAGTACTAGCCTTAGTGCTTTTATTTTCATCCACACATTCTGCATCTTCTGTCTGTGAAAACTTTGCTTCCAAATTTGCTGCACTTCATAATTGAACCTCTCATGCTCAGCCCAGATATTGAAAAATTTGAAAGGGATTTTCCTGCTTCTGTGCTGATCATTGAAGGTTAGTGTCATAGGAGCATGATCAGAAATAAATGGTAGTTCATACACGGTGGATATATGACCCCATTGCATCATCCATTTATAATCACCAAACATCCTATCAATTTTGCTCCATATCCTGTCACCACCACCTTGCTTGTTGGACCACGTATAATAATCACCCTCCCAAGTCAATTCACTAACCTTCAGGTCTTGGATACATTTGCTGAAATCTTGAGTCTCAGCCTTAGTAACTAGATTTCCATGCATTCTATCTTGTAGTTGCAAAACAGCATTAAAATCTCCCCCAATCACCCATGGTATGAATGTCATTTGCTCTATCTCTTTCAAGTTATCCCATAACAGTTTCCTTTGTTCAACTGTATTAAAACTATAAACTATGGACACTGCATATTCATGATCATTTATGATATTTGTGACAACATAATGTAGTACATGCGCCTCTGCTTTAATCACCCTGACTGAGTAATAATTAGTATCCCATAGTAACCGTATTCTTCCATTGATTGCAGCATTATAGTTGTTGAACATCTCCCACCCAGGGGCTATATGATGGCTGACACTTCTAGCATTGTGTTCCTTTACTCTTGTTTCAATGATCCCAGCTAAACTAATGTTTTTATTCTTTGGATAGTTTTTCAGCTCCTTCCTTTTGTGCCACTTATTAATGCCCCTAACATTCCAGATTAACCATCTCATTGATTGAGTTTAGATCCCCCACATCTATCATGGGGTAGGTTAGAGCTTCCACTAGCACCTGTTGTTCCACTTTTCAAACTGCCTCTACTAGCTAAAGGTGTTAACATAGGAAAGTTTTCAAGGCTGAAATTCAATACTTGCTTCTTGCCTTTATCAATTGCTTCAACTCCATAACCCTCTGCATCTCTAGCCAACTGGTGTTGACTTGCTTGTTGTGACTGCTCTGTTGGATACTGCTGAGGCCTTTCCTTGGAAATTTCATTTAACTTTGTCTCTCCAGTTGCCTCTGCTTCTATGTGCCCAGGTTCTGAATTACTTGTAGCATTAGTGACTGGTCCTTTAGTTCTCCATTCATAAGTGACTTTCTTTGGTTGAACCTCCTTTTGCTCTTTAGGCTCTTGGTGAGTAGAACAGACATGGCCAATAGCTTGGCATTTGTCACAATACATTGGTTTTGTCACGACCCCAAACTGGCCTAGTCGTAATGACGCCCTCGTGAAGACAAGGCCAGCCGACACAACACCCAGATTAACTCTTTAATCATTAAGAGTCATTTTAAGCCTTTAATTAAACAATATTTCATAATGTAAGTCTGAATGAATAGTGTGGAAATAACATACAAGCCCGACATCGGAGTGTCACTAGCCATGAGCATCTACCAAGGTTTGAATACAGCAAAATCAGTCAAAATGTACTAAGTACAGAAATGAAAATGAGAGGAAGGAAGCAGTGTTGCGAACGTCGTGCAACCACCTTGCTAACTCTGATGACTCCGCGTTTGAGCAACCAACACCCGCTATCGGGTTCCGAAATACCTGAATCTGCACACGAGGTGCAGAGAGTAATGTGAGTACTCCAACCCAGTAAGTAATAAGAGTAAATAAAGACTGAGCAGTAGGAAATGATGAATCCACAGTTATGATAAACTCAATAAGCACAACAGTCTTTCAAATCAGAATACGAGTCAATCGTCTCATTTAAAATCCAGCTTTTGGTAAAAATTATTAAAATACCTTCCAGCAGTTTCAATAGGGGTACAATACCATTTATAATAAAAGAGATGAAAACCATAATCGGCCCCTCGGGCAAAACATAGTTCGTAAACGGCCCCTCGGGCAAACCAGGTGTCATAAATACTTTATAGCAAGAAAATCCCAGTGAAAATAACAGAAGGCGAATCAGTGATTAAGTTCTGAACATCTCATAGACCCGAGCTTAAATGAAAGTTGTTTTAAAAAAAATATTTATTCAACGTTTCGACAGAGGCTTAGTATAAAGATGAGTGAAAGCAGTCAATATATCAACATATTCGATAGAAACTTACTTAAAGAGGAGTAAAATCAATAAGTTCATAAATAGGCCCCTCAGGCAAAGCATCACTCATGTGCATGTATACATCTATTGCCCCTCGAGCTAGTCTCTCAGTCACTCGTGACTCAACTCTTACTAAATCAGCGCTCACGCTCAGCACTCACGCTCAATAGGTACCATATAGTAACCGCTGTAGCACGCAACCCGATCCATATATCGCTGCGGTGTGCAGCCTGATCCATATATCTCGTCGACGGCGCTCACTGGGGGTGTGCAGACTCCGGAGGGGATCCTACAGCCCAAGCTCTATATCGCTACGGCATGTATCCCAATCCGTGTACATATATACATATATTTCTGCGATGGGTAGCCCGATCCATAAATATATAATCCTCACAACCAGGCCCTCGGCCTCTCTTAGTCATTAACCTCCCAATCTGACTCTCGTTCTACCTCAATCATTAACCTTACAATCAGACTCTCGATCTATCAGTAATTAAGCGAAATCAGCCCAAATAGTTTTCATATTTAAAGAAGTAATGTGATAAAACCAGATTTAAACGATAACAGGTAAAACACGACTGAGAACATACTTTCAAGACAAATAGAGTGAGGAAGAATAGTGAAAGTGCCCCTAAGGGTCTCAGCAGGTCGCCACAAGGCCCCAAACATAGCATACAACCCAAAATATAATATAAATCACTAGAACATGGAATATCATAAGATTTCAAATCAAATACGCGACTTAACAGTCGTACGGGACGGACCAAGTCACAATCCCCAACGCTGCACAACTCCACGCTCGTCATCTAGCATGTTCGTCACCTCAAAGCAATACAACGATGTGTAATCCGGGAGTTCAAACCCTCAGGACAGTATTTACAATCATTACTTACCTCGATCCGGTCCAAACTCTAGCCCGCGATGCCTTTGCCCTCACAAATTGACCTCCGGATGCTCCGAGTCTAGCCACAATCAGTACATAACCATTAGAATACGCTAAAGGAATAAAGCCCACTCGAAAATATCCAATTTGCATAAAAAATCACGAAATTGCTCCAAACCGTCCCTCGGGCCCACGTCTCGGAACTCGATAAAATTAACATCAATGGAATCTTCATCATCTCACGAGTCTATACATACCAAGAACATCAAAATCGAACCTCAAATGGCCCCTCAAATTCCCAATTTAACTCTCCAATTTCAAGCCCTAATTTCCCCAATTTTGCTACTGATTTCCCATAATTTCAAGCTCAAAATGTTAAAATTCATCATAGAAACAAGTTTAGGGTCCAAAATTTTACCTCCACGAATTCCTCTTGAATTCCCTCTTCAATTAGCTCTCCCAAGCTTTCTCCCGAATGAAATATGGTGAAACTCTCTAAAAATCGCGAAGGAGAAAATATAACATTCTAACCCCAGTCATTTCCGCATCTGCGGTGATTCAGCTGCATCCGCGGTACCGCATTTGCGGCCAATGAGCCGCTTCTGTGGCTTTCACTTAACTCAGCCAAAACTGCATCTGCAATGCCAATTTCGCTTCTGCGCCTTCGCAGGTGCGATCCCACAACCGCATCTGCGGTTCCTGCCTCCCAGTCATTTATCCGCTTCTACGATCACCATTTCCGCATCTGCGGCATCGCACCTGCGGTCCCCAATCTGCAGGTGCAGAAACACTAGAAGCAGTAAAATCTGCAACTTCTCAAAATCTCAAACTCTTTCGACAACCATCGGAAATCATCCCGAGACCCCCGGGACCTCAATCAAAAGCACAAACATAACCCAATACCTCATACAAACTTGTACCAACCTTCAAAACACCTGAAACAACATCAAATCAACCAGGACACATCAGATTCAAGCCTAACTTTTTAAAAATCTTCTGAATCCTGTTTTTGATAAAAAACCCAACCAAACCACGTCCGAATGACCTGAAATTTTACACACATATCCCAAATGACACAACGAAGCTATTTCAACTCTCGGAATTTCATTGCGACCTATATATCAAAATCTCACCAATCAACCGGAAACCCCGAAATCTCAATTTCACCAATTCAAGACTAAACCTTCCACGGACTTCCAAAATGCATTCTGATCATGCTCCTAAGTTCCAAATCACCCAACGGAGCTAACCAAATCATAAAAATTCTGATCCGAGATTATATACAAATAAGTCAAATCTTGGTCAAACCTTTCAAATTTCATGCTACAAACTGAGAACCGTTCTTCCAAATTCATTCCGATTTCCCTGAAAACCAAAACCAACGATCTACATAAGTCATAATACATCATGCGAGGCAAGTCATGCCCGAGAATTGACGAACAAAGTGCAAAAGCCCAAAATGACCGGTCGGGTCGTTACATCCTCCCCCACTTAAACACACGTTCATCCTCGAACGTGACCAGAGTTGTCCCAAAAGCCAGCCAATCGCTGAATAACCTTACCATGCATATACTTGGGGGGTGATCCCACGTCACCCTATCTCATATAGGCCCGATAACACAATGCAACTGAAAGTTCACAATCCATCCTAGCCCATTAATCTTAGAACCATATTTTCACTCCTGAAATCATCCGCAAGATCAAAATCTCACATCCACACTCTGAATAAGCCCGAACTAGCTGTAATAACCCATACCTGCACCCTCAGGTGCCATCACATGATATACCACATACCTCAACCACTTGTAGCGATAACTTCTAATCACAATCACTGCACACAACAACCGAATACCGGTGGAAAACCCCTTATCCACTAAAGTCTCATTCCAACACTTTCATATACTGCCAATGATAAATAAACAACATAGTAGGCCATAACCATTCCTCAGATCAACCATTCATGAAGCCACTTCTCCTTTGGCAAAGACCATAGCAAATTTCTGAGCTGAACCTCGATATTATCCTTCCAACATGCTGGAATCGAATTTGTTTGTATTGATTAAAGATCTCGACGCTCTCATCTAATCCAACACAACTACTCTGGTGACATTGACACATCAATACAAACTAAAGCCACGACTTGTGCAATGCATGCACCAATAAGCCACAATCCAAGCTTACTCAAATCATGAAAATGACTCAAATGAAAGCGCTGTACTGCAAGCTCACTAGTACCACCACAACACAAGACTGAGAACCCGTGTCCCATCATAGAAACAGAACACACGAATCTAACTCGCAGGGTCATACATCCACATAGTTTCGCTCCAATGCGCGACCTCATCCAAACGCTAGTCCACATGAAACACATCAAGTCACTATGCTCAAAATTGACAACCATGCGCAATATGATGTCAAAACCAAAGCAATCATCATACCCACCGCGAAGCAATTGACATACATTACACATACCCGAAGGGATACAACCGATACACTGCCCACTTGAATTCCACTGAAAGGACCCAATAACACCGCACCACATGTGCCTATAACTAACAAGCCTTAACACCTCGCAATACGGAAAGATAACTCATAGATACCCCTGATTACTAACAGCTCAATAACAACCGAACCAACACATCCCTCATCATTGGCAACTCGAAGTCAACAAAGCCGTTGCGATACAGAACACACATCCATATAGGTCTACCCATGAACCACACATCAAGCCTTGTCACACACGACATCTAAATAGTCCTCAGAAGGTTTACAATGACTGAATCATAACACATACTATTATCTGATTAACTTACCCGCATCTATGCCATCCACAACCACGAGCTAACCTGCATATGAGAACTTCCAGTCTCCAAGTACATAAAGTACACGAATTACCATATCTGATCCTAATTCAGCCGCTCACATATATAACACACCTCTAGTACTCCATCATTCCACGAGAGATACTCTAAAATTCTTCTGTGCTGTCAAGCAAACTCAGATATCAGCAGCCGATCTGACAAGAAATGCTGCAATACTACCGAAGTACCATTAACTTAATCACAGTGCCTTTTGCTAAAACATATACCCTCGTCAATTCACCTCAATTGGCATTACCATTTCCTTAATCATCTGAAGATCATTTCCCAAATCATCTGAAGCTCATCTGAATCTCATTTCTCTAATTATCTAAAACTGCCCGTGCTGCCTAAGAATTTCTGACCTTCTTTTCAAATCTAAACCGTGACCTTACACATGCCAATATGACTCCTACACAACATACCGCATAAACCGTACCACCCTAGGATAACCACAAGAACTTTGTATCTCTTCCAAGCCACAAGCAAGTATGTACTCAACCAACCAAGAACTTTCCATTGTTCCCATCTAGAAGAAAATCACTATACATACCATGCTCCTCATGCCCATAGAAAATATACATCTCCAACCGAGGTAGAAACCATCAAGAACTCTCCGAGTTCCCCTTGCACAAACAAGACCTGCCAGGACTGAATCCTTCTAACTCGACCAAGCTATGTAAGCCATCAAAACCTAAGAGCACTGCCGCGAAATACCTGTAGAAACTCATTACCTCGTAAACACTTAAGGAACTAATCATATCCTTACCATACCGAGCTGGCCTACTACCAGGCTATTTCATCTATCCGAGCTCCCTTCTAACTTCCCTTCAACTTGATACTCCTTATTGCCATAACATCACAATTCCTCAACCCATACTTACCTCACGAGGCCCAAGCATAAAACCACATCGTCCTATGGTCCATAAGCCGCTGAATACTCTCTAGATGTTCCCAACAACACCGCGCTTGAAATGCTTTATTCTGAAGAGACTTCCTGCGAATCTACATCTGTTACCTTTACCTTCCTGATACTGATACATAGAATCCCATAATAAATATAGAAAATACTACAAGTCTTGACATCTTCCAATGAAAACTCAGTTTCTAGCCACATATACAACTTGAAAAATACCCAATTGTTACATGTAAAATCTTGAACACAGTAGAACCATTTCGAGAGTCATTCACTCTACTCAAACTGTAATTAGCCCGATCAAAATAACCAAACAACCTGTGCCTCATTAGCACTTCATACACTGTAGAATGCAACCTCATCCCAATATAACCAAGCAACTTCCTGCTCTAGACACCGAGCATCCTTTACCAACAAAAACTCAAGACATCCCGTGATTCTTATACACCTATGAAGCATGACATAACTTTTATAAAACATTTCCTTTACTCGAGCCATCCTCAGTCTCAAACCTCCGTAAGCCATAACTGATTCACCCGTACGCCTCCAACTGTAACAAATATAGCACATAATCGTGCAATAAACTAATCGATAGCAGACTCCCCCACTTGGCTCGAAGCCATAGATCAACACACACTCAATAACTCATAACGCATATACTCTATTGATGCCATAATAACATAGTGAGATTAACTTAAATCCTTTGTAAGCTTGTGAAACACAGATCATCTAGTACTTGAATCTTCTGTCAATCTCGCATTCATCCTCGCAACAGTCAAGCCCATTCTCTTAAGTGGCCCAAATTTAAATTTTCAACACTTATATTTCACTTGTAAATGAGATCTTCTAACAGACAACATGAGGATCACATAACCTCAGAACACTCCGTAGGAGATAACCCACATGCTTTTCCTCCAACTAACATTCCTGTATACCTTCCACTGTCATAAACTTTACGCAGTCACTTAGTCTTCCTGAGTCTGAACTCATACTGCAACATAAAATTTACTTCACTCCCAACTAGGAAACATGAAAAAATTCTTCATACGCCCACAACTCGGGGCTATACCTCGAACCAAGATGGAATTCAAACACCTAATAGTTCTTCTATCCTCCAGCGGACCTTTCTCGTCGCTTCTAAATCATATGGATACATCTCGCAATACTAACATACTTATCACATAGCCATCCAGCCGCCACTTCCACTAATAGGGACAATACCAAACATATAAGTTCAGAAGACACTTGCTCACACAATCAGCACCTCGGTGCTCAAGCCATTGGTAAAAAAAATCCGGCCTCAAGTCCTTCAGACTGGCCCAATATCAACTCACAGAGATCACATCTCGTCCCTCGATTGGGGAATCAAAAGCCATCGATGCACATCTGATACTGAGCGCTCATGCGCGCATACGAATGCATGGAAGAAATTCAAAGAGTTATATTTCAAGCTGAATCAAGGATGCACGACGAGAGTTCAAGAATGTGAAGTTTTTCCTAAAGGTTCTGCAGCCTCTCGAGGATAAATACAGACGTCTCCGTACCGATCCGCGAGACTCTACTAAACCTGCGCATGACTCGTGAGACCTATGTAACCTAGGCTCTGATACCAACTTGTCACGACCCCAAACTGGCCCGGTCGTGATGAAGCCTCTCGTGAAGACAAGGCCAGCCGACACAACACCCATATTAACCCTTTAATCATTAAGAGTCATTTTTAAGCCTTTAATTAACCAATATTTCATAATGTAAGTTTGAATGAACAGTGCGAAAATAACATACAAGCCCGACATGGGGGTGTCATTAGCCATGAGCATCTACCAAGGTCTGAATACAGCAAAATTAGTCAAAATGTACTAAGTACAGAAATGAAAATGAGAGGAAGGAAGTAGTGCTGCGAACGTCGTGCAGCCACCTTGCTAACGCTGATAACTCCGTGTCTGAGCAACCAACACCCGCTACCGGGTTCTGAAATACCTGAATCTGCACACGAGGTGCAGGGAGTGATGTGAGTACTCCAACCCAGTAAGTAATAAGAGTAAATAAAGAATGAGTAGTAGGAAACGATGAATCCACAGTTATGATAAACTCAATAAGTACAATAGGCTTTCAAATCAGAATACGAGTCAATCATCTCATTTAAAATCCAGCTTTTGGTAAAAATCATTTAAAATACCTTCCAACAATTTCAGTAGGGGTTCAATACCATTTTATAATAAAAGAGATGAAAACCATAATTGGCCCCTCGAGCAAAACATAGTTCGTAAATGACCCCTCGGGCAAATCAGGTGTCATAAATACCTTATAACAAGAAAATCTCAGTGGAAATAACAGAAGCCGAATTAGTGATTAAGTTCTGAACATCTCATAGACCCTAGCTTAAATGAAAGTTGTTTTCGAAAAGACATTTATTCAATGTTTCGACAGAGGCTCAGTATAAAGATGAGTAAAAGCAGTCAATAAATCAACATATTCGATAGAAACTAAATTAAAGAGGAGTAAAATCAATAAGTTCATAAACAGGCCCCTCAGGCAAAACATCACTCATGTGCATGTATATATCTATCTCCCCTCGGGCTAGCCTCTCAGTCACTCGTGACTCAACTCTTACTAAATCAGCGCTCATACTCAGCACTCACGCTTAATAAGTACTATATAGTAACCGCTGTGGCGCGCAGCCCGATCCATATATCGCTGCGGCATGCAGCCCGATCCATATATCTCGTCGACGATGCTCACTGGGGGTGTGTAGACTCTGGAGGGGCTCCTACAGCCCAAGCACTATATCGTTGCATCGTGCAGCCTGATCCGTGTACATATATACATATATATTGCTGCGGCGTGCAACCCGATCCATAAATATATAATCCTCACAACTAGGCCCTCGGACTCTCTCAGTCATTAACCTCCCAATCAGACTCTCGGTCTACCTCAATTATTAACCTCATAATCAAACTCTTGGTCTATCAGTAATTCAGGGAACTCAGCCTAAATAGTTTTCATATTTAAAAAAGTAAAGTGATAAAACTAGATTTAAACGATAACAGGTAAAACATGACTGAGAACATACTTTCAAAACAAATAGAGTGAGGAAGAATATTGAAAGTGTCCTTAAGGGTCTCAGCAGGTCGGCACAAGGTCCCAAACGTGGCATATAACCCAAAATATAATATAAATCACTAGAACATGGAATATAGTAAGATTTCAAATCAAATACGCGACTTAACAGTCGTACGGGACAGACCAAGTCACAACTCCCAATGATGCACAACTCCACGCTCGTCATCTAGCGTGTTCGTCACCTCAAAGCAACACAACGATGTGTAATCCGAGGTTTCAAACCCTCAGGACAGTATTTACAATCATTACTTACCTCGATTCGGTCCAAATTCTAGCCCGCGATGCCTTTGCCCTCATGAATCGACCTATGGATGCTCCGAGTCTAGCCAGAATCAGTACATAACTAAAGGAATAAATCCCACTCGAAAATATCCAATTTGCATCAAAAATCACAAAATTGCTCCAACCCGACCCCTGAGCCCACGTCTCGGAACTCGATAAAATTAGCATCAATGGAATCTTCATTCTCTCATGAGTCTATACATACCAAGAACATCAAAATCGGACCTCAAATGTCCCCTCAAATTCCCAATTTAACTCTTAAATTTCAAGCCCTAATTTCCCCAATTTTGCTACTGATTTCCCATGGATTTCAAGCTCAAAATATTAAAATTCATCATAAAAACAAGTTTAGGGTCCAAAATTCTTACCTCCACGAAATCCTCTTGAATTCCCTCTTCAATTAGCTCTCCCATGCTTTCTCCCGAATTAAATATGGTGAAAACTCTCTAAAAATCGCGAAGGAGAAAATATAACATTCTGACCCCAGTTATTTCCGCATCTGCGGTGATTCAGCCGCATCTGTGGTACCGCATTTGCAGCCAATGAGCCGCTTCTGTGGCTTTAACTTAACTCAGTCAAAACGCATCTGCGATGTCAATTTTGCATCTGCGCCTTCGCAGGTGTGGTCCCACAACCGCATTTGCAGTTCCTGCCTCCTAGACATTTATTCGCTTCTGCGATCACCATTTCCGCATCTGCGGCACCGCACCTACGATCCCCAATCTGCAGGTGCAGAAACACCAGAAGCAGTAAAATCTGCAACTTCTCAAAATCTCAAACTCTTTCGACAACCATCCGAAATCACCCCGAGGCCCCCGAGACCTCAACCAAAAGCACAAACATAACCCAATACCTCATACAAACTTATACCAACCTTCAAAACACCTCAAACAACATCAAATCAACCAGAACACATCAGATTCAAGCCAAACTTTTTAAAAATCTTCCGAATTCCGTTTTTGATTAAAAACCTAACCAAACCACGTCCCAAATCACCTAACAGAGCTAACCAAATCATAAAATTCTGATCCGAGATTATATACAAACAAGTCAAATCTTGGACAAACCTTTCAAATTTCAAGCTACAAACTGAGAACTGTTCTTCCAAATTCATTCTGATTTCCCTGAAAATCAAAACCAACGATCTACATAGGTCATAATACATCACGCGGGGCAAGTCATTCCCGAGAACTGATGAACAAAGTGCAAAAGCCCAAAACGACCGATCTGGTCGTTACAGGTTTCCACTCATATATTAGATCCTGCTGGAAAACTCTCCCTCTAGGATCCCTCACCATAATCTCTGCCAATATAGCTTTAGTGGGCTTAAGAATTATTGGATTATTTCTGAAGGTGTGAGGTCCAATATAAAATATTCTATGCATATCAGCTAGGTTTTGGAATTTTATCACATAATATCCATCCTCATGAAGAAATAGAACTGGCTCAGCGACATCAAGCCAATGTTGAGTAATGTACCTTTGCATAGCATTATAGCCCGGATTTTCACCCACAATATAGGCTATCATCGCAGCACTCCACTTTTCTTCAGCTTCCTTCACATCCTGCATCTCAAGTTGTACCACAGTTTGCCCTTCTATAATTTGAGGAGGGATATATCTAAGAGCCATTCCATGAGTTGCAACTCGACTCTGTTGGAACAAGTTGGACCACTTTTTTGGTTCTTCTCTTCGATCTACATGGTTTCCCTCTTTAGCCTCTAGATTCATATGTTCTCGAGTTTCAATAGCAGCTTCTCTTTGTTCTGTAGTTGCCTCTGTGCTTATAGTCTTCTGCATGTCCTTAATTGTCAAGTCAGCTACTATTCCATTGAAATTCCCAGCAGTTATAGCGGTACTGGTAGTCTCACTTTGCTTAGATTGAGTTGATGTGCCTAGAGTTAGCTTCATACTAACCTCCAAGCTAGTCAATGGACAATCTTCACCTTTTTTTGCTTCTACTCCTTCATGCTGATCTGGTGTTTGCATGACTTGGTTTTACTGTTCAACTTTTGAATTGGTACTAATTAAGTTTCTAATAGTCGAGATCGGCGTCTTAGGGACCTTTTTTGGCCTTCCTCTTCCTCTACCTCACCCCCTAGCCATGGCAGCCGCACTCGGTGCACGTTTAGCTAACGTGAGCTGAGAGCATGGAGAAGACGAGTTTCTAATGAAAAATTTAAAAACCAGTTATATTAAAACCCCAAGTTTTATCTCTTTCTGTTGTGTATTGTTAATTTTTTTCTTTTGCAAATTATTTGTCCATATTTAACTGTAAGTATTTATTGCCTTTTTTTATTACTTATTAATGGGTGATTCTAACCTTTTTTTTGCAACTTTTTTGAAATTTAACCACAAATCTTTTATTCTTATTGTTACTTATTAAATAGATTGTTACATAATTTATTTTTATTATACATTTTTGGCCATCATTCAAGTATTAAGTATTCTTTTACATAATCGAGAGGTAATTAACTTTATTTTTTCAAAATATTTCCTTATCTACATATCAATATATTAAGTTAACAATATGTAAATCTATTATCTATTATATATTAGGGAAAATTTCACATAAGAACAATTGGGCTGCCTACTTTTTAATTTTATAGCCCATATTTTTATTTACAATCAACTAGCCCAAAAAATAATAGGCTAAAATTCAACATCCAAGTCCAATAGGTCCTAGAAATTACTATTTAATTTTTAAAAAAGATTGCTCAAGCTTTTAAGTTAATTTTTGAACCAGTGACTCAAATATTAGTTCAACAAACCAAATCCATTTGGATGTTGAAAATTAGATTTTTAACAAGCTTAAATATGTGAGTTTAAATTTCGAATTTGATTTGTGAGAAATTTGGAGTGGGTGTTATTTTGACTTGTTATAGATAGTATAAGGAGATTGTATATAAAATTTGAAATTATTTAATGGAAATTTGGACTTGTTTTGAACAAGAATTGCAACTGAAAATCGTGAAAGAATGTGACGACCCAAAGTGGGTCATCACCTGTTTCTAATTGAAATCTGTTTCCGAGGCCCTGAAAACCTCATTTAGAGTTGCCTCGATTTATGTGCGCAGTACGGGCGCGTAACCGGAAAGCTTAAGCGCGAAACCTTGTGAAAATTTCTAAGTTTTTACTTCAAAATGAATAAGTTTGACTTCGGTCAACAGTTTAGGTAAACGGACCCGGACCCATGATTTGACGATCCCGAAGGGTCCGTAGGAAAATATGGGACTCGGGCGTATGCCCGGAATCGAATTCCGAGGTCCCCAGCCCGAGTTATGAATTTTTAAGTGAAATTGTTCTCTGAAAATGTTTAAAGAAAAGTAAAATGAAAAGTGATGTGAAAGTAATGGTATCGGGCCCGTATTTTGGTTCCGGCGCCCGGTACAGGTTTTATATATGTTTTGAATCACTCCTGTAAAGTTTGGTAAAAAACGGACGTCGTTTGACGTGATCCTGACCCAAATTGGGAAAAATGATGTTTAAAAGGAAATCTGAGAAATTTCATGAATCTTGAGGCTCAATTCGATGTTCATGATTTTCTATTGGTGATGTGATCACACGAATATGTTCGTAAGGTGTTTTGAGGTAGTGTGCATGCTTGGTTTAGAGTTTCGAGGGCTCGGTGAGTTTCTAGTAGGTTTCGGGATGACTTAGGCTTAAAAAGATCAGATGTTGCAGGTTCAGAAAAATATTGTAGGCCTCTGAACCCTTTGGCGCGGCCTGCGAGGAAACGCGTGCGTCCGCGGAGGGGCCAGCACGGCCGGGGTCGCCTTTGCTCGGTCTGCAGTGGGTGCTGTGCGGCCGCGGTCGGCATTGCGCGGTCCGCGCGGGGCATAGATCCGCAGGCCTTCAGGAAGCCTGTGCGGCCGCGGTCCTTCTTTTGCGGTCCGCGGTGGGGACTTCGGAGGGGTATAAATACACGTGAATTTTAGTTATTTTACACTTTTTAAAACCCCAAAACATAAGAGGCGATTTTCCAAACAACTTTTCTTCTCCAAAACGATTGGTAAGTGATTTCTAACTTATTATCTTCACTTCTTAACATCTTTTAACATGATTTCAACTTCAAATCAAAGATTTTCATGGCGAAATTGGGTGATTTGGGTAGAACCTAGGTTTCTCAAAAAAATTGGGGATTTGGACCTCAATTTGAGGTCCGATTTTAAAACAAACCATATATTTGAATTTGTGGGGGAATGGGTAATCGGGTTTTGGTCCGAACCTCGGGTTTCGACCACGTGGGCCCGGGGGTGATTTTTGACTTTTGGGTAAAACTTTGGAAAACTCATTTTCATGCATTGGGGTTGATTCATTTAGCATTTATTAATGTGATTAAGTAACTTATGACTAGATTCGAGCGGATTGGTGGTGGAATCAAGAGGTAAAGCTATAATTGAGACTTGAGTGGTGTTCAAGGCATCGAGGTAAGTGTTTGGTTTAACCCTAGCTTGAGGGATTAGGAGTTGGGTCATATTTGCTACTTGCTTCTTGTTGAGTACGATGTATAGGCATGGTGACGAGTATCTGTGGGTCTTAACTTGAAAATTGTTGTGTTTTTGAATGAACCCTTGTATACTTTAATTAATGATCCTCTATGATTAAGTATTTCCATTAATTGGACTGAGTACTAGTAAAGTGAGATTGGTTATAGCTGATTCTCCCTTGCCGGGATGAAAATTTCGATATCCTTATTCCCTTGCCGAGAAGTTATTATATTACTTATGTCCCCTTGTCGGGAAGTTATTATATTACTTATGTCCCCTTGCCGGGAAGTTATTATATTACTTATGTCCCCTTGCCGGGAAGTTATTATATTACTTATGTTCCCTTATCAGGATTTCTTGTGATTGTGTGGTGAATTGAAATGGGAGCGGGTGGTACGCCTACCACCAGATATAATGAAATGGGAGCGGGTGGTACGCCTACCACAAGATATTATGAAATGGGAGCGGGTGGTACGCCTACCACAAGATATTATGAAATGGGAGCGGGTGGTACGCCTACCACAAGATATTATGAAATGGGAGCGGGTGGTATGCCTACCACAAGATATTATGAAATGGGAGCGGGTGGTACGCCTACCACAAGATATTATGAAATGGGAGCGGGTGGTACGCCTACCACGAGATATTATGAAATGGGAGCGGGTGGTACGCCTACCACGAGATATAATGAAATGGGAGCGGGTGGTACGCCTACCACGAGATATAATGAAATGGGAGCGGGTGGTACGCCTACCACGAGACATGAGAAATGGGATCGGGTTGCACGCCTGCAACAAGAGGAAACTGAAAGTGAAAGTTGCCTTTATTTTCTTCATTTGTGATAGAAGTTATAGTGCTAGCTTCCTTATTATTCCCTGTTATTCCTTTTAACTGCTATCCCAGAAGCATGTTCCCCTTCCCCAGCTTTAACTACTTATTACTTCTTTACTTTTCCGCCATATATTATATAACTGTACAGGTTTATCTGGAGTCTGGTCCTGCCTTGTCACTACCTCGCCATGGTTAGGCCAGACACTTACCAGCACATGGGGCCGGTTGTGCTGATACTACGCTCTGTGCTCTTTTGCACAGATCTAGGTTTTGGACAGCAGCAGTAGCGCGGGAGCCAGCCTTCAGTCCAGTGAGACACTGAGGTAGCCTTGCAGGCGTTCGCAGGCCCGACGTCTCCTCTATCTTTTATTTCCATCTGTTATCTCATATATTCGAGACACACAGTTTATATTTTCTTTCAAACGGTTGTATTTAGCACTCTTAGAAGCTCGTGAGTAATGTGACACCAGTTCTTAGGTAGAGGCATATGTTGATTCTCACATTATTGTTTGTTTTTCTTTAAATTTAAGTCTTCCACATATTTATTTAATTCTGTTGCTTTCATGGTATCGCCGATAATTGTTAAAAGAAGTAATTGTTAACGATGTAAGCAGTTAAGGATTGGCTTGCCTATCTCTCATTAGTAGGCGCCATCACGACTCCCGAGGGTGGGAAATCTGGGTCGTGACAAGTTGGTATCAGAGCACTAGGTTACATAGGTCTCACAACTCACGGACAAGCTCAGTAGAGTTTGAGGGATCGGTACAGAGACATCTGTATTTATCCCCCAGAGGCTACCAAGTTAGGAAAACTTCATTTTTGTTCTTTCTTGTCGTGCGCATTTGTTCCTCAAATGCTAATTGAACTTCTACTCCGTTCTTTACAAATGGCGAGAACACGCGCTTCCTCATCTACCGCTCAGCACCCCGAACCCCCTGCAGTAGCTTCCACTAGGGGCAGAGGGCAAGGCCGAGGCCGTACTAGAGGCCGAGGTAAGGGCAGAGCTCAGCCCCGAGCAGCGGCACCCGTGGCGGAGCCTCAGGTTGATTTTGAGGAGGAGGTTCCAGCCCTAACAGTTCCGGTGGGCCCAGCTCAGGTACTAGAGGGGTTTATTGCTACCCCAGTTTTTCAGGATGCTCTGGTTCGATTAGTGGGCCTTATGGAGAGTGTCACCTGGGCAGGTTTGCTTCCAGTAGCACCAGCCACTTCTCAGGCTGGAGGAGGGGCTCAGACTCCCGCTACTCGCACTCCGGAGCAGGTAGCTCCCCAGATTCAAGTTCCAGCGGTTCAGCCAGCGGTGGCAGTTCAGCCGGGTGTAGGGGCTTAGACTAACAATAGAGCAGCTATGTCCGCCGATGCTTTGTGGAGACTGGACAGATTTACCAAGCTCTTCACTACTACTTTCAGCGGAGCTCCTTTTGAGGATCCCCAGGATTTCCTATACAGCTGCCACGAGGTTTTCAGGAACATAGGCACTATTGAGACCAATGGGGTCGATTTTGCTGCATTTCGCTTATCTGGATCTACCAAGACTTAGTGGAGGGATTATTGCTTAGTGAGACCAGCCGGATCACCATCTTTGACATGAGAGCAGTTTCCAGAGTTGTTTCTGGAGAAGTTTCTCCCCGTGACGCAGAGAGAAGCCTATCGAAGGCAGTTTGAGCGCCTTCAACAGGGTTCTATGATGGTAACTCAGTATGAAACCAGGTTCATCGATCTAGCTCGCCATGCTCTTGTCATACTTCCCACCGAGAGACAGACGGTAAAGAGGTTTATTGATGGTCTTATTCAGCCGATTCGTCTTCAGATGGCCAAGGAGGCCGGGAGTGAGATTACATTTTAGGAGGTGGCCAATGTGGCCCGCAGAGTTGAGATGGTTCTGTCACAGGGAGGTGGTCATGGGTCAGATAAGAGGTCCCGTTATTCGGGAAGATTTAGTGGTACCTCATTTGGAGGTAGAGATTCATATGGTAGAGGCTATTCTACTAGGCCCTTTCAGTCAGCTCTTCAGGTTTCCCATGGTACTTCAGGTGGTCGTGGTTCTCAGACGCACTATTCTGATCAGCAGCCTTACAGTGCACCATCGGCACCTATCAGTGCACCGCCGCTTCAGAGTTTCCGGGGTCGTCAGCCCCAACAATCGAGGGCTTGTTTTACTTGTGGCAACACGCGGCACATTGCTAGGTATTGCCCTCGAGCTTCGAGCAGTTCTCCGCATCAGGGTTCTCGTGCTATGGTACAGGCGCTAGATGTCCCACAGCCTGCCCAGCCAGCGAGAGGCAGGGGCAGAGGTGTTAGAGGTAGAGGTAGAGGTCCTAGAGGTGGAGCTCGAGCTACCAAAGGTAGAGGCCAACCAGCAGCAGGCCATCCCGGAGAGGCAGTTCAGGGTGGTGGGGCCCAGCCCCGATGTTATGCACTTCCAGCTAGGCCCGAGGCTGAGTCTTCAGATGCAGTCATTACAGGTACTATACTAGTTTGTGATAGAGATGCTTCAGTGCTATTTGATCCAGGGTCTACGTATTCGTACGTGTCATCTTATTTTGCCCCATACCTGGTCATGCCTAGTGATTCATTGAGTATTCCTATTTATGTGTCTACACCGGTGGGTGATTCTATTGTGGTCGATCGAGTTCATTGTTCTTATATTTTAGTGTTTGGGGGTCTTGAGACCCGTGTCGATTTGTTGCTTTTAGACATGGTCGATTTTGATGTTATATTGGGAATGGATTGGTTATCCCCGTACCATACTGTCTTGGATTGTCATGCCAAGATCGTGACCTTAGTCCTGCGGAGTTTGCCCCGTTTAGAGTGGAGAGGGACCCCTGGTCATTCTACCCGTAGTATTATCTCTTATGTGAAGGCTCGGCATATGGTCGAGAAGGGGTGTTTAGCCTATTTGGTTTATGTTCGCGATTCTAGTGTGGAGGTCCCTTCTATTGATTCTGTACCCATTGTTCGAGAGTTTCCTGAGGTTTTTCCTTCAGACCTGCCGGGTATGCCGTCCGACAGGGATATCGACTTTTGCATTGATTTGACTCCGGGCACCCAGCCCATTTCTATCCCGCCGTATCGTATGGCCCCGCTGAAGTTGAAAGAGTTAAAGGAAAAATTGCAGGATTTTCTTGAGAAGGGTTTCATTAGACCCAACGTTTCGCTTTGGGGTGCGCCAGTGTTGTTTGTGAAGAAAAAGGATGGGTCGATGAGAATGTGCATTGATTACCGGCAATTGAACAAGGTTACGATCAAGAATAAGTATCCACTACCGAGGATTGATGATTTGTTCGATCAGCTTCAGGGTGCCAAGGTATTTTCAAAGATTAAATTGAGATCTGGCTACCATTAGTTGAGGATTAGGGCATCCGACGTCCCTAAAACAGCTTTCTGCACTCGGTACGGGCATTATGAGTTCTTGGTTATGTCATTCGGGTTGACCAATGCCCCAGCAGCGTTTATGGAGTTGATGAACCGAGTGTTCAGGCCTTATTTGGACTTGTTCGTGATAGTCTTTATTGATGATATCCTGATATATTCCCGCAGCAAGGAGGAGCACGAGCAACACCGCATAGTGGTTCTTCAGACTCTAAAGGATAGTCAGTTATATGTTAAGTTCTCGAAGTGTGAGTTCTGGTTGAGTTCGGTGGAATTCCTAGGTCACGTTGTATCAGCAGAGGGTATTCAGGTTGATCCAAAGAATATTGAGGCAGTCAAGAACTGGCCTAGACCAGCATCAGCTACAGAGATTCAGAGTTTCTTGGGATTGGTAGGCTACTATCGTCGGTTCGTGGAGGGGTTCTCGTCTATTGCAACCCCAATGACCAGTTTGACCTAGAAGGGTGCCCAGTTCAGATGGTCGGACGAGTGTGAGGCGAGCTTTCATAGTCTCAAGACAGCCTTGACTACGGCGCCGGTGTTAGTTTTGCCCCCAGGTTCAGGGCCTTACACCGTTTATTGTGATGCATCTCGCATTGGACTTGGTGCAGTGTTGATGCAGGATGGCAAGGTCATTGCCTATGCTTCGAGGCAGTTGAAGGTTTATGAGAAGAACTATCCAGTGCATGATTTGGAGTTGGCAGCCATTGTCCATGCATTGAAGATCTGGAGGCACTATCTATATGGCGTGGCATGTGAGGTGTTCACGGATCATAAGAGTCTTCAGTATTTGTTCAAGCAAAAGGAGTTAAATTTGAGGCAGAGAAGGTGGATGGAGTTATTGAAAGATTATGACATCACTATCCTATATCACCCGGGAAAGGCCAACATGGTGGCCGATGCTTTGAGTAGAAAGTCAGCCAGTATGGGCAGTCTTGCTTATATTCTAGTCGGTGAGAGGCCGCTTGCTTTGGATGTTTAGGCTTTGGCCAATCGATTTGTGAGGTTGGATATTTCTGAGCCTAGTCGAGTTTTAGCTTGTACGGTCGTTCGTTCTTCGTTATTGGAGCGTATCCGTGATCGGTAGTTTGATGATCCCCATTTGTGTGTCCTTAGAGACACGGTGCAGTATGGGGGTACCAAGCAGGTTACCTTAGGTGATGATGGAGTTCTGAGATTGCAGGGTCAAGTTTATGTGCCTAATGTGGATGGGCTTCGAGAGTTAATTTTAGAGGAGGCCCATAGTTCCCGGTACTCTATCCATCCCGGCGCCGCGAGGATGTATCAGGATTTGGGCAGCATTATTGGTGGCATAGAATGAAGAAGGATATCGTGGCCTATGTGGCTCGGTGTTTGAATTGTCAGCAGGTTAAGTATGAGCATCAGAGGCCTGGTGGTTTATTTTAGAGGATTGAGCTTCCCGAGTGGAAGTGGGAGAGAATCACTATGGACTTCATTACTGGACTTCCGTTGACCCGGAAGAAGTTTGATGCAGTTTGGGTCATTGTTGATAGGCTGACCAAGTCAGCGCATTTCATTCCTATGGCAGTCTCCTATTCGTCCGAGAGGTTAGCTGAGATCTATATCCGGGAGATTGTTCGTCTTCATGGTGTGCCGATATCTATCATTTCGGACCAAGGTACGCAGTTCACCTCGCATTTTTGGAGAGCAGTTCAGCGAGGGTTAGGTACCCAGGTTGAGTTGAGTACAACATTTCATCCTCAGACGGATGGACAGTCCCAGCGGACTATTCAGATATTGGAGGATATGCTCAAAACTTGTGTTATTGACTTTGGAGGTTCGTGGGATCAGTTCTTGCCTTTAGCAGAGTTTGCCTACAACAAAATCTACCAGTCGAGTATCCAGATGGCTCCTTACGAGGCTCTATATGGTAGGCGGTGTCGATCTCCGATTGGATGGTTTGAGTCGGGAGAGGCTCGGTTGTTGGGTACAGATTTGGTTCAGGAGGCCTTGGACAAGGTCAGGATCATTCAGGCTTCGTATAGCTCAGTCCAAGTAAAAGAGCTATGCAGATCGTAAGGTTCGAGATCTGGCTTTTATGGTTGGTGAACGGGTATTGCTCCGAGTGTTGCCTACGAAGGGCATGATGAGATTCAGGAAGAAGGGCAAGGTTAGCCCTAGATTCATTGGTCCATTTGAGATCCTTGATCGAGTGGGAGAGGTGGCTTATAGACTGGCATTGCCGCCTAGCTTATCAGCTGTGCATCCAGTGTTTCATGTGTCCATGCTTCGGAAATATCCCGGCGATCCATCCCACGTGTTAGATTTCAGCACTGTCCAGTTGGACAAGGATTTGTTGTATGAGGAGGAGCCGGTGGCTATTCTAGACCGACAGGTTCGCCAGCTGAGGTCAAAGAGTTTTCCTTCGATTTGTGTTCAGTGGAGAGGTCAGCCCCCTAAGACATCGACCTGGGAGTCCGAGTCCGATATGCGGGACCGGTATCCTCATCTTTTCCCCCACTCAGGTACTTCCTTCTTCTGTCCGTTCGAGGATGAACGATTGTTTTAGAGGTGGAGAATGTGACGACCCAGAGGGGGTCATCACCTGTTTCTAATTGAAATCTGTCTCCGAGGCCCTGAAAATCTTATTTAGAGTCGCGTCGATTTGTTGCGCAGTCCGGGCGCGTAGCCGGAAAGCTTAAACGTGAAATCTTGTGAAAATTTCTAAGTTTTTATCGCGAAATGAATAAGTTTGACTTCGGTCAACATTTTAGGTAAACGGACCCGGGCCCATGATTTGACGATCCCGAAGGGTCTGTAGGAAAATATGGGACTCGGGCGTATGCCCGGGATTGAATTCCGAGGTCCCCAACCCGAGTTATGAATTTTTAAGTAAAGTTGTTCTCTGAAAATGTTTAAAGAAAAGTGAAATGAAAACTGATGTGAAAGTAATGGTATCGGGCCCGTTTTTTGGTTCCGGCGCCCGGTATAAGTTTTATATTTGTTTTGAATCACTCATGTAAAGTTTGGTAAAAAACGGACGTCGTTTGACGTGATCCGAACCCAAATTGGGAAAAATGATGTTTAAAAGGAAATCTGAGAAATTTCATGGATCTTGAGGCTCAATTCGATGTTCATGATGTTATATTGGTGATGTGATCACACGAATATGTTCGTAGGGTGTTTTGAGGTAGTGTGCATGCTTGGTTTAGAGTTTCGAGGGCTCGGTGAGTTTCTAGTAGGTTCCGGGATGCCTTAGGCTTAAAAAGATCAGATGTTGCAGGTTCAGAAAAATATTGCAGGCCTCTGAACACTTTGGCGCGGCCCGCGAGGAAACGCGTGCGGCCGCAGTTGCCTTTGCGCGGTCCGCGGTGGGTGCTGTGCGGCCGCGGTCGGCCTTGCGCGGTCCGCGCGGGGCATAGATCCGCAGGCCTTCAGGAAGCCTGTGCGTCCATAGTCCTTCTTGTGCGGTCCGCGGTGGGGACTTCGGAGGGGTATAAATACACGTGAATTTTAGTTATTTTACACTTTTCAAAACCTCAAAACATAAGAGGCAATTTTTCAAACAACTTTTCTTCTCCAAAATGATTGGTATGTGATTTCTAACTTATTTTCTTCACTTCTTAACATCTTTTAACATGATTTTGACTTCAAATCAAAGATTTTCATGGCGAAATTGGGTGATTTGGGTAGAACCTAGGTTTCTCAAAAAAATTGGGGATTTGGACCTCAATTTGAGGTCCGATTTCAAAACAAACTATATATTTGAATTTGTGGGGGAATGGGTAATCGGGTTTTGGTCCGAACCTCGGGTTTCGACCACGTGGGCCCGGGGGTCATTTTTGACTTTTGGGTAAGACTTTTGAAAACTCATTTTCATGCATTGGGGTTGATTCATTTAGCATTTATTAATGTGATTAAGTAACTTATGACTAGATTCGAGCGAATTGGTGGTGGAATCAGGAGGTAAAGCTATAATTGAGACTTGAGTACTGTTCAAGGCATCGAGGTAAGTGTTGGTTTAACTCTAGCTTGAGGGATTAGGAGTTGGGACATATTTTCTACTTGCTTCTTGTTGAGTACGACGTATAGGCATGGTGACGAGTATCTATACGTTGGTATCAAGCATCACCGTGGGTCTTAACTTGAAAATTGTTGTGTTTTTGAATGAACCCTTGTATACTTTAATTAATGATCCTCTATGATTAAGTATTTCCATTAATTGAACTGAGTACTAGTAAAGTGAGACTAGTTATAGCTGATTCTCCCTTGCCGGGATGATTATTTCGATATCCTTGTTCCCTTGCCGGGAAGTTATTATATTACTTATGTCCCCTTGCCGGGAAGTTATTATATTACTTATGTCCCCTTGCCGGGAAGTTATTATATTACTTATGTTCCCTTGCCGGAATTTCTTGTGATTGTGTGGTGAATTGAAATGGGAGCGGGTGGTACGCCTACCACAAGATATTATGAAATGGGAGCGGGTGGTACGCCTACCACAAGATATTATGAAATGGGAGTGGGTGGTACGCCTACCACAAGATATTATGAAATGGGAGCGGGTGGTATGCCTACCACAGGATATTATGAAATGGGAGTGGGTGGTACGCCTACCACAGGATATTATGAAATGGGAGCGGGTGGTACGCCTACCACAAGACATTATGAAATGGGAGCGGGTGGTACGCCTACCACGAGACAATATGAAATGGGAGCGGGTGGTACGCCTACCACGAGATATAATAAAATGGGAGCGGGTGGTACGCCTACCACGAGATATAATGAAATGGGAGCGGGTAGTATGCCTACCACAGGATATTATGAAATGGGAGCCGGTGGTACGCCTACCACAAGACATTATGAAATGGGAGCGGGTGGTACGCCTACCACGAGATATAATGAAATGAGAGCGGTTGGTACGCCTACCACGAGATATAATGAAATGGGAGCGGGTGGTACACCTACCATGAGATAGAATGAAATGGGAGCGGGTGATATGCCTACCACGAGACATGAGAAATGGGATCGGGTTGCACGCCTGCAACAAGAGGAAAATGAAAGTGAAAGTTGCCTTTATTTCCTTCATTTGTGATAGAAGTTATAGTGCTAGCTTCCTTATTATTCCCTGTTATTCCTTTTAACTGCTATCCCAGAAGCATGTTCCCCTTCCCCAACTTTAACTGCTTATTACTTGTTTACTTTTCCGCCATATATTATATAACTGTACAGGTTTATCTGGAGTCTGGTCCTAGCCTCGTCACTACCTCGCCGGGGTTAGGCCAGACACTTACCAGCACATGGGGCCGGTTGTGCTGATACTACGCTCTGTGCTCTTTTGCACAGATCCAGGTTTTGGACAGCAGCAGTAGCGCGGGAGCCAGCCTTCAGTCCAGTGAGACACTGAGGTAGCCTTGCAGGCGTTCGCAGGCCCGGCGTCTCCTCTATCTTTTATTTCCGTCTGTTATCTCATATATTCGAGACAAACAGTTTATATTTTCTTTCAAACGGTTGTATTTAGCACTCTTAGAAGCTCGTGAGTAATGTGACACCAGTTCTTGGGTAGAGGCATATGTTGATTCTCGCATTATTGTTCAGTTTTTCTTTAAATTTAAATCTTCCGCATATTTATTTAATTCCGTTGCTTTCATGCTATCGCCGATAATTGTTAAAAGAAGTAATTGTTAACTATGTAAACAGTTAAGGATTGGCTTGCCTAGCTCTCATTAGTAGGCGCCATCACGACTCCCGAGGGTGGGAAATCCGGGTCGTGACAAAGAAGTTCATCTACAAACGCTTGTATAAAAGTGTAAAATAGTGTATAAGATATGTTTATACATTCATATACACTATTTATACAAGATTGTACATAATTATACAAAAAACTGTCTTCGTCTTCTTCCTTGCGTCTTTTCTAAAATTTAATTCAAATCTTGCTCAAATCTACTCCAAATCACTTCAAATTTAAATTTTGAACTCCTTTTGATATTTTCAATCAATTGGAGCAACATTCAATCCAAACAACTAAGAAACTCAAAAAATTCTATTTTCGAAAGCAAAGTTTTGAATGACCTTCAATGGCGAACTTCTACTCTTCAATTTTCTTACATAGTAACCAGGTGACACATGTAAGAAGCAGCAATGGCGGACGGCCCCTTGAAGCATATGCAGAAGATGTGAGAAGAAGAGAAAGTGAAAGCAATGTTTGTGAGAACACAGATTTAACTCTATAACTTTTAGAAGCAATGGTTATAAGAACATAGATTTTGAATTTGCTAGTGCTTTTAAAATATGTACAATGTGGGCTAGGTTGGGTAAAACTTAAAAAAGGGATCATTTTTTTATTATGGTGTGAAGTCATGTGTATTTTCTTGTAATTCTTTCTATCTATTATCTATTATCTATTATCTATAATAAAAGGAGAGGCATAAACATCATATCAAGACAAGTGGCTTAACCACAAAAAGCTACGTGCCATATTGAGACAAAACAAACCAACTTTCTAACTAAAAAATCTTCTTAATCTTAAATTTTGAATTAATTAATTGTTTACTGTAGAAGTTTAAATTAGTTTCAAACCTATTATATAGAGTAATAGATTCCAGTTCTTACAACTACTAATTGCGATTTCTCCTAAAAAATGTAGTTGTTCCTACTGCCGCAGATAATCTAATAATTTTAAAAATTAAAAATCTAATACGTAAGAAGTTTAAAAAGGTAGTTCCTATCTTAAAATTTTGGCCAAATATACTAAAAAATATATAAATAGAAAAATCGCTTCCCCTATATACTTGAAGAACAAATTGATACATATCAAAAGAGGGAACAGTTACGCCATTTCTAAGTTTTTTTATAGTTATTAGAGATTGATGTTATACACGGTAAATTTCATACCATATTAGAAGCTAAATATATTTCAAATGAAAATAATAAATTCATATTTACGTGGTAATTCCCCATTTTTAGCTTCACTAACAATGTATTTTCATGGTAATTTGCTATATTTATTAGCTTCGTTGAAGTAGAAAATTATATATAAAGTCGATCGATCGATCACGCCAATTGAATTGATGATATGTTATGCCATTTTGGAAGGAAAATGATGATAATATATGTTTATTACTCCTATATGTTTTATCTTTTCAGTTATTGCAGAAGCTACATGTACCAACATTAATCACCATAAAAGTGATTATCTCACTTTTATTTTTACTATGGATTATTGTAGTTCAAAATTGACTGCAAGCTACAAAGCGAAAAGGTCGGCCATATTTCATGCGCATTGACAAAAAAATGTCAATATTAGTTTATTTTTTTATGAATAAATATGAATTTGTCATTAATAGTGATTTTCTTACCGTAATAAGGTTATTTACTTCAATAATAGATAACTAATGGAGTAGTAGTTATATATATGAAATAAAATAACGGGATTAATGAACAATATCTGTCAAGTGAACAGTAAAAGAAATTGCTTAAAATAGATAATTTACGGTTCAAACGACGGATATATCGAGCACTTGTGTCGTCACCTTTTATTTTCAATGGAAGAGTTTGACAGTTGTCCATCTATGGCTGCAAGACACAAGAAGTGTAAAGGCGTATTAGTTAAAAATATTCCATGCTCAAATCGTTTCAATATGCAACACGACAATTTAATTTCTAATAATGCTTTACTGAGTTGTTCAATTGTGCTTTATTAAGAAGTCACATTTTAATTGTTAGGACAAAACTAAATTTTTATTTTTCCTGTAATGCTAGGTTACTAATTACTCCAACTATATTGACGTAACATTATTGCCATGCCAAGTGTGTCTTAAAGTTATATTGATGGGAGGACAAAGAGATACCAAAGTTTACTCATTTTAGATTTTTTTTTGGTAAATAAAGACTTTTAATTGAAAACATAGTACTTAATAGTCATTACAATAAGAGATTTGCCTAGTCCACAAGGTGCTTATTCCATCTCTATCAAAAACTGAAATAGCAAAAACAGGGGGATAATAATATAGCATTAAATTAGCAACAGAGTCCAAGCTGCATCCATTCTTGTCTAATGTATCCGCTACTCTTTTAGTTTCTCTGAATGCATGCTTCAAAGTTGGTGTACCCGCCTCATATAATAGGAAACTGCAGCCATCAATAATATTTTGATAAAGACAGTTATCATTATTATTTATCAAGTTGATTAGTTCCTGACAATCCGTTTCAATAACTAGAAGGGTTAGTCTTTTTTGGATGGCTAGTTTTAGACCATGTAGTAGAGACATAGCTTCCATTTGAATATTGGTAGCATGAACAAAGCCCATGTTGAATCCTAGTATTTAATTGCCATTACTATCCCTGAATATTCCTCCTATTCCTCCCCTTCCTGGGTTTTCTAGGCAAGAACCATCAATGTTTAGTTTAAAGAGCCTCGTGGTAGGGGGTTCCCATTTTATATGGATGATCTTTTTTGGGATATTGGAGGAGCTCCATTTTCCCAGGAAGAGGAATTCCCGGGCACTATTGGTTGCTAGGCTAATGTTGGGATAAGAGTTATTCCTTTGAAAGATCTTTCCATTTCTGGTGGTCCATATATACCAAAGGAGGAAGGATAGGAAGACTGGCCAGCTGATGTAGTGATTAAAGCATTTATTTAATTTTAGGTGGTGTTTTAGCCAGTTGAAAATGGTGAGCTCATTGTCCGATTGAGGATAGTTGTGTTTTATGTGGCATTGTCCCCATATTTCCCTTGAGTAGGTATATCTGAATAGCAAGTGTTTGATATCTTCTTTTTCCAATCCACAGATGTTGCACGTGTCAGAAGGACAGATATTGCGTTTTGCCAGAAGTGCGGCAGTTGGAATTCTGTTAAGAACGAGCAACCACATGAAGAATTTTAGTTTGTTTAGGGTATTGCTTTTCTAGATCCAATTAAAGTCTAGTTATTTTCTAATTTAATGTTGTCTTGGTTAGAAATGATAGCATAGGCCGCCTTGATGGAGAAGGAATTGTATCCTGAGGAATTCCATATAATTTTATCCCTACTTAGTTGGAATTGTTGAATGTAGGTACTGTGGATTTTTTGAGTTATGTCTTCCGGGAGTTCGAAAGATAATTTTGAGATGTTAAAATACCCATCTTGTATGATGGATTTTACATTCATATCCACTTCTTCTTTTTTGAGAGGCCCCTGGATAAGATTTCTGAGTGTGTCTCCGTGACTCATCTACTGGTTGTCCCAAATCTTGATATTCTCTCCATTTCCTATGAGCCATTTGGTGCCTTTATCACAGACCTTAATTCCATTGCATATATTTTTTCAAATGTGGGATGCTGAAGGCCTGGGGTTGAACATGTTGTTTGGATTGGTTCTACTTTCATATTTGTTACGCAGCACTTGGACCCATAGGGCCTCCTTGTTGCTAAAATATCTCCCCTTGTTACTAAAATATCTCCCAGCCAAGCTAGTACTGAAAGCATCATTTTGCATTGGGTTTTATATAGCCCTAAGCCTCCCTTGCTTTTTCGCTTGGTGACTTTATTCCAATTTAGGAGATGGCATTTTCTTTTTTTCTCCGTACTTTCCCAAAAAAGTTTCGTTGTATGGAGTCAATCTTATTTAGGAAAGCTTTTGGGAAGTTGAATATTTGCATAGCATGATTAAGAATGGTTGCAAGGGTTGCTTTAATGAGGGTGATTCTTCCTGCTAGATTTAGGAAGTGAGTTTTTCAGCCCTTTAGCCTGTTGTTGAGTCTATCAATAATGAATTGGAAATCTTTTTTGGAAAGTCTTGAGTTTGTCATAGGGAACCCCAGGTATTTCCCCACTGAAGCTGAGGTTTTAATGTTGAGACAATTGCTAAACAAGGATTGTTTGTCAGGCGGTGTATTTGTTTAGAAAATTATCCTGGATTTGTTGAAATTTATGGATTAGCCAGAGAAGGTGCAGAATTTGCTGAGAGTATATATGAGTGAATCACAACTTTTCTGATTAGCCTCCATCATAAGGATGAGATCATCAGCAAAGAATATGTGGGATAGTTGGGGGCCATTTTTTGATAGGACTATAGGGTCCTATCTACAACAGTCTATTTCCTGGTTGATGAGTCTAGATAGCATTTCCATGCATATTATGAATAAATAGGGAGACATGGGAGTCCCTTTGCTTAATGCCTCTAGTGAGATTAAAGAAATTAATTTTTGATCCGTTAATGAGTATGGAGGTGGAGGTGGAGGAAATAAAGGACATTATTAGGTCAATGAGGTCGTTTGGGAAATTTAGAGATTTTAGGGAGAATATGATAAAAGATCATTCTAACTTATCGAAAGCTTTTTCTAAGTCAACTTTTACCATGATTTTTCCTTTCCCCCCCTTAGAATTATTAAAGAAATTTTGAACTTCATGAACTATTGTGGCATTGTCTGAGGCCCTTCTCCCTTTTATGAAGCTAGTTTGGGTTGGATGAATGATTTTATTGAGAAGGGGTTTGATTATATTCACTATAATTTTTGTAACAATTTTATAGGCAGTGTTACAAAAGTTGATGGGCCTATATTGCTTTAAGGACTCAGCAATCTGGTTCTTTGTGACTAGGCAAATGAAGGTGCTATTCATATCTTCAGTCATTTTCTTATTCTTAAAGGAATTTTTACAGAAGTTGATTAGAAGGTTATTTTTTTCTCCCCATAATTTTTGGTAAAAGAAAAAGTGTAGCCCGTCCGGACTAGGTGCCTTTAGAGGCTTAAAGGAGAATAATTCTTCCTTAATTCACCCTCAGCGGGTTCTCCGATGAGAAGAGCATGTTCATGAGGGCTAATTGAGGCATGTGCAGGCATGTAGAGGTTGTTCTTATGAGAGATAGTATTCTCCGTAGTGTATAAGTTCTTGTAAAAATTCGTTATGATGGAGTTTAGTTCCTTAGGGATATGGAACCAACTTCCCGCCTCATCTCTGAGGCTAAAGATCCTATTCTTCCTTTTTCTTTGCATGGTTGTGAGGTGGAAAATTTTTGTGTTAGCATCTCTTTCTTGTATCCAGTGAATTCTTGATTTTAATTTCCAGAATTCTTCCTCAAGTTTGAGAATTTTTTGGTATTCTTCTATGAGCTCACATTCTAGGTTAGATAAAAAGCCACTAGTCATGTACTTAGGGAATTTTTGAATTCCGTCTTACCTAGCAAGGATTTCATTTTTTTTTGAATATGTTTCCGAAAGCATCTTCATTCCAGGAAATGTCCTTGTTAGTGAAGTTATCAATAGCATCCGATATAATTAGCTGGTTGGTCCAACAATCCTTCACTAGCTCCTTAAAAGTGGGGTGGGATAGCCACATAGTTTCTAGTCCAAAAATATTGTTATTTCAACTAGGTCTTTTGATAAGTTCTAGTTGGATGGGGCAATGGTCAGAGTGAGTTCTTGTTAGATATTTTACGCAAGCCTCTTGAAATATATTGATCCATTCTCCGTTGGCTACGAATCTATCTAGTGTTTCCATGATGAAGGTGTTCTTATTCTTTTTCCTTTTGTTAGTTCAGATGTACCTAGCACCTTTAAAACCTAGGTCTAGTAGCTTGCAACAGTCGAGGCAATCAATAAACCTAGAAATTTTGTTATTGTTAATGGGTAACCCCCAAATTTCTCAGTACACTACAACAAAAAGGTTGTTTAGTGGCAATACAAAATGGTTTTAGCGGCAATAACAATAGCCGCTATATCTTTTACAGGCCATTGGTTTTTAGCTGCTAATGTTGGGGTCGCTAGAGCCTTTAGCGGCTATTGTCACAAAAGCTGGTAAAAGGTATGGTTTATTGCCACTAAAGATTATTATCTTTAACGACAATTGTTTGCGGCAATTATAATGGCTGATAAATCTAATCCATAACGGCTACTTATACTACTTTAGCAACCATTTTTTATAGCTGCTAAATTCAAAATAATTGCCGCTAAAAGTTCACATCATTAACGACAATTATTATGGCTACTAAATCCAATCCTTAATGGCTAATTATTCTCCTTTAGCATCCATTTTTATAGCCCCTAAATTCAAAATAATTGCCGCTAAATGTTCGCATCTTTAACGACAATTATTTTGTGGCAATTAAAATGGCCATAGTATCCCTTCTGAAAACATATTAGTTTGCCATTTTAGTGGCTAATATATTTAACTAAATTGCCGCTAAAAGTCAATAATTTTAACGGCAATTGTTTTACAGCAATTATAACAGATACAATATCCCTTGTAAAATATCTTAATTTTCCCATTTATCGTCCATTTATATAGCTGGTATATCCAACTAAATTAACGCTAAAAATCACAAGCGCTAATAGCAATATTGTAGCCACCATTAATAATAGTTAGTACATTTATCCAAAATATGACCCAAATAAGAAAATATATTAATATTAATTTAAAAAAACATAATATATCTCATTAAATATTAACAAATTAAAGGAAGCACCAATCAAAAATATTGATGTCACAATAACTAAACTTATATTGTTTGAACTAAATAGCTAATGTCATTATATAACTAATCCAGACGAATGATGGTCTTCAAATGATTTTCGCAACTTTTCATCATTATGAAATCTTCCACCTGCTGAATTATCGAGCATCAAACTGTATGACCTGAAATTATAAAATAATTGTATCAGAAGATAAAATACAATGTGGAAAAAATATCTTCAAAATTCCATCACTGTCACGATTCATAAACAGAAAAAATATTGCTATTAACAGAAAAACAACCATCAAGTAGAATAACCACAAAATGTAGAAAATTTCAGCTGAAAACAGTCAACAAAAACTGCAGAAATTACTGAAACAGTGCGGATATCAGTAATAGGAATAATACAGATTTTATTTGCTCTAATGCTAGTCCAAAGCTTCAGGTTTTAGCATCTCACAGATGTAGAAACAATCCTGAATTCACAGTCCAAACTGTGCAGGTTTTGCTACTCAAACACTCCTCAAAATTGAGGTAATTAGGTTGTCAATTGATGCTATAAAACGCGCAGCTGATGTCCCTCAGAAAAATCCTGGTGTTATTGATGATGATGTAAAACGCGCAGCTGATGTCCCTGCTGCTACAGCTTTGGCAAGGCTTCATATGGATGTGAATACACCTTTACAAACTAATACTAAGGATGGTAGGGGTATGGACGCAGCTGGTGATTGTCACAACCCGGATTTTCCACCCTCGGGAGTCGTGATGGCGTCTACTAATGAGAGCTAGCCAAGCCAATCCTTAACTACTTACTTCATTATCAAATTACTTTTTTTTAACAAATATAGGCGATAACAGGAAAAAAACTACGGAACTTTAAATAATTAAGCGAAAGATAACAATTAAACATCTGAAATCTGCGTCTATTACAATTACTTAAGTTTCAACCACCCAAAACCTGGTGTCACAGTGTCATAGACGGTCTAAGATTTACTACATAAAAAGTCTAAAGAAATAATAATAAACTGTTTCTGAATGTAAGGAAAATGAAACAGGATAGTAGGGATAAAGGGAGACGTCATGGCCTGCGGATGCCTGCAAGTCTACCTTGGATCTTCGTGTGGACTGAAGGTAACCTCCACACTACGGTCCAAAAGCTGCTCCGGGATCTGCACATAGTGCAAAGTGTAGTATCGGTACAACCAATCCCATACTCTGGTAAGTGTCTAGCCTAACCTCGGTGAAGTAGTGATGAGGCTAGGACCAGACTACCAAATAACCTGTGCAGATCAAATACATATACACCGGAAAGAAATACAGAAATAACCAGTCAATATGGGAGGGGAAACATGCTGTGGGGGAGATAACCATTTCGAATAGAAAGACATCAAGTAATGAAAGAAACAATATAATTCGGATATCAACAATGAATCAGAAATCAACAAATGCACGACATCACCCTTCGTGCTTTTACTCTCGTCCTCACCAAAGCAATCATATAATAAAAATGTGCATGGCATCATCCTTCATGCTTTTACTCTCTTTCCTCACCATATAATCAATAAAATCAGCACGAAATGGTACATCGTGTGGCACGACATCACCTTCGTGCTTTACACTCTTTCCTCACAATAATAAACGACATCACCCTTCGTGCTTTACACTCTTTCCTCACAAAACAACAATGCACGACATCGCCCTTTGTGCTTTAACTCTCTTCCTCACCCAAACAACAATCACAAACAATAGGTTAAGGAAATAAAGAAAATTTGCAATAAGAATCCCGACAAGGGAACAACAAGTCAACAATTAAATCCGGCAAGGGAACAACATCAATAACATCCACATCCCGACAAGGGAGATAACAAATAAATCAACAATAGCCCGGCAAGGGTGACAACATAATGAGCTCTTCTCTTTCTCACTTTTACTTCACAACTCGAGCCAATGGTCTAGAGGTTCAATTATCACTTATACCTTCACAATTCATTTCACAACTCGAGCCAATGCTCTAAAAGTTCAATTGTCACTTATACTTTCACAATTCGTTATACAACTTGAGCCAACGCTCCTCAATGTTCATAGGTCACAATTCTTTCCACAAACTTTATACAACAATTAGAAACCATCACCAAGGCATGAAAGATACAACAAAGTCATGATAATCGCAACATAAAGACTCACGGGCATGCTAGACACCAACGTATAGATACTCGTCACGATGCCTATACGTCGTACTCAACAATTACCACATAGCAAGTACGACTCAACTCCTAATACCTCAAGCTAAGGTTAGACCAACCACTTACCTCAATGCCACGAACACAATTCACTATTCAATTATAGCTTTACCCCTTGATTCCACAACCAATTCTCTCATATCTAGTCACAAGTAACTTAATTACATCAATAAACGCTAAATGAATCAATTTGAATGCATGAAAATGAATTTTCCAAAGTTTTACCCAAAAAGTCAAAAATCGCCCCAGGGCCCATATGGTAGAAACCCAAGGTTTGAACCAAAACCCGTTTACCCATTCCCCTACGAACTCACATGTATAATTTGTTTAGAAATCGGACCTCAAATCGCGGTCCAAATCCCCAATTTTTTAAAAAACCTAGGTTCTACCCAAAACACCCAATTTCCCCCATAAAAATCATTGATTTTGAGTTGAAATCATGTTAATAGATGTTAAGGAGTGAAGAAAATGGGTTAGAAATCACTTACCAACGTTTTGGAGAAGAAAGATTGTTTAAAAAATCGCCTCTTATGTTTTTGGGGTTTTGAAAAATGAAAAATAACTGAAATTCCCGTCTAAATATACTCCTCTCAGACTCCTTGTGCGGACCACACAAAATCAACTGCGGCCGCACAGCCTCTCAGACTCACTGTGCGGACCACACAAAATCAACTGCGGCCGCATAGTCACCAGTGAACCTATGCGGACCGCACAAGATCCACTGCGGTCTCACAGCCACCAATGCGGACAACACAAAACCAATGCGGAACGCACTAGCAGGTTCAGAGAGCTGTAGTTTTCTGAACCTTCAATAGCCATGTTTAAGCCTAAGATACCCCGGAACCTACCCGAAACTCACCCGAGCCCTCGGGGCTCCAAACCAAATATTAACACAACCTCAAAAACATCCCACGGACTTATTCGTACGATCACATCATCAAAATAACATGTAAAATCATGAATTAAACCTCAAAACTCAACATTTTCATCAAGAACTCTCAAAGTTCATAACTCTCCAACCGGAAGTCTAACTCACGTCAAATAAACTTCGTTTTTCACCAAACTATACAGTTATCTTTCAAATATTATAACAAGTTTGTACAGGGCTCCGGAACCAAAATACGGGCCTGATAACAATGGTTTCAAACATTAATTCTTTTCTTTATTTCTTAGATAATTCAGTAAAATAATTTCTTTCAAAAATTAATTTCTAAGGCTTGGGACCTCGGAATTCATTTCCGGGCATACATCCAAGTCCCATATTTTATTGCGGACCTCTCGGAATCGTCGGACCATAGATCCGGGTCTGTTTGCTCAAAATATTGACCAAAGTCAACCATAATCAAGTTTTTAACTTTAAAATTTCTATTTCTCATATTTTCACATAGAAGGCTTTCCGGATATAGGTCTGGACCACGCATGTAAATCAAGGTGGGGTAAAAGGAGGTTTTTTAGGCCTCGGAACACTGAATTCACTTGCAACACAAGTGATGACCTTTTGGGTCATCACATTCTCCACCTCTAAAACAATCGTTCGTCCTCGAACGGACATAAGAAGGAATTACCTGTGTCGGGAAAAAGATGGGGATAATAGCTCCGTATATCGGACTCTGACTCCCAGGTCGATGCCTCAGCGGGCTTACCTCTCCACTGAACACGAACAAAAGGAAAACTCTTCAATCTCAACTAACAAACCTGCTGGTAGAATAGCTACCGGCTCCTCCTCATAAGACAAGTCCTTGTCTGACTAGACAGTGATGAAATCTAACACGTGGGATGGATCGCCGTGATACTTCCGAAGCAGGGACACATGAAACACTGGATGCACGACTGACAAGCTCGGCGGCAATGCAAGTCTATAAGCCACCTCTCCCACTCGATCAAGAATCTCAAATGGGCCAATGAACCTAGGGCTAAGCTTGTCCTTCTTCCCAAATCTTATCACGCCCTTCATAGGCGACACTCAAAACAATACTCGCTCACCGACCATAAATGCCAAATCACGAACCTTGCGGTCGGCATAGCTCTTTTGCCTGGACTGAGCTATACGAAGCCTATCCTGAATAATCCAGACCTTGTCCAAGGCCTCCTGAACCAGATCCGTACCCTACAACCGAGCCTCTCCCGGCTCAAACCATCCAACCGGGGACCGACACCGCCTACCATATAAAGCCTTATAAGGAGCCATCTGGATACTTGACTGGTAGCTGTTGTTGTAGGCAAACTCTGCTAAAGGAAAAAACTGATCCCATGAGCCTCCAAAGTCAATGACACAATCTCGTAGCATATCCTCCAAAATCTGAATAGTCCGCTCGGACTGCCCGTCTGTCTGAGGATGAAACGTTGTGCTCAACTCAACCCATGTGCCAAACTCTCGCTGAATTGCTCTATAGAAATGGGAGGTAAATTGCGTACCTCGATCCGAGATGATAGACTCGAGCACACCATGAAGACGAACAATCTCCCAGATATAGATCTCAGCTAACCTCTCGAAAGAGTAGGATATTGCCACAGGAATGAAATGCACTGACTTGGTCAGCCTATCAACAATAACCCACACTATATCAAACTTCCTATGAGTCCCTGGGAGATCAACAACGAAGTCCATAGTGATACGCTCTCATTTCCACTCAGGAATCTCAATCTTTTGAAATGAACCACCAGGCCTCTGATGCTCGTACTTAACCTGCTAACAATTCAAACACCGAGCCATATATGCAATGATATCCTTCTTCATTCTCCGCCACCAGTAATGCTACCGCAAATCCTGATACATCTTCTCGGTACCCAGATAAATAGAGTACCGGGAGCTATGGGCCTCCTCTAAAATAAACTCTCAAAGCCCATCCACATTAGGCAACTCGTCCCTGCAATCTCAAAACTCCATCATCACCTAAGGTAACTTGCTTGGCACCTCCGTGCTGCACTGTGTCTCTAAGGACACACAAATGGGGATCATCTTACTATCGATCTCGGATACGTTCCAATAATGAGGAGCGAGCAACTGTGCAAGATAACACACGGCTAGGCTCAGAAACATCCAACCTCACAAACTGATTGGCCAAAGCCTGAACATCCAAAGCAAGCGGTCTCTCACCGACTAGAATATAAGCAAGACTGCCCATATTGGCTGACTTCCTACTCAAAGCATCAGCCACCACATTGGCCTTCCCCGGATGATATAAGATAGTGATATCAGAATCTTTTAACAACTCCAACCACCTCCTCTGCCTCAAATTCAACTCTTTTTGCTTGAACAAATACTAAAGACTCTTGTGATCCGTGAACACCTCACATGCCACGCCATACAGATAATGCCTCAAAATCTTCAATGCGTGAACAATGGATACCAACTCCAAATCATGAACCGGATAGTTCTTCACATGAATCTTCAACTGCCGCAAAACATAGGTAATGACCTTGCCACCCTGCATCAACACTGCACAAAGCCCAATATGAGATGCATCACAATAAACTGTATAAGGCCCTTAACCTGTGGGAAAAACCAACACTGGTGCCGTAGTCAGAGCTATCTTGAGCTTCTGAAGCTCGCCTTACACTCGTCCGACCATCTAAACTAGGCACCCTTTTGGGTCAAGCTGGTCATTAGGGCTGCGATAGATGAGAACCCTTCCACGAACCGACGATAGTAGCCTGCCAATCCTAAGAAACTCCGAATCTCTGTAGCTGATGCTGGTCTAGGCCAGTTCTTGACTACCTCAAACTTCTTCGGATCAACCTGAATACCCTCTGCTGATACAACATGACCCAGAAATGCAACTGAACTCAACCAGAACTCACACTTCGAGAATTTAGCATATAACTGACTATCCCTCAAGGTCTGGAGAACCACTCTAAGATGTTGCTCGTGCTCCTCCCGGCTACGGGAATATATCAAAATATCATCAATGAAGTCTATCACGAATGAATCCAGTAAGGCCTGAACACTCGGTTCATCAAATCCATAAAAGCTGATGGGGCATTCGTCAACCTAAATGACATCACCAAGAACTCATAATGCCCGTACCGAGTGTAGAAAGCTGTCTTAGGAATATCAAATGCCGTAATCCTCAACTGATGGTAGCCAGCTGTCAAGTCAATCTTCGAAAATACCTTGGCAGCCTGAAGCTGATCAAACAAATCATCAATCCTCGGCAATGGATACTTATTCTTGATTGTAACTTTGTTCAACTACCGGTAATCAATACACATCCTCATCGATCCATCCTTCTTCTTAACAAACAACACCGACGCACCCCAAGGCGAAACACTAGGCCTAATGAAACCTTTTTCAAGCAAGTCTTGCTTCTGCTCCTTCAACTCTTTCAACTCAGGCGGGGCCATACGATACGGTGGATAGAAATGGGCTGTGTGCTCGGAGCCAAATCAATGCAAAAGTCAATGTCCCTTTCGGGTGGCATACCCGGCAGGTTTGAAGGGAAAACCTCAGGAAACTCACGAACAACGAGCACAGAATCAATAGAAGGGACCTCATCACTAGAATTACGAACATATGCCAAATAGGCCAAACACCCCTTCTCGACCATACACTGAGCCTTCACATATGAGATAACACTGTGGGTAGGATGACCAGGAGTCCCTCTCCACTCTAAACGAGGCAAACCCGATAAAGCTAAGGTCACAGTCTTGGCATGACAGTCCAAGATATCATGGTAAGGTGATAATCAGTCCATCCCTAATATGACATCGAAATCAACCATGTCCAGAAGAAGCAAATCTACAAGAGTCTCAAGACCCCTAATCACAACTATACTGAACGATGGACTCGATCTACCACAATAGAATCACCCACCAGTGTAGACACATAAATAGGAGCACTCAAACAATCACTAGGCATGACCAGATACAGTGTAAAATAAGATGACACATATGAGTATGTAGACCCTAGATCAAATAACACTAAAGCATCTCTATCACAAACCAGAACCGTACTTGTAATAACTGCATCTGAAGCCTCGGCCTTGGGCCTGGATAGAAGAACATAACATTAGGGCTGGGCCCCACCACCCTGAACTACATCTCTGGGATGACCTGCTGCTGGCTGGGCTTTACCTCTAACGGCCTGAGCTCCACCTCTAGCACCTCTACCCCTACCTCTAGCTGGCTGGGAGGGCTGTGAGACACCTGGTGCCTGAACCATGGCACAGGAACCCTGATGCTGAGAGCTACTCAGTGCTCGAGGGAAAAACCTAGCAATGTGACCCATATCACCACAAGTGTAGCAAGCCCTCGGCTGCTGAGACTATTGGCCCTGACGACCTGAATGACCACCTCGAAAACTCTGGAGCGGCGGTGCACTGATAGGAGCTGGTGGTGCACTATAGGACTGCTGATCAGAATACTACATCTGAGGACCACAGCTACCTGAAGCACCGTGAGAAACCTGAAGTGCTGACTGAAAAGGCCTAGGAGGATGGCCTCTACCATATGAATCCTTACCTCTAGACGAGGTACCACTGAATCGGCCTGATGATGGGGCCTCTTTTCTGACCCATGACCACCTCCCTATGACAGAACCATCTCCACTCTACGGGTCACATTGGCCGCCTCTTGAAAAGTAATCTCACTCCTAGCCTCCCTAGCCATCTGAAGGCGAATCGGCTGAATAAGACCGTCAATAAACCTCCTCACCATCTCTCTCTTGGTGGGAAGTATGACAAGGGCATGACGAGCCAAGTCGATGAACCTAGTCTCATACTAGGTAACAGTCATGGAACCTTGCTGGAGATGCTCAAACTGCCACTGATAGGCCTCTCTCTAAGTAATGGGGAGAAACTTCTCCAGAAATAGCTGTGCAAACTGCTCCCAAGTCAAGGCTGACGATCTAGCTGGTCTAGCCAAGAAATAATCTCTCCACCAAGTCTTGGCGGATCCAGATAAACGAAAAGTAGCAAAATCAACCCTATTGGTCTCAACTATCCCCATGTTCCTAAGAACCTCGTGACAGCTGTCTAGATAATCCTAGGGATCCTCAGTAGATGCACCGTTGAAAGTAGTAGTGAAGAGCTTGGTGAACCTATCCAACCTCCACAAAGCATCAACAGACATAGCTACTCCATTACCGGTTGAGCTACCACACTCGGCTGAACTGCTCCAACTGGCTAAACTGCTGGAGTCTGAATCTGGGGAGCTACCTGCTCTAGAGTGCGAGTAGCAGGAGTTTGGGCTCCTCCTCCAGCCTGAGAGATGGCTGGTGCTACAGGAAGCAAGCCTGCCCGGGTGACACTCTCCATGAGGCCTACTAGACGGACCAGAGCATCCTGAAGAACTGGGGTAGCAACAAACCCCTTTGGGACCTGAGCTGGGCCCACCAAATCTGTTGGGGCCGGAACCTCCTCATCAAAATCAACCTGAGGCTCCGCCACTGGTGCTGCTGCTCGGGGTTGAGCTCTGCCCCTACCTCGGCCTCTAGCATGGCCTCGGCCTCGCCCTCTAGCATGGCCTCTGCCTCACCCTCTAGCATGGCCTCGGCCTCTCCCTCTAGCATGGCCTCGGCCTCGCCCTCTGCCCCTTGTGGGAGCTGCTGCTGGGGGCTTGGGCTACTGGTCAATGGATGAGGAATCATGTGTTCTCGCCATCTACGAAAGAACAGAGTAGAAATTCAATTAGCATTGAGAAACCAAATGGCACAATATGAGAGAATAAATGTGAAGTTGTTCCTAACTTTGTAACCTCTGGGGGATAAATACAGACATCTCCGTACCGATCCCTCAGACTCTACTAAGCTTATCTATGAACTGTGAGACCCATTTAACCTAGAGCTCTGATACCAACTTGTCACGAACCGGATTTCCCACCCTCGGGAGTCGTGATGGCGCCTACTAATGAGAGCTAGGCAATCCAATCCTTAACTACTTCTGCGGAGCTTTAAATAATTAAGTGGAAGATAACAATTAAACATCTGAATTCTGCATCTATTACAATTACTTAAGTCTCAACCACCTAAAACCTAGTGTCATAGTGTTACAAACGGTCTAAGATTTACTATATATAAAGTCTAAATAAATAATAATACACTGTTTCTGAATGTAAGGAAAATGAAACAGGATGTAGGGATAAAGGGAGATGCCAGGGCCTGCGGACGCCTGCAAGTCTACCTTGGATCTCCGCGTGGACTGAAGGTAACCTCCATACTACGGTCCAAAAGCTGCTCCGAGATCTGCACATAGTGCAGAGTATAGTATCAACACAACCGACCCCATGTGCTGGTAAGTGTCTAGCCTAACCTCGGCGAAGTAGTGACGAGGCTAGGACCAGACTACCAAATAACCTATGCAGTTCAAATACATATACATCAGAAAAAAATACAGAAATAACCAGTCAATATGGGAGGGGAAGCATGTTGTGGGGGAGATAACCATTTCGAATAGAAGGACATCAAGTAATGAAAGAAACAATATAATTTGGATATCAACAAAGAATCAGAAATCAACAAATGCACGACATCACCCGTCGTGCTTTTACTCTCGTCCTCACCAAAGCAATCATATAATAAAAATGTACACAACATCACCCTTCGTGCTTTTACTCTCTTTTCTCACCATATAATCAATAAAATCAGCACGGAATGGTACATCGTGCGGCACAACATCACCCTTCGTGCTTTACACTCTTTCCTCACAATAATACACGACATCACCCTTCGTGCTTTACACTCTTTCCTCATAAAACAACCATGCACGATATCACCCTTCGTGCTTTAACTCTCTTCCTCACCCAAACAACAATCATAAACAATAGGGCAAGGAAATAAAGAAAATTTGCAATAAGAATCCCGACAAGGGAACAACAAGTCAACAATTAAATCTCGGCAAGGGAACAACATCAATAACATCCACATCCCGGCAAGGGAGATAACAAATAAATCAACAATAGCCCGGCAAGGGTGACAACATAATGATCTCTTATCTTTCTCACTTTTACTTCATAATTAACTTCACAACTCGAGCCAATGCTCTATAGGTTCAATTATCACTTATACCTTTACAATTCATTTCACAACTCGAGCCAATGCTCTAAAAGTTCAATTGTCACTTTTACTTTCACAATTCGTTATACAACTTGAGCCAACGCTCCTCAATGTTCATAGGTCATAATTCTTTCCCCAAACTTTATACAACAATTAGAAACCATCACCAAGGCATGAAAGATATAACAAAGTCATGATAATCGCAATATAAAGACTTACGGGCATGCTAGACACCAACGTATAGATACTCGTCACCATGCCTATACGTCGTACTCAACAATTACCACATAGCAAGTAAGACTCAACTCCTAATACCTCAAGCTAAGGTTAGACCAAACACTTACCTCGATACCACGAACACAATTCACGATTCAATTATAGCTTTACCCCTTGATTCCACCACCAATTCTCTCGTATCTAGTCACAAGTTACTTAATTACATCAATAAACGCTAAATGAATCAATTTGAATGCATGAAAATAAATTTTCCAAAGTTTTACCCAAAAAGTCAAAAAACGCCCCGGGCCCACATGGTCAAAACCCGAGGTTCGAACCAAAACTCGTTTACCCATTCCTCCCACGAACTCAAATGTATAATTTGTTTTGAAATCGAACCTCAAATCGAGGTCCAAATCCCCAATTTTAAAAAAACCTAGGTTCTACCCAAAACACCCAATTTTCCCTATGAAAATCATTGATTTTGAGTTGAAATCATGTTAAAATATGTTAAGGAGTGAAGAAAATGAGTTAAAATCATTTACCAACGTTTTGGAGAAGAAAGGTTGTTTGAAAAATCGCCTATTATGTTTTTGGGGTTTTGAAAAATGAAAAATAACCGAAAATCCCGTCTAAATAAACTCCTCTCAGACTCCCTGTGCGGACCGCACAAAATCAACTGCGGCCTCACAACCTCTCAGACTCACTGTGCGGACCGCACTAGTGAACCTGTGCAGACCGCACAAGATGAATTGCGGCCGCACAACCACCAGTGTGGACCGCACTAGCAGGTTCAGAGAGCTGCAATTTTTTGAACCTCCAATAGCCATGTTTAAGCCTAAGACACCCCGGAACCTACCCGAAACTCACCCGAGCCCTCGGGGCTCCAAACCAAATATTAACACAACCTCAAAAACATCCCACAGACTTATTCGTACGATCACATCATCAAAATAACATGTAAAATCATGAATTAAACCTCAAAACTCAACATTTTCATCAAGAACTCTCAAAGTTCATAACTCTCCAACCGGAAGTCTAACTCACGTCAAATAAACTTCGTTTTTCACCAAACTATACAGTTATCTTTCAAATACTATAACAAGTTTGTACCAGGCTCCAGAACCAAAATACGGGCCCGATAAAAATGGTTTCAAACATTAATTCTTTTCTTTATTTCTTAGATAATCAAGTAAAATAATTTCTTTCAAAAATTAATTTCTAAGGCTTGGGACCTCAGAATTCATTTTCGGGCATACGTCCAAGTCCCATATTTTATTGCGGACCTCTCGGAATCGTCAGACCATAGATCCGGGTCTGTTTGCTCAAAATATTGACCAAAGTCAACCATAATCAAGTTTTTAACTTTAAAATTTCTATTTCTCATATTTTCACATAGAAGGCTTTTCGGATATAGGTCCGGACCACACACGTAAATCAAGGTGGGGTAAAAGGAGGTTTTTAGGCCTCAGAACACTGAATTCACTTGTGATCGAGCTGCTGTTGAACCAGCTGATAAATCAGCAGTAGCAGTGCTAGGACTGGACAAAGCAGGAGAAGCACTAGTTGTTGCTACTATGAAGGCAACTGGTGATCGACCTACTGGTGCATAGAGAATCAATTACAGATGGTGTTTCATTGATACTGCTATTAACCGTCTTGATTAACAGTATACTTAACAGTCATGATTAACAGTATAGCTGGGAATTCTTCTACTTTAGCAAGGAAACAAGTAACTAAGTCTCCGACCAATTTGCTTAATAGAGTGAAACAAGAAAAGAAGCCAAGAAAAGTGATCAGAACAATGGGGTGAACAACCCTACACTTGATTGCATTCCAGAAACTGAAGGAAGTCCTAATGGTGCTACAGCTTCAGCGGTTAAGAAAGGTACAAGGGAGAAGTTCACTGAAAATGATAACAACAATGAAAATGATGCTGGAGGAACAAATAGTGCAGGGGAGATACAAAAAGAAAGGGAACTTAGTGCAGCAAAAAATGTCACTGTCTCTAACTCGTTAGAGACTTTGATGAATGAACAAGTTCTGGAGGATATTATGAAGAAAGGGCAACATGTTGATCGTGATGAAAGTTATAAAACTAGGAAATCTCCAGGCAGTGTAAAATAGTAGCAACAGTCCAAAAATCCTAGTGCGTGATCAGTAGCAATAGTCCAAGAAGTTATAAAATCACTGATGGAAAGTCAAGAAAGTTATAAAACTAGGCAATCTGGACTACGGAAGAACATCATTGATGCTAAGTATGGGCAACATAATCACTGGTGTAAAGCCAGTCAGATTAATAGACCTCATACTTCCATCAACAGACACTCTCTTTTAGAACTTCACGTACAAGCTAGATTTGGGGAATCTTTAACGCATATAGTTTAGCGACAGAAACTGGTAGAAAATGTAAAGTCAGCTTCTAGTTCACTAAGGTTTGTAGCTCTGCTACAGTAAAGCATTGTTGTTTGATGCATTACTGTTACTGTCTATGCTACTATTTTAAAAATCTCCTTTTCATATTTCTCAATGGTTCAACATCCATCCATTCCTACAGCTCTGGTTCTTCCCCCTTGACATACAAATATATGAACTTACCATCCTGCAGATACTAGACACTCGACACTTTGGCCACTTCCAGAATCCATTTTTTATGGTCCAGCTTCCAAAACTCCGAACACTTAAATAGGGAGAAGCAGCTATAATATCACAAGACTAACCACAAGGGTCTATTTAGACTCCAACACTGACTCTTCTTATCATCAGTTTCCCAAATGATAGAACACTACTCATGATCAAAGGCTTATGTGAGGAAAATTACAGGAAGAGAGCAAAGAGAACTATCAAAAATTATCACAACCTTTGCGACATCAACATCAGTGAGAACAGTAAATATATAAAAGCAAGAAGAATCCATGAATCCAAGGTAAGCCCAAATACAACAAAAAATTAATAAAAATTGAAGGAGGAAAACTCAAACAATAGCGACAAAAGTACAAAGATGAGTAGTACCGTGAGAAAGTTGAGCATTTTCAGCAACACTAGGCATTCTTGATGTTTGTGGTACTCGTTCATGTCCACTATTGGCGTCGGGGATCTAATAAATATTAACATGTTAAATAACAATACTTTTATATGATTAGCATTTCATTTAAAATATCTAAAGTTTATGAAATGGAGTTACCTGTTCACCTAAGGTGTCATTGCTACTTTGAGGCATAGATGCATTAGGAGCATATTTGCGCATTAATTATCTAATTTGGAGTAATTCTGATTGCATATTCTCCTCATTTTATTTCATAATATTCATTTCTTTATTTTGTTTCTCCTTTAACTCGATTATCTGCTGTTCTAACCTTTGTATAACCTCATTAGAAGAATCATCTGCAACAATATTTCCTAAGGAAGACCTACTACCCCATAGAACAGAAGGAGTTGGACCAAGTCCTAAACCACGAACATACCCACTTTTTTTATTTTCCAACACTTGAGAATACACATCGCCTTCCCAAGCAATACTACGAGGAGGTTGCTCAGTAGATCTCTCACTATTGCTCATTCTTTCATTTATCATTTCCTGACCATAGAATAAACAATAAATCCACTTTGGAATTCATGAATAGGAAAAAATGCATATTGTTTGACAGTGTCATCAAACCAAAAAAAATAAAAATAAAGAATAAATCTTACGATTGTCTTGACAGAATCATCATCCATTGGCCTACCATCTTTATGTTTTTATGAGTTAATAGGAAAATTTCTGCTTGTGTAGGCTCTATCCCGTTTACAGCCTAATACAACAAAAATTATATCATATATGTTGTATGCATGATAAAAAAAATTTAAAATATTATAGTTTGTAGTATTCACAGGTTTACCTGCTCATTCATCAAGGTGGCAATACTTTTTGATCCTCCTGTGTGAGGCATCATTTGCTTGGCCCCTATTGTTTCTATTTGCTAGGGTACGTCTCTGTCATTGAAATATTAAAATGATATCTTATAAACTTTAAACAAAAATTGAGCATACCTAAAATCAAAACGCTATGAAAATAAGCAGACTAGGAGAATTTTCAAGGTTGACACCTTAGCTTTATCAGAAAGCCAATACGAGACAAGACCACTCCATTGATCCCTCGGTATACGACTTGGTCTATTTTTTAGTAAAGCGTCTTAAGTCTTATATTTTTGCGCATACTCACCCTTCAAACTGCACTTGTAATCTTTCCATTTATTTCCTAGTGACTTTAAGACCCATGCCTCTCCACGTTTTGGGATAGAGAACTTCTTCTGAAAAAATAAAAGCCAATATAAGATAACATCATGTATAAAAGATAGAGCATGTTCACAAAAAAAATAATAGTAATAATAATAACAACAACAACAACTATTCCATACCCTTACAAAATCCACCAGTTTCTTCTTTTCTTCGTTGTCAAGATTTCTCCAATCATCTACATGTAGAGGTATTACTTCTGAAGTTCTGCCAATAATTCCTAGAAAGCTAGCAAGCTTTCGACCCTCTTTCCCAAAAGCTTTGTTACGATTATTAAAGGGCACATCAATTGTCTTCCCCAACGGAAGTTTCCAAATATCTTTTAGTAAATTAGGCCCACGATCCTTTTTTGCTTCTAAATTACCTAGAGTGAAAAAGAGAACAGAACGTTAGGTAGTACAATAGCTATTTAATGAGTTCTAAATAGCATATCTCCAACTGATACAATACATAGTGAAGCTGCTGCAGATGGTAAAAGAGCTGGTCAAAATATTAAAGTTGTCCCTAAGGCTATCACTGATTGAGTGGAGAATAAAGCTGGTGTTATGTAGGTTTGTAAGCAATAGCAGACTCTGAATTTGCAACCTAGGAATCATAAAACTGTTGCTATATTGAATCTGATGACTGTAGCTAATGCTTCTGTGGATCGTGCTATTGTAAAAGGCTTGGAATTAATAGAAGACAAAGGTGTAAAATCTTATATTGTTGGTCTAAATAAGATGCTGGCTACAACAAGAACTGATGGAGGAGCTATTGTAGCCTCAAAGATTTAGTAGTCCAGCAAATGAAAACGAAAATGGTTTTGGACAGGAAATGTGAACAGTTTATGTATCATAGAGTCACATTTGGTGTATAAGTTTGCGGCTAACCTTTTCTGGATGTGTTGACGATGGAGTACTTTAAGCTTCATCCATACCGTTGTCAGCATTTTATACTCAAACTTAACTAATTTGCTGTTAACTAGAGAATTCAAGACTACTTGTAAGCTGAAGAAAGGATGGTTTATAATCAAATAGTTCTAAGAGTAGCAATCACACAAGTTATTAAAATATATAGCTGCTTTAAAAAGTTTGATGTCTAATTAAATGCAAGATAGCATCTCAGTCCTATGTGATTGCACAGATAATATCTTGGTAGTCTCAATGATATACAACACCTTGGGTGTTCAAGTAACAACTGTTTGTTTCTGAGTAGCCAGTGGGTGAAACCTTGGTGTTACAGATTCTAAAATTGTGTATGCAAGTTACAAGGACATAATGAGGAAGAGTGCAGAAAGTTACATCCTGAGTTAGTTCCAGTTGAACAGGACAAGGAGGAGGTGGCTGATCGAAGTCAAGGGTAAAAGAAGCAAGGTGATCAACCTATAATGATTCTGAGTACGAGAAAGGTGGTTGGTAATCCTGGACCTACATGGAACCAATTCAAGGATAACAGACCTAAGCAATTACTACTGGAAAAGAGATGGAGAATGACAACTGGTACAACAGTGACAAAAATAGCTAATGCAATTGTGCCAGTTGCAAAAAAAATTGCAGTACTTGATAAGGATGTGGAAGACACAGCTCAGAATCAACAGGTGACAGTGGTGGAAGACTCCAGGGCAATGCAAAAGGAGGTTGGGAATTTTCCTACTTTAGCAAGGAAATAAGTTCAATGAAAATGATAACAATAATGAAACTGATGCTGGTCCAAATTGCATAGATAAGAAGCTAACCAGTTCGTAAAGTGTCGAGATTTTAAGGAAACCGTAAGTCCAAATAAACAACCCATGAACAGAATTTTGGCATAAAAAATGAACCAAATAATTGCAGTAATTGCAATAACTAAATTTGAACAACAGCAACAAGAAGGCAACTCGAATCTCAGCACTTCAAAATCAAAAAAACCTCTAAAGGTCAAAGAAAGCACCAATTAAATCAAATATCACTATGCAATAAGCATTTATGATGTGCAACCATCACAAGAAAACAAGGATAAATAGTGCTAAAAGCTATAATCTAATATTATACATTATCATATTGCAATACTATAGAAACATTACCAGAATCGTCATCATTTGGAATTTCAGTGCCACCATCAGAACTATTCAACGTATTAGATTGACCATCATGTACTTGGGCGTTAGAGTAATTCTGATAATCCATCAACTACTCAATATATGGCTGGGCTCTAGAGTAGTTTGACCATCCATCAAGTGCTCAATATAAGGTCTCACATCTTCATCAATTTTGTTCAATTACCAGTTGATTGCGGCCTCTAGTTTGTATAGTTCATTTTCCAAAATAAAGAAATTATCTAGATGCATTAAGTTATATTAGTACCAAATTAACTCCAACCAATCAACAGGTTATATGCAAAATAGGAGGAAACAACGTCCTCGTCTCAAGCTGTGAAAAAAATAAATAACAATCCGTGCACACGAATAAAGCCTTGTGGCAGAGATAGTTAAAGAGATAAAAAGTATTGATGCACCAGCAAAAACTATTGTCTAGCGATAATAACATATTAGCAAATTGCAATACAATGGCTACAATCAACAAAATATAAGCAAAATAAAGCATAAAGAATTTACTCAAATCAACCAATAATCAACCAATATAAACATGGAAAATCCATAGCTGACTAACATGCATCTTCTGTAAATGACTCAAATTGAAAGCAAAAAAGTATATTTATTCAAATTTCTGCAGTAAAAAAATCACAAGAAGTTATTAAATAACACTTGCAAGAAAAATATTCTATAAGTTCCACCTATCTTATTCAGAATCATATTCATTTTCACTGTCATTTCCTCCCTCAACACTAGCTTTACCATCATTTGGAGAAGCTCAAGAATGTACGTTTGTATCAATTTCTATCACATAAATACCACTTCTTAGCCAATAATTATACTCATCTTCTAGAACACGAGTATTTTCTAAGAGAGCCAAGTTAGTGGCATCACTCTGCAGTGATGACTCAAACTGCAAACTATTTTCCTCTGCCATATTAAAAATATCTCGAGGTTTAATTAACTTTGGGACAAACCATTCATGATCTTCAGGATTTTGTATAAATATTACTTGTTGAGCTTGTTCTGCAAAAATAAAGGGCTCATGATGTTCTCGATTGCCAGAGTCTGTAAGGCGTGAGAAATTCACAAGTGTGAAACCCAAGTCATCTTCCTTAACTCCTCTACCTTTAGTTACATCAACCCAATCACACTTAAATAAGACAACCTTAAATTCTTCATAGTAGTTTAACTCCACAATATCATTTAATCTGCCATAGTATGTGATATTTGCAGACTTTGGAGTATTGTCACTTGTACTTGCATAACTTTCAGTCTTTGAAATGACCATAACACCACTATTTTGTGTCACCTTAAATTCTTCACTTTGCTTTGTTCGAAACTGATACCTATTATTTACATCGAACGCATTAAATCTTTTCGCAATGTAACTCGGCCCTTGTGCAAGGACTTTAACATCCTTTAAGATGTTAGATGTGGCTTCAAGCTCCTTTACCTAACCAAATAAAAGATACAACTATAAATGTGGATATCTGTACAAGGAAAATAATTTAATGCAACCAATGACTTAGTGCTACTACTTACTTGCTCCTTGAACCACTCATGAAATGTATCGAAATGCATACAATCAAGTTGATGTTGAGTCAAACGACGATTACGATGTGATCTCTTGATTTCTGCAATATGTTCCCTATTCATGTAACTCGCATATATTACTTTGTTATCAATTAAGTAATGTACATATATTAAATAATAGATATAACACTTACTTTTTATAATTCTCAACCACTTCTGACTCACAATTGAAAAGCACATGTCGATGTGCTTGCAACCTTGTTTTCTCATCCAACTCAAATACATCTACTCCACCGTACGACTCCCCGACAGTTGGAAAAGACATTCTTCTTTACTAGTCTCATGCTCAATCTCATTACTGCATTTTCTTGAACAAAAATTTCCACCCTCCAAATATCGTGAGCAAAATGCCATACACTCATTTGCTATGTATGCTTCTGCTATCGAACCTTCTGGACATGCACGATTACGAACATATGATTTTAAAGTACCCAAATATCTAGGAATAAAATAATGGTATTAGTTTGATATTATAATATTTAACAACTAAAGATATATAATAAAGATTCAGTGATATTATCTATACGTCTCAATTGGGTACATCCAGCAATAATGTACTGGCCCCTATGTTTAGCCTCAGTTGCCAAGTGAATTACCAAATGTATCATAACAGTAAAGAATCCTGGGAGGAAAAGTTTCTCCATAGTAGACAATGTTTCTAGAATTGTTTCTTCAAGTAACTTTAACTCTTCTTTAGTTCGTTTCTACACAGAACACGAAAGAATGTACATAGTTCAATTAAAATGGAACTAACTCTTTTATCTACTGATCTCCGCAAGGCAAGAGGAAGAAGTTCTTGCATTATAACATGACAATCATGAGTTTTTAACCCAGATATCTTTTGTTTGCAAATGCAGCGTGAGATATTAGACGCATAGCCATCTGAAAACTTGGTATTTTGTAGTACTTCATAATACAACTCCTTTTCCTTTTGAGACATTGTGAAAAAAGTAGAAGGAAGATATGCTTTCCCACTAGCTCGATATTGAGGCCATAAACTTGGTCTTATTTTTATCTCCTTCAAGTCCAATCGAGCTTCTAAGTTATGTTTAGACTTTTTACCAAGATCCAATAATGTATAAATTAAGTTATCACACACATTCTTTTCTATGTGCATCACATCAAGATTATGGCGCACCAAGTTAGACTTCCAATAAAGAAGATTGAAAAAAATACTCCTCTTTTTCATGTGTTTTTCATCACTCCACTTACCCCTTCACTCGACTGGCCGAGAGTAAGTTTTATTTCTTTAACTTGATTCAACACTAGTGACCCAGATACTGGACAAGGTGCAGGTCTTGTTTCTTTAGTACCATCAAACGATTTTGCATCATTCCGATATTTGTGTCCTAACTTCAAGAAGCGCTGATGCCCCATATAACAAAACTTTTTGCCATGTCTGAGCCTTCTAGATTGAGTGTTTATGTTACAAGAAGGGCATGCAACCCGACCATAAGTGCACCATCTAGAGAGAGTACCATATGCTGAAAAATCATTAATAGTCCACATGAGAGATGCTCGCATTTGAAATATCTCCTTAGCAGAGGCATCATATGTTTCTATCCCAACATCCCATAATTTATTTAACTTTTCTATTAAAGGTTGCAAAAAGACATCAATATTATTGCCAAGAGCTTTTGGTCCAGGAATAAGTAAGGACAAAATGAAGAACTCTTGTTTCATGCACATCCATGGTGGAAGATTATATGGCATTAAAATCACTGGCCATGTACTGTTTACAGTTCGTATTGTGCCAAATGGATTAAACCCATCAGAAGCTAATCCAAGGCACACATTGCGAGGATCTCCAGCAAATTCGGGATATTTACTATCAAAAATTTTCCAAGCTTCAGAATCTGCAGGATGCCGTAGAACTCCATCTTTGTTGCGCTTTTCATGATGCCATCACATTGCTTTAGAAGTTTCTAAAGACATAACAATCTCTGTAGCCTTGGTTTTAAAGGAAAATACCTTAGAACCTTGGCTAGAAGTTTTCTAGCATCATTTTTCCATCTAGAAGCCCCACAAACTTTGCATTCATTAACATTCTTATTAGCAAACTCTTTCCTAAAAAGCATGCAATCGTTGGGACAAGCATGAATTTTTTCATACTTTAAGCCCAAGCCTTCAACTATCTTTTTGGTCTCATAGAAAGAAGGAGGAAATTTTTCTCCTTCAGGAAGCGCATCTTTCAATAGTCCAAGCAAAGAATTAAAAGATTCATTTGACCATTTGAACGTGCATTTTAAGCGATACATATGCAGCAAAAAGGATAGTTTGCTAAACTTCTTACATCCAGGATACAATTCTTCATTTGCCTCCTTCATGAGCCGTTCAAACTTATCCACCTCTGGATGAGGTTGATTTCCAGATGGATGAGCAATATTCTCTTGTATGTTTTTATCCATGCCACCACTTTCACTAATGTCTGTATCCATGAACTATGTAACATCTACAAATGCATCATGTATCATTCCTCGCTATCATCGCCCCTTAGAGTTGAACGGCTTCGGTTATTTTCTCCAGCATTTTTTGATCCCTTTAGAGACTCCCCATGACAAAACCAAGTATCATATGACAGTATAATACCATTAACCACAAGATGATCATATGTTGTAGCCCGATTTACTTGATGGATAAGCACACACTCCGTACAAGGACATGAAATTTTTTCTCCCCGTTGTTTTTCAGAAAAGGCATGATTTAAAAAATCCTCTACTCCCTCTAAATATTATTTACTAACTCTATCCCAATACATCCATCTTTTATTTCTAGGATTGTGCATGACACTCAAGATATTCCTTTCTTTTCTATAATTACTGCAAGAGCTACAAATTTGTTAGTAAAAAGGAGAAATTAACAAAAAAAGGTAGTTCTAAATAAAAAAATCCATCCTATTAGTAGGTAATTCCATAGTTCAAAGATATCATTTTAACAATTGAAACTATCAAACATAAATATATTAAAACTATCATTTTAACAATTAAACTATTAAACAATTAAACTATCTCTAATTTCTTCTATAATTTTCACATATTGGTTCAATTGTTTTTAGAATAGAATTATTAAACTTATAAATTACACTTCTTCTATGGTTTTCATATATTGGTTCATAAATCTTTTAAGAATAGAATTATTGAACTTATATTTTATAGAAGAACCATATATCATATATTTTAAAATTTTCAAAACTTACTACTCTTATTTACTAATTTGTTTTTTACTCTTTCGTTCATTAAACGTCAGTTTAACTAGTTCTAAAGCTAAATGGAATATATATATATATATATAACTGCGATGAAATCATCCATCTAAAGTTTCAGTTAGGCTACCTAAATCAAACAAGACAAGAAAGAGACATAGTAAATAAACTTGAAAAATTCGACCGATTATGCAAAACCTAAAAGGATGTGGACTTTTTTAACAATAAAACGATGATTGCAGTGACATTGGCCTACTACATGGGGGCTGAATCGATATGGAATATTTTGCTATTTATAAACAGATCATAGTCATCATAGAACAAACATGTAAATGATAAAGAAATCTAGTCAAAGTCAACTTACCAGTTTTCACCATATTGGTTCATAAACTCTTTAAGAATAAAATTATTAAACTTATAAATATACAAACTTTTAAGGCTGGACATTTTGACTATAACTACCAAGCTGCCCAGTTACATCAGGTTAAGGAATAGAATCACAACATAATGAGCAATGCTTTTCATGCATACTGCACAGTACTGATCATAACAAATTTGGAGATGCGAATGATGGTCAGATATTTAGGCAGAAATTTTATCGTGCAGACTATGGCTATCTGGGCAGCACTGTCCAATTCTCAGACATTAAGGAACAAGTAGCACCTTCCTATAGTTGTCGAAATAGGCAAGAAAACAAAGAAAAGGAAACACTTCTCAAAACTGCCACTGCCCAGTGAAGTTTTGTTTGATTTTTGGACATAATGGTGGCATCATGGAAGAGAGCTGGGAGGAGTTTCCAATCGCACGCATCAAAGGGGATACAAGAGGAAGGTAAATATACTGTGACCATGCTCTGTTCTTTGGTTAGGAGAGTAGAGCAGTGCTATATGATGGTATAGGTGATAAAAATGATCGTCCGATGCACACAAAGGATGAGGCAGGTACGTAGAAATACCAAGTGTTATGGGATCGCCATATTCACACTTGAAGGACTATCAAACATGAGGAGTTAACAGAATACATAAAAGGATTCAATGGAACTTCAAGATCAGTTACAACAAATCAACAAGGAATCACATAATACACTACACGATCGTGTATCTCGTATGAACTAGATGACAGATACTACACGTAGAAGGAGGCAAACAATTACTGCAAATTGATGGAACTGCTCTTATACGTGACTACTAACTAAATCCAACAGGGAGGATTCACTACTAAAATTCTGGATATTGTTGGAACAGTAATAAAGCAAGGAAGGCTGCCCAAGTTGTTGTACTAGGCAGTGCTAATAATCGATGTTTCCATTGCATTCATCGAGCTATTTGTTACTATTGCGTATTTCTAAACATTTAGATTCTACGCCAAAAATCATATGTAAACTCATGAGGCAAATTAAAGGGCAAAAAACATTATTTTAGATTGAGTCTTAATCACTGGTTCATAAAGAAAAGCTTCTGACTTTTAACAAGAAAGGTGCAACGAAATAAACAACCGAGCAACAACAATCCATGTAATAAATTAATATAAATAATCAAGCAGCAATAATCTATTGTAAATCAATCCATATAAACAATCGAGCAGCATCAATTCACTGTAAAACAATTCATATAATCAATCGAGCAACATCGCGTCAATCCACTATAAAACAATCCTTTGCAAAATGATTCAAAATCTATTGCAAAACGATTGTAAGCAATAGATTTAACAGGGGAAGAAGAGAAGTTAACGGGGACGAGAGGACTTACCTGGAAAAGAATCGATGAGGACTAGGCAGAAGTTTGATGCAGCAGTGTTTAGGGCTTTTATATGGCAGAAGTTCGACGGTATCTTTCGATTTAGGGAAATATGTTTTCCTAAACCTTTTCTAATTGGAGGGAACGATGATTCTTGTCCAAAACCTTTGGAGGGAAATATATTCTCTTTTTGTGCGGAGCGGAGGGAATAGATTAAAGCAATAAAAAGTTAATTCAATTAGTAATTTTTAGTGGCAATTTTGTTTTTATTGCCTGTAAAAAGATATCTTTTACTGGCTAATGGTCATGTGCCGCCAATTGTTCAGCTTAAAAAATTTATTAGCAACAATTGCCTTATTGCCGCTAAATAATTGCCGCTAAAGTTCTTTTTTGTAGTAGTTCTAGCCCTAGTAACTTCATCAAAGTCTCCTAGTACTAGCCAAGGTCCTTTATAGTTGTTTGCAACAGTTTTTAGGTTATTCCAAAGGATTATTCTTGTCACGACACTAACCCTGAACCCGGTCGTGATGGCACCTCTCGTGAAGACAAGGCCAGCCAACTAAACCCAATTCACTTGTTAAAGCAGTTAAATAATATAAAAGCAGTCTAAAACATTATTTAATGATAATAAGTAGCGAAAATACAACCCGACACAGCTCTAACTGGGGTGTCACAAGTCACGAGCGTCTATGAGCCATAATACAAGTTTGCTAAAGTCATAAACTACTACAAATGTTTGAAAAGGAACAAAAGTTTTAGAGGAGTAGAGACACAGAGCTGCGGATGTCAACAACTACCTCGTAATCTCCGAAAGGCCCGCCTAGAACTGGAGGAAATCAACACTCCAGAGCGGAACAAACAACGCTTGAATCTGTACACAAGGGTGCAGGGAGTAAAGTGAGTACTCCAACTCAGTGAGTAACAAAGGTAAATAATGACTGAAAGTAAGAAAACACGTAAGGCATAAGGCATTCTATAATGAAGCAGTAAAACCATTTAAAAGCAGTAAAACAGTGAAAAGTCAAGTAAAATCCTCTTTCAACAAGTAAACAAGTAATTGACAGGTAATTAAGGTAAGGTAAACAAATAGAAGTTCGCCCCTCGGGCACAATATCAACAAAATCCGCCCCTCGGGCAACATCTCAGAACAGTACCAGCCCCTCGGGCTCAATCTCACATCACAATGGGTACCCGCGCTCACTAGGGGTTTACAGACTCTTGGAGGGGCCCCTTACGACCCAAGCGCAATAACAAGCCATCTTGTGGCATCAAATCTAGGCCCTCGGCCTCATATCAATCAAGCCACCTCGTGGCGTATATATATCTCAGGCCTTTGGCCTCAAATCAGTATCAGTGTTTCCTCACAATATAGGCCCTCGGCCTTATTCAATCAAAAATCATCACAAGCCTCTCGGGCAATAGTAAAACGGTGTTTCTCGGCCCCAAACATCATTTAGAATATCATTTAAGTGTTAAAACCGAGTAAACATGGATGAGCATGAAAACAATGGGAAATAACATGACTGAGCTCAAGTAATAAGTCAAAACAGTGAGGAAAATCAATAAATAGCCCCGAAGGGTTCAAATAGTTGGCTCTAGGCCCAAATATGGCATTCAGCCCAAATAATGATGATAGCAAATAATTTTCAATCAAATACGCGGTAAAATCATCAATCGGGACGGATCGAGTCACAATCCCCAATAGTGCACGACCTCACGCTCATCATCAAGCGTGTGTATCGCCTTAATATAGCACTACAATGTGCAATCCGGGGTTTCAAACCCTCAGAACATCATTTACAATTATTATTCACCTCGAACCGGCTAAATCTCTAGCTCGCGACGCCTTTGCCCCTCGAATCAGCCTCCACGCATGTCGAATCTATCTAAAATCAGAACGAGGACATCAAAATATGCTAAGGGAACAAATCTCAATCGAAAACAATGAATAAAGGGCACAAATTCCGAAATTAGCAAAACCCGAGCCCCGAGCCCACTTCTCGAAACTCAGAAATTTTCATATCATTAGATTCCTTATCTCCCTACGAGTTCATACATGTCAAAAGTTCTCAAATCCGACCCCAAATGGTCCTCCAAATCCCCAATGAAAATTCCAATTTCTCAAGCCCTAGTTCTTCACTTTTAGGCTTAGTTTTCATGATTTTCTAGGTCGATTTCACAATAGAATCGAGTTTTAAGTCCAAAATTCTTACCTCCAAACATTTCCCCTTTAATCCCTCTTTAATCTCCTTCAAAAAGCTCTAAAAACGATCAACTATGGAGGAAAATAGACCCACATTCACGGACAAGACGACCTTTTAAACATTCTGCCCAGGCCTGGAACTCCTTCTTCGCGAACGTGGTCAAAGCCTCGCGTTTGCTAAGCACAAACTTATTTTGACCAAATTTCCTTCTACGAGATCGTGACCAAGCCCTCGCGAACGTGATGCTTCACCCAGGCGACCCTTCGCAAACGCGCTCCATCGCCCGCGAACGGGAAGATCAACTTGACTTCCAACCCAGCTAACCCAGTTCTTCTACGTGATCGCGAACACCTTCTCGGGAACGCGAAGCACAACCTCGCATCCCTTCATGAACACGTCACCTGCCTCGCGAATGAGAAGGCTAAACCTTCACCTCCCTAAATAGACTCTTCGCGAACGCGAGGGTCCTCCCATGAATGCGAAGACCAAAAATGTCTGCAACTGCTGGAACTGTTTTTCTACAATTTTCCAAACTCCAAAATGGTCCGATTGACCACCCGAAACTCACCAGAGGCACCCGGGACCTCAAACAAAAGAACCAACATATCCTAAAACCTTATTCAAACTTGTTCCAGTCATCAAAACACCTCAAAAAACATCAAATCACCCAAAACACATCGGATTCAAGCCTAAGTTTCTAAAATCTTCCGAAATACGCTTTTGATCAAAATCCCAACCAAACCACGTCCGAATGACCTGAAATTTTGCAAACACATCCCAAATGACATAAAGAAGCTATTGCAACTCTCAGAATTCCATTCTGACCCCTATATCAAAATCTCGCCTATCAACCAGAAATCGCCAAAATATCAACTTTGCCAATTCAAGCCTAAATCTACTACGGACCTCCAAAATTCATTCCGATCGCGCTCCTAAGACACAAATCACCTCCCAAAGCTAACCGAACCATCGGAACTCACATATAAGCCCTCTAACACATAAGTCAACATCCGGTTAACTTTTTCAACTTATACTCACTCTAAAGAGACTAAGTGTCTCAAACTTTGCCAAATCCTTTCCGAACTCGATCCGACCAACCCAATATCACATAACACGAATAATTAAATCATAGCAAAGTAGAAATAGGGAAAATAGAGTGGCAACTCATGAGATGACTGGCCAGGTCATCACAATTCTTTCTTTTAGTAAACTACTAGGATATATAACAAAACAAAACCATACTTTAGGAAGAATTTTTACCTTAAACATTGCGTGAATCTCTTGGTCTATCCCCCCAATTTGATCCACGTTGACCTACTCACTGTTCCACATTAGTGCCATTCCTCTCAAGTTGCCTTCTGCCGCTACCTAGGCTAAATTTGAAAACCCAAAGTCCTCCATTATGTTATGGTGATCAGTTAGCCTTATTTCCAGTAGTGAAACTACGTTGGGTTTGTGGTAATCGAGCGTTGATCTAAAAGCTCTCCTATAATCAGCATTCCCCGCTCTACGACAGTTTCAATATATGAAACTCGTACTAATGTTTCTGTTATTTGAACTCATCCCCCGATTGAGAGGAGAGTTCCACATGCTCAATGTTCCTTCCTGGTTCATCCACAAGTTGGAAAACATTGTCGGAACCAGCACCATCACATATTGGTATATCCTCGGGCCTCAGTTTCTTTATAATTATTGAGTATTTCCTCAAATCCAGCGGGAAGCTTAAGATGTACCTTTTTTCTTTTCTTGATTTGAACACTAGGGTTTTTGGTGATCTTAATACCCCGTGCTCCACCACCCTTTCCATTGGAAATTCTTCCTATTCTTCCTTATCTTCCCTCTGCGCTTGGACTGGGTTGGTCTGTTGTATGGGCAGGGGAGATAGTGTTGGAGTAGTCTTTTGGGGATTCTGGATGCCTGGGGTGGGTATCATCGCTGGTGGATGGCTCATCATCATGCCTTGAATATTTTGAAAAGTAGGAGCTGGGTTTGGGGTTGGTTGGACGTTTGGAAATAAAGGTGAGTTCGAGTTTAAGAGGTTGTAGGGATGAGAAGGTATCCATGGCTGCTGGTTTTGCCATGTATGGTGACTCCATGGTTTTTGTATCCCTTGGTATAGGGTTGTAGCATGAGCTATCCATGGATTGTTCATTATATTTCCCATGGCTATTCTCAGACCTTCTGCAACTATTTGACCTAGATAGCATGGGTCCTCGATCTGGATGATTATGTCTTCCCCGTTGATTTGTAGACTCAAGCTCAGACTGTGGCCCATTAGACCCTGCTCCAACCAGCTTTGGGGAACATGATTTGGGGGTAGTGGTAGGGTTGTAAACAAGGTTGGTGCATGGAGAGTGTGTGGTGTTGTTTGGGATCGATTGATCGCATAGTTGCTCCTTTGGTGTTGGTCCCTTACCCACACATTCCTCCTTGCCCTTACGTTCCTTCTTTGGTAGTTATTTGGAAGTCTCGGCATCTTTGGTATAGTTGTTGATAGATTCAGGGGGTTTGTTTGGGTTTTTTGTAAGAGGTAAGAGGGGTGTGGGAGTGGACTATAAGGTGTTATTTTGATTTGGGGTAGTGACCACTGGAGAGTTTAAGGAGTCTTGCTCATTAATGCTCTCAGACATGTCCATGTCAATTATATTATTGGGACTAGTATCTAGGGAAATGGGAATGTGGTTTTATGTGAGGTTGAGGGTATAGCTATGGTGGTAAACCGGTTACCAAGGGCTATATTGCCCATTTCTTGGGTAGTACTAAGGTTCTTTGTTCCTAGATTTTGACATCTAGTATGTAGGTACATGGACAAGACTTCATAATCCATTGATATGGGGTAATGGTGAGGGACATGTTGAGGGTTTCCGATGTTAGCATTTCTAGATTCGTTAGTTTGATTTTTTTGTAGCTAGTTTGTTTGGCATGAATTGATTAAGGGGATTTTGTAGAGTTTTGTCTATTTTCCAGTGTGTTTTTGGCATTTTGGACTAGGGTATTATGGTGCCTTATGCCATTTGGAGGGCTTACATCTAAGGCTTTTGTCATAGGGATAGGGTTATACTTGTTTGAGGTCTTTATGAGAGTGTGCTCTTTACCGTTTGTGTGCAATAGGTTTTTTGTGACAGGGGCCTCCTTTTGTCCAGTGGTTATTTTGTTTGGAGTTTCCCCTGCGCAAAGCCTGTCGTTTGTTTCAATCAGTCCTGTTTGTTGGTGCTTCTCATTGGCGAGATGTTGAGGGTTATTGGGTTTCCAGGTGCTAGTTTTCTCTGACTCTTTCTTTGTTTTCCTTCTTTAGTGAGAGACAATGGTTCAGTTTTTAACTTTTGTTGTAATGGATTCTATGTCCTGGGAGGACTTTTATTAGGATTGTTAGCAAAATTTTCGCTTAAAGTATCCTTTTTTTGTTTGGGGATGTTGGTAGGTTGTGACCTAGGCATCCATAGTTGGTGCATAGGACGTTAAAACCTTCATATGCAATCCTCTGGTAGTGTTTCCCTAGCACAATGTGAGTATTGGTACTAGGATACAAAGCCTAACATATTTCCCTCTAAGGGTTGCGGAGGTACATGCGTCGATACGAATGAGTTCACCTAGTTTGTTCCCTATTCTTTGAGTATGTCATAGTCATAAAACTCCATAGAGAGCTCAGGCAATCTAGCCCGAATGGACGAGTAGGTTAGTGAAGCTTCCGATGCCACAAATCTAGGTTCCCGTTTCCTAACGGTGAGGAATTGGTTTCCTATGAACCAAGGTCCCTCATGAAGAGCTTTATTATAGTTTTCTTGTTTGTTAAATTTTATGCGGTAGTAGTCACAACCTAAGTCAATAAGTGAAATAGTCTCACTAGATTTTCATATTGCTTGTAATTTCCTTCGGAGGAATTGGTAACCAACCCTTTTCCCAAAGACCTTGACGATAAGGGTTGTTTCCCAGTTTTTATAAAGGCGTTCTTTGTCCTTGGAGGTTATGGGGATGAAAATATCAGATTCTTCTTCAAAGAAAGGGTTTTTAGTTTCATCTGAGACTGTTTGGTTATCATTAATGTCATTTTGGACACAAATGTTGTTTGATTAGCTAGTATTTAGAAGGTTGTTATTTAGAATGTTCAGGAATGTTAGTTTGTCCATGCAGGGATGAGTAATTTCTAAGGGTTGGGTAGCGTCTAGTTCTAAGTTCGTTTGATAGTATGTACTAGGCGAAATAGTAGCACAACTGCTAGAAGGTGCAACTGAGACCTCCATATGGTTGGAGTTGTACATGGTAGTGGTGATTTCATGGTTTTGAGAATTGGGGATAGTATTGTGTATCATGGGGGCTTAGGGTTTGGCAAAGAAGAAACGTACTAGTGGGGAAATGGGATCCTTTTTTTTAGAGACAAGTCAGGGGTTTTCTCACTCTAACCCATCTCTCTAATGATCCACTCCTTTAGAAAATATTTTTGAGTAAATGAATAATACTCAAAAATATCACTTAGTATTACTAGATATAGTCAATTAGAGAATTGTGAACTATACAATAAAGTTTTAAAAATATATATTTCCCGAGTAAGAATATATATCAATATTATATTAAGAGGACTGTATAGGAATGTATACGGTAAAATCCGAGGGACCAATTTTATGATCATTTCGGGGCTCCAAGGATGCGCCTCTTAAAACCTGAGAAAGGGCTCGAAGTGCGACCTCGAAGAGTACGAGTCGACGACGGCCATAGAAAAATGGGGAGTTCCCTAGGCACTTGATGGGAGTTGGCAGGTTGACATGCGCCCATACCGAGGCATTAGTTAGCTGTATCAATCTCATATCTTTGTAATAAATACATTTGTACTATATTGGGATTCTCTCTGGTATAAAGGGATCCTTTTCATTCTGTAGAGGGATCTTGTATATGGTAAAATCCGAGGGACCGATTTTATGATCATTTTGGGGCTCCAAAGATGCACCTCTTAAATCCCAAAGAAGGGCTAGAAGTGCGACCTCGTAGAGTCTCTAAAGTGATTGTCTAAGAGACAATACGAGTCGACGGCGGCCATAGAAAAATGGGGAGTTCCCTAGGCACTTGATGGGAGTTGGCAGGTTGACATGCACCCTTACCGAGGTATTTATTAGCTGTATCAATCTCATATCTTTGTAATAAATACATTTGTACTATATTGGGATTCCCCCTGGTATAAGGGGATCCTTGTCATTTTGTAGAGGGATCTGATACTCAATATTCAATACAAGAACATTCTCTCTGCACTCTAGCTTAACATATTATCTTGCTCCTGTTGCTTCATTTATTACTTATATTCATTGTGTTTTATTTATTGTTCTTCATTTATTGCTTATTATTGGCCATAAAGAGCCTTCATTGATTTTAATCATAGTTGTTAGTCACCCATCAACTGCCCTCGTCAAGATATCAGACTTGACCTCGAGGCCCCGAATCAGTGAGCTCGAGGCCCCGATTATCATCCATTCGATTTGGTTATCACCCTATTTTCAAGCTCTTATCTAGTCTCCAAGTCTTTTACTTATCATCTATTGCCCAAACAACTAGCATAAAAATAGATCACGTATTTTTAGAACCACAAAATCAAAGCTAATTGTAATTACCATTTTCAAGGTAAACAGTTTGGCGCCCACCGTGGGGCTAAAAATAATAGTGATTATTTTCTTGCTGGTTCACTCTATAACGCAAGTTATCTTTCACACTTTTTCTTGTCCAAGATCTTCGATTTCAGGTTAAAATGTCTAACTCAGTAAATGGACGTGAAAACATTGGTCTTGAGAACCACGGAGAGAATGGTGTAGCCGTTCCAGGTATTGGCGCATCACCACTAAACCTTGAAGGCGCAGTAGAGCCGATCCCTGTGGATGCGGTCTCACACGATGCCTAGTACATCGATATAAGCCCCTGCACTAATAGGAGCATACACCAAGGAGACCAGCAAAAAGCTCAGAAAACCCCAGCTAGGGAAGAATAGGAGGTTAGCCTTCACGTTATTTTTGAAATGTTACAGGCACAACCGTTGGTGATAGCTCAGCTGCAAAGTCACCAGAAAACTCCCAGCACGGTAGCAACGGGAACGGCTTCCCCAGCCAAGCAGGTACCGGATAGACCAAGTAACAATGGGTCGACAACTAACCCCACTCTCATAAAAATGCTCGAGAACCTCACAAAGAGGATCGAGTCGGATGAGAAAAAGATAGAAGCCAACAATAAGAAGGTAGAGACCTACAATTCTAGGGTCGACCAAATTTCGGGTGCACCCCCGATACTGAAGGGTATAGATTCGAAGAAGTTCGTACAAAAGCCATTCCCGCAGGAAGCTGATCCGAAACCCATTCCAAATAAGTTCAGAATGGCCGACCTTCCAAACTATAACAGAACCTCGAACTCCAACGAGCATGTCACTCCTTACATTTGTGCGGTGAAGGGCAATGACCTGAGGGACGATGAGATCGAATCCCTCATATTGAAGAAGCTCGGGGAGACACTCTCGAAAGGGGCCATGATGTGGTATCAGATCCTAGCTCCTAACTCTATAGATTCATTTGCCATGCTGGCAGATTCTTTCATAAAGGCACATGCCGGTGCCATCAAGGTAGCTACAAGCAAGTCCGACGTCTTTAAAATCAAGCAAAAGGAGAACGAGATGCTGCGAGAGTTCATATCCGCTTTCAAATGGAACGAATGGAACTACCACCGGTCTCCAACGACTGGGCGGTGCAAGCCTTCACCAAGGTTTGAACGAGCGAAGCTCGGTAGCTTCAAAGTAACTGCAGCAGAACCTAATCGAGTATCCCGCCATGACCTGGTCGGATGTCCACAACTGTGATGACCCATCCGATCGTCTTAAGAATTAACGCCCTGATCCCCTATTAACTTCTTTCCCTAAGTTTATTTCTGCTATTTTCATTTGCCGGGATGTTTGGTTTTGAGTTTTGGAGAGTATTGGGACACATAGTCCCTAAATGAGAGCTTAAGTGTTGGAAAGTTAACCGTAGTCAAAATAGTGTGAAGACGGCCTCGAAATGGAAATTCGATGGTTTCGTTAGCTCTTTTGGGTGATTTCGGGCTTAGGGGCATGATCGAATTGTGTTTTGGAGGTCCGTAGCTAATTTAGGCTTGAAATGCCGAAAGTCAAATTTTTGAAGTTTCCTGTCTGATAGTGAGATTTTGATCTAAGGGCCAAAATAGAATTCTGAAAGTTGGAGTAGCTCCGTAGTGTTGAATGTGACATGCTTGCAAAATTTCAGGTCATTCGGGCGAGATTGGATAGACTTTTTGATCGAAAGTGTAATTTAAGAGTTCTTGGAGTTCTTAGGCTTGAATCCTATGTTAAAATAGGTGTTTTGATGTTGTTTTGAGCGTTCCGATGGTTGGAACAAGTTTGAATAATGCATTAAGATTGGTTGGTAGGTTTGGTTGAGGTCCCGGGGTCTCGGGTGTGTTTCGGATCCTCAACAGACCATTTTTGGGCTTGGGAAGATTGCAGATTTTCTGTTGTTGTGTTGTAGAGAAAACCTTCATCGCGTTCGCAAGAGAGTCTCACGTTCGCGTAGAGCATATGGGTGAAGTAGCTGAAATGTGCTTCGCGTTCGCGATGATGTCCCGCGTTCGCGAAGGTAAGGACCCATTGGTCTTCGCGTTCGCGACATGGTCCTCGCGTTCACGTAGGGTCTACCCGTGTAAGCTACGCATTTGCGAGTGGACCTCGCGTTCGCGAAAGCGGAATATGTCCAGCAGGACTTTTGTGCATCGCGTTCATGATAGTAGCCTCGCGTTCGCGAAGAAGAACGCGCTTGGGCAGATATAAGATTTCAAAATCGAGGGTTTAGCCATTTTTATCAAAATTTAAACTTGGTAGCTCAGATTTAAGCGAGATTTTGAGGGATTTTCAGAGATATCGATTGGGTAACGATTCTTAACTCATTTTTGCTTGTAACACATTAATCTAAACATGAATTCATCCTTTAATTTCAGAATTTGTATGAAAATTGGGGAAAAGTTCTTAGACCAAGAAATTGAGTTTTGATTGGGGATTTGACATTGGATTAGGATAATATTGATATTGTTAGACTCATGTAAGTGTGAGGATTCTAAAAATATAAATTTTACCCAATTCCGAGATGTGGGCCCAAGGGGCATTTTGGTCATTTTACCTAATTCGCGTATTAACTTAGAATTTCTTTGTAGAATCAGTTACTTGAAGTGTTATTTACATTATGCAAATGAATTGAATAGATTTGGTCCATTGGAAGTCGAGTACTCGTGGCAAGAGCGTGGTTTCAGATTGAATTGAGTTGGTTCGAGGTAAGTGGCTTGCCTAACCTTAGGTGGGGGACCTTACCCTTAGGATTTTGTACTGTGATGATTGAAATGCCTTGTATGTGAGGTGACGAGTGCGTACTTGTTCCAATTGTTGAAAATCCGATTTTCATTTAGTAACTTTAATTGTGTTTTCCCTTTCTATTTATTCGACTTGCACTTTTAAACATGTTGTTAGTTTAGAGAAGCATATCTAATTGACTTAATTGCTTTATTTGCTTTAACTGTCTTATGTGTATTACGTGAAGCATGCTAAGTTAGAATTGTCTGTGTTACCATGTTAGAAGTTGAGTTTGTTTGAGTATTCCTTGTGCCATTGTTGTGTGTTTTACTTTGGGACTACGGGACGACATCTCGAGAGATCCCCTGTAAGCATTTACGATTTGAGATGAAGTGCGAGATACCGAGAGATCCCCAACATGTACATTGAGGATACCAAGACATCCTCGGGATACCAAGAGATCCCTAGCATATATTGAGGATACCGAGAGATCCTCGGGGTACTCAGAGATCCCTATCATACATTGAGGATACCAAGAGATCCTCGGGATACCAAGAGATCTCTGTCATACATTGAGGATACCAAGAGATCCTCGGGATACCAAGAGATCCCTAGCATATATTGAGGATACCGAGAGATCCAATCATTGAGGATACCAATAGATCCTCGGGATACCAAGAGATCCCAGCATACATTGAGGATACCAAGAGATCCTCGGGATACCAAGAGTTCCCTGGCATATAGTGAGGGTACTAAGAGATACTCGGGATACTGAGAGATCCCCGGTTATCATCCTTGTTATGAGTGGTATTTCCTTATGTTTTGTCTTTATCTCTATTTTCAGTTATTAAATTCCTTATTATCCTGTATTAGATTCTTACTGTAGATTCTCAATTGAACTGTTTATCTTATTATGTCATTTCTATACTTATTTAATCTCAGTAGGTCCCTGACCTTCCTCATCACTACCCGACTGAGGTTAGGCTTGACACTTACTGAGTACCGCTGTGGTGTACTCATGCCCTTTCTACGCATGTTTTTTTCATGTGCAGATCCAAGTACGTCGACTCAAACTTACCATCCTTTAGGTGAGGTGACCCTTCAGAGACTTCGAGGTATATCTGCCGCGTCCGTAGACCAAAGAGTCTCTCTCTATTCTTTTGTAGTTACATCCCTTCTATTTTTCTTTGGTTTAGATTATTCTGGAGTTAGAGCACTATGTAGTGATCCTTAGCTTGTGATTCATGGGTTTTCGAGTTTTGGAAGTATGTATTGGTTTGAGAGTTAAATGTTGTGTATGCCGAGTGACACTTTTAAATACTGTTTTATTTCTCTAATTTTGTCTTAAATAGTTTCATTTCTGCAAATTTGGTTTATCTTCTGCAAGTTAGGCTTACCTAGTCGTAGAGACTAGGTGCCGTCACGATGGTTCACGGAGGGTGAACCGGGGTCGTGACAAGTTGGTATCAGAGTTCTAGGTTCATAGGAGTCATGGATCACAAGTCGGTTTATTAGAGTCTCGCTGATCGGTATGGAGGCGTTTGTACTTATCTATGAGAGTCTATGTAACCGTTAGGAAAATTCCACTTCATTTGAATTCCATGTTGTGCGAGATTTTTGATATCACTATTCTAAACTTCTATCTTCTATTCTCTCACTGATGGTGAGTACACTCACTACCAGAGATGATCAGGGACCCGCGTCCCTGCAAGAGTCGCCAGAAGTCGGGGCCGGGGTAGAGGCCAAGGATGCACACGCGGTGCAGCCAAAGCACCCATGCTAGCTGCCACCGAGAAGCCACCAGCAATTTCAGCCAGAGCCCAGGCACCGGATACGCCTACTACTGCTACTACTCCAGTACTTCAGGAGACCTTAACACAGTAATTTAGCATGTTTGGTACATTGGTTCAGGCAGGGTTGATTCAGGTCGTACCAATTACTTCATAGATCGGGGGAGGGACCCAGACTTCCACCACCCCCACTCTAGAGTAGCGAGTTCCCATTGTTCAAATTCCAGGTGTCATGGCGACACAGCTTGTGGTCCCAGTTCAGTAGGTGGTGAGGACCTCTCGCCGAGTAGAGCGCAGGTGGGTCTAGGAGAGAGAGGACAAACGAGGTCAGAAAAAGAGTATAGGGAAGTGAGGAGACCTTGTAGACTAGAGAGACCCACTGGTCCTTATTTTGGAGGAAGAGTACGACATGGTAGAGGTTTTGTGGGTCAGCCAACTCAGTTTGTATCTCAGATTTCACATAGTGTTTTGGGTGTTCAAGGGTCTTGGAGTACCCGTACCGCATAGTTCCTACTGATATGTCCTCCCAAAGCTTGTTTTGAGTGTGGTGACACACGCCATATGGTGAGGGATAGCCATAACTTGGGAGGGGTGCACCTCCACAGACTTCTCAGCCACAGCGTGCCCTGCAAAGTTCTCAGCCACAGTGTGCCCTGCAGAGTTCTCAGGCTATAGTTATAGCTCCAGTTGCTACCCCACTTGCTCAGCCAGCTAGAGGTGGAGGTCGGGGAGGTAGAGGTCGCCCTAGAAGGGGAGGCCAGACCAGATACTATGCCTTTTCTGCCCGTACCGAGGCTGTTGCTTCGGTTCTGTCATCACAGGTATTATACCGGTTGTCACAGAGATGCATCAGTTCTATTCAATCCAGGCTCCACTTACTCTTATGTGTCTTCTTATTTTGCTCCGCATTTGGGTGTACCTCGGGATTCTTTGAGTTCCCCTATTTATGTTTCCACTCCTATAGGAGATTCTCTTGTTGTGGGCCGTGTTTATCAGTCGTGTTTTGTTGCTCTTAGTAGTTTTGAGACCAGAGCTGATTTATTGTTACTCAGTATGGTTGATTTTGATTTTAGCCTGGAAATGGACTGATTGTCTCCCCATTATGCTATTCTTGATTGTCACACCAAAACTGTGACGCTGGCTATGCCAGGAGTACCTCATGTTGAGTGGAGGAGTGCTTTAGATCACACTCCTAGTAGATTTATTTCTTTCCTTAAGGCTCATCGTATGGTTGAGAAGGGGTGTGACGTGTATATAGCTTATGTGAGAGATGTCAGTATTGATACCCCTTCAATTGATTCAGTCCCAGTAGTACGGGATTTTCCCGATGTGTTCCTAGCTGATCTTCTAGGCATGCTTCCTGATATAGATATTGATTTTGGCATTGATCTGTTGCCGGGCACTCAGCCTATTTCTATTCCTCCGTATCGTATAGCTCCTCCTGAGTTGAAGGAGTTGAAGGATCAGTTATAGGAATTGCTTGACAAGGGTTTTATTTGGCCCAGTGTATCACCTTGGGGTGATCCTGTCTTGTTTGTGAAGAAAAAAGATGGTTTAATGTGTATGTGTATTGATTATTGCCAGTTGAACAAAGTTACAGTGAAGAACCGTTATCATTTGCCTCGTATTGATGATCTATTTGACCAGCTTCAGGGCGCACGGGTGTTCTCTAAGATTGATTTGCGCTCAAGGTACCATCAGTTGAAGATTCGGGAGCCAGATATCCCGAAGACTACTTTCAGGACTCGGTATGGTCATTACAAGTTCCTTGTTATGTCATTTTGGTTGACCAATGCCCCAGCAGCCTTAATGTATTTGATGCACACTGTGTTCCGGCTGTATCTTGACTCGTTCGTCATTGTCTTTATTGATAATATTTTGGGGTATTTCCGGAGTCGGGAAGATCATGAGCAGCACCTGAGGACTGTGCTTCAGACTCTGAGAGATAAGAAGTTATATGTTAAGTTCTTGAAATGTGAGTTTTGGTTGGATTCAGTGGCATTCTTAGGCTACGTGGTATCGAGTGAGGGTATTCAAGTGGATCCGAAGAAGATAGAGGCCGTGTAGAGTTGGCCCAGACCATCCTTACCTACCGAGATCCGCAGTTTCCTTGGCTTGGCAGGCTACTGCCGTCGTTTTGTGGATGGGTTTTCATCGATTGCAGCCCCTATGACCAGGTTGACCCAGAAGGGTGCTTCCAGTGGACAGAGGAGTGTGAGGCGAGCTTTCAGAAGTTCAAGACAGCTTTGACTATAGCCTCAATTTTGATATTGCCTTCAGGTTTGGGGTCCTATACGGTCTATTGTGATGCCTCGAGGATTGGCCTCGGAGCGGTGTTGATGCAGGATGGTAGGGTGATTTCCTACGCGTCCAGACAGTTGAAGATACATGAGAAGAATTACCCTGTTCACGACCTTGAGTTAGCTGCCATTATTCACGCCCTAAAGATTTGGCGCCATTATTTATACGGGGTTCCCTATGAGATTTATACTGACCATCGGAGCTTGCAGCACTTGTTCAAGTAAAAGGATCTAAATTTGCACAAGAGGAGGTGGTTAGAGTTGCTGAAGGACTATGATATCATTATTTTGTATCACCATGGCAAGGACAATGTGGTGGCTGATGCCTTGAGTCATTGGGCGGAGTGTTTGGGGAGTTTGGCATATTTACCAGCATCAGAGAGGCCTATGGCGATGGATGTTCAGGCCTTAGCCAGCCAGTTTGTGAGATTGGATCTTTCGGAGCCTAGTCGGGTTCTAGTTTGCGTGGTTTCTCGGTCTTCCTTATTTGATCGTATCAGGGAGCGGCAGTATGATGACCCTCATTTGTTTGTCCTTAAGGACAAGGTTCAGCATGGTGATGCCAGAGATGTGACTATTGGTGATGATGGGGTATTGAGGATACAGGGTTGGATTTGTGTACCCAATGTTGATGGGCTGCAAAAGTTGATTCTAAAGGAGGCCCATAGTTCGCGGTATTCCATCCATCTGGGTGCCGCGAAGATGTATCAGGATTTGAGATAGCACTATTGGTAGAGGCGGATGAAGAAAGATATAGTTGGATTCGTAGCTCAGTTTCTCAACTATCAGCAGGTGAAGTATGAGCACCAGAGACCAGGTGGGTTGCTTCAAAATATAGAGATTCCGGAGTGGAAGTGAGAGCGGATCACCATGGACTTTGTAGTTGGGCTCCCACGGACTTTGAGGAATTTTGATGCTATTTGGGTGATTGTGGATCGGCGGACCAAGTCCGCTCATTTTATTCATATGTGTATTACCTATTCTTTGGAGTGGTTGGCGGAGATTTATATCCGGAAGATTGTTCGTCTGTATGGTATTCCAGTGTTCATCATTTCAGATGGATGTAATCAGTTCACATCACGGTTCTGAAGGGCCGTTTAACATGAGTTGGGTACTCGGGTGGAGTTAAGTACATAATTTCACCCTCAGACGGACGGACAGTCCGAGCGCACTATTCAGATTCTTGAGGATATGCTCCGTGAGTGTGTGATTGAGTTTAGAGGGTCTTGGGATCAGTTCTTGCCATTGGTGGAGTTTGCTTACAATAACAACTATCAGTCCAACATTCAGATGGCACCGTATGAGGTTTTATATGGTAGGCGGTGTAGATTCCCGGTGGGCTGGTTTGAGTCGGGTGAGGCTAGATTATTGGGCACAAACTTAGTTCAGGATACTTTGGAGAAGGTTAAGGTAATTTAGGATAGACTCCATACATCCCAGTCCAGACAGAAGAGCTACGCGGACCAAAAGGTTCGTGATGTTTCCTATATGGTTAGAGAGCAGGTTCTACTTCGGGTTTTGCCTATGAAGGGTTATGAGATTTGGGAAGAAAGGGAAGTTGAGTCCGAGGTTTATTAGCCCTTTTGAGATATTGAGGCGTTCTGGGGAGGTTTCTTATGAGCTTGCCTTACCTCCCATTTTGGTAGGAGTTCATCCGGTATTTCATGTTTCGATGCTCCGTAGGTATCACACTGATCTGTCGCACGTGTTGGATTTTAGTTCAGTCTAGTTGGACAAGGATCTATCTTATGTTGAGGAGCCAATGGCAATATTGGAAATGCAGGTCAGAAAGCTGAGGTCAAAGAACATTGCATCAGTGAAGGTTCAGTGGTTAGCCGGTCGAGGAGGCGACCTGGGAGACCGAGCAGGATATGCGCAACCATTATCCTCATCTTTTCACTACTTCAGGTATGTCTTTATGCTCGTTCGAGGACGAACGAATGTTTAAGTGTAGGGGGATGTGACGACCCGTCCGGTCGTCTTAAGAATTAATGCCCCGATCCCCTATTAACTGCTTTCCCCAAGTTTATTTCTGCTATTTTGATTTTCCGGGATGTTCGGTTTTGAGTTTCGGAGAGTTTTGGGACACTTAGTCCCTAAATAAGAGGTTAAGTGTTGGAAATTTGACCGTAGTCGGAACAGTGTGAGGACGGCCTTGGAATGGAAATCTGATGATTCTAATAGCTCAGTTGGGTGATTTCGGGCTTAGGGGCGTGATTGGATTGTGTTTTGGAGGTCCGTAGCTAATTTAGGCTTTAAATGCCGAAAGTCAAATTTTTGAAGTTTCCAGTCCGATAGTGAGATTTTGATCTAAGGGTCGGAATGGAATTCCGAAAGTTGGAGTAGCTCCGTAGTGTTGAATGTGACGTGCTTGCAAAATTTCAGGTCATTCTGGCGAGATTTGATAGAGTTTTTGATCGAAAGCATAATTTAAGAGTTCTTGGAGTTCTTAGGCTTGAATCCTATGTTAAAATATGTGTTTTGATGTTGTTTTGAGCGTTCCGGTTGTTGGAACAAGTTTGAATAATGCATTAGGATTGGTTGGCAGGTTTGGACTTGGAAAGATTGCAGATTTTCTGCTGTTGTGTTGCAGAGAAAACCTTCATCGCGTTCACGAGAGGGTCTCGCATTCGCGTAGAGCATCTGGGTGAAGTAGCTGAAACGTGCTTCGCGTTCGTGATGATGTCCCGCGTTTGCGAAGGTAAGGACCCATTGGTCTTCGCATTCGCGACATGGTCATCGCGTTCACGTAGGGTCTACCTGTGTAAGCTACGCATTTGCGAGTGGACCTCGCGTTCGCGAAAGAGGAATATGTCCAGCAGGACTTTTGTGCATCACGTTCATGATAGTAGCCTCGCGTTCGCGAAGAAGAACGCGCCTGGGCAGATATAAGATTTCAAAATCGAGGGTTTAGCCATTTTTATCAAAATTTAAACTTGGTAGCTCGGATTTGAGCGAGATTTTGAGAAATTTTCAGAGATATCGATTGGGTAACGATTCTTAACTCATTTTTGCTTGTAACCCATTAATCTAAATATGAATACATCCTTTAATTTCAGAATTTGTATGAAAATTGGGGAAAAGTTCTTAGACCAACAAATTGAGTTTTGATTGGGGATTTGACATTGGATTGGGATAATTTTGATATGGTTAGACTCGTGTGAGTGTGAGGATTCTAAAAATATAAATTTTACCCGATTCCGAGACGTGGGCCCAAGGGGCATTTTGGTCATTTTACCTAATTTCGCGTATTAACTTAGAATTTCTTTGTAGAATCAGTTACTTGAAGTGTTATTTACATTATGCAAATGAATTGAATAGATTTGGTCCATTGGAAGTCGAGTACTCGTGGCAAGAGCGTGGTTTCAGATTGAATTGAGTTGGTTCGAGGTAAGTGGCTTGCCTAACCTTGGGTGGGGGACCTTACCCTTAGGATTTGGTACTGTGATGATTGAAATGCCTTGTACGTGAGGTGGCGAGTGCGTACTTGTTCTAATTGTTGAAAATTCGATTTTCATTTAGTAACTTTAATTGTGTTTTCCCTTTCTATTTATTCGACTTGCACTTTTAAACATGTTGTTAGTTTAGAGAAGCATGCCTAATTGACTTAATTGCTTTATTTACTTTAACTGTCTTATTTGTATTACGTGAAGCATGCTAGGTTAGAATTGTTTGTGTTACCTTGTTAGAAGTTGAGTTTATTTGAGTATTCTTTGTGCCATTATTGTGTGTTTTACTTTGGGACTACGGGACGACATCCCGGGAGATCCCCTGTACGCATTTACGATTTGAGCTGAAGTGCAGGATACCAAGAGATCCCCAGCACGTACAATGAGGATACCAAGAGATCCTAGGGATACCAAGAGATCCCTAGCATATATTGAGGGTACGGAGAGATCCTCGGGGTACCAAGAGATCCCTATCATACATTGAGAATACCAAGAGATCCCTATCATACATTGAGGATACCAAGAGATCCTCGGGATACCAAGAGATACCTAGCATATATTGAGGATACCGAGAGATCCTAACATTGAGGATACCAAGAGATCTTTGGGATACCAAGAGATCCCTAGCATACATTGAGGATACCAAGAGATCCTCAAGAGACCAAGAGATCCCTGGCATATAGTAAGGGTACTAAGAGATCCTCGGGATACTGAGAGATCCCCGGTTATCATCCTTGTTATGAGTGGTATTTCCTTGTGTTTTATCTTTATCTCTGTTTTCAGTTATTAAATTCCTTATTATCCTGTATTAGATTCTTACTGTAGATTCTCAATTGAACTGTTTATCTTATTCTGTCATTTCTATACTTATTTAATCTCAGTAGGGCCCTAACCTTCCTCGTTACTACCCGACTGAGGTTAGGCGTGGCACTTACTGAGTACCGATGTAGTGTACTTGTGCCCTTTCTGCGCATGTTTTTTTCATGTGCAGATCTAGGTACTTCAACTCAGACTTACTATCCTTGAGGCGAGGCGACCCTTCGGAGACTTCGAGGTATATCTGCCGCGTCTGCAGACCGAGGAGTCTCTCTCTATTCTCTTGTAGTTACAGCTCTTCTGTATTTCTTTAGTTTAGACTATTCTGGAGTTAGAGCACTATGTAGTGATCCTTAGCTTGTGATTCATGGGTTTTCGGGTCTTGGAAGTATGTATTGATTTGAGAGTTAAATGTTGTGTATGCCGAGCGGCACTTTTAAATACTATTTTATTTCTCTAATTCTGTCTTAAATAGTTTCATTTCCGCGAATTTGGTTTATCTTCCTCAAGTTAGGCTTACCTAGTCGTAGAGACTAGGTGCCGTCACGATAGTTCACGGAGGGCGAACCGGGGTCGTGACAACAACCGATACCAGTCAAAGATCAGGATCGAAGACGACCAACTAGGAGCCCCTCGGGCTTAGTATATCCCAGCAGGCTTCCGACAAAGGATCCAAAGCCAAACAAGGAAAGATACCAACTATACACTGAAGATAGAAGAAATGCCCCGAGGTGCAACATACCCCGCAATGACCGAAGGATGGACCGAGGCCAGAATCCTCGAGGACTTGTCCGCAGAGCTGGGTTTGATAGGCACACATGGATGACGGAGGCACCTCGCTTGTCAGAATATAACTTCAACATTGACGTATCAGACATCATGTTCGCCATCAGTAAAATCAGAGACACCAGGTGGCCAAGGCCTGTACAATCAGACCCTTCACAAAGGAACCATAACTTAGTGTGTGAATTTCACAACATGCATGACCACAGGACCGAGGATTGCCATCAACTCTAGGAAGAAGTAGCCCGACTACTCAGCAAAGGTTACCTTCAAGAATTCCTCAGCGACCGGGCCAAGAATTAGTTCCGGGAAAGAGAGAAGACCAAGAAGAACGAAACAAATGAACCACAATATGTCATCTACATGATCCTGGGAGGCATCGATGCACCACAAGAACCCATGATTAGAAGAAAAAAAATATCCATCACCAGAGAAAAGCGAACTCAAGGTTACATACTCGAGGATGCTCTCATATTCTGCGACGAGGACATCGAGACCTTGTCTCAGCCTCACAACGACGCACTGGTAATCTCCTTCCTTATAAATACATTTCAAATTAAACGTGTACTTGTGGATCTAGGTAGCTCGGCCAATATTATTAGGTCGAGGGTTGTAGAGCAGCTCGGACTACTTGACCAAATCGTGCCCGCCTCTCGAGTCCTCGACGGGTTCAACATGGCAAGGGAAACAATGAAAGGGGAAATCACCCTCCTAGTCGACATGGCCGACACAACCCAAAATGCCAAATTCCATGTCATTGAAGGAGACATGAGATACAACGCCTTGTTCGGGAGGCCGTGGATACACTGCATGAGAGCAGTACCATCCACCCTCCATCAAATGATGAAATTTCCAACAAAGGATGGGATAAACACCATCTACCGGGAAGATTGTGCAGCAAAAGAGATGTTTGTGGTGCACGATATGGCATCGGCACAAATACCTCTGCCACCGAAGGAGCTAAAGGATAAGCAAAAAATAAAATAACGATAACAAGCTACACTCTCGGATACCCCTGACTGAACAAAACAAAGGACTGTACCGAGTCCTCATAACAAGCGATTGAATCACATCGAGATCTGAAGCGTTGTCAGCACTAATGTATGGCCATCTCCTTTTTTAGTTGCATTTTATGCTAACCGAAATGCAGGTATCCGGTCGAAACAACCGAAGCTCTTCCCAGCCCAAAGGCCTTAGGTTTCAAAAGCATGCATTGTACTCTTTTCCTTCGATCGGGTTTTAATCCCAAGAAGGGTTTTACCGGCAAGGTTTTTAACGAGGCAACATCTATATGCTACCTAAGGAAGACTCAACAAGTATTCAAGGCTTTCTTTTCAATAAACCTTGAATATTGGGGGGGTATCCCCCCCCCCCCAAAGATCACCTCCTTGGAAAAGCCAAGAAGTGCTGAAAGGGGTCTCGATAGGAAAATAATGTACCAGGCCAAACGGTCGAACGAACCGTGTCCGTATAGAATAACTGAGCCCCTAACAGCGAAAAAATGTATACCTTTACCAAGTAATCGAAGAATACATTCCATCAAAGTATTTTGCATTTCAAGTGTCCGCTATTTTTGCAAAAACGGCTCCAGAGCCAAAAACGTCCCGAACACTCGGAGACTGGCATCAACAATTCAAAGCCACATGACCTCCAGGTCAAAAACTCCAAACTCATAATCCCTCAGTGAGGCAACTCCAAGTTTACAAGAAATGGCTCCCGATCCAGGAAGTTTTCAATGACTCGGGGACTGACGACAATAACCACCCCCATCGACTTATCAAAACTCGAAGTCGTGTGACCCCCAGGTCGGAGCTTCAAACTCGTAAGCACTCAATGAGGCAACATCAAGTTTGCATAAACGGCTCTAGAAGCCGAAAACGTTCTGAACACTCGGGGACTGGCGTCAAAAACTCCGAATTCGTAAGCCCTCAACGAGGCAATACCAAGTTTACAAGAAATAGCTCCCGAGCCAGGAAATGTTCGATGACTCGGGGACTGCCACCAATAGTTACCCCCCTCGACTTATCAAAAACCCGAGGCCATAAGACCTCAAGTGGGTAACCTTGGTCTCGTAAGACCTATATAAGGTAACATCAATATCTATAAGATCTCAAGTAAGGCATGAACCACACTTGTACCAAGTGACCAAAATTGTAAGACCTCAAGCAAGGCATGAACCATACTTGTACCAAGTAACTAAAACTGTAAGACCTCAAGGGCATGAAATTTTTTGTAAGACCTTACAAAAGGCATAAACCCGATCTTAAAGTTAAGGCTATATATCGAACTTGTAAGACCCCTAAAAAGGCATACCCTCGATATAGACGCCGAAACTACTTCACTCGGGAACTGAAAGGCTCCGGCCAAACACAATGACTACGGTCACAAGGCTGTACCAGCCAAACTAACGCGACTCAGGGATGCCCAACCGTCGCTATAAAATCACAGGCCTTCAATTACTTCGAAAAAACTTTGAAAAGAACCGGTTAAACAGGCTACCCTCGACATAGGCAAAAGAGCTTCGACCATGTTAGCTCCTAACTACAGGCTTCGAGATACTCAGCCCCCGAGCCAAACCTCCCAAGGTGCTCGATCATCGACATATAACGACTCACAATCGAGGTTTTTATCAAATTGCTGAAGAGTCATGCAAACACAACTTCAAAAATTCTTAACGAGGGAAAAATAAAGCCTATATTAGAGGTCGCATCGACCCAATACGTAAGAGCCACTGTCGCCAGCCCATATAAAAGGTTGTACCGACCTAAAGCGTAAGAGCCATTGTCACCAGCCCATACTAGAGGTCGTACCGACCCAACGCGTAAGAGCCTAAGGGCCAGCTTTAAATTCAAAAACTTAAGGGTCAAATGAGCTCAAGTCAAAACCCAACTCGGAGACTGAGCCCGAAATAGTTAACTAAATATGCCAAAGAGCAAAAGCATAAGAGCTCAAACTTCGGCTTATACTAAAAGGTCATATCGACCAAATCGTATAAGAGCCTACGGGCCAGCCTAATAAGCCCCAGGGCCATACTATGAATCTAAGGATTCCTTTTAACTCGAAGACCAGTTCTTATGGCTGATGGCTAACAAACATCGAAAGGTACATGAAAAACAAAGTCGCAAGACTTATTTTTGTACACATATGTGAAAGAATATAAGCTCCATTTACAATGTACTTTGAAAGTACTATATACAAAATCAGAAAAGGAAAGGCCTAATCTACGTCCCTCTCAGGGACTACGACCCATCGGTCTCTTTCTCGTTATCTTCGGCATCGGACAGAAAGAACTTAACGTCATATTCGTCTGCCTTTGCCTACTTTATCTCTTCCAATAGATCAAAGCCCCTAGCATGGATCTCCTCGAGGGTTTCCTTTCAAGATTTGCACCGTGCATACTCCAAGCTTCTACTCTCATAGTCGAGAGCCCTTCTCAGCTCAGCTTGAGCATCGGCAACGTCCTTCAAATAAACCGCCACTTTCTTGTCAGCCTTATTTCGTCTCATTACGGCTTCAGCCCGGGCATCCAGGATCTCTACCTTCATCTTTAAAATTTCCGATTCGAGCTTGCAATCGTGCTCGTTCGGACCAGGCTATTCGCACGAACGTTCCGGAACTGCACCTCAAGGGCAGAGGCCTTGGCCAAGGCATCCTTCTGGGTCTCGACTTAGGCTTTTAGCTCATCATGCTCACGTTTAACCTGGTCAAATTCGCCCTAAAGTTATTCCAGGTCCTCCATTTTTCTCTGCAGCTGAAAGAGGAATATATTAGCCTGCGAAAGCAGAAGGAGGAGCATGCATTGGCTCAAAACAAAGGTTACTTGTCTTTCGTGATAGTCCTCGTAGTTCCAACTTTGATCCGCCTCACATCGCAGGTAGGCCAGCTCGTCTTCCTTTTTGTACAAAAAAGCCTAAGGGATTTCTCCCCATCCAAAGCTTTCCGCAGCTTGGCCTCACGGTGAAGCAGCTCGGACTTAAGCTTGTCAAAGGCCTGCAAAACAAATCTCAATAAGAAAAGGTAGACATGAAACTGAAAGAAGCCTATGCCGGCTGTCAAAGCTTACCATGAAGCTAAGCCGCTGAGCCTCACCAAAGGTCAAGAAAACATCTGATGGCTTAGTTTCCCCCGAAGTGCCTTCGCTAGGAGAGAAGGAGGCAGCGGATGACCCTTGTCCCTTGAATTACCTTCGATGGGAACATGAAATGACGGTAAGGATGGAACTATTGTTTCAAGAATAAAGGCCTCAGAGGCCGGAAGCTCGGCCAACTCGTCTCTTTTAAACCTCAGAAAAGGACTCGCCTCGCTGCGAGCATCCTCAAACCCTGAATGCTCCTTCAGTTTATTATCAACCCTTGACGCTGAGGTCGGTAATCTCTCATCCTCCCCTAGGGGACATGACCTCATCTCGGAAAATTCTCCAACACCTGTGTTGGCAAAGTCAGTGCGCTGTAAAGAAAGTACCTTTCGGAGAAAACAAGCCACTATGCACCTAACATGGTGTTTTGCCTCCCATTTCCCCTTGGAAAGGTCACACCATTTGCACTTGTCATAAGTTGAGCAAGCTGCCATCTTACAAGACCATTCCGCCAGATCAGGAACCTTTTTCGGTAGCTAAGGGACCGCTACACAAAGCAAAAAGAAGAACATCTTTATGGAGCTCGCCTCCACTATGTACAAAAACAGTAAAAGCACAAGTGTACCACTTACATGTGATATTCCATTTCTCAGGAAATGGCAGAAACTCTCCAGGAATAATATTGATTGTCCATGCTCTAACAAATCGACTCATCCACCCCTGGTCCTCATCCTCTTCATCGTTAACGGCGAGGGGATCGAGTGGATTGATGTCGCAGAGTAATCAAGCCTCGGTAGTACAAAGGCCAATATAACATGACGAGATGACTGAGGGTGAATTCAAGCCTGGCCTTGTCCGCAAAGTACCTTATCATCAACACTATCTTCCAAAGGGATGGGTGAACCTGCGCCAAGGTAGCTTGATACCTTCTACAAAAGTCAAGCACAACCCTGTCGAGAGGGCCTAATGTGAAGGGGTATGTATACACGCTCAAGAACCCCTTGACATGAGCCATGACGCTCTCCTCCGGGGAAGGTGCCTACAACACCACCTCTCTCCCCCATCCGCAGTCTTCTTTGACTGCCTTGAGATGCTCCTCCCTTATCAAGGAGATAAACCTCGACACATGCTCCCGGTGTCCCAGGACATTGGGAGGCTTCACTAATGTAAAGTCCCTCTTCGAGACAAAGCACCTCGATGCTAGCTCTCCAGACGCCGACGGTGTACCACCGACTAAGCACAAAACTAAGGAAGAACCCTCCTCTTCTTGACAAGTGGACGCAGGAACAACAACCATGGTTATGGTAAAGCAAAGAAAGGGGAAACGAGAAGACACAGGTGAAAACTCTGAGTTAAAGTAAACTTGGCGCATAAAGGAAAAGCCCTATGAAAAATAGTCACCTAATACAGCAATGGTTTCAAAAGAAGAGAAGGCAAGTACATATATAGAGCAGGCAATAAATGTTTGCCTATACTAAGAACCAATAAAATATGACCATATCAGTATCATTTTCTTAGGAAATGCACTAGTGGGGGCCACATCGGTCATTTTACGGTCATATCACTCAAGTGATATCGTCGTACCAGCACCCGGGAGTCATTCGACCCAGAGAGCTCTCGATCCTTGCACGACATCGACCCTGTAAAAATGCTCGGCCCTATTGTGAGATGGTACCTGATCCCAAAGGCCTCAACTGCTCCGAGCATATGTTCCGAAGAACCAACAATCAGAATTTAAATACAAAAGCAATATAGCATTCAAAAACTAAAAGCGGAAAGAAAAAACAATGTATTCCCAAAAAATGCATGTACAGACGGGGGAGCATTCACAAAGTCTTTCCCTAAGAACCCCTGGCACAAAAAGGGAAAGGGACGACCTAAATTTACTCTTCACCCCCGGAGTCAGCACTGGAACCCTCGTCTGAAGCATCCGAGTAGGCAGTTTTTTCCTCCATTGTTCGTGCTTCCTCGATCTTGACTGAGAAATTGATGCATTTGCCACTTGCTTCCTCAAAGGCCTGCTTCCGTGCTTGCGCACAAGCACGAGCAACAGCTTGAGTTAGCTTTTGCTCGACCCCCTCTAGTATGTCTTGAGTCTTTTCATTCGCAGTAGCGTCGTCTTTCCTGTACGAGGATGCCTTTTCCTCCGCTAGAGACCTGGCCAATGACAGCGCAACAATCTCCTCCTTGGCACTCTTCAAGAGGTTCTGGGATGACGATAACTCCTTTTACTTGATAGCTATCTCCTCCTGAAGACACCCCACGAGAGCGTTCATTTGCCCAACCTACAAAAGGTGAAACAAACTGGTAAGTATCAGGTTAAAATAAGAGGAAGGTTCGCAAAATGCAGTACTACCTGCTCAACAAGGTTGTCTCTGTCTCGGTTCACTTCTTCCAACCTTTCCCAGAGCATACTCATCTCCTCTTCCTTTTAGGCGGAAAGGGCCTCCGACTCCTTTAAACCCGAGGCAAGACCCTCGACCTCCTTCCTATGCTTATCTCGCAGTTTAGAGATAGTGTGTTTGTACATTCTCTTGGCCTACAACAAAACAAAAGAGTCATAAAAATAGGGAGGAATACTCAGAGCACTAAAGGTATGCGTAGAAAGGTTATCACCTACTGATAGAGCCTTCCCACCTCCTCGATAGCATTGTGAGCGTCGAGATCAATGTCTTCACCACCGCCGTCAAGAAAGTTGTCAAGATCACCTCCTCCCTCGAGGGGACCCCCCACGTTGGTAACCTTTGGGTCCTACGCATTCCTAAGCTCCCAAGGATGAGAATCGGGGACCCAAATTAAGGCCCTCTAGAACATCAAAAAAACCCGAAGGACAAGTCCTGCCCCTGAAAAGCTCCAGGCTTGAGCCCTTTGGAGCCGACAACAGCAAGTTACCCGGCAGGGACTGTGCTAGGATTGATCAAGGATTTAGGGGATGTATCTGCACCCTCCTCGAGGTCCTCCGAAGCATGAGCTCGAGCCAAATCAGCCATTCCCAACTCGGCAACCCTCGACACGGACACTTGGGGGGCATCCGTGCCCGACCTCTTCCTTTGTACCAAAGGGATATCATCATCATTAACATCCTCATCCTCGCCATCGGAACTTGCTCCAGAAGCTGAAGACCAGACCTCAACCCCGGCTTGAGGCTTGCGAGACTTAGGATTTTTTGATACAAGGGACTCGGCATCCATCCCCTTTTTCCTCTTTTTTCTTATTGGGCTTAGAGGACTCTCCCTCGCCGGCATGAGGCGGTCTCATCTGCACTCCATTGCCAAGGCCTGTGAAAGCATAGTAATCAAAATTTATCAGCACGGAGGATATGGGGAAGAAACATGAAAACATGATAGAGGCGACGAGAAGGGGCTTACCATGATTCTTGGCCACCCACCGCATTTTAGCCAACTCAGACCAAGAATGATCAAGATAGGGGAATGAGGCATTTAGTCCCCTAATCCACCCCAACAGGTCCGGAACAGATTCAGGATACCAAAGGGAGGCTGCGTGAACAAAGGGAAAGTTAGTTTTGAGAAGAAAGTAAGAAGATTATAAAGCATGCTCAAAGAAGAAGCACTTATGCTTCGTGTTCCACTCCTCCGGGAACGGCATCCATTCAGCCGGAATAATGTCTGAGGTCCTTACTTGGACGAACTGGCTCAACCACTCCCGATCCTTGTGCTTGTCGATACTCAAAAAAAGGGTTTCAAAGATCGAGGGTGAAGCTTGATCAGGCCTCGGAAAAGACGGGGGTTGTACAACTTGATCAGATGATCAAGGGTAAAAGTTGCATCCTTGACTTTGCTGGAAAAGTAGAGAAACATGTAAACTATCCTCCATAAAGAGGGATAAATTTGGCTAAGCGTCACCTGGTATTTACAGTAGAAGTCAAGAATGACTGGGTCTATAGAGGGAGAAGAAGGGTTCGAGGAGTCAACAGGGCCCAAGGTGAACGGGTATGTGTATACATAAAAGAAGCCAGCCTTATGGTCCGTTATACTCTCGTTAAGGCTGGGGATCTCAACCAGCACTTTCTTTCCCCATTGGCAGGCAGCCCGCACTTTGCCTATATCCTTCACAACACATGTTCGCATCGACCCGGCGTAGATGAAGGCATCTCGATGGAAATATCCTTCATATTATCGAACTTAGTGGGTGTACACTGTTCGATGGTAGGAGCCACTTTGGGCTTACCCTTGTATTTACCCTTGGATGCTCGAGATGAAGAGGCGCCTTCATCTTTCCAAGGCACTGTCTTGGAGGTCCTGGCCATGACAACAAAAATTTTCTTTTTCTCAAAAAGGAAGGCAGGAAACGAAGAGCAAAGGAAAAAGGGGGCGTAGAGGAAGATGGATTTGGCTCTGAAAGCTTAAAGGAATCACTAAAGTGCGAGTCACTAATCAATTGGGGTATTTATAGAAGCCGTATGGGCAGCTGAACAGCTAATAGCGGTTCCTAGGCTCTTCAATAGTCGTGTTGACAGTGACCCTTGCGTGGCCGTTGAATTATGGCATTTAATGCCCTGACTGGCTGACGCTATGGCGAATGCAAAGGTTCAACCAGTTCCTATCATCTTACTCTAGGAAACGCGGGGACTATCTGTATACAATAAAATCTGAGGGACCAATTTTATGATCATTTCGGGGCTTCAAAGATGCGCCTCTTAAAGCCCGAGGAAGGGCTCGAAGTGCGACCTCGTAGAGTCTCTAAAATGCTTGTCTTAGAGACAATACGAGTCGACGGCGGCCATAGAAAAATGGGGAGTTCCCTAGGCACTTGATGGGAGTTAACAGGTTGACATGCGCCCGTACCGAGACATTAATTAGCTTTATCAATCTCATATCTTTGTAATAAATACATTTGTACTATATTGGGATTCCCCCTGGTATATAAAGGGGATCCTTGTTATTTTGTAGAGGGATATTGTATATGGTAAAATTAGAGGGACCGATTTTATGATCATTTCGGGACTCTAAAGATGCGCCTCTTAAAGCACAAGGAAGGGCTCGAAGTGTGACCTCGTAGAGTCTCTAAAATGCTTGTCTCAGAGACAATACGAGTCGACGGCGGCCATAGAAAAATGGGGAGTTCCCTAATGATGACCCAAAAGGGTCATCACTTGTTTTAGAAATAAATTCTGTGTTCCAAGCTTAAAACCTCCTTTTTGTCTCACCTCGATTTACGTGCACAGTTCGAACGCATATCCAGAAAGCCATTGTGTGAAAATCTGTGAAAATAATAATTTTTGCTTTTAAAATGAATTTAGGTTGACTTTGGTCAATATTTTGGGTAAACGGACCCTGACCCATGATTTGACGGTCTCGGAGGCTCTGTAGGAAATATGGGACTTGGGTGTATGCCCGGAATCGAATTTCGAGGCCCCAAGCCCGAGAAATAAATTTTTAATGAAAATTGTTTTCTGGAATATTTATGAGATTTTGAAAATGAAATGTGTTTGAAATTTGATGGTATCAGGCGCGTATTTTGGTTTCGGAGCCCGGTACTGGTCTTACATGTGATTTAAGTTGAGCTTGTGAAATTTGGGAAGAAATGGAGGTCATGTGACGTGAATCGGACCTTATTTGAGAAAATTAGAAAATTTGATATTCTTAATTGATTTCATGATTTTGATGCTAAATTCATAGTTGTTGATGTTATTTTGGTGAGTTGATTGCACGAGCAAGTCTGTATGATGCTTTTAGGTTAGTGTGCATGTTTGGTTTGGAGCCCTGAGGGCTCTGGCGCGTTTTGGATAGGTCACAGAGTGGAAATTTAACTTAGGATGTTGCAGATCTTTAATTGGTATGTTGCAGGCCTGCAGGCTTCATATTTGCAAAGCCTGGCTCGCAAATGCGACCAACCCATCGCAAATGCGAGTGAAGGCCCGGGCAGGGCTGATCGCAAATGCGATCCTTTCTTCACAAATGCGAAGTGGCCCAGAAATTCCCTTCGTCGCAAATGCGACTCCCCCATCGCAATTGCCAGTTCGCAAATGCAAACTTTTGTCGCAAATACGAGAATAGCAGACTTTTGAAGGGTTCGCAATTGCGGACTCTGGTCGCAATTGCAACATCTGCAACCTGCAAATCATAACTTAGATGCATTTTCAACCATTTTTCAAACCCTTTCAAAACCAAAACACATTTGGGCGATTTTTTAAAGACAAGTACTCTTCCAAATCAATTGTAAGTCATTTCTAACTTGTTTTTATTAATCTTTAACATCTTATCTCATGATTTCAACTCAAAATCAAAGGTTTTCATGGGGAAAATTGTGTGTTTTGGGGTAGAACCTAGTTTTTCAAATTTTGGGGATTTGGACCTCGATTTGAGGCTCGATTTCAAAACATATTATATATTTGAGTTCGTGGGTGAATGGGTAACAGGGTTTTGGTTCGAACCTCGAGTTTTGACCATGTGGGCCCGAGGTTGATTTTTGACTTTTGGGAAAAACTTTAGAAAACTTATTTCCATGCATTAGAATTGATTCATTTAGCATTTATTGATATAATTAAGTAACTTGTGACTAGATACGAATGAATTGGTGGTGGAATCAAGAGGTAAAGCGATAGTTGAGGCTTGAATTGTGTTCGAGGCATCGAGGTAAGTGTTTGGTCTAACCTTAGCTTGAGGGATTAGGAGGCGAGTCCTATTTTCTATGTGTTATTTGATGAGTACGACGTATAGGCATGGTGACGAGTATCTATATGTTGGTGTCAAGCATGCCCGTGAGTCTTAAATTGAAATCGTTGTATTCTTAATAAGTATTACGAATGCCTAAGTTGTTGATTCTCTATGTTGGGCAAGAATTATGATTATTCTCGTGGAAATTGCTTATGGTTGAGTATTGATTCTAGTTGAGGTCTCTTTTGTGAAGTTAAATGTTGGAACAAGTTTGGTTATACCTGATTCCCTTGCCGGGATGTATTTACTTCTTTCTGTCGATTCCCTTGTCGGGATATTGTTGTTCCCTTATTGCTCCCTTGTCGGGATTCCTTGCGATTGGTGTTGAATTGTATATTGGGATCGGGTTGCATGCCGCAACAGTGAAATATGATATGGATCGGGTTGCACGCTACAACAGTGTCTTATGATTTGGATTGGCTTGTGCGGTGCAACAATAAAGAATAAAAGTGGATATTGATTTGTTACTGTTCCCTTATTCCTACTGCTGCGAATTTTAAATTGTTCTTATGATTTTCTCCTAAGTTACTGTTGGTAAATGATACCCCCCCCCTCCCCACAGCATGTCCCCTTCCCATCTTAAACTGCTAGTTTTTCTTTGCTATTACTTGCTATATATATGATTTAACTGCACAGGTTTATTTGGTAGCCTGGTCCTAGCTTCGTCACTACTTCGTGGAAGTTAGGCTAGGCACTTACCAGCACATGGGGTCGGTTGTGTTGATACTACACTCTGCACTCTTTTGTGCAGATCCAGGTGCTTTAGCTCACGGACCACAGTGAGATTGTTGTTTCTTGTTCATCAGGCGACCTGAGGTAGTCCTGCAGACGTCCGCAGGACTTGGCGTCTCCTTCTATCTTTATTCCTGTTTCTTTCATGTATTTCCAGTGACAGTGCTGTATTATTTCTTTCAGACCTTTATTTGTAGTCCTCCTAGACAGTCTGTGAAGTTGTGATACCAGTCTTGGGTAGATTTGTATGGATTGGTATTAGCAGTATTATTAAAACTTTGCAATTCAGTCTTCCGCTTATTATATTCTGTTGTTATTTAACTGTTGGTTCTTAATTGTTATCGGATAAAAATGGAAACAAGGTAAATAGTTCAATTGGTTGGTTTGCCTAGCTTTCACTAGTAGGCGCCATCACGACTCCCGAGGGTGCGAAATCCGGGTCCCTAAGCACTTGATTGGAGTTGGCAGGTTGACATGCGCCCGTACCGATGTATTAATTAGATGTATCAATCTCATATCTTTGTAATAAATCCATTTGTACTATATTGGGATTTCTCCTGTTATATAAAGGGGATCCTTGTCAAATTGTAGAGGGATCTGATACTCAATATTCAATACAAGAATATTCTTTCTACTCTCTAGCTTAACATATTATCTTGCTCTTATTTCTTCATTTATTATTTATATTCATTGTGTTCTATTTATTGTTCTTCATTTATTGCTTATTATTGGTCATAAAGAGCCTTCATTGATTTTATCATAATTGTTAGTCATCCATCGAATGCCCTCGGCAAGATATCATACTCGACCCCGAGACCCCAAATAAGCGAGCTCAAGGCCCCGATTATCATCCATTCGGTTTGGTTATCACCCTGTTTTCAAGCTCTTATCTAGTCTCCAAGTCTTTTACTTATCATTTATTGCCCAAACAACCAGCATAAAAATAGATCACGTATTTTTAGAAATACAAAATCAAATCTAATTGTAATTACCATTTTCAAGGTAAACAAGGACGTACTATTAAGAATGTGACTAGCTTATTCAACAACATACTGACAATTTAGAAAAATATACATATTATAATTTGATAAATAAAAATAAGACCTTACAAGTTATTTGATAACCATATAATTCGTTTTCAAAGTAATTTAATTAAAATATATGTTAGAAAATTCATATAACAGACAATTGGAAAGATATACCATAAATAGTAAGTTAAATTGTAACATCTTTATAAAAATTTATCATTTTTAATATTTTATTTATGATATACCAATTAATTAATTAATTAATTAATTATGGGCGCATGACGTATCATATAACCATATATTGTATGCATTTATTGTATGCACTATTTCTATTCTTATGATACATATATTCTTATCATACAACATATACCATATGGTATGATTTTATCGTATATGATATATCAACAAAATAGTGGTATATTTGTAATATAATTTAAGAGACCATAATTACTTAAATAATCGTGCTAATTAATCAGTAAAATTAAATCTTATATACAATTTTGCTTACGAAAGATTCGCATATATTGAGTTAAACATATATTGAGTTAAAAAATAAGCTGATAGTTAGAATTTTACAAAACCAATATGATCTACATATTTATGCTTAAATAAACTAAATCACATTTTGATATGATTACTAATTTTTACAATTGGATGCGCCGGTCATTTAGTAGTTTTAATTAAAGGTAACAATATGCACCTCTCAATGGTCAAAAGTAAAACCCTAGTGCCTCCTAACTTGCCGAAAGTAAAACCCCTCCTAGCGTGCCGAACTTTCCGGTCCCTCTGTATCTCGATGGCGGAGAAGTATGACGAGATGTTTCCTTCTCTCGGCTCTTCTCCTCGCCGTCCCCCCGGGTGTTGAACCCTCCCCCCTCATCGCGCGGTGCCCTCTTCTTACTCTCGTCCCCCGCGGTGATTCCTGCCCCCCTCCCCGGGCGGTGCCCTCTTCTTCCTCTTGCCCTCCTCCCCGTCCCTCCGTGGTGATCCCTAACCCCCCCTCCTCGCACGATGCCCTCTTCTTCCTCTCGCACTCTACCCCGTACCCCACGGTGAACCACCAAGCCCAGAACTTCGAACCCACTTGGAGGTAAGTGGATTTATTTATATCATTTTTTACCTACATACTTTGGTCGGCACTAATAGTTTTTGTTTGCATGTAGTACCTCGGATAATGGGTTGGGAGGCTATGTGTTCCAAATAGCATTTATCCTCCAAATGAAGTTTTGCGATGCAAAAATGAAGTTTGATAGAAGAGCCAAAGAGTATATAGATTGTATTGCTACATTCTATTCGACATTTGACAACGTTGTTGAAGCTTATGGTATTATGTTATCGGCTAATCGAAAGTATTTGTTTGAATTTTTTGGTATGATAATCGTTAAAGCATATACACGTCCCCCTGCACATCTTCCATAGAAGCTCCTTTTTATCGACCTTTTTATTGGCCTTTTTATCCTTTTTATCGGGCTCGGGCTTGTATAACTTTTTCAGGCTATAACTTTTCAACAAACAACAAACCAATTCCAAGTACTTGGTTTGTTGTTTGTCGAAAAGTTATACCCTAAAAGGTTACACAAGCCCGAGCCCGATAAAAAGGATAAAAAGGCCAATAAAAAGGCCGATAAAAAAGAGCTTCTATGGAAGATGCTCAGGGGGACATGTATATGCTTTAACGATTATCATACCAAAAAATTCAAACAAATACTTTCGGGTATCAAGGCTCTACATCAAACTGAAAGTTATCATGGAAATCTTCTTAATGGGGTTATGTATAATCGTGATGGCACTGCAATTCTGTGTAATATCAAATATAAGGGTTTCGGCCGTGACTATTTACAAGAAGATTTAGACTCATGATTTCGTGACGTCCTGAAACCTTGCCTCCTCTCGTTGCACGATTTTGTGACATGTTGTCCAACTCGCCATCAGATACACAAGGAATGGAGTAAGAAAGTGTGTTGCATAAACAGTAGTGTTTTTGCTTCGGTTTTCATTTATAGTAATACTTATGTTTGTCTTTGTTTGTTTATTTTACAGAGAGCATACTCAGTGGCACAGGGTAGAATCAAATAGCCACTAAGTATGCTCTCTGTAAAATAAACAAACAAAGACAAATATAAGCATTACTATAAATGAAAACCGAAGCAAAAACACTATTGTTTATGCAGCACAATTTCTTACTCCATTCCTTGTGCATCTGATGGCGAGTTGGACAATATGTCACGAAATCGTGCAACGACAGGAGGCAAGGTTTCAGGACGTCACGAAATCATGAGTCTAAATCTTCTTGTAAATAGTCACGGCCGAAACCCTTATATTTGATATTACACAGAATTGCAGTGCCATCACGTCTATACATAACCCCATTAAGAAGATTTTCATGATAATTTTCAGTTTGATGTAGAGCCTTGATACCTGAAAGTATTTGTTTGAATTTTTCGGTATGATAATCATTAAAGCATATACACGTCCCCCTGTGCATTTCCATAGAAACTCATTTTTATCGGGCTCGGGCTTGTATAACTTTTTAGGGTATAACTTTTTAACAAACAATAAACCAAGTCATAGAAGCTCCTTTTTATTGGGCTCGGGCTTGTATAACCTTTTAGGGTATAACTTTTCAACAAACAACAAACCAAGTCTTTGGAAATGGTTTGTTGTTTGTTGAAAAAAGTTATAGCATGAAATGTTATACCAGCCCGAGCCCGATAAAAAGGCCGATAAAAATGAGCTTCTATGGAAGATGCGCAGGGGGACGTGTATATGCTTTAATGATTATCATACCGAAAAATTCAAACAAATACTTTCGGTTAGCCGATAGCATAATACCATAAGCTTCAACAACACTGTCAAATGTCGAATAGAATGTATCAGTAAGAGGAGTCACCACTGAAGACGATTGACTTTAGGTTATCAGTGTTCTTCAAGCCAGGTATTCTCTTGAAAACTATGTTGCGCAGACTCTCCAAAATGTTACACACCCGTATCGGATTCTCTACTTTTGGAGTATCCGACACGCACCCGACCCAATCTTGTTGAATCCTGGTCGTTGATCATCTTTGATCAATGGTCCAGATTACTCTTTACCATAATTAACTTAATAGCCTACCCTCTCCCCCAAACCCTCATTCTTTCATTCACTCTCCGCCATTACATCTCAACTCTCTCATCTCTCTCTCAAGAACACTCCACTTACCGGGCCCATTTCCTCCCTTTCTAGTCGTCTCCCTACCGGAATTCATGGTGGTCTCGCCACCTACCAGCCTTATGGCTCCCTTTTGAACATGTGTCATCGTTTTGTCGCCTTCAAGTGAACCAGAGGCGGTTCACTCAACTCCCATGGTTTCTCATGTCAGTTTCCGGCCATCCATGGCTGTTTGAGTAAGCTTTATGACTTTCTCCGGCTAAAACCGGTAACATTTTAAGGTTTTCTCATCTTCTCTGGATTCTCTAAAACCCTAACTCTTAAGATTTTCTGATTTGTTTTAGATCTGTCTTAGATCTGTGTATATTATGAGCTTTTGTTGTTTTCCTCGAAGGTTTTTCCGATTTTTTCTAAGGTAACCCTTCGTCTTCAAGACTAGGGTTTCTTAACCCCTTTTCAAAATACTTTTTCTTTTGATTTTCAGTACTATTCTATGATTTCTACTAGTTTAAGCAATTTATTTAAGTTTTTCCTTTTATCTGATTCATCATGTTGAAAACCCTATTTATTTTTGGTTTAATCCGGGTTTCTAAAGCTATCTTTGCTCATCTGATTTGCATGTGTACTTATTTCTCATGCATATGTGCTAGGTTCTATGATTTTCTACCTCCTCGTGTTCATTAGGGTTTCTGATTTTGCTTCTCCCGCCTATATTATGTCTACTTTGTTTGATCAACGGAATTTGTGGTGATTTCTTCTAATTAGTATTATCTTTTAATTAAATCCCTAATCTTCTGTGAGTTATACATTTTACTGATTTCCTGTGATTGACATCTCTGTTGATTTCTGACCTATAAATCATTCTCTTCCCTTAGTAATGATTGACTATGCTATTGATTATTCTTATGATGTTTCCTTAATTAGAACCTTTTGAATTTAGCCTCAATCATTTACCCTATACCTATTGTGTTTGAAGTATGTCCTTATTGGTCGTATACTGATTTCTTTCCTTATTTTGTTATCTAACTCCTTAATTAAGGGGAAGTACTTACACTAATTAGTACATAGTTCCATAATTATTGTTGAATTATGATTCTTGTCTTATTTTTTTATTTTCAAGACTATAAATACCCTCCTCTATTCTCACTTCAAAACACGAACAATTAGTTCAGAAAAACACACACACAAAAAAAATTCTCTTTTCTCTCTCTGCTACTTGTGCTAACTGCTTGTGGAACTCTACTTTCTTTACTTTCTGCATTTTGCTTCCTTAGCTGGTATGTTCCTAGTTCAATTCTGAAACTCAACTCTATGTGCTCCATGTCTGTTAATCCATGTCTCCTTATGCACTAATTTAATGGCTTATGTATTTAATTGCCTTTCTTGTTTACTGCTTTATTCAATATGCTTAAGTTTTTTCCTCTCTTGTTCAAGTGTGTAATCAACATGTCTGGGTTTCACTTGTCTTGTATGATACTTGGCCAGCATGTTCACTTAAGTTCTTGTTTATTTCCCTCAACTAATATGCTCATGTTAGTATCATAGACTCCTAATATACTTAATTAACAACAAGCGGCATGACTAATTCTATGTAATAAACCCCTGTCCTCAGCATGACTACTCTCATACCATGTCTCTATGTCTTACTGCCTATTACTATTCTAATTTCGAGCATGATTCCCTTGCTAACACTTTAAAGTAGTAGTTTTGTGTTCTGGATGTCAATAAGTCCCTACTTGTTCTTTATACTTACTGGTCTATATGCTTCTCCTCTTATCCATGTTTATGTGTTGAGCTCTCTAGGTCCCCAACCCCATGACCCTTATTCGTAAAGTTGTTTGTCTTCACTTAGAATCAGGTAATAAATGGCTCTGAATCTGGACACTCTAAGTTTTTTTGTGATTATGTGTTTTCTCAGAATTGCTTCCAAAACTGTTTTCACTCTTAGCAGTTTTCCTAAAACCGTGCCTATTCCTGAAAACTTATTTTACTCCTGAGAGTTTTACCTCAACACTGTTTTACTAAGTTCATCAAAACTATGTCAAGCACTCTCTCTCTCCTCTTAGACCACTAAATTCTGCCCCTTTTGTGTGAGCCTTGCCTTGGGACCCTTGAACTCCCTCTGAACTTGGACACACAAAAGATGGCCTTTCCACACTACACTTACTCTATCTTGGCTATGAAATCTGGGTGTGAGCACTACCTGGGGTCCCTTGAGGTCTTTAGGGAACTCTGACACACCCAGATATGAGAAGGCTATGGAACAATCTTGGCATTTGAGGTGATTTATTACAAAACTCAGAGAGGAAGTCTTAATCAGGTTCTGGAAATCTAGGCCTGTTTTCAGGCTCTCTATAGTGTAACTTTTAATTTTCTTTTCTACTTATGTAATTCATTTCAATGTTGGTCTGTAATAATCTGTTGTAAACAAGTATTGGGGCTCGCTAGTGAAAATGAGAGGGTAGTTATACATGCTATCAACATCAATGGGTAAGAACCATGTCTTAGGTTTACATTTCCTATATGTGCATTAGAATCCCTGTGTAAGATCAACCTATTCAAAGCATGTCATGCATTAGATACCATGTTCTTAGGTTTACTATTTCAGCATCTCATTTGACATCATTTTACCACTTAGAAATCCTGCTCTAGGCTAAATAACAGCATCAACATAAAACTGTTGCCCCTGCACATCTTGAAAGCATGTTGTAACCTTTGGGCATTTAGAAATCATGCTTTAGGAATTCTGGACATCATTCTGCATTTTTGTATGTGCATGTTAGATACCTTGTTTTAGGATCTTGTTTACACTCGCTCAGTCACACCTAGTTAAACTATTGATGCATGAAAATGGACATAAAACAGTCTCATGTTTGATTATCTTGTTTAAGTGGAACTGGTCACAATCCATGCATGTCTTTGTAACATTTAGAACAGCATGTTTTAGGTAAAATAACTTCCAAAATATTTTTTAATAATTATGGTAACTGCTGCATATTATTTTACGCTTAGGCAAGTCTTAGGTAATCAACTTAAAATAAAATCAGAATCGTCTTTGTGACTAATGTTTAACTGTCAGCATATTAAAATTAGTTGGCAAGCTTGATTAGGACTTCTTCTCTGAGTCATGTGATCAATCTAACTCTGATGTTATCACTTAGATAGCATGCTTAGGATCTGAATTTAGACCTTAACTGTGTATAGTCATGTTGTCTATGTGTACTGTGTGTGGAGGTATATCTGAGCCTTTCATCTGTCTTCCATGCTCCCCTTAATTGAAGTCCTACTTGTTTATTATATGTCGCCTTAGTATTTTACCTTTAAACTTGAGGGTCTGCCTAGAACCCCCCCCCCCCTTTATAGGATAGGAGTCCTAAATTCCTCCAGGACTGATAGGAAGGAACGGGTAACAGCATGCAATAGGGGTCGAGACCAACCCTCGCTTTAATTACCTTCACGGGACGGGAAAGGGTAGATATGGATATGATGACCGGTGCGTTAATACCACGTGTAGACCCATTCCAAGGAGTGATTACCGGGCATTACACTGATGTGATCCATATTATAAACAAACCTAGGACACCCCCTACATTCACAAATATTCTTAGATTGTAATTCTTTTCAAAATCTTGCTTTCCATTAATTGTTTTCAAACACCTATATATTTAAACTTAAATCCCCTACTATTTGAGCCACGCTTGTTTATTTGCTAATTGTACAAATTCACAAAAACTGTTTGGCCGGGAACCACACTAGTGGATCCTGAAGGGTGTCTAACACCTTCCCCTTAGGATAATTTCAAGCCCTTAACCTATCTCTAGTTATCAAATGTAGTTATAAATGAACCCTATAGGTGCCCTAACGCACCTTAAATCGTTAAGTGGTGACTCTTCAAAAATACAAACCCCCTTTCCAAAAGGAAAGAGTTGTCCCAACCAAAATTTCATAAACCCGATTTCGCGAGAAAAAGGGGGCGCGACAAAGACATCACTGTTCTACATTTAGGCAAGCCTATAGGGCGCTTTAAATTCTGCAACTCTGAAACTGTATTTTTGCTATTTAAAGTTGTTCAGCTCTTACAGGTTTAAAATCAGTAGGCAAACTAATTAGGACCTTACTGTCGAGTTTATAAAAAACAAAGTTGCATATTTCTGTACACTGACATCCCCTTAGATATCCTATTTAGGTCTTTTATCTAATAAAAACTGCTCTTGTTTGTGTTTGAGACGTGCTACTTATGTGCATTACTTGTGGAGGTAAACTTGAGCCTCTTAATTGCTTCTTTCTGCATTTATCTGTTAAGTCTTATGTGTTCTTGCCTGTCACCTAGAATTTTTTCCTTTTCAAACACCTTAGGGGTTGTCTAGAACTGCCCAGATTTAGAGGTTCTAAAATACCTACAGGGCCACGAGGAAGGGACGGGTAGTGCACGTATAGGACATTGTCACGGTTACTAGAACATTTTAGGCTATGACCAAGGGGAGGGACTTGGGTAGAACAGGATATGATGACTACGCGCTAATGTCATGTGTAGCCCCTCATTGACAAGTATTTACTGGACATTGTGTGGGGTGATCCTATAGGCTAACCAACCTAGGACCCCTCCTTCCCAAATTCCCTTTGCTTCAACTTTACTTTCCTATATGTACACAATTTGTTCAAGTCTTTCCTTCATCTGATTATTTGAGTCACGTAATGTCCAAACCTGCTCTTATTTGTAATTATGTGTTAAAGGACTAGTTCATAAGTATAAGTTCGGCCAGGACCCACCGTTGTGGACAGAGAGGGGTGCCTAACACCTTCCCCTTAAGGTTATTTCAAGCCCTTACCCTAAATCTCTGGTAATGCAAACCAATCCAAGAGTTAATCACTATGGGTTACCTAACACACCATAATCCATAAGATGGCGATTCTTCAAACCCAAATTCCCAAAAGGAAATGAGTTATTACCCCCATGAATGTCGAAACCCGGACTTCTCTCTCCGCGGAGGGAAAAAGGGGGGTGCGACAGCATCAGGACTCTGCTGGGGATACCTTTAGGCTCTTACCATAACGAACTTATCTTTTGTGAATTAGTCCAAGCATGCTTTATCCCGTACCCTTTCCCCTTATTTGAATTTAGTTGCCTATTTTCTTTTAAGCCTTTATGATTTTTTATTCCTGAAATTGACTTGTCTCCTTTTTTCTTTTTCTGTAACTGTCTTTCAATTATTTAAATACTGCATTTACTATTTTCTTACGTGCAAATACTTGACTACATGCTATTTATTGCTGCATATATAATGCTTCATATCACATTCCACTCGTGCGCATTAAATCACATAGCAACGCTTAATGAGTGGTTGCGCTCTTTCTATTTATTGCCCTTATATTAGGAAAGGCTTATTTGCGGTAAAACCAGTCGATCAGCGGTGCAGTCGATGGTTCAGTGCCTTTCCCCCTCAAGTTGTCCGCTTGAGGGTACCAGTCTAAACCCCCATAGTAACCTAACTCTGATCGAAATTATGCATGCATCATGGTCAAACCTAGTCGGATCAATTATGTTGTCCACACAATGATCCTTTAAAATGGGCCTTATCCAAAGTCCACCAGGTTTTCCATAATCCCAACGGACACAACCACATTTTGTGCATTAATTTGGGGAACTAAATACTGATATGCTAATCATGAATGTATAAATAGTCGATTCAGGTGGGGGAGTGTCACGACCCAAACTGAAGGGCCATGACTAGCACCCGACCACACTTGCCGAGCACCAACGTACATTTCATCTAACCTTCATTATTATCTTTTAAGGCTGACGAGATCAATATAAATGGTAGACCTAGATCATGGACAACCAGCAATAAAATATGACGGCATGAACATACATAGCAGGGGATGACCAGACAATCAAGAAACTACGTATAAGATATGAGCTACCTCGCTACTATGAAAGACTATACAACAAAAACTAGCCGACAAGGCATACCAAACTATACATGAGACGACACCTGTCTATGAGCCTCTAACAGAACATAAGTGTTGCAACATAGCCGGAACAGGGCCCCGACATACCCATAATATCTATAACAAAAATTGCATACCAAGACCAAGGCAAGTCCGGAGAAGGGATCTCGCCAATCACCGCTGAACTGGACAGTCTACTGTGGTGGGGGAGCTGTACCTGCCTGTCTATCAGGACCTGCAGCACGTCATGCAGCGTCCACAAATAAAAGGACGTCAGTACGAATAAAGTACTGAGTATGTAAGGCAAGGAACCATAAATGCGTTCAGTAATGTAAGCAAGGATAGAGAATATACAACCTGTAACATCTTAGTACCTCTGAGGGCTACTTACATGAAATGCATGATACATATGTATAAATACATAAACCTTTAAAGCATTCGCCTCTGTGGGCATCATCATCATCATATCGTACCCGGCCATAATAGGCTCGGTAGAATCGTACCCGGCCAGGTGGAGCTCGGTAAAACCCAACTGATCAGTGGTTGCACAATAGGTGCCGTACCCGGCCAACTATAGCGTGGCTCGGTAGAGTAAAATAGATACATATATATAATGCATGCTCGACTCATGGAATCACATTCTAAACCTTTCGGAGTGACGTAAGGTCGGTATCCTCTGTACACGTTATTAGGACTAACTCTTCACTATGAACCTTATAAGAATCAGGAAGTATCAACAACATTGATAACATAAGAATAAGAGAAGCAACATTAACATCAATCGTTCCATAAGAGGGAAAACAATGTAAGTACTGCTAGCTTCTAAGAGTAGAGTATCTTGGAAGCTCGTTCATTACATTATGTACAATCGGAGTCGTGCAAAAGAAGGAAAGGGATAGCCTCACATACCTTGTATATACTGCCCCAATCTCAAGCTATGCAATTGTCAAAACTCCTTAGTCTACAATAAGAGAAACGATACTATCGTTATCATTTAAGCGTCATAACTATTATGTATCGACCACAACCTATTTTACGATAAAACGGACAGCACCTCCCCTATATATATGACCTCACACCATTCAAAACAGTCACCAAACAGCCCAAACAACATCAATAATAAACATATTGAGCCTCCCAAAATAGTCCACACATAGCCTAATCACTCCATACATACGACGACCACCGTAGTCGTGTCAAACAACCTGGAAATGTTACGAATAACTATCAGCCCATAACCCTACATATATATGGTGTTTCTCCACACCCTTCCTCCTCCAAAACTCCACAATATAGTAGTAAAATACGCAGCCCAACAACAACGCAAAACAGTCCACAAAACAATAACATTACTACCAAGCCTTTCGATATATATCTCACAAGTTCTAGCTTCAATGGCTTAGCCGCAACTTGGATAATCTTAAATACATATAGAGTAAGAGGTTCCTTACCTTTATACAGAAAGAACAACTCCAATTTGACCTTAAATTTCCATGAAATATCCCTCCAATGCTGCCACAACAACAAAAAACGAAGCTAGCGATCAATTAGTGTTTTTCGGCACTAGAATCACTTTAGAAGGCTTGAAATCACCTAGGATTGATATTAAGAACATGAGGGAGTATTTACAGAACATAAACCCTTTAAAACAACCTCCCACACGAGCTGGAACAACACAAAAATAAGCAACAACAAGAAGAACAAGAGACTTACTAGCGCCACGGAATTCCCGACACTTGATTTGTGTTGTTTGCCCCTTTTTTGGGTCTTGAATCTTGAGAGAACCTTGAGAGGATGTTCCTAGGGTTCTAAGGTCTGAAAATAGTGAAAATAAATGACTTAAAACGGGTTGGAGTCATCCTATATAGGTCCAAATATCTTAAACCGACTTAGTGGGCCCCATAGAGAGGTGCTTGGCGCAGTCTCGCGAAAATGCGAATATCTCTCTACTCCGAGATCGTATCGATGAACGGTTTAATGAGTTGGAAACTAGACTCATAGATCTTTAATTTTGTTGGTAGATCACCCCGTAATTCCTTGTAAATTATGAGAAAAGATTAGAAACATTTGACCTAATGTTTAAGTAAAATTATGAACCTAAGTTGCGACAACTTTTGTCGACTTTTGTTTCATAACTCGTTTGACTTCAAGACTTATGATATGGATATTATATGATTAAAATACCTTAATAAATGACCTCTTGAGTGTATTAAGCACCGCTAGATTACCTGAAAATACGAGTTACAACATCCTTGATTCGTTTAACTTCTAATACTGGTTAATCACCCTTATACACTCTTGTATCACTTAAGACCAATAGGATTGACTTCTTATCATCTCAAAGATAATTCCTTCTTGGATTTATGTTAACTAATATATGGCATGAACTAACACATGCGGATATGGGTTGTAACACCCTCCCCCCCTTAGGAACATTCGTCCTCGAATGTAAGGGTTTATGGGGAGTTTAAATCATCGTGGATTCCAATGGAAATTTCCGATCAATTTTCCCCTATAAAATGGTCACTAGCAAAACTTGCAAGTAATTAAGCCCAACATATGGCTTCACAAGGCTACACAAAGCTTTATGCGTATTTACATTATCTACATATCACCATTTTGTATTAAGGAGGAGTATTCTCAAATTATTGCTTACCTCATAGAGCTGTTTCTTCTTCCAATGTATCCTGTCTTCCACCAGCATCCTTGTTATCTTCATTCTGGAATAAGTAAGGGTATTTAGACTTCATCTCCTCTTCTGCTTCCCATGTCATTTCTTCCATATTTTTGTTCCTCCACAATACTTTGACGGAAGCTACATCTTTTGTTCTCAGCTTGCGGACTTGCCGATCTAATATCGCCACTGGCACTTCTTCATATGATAGGTCCTCTGTAACTTGTACATCTTTGATAGGGATGACTCAAGAAGGGTCTCCAATACATTTTCTCAACATAGATACATGGAATACCGGGTGGACAAATTCCAATTCTGATGGCAATTCTAACTCATAAGCAACATGTCCAATCCGTCGAAGAATTTTATACGGCCCGATATACCTTGGACTCAGCTTACCTTTCTTCCCAAAACGCATAATACCCTTCATTGGTGAGATCCTCAGGAAAACCCAATCACCAACCTCAAACTCTAGATCACGACGTCGGACATCAGAATAAGATTTTTGCCTGCTTTGTGCCGTCCTCAATCGCTCCTGTATCACTTTCACCTTCTCAATATCTTGGTGAATCAAATCTGGCCCATATAATTCTGTTTCACCGACTTCGAACCATCCAACTGGTGATCTACATCTCCTCCCGTATAGTGCCTCGTATGGGACCATTTTAATACTGGAATGGTAGCTATTGTTATAGGCGAATTCTATGAGTGGAAGATGATCATCCCAATTCCCCTTAAAATCTAGAACACATGCTCGTAGCATATCTTCCAGCGTCTGAATGGTACGTTCAGCCTGTCCGTCAGTCTGCGGATGAAATGCAGTGCTAAGATTTACTTGTGTGCCTAAACCCTTCTGGAAAGACCTCCAAAAGTTAGCCGTAAATTGAGCTCCTCGATCTGATATAATAGATATGGGCACACCATGAAGCCTAACAATCTCCTTGATATACAACTTCGCATAATCTTCAGCCGTGTAAGTTGTCTTCACTGGCAGAAAATGGGCACATTTTGTAAGTCGATCAATTATCACCCAGATGGAGTCAAACTTATGATAAGAGCGAGGTAATCCAATAATGAAGTCCATATTAATCACCTCCCACTTCCAGGTCGGAATCTCTATATTTTGAAGCAATCCACCGGGTTTCTGATGTTCTATCTTTACTTGTTGACAATTGGGACACTGGGCTACAAATTCTGCAATAGATTTCTTCATATTATCCCACCAATACTGCTCCTTGACATCATGATACATCTTTGTCGAGCTGGGATGGATGGAATATCGGGATTGATGAATCTCATTCATAATCTTCTCTCGCAACCCTGCCACATTAGGCACACACAATCGGCTCTGGTATCTCAGTGCCCCATCTTTTCCGATCCCAAAAGCCATACTTTTACACTGTTGAATGCTTTCTCTTAATCGTACTAAGATAGGATCTTCATATTGTCGTGCTTTTACCTCGGCTACCAAAGATGATTCTGATGTATTCTGTACAGTAACACCTCCGTCATCAGAGTCTAACAATCTGATTCTCATATTGGCTAGCTGATGAAGCTCTTTAATCAACCCCCATCTACCTGCCTCAATATGTACTAAGCTTCCCATTGATTTACGGCTGAGAGCGTCTGCCACAACATTGGCTTTACCGGGATGATACAATATCTCGACGTCGTAGTCTTTCAATAATTCAAGCCACCTACGCTGCCTCAAATTCAACTCTTTCTGCTTGAAGATGTATTGTAAACTCTTGTGATCTGTGTAGATGTCAACATGGACGCCGTATAAGTAGTGCCGCCATATCTTCAGAGCATATATTACTGCAGCCAATTCCAAATCATGGGTTGGATAATTCTTTTCATGCTTCTTCAATTGTCTTGATGCATAAGCAATCACATTCCCACGCTGCATCAATACGCACCCCAAACCTATACCTGAGGCATCACAATATACCACATAACCTTCTGTTCCTTCAGGAAGAGTGAACACTGGTGCAGATGTCAATCGATTCTTCAACTCCTGAAAACTACGTTCACAAGTGTCAGACCACTGGAATTTGGTAGCTCTTTGTGTTAACTTAGTCAATGGTGATGATATAGAGGAAAATCCTTCTACAAACCGCCTATAATATCCTGCTAGCCCTAGGAAGCTGCGGACTTCTGATGGTGTTGTAGGTCTCGGCCAATTCTTTACTGCATCGATCTTCTGAGTGTCGACACTAATACCCTCATCAGATATCACATGGCCAAGGAATGCTACTGAGTTCAGCCAGAATTCACATTTGGAGAGCTTAGCATATAACTTACGATCCTGAAGCGTCTGTAATACTATCCGCAAGTGGCCCGCATGTTCCGCCTCCGAACGAGAATACACTAGAATGTCATCAATGAATACAATCACGAACACATCAAGATAGGGCCTGAATATAGTATTCATGAGATCCATAAAAGCTGCTGGGGCATTTGTTAGCCCGAACGACATCACCAAGAACTCAAAGTGCCCATATCTTGTCCGGAAGGCCGTCTTTGGAATATCCTTCTCCCTAACCCTCACCTGATGATACCCTGAACGTAAATCAATCTTAGAGAAATACTTGGCACCCTGGAGTTGGTCAAACAGGTCATCAATTCTTGGAAGTGGATACTTGTTCTTTATAGTATACTTATTCAACTGTCGATAGTCGATACACATCCGTAATGACCCATCTTTCTTCCGCACGAATAGGACTGCTGCACCCCAAGGTGAAGTGCTAGGCCTAATAAAGCCCTTATCCAGCAAGTCCTTCAACTGCACCTTCAACTCTCGCAACTCTACCGGGGCCATTCTGTATGGAGGAATAGAGATCGGTTGAGTGTCAGGCAACACATCAATGCTAAACTCAATCTCCCTTTCAGGAGGAAGGCCTGGGAGTTCATTTGGGAAAACATCTGGGAATTCGTTGACCACAGGGATTGATTGTAAAGTAGGAGGTTTCGCCTCCGCATCCCTAACGCGAACGAGATGATAAATGTAACCTTTTGAGATCATTTTCCTTACCTTAAGATAGGAAATAAACCTACCTTTCGGTGTAGCAATGTTCCCTTTCCATTCAATGACGGGTTCACCCGGAAATTGGAACCTAACCATCTTCGTACGACAGTCAACATTTGCATAGCATGAGGCCAACCAGTCCATTCCCATTATCACATCAAAATCAACCATTTCTAACTCAAATAAATTTGTCGAGGTTTGACGACTACAAATCATCACAGTGCAACCTCTATATACCCTTCTAGCAATCACAGAATCTCCTATCGGAGTAGATACCGCGAGGGGTTTACTTATCAATTCAGGTTCAATGCCAAACTTATTAGCCACAAATGGTGTAACATATGATAATGTAGATCCCGGATCAATCAGCGCATATACATCATAAGAAAACACAGATATAATACCTGTAACAACATCTGGAGACGACTCGAGATCCTGTCGACCTACTAGAGCATAGGTTCGATTTTGAGCACCACTCGAACTCGGCACTGCACCTCTACCCCTACCATGACCTGTCGACTGCTGAAAACCCCGTGCTGGAGGTCGAACTGATGAGGAAGAACCAGAAACAGATCCAGTCGGCTGAGCCATACCATCACCTCCTCTATTAGGACAATCCCGCATTATATGGCCAGGCTACCCGCACGAATAGCATGCATCAGAACCTCGACGACACAGTCCAAAGTGGGCCTTGCCGCACTGATCACAATGTGGTGTTGGGGGTCTCATCTGACTAGTATCCCTGTGATGTTGAGAGCCAGATGCCCGCGAACTCTGACCTGGACCAGAATAGGATCGATCATATCGATGCCTCTGAAACTGTGGAGGAGCACTAGCTACAGGTGGCGCCGAACTCCTCGAAAACTGTGGCCTGATGCGGCCTCTGAAGTCATCAGAATACCCTGAAAATCTCGCCCTCTTATGCTGGCCTCTATCCTGCTCCCTAACTGCCCTCTGCTGGCGCTTACGATCCTCTAGGGTTTGGGCATAAGCTTGAATATGGGAAATATCCATGCCCTCCACCAAGGAGGCTGTCGTACACTCATTTATTAGATGTGGTCCCAACCCATTCACGAACATATACAACCTATCACTCATCTCGGCCACCATATGGGGAGCATACCTTGCCAAAGAATCAAACTGCATATTGTACTCTCGCACACTCATATTACCTTGTCTAAGGTTCAAGAACTTATCAGCTCTAGCTCGTCGTATCTCAACTGGCAAGTAGTGACGAAGAAATGCCTCAGAAAATTCCTTCCACACAGTTGGAGGAGGGTTCGGACCCCTGGATCTCTCCCAACTATCATACCAGAGAACCGCTAAATCTCGTAGCCGATAAGAAGCCAACTCTACTGCCTCTGTATCACTAACATGCATAACCCGAAGTGTACGATGAACCTGGTCAATAAAAGTTTGTGGGTCCTCCTTGGAGTCTGATCCGGTAAACACTGGAGGGTTTAAATTAATAAAATCACGAACTCTTGTACTAACTGGTTTCTCAGCAGCACCTGTATTCTGCCTCTGAGCCTGAGCAGCTACCAAGCTAGTCAATAACAGCAAAGCACTCCGCATATCCTGGTCTGGAGTGCCAGACGGAGGAACTGGAGGCGCTGGGTGCCTTCTAATATCCTCTGGAGGAGATGGAGTAGATGAGGTATGAGAGGGCATCTCACTTTGAGCCTCACTTTGTCCTGCTCTGACTTGGGGCACCTGACTGGTACCCTCTCCTGCTGTTGTACCAAGCCGTCTACTAATTGTTTGCTTCCTAGTCGAAGGCATCACTGAAAAAAACAAGGTGAATATTAGAGACGAACACTTACGACTCAACTCTACGCACGATCTAGATTCAGGAAGAAGGTAACAACCCTAGATGTCATGTAGCCTCCTGATTATAAATGTGGCGCGCTACACATCCATAATCAAGACTCTACTAGACACGGCTCATAGACAACCCCTAGGACAAACTTTCTCTGATACCAAGTTTGTCACGACCCAAACTGAAGGGCCATGACTAGCACCCGACCACACTTGCCGAGCACCAACGTACATTTCATCTAACCTTCATTATTATCTTTTAAGGCTGACGAGATCAATATAAATGGTAGAACTAGATCATGGACAACCAGCAATAAAATATGACGGCATGAACATACATAGCAGGGGATGACCAGACAATCAAGAAACTACGTATAAGATATGAGCTACCTCGCTACTATGAAAGACTATACAACAAAAACTAGCCGACAAGGCATACCAAACTATACATGAGACGACACCTGTCTATGAGCCTCTAACAGAACATAAGTGTTGCAACATAGCCGGAACAGGGCCCCGACATACCCATAATGTCTATAACAAAAATTGCATACCAAGACCAAGGCAAGTCCGGAGAAGGGATCTCGCCAATCACCGCTGAACTGGACAGTCTACTGTGGTGGGGGAGCTGTACCTGCCTGTCTATCAGGACCTGCAGCACGACATGCAGCGTCCACAAATAAAAGGACGTCAGTACAAATAAAGTACTGAGTATGTAAGGCAAGGAACCATAAATGCGTTCAGTAATGTAAGCAAGGATAGAGAATATACAACCTGTAACATCTTAGTACCTCTGAGGGCTACTTACATGAAATGCATGATACATATGTATAAATACATAAACCTTTAAAGCATTCGCCTCTGTGGGCATCATCATCATCATATCGTACCCGGCCATAATAGGCTCGGTAGAATCGTACCCGGCCAGGTGGAGCTCGGTAAAACCCAACTGATCAGTGGTTGCACAATAGGTGTCGTACCCGGCCAACTATAGCGTGGCTCGGTAGAGTAAAATAGATACATATATATAATGCATGCTCGACTCATGGAATCACATTCTAAACCTTTCGGAGTGACGTAAGGTCGGTATCCTCTGTACACGTTATTAGGACTAACTCTTCACTATGAACCTTATAAGAATCAGGAAGTATCAACAACATTGATAACATAAGAATAAGAGAAGCAACATTAACATCAATCGTTCCATAAGAGGGAAAACAATGTAAGTACTGCTAGCTTCTAAGAGTAGAGTATCTTGGAAGCTCGTTCATTACATTATGTACAATCGGAGTCGTGCAAAAGAAGGAAAGGGATAGCCTCACATACCTTGTATATACTGCCCCAATCTCAAGCTATGCAATTGTCAAAACTCCTTAGTCTACAATAAGAGAAACGATACTATCGTTATCATTTAAGCGTCATAACTATTATGTATCGACCACAACCTATTTTACGATGAAACGGACAGCACCTCCCCTATATATATGACCTCACACCATTCAAAACAGTCACCAAACAGCCCAAACAACATCAATAATAAACATATTGAGCCTCCCAAAATAGTCCACACATAGCCTAATCACTCCATACATACGACGACCACCGTAGTCGTGTCAAACAACCTGGAAATGTTACGAATAACTATCAGCCCATAACCCTACATATATATGGTGTTTCTCCACACCCTTCCTCCTCCAAAACTCCACAAGATAGTAGTAAAATACGCAGCCCAACAACAACGCAAAACAGTCCACAAAACAATAACATTACTACCAAGCCTTTCGATATATATCTCACAAGTTCTAGCTTCAATGGCTTAGCCGCAACTTGGATAATCTTAAATACATATAGAGTAAGAGGTTCCTTACCTTTATACAGAAAGAACAACTCCAATTTGACCTTAAATTTCCATGAAATATCCCTCCAATGCTGCCACAACAACAAAAAAACGAAACTAGCGATCAATTAGTGTTTTTCGGCACTAGAATCACTTTAGAAGGCTTGAAATCACCTAGGATTGATATTAAGAACATGAGGGAGTATTTACAGAACATAAACCCTTTAAAACAACCTCCCACACGAGCTGGAACAACACAAAAATGAGCAACAACAAGAAGAACAAGAGACTTACTAGCGCCACGGAATTCCCGACACTTGATTTGTGTTGTTTGCCCCTTTTTGGGTCTTGAATCTTGAGAGAACCTTGAGAGGATGTTCCTAGGGTTCTAAGGTCTGAAAATAGTGAAAAGAAATGACTTAAAACGGGTTGGAGTCATCCTATATAGGTCCAAATATCTTAAACCGACTTAGTGGGCCCCATAGAGAGGTGCTTGGCGCAGTCTCGCAAAAATGCGAATATCTCTCTACTCCGAGATCGTATCGATGAACGGTTTAATGCGTTGGAAACTAGACTCATAGATATTTAATTTGGTTGGTAGATCACCCCGTAATTCCTTGTAAATTATGAGAAAAGATTAGAAACATTTGACCTAATGTTTAAGTAAAATTATGAACCTAAGTTGCGACAACTTTTGTCGACTTTTGTTTCATAACTCGTTTGACTTCAAGACTTATGATACGGATATTATATGATTAAAATACCTTAATAAATGACCTCTTGAGTGTATTAAGCACCGCTAGATTACCTGAAAATATGAGTTACAACATCCTTGATTCGTTTAACTTCTAATACTGGTTAATCACCCTTATACACTCTTGTATCACTTAAGACCAATAGGATTGACTTCTTATCATCTCAAAGATAATTCCTTCTTGGATTTATGTTAACTAATATATTGCATGAACTAACACATGCGGATATGGGTTGTAACAGGGAGAAAGGCCTAACCCTTTTTTGTTTTGCAGAAAATGAGGAACGAGGTCCCCAGCTTCGGTATGGTTAGCACACCCTCACTCTTGCTAGATTGGTGGAGGAATCTTCCATCAAGTGACCAAATTAATAAATGGAAAGAGAAGGCCGTCAAATCTAGCGAAAAGCTGGAATATCTTGAATACAGTCTGCTGGAATTGGAAGGAAAAGTGAGGAAGAGGGTCACCGACTGCGAGAATGCTGAGGGAAACAAAGGAGGACATTTAGCAAAGGCATTCTTACTGATGAACCTACGCGAACTGGAGGATTTGATCAACGAGAACACTCAACCTGAGGAAGGATCTTCTGAGACCAAATAGATTAGGTTTACTCGCTTTCCAAATGTAATAAGACCAAGTGCCACTAATGACTTATTTTTCTATTATCTTAGTGTCGTTTTGGGATTCGTATATTTTTATATTATGAAATGAAGAATTTATTGGCATTTAAAGTTCTCCAAATCTATTTGTCGCTAGGCGTACCTCGTGCACAACGAGGCTCCCAAATTAAGGTACGAATTTACATTCCTGCGATATGTGTTTAAATACTGCAAACATTTCAGAATCCTCACTGACTCGTTACCTTTTTGTTTTTGCTTATATTTTATTATTCCCATCCCCTTAGGTTGGTTCACTCATACTGGCCTCGTTAGCATACCACACCATATCTAGAGGCCTCCACCTCATCCTCTTCCAAGCAATGCAAAAGGCAGAGGAAAAGAAAAAATGGACCACTTAAGTGTTATCCGAAAGGAGAATGTTGAGAACGCAAAAACTTCAGATGGTCGCAGTACTCCGGCACCAAACAACCTAGTCTTGAGACTGGAACAAAAGATACTGGAACTACAAGGAGAACTTGAGCAGGTTCGCAACTTGGCAAACTCGTCACTCACCTTAAATGTCCCCGACATCCACTAACAAAATACAAAGAACCCAGCACCTCCACAAAACACACAAAATCAACATCCACAAAATCCTCCCGCACCAAATCAATATGCAACTCTACCCCAAAATCTCAATTCATTGCCAAGATCGACTCCGTCATAATATCACTATCAACCAATTCAGTACCCACCAACCACCACTTACCATACTCCCCAAAACACACCACAACCCATTCCCGATCCCCAAAACTCCACCAACGACCATCACTACCCCCAAGCCCCTAGCACCCATCAAAGAAACCTTATATACATAGAAACTGTACCTCACTCCATCCAACCCATATCCTATACACCGGAATCCTATGAAAAGGACCTGCTCATTAAAAACATGGCTGAAGAACTCAAGAAGTTGACAAGCCGAGTTCAAGGTATCGTAGGCGGCAAAGGAATAGAAGGTTTGAATTATGAAGACCTATGCATACAGCCGGATGTAGAACTGCTAGAGGGATACAAACCTCCCAAGTTTGAGATGTTTGACGGCACAGGTGATCCCAGGGTTCATCTAAGGACTTATTGCGAAAAAGTTGTCGGGGTCGGGAAAGACAAAAAGATCTGAATGAAACACTTTATGAGGAGTCTTACTAGGGATGCTCTATCCTGGTACATCAGCCAAGATCCCAAGAAATGGTCCAATTGGGTAATTATGGCATCAGATTTCATGGACCGGTTTAGGTTAAATACAGAGACCACACCAGATGTTTTCTACATTCAGAATCTTAAGAAGAAACCTACTGAGACTTTCCATGAGTATGCTACTCGTTGGAGATCGGAAGCGGCCAAGATCAGGCCATCTTTGGACGAGGAACAGATGAACAGATTCTTTGTCAAAGCACAGGATCCACAATATTATGAAAGGCTGATGGTTATCAAAAATCATAAATTCTCTAATATCATCAAACTTGGAGAAATAATCGAGGAAGGAATCAAGAACGGGATGGTAACGAATTTTGAGGCATTACAGGCCACAAATAAGGCATTACAATCAGGCGGCATATCAAAGAAGAGAGATGTTGGGGCAATAATGGTGGCCCAGGGCCCAAAATCTCCACTTGTCTATCAAACACCTCTACCCACATATCAAAAACCTTCTCCCACATATCAAACACTTTCACCCACATATCAAACACCTCCACCCATATATCAAACACCTCTGCCCACATATCAAGCACCACCACCCACATATCAGCCTTCATCTCCCAGATATTCCCAACCAGCCACTGTACATCACACCTATAACTCCCAACCATCCCATTTCCAATCACCTCCAACTCACCAAAACTTTCCAAGAATAAGACCCAACTTCGACCGCAAGCCACCTAGACAATACACCGCCATTATTGAGCCCATCGACCAATTATATGAAAGGTTGAAAGCTACAGGTTATGTCACTCATGTTCTCACTGTGGCATTAGAAAACTCATCCCAATGGTCAATCCAAACAAAACTTGTGCGTACCATTCCGGTATGAAGGGGTACACCACTGTTGAGTGCCGAACATTGAAGGATAAGATCCAGATGTTGATTGACAACAAGGTCATAAAGGCGAAGGAAACCGCACCTAATGTCCGCAACAACCCCCTCCCTGATCTGAGTTTCCCTGTTTATGTTTCTACTTCTGTGGGAGATTCTCTTGTTGTGAACCGCGTTTATCGGTCGTGTTTGGTTGCTCTTAGTGGTTTTGAGACTAGAGCCAATCTATTATTACTCAGCATGGTTGATTTTGATATTATCTTGGGCATGAACTGGTTGTTGCCCCATTATGCTATTCTTGATTGTCACGCCAAAACCGTGATGCTGGCTATGCCAGGTGTACCGCATGTTGAGTTGAGGGGTGCCTTAGATTACACTCCCAATAGAGTTATTTCTTTTCTTAAAGCTCAACGTATGGTTGAGAAGGGGTGTGCCGCATACTTAGCTTATATGAGAGATGTTAGTATTGATACTCCTTCAGTTGATACAGTTCCAATGGTACGAGATTTTCCCGATGTATTTCCAGCTGATCTTCCAAGCATGCCGCCTGATAGAGATATTGATTTTGGCATTGATATGATGCCGGGCGCTCAGCCCATTTCTATTCCCCCATATTGTATGGCTCCTCCTGAGTTGAAGGAGTTGAAAGATCAGTTACAAGAATTGCTTGATAAGGGTTTTATTCGGCCCAGTGTATCGCCTTGGGGTGCTCCTGTCTTGTTTGTGAAGAAAAGGGATGGTTCTATGTGTATGTGTATTGATTATCTCCAGTTGAACAAAGTTACAGTTAAGAACTGTTATCCTTTGCCTCGTATTGATGATCTGTTTGACCAGCTTCAGGGCGCACAGGTGTTTTCTAAGATTGATTTGCGCTCAGGTTACCATCAGTTGAAGATTTGGGAACCAGATATCTCGAAGACTGCTTTCAGGACTCGGTATGGCCATTATGAGTTTCTTGTTATGTCATTTGGGCTGACCAATGCCCTAGTAGCTTTTATGCATTTGATGCACAGTGTGTTCCATCCATATCTCGACTCGTTCGTCATTGTCTTTATTGATGATATTCTGGTGTATTCCCGGAGTCGGGAAGATCACGAGCAGCACCTGGGAACTGTGCTTCAGACCCTGAGAGAGAAGAAGTTATATGCTAAGTTCTCGAAATGTGAGTTTTGTTTGGATTCAGTGGCATTCTTAGGCCACGTGATATCGAGTGAAGGTATTCAGGTGGATCCAAAGAAGATAGAGGCCGTGCAGAGTTGGCCCAGACCATCCTCATCTACTGAGATCCACAATTTCCTTGGTTTGGCTGGCTACTACCATCGTTTTGTGGAGGGGTTTTCATCAATTACAGCCCCTATGACCAGGCTGACCCAGAAGAGTGCTCCATTTTAGTGGACGGAAGAGTGTGAGGCGAGATTTCAGAAACTCAAGACAGCCTTGACCACAGCCCCAATTTTGATACTGTTTACAGGTTCGGGGTCTTATACAGTCTATTATGATGCCTCGAGGGTTGGCCTCGGAGCGATGTTGATGCAGGACGGTAGGGTGATTGCCTACGCGTCCAGACAGTTGAAGATACATGAGAAGAACTACCCTGTCCACGACCTTGAGTTAGCTGCCATTGTTCACGCCCTGAAGATTTGGCGCCATTACTTATACGGTATGCCTTGTGAGATTTATACTGACCATCGGAGCTTGTAACACTTGTTCAAGCAAAAGGATCTAAATTTGTGCCAGAGGAGGTGGTTAGAGTTGCTGAAGGACTATGACATCACTATTTTGTATCACCTGGGCAAGGCCAATGTGGTGGCCGATGCTTTGAGTCGCTGGGCGGAGAGTTTGGGGAGCCTGGCATATCTACCAGCATCAGAGAGGCCTATGGCAATGGATGTTCAGGGCTTAGCCAGCCAGTTTGTGAGATTGGACCTTTCGGAGCCCAGTCGTGTCCTAGCTTGTGTGGTTTCTCGGTCTTCCTTATTTGATGGTATCAGGGAGTGGCAGTATGATGACCCTCATTTGCTTGTCCTCAAGGACAAGGTTCAGCACGGTGATGCCAGAGATGTGACTATTGGTGATAATGGGGTATTGAGGATGCAGGGTCGGGTCTGTGTACCCAATGTTGATGGCATACGGGAGTTGATATTGGAGGAGGCTCATAGTTCGCGGTATTCTATTCATCCAGGTGCCGCGAAGATGTATCAGGATTTGAGGCAGCACTATTGGTGGAGGCGGATGAAGAAGGATATAGTTGGATTTGTAGCTCGGTGCCTCAACTGTCAGCAGGTGAAGTGTGAGCACCAGAGACCAGGTGGGTTACTTCAGCAAATAGAGATTCCGGAGTGGAAGTGGGAGCGGATCACCATGGACTTTGTAGTTGGGCTCCCACGGACTTTGAGAAAGTTCGATGCTATTTGGGTGATTGTGATCGGCTGATCAAGTTCGCTCACTTTATTCTTGTGTGTACTACTTATTCCTCAAAGCGGTTGGCGGAGATCTATATTCGGGAGATTGTTCGTCTGCATGGCATCCCGGTTTCCATCATTTCAGATAGGGGTACTCAGTTCATGTCATAGTTTTGGAGGGCCGTTCAGCATGAGTTAGGTACTCGGGTAGAGTTGAGTACAACGTTTCACCCTCAGACGGACGGACAGTCCGAGTGCACTATTCAGATTCTTGAGGATATGCTTCGCGCGTGTGTGATTGAGTTTGGAGAGTCTTGGGATTAGTTCTTGCCATTGGCGGAGTTTGCTTACAACAACAGCTATCAGTCCAGTATTCAGATGGCACCGTATAAGGATTTATATGGGAGACGGTGTAGATCTCCGGTGGGTTGGTTTGAGCCGAATTAAGCTAGATTATTGGGCACGGACTTAGTTCAGGGTGACTTGGAAAAGGTTAAGGTGATTCAAGACAGACTCCGTACAGCCCAGTCCAGACAGAAGAGTTACGCGGAACGGAAAATTCGTGATGTTTCCTATATGGTTGGTGAGTGGGTTCTGCTTCGGGTTTTGCCTATGAAGGGCATTATGAGATTTGGGAAGAAAGGGAAGTTGAGTCCGAGGTTTATTGGCCCATTTGAGATATTGAGGCGAGTTGGAGAGGTTGCTTATAAGCTTGCCTTACCTCCCAGCTTGGCAGGAGTTCATCCAGTGTTTCATGTTTCGATGCTCCGGAGGTATCACGGTGACCCGTCACACGTGTTGGATTTCAGTTCAGTCTGGCAAGACAAGGATCTATCCTATGTTGAGGAGCCAGTGGCAATATTGGACAGGCAAGTTAGAAAGCTGAGGTCAAAGAATATTTCTTCGGTAAAGGTTCAGTGGCGCGGCCAGCCTGTGGAGGAGGCCACCTGGGAGACCGAGCAGGAGGTACGGAGCAGATATCCTCATCTTTTCACTACTTCAGGTATGTTTTTTATGCTCGTTCGAAGACGAACGAATCTTTAAGTGTGAGAGGATGTAACGACCCGGCCGGTCGTTTTTGAAATTTACGCCCCGATCCCCTATTAACTGTTTCCCCTAAGTTCATTTCCGCTATTTTGGTTTGTCGGGACGTTCAATGTTGAGTTTTGGAGAGTTTTGGGACACTTAGTCCCTAAATGAGAGCTTAAGTGTTGGAAAATGGTCCGTAGTTTGAACAGTGTGAAGACGGCCTCGAAATGGAAATCTGATAGTTTCGTTAGCTCCGTTAGGTGATTTCGAGGTTGGGAGCTTGTTCTGAATGAATTTTAGAAGTCCGTAGCTAATTTAGGCTTGAATTGGCGAAGTTAGTATTTTGGCGATTTTTGGTTGATAGGTGAGATTTTGATCCGAGGATCGGAACGGAATTCTGAGAGTTGTTGTAGCTTTGTTAGGTGATTTGGGATATGTGTGCAAAATTTTAGGTCATTCGGACGTGTTTTGGTTGGGTTTTTGATCCAATGCATGTTTTGGAAGTTTTAGAAAAACTTAGGCTTGATTCGATGTAATTTGATGGTTTTGGCGTTGTTTGAGGCATTTTGATGGTTGGAACAAGTTTGTATGATGTTTTAGGAGGTGTTGGTATTTTTGGTTGAGGTCTCTGGGGCCTCGGGGTGATTTCGGATGGCTAACGGGAATTTTTGAAGTTGGAAAATGCTGCAGAAATGCAGCAGTCAGTGCAGAGCAATTTTGCTCTATGCGATCACATAGCAAGGGTTGCGATCGCATAGAAGGATTTTTGGGGGCTGTTTGGTTGTGCTATGCTATCGCATAGCAGGTGTTGCGATCGCACGGTGTTGTTGGATGGTGCATTGCCATCGCAGAGGTCCAGTTGCGATTGCATAGGGTAATTTGAGGCCTGGAAATTTTGTTCTACGCGATCGCAGGAGCTCTAATGCGATCGCATATGGTTAGCTACAGTGCCCGGACATAATGTTAAAAAACAGTTCATCCGCGAACTCAAACCCATTTTCCACCATTTTTGAGCATTTTGAGAGCTACTTGGGAGCATTTGAAGCGGGTTTTGACTGGGATTTATTGGAGGTAAGATTTATGAGTTAAAAACATGATTATATTGTAGAATCATCCTTGAAATCCTTGAGAATTTAGCTAAATTGTACGAAATTAGGGCTTGAGTTTTGAATTCTAAATTCGAAATTTGAGGGGCTATTTGTGGTCCGATTTGAGAGATTTTTATATGGTTAGACTCGTGAGAGTATGAGGATTCTGGAAATATAAATTTTACTCAATTCCGAGATGTGGGCCCGAGGGGCATTTTGGTCATTTTACATAATTTCGCGTATTAGCTTAGAATTTAATTGTAGAATCAATTACTTGAATTATTATTTACAATATGCAATTTAACTGAATAGATTTGAGCCATTTGGAGTCGGATACTCGTGGCAAAAGCGTGGTTTCTGGTTGACTTGCACTTGTTCGAGGTAAGTGGCTTGTCTAACCTTGTGTGAGGGGACTTTATCCCTTAGGATTTGATATTTGGTAATTGAATGCCTTGTACATGAGGTGACGAGTGCGTACTTGAGCTAATTGTTGAAAATCTGTTTTTTATTTGGAGTATTTAAATTGAGTTTTCTTGCTTACTTGTTTTACTCTAATTGCAAATTAGCCTGTGTTAGTTTGAAGAGCATGTTTAGTTGACTTACTTGCCTGTTTGCTTAAACTGCCATGTTTGTAATCTAGGAAGCATGTTAGGCTAGAGTTTTACTAGTATTCGTTATGAGTTTGGAATTTATTTGATATTTTGAGCTGTTATTGTTTGTTTTAAATTTGGGACTACGGGACGGCATCCCAGGAGATCCCCTGCACGTTTTATGTTCTGGATTGGGATTGCGGGATACTAAGAGATCCTTGGCACATGTGTATATAATTATCGAGGATATCAAGAGATCCCCGAATTATTATTGAGGATACCAAGAGATCCCCGAATCATTATTGAGGATACCAAGAGATCCTCGGGATACCAGGAGATCCCCGAATTATTATGGAGGATACCAAGAGATCCTCAGGATACCAAGAGATCCCCGAATTATTATAAAGGATACCAAGAGATCCTCGGGATACCAAGATATCCCCGATTATCATGCATGTTGTGGGCAGCATTTACCTTGTATTGTTTTGTCTCTACTTTCTATTACTGCATTCCTTATTTATCCTATTTCGATTCTCGTTGTAGACTTTATCTATACTGTTCCCTTTATCTTATCATTTATTATATTTATCTCAGTAGGGCCCTGACCTTCCTCATCACTACCCAACCAAGGTTAGGCTTGGCACTTACTGAGTACCGATGTGGTGTACTCATGCCTCTTCTGCACATATTTTTCATGTGCAGCTTTAGGTACGCACTATCCTCGCGGCGGAGACATCTAGCAGAGACTTTAAGGTATATTTGCCACGTCCGCAGACCAGGAGTCTCTATCTTATTCCAGCCTTAGTATATGATTTTCCCTTCTTTCGGTTGTGTAGACATTCTGGAGTTAGAGCAGTATATTTCATTTCTATTAGCCTGTGCTTCCTGTGAGTTTTCAGGTTTTGGGAGTTTGTTTTGGATTTCGTGATATGAGTTGTATTATGCCAAGTGGCACTTATATACAGTTTTCTCTTGACGGTAAAGTTTTCGGTTGTTTGCTTCTACAAGTTAGTTCTGTTTTCCGCAAGTTGTATAAATTTTGCATTGTTAGGCTTACCTAGTTGTAGGGACTAGGTGCCATCACGACATGTTCACGGAGGGCGAACTGGGGTCGTGACAATAAGCCACCTTAGCAGTAACTATTTATTAATCACAGATAATTCTTAATCCATGTATAATATAATCTTGTATGTATAAAGCCATTAAGATTTCAATTATTTCAAATAAATAAACCACTTAAGTGGTACCTATTTATCAATCATAAAATTTGGTAATTTATACAACATATTATATACGTACAAGTAGATAATTATACCCATGACCTAACACTCAATCAAACGGATAAACTTTTAGGTTTCACAACCTCTAACGTCTTAAGGAAACAGAAAACATTACATTGTAGATTCAATAACATATGCTGATGAACAACAAATAAAGGAACAGACCAAAGTAAAACGCCATTAAACATAAGCTATTCGACATCAGCTAATCATTAGCACACTATGATAAAATAGTGCCAATACAGTTAAACCTTAATATTAAATCTTTTATGCTTTGGTTTGTGAGCCTCTTGAAACAATGGCAATAAAGTTTAGCCCAGGACAATAACTCATTGGAGAAAATATTTATGTCTTTCTTTAAGCCCTATTTCGCCACTTTCAATCACTACCGACGTCAAAACCAACATCCATTAATCCTTTCCTTTAGTGCCCAATCACATAAGAAAATAGCAGAACAATGGACATATAATTCCTTTCAAAAGCAATTGTACATGCTATAGGACGGCAACCGCGAGAAAACCTCATAACAGTAGATCAATTCGTTTAATAGTATCACAATAGTGGTCTAAATCTCATTCTGTCAGGTAAAATTAGGTTCTCGCTACGACCTCCGTTCAACAATAAGCTTTTAAACTTTATACATGATTTTCGATAAGACTACAAATCATGAACGACATATATGATATAATATCTGACATATACATATCATCTATGATATCTATTTAGATGCAAGTAGGCTCTGATACCAATTGAAGGAAAACATGTATGAACAGCGGAAGCAAATATCCAGGATTACTTGCATGTAATATAGACAATACATAATCACAGATTTTAATCAACCATAAGATCGATACTTATCTCTTAAAGCATGACAACGATCACGAAAAGAGCCTCCAAGCAAGAGCGCAAAACGTCCACGGGATTATCTTCCAGTTCCATAGTCTTCTGCAGTGTGATCCGAATAATGACCGGAATAAGCGAAACTCGTGTGGGCGAGTTTCTCCTAGGAAAACTGTATAGTAAAACCATAGCCTCCTTATGGAATAAGACCTCTTTATATAGCCATAGGTTTTAGGGTTTAAATCCTTTTCCTAAACCTATTGGGTCTTACTTTTCCACCAAGAAATATAATTCCATTTAATTCCTAATTATTCAGTCACAGCAGGGACCACAATATTTAATCAACGAAGCTTCCTATTATGGACTTAATTCGAAATATTCAAATTAATACTACCATAATAAATTACGAATTATTCCACTAAAAATTCGTAACTGCACTCCTCAGTTCAATTTCGAAATTCTTCCATTAAACATTATATAACTCACCATGTTAAGATTCAAATACTAATCTAATAAATTAAATTACTGACAATTTAATTCATTGATTATTTCCTTTAGACCTTCGCTTAACTTATTTCATGTGACGGATACAAAATTCACCTGCAGGGTTGACACATGAAAACTTATAAGATTTCATAAAGGTGTATCATCAATCTCTAGACCGAGATATGGATTCCATCACTAATTATTACTTCGCCAATGTATATCATCATTGTCCAATTTACCAAGCATATTGACCCACAAAAGAATCTTGTCGTTTAGTAAATCAAAACAATAAATAATATACACAACTAATAATAATTATATCAAGATTAAGAGTATAAGTACATTTAATGACTAGAGAATTTATTTTATTAAGTCAGTATAAAATACTTATCTCTATTTGGTCCGTTCAATACATACAAAATGTACTAGTACAAGAAGTCGGAATTAAACCGTTCTCATAATCAAGATAAATTATATTTAATCTTGTGCTACAATCATTCCTGATGGTTTGTCCAATTCCATCATTAGATTGTGAACATGATCTTTATACTTATAAGAACCGATGATTTAATCTTCTGTGTATAAGCTAAACTCTACACACTAAATCATCTACTATATAAGTAACAGACACAAACGAATATATGATCTATTTAAAACTTTGTTAAACTTAAATAAATAATTATTCCATAATAAATACTATATCCAAACCAAACTCCATTGTTAATAGTATATATCCCAACAAAAAGAACACATCAAAAACTTTACTTACCTCATGCTTCGGGTACTTGAAAAATCTTCTCCTAGCATTTAAAGGTGTTTCTGCCATGAAATAATTGGCAATAAGTCCATAATGACACCTCCTATTTGACCCATTTGAGCTACTAGAACATTTTGACATTGTCTTTTGTTGTCTTTTGTTATGATTCTGTCACGACCCCAAACCGGCCCGGTCGTGATGGCGCCTCTCGTGGAGATAAGGCCAGCCAACACAACACTCACCTTAACCCTTTAAGCATTAAGAGTCATTTTTAAGTTTTTAAATTAAACAATATTTCATAATAAAATCCTGGAATAACAGTGCGGAAAATACCAGCCCGACATCGGGATGTCACTAGTCATGAGCAACTATCAAGGTCTGAATACAACAAAAGTCTAAAAATGTACTAAATACAGTAACAACAATGAGGGGAAGGAAGCAGTGTTGTGAACGACATGCAGCCACCTTGCTAACTCTGATGACTCCGCGGCTGAGCTATCAACACCCGCTACCGGGTTCCAATATACCTGAATCTGCACACGAGGTGCAGGGAGTAATGTGAGTACTTCAACCTAGTAAGTAATAAGAGTAAATAAAGGCTGAGCAGTAGGAAACAATGAATCCACATTCACATTAGGCTCAATAAACACAACAGGCCTTCAAATCATAATACGAGTCAATCTTCCCTTTTAAAATCCAACTTTTAGTAAAAATCATCTTTGAAATACCTTCCAACAGTTTCAGTAGGGGTTCAATACCATTTAAAATAATAATAGAGATTAAAGTCATAATCGGCCCCTCGGGCAAAGCATAGTTCGTAAAACAGCCCCTCGGGCAAAACAGTAATCACAAACACTTCATAACTTGAAAATCTCAGTGGAAATAACCAATGTCAAATCGGTGATTAATTTATGAACATCTCATAAACCCCAGTTTAAATAAAAATTATTTTAAAATATTTGTACAACTTTCCGACAGCGGCTCAATATAAAGATGAGTGAAAACAGTCAATAAATCAACATATTCGATAGAAACTCATTTTAAGAGGAGTGAAATCAATAAGTCCATAAACATGCCTCCCAGGCAAAACACCACTCATATGCATGTATATATCTATCGCCCCTCGGGATAGCCTCTCTGTCACTCATGACTCAACTCTTACCAATCAGTACTCGCACTTAGCATTCACGCTCAATTGGTACCATATAGTAACCGCTGCGGCGTGCAACCCGATCCGTATATCTCTCACAATAATTGAAATCAAAGTAACTGTTGCGGCGTGTAGCCCGATCCATGCATCACTGTGGCGCACAGCCCGATCCATATAAATAGTCGACTGCGCTCACTGGGGGTGTGCAGACTCCGGAAGGGCTCCTACAGCACAAGCGCTATATTGCTATGGCGCGCAGCCCGATCCATATAAGTGTCGCTGCGGCGTGCAGCCCGATCCATATATATATATATATATATATATATATATATATATATATATTGCGGCGTGCAGCCCGATCCATAGATATATAATCCTCACAACTAGGCCCTCGACCTCTCTCAGTCATTAACCTCACCATCAGACTCTCAGTCTATCTCAGTCATCAATCTCACAATCAGACCCTCGGTCTATCTCAGTAAAACAGGGAACTCAGCCCAAAACAATTTCCACATGTTAAGAATATAGTGATAAAGCCAGATTTGAGCAATAAACAGGTAAAACATGATTGAGAATATGCTTTCAAACAAATAGAGTGAGGAAAGATAGTAAAAATGCCCATAAGGGTCTCAACAAGTCGGCACAAGGCCCCAAACATGGCATACAGCCCAAAAATATAATAATGTCAAACAATTAACTATCAAATACGCATTAAAATATTCGTTCGGAATGGACTAGGTCACAATCCTCAACGGTGCTCTACCCCACGCTCGTCATCCAGTGTGCAAGTCACCTCAAAGTAACACAACGACATATAATCCGGGGTTTCAAACCCTCAGGACAGTATTTACAATCATTACTTACCTCGAACCGGCTAATCCTCTAGCTCGTGATGCCTTTGTCTCTCAAATCGACCTCTGAATGCCTCGAATCTAGCCACAATAATTCGATTCAGTTAATAAAAATTATAGGAATTAATTCCATATGAAATTCAACATTTTCCATTAAAAATCCGAAATTGCACTCAAAATTCGCCTGTGGGGCCCACATCTCGGAACCCGACAAAAATTACGGAATAGGAAACCTCATCCAACCACGAGTCCAACCATACCAATTTTACTAAAATCCGACATCAACTCGACCCTCAAATCTTCAAATTAAACCAAGAGGGTTTTCAAGATTTTCCCAACTAAAATCACCAATTAAATGCCAAAACTAGTAATACATTCGGGTAATCTAACAAAAATTAAGTTAAGAACACTTACCCCGTTGTTTTCTCTGAAAATCTCCCAAAAATCGCCTCTCCCCGAGCTCCAATTTGATAAAAATGGAAAATAGGGCGAGTCCCATTTTCAGAACTTATCGGGGGCACTGTTCACGCGTTTGGGTACTGTTCACTACACTATTCACGGGGTACTGTTTATATGTACCGTACATGGATACTGTTGACGCAGGTGCGGTCACTGTTCACACGTGTGAAAAATGCAGAAACTGCCCAGAAAATTGCAGCAGTTTTTCTTTTCACTAAAAAGGCTCTAACTCCATCATACGAACTCGGAATTCGATGATTCTTGTTCCTATGAGTTACAAATAATAATACGAACATAGCCCTTTAGTCGAAACTCAATTCGGAGCTCATTTGCTCAGTTCAATACCCATTTCGCTTGTTAAACAATTAACTCATGTTTCGTGTCTAAAACCCAATCGTGACTAGATGAAATTAGACCAAACTTTCCAGATCAGTCCTATAATTCATTATCAAAATTCTGGAAGTCTCGAAATCAAATTTCGATCTCTAGAACTAAAGATGGATCTTTGGATCATTACATGCTTATGCTCAAAACGGCAAAATCTTCCAAAAACTCTTCCAAAACTTATCCGAGACTCATGGGACCCCGACCAAACATGCCAAAACACCCCATAACATAATTCAAACTTGTTCTAACCTTCGAAATGCTCAAAACAACATCAAAACATCAAATCACCCTCGGATTCAAGCCAAAGAATTCCAAAACTTCCGAAATCCGAATTCGATCAAAAAGTCCACCAGACGTTGTCCAAATGACCTGAAATTTTGCACACACATCAAAAATGACATAACGAAGCTACAACAACTCTCGGAATTCCATTACGATCCTCGGATCAAAATCTCACCTATCAACCGGAATTCGCCAAAATATTAACTTTGCCAATTCAAGCCAAATCCTTCCACGGACTTCCAAAATGAATTTCGATCGCGCTCCTAAGTCATAAATCACCCAACGAAGCTATCCAAATCATAAAATTTCTGATCCGAGCTCATATACAAATAAGTCAACTCTTAGTCAAACCTTTCAAATTCAAAGCTTTTAAATGAGACTGTTCCTTCAAATTCATTCCGATTTTTCCTGAAAACCAAAACCAACGATCTACATCAGTCATAATACGTTACACGGGGCAAGTCATGCCCGGGAACTGGCGATCAAAGTGTAAAAGTTCAAAACGACCGGTCGGGTCGTTACATTCTCCCTCGCTTAAACACACGTTCGTCCTCGAACGTGCCCAGAGTTGTTCCAGAAGCCAACCAATTGCTGAATAACTTTACCATGCATATACCCGGGGGTGATCTCACGTCACCCTATCTCATATAGGTTCGATAATACCGTTAAACTAAAATTACACAATCCAATCTAGCCCATAAACCATAGAACCACATTTTCACTTCTGAAACCATCAATACGATCAAAACCTCACACTTATACTTTGAATAGACTCGAACTAGCTATAGTAACCCATGCCTGCAACCTCGAGAGCAATCCCATGATATACCATATAACTCTAACGCTCGCAGCAATAACTTCTATTCACAGCAGCTGCCCATAACAACCAAATACCGATAGAAAACTTTTTATCAGCTAAAATCTCATTCCAACACTTTCATATACTGCCAACGATAAATGAAACATGCAATAAACCATAACCATTTCTCAGATCAACCATTCATGAAGCCATTTCTCCTCTGGCAATTACCATAGCAAATTTTTTTTGAACCGAACCTCGATGTTTACCCATCAAACATGCTGAAATCGAATCCGTTTATTTTCATTATTGATCCCAACAATCTCCTCTGACCCAACGCACTACCCTGGTGACATGTCACACCAATAGAGTCCTAAGCCACATCTAGCATAATACGCGCACCAATAAGCAACAGTCCGAACATACTCAAATCATGAAAATGACTCAAATGAAAGGGTTGTACCTCAAACTCACCAGTACCACCACAACGCAGGGCTGAGAACCTGTCTCACATCATAGAATAGGACACACGAATCTAACCCGCAAGGTTATATCTCCACATAGCTTCGCTACAATGCGCGATCCTATCCAAATACTGCTCCACATGGGACACCTCAAGTCACTATGCTCGAAATTGACAACCACGCACAATTTGATGTCTGGAACCAAAGCAAATCATTACACCAACGGTGAAACAAGTAACATATACCACGCAAACCCGATAGAACATAACTGATACACCATTCATCTGAGCAACACCCGATTACTCTTCCCGCTCGACTTCCACTATGAACCCCATTAGAACCGCACCATATGTGCCCATAACCAATAAATCGTAATGTCTCGCAACACAGAAAGGCAACTCATAGATCTCCCCAGATCACTAATAAGCTCAATAACGGTCGAATCAACCTATCCCTCAACAATACAATTCGGGGCCAACGAAGCCGACTCGAGCTAGAACACACATCCACATAGGTCTACCAATGGACTATACATCAAGTCTAGTCACACACAACAAATAAATAATCCTCTGAAGGTTCACAACGACTGAATCATAGCACATACTACCCTCTGACCAACCTTAGCTATTTTCTCACAGTCCACAACCGCAATACCTATGATGTATTATTAACTCAACCACATTTCCCTCTTTCTGAAGTGCATACCGTTATCAAGACACACCATTTAGTAATATCATTTACCTAGTTATCTGAAACTGCCTGTGCTGTCTAAGAATTTATGACCTTCCTTTCAAAACTGAATTGTGACCTTACATATGCCAATCCCCTCCCTACACAACATACCACATATAACATGCCATCCTATGATAAATTTGAGAATTTTAAAATCCCTTTCCGAGCCACAATCAACTACATATTCACTAGTCATGAACCTTCCATTGGTCCCATCTAGAAGGAAAATCACTATACATCCCATGTTCACAGAAAATATACATTCCCAAACCGTGGTAAAACCATCAAGAACTCTCCGAGTTTCCTTTGCACAAATCATACATGTCAGGATTGAATCCTTCTAACTCGATCAAGCTAAGCAAGTCATCAAAACCTAAAAGCATCGCCGCAAAATACATGAAAGAACTCATTACCTCGAACACACGCACGAAATTAATCATATCCTTACCATACCGATTCGGTCTACTATCAAACTATTCCATCTATCTAAATTTCCTTCTGATTCATTTTCAACTTGATATTCTCCCTTGCTGTAGCACCACAATTTCTCAACCCAGGATTACCACACGAGACCCAAGCATAAAACCACACTGTCTAAGACTCATAAGCCGTTGAATACTCTCTTAAATATTCCCAAAAGCACCACATTCGAAATACTTCACTCTGAAGAACTTCCTGCGGATCTAAATATGTTACCTCCTAATACTAATACATAGAATCCCATTAATAATATAGAAAACACCACAAGTCTTGACGTCTTCCAAGGAAAACTCAGTTTCTATCCATAAGTATAACTTGAAAGCCTCCGATTATTGCATGTAAAATTTGGAACACAATAGGACCATTCTCTAGAGGCATCCACTCTACTCAAACCGCAGTTAGATTGATTAAACGAACCGAACAACCTGTGCTTCATTTGCACTCCGACACTGCAGAATGTGATCTCATTTCAATATAACCAAGCAACTTCCTGCCCTATGCACCGAGCATTCCTTACCAACCACAACTCAAGTCATTCCCCGATTCTCGTACACCCAAAAAGCATAACATAACCTTTATTGAAATTTCCTTTACTCGAGCCATAACTAATTCACAAATACGCCTAAAACTGGAACCTTTAGAGCACATAACCGTGCAATCAACTATTCAATAGCGGACTCCCCCACTTGGCTCGAAGCCATAGATCAACACACGCTCAATAACTCATAACGATTATACTTTATTGATTCCATGATAACATAATGAGATTAAACTCAAATCTTTTATAAGCTTGTGAAAACACAGATCATCTAGAATTTTAACTCTTCTACAAATCTCGCATTCCACTCTCGCAACAGTTACACCCACTCACTAAGCGACCCAATTTAAGTTGCAACACATATCCTTCACTCGCAAATCTATTAGACACATAAGGATCGTACAACCTCAGAACACTTCGCATAAGATCACCCACCTTCTTCGCCTTAAACTAACATTTATATATACTTTCCACCGTCATAACCATTACGCAGTCACTTAGTCTTCCTGAGTCTGAACTCATACCACAACATGAAATTTACTTCACTCCCAACTAGGACACATAAAAGACTCTTTGCACACCCATAACTCGGGGCTATACCTCAAATCAAGATGGATACATCTCACAGTACTAACATACTCATCACATAGTTATCCAGTCATCACTCCCACTAATAGGGACACTACCGAACATATAAGTTCAAAAATACTTGCTCACACAATCAGCACCTCGGTGTTCAAGCCATAGGCAAATATTCGGCCTCAAGTCCTCCAGACTGGCCCAACATCAAACTCACAGAGATCACATCTCACCCCTCAATCGGGGAATCACAAGCCATCAAGGCACATCTGATACTAAGCGCTCATGCGCGCATACGAACGTGTGGAAGGAATTCAAAGAGTTACATTTCAAGCTGAATCAAAGGACTCATGATAAGAATTCAAGAATGTGAAGTTTTATTAAAGGTTTTGCAGCCTCTCGAGGATAAATAAAGACGTCTCCGTACCGATCCGCGAGACTCTACTAAACCTGATCATGACTTGTGAGACCTATGTAACCTAGGCTCTGATACCAACTTGTCACGACCCCAAACCGGCCCGGTCGTGATGGCGTCTCTCGTGGAGACAAGGCCAGCCGACACAACACTCACCTTAACCCTTTAAGCATTAAGATTCATTTTTAAGTCTTTAAATTAAACAATGTTTCATAATAAAATCCTGGAATAACAGTGCGGAATAAAAATATAAGCCCGACATCGGGGTGTCACTAGTCATGAGCAACTATCAAGGTCTGAATACAACAAAAGTCTAAAAATGTACTAAATACAGTAACAACAATGAGGGGAAGGAAGCGGTGCTGTGAACGTCATGCATCCACCTTGCTAACTCTGATGACTCTGCGGCTGAGCTATCAACACCCGCTACCGGATTCTGATATACCTGAATCTGCACACGAGGTGCAGGGAGTAATGTGAGTACTCCAACCCAGTAAGTAATAAGAGTAAATAAAGGTTGAGCAGTAGGAAACAATGAATCCACATTCACATTAGGCTCAATAAACATAACAGGCTTTCAAATCATAATACGAGTCAATCTTCCCTTTTAAAATCCAGCTTTTAGTAAAAATCATCTTTGAAATACCTTCCAACAGTTTCAGTAGGGGTTCAATACCATTTAAAATAATAATAGAGATTAAAGTCATAATCGGCCCCTCGGGCAAAGCATAGTTCGTAAAACAGCCCCTCGGGCAAAACAGTAATCACAAACACTTCATAACTTGAAAATCTCAGTGGAAATAACCAATGTCAAATCAGTGATTAATTTCTGAACATCTCATAAACCCCAGTTTAAATAAAAGTTGTTTTAAAATATTTGTGCAACTTTCCGACAGCAGCTCAATATAAAGATGAGTGAAAACAGTCAATAAATCAACATATTCGATAGAAACTTATTTTAAGAGGAGTGAAATCAATAAGTCCATAAACAGACCTCCCAGGCAAAACACCACTCATATGCATGTATATATCTATCGCCCCTCGGGATAGCCTCTCTGTCACTCGTGACTCAACTCTTACCAATCAGTACTCGCACTCAGCATTCACGCTCAATTGGTACCATATAGTAACCGTTGCGGCGTGCAGCCCGATATCTCTCACAATAACTGAAATCAAAGTAAATGTTGCGGTGTGCAGCCCGATCCATGCATCGCTGTGGCGCACAGCCCGATCCATCTAAATAGTCGGTTGCGCTCACTGGGGTGTGCAGACTCCGGAGGGGCTCCTACAACCCAAGCGCTATATTGCTACGGCGCGCAGCCCAATCCATATAAGTATTGTTGCGGCGTGCAGCCCGATCCATATACATATAGATATAGATATATATATATATATATATATATATATATATATATATATATATATATATATATATATATATATATTGCTACGGCGTGCAGCCCGATCCATAGATATATAATCCTCACAACTAGACCATCGGCCTCTCTCAGTTATTAACCTCACCATCAGACTGTCAGTGTATCTCAGTCATCAATCTCACAATCAGACCCTCGGTCTATCTCAGTAAAACAGGGAACTCAGCCCAAAACAATTTCCACATGTTAAGAATATAGTGATAAAGCCAGATTTGAGCAATAAACAGGTAATACATGACTGAGAATATGCTTTCAAAAAAATAGAGTGAGGAAAGATAGTAAAAATGCCCCTAAGGGTCTCAACAAGTCGGCACAAGGCCCCAAACATGGCATACAACCCAAAAATATAATAATGTCAAACAATTAACTATCAAATACGCATTAAAATATTCGTGCGGGATGGACTAGGTCACAATCCCCAGCGGTGCTCTAACCCACGCTCATCATCCAGCGTGCAAGTCACCTCAAAGTAACACAACGACGTATAATCCGGGGTTTCAAACCCTCAGGACAGTATTTACAATCATTACTTACCTCGAACCGGCTAATCCTCTAGCTCGCGATGCCTTTGTCTCTCAAATTGACCTCCGAATGCCTCGAATCTAGCCACAATAATTCGATTCAGTTAATAAAAATTATAGGAATTAATTCCATATGAAATTCTACATTTTCTATTAAAAATCCGAAATTGCACTCAAAATTCGCCTGTGGGGCCCACGTCTTGGAACCCGACAATAATTACGGAATATGAAACCTCATCCAACCACGAGTCCAACCATACCAATTTTACTAAAATCCGACATCAACTCGACCCTCAAATCTTCAAATTAAACCAAGAGGGTTTTCAAGATTTTCCCAACTAAAATCACCAATTAAATGCCAAAACTAGTAATAGATTCGGGTAATCTAACCAAAATTAAGTTAAGAACATTTACCCCATTGTTTTCTCTGAAAATATCCCGAATATCGCCTCTCCCCGAGCTCCAATTTGATAAAAATGGAAAATCAAAACTTAAGAATCTGCCCAGAAAATGTCGGGGGCACTGTTCACGTGTTTGGGTACTGTTCACTACACTATTCACGGGGTACTGTTCATATGTACTATACACGGGTACTGTTCATGTTTACTGTACATGGTACTGTACACGGATACTGTTGACAGAGGTGCGGCACTGTTCACACGTGCGAAAAATGCAGAAACTGCCCAGAAAATTGCAGCAGCTTTTCTTTTTACTAAAAAGGCTCTAACTCCATCATATGAACTCGGAATTCGATGATTCTTGTTCCTATTAGTCACAAATAATAATACGAACATAGCCCTTTAGTCGAAACTCAATTCGGAGCTCATTTGCTCAGTTTAATACCCATTTCGCTTGTTAAACAATTAACTCATGTTTCTTGTCAAAAACCCAATCGTGACTTGATGAAATTAGACCAAACTTCCCAGATCAGTCCGATAATTCATTATCAAAATTCTGGAAGTCTTGAAATCAAATTTCGATCTCTGGAACTAAAAATGGATCTTTGGATCATTACATGCCTATGCTCAAAACGGCAAAATCTTCCAAAAACTCTTCCAAAACTTATCCGAGACTCATGGGACACCGACCAAACATGCCAAAACACCCCATAACATAATTCAAACTTGTTCCAACCTTCAGAACGCTCAAAACAATATCAAAACATCAAATCACCCTCGGATTCAAGCCAAAGAATTCCAAAACTTCTGAAATCCGAATTCGATCAAAAAGTCGACCAAACGACGTCCAAATGACCTGAAATTTTGCACACACATCAAAAATGAAATAACGAAGCTACAACAACTCTCGGAATTCCATTCCGATCCTCGAATAAAAATCTCACCTATCAACCGGAATTCGCCAAAATATTAACTTTGCCAATTCAAGCCAAATCCTTCCACGGACTTCCAAAATGCATTTCGATCGCGCTCCTAAGTCATATATCACCCAACGAAGCTATACAAATCATAAAATTTCCGATCCGAGCTCATATACAAATAGTCAACTCTTAGTCAAACCTTTCAAATTCAAAGCTTTTAAATGAGACTGATCCTTCAAATTCATTCCGATTTTTCCTGAAAACCAAAACCAACGATCTACATCAGTCATAATACGTTACACGGGGCAAGTCATGCCCGGGAACTGGCGATCAAAGTGCAAAAGTTCAAAACGACGGGACGGGTCGTTACATCCTCCCCCGCTTAAACACACGTTCGTCCTCGAACGTGCCCAGAGTTGTTGCAGAAGCCAACCAATTGCTGAATAACTTTACCATGCATATACCCGGGGGTGATACCATGTCACCCTATCTCATATAGGTTCGATAATACCGTTTAACTAAAATTACACAATCCAATCTAGCCCATAAACCATAGAACCATATTTTCACTTCTGAAACCATCAATACGATCAAAACCTCACCCCTATACTTTGAATAGACCTGAACTAGCTATAGTAACCCATGCCTGCAACCTCGAGAGCAATCCCATGATATACCATATAACTCTAACGCTCGCAGCAAAAACTTCTATTCACAGCAGCTGCCCATAACAACCAAATACCGATAGAAAACCTCTTATCAGCTAAAGTCTCATTCCAACACTTTCATATACTGCCAACGATAAATGAAACACGCAATAAACCATAACCATTTCTCAGATCAACCATTCATGAAGCCATTTCTCCTCTGGCAATTACCATAGCAAATTTTTTTGAACCGAACCTCGATGTTTACCCATCAAACATGCTGAAATCGAATCCGTTTATTTTCATTAATGATCCCAACGATCTCCTCTGACCCAACACACTACCCTGGTGACATGTCACACCAATAGAGTCCTAAGCCACATCTAGCATAATACGCGCACCAATAAGCAACGGTCCGAACATACTCAAATCATGAAAATGACTCAAATGAAAGGGTTGTACCTCAAGCTCACTAGTACCACCATAACGCAGGGCTGAGAACCCGTCTCACATCATAGAATAGGACACACGAATCTAACCCGCAAGGTTATATCTCCACATAGCTTCGCTACAATGAGCGGTCATATCCAAATACTTCTCCACATGGGACACCTCAAGTCACTATGCTCGAAATTGAAAATCACGCACAGTTTGACGTTTGGAACCAAAGCAAATCATTACACCAACGGTGAAACAAGTAACATATACCACGCAAACCTGATAGGATGTAACCGATACACCATTCACCAGCAACACCCGATTACTCTTCCCGCTCGACTTCCACTATGAACCCCATTAGAACCGCACCATATGTGCCCATAACCAATAAATCATAATGTATCGCAATACAGAAAGGCAACCCATAGATCTCCCCAGATCACTAATAAGCTCAATAACGGTCGAATCAACCTATCCCTCAACAATACAATTAGGGGCCAACCAAGCCAACTCGAGCTAGAACACACATCCACATAGGTCTACCGATGGACTATACATCAAGTCTAGTCACACACAACAAATAAATAATCCTCCGAAGGTTCACAACGACTGAATCATAGCACATACTACCCTCTGACCAACCTTAGCTATTTTCTCACAGTCCACAACCGCAATACCTATGATGTATTATTAACTCAACCACATTTCCCTCTTTCTGAAGTGCATACCGTTATCAAGACACACCATTTAGTAATATCATTTACCTAGTTATCTGAAACTGCCTGTGCTGTCTAAGAATTTATGACCTTCCTTTCAAAGCTGAATTGCGACCTTACATATGCCAATCCCCGCCCTACACAACATACCACATATAACATGTCATCCTATGATAAATATGAGAAATTTAAAATCCCTTTCCGTGCCACAATCAACTACATATTCACTAGTCACGAACCTTCCATTGGTCCCATCTAGAAGGAAAATCACTATACATCCCATGTTCACAGAAAATATACATTCCCAAACCGCGGTAAAACCATCAAGAACTCTCCGAGTTCCCTTTACACAAATCAGACATGTCAGGATTGAATCTTTCTAACTCGATCAAGCTAAGCAAGTCATCAAAACCTAAGAGCATCGCCGCAAAATACCTGAAAGAAATCATTACCTCGAACACACGCACGAAATTAATCATATCCTTACCATACCGATTCGGTCTACTATCAAACTATTCCATCTATCTAAATTTCCTTCTGATTCATTTTCAACTTGATATTCTCTCTTGTTGTAGCACCACAATTTCTCAACCCAGGATTACCACACGAGACCCAAGCATAAAACCACACTGTCTAAGACTCATAAGCCGTTGAATACTCTCTTAAATATTCCCAAAAGCACCACATTCGAAATACTTCACTCTGAAGAACTTCCTGCGGATCTAAATCTGTTACCTCCTTATACTAATACATAGAATCCCATTAATAATATAGAAAACACCACAAGTCTTGACGTCTTCCAAGGAAAACTCAGTTTCTATCCATAAGTATAACTTGAAAGCCTCCGATTATTGCATGTAAAATTTGGAACACAATAGGACCATTCTCTAGAGGCATCCACTCTACTCAAACCGCAGTTAGATTGATTAAACGAACCGAACAACCTGTGCTTCATTTGCACTCCGACACTGCAGAATGTGATCTCATTTCAATATAACCAAGCAACTTCCTGCCCTATGCACCGAGCATTCCTTACCAACCACAACTCAAGTCATTCCCCGATTCTCGTACACCCAAAAAGCATAACATAACCTTTATTGAAATTTCCTTTACTCGAGCCATAACTAATTCACAAATACGCCTAAAACTGGAACCATTAGAGCACATAACCATGCAATCAACTATTCAATAGCGGACTCCCCCACTTGGCTCGAAGCCATAGATCAACACACGCTCAATAACTCATAACGATTATACTTTATTGATTCCATGATAACATAATGAGATTAAACTCAAATCTTTTATAAGCTTGTGAAAACACAGATCATCTAGAATTTTAACTCTTCTGCAAATCTCGCATTCCACTCTCGCAACAGTTACACCCACTCACTAAGCGACCCAATTTAAATTGCAACACATATCCTTCACTCGCATATCTATTAGACACATAAAGATCGTACAACCTCAGAACACTTCGCATAAGATCACCCACCTTCTTCGCCTTAAACTAACATTTATGTATACCTTCCACCGTCATAACCATTACGCAGTCACTTAGTCTTCCTTAGTCTGAAATCATACCACAACATGAAATTTACTTCACTCCCAACTAGGACACATAAAAGACTCTTTGCACACCCATAACTCGGGGCTATACCTCAAATCAAGATGGATACATCTCGCAGTACTAACATACTCATCACATAGTTATCCAGTCATCACTCCCACTAATAGGGACACTACCGAACATATAAGTTCAAAAATACTTGCTCACACAATCAGCACCTCGGTGTTCAAGCCATAGGCAAATATTCGGCCTCAAGTCCTCCAGACTGGCCCAACATCAAACTCACAGAGATCACATCTCACCCCTCGATCGGGGAATCACAAGCCATCAAGGCACATCTGATACTAAGCGCTCATGCGCGCATACGAACGTGTGGAAGGAATTCAAAGAGTTACATTTCAAGCTGAATCAAAGGACTCATGATAAGAATTCAAGAATGTGAAGTTTTATTAAAGGTTTTGCAGCCTCTCGAGGATAAATAAAGACGTCTCCGTACCGATCCGCGAGACTCTACTAAACCTGATCATGACTTGTGAGACCTATGTAACCTAGGCTCTGATACCAACTTGTCATGACCCCAAACCGGCCCGGTCGTGATGGCGTCTCTCGTGGAGACAAGGCCAGCCGACACAACACTCACCTTAACCCTTTAAGCATTAAGATTCATTTTTAAGTCTTTAAATTAAACAATGTTTCATAATAAAATCCTGGAATAACAGTGCGGAATAAAAATACCAGCCCGACATCGGGGTGTCACTAGTCATGAGCAACTATCAAGGTCTGAATACAACAAAAGTCTAAAAATGTACTAAATACAGTAACAACAATGAGGGGAAGGAAGCGGTGCTGTGAACGTCATGCATCCACCTTGCTAACTCTGATGACTCTGCGGCTGAGCTATCAACACCCGCTACCGGATTCTGATATACCTGAATCTGCACACGAGGTGCAGGGAGTAATGTGAGTACTCCAACCCAGTAAGTAATAAGAGTAAATAAAGGTTGAGCAGTAGGAAACAATGAATCCACATTCACATTAGGCTCAATAAACATAACAGGCTTTCAAATCATAATACGAGTCAATCTTCCCTTTTAATATCCAGCTTTTAGTAAAAATCATCTTTGAAATACCTTCCAACAGTTTCAGTAGGGGTTCAATACCATTTAAAATAATAATAGAGATTAAAGTCATAATCGGCCCCTCGGGCAAAGCATAGTTCGTAAAACAGCCCCTCGGGCAAAACAGTAATCACAAACACTTCATAACTTGAAAATCTCAGTGGAAATAACCAATGTCAAATCAGTGATTAATTTCTGAACATCTCATAAACCCCAGTTTAAATAAAAGTTGTTTTAAAACATTTGTGCAACTTTCCGACAGCAGCTCAATATAAAGATGAGTGAAAACAGTCAATAAATCAACATATTCGATAGAAACTTATTTTAAGAGGAGTGAAATCAATAAGTCCATAAACAGACCTCCCAGGCAAAACACCACTCATATGCATGTATATATCTATCGCCCCTCGGGATAGCCTCTCTGTCACTCGTGACTCAACTCTTACCAATCAGTACTCGCACTCAGCATTCACGCTCAATTGGTACCATATAGTAACCGTTGCGGCGTGCAGCCCGATATCTCTCACAATAACTGAAATCAAAGTAACCATTGCGGTGTGCAGCCCGATCCATGCATCGCTGTGGCACACAGCCCGATCCATCTAAATAGTCGGCTGCGCTCACTGGGGTGTGCAGACTCCGGAGGGGCTCCTACAACCCAAGCGCTATATTGCTACGGCGCACAGCCCAATCCATATAAGTATCGTTGCGGCGTGCAGCCCGATCCATATACATATAGATATATATATATATATATATATATATATATATATATATATATATATTGCTACGGCGTGCAGCCCGATCCATAGATATATAATCCTCACAACTAGACCATCGGCCTCTCTCAGTTATTAACCTCACCATCAGACTGTCAGTGTATCTCAGTCATCAATCTCACAATCAGACCCTCGGTCTATCTCAGTAAAACAGGGAACTCAGCCCAAAACAATTTCCACATGTTAAGAATATAGTGATAAAGCCAGATTTGAGCAATAAACAGGTAATACATGACTGAGAATATGCTTTCAAAAAAATAGAGTGAGGAAAGATAGTAAAAATGCCCCTAAGGGTCTCAACAAGTCGGCACAAGGCCCCAAACATGGCATACAACCCAAAAATATAATAATGTCAAACAATTAACTATCAAATACGCATTAAAATATTCGTGCGGGATGGACTAGGTCACAATCCCCAGCGGTGCTCTAACCCACGCTCATCATCCAGCGTGCAAGTCACCTCAAAGTAACACAACGACGTATAATCCGGGGTTTCAAACCCTCAGGACAGTATTTACAATCATTACTTACCTCGAACCGGCTAATCCTCTAGCTCGCGATGCCTTTGTCTCTCAAATCGACCTCCGAATGCCTCGAATCTAGCCACAATAATTCGATTCAGTTAATAAAAATTATAGGAATTAATTCCATATGAAATTCTACATTTTCTATTAAAAATCCGAAATTGCACTCAAAATTCGCCTGTGGGGCCCACGTCTTGGAACCCGACAATAATTACGGAATATGAAACCTCATCCAACCACGAGTCCAACCATACCAATTTTACTAAAATCCGACATCAACTCGACCCTCAAATCTTCAAATTAAACCAAGAGGGTTTTCAAGATTTTCCCAACTAAAATCACCAATTAAATGCCAAAACTAGTAATAGATTCGGGTAATCTAACCAAAATTAAGTTAAGAACACTTACCCCGTTGTTTTCTCTGAAAATCTCCCGAAAATTGCCTCTCCCCGAGCTCCAATTTGATAAAAATGGAAAATGGGACGAGTCCCATTTTCAGAACTTTAGAATCTGCCTAGAAAATGTCGGGGGCACTGTTCACGCGTTTGGGTATTGTTCATGCGGTACTGTTCACTACACTATTCATGGGGTACTGTTCATATGTACTATACACGGGTACTGTTCATGTTTACTGTACATGGTACTGTACACGGATACTGTTGACAGAGGTGCGGCACTGTTCACACGTGTGAAAAATGCAGAAACTGCCCAGAAAATTGCAGCAGCTTTTCTTTTTACTAAAAAGGCTCTAACTCCATCATATGAACTCGGAATTCGATGATTCTTGTTCCTATTAGTCACAAATAATAATACGAACATAGCCCTTTAGTCGAAACTCAATTCGGAGCTCATTTGCTCAGTTTAATACCCATTTCGCTCGTTAAACAATTAACTCATGTTTCTTGTCAAAAACCCAATCGTGACTTGATGAAATTAGACCAAACTTTCCAGATCAGTCCGATAATTCATTATCAAAATTCTGGAAGTCTCGAAATCAAATTTCGATCTCTGGAACTAAAAATGGATCTTTGGATCATTACATGCCTATGCTCAAAACGGCAAAATCTTCCAAAAACTCTTCCAAAACTTATCCGAGACTCATGGGACACCGACCAAACATGCCAAAACACCCCATAACATAATTCAAACTTGTTCCAACCTTCAGAACGCTCAAAACAATATCAAAACATCAAATCACCCTCGGATTCAAGCCAAAGAATTCCAAAACTTCTGAAATCCGAATTCGATCAAAAAGTCGACCAAACGACGTCCAAATGACCTGAAATTTTGCACACACATCAAAAATGAAATAACGAAGCTACAACAACTCTCGAAATTCCATTCCGATCCTCGGATAAAAATCTCACCTATCAACCGGAATTCGCCAAAATATTAACTTTGCCAATTCAAGCCAAATCCTTCCACGGACTTCCAAAATGCATTTCGATCGCGCTCCTAAGTCATAAATCACCCAACGAAGCTATACAAATCATAAAATTTCCGATCCGAGCTCATATACAAATAGTCAACTCTTAGTCAAACCTTTCAAATTCAAAGCTTTTAAATGAGACTGATCCTTCAAATTCATTCCGATTTTTCCTGAAAACCAAAACCAACGATCTACATCAGTCATAATACGTTACACGGGGCAAGTCATGCCCGGGAACTGGCGATCAAAGTGCAAAAGTTCAAAACGACGGGTCGGGTCGTTACATCCTCCCCCGCTTAAATACACGTTCGTCCTCGAACGTGCCCAGAGTTGTTGCAGAAGCCAACCAATTGCTGAATAACTTTACCATGCATATACCCGGGGGTGATACCACGTCACCCTATCTCATATAGGTTCGATAATACCGTTTAACTAAAATTACACAATCCAATCTAGCCCATAAACCATAGAACCATATTTTCACTTCTGAAACCATCAATACGATCAAAACCTCACCCCTATACTTTGAATAGACCTGAACTAGCTATAGTAACCCATGCCTGCAACCTCGAGAGCAATCCCATGATATACCATATAACTCTAACGCTCGCAGCAAAAACTTCTATTCACAGCAGCTGCCCATAACAACCAAATACCGATAGAAAACCTCTTATCAGCTAAAGTCTCATTCCAACACTTTCATATACTGCCAACGATAAATGAAACACGCAATAAACCATAACCATTTCTCAGATCAACCATTCATGAAGCCATTTCTCCTCTGGCAATTACCATAGCAAATTTTTTTGAACCGAACCTCGATGTTTACCCATCAAACATGCTGAAATCGAATCCGTTTATTTTCATTAATGATCCCAACGATCTCCTCTGACCCAACACACTACCCTGGTGACATGTCACACCAATAGAGTCCTAAGCCACATCTAGCATAATACGCGCACCAATAAGCAACGGTCCGAACATACTCAAATCATGAAAATGACTCAAATGAAAGGGTTGTACCTCAAGCTCACTAGTACCACCATAACGCAGGGCTGAGAACCCGTCTCACATCATAGAATAGGACACACAAATCTAACCCGCAAGGTTATATCTCCACATAGCTTCGCTACAATGAGCGGTCATATCCAAATACTTCTCCACATGGGACACCTCAAGTCACTATGCTCGAAATTGACAATCACGCACAATTTGACGTTTGGAACCAAAGCAAATCATTACACCAACGGTGAAACAAGTAACATATACCACGCAAACCTGATATGATGTAACCGATACACCATTCACCAGCAACACCCGATTACTCTTCCCGCTCGACTTCCACTATGAACCCCATTAGAACCGCACCATATGTGCCCATAACCAATAAATCATAATGTATCGCAATACAGAAAGGCAACCCATAGATCTCCCCAGATCACTAATAAGCTCAATAACGGTCGAATCAACCTATCCCTCAACAATACAATTAGGGGCCAACCAAGCCAACTCGAGCTAGAACACACATCCACATAGGTCTACCGATGGACTATACATCAAGTCTAGTCACACACAACAAATAAATAATCCTCCGAAGGTTCACAACGACTGAATCATAGCACATACTACCCTCTGACCAACCTTAGCTATTTTCTCACAGTCCACAACCGCAATACCTATGATGTATTATTAACTCAACCACATTTCCCTCTTTCTGAAGTGCATACCGTTATCAAGACACACCATTTAGTAATATCATTTACCTAGTTATCTGAAACTGCCTGTGCTGTCTAAGAATTTATGACCTTCCTTTCAAAGCTGAATTGCGACCTTACATATGCCAATCCCCGCCCTACACAACATACCACATATAACATGTCATCCTATGATAAATATGAGAAATTTAAAATCTCTTTCCGTGCCACAATCAACTACATATTCACTAGTCACGAACCTTCCATTGGTCCCATCTAGAAGGAAAATCACTATACATCCCATGTTCACAGAAAATATACATTCCCAAACCGCGGTAAAACCATCAAGAACTCTCCGAGTTCCCTTTACACAAATCAGACATGTCAGGATTGAATCCTTCTAACTCGATCAAGCTAAGAAGTCATCAAAACCTAAGAGCATCGCCGCAAAATACCTGAAAGAAATCATTACCTCGAATTTCTCAACCCATGATTACCACACGAGACCCAAGCATAAAACCACACTGTCTAAGACTCATAAGCCGTTGAATACTCTCTTAAATATTCCCAAAAGCACCACATTCGAAATATTTCACTCTGAAGAACTTCCTGCGGATCTAAATCTGTTACCTCCTAATACTAATACATAGAATCCCACAATTAATATAGAAAACACCACAAGTCTTGACGTCTTCCAAGGAAAACTCAGTTTCTATCCATAAGTATAACTTGAAAGCCTCCAATTATTGCATGTAAAATTTGGAACACAATAGGACCATTCTCTAGAGGTATCCACTCTACTCAAATCGTAGTTAGATTGATTAAACGAACCGAACAACATGTGCTTCATTTGCACTCCGACACTGCAGAATGTGACCTCATTTCAATATAACCAAGCGACTTCCTGCCCTATGCACCGAGCATTCCTTACCAACCACAACTCAAGTCATTCCCCGATTCTCGTACACCCATAAAGCATAACATAACCTTTATTGAAATTTCCTTTACTCGAGCCATAACTAATTCACAAATACGCCTTAAACTGGAACCATTAGAGCACATAACCGTGCAATCAACTATTCAATAGCGGACTCCCCCACTTGGCTTGAAGCCATAGATCAACACACGCTCAATAACTCATAACGATTATACTTTATTGATTCCATGATAACATAATGAGATTAAACTCAAATCTTTTATAAGCTTGTGAAAACACAGATCATCTAGAATTTTAACTCTTCTGCAAATCTCGCATTCCACTCTCGCAACAGTTACACCCACTCACTAAGCGACCCAATTTAAATTGCAACACATATCCTTCACTCGCAAATCTATTAGACACATAAGGATCGTACATCCTCAGAACACTTCGCATGAGATCACCCACCTTCTTCGCCTTAAACTAACATTTATGTATACCTTCCACCGTCATAACCATTACGCAGTCACTTAGTCTTCCTGAGTCTGAACTCATACCACAACATGAAATTTGCTTCACTCCCAACTAGGACACATGAAAAGACTCTTTGCACACCTATAACTCGGGGCTATACCTCAAATCAAGATGGATACATCCCGCAGTACTAACATACTCATCATATAGTTATCCAGCCATCACTCCCACTAATAGGGACATTACCGAACATATAAGTTCAAAAATACTTGCTCACACAATCAGCACCTCGGTGCTCAAGCCATAGGCAAATATTCGGCCTCAAGTCCTCCATACTGGCCCAACATCAAACTCACAGAGATCACATCTCACCCCTCGATCAGGGAATCACAAGCCATCAAGGCACATCTGATAAGCGCTCATGCACGCATATGAACGTGTGGAAGGAATTCAAAGAGTTACATTTCAAGCTGAATCAAAGGACGCACGATAAGAATTCAAGAATGTGAAGTTTTCCTAAAGGTTCTGCAGCCTCTCGAGGATAAATACAGACGTCTCCGTACCGATCCGCGAGACTCTACTAAACCTGCTCATGACTTGTGAGACCTATGTAACCTAGGCTCTGATACCAACTTGTCACGACCCCAAACCGACCCGGTCATGATGGCGCCTCTCGTGGAGACAAGGCCAGCCGACACAACACTCACCTTAACCCTTTAAGCATTAAGATTCATTTTTAAGTCTTTAAATTAAACAATGTTTCATAATAAAATCCTGGAATAACAGTGCGGAATAAAAATATAAGCCCGACATCGGGGTGTCACTAGTCATGAGCAACTATCAAGGTCTGAATACAACAAAAGTCTAAAAATGTACTCAATACAGTAACAACAATGAGGGGAAGGAAGCAGTGCTGTGAACGTCATGCATCCACCTTGCTAACTCTGATGACTCCGCGGCTGAGCTATCAACACCCGCTACCGGATTCCGATATACCTGAATCTGCACACGAGGTGCAGGGAGTAATGTGAGTACTCCAACCCAGTAAGTAATAAGAGTAAATAAAGGCTGAGCAGTAGGAAACAATGAATCCACATTCACATTAGGCTCAATAAACACAACAGGCCTTCAAATCATAATACGAGTCAATCTTCCCTTTTAAAATCCAGCTTTTAGTAAAAATCATCTTTGAAATACCTTCCAACAGTTTCAGTAGGGGTTCAATACCATTTAAAATAATAATAGAGATTAAAGTCATATTCAGCCCCTCGGGCAAAGCATAGTTCGTAAAACAGCCCCTCGAGCAAAACAGTAATCACAACCACTTCATAACTTGAAAATCTCAATGGAAATAACCAATGTCAAATCAGTGATTAATTTCTGAACATCTCATAAACCCAAGTTTAAATAAAAGTTGTTTTAAAACATTTGTGCAACTTTCCGACAGCGGCTCAATATAAAGATGAGTGAAAACAGTCAATAAATCAACATATTCGATAGAAACTAATTTTAAGAGGAGTGAAATCAATAAGTACATAAACAGGCCTCTCAGGCAAAACACCACTCTTATGCATGTATATATCTATCGCCCCTCGGGATAGCCTCTCTGTCACTCGTGACTCAACTCTTATCAATCAGTACTCGCACTCAGCATTCACGCTCAATTGGTACTATATAGTAACCGTTGCAGCGTGTAGCTCGATCCGTATATCTCTCACAATAACTGAAATCAAAGTAACCGCTGCGGCGTGCAGCCCGATCCATGCATCGCTATGGCGCACAGCCCGATCCATATAAATAGTCGATTGCGCTTACTGGGGATGTGTAGACTCCGGAGGGGCTCCTACAGCCCAAGCACTATATTGCTACGGCGCGCAGCCCGATCCATATAAGTATCGCTGCGGCATGCAGCCCGATCCATATACATATATATATACATATATATATACATTGATGCGGCGTGCAGCCCGATCCATAGATATATAATCCTCACAACTAGGCCCTCGGCCTCTCTCAGTCATTAACCTCACCATCAGACTGTCAGTGTATCTCAGTCATCAATCTCACAATCAGACCCTCGGTCTATCTTAGTAAAACAGGGAACTAAGCCCAAAACAATTTCCACATGTTAAGAATATAGTGATAAAGCCAAATTTGAGCAATAAACAGGTAAAACATGACTGAGAATATGCTTTCAAAAAAATAGAGTGAGGAAAGATAGTAAAAATACCCCTAAGGGTCTCAACAAGTCGGCACAAGGCCCCAAACATGGCATACAACCCAAAAATATAATAATGTCAAACAATTAACTATCAAATACGTATTAAAATATTCGTTTGGGATGGACTAGGTCACAAGCCCCAGCGGTGCTCTACCCCACGCTTGTCATCCAGTGTGCAAGTCACCTCAAAGTAACACAACGACGTATAATCCGGGGTTTCAAACCCTCGGGACAGTATTTACAATCATTACTTACCTCGAACCGGCTAATCTTCTAGCTCGCGATGCCTTTGTCTCTCAAATCGACCTCCGAATGCCTCGAATCTAGCCACAATAATTCGATTCAGTTAATAAAAATTATAGGAATTAATTCCATATGAAATTCTACATTTTCCATTAAAAATCCGAAATTGCACTCAAAATTCGCCTGTGGGGCCCACGTCTCAGAACTTGACAAAAATTACGGAATATGAAACCTCATCCAACCACGGTTCCAACCATACCAATTTTACTAAAATCTGATATCAACTCGACCCTCAAATCTTCAAATTAAACCAAGAGGGTTTTCAAGATTTTCCCAACTAAAATCACCAATTAAATGCCAAAACTAGTAATAGATTCGGGTAATCTAACCAAAATTAAGTTAAGAACACTTACCCCGTTGTTTTCTCTGAAAATCTCCCGAAAATTGCCTCTCCCCGAGCTCCAATTTGATAAAAATGGAAAATGGGACGAGTCCCATTTTCAGAACTTTAGAATCTGCCTAGAAAATGTCGGGGGCACTGTCCACGCGTTTGGGTACTGTTCATGTGGTACTGTTCACTACACTATTCATGGGGTACTGTTCATATGTACTGTACACGGGTACTGTACACGGATACTGTTCATGTTTACTGTACGTGGTACTGTACACGGATATTGTTCACGCAGGTGCGGTCACTGTTCACACGTGCGAAAAATGCAGAAACTGCCTAGAAAATTGCAACAGCTTTTCTTTTCACTAAAAAGGCTCTAACTCCATCATACGAACTCAGAATTCGATGATTCTTGTTCCTATGGGTCACAAATTCATTTCGATTTTTCCTGAAAACCAAAACCAACGATCTATATCAGTCATAATACGTTACACGGGGCAAGTCATGCCCGGGAACTGGTGATCAAAGTGCAAAAGTTCAAAACGATCGGTCGGGTCGTTACAGATTCGACCCCTTTGAGCTATTAGGATTTAGTGAAGTCATTAACGTTCATTTGAATATTTGTGTCTATGACTTAGTTTATTTGCTGTGATTATTAGTTTGGTGTTGTCAAATAGGTGTCTAAGTAAACTAATATGGAGTTGTGAAGTGTTTGATAAATGACTATTATAACTGACTCATATATGCCCCTGTACAATTCGAACTAGGTCTAACTTGCCCTCACATATATTCCACGTGGCTTTATGGGTCTTCCGTTAGTGATGGAGGGCATATACGAGCCCATTTGTTGACGGCAAGGGTAGAATAGAGACTAACTTTTAACGGAGGGTTAGCCCGTCCTATTTCATATAGTATTTTAGGCATTTTTCCGTATAATATAATTTATGTTATAAATAGAATTTTAGGGATTATTACTTGGTTACTAAGTCATTATTTCCATATAAATAGAGGGTTCTATTCCATTGTAATTCATCCCAAAATTCAATAAGAATTCCCTCTCTCTTTCTCTGCAATATTGTTCTTTTACTTTTATTGTTTTATAACACGTTATCAGCACTAGACTCGAACCAATTGAGTAGAGGCTTTGGTATTGAGCATAATGATTATCAATTGTTCCATGAACTTCCTTCATGATTAAATTATGGATTTAAGGTAAGTATTTTACTTTTCTCTTTCAAATTCTTGACATTTTATAATTTGATTTTAAATACAATCAAAGATGATAAATTTTGATTGTAACTCTAATGGAGTTTGAAAGAAATTATAACCATCCAAAATGGTAAAATTTCTATGTCTTGCCATGATCAAATTCATGTATAATTGTGGGCAAAGAATTGAAAACCCGTCCCATTGAATTTGCTTCATTCTTATTCCCTTAAGAGAATATGATAGCAATATGTGATAAGTCTGAAATAAGACAAAATTATTACTATGAATGTATCAATAGATGTGGACATGGTAATAGACGAAATTATAATCGTCATCATTATGGTAATGAGAAGAATAAGGATTCTCAAAATTCTCCTTCACTTTGTGAAATTAATGTTTGTCATCGATTTGACATGAGATTTGGTAAAGCACATATACATGACTATTGCTCATTCATGATGTGAAGTGACAACATGTGATTTATGAATACATATTCATTCTTGGAAGAATATAAACGTGCTAGTGGTAGTGAATATACCACACTCACCTCAAGAATGAGGTTTGAGGGGGAATAAGAAAATAATGTCATTATTATGGCATAAATGGGCATTGGTCACGTACTTATTATACGCCAAAATATTTTGGCATTGTGATTATTAAAGACAACGATAATGCAAGAAACAGATCTTGCATATTATTTTGACCATAACCATAATGGTATAACTTCCTTCTTCAAAGAGATATTTACCATATGGATGTTGATGAATATGTGGTATTATAAAATTAATTGAGAACTCTGCAAGAGCCAATTATACTATTTTTGAGAAACACAATTGATTACCAATAAAGTATTGTGTTGTAGTAAGTCTCAAAGAAACTTATTCACTTTTCAAAGTATACGCGAAAGCGGTTGATTATATTGAGACTATAAATAAATGAAAGGTCTAATATCTTTACAACTTGTAGCGGGGTAATATGTATGTGAAGAGCTACCCGCTTTATTCTCCAATTTGTACTACATAAATAAAAGAATGCAACAATAAAGTAGAAGTTTATTGATATACAAACCCATATCATAATAAACTTGAAGTTTATTGATAATTGCACACGTCATGGTGTAAACCTGAAGTTTATCAATTTTGGTAATTTATCCCGTTAGCATAATTAATTTAGCCATGATGTGCAAAAATAAAAGAGAATTCACATGGGTAAATATTAAAGAACTAGAAAGTTCTTTACAAATTCTCTTATATTGTTTGTTCTTATTTAATTAATAGACCAACTAAAATTGGGATTGAATCCCATGAATGCTGGAAATATTAAAAGTGAATATGGGCTCATTCACCTGCCATGTATACCACATAAGATGCATATATGAGATGGTTACATGTGCAATTAGTATTAACTCGCAACCTGGTGTTTTCGAGGTAACTTGCTCAATAATTTAATTTAGAGCATAATTTTCAGATTTTTTATTCAAGATAGTTCATCTTGATAAGTTGGTTTACATCACAATTGGTTTAGAAAAGTGATTTATTGAATGCCTCCACTTAATAGTTACACAATTGATTATGAGAACAAAATCTTGTATATCGGTTTGATATACGTTATATACGAAAGTATATTATTTTCTCCCCTCACAAGTGGTTCGGGGTTAGGAACCAAATATTTTCATATTATTATTATTGATGTGCGGTGTATATTTTGATTAACACCATAACACACAAAGATGGATTTTTAAAATTGAGGAAGCAAGTTAGTTTTTCTAACATGAGGGGGAGACAAGATAAACAGCTGAGAAAAAGTTACGTGTAATAAATTTTCATGTGTACATCTAGATCCTCAAATAAGATAATATGAACTTGAAGTTCATAAAAGATAATTCATCTGCGATATATTGCAAAGCATGTCGGATGCATTTGCTGACCCAAAGAAAGTAATTATATTCTCACTGCAAATGCTCCTATTAGAATAAGTCCTAGAAGGACAAAGTTTGTGGTACGCTTAAAGCGTATAGACAGATCAGTTTCAAATAAACTTCTTGATAAAGAAGATGAGCAAATGATGATAATAAATGAGACAAGTGATCTAGAAGATCATATGACATAAAACTTCATAAAATCTCATGAGATATTCAGGTACCTGAATATGAGAATGAAGAGATCTCTATGTTATGTCTTTATGAAAAATAAGGAGGTTGGAACCTATATAAAATGTTTATCGACGACATCTATAATAACGCTAAATATATATGAGGATCTTAAGTATAGAGAAACAATTTCGAATAGAATTGGTTTCATACGAAAGACATGTAGTTTTGAACACGTAGTTCAAATACTTGAAAGTATAAAGTCAAAGGTATGTGCAATCACTTTTCGAAATCTTATTTGCCTAGCATGACATGAAAACTTGATATGCATCTAATTAATGTCTATTATATGACTTAACTTATATGACAATCTTTGAAGGATTTAAATCGCTTAAAGCATATACAATTCTTGATCCTGAAATACCATATCCTAAATGCAATTTGTGCACATATGTATCTTGCTATAACTCTAAGCATGATAATATGATAGCAAGAGTTTTCACTCCTATGTGAATATATTGAAATGATGATTCCAACAAGATCATATGAAGACAATACATCTATCAAGGATGATGATTTCAAGGTGAAACAAATTCGTTGAAGTTAATATGGTTGGTTTGTTTATCAAATATCTACCAACGATCTTTTGAATATGGTGCATAAGATTGAAACGCGAAAGCTCAAGGATGTGAATTGATGCTCTCATCAGGGGGAGCTAATGCGCGTTGCACTCTTTTTCCGTTATAAGGTTTTGTCCCACTGGATTTTTCTTGCAAGTTTTTAATGGGGCAACAAAAAGGCATATTGTTAAATATGTGTACTCTTTTACCTTCTTTATAATTTTTTTCCACTGGGTTTTATTCTAGTTAAGGTTTTAACGAGGCACATTATCTGTATAGAAATTCAAGGGGGAGTGTTATAAATAGAATTCTATTTATGGTGAATGTCTATATTTAGAGAGATTCTAGGGATTATTACTTGATGACTAAGTCATTATTTTCCTATAAATAGAGGGTTCTATTCCATTGTAATTTATCCCAATATTCAATAAGATTCTCTCTCTCTCTCTCTTTCTCTGCAATATTGTTCTTCTACTTTTATTGTTTTATAACAATTTAAACATTGTTGGAGTATTTCCTTTTTCTTGTCATTCATGTTTACTTATAGCCCGTTTGGCCAAGCTTTTTTTGGGCCAAAGTGTTTTTTTTAGCCAGAAGCACTTTTGGCCAAAAATTGAGGTATTTGGCCAAATTTTTGAAAGGACAAAAAGTGCTTTAGAGGAGAAGCAGAAGCAGTTTTTGAGAAGCAGAAAAAAGTAGCTTCTCTCCAAAAACATATTTTTGAGAAGCACTTTTGAGAAAAATATACTTAGAGCCTGTTTGGCCAAGCTTATAGGATGCCAAAAGTACTTTTTTGGTAAAAAAAAACACTTTTTGAAAAATTTAAGGTGTTTGGCCAAAATGAAAAAGTACTTTTGAGCAGCAGCAGAAGAAGAAAGTTAATTTATTCAAGACAAAAATAACCTTACAATAAATTTATATTTTCAAATTATCCCTCATTAATTTAATTTTTCTTTTCCTTTTCCTTTTATTTTATTTCTGCAATACAATTATTCTTTTTTTTATTTTAATTACATTTTTATTCTCTTTCTCCTATTCCTAAGAGTAGATTTTAAATTTATATAAATAATGTATTTTGACATATTTAAATTATCATGTAAATAATAAGTAATACTAAACACTCAATATTATTGTTTTGGAATAACTATATTATATTAATGAGAGTTTTAATTTATATTTTTATTTACATTTTATATTTTAATGGAATTCTTTTCTAAAAATGTTTAAATTTATTTTTCTTTTCTAAATAATACTAATCGCAAATTGAACCATTACTGTTCTTTTTTGTAATTTGATAATTAAAAGTACTTTTTTAAAAGATTGGCCAAATACAATGAGCTTGAAAAAGCACTACTCAAACGCATCAGCCAAGCACAAACTACTTATTTTGCAAAAATACTGTTTCATAAAGAACTTTTGAATAAAAGCGCTTTTCAAAATAAGTAGTTTTTGACAGCTTGGCCAAACAGACTCTTAGAAGCTGTTTTCAAAAGCTTGGCCAAACACTAATTACTGCTCAAAAGTGATTTTCAAATTTATTAGCCAAACACAAACTGCTTCTCATCAAAAGCACATTTTTTTAAAAGTACTTTTGAGAATAACACTTCTTAAAATAAGTTGATTTTAGAAGTTTGGCCAAACAGGCTATTATTCGAGTATATGTAACAAAGAAAATAATTAGTACTTGTATCAAAGGTAATTTCATTTTCAGGACTAAGAAATGAAAATTATTATTAAAAATTAAGGGATAATTGATATTTCTTACATCTCTTGATAGCACTCAAACTTAATTCGCTTTGTTTCATGTTTTATAATAGGTATGTTTAAAGTTCATTTTATAAACGATTATTTTTGGGACCTATTGATGATATTTTGTTCATGTATAGCAAAAATTTAAGAACTCGTTTGGTCGGAGGATTGGATTAAATAGTTATGGTATAAATTTCGGTATTGTTTTATCTAATTTAATACACCGACAATATATTATCTTATACCGTAAGTTGTGATTATTACTCGTAACTTGTGATTATTTTATTAAAAAACTTCTATACACCAAACATTTCACCAAGTGTGTCTAAAACCTGTATCTCCATAAAATGAATACAATTAGAGACCTTTAGATTGTGCAATAGGAAAAAAAGGCCAAAATTAAAGAAATTTTCAAATTTCATGTTTAACTAAATTAAATTTAACTAGGTACATGCTTAAAGAAAGAAAATAAAAGAAAATTCTCTCTTTTTTCCTTAAAATCTTTTCCGATCCAAAGAGACCAAATTTCCGAACTTAGAAAAAAAAAAGGAGTTAATACCCTTAGACCCGCCTAAACTATACGATTTTTGTAAGTTTCATACCTAAACTATTGAGTATCCCTGGAAACCCCTTGAACTATATCTCTCTTTGTAATTAAACCCCCTCGTCACTTATGTGGCATATTGTGTGAAATCAGTTGCGCAAGTGTCACAACCCAAAATCTCACCTGTCGTGATGGCGCCTATTGTGGTACAAGACAATCCTCAACTCAACATCTCAACACAGTGGAACTTTTAAATAAAGGCGGAAGCAGTTAATATTAAATAAAAAAATTTAAAACAGAATATAACTCCAAAAGTACTAAACAATCCATCCCCAAAACCCGGTGTCACTGAGTGCATAAGCATCTAAATGATAACAACGCCCGACTGATAAAACACTGTCTGAAAATATAGAACTATAGAATATGAAAGGAAAGGAGAGTCAAGGTCAGCGAACGCTATGCAGCTACCTCAATAGTCTCCTGAGTCTGACTCCTCAATCAGCAACCGCCGTGACCAGAAGTGTCTAGATCTATCCACGAGGTACGGGGGGTAATGTGAGTACACCAACTCAGTAAGTAACAGAAATAAATAAGGAACTGAGAAGTAGTGACGAGCTATGCAAATACAGTTATCTCAATAACTTTCAAATTAGAGTAGTCATACTTTCAATTTAACAGTTTAAATCTCATCTGTGCCTCAAATAAACCAGATATCAAATATTCCAGAAATATGTACAACAGGGACAAATAGCAACTAAGTGTAACAAATAACTGAAAACAAATATGGCCTCTCAAGGCAACAGTCACTCAGCTCATCTCAACAACTCAATCACTCGGCTCTCAGTCCTCAATAATCATACTCAATAGGTACCTGCGCTCACTGGGGGTATGCAGACTCTGGAAGGGCTCCTTCAACCCAAGCGCTATAAACTGCACGGATAACTCACGTGCTATCATATACCTGCGCTCACTGGGGGGTGTGCAGACTCCTAGAGGGGCTCCTTCAGCCCAAGCGCTATAATCTGCACGGACAACTCACGTGTTGCACGGACAACTCACGTGCTATAATATAATATCTGGATCCACACGGACAACTCACGTGCTGCACGGACAACTCACGTGCTATAGTATCAATATCTGAATCCGCACGGACAACTCACGTGTTGTACGGACAACTCACGTGCTATATTATCAATATTTGGATCCGCACGGACAACTCATGTGCTATAGTATCAATATCTGGATCCGCACGAACAACTCAAGTGTTGCACGGACAATTCACGTGCTATAGTATCAATATCTGGATCCGCACAGACAACTCACGTGCTGCACGGACAACTCACATGCTATAGTATCAATATCTGGATCCGCACAGACAACTCACGTGCTGCACGGAAAACTCACGTGCTGCACAGACAACTCACGTGCTATAGTATCAATATCTCACAACTAGGCCCTTGGCCTTACTCAGGCATCAATCTCTCCAGTCTCTCGGGCTCTCAGAAATCATAAAAACGGCCCAAACATAAGTAATATCATATATCAACAATGAATAGTAAGAGACGGAGGTATAAAAAGCAAGAAAAGCTATGACTGAGTACAAAACAACAATTTAGCAGCTAATTCAACAAGTACACGACCTCGCAGGTCTCAACAATGATCACATAAGGCCTAAACATGAAGTACAATCAATTTCCATGAAAAACAGAGGAAACATATATTAAACAGTAGGCCAATTGATTCCACAGTCTCACGGGATGGACCAAGTCACAATCCCTACGGTGCACGCCCACAAGCCTGTCACCTAGCATGTGCGTCGCCTCCAAAATAGTCATACGACACAATGTCCGGGGTTTCATACCCTCAGGACCAGATTTATAACCGTTACTTACCTCAATTCGAGCAAAATCCTACTGCGCAATGCCTTTTCCTCACAAATCGACCTCCGAATGACTCGAATATAGCCACAATAATTCGATTCAGTCAATAAAAATTATAGGAATTAATTCCATATGGAATTCTACATTTTTCATTAAAAATCAGAAATTGCACTAAAAATTCGCCTGTAAGGCCCACATCTCGGAATTCGATAAAAGTTGCAAAATATGAAACCTCATCCAACCTCGAGTCTAACCATACCAAAATTACTAAATTTCGATAATATTTCGACCCTCAAATCCTCAAATCTATCTGAGAGGGTTTTCAAACTCTTCCAACTAAATTCACAGATTTAATGCCAAAACTACTAATAGATTCGGGTAATCTAACCAAAATTAAGTTAAGAACACTTACCCCTTTGTTTACACTGAAAATCTCCCGAAAATTGCCTCTCTCCGAGCTCCAATTTGGTAAAAATGTCCCATTTTCAAAACTTAACATTCTGTCCAGAAAATTTCGGGTATTGTTCACGGTACTGCTTACGGGGGTACTCTTCAAGGGTACTGTACACGGATACTATTTATGTGCACTGTACACGGATACTGTTCACGCAGGTGCGGTCACTATTCACACGTGCGAAAAATGCAAAAACTGCCCAGAAAATTTCAGTAGCCTTTTTATATCCGTTAACCTTCCGAAATCCCCCCGAGGCCCTCAGGACCTCGACAAAGTGCATCAACAAGTCCTAAAACATGATACGGACTTAGTCGAAACCTCAAATCGCATCAAATAATGCTAAAACCGTGAACCACACCCCAATTCCAGCCTAATGAAACTAAGAACGTCCAACTTCTATATTCGATGCAAAAACCTATCAAATCAAGTCCGATTGACTTCAAATTTTGAACACAAGTCATAAATGACATAACAAAGCTGTAAAAAATTTCAAAACTGAATTCCGACCCCGATATCAAAAAGTCAACTCTCAGTCAAACTTTTCTAAAAATCTTCTATTTTCCAACTTTCGCCAAAATGCGCTGAATTGTCCTACGGACTTCCAAATCCAAATCCGAACATGCTCCTAAGTTCAAAATCACCATACAAAACTATTGGAATCATCAAAATTCCATTCCGTGATCTTTTTCTCAAAAGTCAAAGCTCCAGTCAAACTTAAGAAATCTTTAGCGTTAGATTTCTAGATTCCGTTAAATTGCGATAATTTGATATAGAGACCTCCAAATTCGATTTCGGGCATATGACCAAGTCCCAAATCACAATACGGAACTACAGGAATGGTCAATACTTTTATCCGGGTTCGTTTGCTCAAAATATTGACCGAAGTCAACTCAGTTGAGTTTTAAAGCTCTAGTTCACAATTTAATCCATTTTTCACATAAAACCCTTCCGAAATTTATACGGACTGCGCACTCAAGTCAAGGAGTTATTGATACCGCTTTTCAAGGTTTTAAAATACCGAGATAATTATTTAATTTAAAGATGACATTTTGGGTCATCACATTCTCCACCTCTAAAACAAACGTTCGTACTCGAACGTACTAAGAATTATTCTCAAGTTACCAAATTGATGATTTTACTTTTACACAAATATTCACGGTTGATCCCACATTACCGCATTCAATATAAGTTTGACAATACTATTTCAATCAAGATTATTTCCTTTATCCATATTTGTAAACTTTACGACCAAATTTCTTACACTCCAATCATTTCCCGAAAGGTCCGATTTTCACATCAACACACGATATTAGTCTCGACTGGATATAGCAACTCGTGCCTATGCACCCATCAAATACGGGGTGTTACATTCTCCCCCACTTAGTGTTATTCGTCCTTAAATGAGAAGTAGAGTCCGTCTTCAAACACATAATGTAACTTATCTCTTTCTTTGCACATCTCAATATCCCAAATTTTTCTAACTCCCAAATTTTTCAGAAATTTCGGCAGAGTCTCCCCTGTAATTGGTACTATCCACCTGTCAGAGTAACACCACAACAACTCCTAACAATATGTCCACAACCCAGCAAAGAACCACAAGGTATATATCAATAACACTAACCTCCGCATTACAAGCATGATATTATCACAATGATATCTTGACATAAAACGCATCATATGTATGACCATAACCACATCTCTGGTCTTAATATTTGTTCATGATAGATTACAACATCGCCAATTAACCTTATGTTAACAAAATCTCGTTTTAAACCTCCAGTTTACTAACAATAAGGCATGAAGATCTCATAATTACTTACCCGAATTAACGAGTAACAATTTACATCCTCGGGCACTCAGCTCGCAGTCTGAAACTCAATAATTACAATACAAACCTGGCAAACTATGCACAAAGATATTCATACAAGATTTTTTTGCAGATAAGTCCAATAGGCATGACTCCCTATAAGTACTATAGTACAAATTTTGATTTCACAAAGGGAGCATTTAAACACATAATATTTTTTCACCACAAGGACCTCGTCCTTATATAATATCTACCGCAGCTTGTAGCCCGAGTTAGATATTTCACATTATATAAAATACGAGGATCTCGTCCTCAACTCTGTACCAGAGGTAATATGCACATTGTGCCAAATTGGAACATTCCATTTTCTTTTTTGGAATAATTTTTTGTTTAACAAAATCACAACACATAATGATAGACATAGTTATCTCCATCGAATCTCCCAATAGGAGTATTCACATAAGTAGATTTCAGAATTACGAATTTCACTCATAAGTGGAGCACAATAGAAGGACTTGCCTCGATACTCAGAACCGAATCAAGTTAACAAAATTGTTACTTTATAATAATTCGAGACTGTACTTGTAACAACACCATATGGTGTTGTGACCTCAGCCATACCATAGAAAATATATCAATGACTTGGTCTCCACCTCTAGGAGTCTCACCTCCACCTCTAACATCCTGACCCTATCTCTTTTTGGTCATGTAAGTGGAGTAGTAACTGTAATGGGGCACGTAGCCTGAGTGCTTTTACAAAATATGTTTCTCCCAAGTCTAGGACAATTTTCCCATGATGTGCCTAGTACTACCACATTCATAACAATCCCTTTGAGGGTTCGGCTGCTCATACTGAGTCTATGCTAGATAACTGGAATAACCATTATACGAACCTCGTGGCAGTGGTGCATTAAAAGAACTTTGTGGAGCACCCCGAGTAATCAGATATATTGACTGGGCTGGCCGGCTGGCCGAGCCCCTATCATAATGATTTGTAGTTGTAGAGTAGAATTCGTTGAATCCTTTAAAACCTTGAGACCTCTTGGTCTTCTTATCTTCCTCTTTTCCTCATCCAGAACACATTCTAACATTTTGGCAATTTCTACCACTAGCCAAAATGAAGCATCAACCTGTAGTTTCCCGGGTTTTACTAAATTTCAAGATCATAATTGAGTCCTTTAATGAGTCTGTGGACTCTCTCTAGATTAGGAACCAAAGTAGGAGTATGATGGCTAACTTATTGAACCTGATGACATATTCTGACACTGTTATGGTGACCTGACACAACCATTTAGACCACATATACCACATATTACAGTGAATCCGGGAGACAAACGCCTTCAAAAACATTTCTTAGAACTGAGCCGAGTAGGTGATGTTGCATTAGCTAGTCTGCCCTATTCATAGGCTTGCCACAAACACCGGCGACTAATTTCTTCTTTTACTATGTTGACTCAACACTGCTGAGCTAACCTACTTATTCATATACTATTCGATTCTTCTTTGGGGTAACTTTTTCCCCTAATTATGCACAATAATTACAAAAGTATAGCTCCATCAAGATAAATCTTGGCACGAACTACATAGTCCAGAAGATCGTCAACCACTGTACTTTCTCTGAAGCACCCCAAAATCTGCAACCTTGACTTCCACACTGAGCAAACCTTCTGTAAATGTAAAGTTGTTTTTTTCCTAACACCTTTGAAACTAAAGTATTGGATTATTAAGGAGGCAGACATACCTCAAGTCCTAATCTTATCCCCTGCATGTCTCAAGCCTTAAATATGTGTAAATTATTGGGGAGCCTTTCAGTACCATATATGTATATATACAAATCAGGTCAAGACTGATATAACATATGACCATTCGATCCATTCATTGTTAGTAGACATCCCCATTTGGCGCGAAGTCATGGGTCACAACGTCCAATAATCCACAATGTTGACCTTTGTAACTCATATAAATCAACCAGACGCCAAGGTCCATTGTACCCCTACATGATTCACTGGGTGATATTCTCAATGCGTTCGCATCTTCAAATAGAACCATAACAGGTCTAGTAAATACGTAATCTTTCCACCACCTCTTGGCGGAACCCGTCATCCGAAACACAGTAAATTCAACCCCCATTGCTTTCAACTATTCCCATGTTCTACAATACTTCATAGCAATAGTTGAGAAAATCATGTGGGTCTTCAAAAGGTGTACCACTGAAATGGACTAGAAATAGCTTGGTAAACTTGTCCAATCTCAGCAAAGCCTCAAAAGACAAGGCAGGTCTGTCATCGGCCCGTGCCATAATAACTGGTTGAGCTGCCCCAAATGGATGAGATTAAGCTAAATCCTTCATAAGCTAATGCAACACAACACATCTAATTCCTCAAACCATTTGCAAATCTCGCATTCACCCTTGTAACAGTCAATCCCACTCTTATAAGCGATCCAAACTCAAATTGCAACATGTATATTTCACTGGTAAGAGAGGACTGCCAACCAACAACATAAGGATCACACAAACTTCAGAACATCATGCAGTAGATAATCCACTTGTTTAACCTCAAACGGGTATCTCTCTATACTCTTCCATAATCATAACTATTATACAATCACTAAACCCCCCTCTGAGTCTGAACTCATAACACCACACAAAGATTTACTCCGCTTCACTACTAAACTACATGAGAGGTCCTTTAACACACCCATAGCTTGAGGCCATATGCCAACTCAAGACAAAAGTCAAACACTTAATAATCCTTGCTACATCCTCAACAAACTCTTCCCGTCACATTTGAACAATTTGAACACATCTCGCAATCAAATCATACTCACCCCTATTCATCCAGTCACAATCCCACCAATAAGGACACAAAAAGACATATAAGTCCCAAATGCACGTGCTCACACAATCAAAATCTCAGTACTCAAGCCACAGACAAAACCTGGCCTCAAGTCCTCCAGACTGGCCAAACATCACACACAGAAATCACATCTTGCACCTCATCCAAGGAATCACAAACTGTCGATGCACAGCAAATACCGAGCGCTTATGTGCGCACACGAATGCGTAGAAGGAATTCAAGGAACTACGCTTCAAGTTTAATCAATGTAGCATGATAAGAATTCAAGAATGTGGAATTTCCTAAAGGGTTCTGCAGCCTCTCGAAGATAAGTACAGATATCTCTGTACCGATCCGCAAGACTCTACTAAACCTGCTCATGACTCGTGAGACCTATGTAACCTAGTGCTCTGATACCAACTTGTCACGACCCAAAATCTCACCTATCGTGATGGCGCCTATCGTGGTACAAGGCAATCCTCAACTCAACATCTCAACACAGTGGAATTTTTAAATAAAGGCGGAAGCAGTTAATATTAAATAAAACCTTTTAGAACAGAATATAACTCCAAAAGTACTAAACAATCCATCCCCAAAACCTGGTGTCACTGAGTGCATGAGCATCTAAATGATAACAACATCCGACTGATAAAACGCTGTCTGAAAATATAGAACAATAGAATATGAAAGGAAAGGAGAGTCAAGGTCAGCGAATGCCATGAAGCTACCTCAATAGTCTCCTGAGTCTGACTCCTCAATCAGCAACCGCTGTGACCAGAAGTGTCTAGATCTGTCCACGAGGTACAAGGGGTAACGTAAGTACACCAACTCAGTAAGTAATAGAAATAAATAAGGAACTGAGAAGTAGTGACGATCTATGCAAATACAGTTATCTCAATACCTTTCAAATAAGAGTAGTCATACTTTCAATTTAACAGTTTAAATCTCATCAGTGCGTCTCAAATAAACCAGATATCAAATATTCTAGAAATATGTACGACAAGGACAAATAACAACTAAGTGTAGCAAATAACTGAAAACAAATATGGCCTCTCAAGGCAACAGCCACTCAGCTCATCTCAACAGCTCAATCACTCAGCTCTCAGCCCTCAATAATCATACTCAATAAGTACCTGCGCTCACTGAGGATGTGCAGACTCCGGAGGGGATTCTTCAGCCCAAGCGCTATAAACTGCACGGACAACTCACGTGCTATCATATACATGCGCTCATTGGGGGTGTGCAAACTCCTGGAAGGGCTCCTTCAGCCCAAGCGCTATAATCTGTACGGACAAATCACGTGTTGTACGGACAACTCACGTGCTATAATATAATATCTCGATCCGTACGGACAACTCACGTGCTGCACGGGCAACTCACGTGCTATAGTATCAATATCTGGATCCGCAGGGACAACTCACGTGCTATAGTATCAATATCTGGATCCGCACGGACAACTCACGTGCTGTACGGACAACTCACGTGCTATAGTATCAATATGTGGATCCGCACGAACAACTCACGTGTTGTACGGACAATTCACGTGCTATAGTATCATTATCTGGATCCGCACGGACAACTCACATGTTGCACGGACAACTCACGTGCTATAGTATCAATATCTCACAACTAGGCCCTCGGCCTTACTCAGGCATCAATCTCTCCAGTCTCTCGGGCTCTCAGAAATCATAAAAACGGCCCAAACATAAGTAATATCATATATCAACAATGAATAGTAAGAGACGGAGGTATAAAAAGCAAGAAAAGCTATGACTGAGTACAAAACAACAATTTAGCAGCTAATTCAGCAAGTACACGACTTCGCATGTCTCAACAATGATCACATAAAGCCTAAACATGATTTCTAACATGAAGTACAGTCAATTTCCATGAAAAACAGAGGAAACATATATTAAACAGTAGGCCAATTGATTCCACAGTCTCACGGGATGGACCAAGTAACAATCCCGACGGTGCACGGCCACACGCTCGTCACCTAGCATGTGCGTCACCTCCAAAATAGCCATACGACACGATGTCTGGGGTTTCATCCCTCAGGACCGGATTTATAAACCGTTACTTACCTCAATCCGAGCAAAATCCTACTCCGCAATGCATTTTCCTCTCAAATCGACCTCCGAATGCCTCGAATCTAGCCACAATAATTCGATTCAGTCAATAAAAATTATAGGAATTAATTCCATATGGAATTCTACATTTTTCATTAAAAATCCGAAATTGCACTAAAAATTCGCCTGTAGGGCCCACGTCTCGGAATTCGACGGAAGTTGTGAAATATGAAACCTTATCCAACCCCGAGTCTAATCATACCAAAATTACTAAATTTCGATAATATTTCGACCCTCAAATTCTCAAATCTATCCGAGAGGGTTTTCAAACTCTTCCAACTAAATTCACAGATTTAATGTCAAAACTAGTAATAGGTTCGGGTAATCTAACCAAAATTAAGTTAAGAACACTTACCCCTTTGTATTGAAAATCTCCCAAAAATTGCCTCTCCTCGAGCTCCAATTTGGTAAAAATGTCCCATTTTCAAAACTTAACATTCCGTCCAGAAAATTTCAGGTATTGTTCACGACTGTTCACGGTACTGTTCACGGGGCACTGTTTATAGGTACTATTTACGGGGTATTGTTCATGGGTACTGTACACGAATACTGTTTATTTGTAATGTACACGGATATTATTCACGCAGGTGCGGCCACTGTTCACACGTGCGAAAAATGTAGAAACTGCCCAGAAAATTGCAGCAGCCTTTTTATATCCGTTAACCTTCCAAAATCCGCCCGAGGCCCTCGGGACCTCGACAAAATGCATAAACAAGTCTTAAAACATGATACAGACTTAGTCGAAACCTCAAATCGCATCAAATAATGCTAAAACCGTGAACCACACCCCAATTCAAGCCTAATGAAACTAAGAACGTCCAACTTCTATATTCGATGCAAAAACCTATCAAATCAAGTCCGATTGACTTCAAATTTTGAGCACAAGTCATAAATGGCATAACGAAGCTGTAAAAAATTTCAAAACTAGATTCCGACCCCGATATCAAAAAGTTAACTCTCGGTCAAACATTTCCAAAAATCTTCTATTTTCCAACTTTCGCCAAAATGCGTTGAATTGTCCTACGGACTTCCAAATCCAAATTCGAACATGCTCCTAAGTCCAAAATCGCCATACGAAACTATTGGAATCATCAAAATTCCATTCCGGGATCTTTTTCTCAAAAGTCAAATCTCCGGTCAAACTTAAGAAATCTTTAGCGTTAGATTTCTAGATTCCGTTAAATTGCGATAATTTGATCTAGGGACCTCTAAATTCGATTTCGGGCATATGACCAAGTCCCAAATCACAATACGGAACTACTGGAATGGTCAAAATTTTTATCCGGATTCGTTTGCTCAAAATGTTGACCGAAGTCAACTCAGTTGAGTTTTAAAGCTCTAGTTCACAATTTAATCCATTTTTCACATAAAAACCTTCCGGAAATTTATACGGACTACGCACGCAAGTCGAGAAATTATTGATACCGCTTTTCAAGGTTTTAAAACACCGAGATGATTATTTAATTTAATGATGACATTTTGGGTCATCACAGCAAGAGCGCGTGAACATTGAAAATTAGAATGAAACAGGGCCCACCTGGCAGCTTCAATAACGGCTAATTCGCCCATTTTTTAAAAAACTTATATTTTATTCCCTTTTTCTTTATATTACACCATCTTCTCCATTTCTTCACCTTTTTTCACCATTTCTTCACCTTTCTTCATCATTTCTTCACCCTTTTTATCTCTTTCTTCATCTTAATCCATTTGAATTTCTCTCTCTATTTATCGAGTTTATTTTTTATCTTTCTCATTTTATTCATCCTTCATTGTTACCCAAATTAATTTGAAAGAAGAACACCCATTGTAAAAAAGTCACGAGGTTTAATGTGTTTTGTGGTTGTGGGCAGCCCGCTTTTTTGAGAACATCAATGACAAATGCTAACCCGGGAAGACGTTTTTTTGGATGCAAGTACTATGGGGTAATTATCTTGCAAATCATCATATTTATGTGATTTAATATGGCTAAATTTTGCTTTTTCATTTGAATGGTTTGGTTAGAATTTTCAGGCTAAGGATCGTGTGGCTTGTGGATTTTTCCAGTGGTATGATCCGGAATTTCCTGGCCAATCGAAAGTAATAATTCTTGGCTTACAAAAGGATAAAATGGAACTTGAGGCTGAATTGAAGGAGAACAAAAATTTGAAGATGTTGCTTATTATTAGTATATGTTTCAATGTGTATTTTTGGTTGTTCAAATGCTAGGAAGTGTTTTGTAATCTGAAACTTGGTTGTTGCTTTTGTTTCAAATGCTAGGAAGTGTAATCTGAAACTTGGTTGTTGCTTTTGTTTCAAATCCTAGGAAGTGTAATCTGAAACTTGGTTGTTGCTTTTGTTTGAAATGCTAGAAATATTATTAGTATATGTTTCAATGTGTATTGTTGCTTTTTTCGCTTCATTTAAAACTGACTCAATTATACTGCTTCAAGTATTATATCCTGTCATTCCTTGATTGCTGCAGTACAAAAAAGCAAATACCAAAAGGAACCAACTATCTGTTCTAAATAGAAGGGAAGTAAAACAAGTTTCTTGCCAGCATGTATCATAGAGCTCAAAAGGCCTACAATTGACTAATTTTACATTACATCCCATAAGGTGCATTGAAGTAAAACAACATTTAAACAACTAGTTTCATAACTTTCACCACAAAAATATTATTCAAAACACAATTAGAGTATCCGCATACAACAATACCCAATAAAGTAGTGTTGAAGCTCAAACATCTCCAGTTTTTTCATTAGCTTTTGGTGATTTTGTCCTTAAATACTGTAGTAAAGCACTTCTATGTTGAAGTTGTCTAGTTGTGATTGCTTGTTTTCCTTTCCATTTCAGGCCTTTTACTTGGTTTATAATCAAGATCACTGGTCACTATAGCTGAACTTTCAACTGCTCCATTGTTCCTTCAACTGTCGATTACCCTATTAACAGGCCTCCCTTGCTGAAAATTAAGTTAAAAAAATCAGATATCAGATAATAGAGTTTAACTTGCAACCTCAAAACTAGCAACCAAACTGCTAATTACCTCAACACATGTATAGCCACTTTTGCTAACAAATACTCCATGTCCCACTATTCTTGGCCTCTTAAATGCATTAAGAGCATCTCTTTTGCTTGCTTGAGATTGTTGCACATCTGAAACTTGAGAATGCTGGACATCTGAAACTTGAGATTGTTGCACATCTGAGTTTTGTGACTTCTGCACCAAGTTGTTATTACTTCTTCCTTTACCACCCTTAGCTTTAGCATTCTTCTTACTAGTAGATGCTTGGGAGTCAGCCTTTGATTTCTTTTTAGAGGTTGATTTTTGTGATTGAGCCACTCCCTTTGCACATATAGAAACAATCCCAACTTAAGCTAAAATTCAGCAGAAACTAACAGCTAATACAATGCTATAACAGAAACAGAAAATAACAGCTAACTTAAGCTAACAACTAACTTATATATAACAACTAATACAATGCTATAACAGAAACATAAAATAACAGCTAACTTAAGCTAAAATTCAGCAGAAACTAACATTCAGCAGAACTAAAATTCAACAGAAAATAACAGGAGGCAGAACTAAAATTCAGCAGTCTCAAATTCAGCAGAAACAACATTCAACAGTCCCAAACATTCAGCAGACAGTCCCAAACATTCAGCAGAAACGAAAATTCAGCTGAAACAACATTCATCAGTCTCAAAATCAGCAGAAAAAACATTCAGCAGTCCCAAACATTCCCAAACAACCAGTTTCTGTTATAACATAAAGCAGTTTCTAACAGGAGGCAGTCACAAACATGAAGTAGAAACAATCAAAAATAGTAACAGCTGACAGATGCAAAAACATTGCAAAAAAAAACAGAAAGTACCTCTGAAGTGCTTTGAGGTTTATTTGGACATCTTCTTCTGTTATAAGCTGTTGACTTACAAATTGAGCAACTCATTGATATTCCCCTCTCTGTAAGCTTGCCACTGTTTTTATCTCCCCAACCTTCTTTCTTCTTTTTTTTTGTTGGCCTTCCAGGCATTGTTCTAACAGGAGATGGTTCAACCTTTGCATTTGTTGACTCAGGCCACATCTCCATGCATGGTACTGACTGTATGAAATGAGAATAAACTTTTAGGGAGGTCTCTTTATTGTACCACTCAGAAATGAAGTCAAGTGGATTAAGTCTCTTGTGATGAATTGCAGCCACACCATGTGCACAAGGTATCCTTTTTAGTTGCCAAGCTCTGCAACTACACACTTCCTCAGTTAACTTGACAATGTGTTTAATCCCTGTAGCCCCCTTAACTTCATACCCAAAATCACCATTCCAGTGTATTGTGCACCTCATAGACTTCTCCACATTTGTAACCAACACCATCATTGCCATTGGTGATATGGCTTCATTCCAAGTATCTGCAAATGCCCTCACTCTAGTGAACCTATTCATTACCTTTATCCTAATTTCTTCAAGTATGCTAATAATTGTCTTGTGCCTAGGACCCAAAACCCAAGCATTGAAGCTTTCAGCCATGTTATTATCCACACTGTCACACTTGGAAGAAGTTCTAACCATTGCTTTGCTCCATTTCTCAGGATTGTAGTTTACCAAGTCTTCACAAATCTTGTGACCTAACTTACTTAGTTTGTCCAACTTTGATTTAAGTTCAACTTCATAAGTTAATCTTGCACAGCTCCAAAACCCATTTCTTCTCTCAATACCCTTCCATTTCTGCTGCCAGTTAGCTAGAATATGTCTTGCAGACATTCTATGCTCACATTCAGGAAGATATTCTTGAACTACTGAATATAAACCCTGTAAAAAAGACATTGTTAGTAAAAAGGATATTATTAGCTTAAATAAGATAGTACCTTTTGCATATCACTAATGATTGTCAATTCTTCTCCTTCATCATTGATCTCAAAATCAGACTTCAATATCCTTATAAACCAACACCATGTGTCTTTACTTTCAGTCCCAACTACAGCCCATGCTATTGGAAATATTTGGTTGTTCCCATCCTTTGCAATAGTAACAAGTAGCTGTCCCTTAGATATTCCCTTCAAGAAACAACCATCTAACCCAATACATTTTCTACATCCTTCAATAAATCCCCTTTTCATTGTTGCAAAGCAAATGTAGAAGGAGTGAAATAATTTTTTCCCATCTTCAGAATCTGTCACTTTTACCTCACATGTATTCCCTGGATTTGATTGAAGGAGCACATCTCTATAATTATAAATCCTGCCAAACCCCTTTCACATGATCACCCATAACTTCTTTCAATACTTGTTTCCTAGCCTTCAAACAAATTTTTTTCCCAACATATAAACCCAAATCCTCCCTTGCCAAATCTTGCATCTCCCAACCCTTTATGCATGGCTGTGAAATTATCCTACTTCTATAGTACTTTGCAAGATACTTGGTATTGCACATTGAATTGGTGTTGGTCTTGTTGCAGTTATGCCTAGGATTATAAGTTTTGATAATGAAATCAACAGATTTGGGCTCTCTGCTTGCAAATAACAACCAAGGGCATCCACTAGTTTTGCATTTCACTCTAACTCTATTTTTATCATTTATTATCTTCACCAGCTCACAACCTCTTTCTATTGCATACCTGGTGACAGCTTCCCTAAACTTATATACATTTTCAAAGACCATGTTAAGTTGTCAAACCACCTTTTCCCATTTTGGGTTATATATTACCCTCTTGTTATCCTTTCTTGCTTTCATGTTGCCACTTATGTTTCCTGATTCATTACCACTCTTATTGTCACTGTCACTCACAAAACTATCAGCATCTGAACTGTCATAAAAAGGTTCATCACCAACTAACTTACCAGAAACATTTTTCTTCCCTTTATCTATGTCTTCAAAACCTAGATCTATCCCAACAGGTCCAAGAAAACACTCAGCAACTACTTTCTTTCTTGGTGCTCTTTTTTTTATAAGCCTTCAAATCTATTGTAACTATGTCCAACTCTTCATGCACATCACTACCATAATCAACCTCATGCTCTTCATCATCAGAACTGCTAGATTTATCACTATGTGCAACATTACCTATGTCATCTCCTCTAAGTCTTCATCTCCTATGTCAGAATTATCTTCATCTACTAAGGAGTTTGTAGGAAGTTTTTCTACAACATGTGACTGTTCAGGGAGTTCTATTTGACCACTACAATCAACATTTTCAATTTGGGAACCTAAAGGTGCATGGAAACTTTCAACAACCCTACTGGAAGATTCTTCAACGACCCCACTAGGCACATGGCTATTCTAGACCACATTATCTCCCTTATGGCATACATAAATGTCTATTGTATCCTTATTACTTAACAGCTCAGCAAGTACCAACAAATCCCTATCATTTTTCAATTCTACCAAACTGCCACCCTTAGAAGATACAATATACATTTTTCCTACATTGATAAACCCAAAATCCTCGGCATAATCAACAATTTCTGGAATAGAAAGTTTGTCTGTATCCACATTAAAGGCATATTTAATGTTCCCCCCAACACAAACCGGCCCTACCTCACTCACAAGCATACCACCAATATGAAATCTCAAATTCAAATATTTGTCTGCTATTACCCTAAAATAACAATAAAAACAGCAAAGAATAAGGCAAAAAACACAGAACATTTTATTAATCTAATATAAAAAGATATGAAATCCAAAACTAACAACAAGCAGCATGCATGCAACTATATATTCGACAAACAAACATCGACAAGCAGGAAGATGTAACAGCTCAAAAAAAAACCCAAATTTTGGTACTACGAACTAAATCACAGCACTACATATCATAATTTCGCAACAAAATTAATAGGAAAAAAAAGAATAAACCTGTATTGAAGCAATCTTCTTTAATAATCTTCAGATTCTTCGAAGAATCGGAGGAAGATATTTCACCAGCAAAACCCTAAGCCCTAATTTTGTTCGGATTCACCAGCAAACCTTCACCTTTATTCCAAATTCGAAATAGCAGCGACTAGTTTTGAAGAGGAATCGATGGTAGCAGCGACTGGTTTTGAAGAGAAATTGGAGGAAGATGATCGGAGAAGAGACTTTGACGGTCCGATAAGAGTTTTCTCTGATGGGAGTAAAAGGAACCTATTTTGACCGAGAAGTCTTTACTGAAGGAACGAGTAAAAAAACCTAATTTTTTGACTGAGCGTAATAAAGTTATTTTACCCAATTAACTCGATTTTATGATTAATTAGTTTAATTATCATACGCACTAGGGCTAATGCGTTGGGGGGTGTTTAGTTACAAAGGGGATATAGTTTAGGGGGTTTCCAAGGACACTCAATAGAATAAATTAAGTTTGAAACTTACAAAAACATTGTATAGTTTAGGCGGGTCCAAGCATATTCACTAAAAAAGAAGTGCACAGTTTTTTTCTCAAAAACCTCGTTCCCTTTTTACCCATTACCATTTTCCTCCACAACTACTTCACCACTCCTTTTTCTGCCATTCACCCTCTACCGGCCGGCGACCCCAAAAATGGACGGCGGCAGCATATTAGAAACGATCGGAACTGAAATCATCGGAGTAATGTCACCGGTCTCCATCTGCATGTTCCTCGTAGTTCTCATCGTCTACTCTCTTTCCTCAACTTCCTCTTCCGATCAACAAGTCCTCCGTACAGCTGCTAACCTCGTATACCTCGAATCACCCACCGACACCACTTCCACTAAACTCGAAGGCGCTCTCCTTAATGCACTCGTCTTCGTACTCCTCATAACTCTCGTTACATTTCTCCTCGTAATCCTCTATTACTACCGTTTCACTAATTTCCTCAAATATTACATCCGTTTTTCGGCCTTCTTCGTTTTGGGTTCAATGGGTGGGTCAATTTGTCTTTCACTAATTCAACATTTCAATATCCCGATTGATTCGTTTACTTTTGTTCTTCTGCTTTTTAATTTCACCATTGTTGGGGTTATTTCGGTATTTTCACAAGGGGTTCCGATTTTGCTTAATCAAATGTATATGGTGGCTTTGGGGATTATTGTTGCAGCTTGGTTTACTAAATTACCTGAATGGACTACTTGGGTTGTGCTTGTTGCACTTGCTTTATATGATTTGGCTGCGGTTTTAGCCCCCGGTGGGCCGTTGAAGATATTGGTGGAGTTAGCTTCTAGTAGGGATGAAGAGTTGCCGGCTTTGGTGTATGAAGCCCGGCCCAATGTGAGTTCAAGATCTGGGAATAGAGGGCCTAATTTAGGGCTTTTGTTAGCTGGGTTTTCAGATGGGGATTCAATTGAGCTTGGGGTTATGTCGAGTGGCGAAAATGTGGTTCGGAATGGGAGGGAAAATGAGGAGATTGGTGGTGTTAGAGGGGGTGAATTTGAGGGGGAGACATCACCATTGATAAGCGACGGGCACGTGGTGAATCAAGAGATAAGGGAAAGTAGTAATGAGAGTAATGGGAGTCGGGTTATGGAGAGGGAGAGGGAATTGGAGGAAGAGGAGGAGAGAGGGAGGGGGATAAAGCTTGGTTTAGGAGACTTTGTTTTCTATAGTGTGTTGGTGGGTAGAGCTGCAATGTATGATTTGATGACTGTTTATGCTTGTTATCTTGCTATTATAAGTGGATTAGGTTGCACACTTATACTGTTAGCTGTGTGTAGGCACGCGTTGCCAGCGCTTCCCATATCCATTGCCTTGGGGGTTATCTTTTACTTCTTGACAAGGTTGTTGATGGAACCATTTGTTGTCGGGACTGCGACGAATCTTTTGATGTTTTGACCCCTGATTTATGGAGGAGATTAGAAAAGTACAGGATATGTTATGAGATATACATTTTGATTTACAAGAAAGCTAATTGCTTAGGGTACCCATGCCCTTGTTTCAAGATTCTGAATAGGAAGGGACAACTCCAGCTATATTTTGTTCTGATCTATCTGTAAATTGCAAGGATATTGAGGTTTGTCCCTCTATTGATTCTAACCGATTTTGTTTCACCTAATGATGTTAAGAATGTTATATTCATCTCATTTGGCCATGAGCCAAAAGGGGTATTCCGTATTCCATACACTTGACGTGTAGCATACTTTATGATTCGACAAACTTATGTAACTAGCTATGTATCGACTATTGCTGTAAGTAGTTCTATTGCTTATGAGTTTGCAGTTCTACTGGTAACAAGCCACTTACTGATATTTTAGGTTTGACCCAAACCTCTTGAATGCGTAAGATTCTACTTGGATTTTAAGCATACATCCGAATAGAAATGGAATCGACTGCCACATAAAACTAAAGACCAGTTGTACTATATCTGGATTCGACGATTCAGAATAACAATGATTCAACATAATATTTAATGGATTTATAGTTTTAAGTATATATGCAGTCACTTAATATTCTGATTAGTTTTTGCAGTGAATTAGAGAATTCTTCTCCAAGTTTAGTTTGGTGTTTGTTAAGAGGTGACACTGCTCTCTTTCTCTCACACCCTGACCGTCAGACTATGTCAGTGTAAATAAAGATGCAGGAGGATTGTCTGAGTCCAGCATCTCGTGCTTCATGTCCCCTAAGCAGCACCAGCTGACTTGAGACTGAACTTTATTGTCTCTCAAACTGAAGTTGGTGCATCTGTTTACGGCAAGCAGCGTGTTAAAGAATTTGTTTGTTTTTGGACCTTGACAATATCTCATTTGGATGGGTCATATCCTTTTTGAAGATCATACCCTTGCGCTAAGCAGTTAGTAAAGGCATTCTCTACAGATGCTTTTTTGGTAGCCAAGGAAGAGAAATCAAGGGCAAATGAAACAAATAGTAGAGCAAGGTTACAAATTTGCTGCCTCTCTGAGGTATTATGGTTGAGGTGCTAAAGATTATTCCCTTCTCTTGTATTTCTTTCAACTTTATCTGTTTCCTAGAGACCTAGACTCAGTGGATGGAGTTAAAACCCCGTGCACATTGAAAATAGTCTTTGAAGCTTTGGTACCTTCCACTGAAAATCCAGTTCTGTGAACAATCCTCTGCACTTAATGCATGCTTTTCATTTCTCTTCCTTCTTCTTTCGTTGTTTAGCCAGCTGAGATCTTTCTTAGTATTGGTTTTTCTTGATTGAAGTCAAGTGGCTTAGAAAATTTTAGAACAGTTACATCCAACCTTGTGTTTGGTGTTAGATGCCCCAGTTCTGTGTCTCCGTTGACTTTATGCTACCTTAATAAAAGAAAAAGAGATACAAATGGCATGGCTTTTATCGGTAACTAGTTAGCTATGGTTTGGTCTTCCCAAATGATTTGATCACTCGGGATGATTCTTATAACTTGAGTTTGGCTTCTCTATTCAGGCTAATATTCTACCCAGATGCCAGCCTACCTTACTGCTAATGTTCAAGTGTAACACACAGGCATCCCCTGCCTGCTAAATGCTCGCACTATCACGTCTATCTCAAATGGCTCAACTACTGATTTGCATTCGTTCAGATTTCTAATTTCTTTCTTAATTGTTGCACTGGCCCATTTTGATGTAATGCTATTGACCTTTATCTGATATAATAGTGAGCATTGGCTTGCTCCATTTCCTTAATCGGTTTCCCCACTTGAGTCTCCAGCAAACTGCACTGCCTTCTATAACATGGCTGGCGAGTTCAGCTAGACTTAAGAGTTTAGGTTATTGAGTTTATCGTCACAAACTTTGATCAGCCAAATGTTAATAACATATTTGTGAAATTGTTAGTTTGATTTAGCTTGTTGGGGCTACTTTTGCCTGGTTGTTGGAATGAGATTAACTAAGATTTTTTTTTTATTTTTTTAAAAGGATAAGTTGTTGTATTGATTTACAAACGGCGAAAAGTACTTCTTTCATTTCATCCAAAATTAGCTGTCATTTTGCTTTCATGGGTCAAATTAGAAGTGCCCTTGGATGTTGATAAACTTGACTTGAAATCCAGTTGTAGTACTCTATTGGGTGGCATCAACCTTGGAATCTTACGAAATTCTAAGGAAATTGAATCCGTAAACAATTGTTCCCGGAAAAAAACATAGGCTTTGGTTCTATTTTACAAACTATAATATGCCATTGTTGACAGAGCTCCAGAAATGATTTTCTACTCAGTAGAGGTAACAAATATCCCGTGGAATAGTTAGTTCGAACATCACTTTTATAAATGAAGGAATTGTTGTCTGCTCAGTTTGATTGCCAAGCTAACTGCAGCAAATCGCAAGTAGTTCTGCCCACTATCATGTCAAAAGGAAGTAATCGACTGATCGAGTTTTTTACCACTACATGGATTTTGAATGCTGAGTACCCAAATTTCTATGGTTGATATTTTCTATTTTAATATGTCTTCACCTTTTGTTTTCCCTCACCTCACCCAATAAGTTTGACATCTATACTTACTGTACTACATTGTTTTGGAGGCTTTGAAGTCTCTTATTGCACTCTAAAGTCTAAACTTAACATGTTATACATTATACTTTAGGCAAGTCGACTTGTATCTATTTGACATCTATCCACACATTTTACCGATCAAAAGAATTCTGTACATATTTTTATTTGGTTAGTATTATAATATTACACGATACAAGAAGAGCACTGCAACCCACCATGATTTGTTTCTTCTATACAAAGGTACAACACTGCTCAACTCCCTTACCAAACTCTCTCTCTCTCTCTTCCCCTCTATTTCTGCCAAATGTTTGAGCAATTTCGACAGCAATTGAAGATCTCAGCTCAGCCATTTGCAAATTGCAATAGTTTATTCCCGCTTCAGAAGGTATGATGCGGGTTTCCATGAGCATTTCAAACCTGCTCGACAAAAGCAAACAACTATACAGCACAACTCTTCATCTTTTGTCATCAAATGCTTTAGCTTTTTCTACAGATTCCATTGCTTCTTCAAACGATTTCTACACTCAAAGATCACAAAGAAGATTATTATGGAAAATTATTTGACATGTTACTGCTTACTATAACAAATACTTCTAGGACTGAATGATGAAATTAAAGTCATATAAATCTACACAGAAACATTAAAACTACAAAAGCAAGAAGATAAGACGCATGGGATTGAAAAAATAAGCCGCAAAAGTTAGAGAAACAATATCCTAAACCAAGTAACATTGTTAAACTAAAGACCGATATCTAATCCTACCATTGATACTAGAAAAAAGGAGGATCAAATATATTAAAGTGTATGCAATAGTAAAACCTTGCTTGGGCTACACTTGTTTGGTTCAATATGAAATAGCGTGCTTGTTAATCTAATCTGTATGCTGTTTCAATTAACGGAAAGTGTATGGATGGTGATGGATAAAAGGAAGAGAAGTCATACTCCAGAGTTTTGCATCTTCCATAGTGCCTCCCCACCTGCATCAACTGCATATGTTGCACCTAACAATACACTGTAGAGAATATTTATCAGTGATGTCCTGAGAAGATCTTAACTGGGTCAACATTGAGGTAAATAACTTATCCACACGAAAAACATTGAGATAAAACAGAAGAGCAAGGCGATGCCTTAGAGAGTCGAGTTGTTCACATGAATCAGAAAGTTTAGGATCTAAAGCTTGTACAGTACAACAAAAACGACAAACCTACTGTAATCCCACAAAATGGGGGTCTAGGAGGGGTAGAGTGTACGCAGACTTTACCCCTACCTTGAGAAGGTAGAGAAGCCGTTTTCAATAGACCCCCAGCTCAAGGTAAAAGTAAAAGAAATAGACACAATAAGTAGTAACAATAACAAGATAAGGTGATAAAGTGACATGGTGATAAAATAATCGAAGGACAAATCATTACAACAACTTCCTCTAGAGCTTAAAGACAAATCATTCAATATTGGCATGACATGACACAGGACCAACTGGAGCATGATGGATATTGAAAATTCATATAGCCAAACTCAAACTAGTCTGAGATTTGAATGACATTCATTCATGTTATGTAACACTAATATGACTTTTTTTTGGGTATCAATCAAATAGTATTATATAAAATGAAAACACAATACAAAGCCCCGCAAAAAATTAAAGGGAAAGAAGAATTACCCAGCTAAGGCAGCGTTGAGGAGAAACGCCCGCGTGGTCATGAACCGCATAACCATCTCCAATTTGGTAAAAACGCTAGCAGAACCCCCTTCTGCAGGCCGACTATACCCATATCCATAACCGTGATTATTCCTATAACTTTTCTGATAACTATTACGGTAATAATTGTCACTATTACCACCGCTATAATAATTATTCGCAGAATTCCGGTAACTATTTTGACGAATATTGTAATCGACGCGTTTGCGATCGTCGATCAGAGTCTCGTAGGCTTCGGAAACTTGCTTGAATTTGAGAGTAGCGTTTTCCTTTAACTGCTGCGGCGAATGTGCGTGCTTGTCCGGGTGAAATTCCATTGCCAATTTTCGAAACGCTTGTTTAATATCTTCCTTGCTCGCGCTTCGTGTTAACCCTAATATTTTGTAGTGATCCATTGTTTGTTGTTTTCAGCTAATTTTTCTGTCAATTTGGAGGAAGTGGAAATGGAGGTTTCAGAGGTTATGTATGTGTAACTATGGCAGAAAAAGAGAGAAGTACGTGACCTCGTGGAGCTTCCATGGCCGCGAGCTCTTCGTCAATCGCTTTAAATTTTAAAATCACTCGATTCGAAGATTTTTCGGTTTTCCTTCTCAACGATTCGAAGATTGTAAATTTCAAAGATAAGAGTAATACGGTAAGAATATAAACAATTAATAGTATATTTTAAAGAAAGAATTATAAGAAAATACACATGAATTTACACCATAACAAAAAATGGTCCATATTTTAAGTTTTAGCCTACCTAGCCCATATTGTACATATTTTGAAAGCATTAGCAAATTTAAAATTTGTGTTCTTATAACCATTGCTTCTAAAAGTTATGGAGTTAAATCTCACAACTATTGTTTTCGCTCTCTCTTCTTCTTACATCTTGTACATATGTTTCAAGAGGTCGTGTATTTTTTGCTTCTCCCCCTATTTGCAATGTTAGAAAATTGAAGAGTAGAAGTCCACTATTGAAGGTCATTCAAAGCTTTGCTTTCGAAAATAGGATTTTTTGAGTTTGTTAGTTATTTGGATTGGGTGTTGTTCCAATTGATTGAAAATATCTAAAGGAGTTCAAAATTTAAATTTGAAGTGATTTGGAGTAGATTTGAGCAAGATTTAAGTTAAAGTTCAGAAAAAACGCAAGGTAGAAGACGAAGTCAGTTTTTTGTATAATTTTGTATAATCTTGTATAATAGTATATATGAGTGTATAAACACATCATATACACTATTATACACTTTTATACACCTTTATACAAGCATCTGTAGACGAACTTCTTCCACGATTTTCAGTTACAATTCTTGTTCAAAACCAATCTAAATCTCCATTAAATGACTTCAAATTTTATATACAACCTCCTTATACTATTTCTAACAAGTCTAAATAACACCCACTCTAAATTTCTCACAAAATCAAATTCAAAATTTAAACCCACATATTTTAGCTTGTTAAAAATCTAATTTTCACCACTCAAATGGATTTGGTTTGTTAAACTAATATTTGAGTCGCAGTTACTGATTCAAAAATTAACTTAAAAGCTTGAGCAATCTTTTTTAAAAATTAAATAGCAATTTCGAAAATTTATTGGAGTTGAATGTTGGGTATTAGCCTATTATTTGTGGGCTAGTTGGTTGTAAATTGAAATATGAGCTATAAAGTTGAAAAGTAGGGAGCTCAGTTGTTCTTATGTGAAATTTTCCCTATTTTAAAAGGAAAAAGGTTAAATATATGCCTCTACTCTCGCATATTGTCTATATTTAACCTCTATTATATTATTCGGACAAATTTATACCCGCCATTATACTTTCCGGTCAAATTATCTAGCATATTGTCTATGTTTAACCTCTATTATATTATTCAGTCAAATTTATACCTACCGTTATACTTTCCGTCTTTCCGGCCAAATTTATCCCTACCATCAGTACATTTTTAAATCACTTGTTCTTCTTCTTGATCCGCTATTTTTAGAAATTACTATTAATGTGAATGCTAAAGGTATTGAACTATACAAATTATTTATAGATATTTTTAATTGTCATTGCACCCACTTCTCTTCTTGTGATAATGGTTTTCGAATTGATTTAAATTTTTTAACCATATGCACACCGCAAAATTTTGTGTTTATTTGTTATGTATTATATGCAGATGTTCATTACATATGTCCATGTATATTCAAATACAGGCAGAATACATCGACAACCCCTTTAACTTGTTTTCACTTTTCACTTTAACACTTATTCTCAAGGTCATTCCATTTAAACACTCCAACCACTCCTTTAATGTATCATCCAGACACTAAAATTTGAGGCAGCCAAACATGATAGATGCGTGTAATTCACACGCCAGAATAACCAATAAGAAAGAGACACGTGGATTTAAGGAAACTTTTAAAAAAAGAAAAAAGTTAAAAGGAAAAGAACCCTCCGTCATCTTCCCGACCCCCAACCCAAATTTCTTCTGCCAATACAGTAAAAATGTGGGCCTCTTCTTCACCATTCTTTCATCTTTCCTTTTAATAATCCAATAAATTCTTCCACAAACCTCCTAGTGATACATCCAGCTATTCAACATTGGTAGATCTGAAATATAACAAGATAAAAAATTATTAATTTGGACATAAATAAATTTAGAAGTGAGTGAATTGCACGATCATTACCTGGCTGGACATAAAGCGCCGGAGGTTCTTCCCCAGGTTGTAATCTATCTCCCCACTAAAATTTGAAGCATTCCAACTTCAAAAATGGCAACTCCGATGAAGCTCCAAGCTCCAACGAGCTCTATTTGGCCGGAAATGGTGTTCAAGCCAATCAAATACAGCAAAACTAATGCCAAACAGTTTCTGCACCTCGGGGGAGTATTTCTCACCCCTCTTCTTCAGATTTGATCCACTCAGCTGCGACGAATTTGAAAAATGGAGAATTTAGCAAGTTGAGTATACAAGGTGTTTGACAAAATGTCAATTCCAATTTTACGCCAATTAACAGGGCTCAGACATTGAACATGTTTCTTTTCATCAAATACAATCCCCCCATATATTTTTTGATAAAAAACAGTTAAATCGATTTGAGTAGTTATTGTTCATATATGAGCTCTAAATTTTTTCGACTAGAACGCTGCTCTTAGTCATGGCTATTTTTGAGTAAGAATTGAAATGGAAGCTTGGATCTTAAAAACGAGATAGTCATAAAATTCTATGTATTAAAGCAGAAGCTTCGATCTTGAAATGGAATAGTATTAAATCCTACACTGAAAATTTAAAAGAGAAGTTTAGTGGAAACTTTTCTGGCAAAAACTATTTATTTTCTGGCAATAAGTATGAGTAATTTGTTTTTTGGACCATTTCACGCGCTTGAAAAATATTCGTCTTGCCATGTCAGCCTTTTGTGTCTAGATGACACACTGAATGGCTGGTTGGAGTGTTTAAATGAGACGACCTTAAGAATAAGTGTTAAAGTGAAAAGTGAAAATAAGTTGAAGGGGCTACCGATGTATTCTGCCTCGAATATATTTTGTACGTGTCTAGTTAGTATAGAGTTCAGTTGACTAACTTAAGAGTGCACAATGCGTAGGCATTTGATTAAGCAAAGTTGAATTCGACAATACAAAATCTCCTAGGAGCTTCAGTTTCTATCACTAATACTTGCAAGGTCTTCATACCTTTTGTGGAACGAATTTTTCAAAGCTGGTGTATTGTAAATACTTTCAGAATTTAGACAAGCTACCTAATTTAGATTCTTCAATTTACTATACTTTGTTTACTAAGCGCTGCATTATTTTAATATTACTTTCTCTTTCTTTTTTCCAATCAAGAAAGCAAGTAAATGCTAATTATTTTAAAAATAGTAGATCAAGAAGAAGAACAAGTGATTTAAATAAAAGGGATAAATTTTGTCGTATAGTATAACGGTAAGGGTACATTTGGCCGAATAGTATAATGGAGGTTAAATACATATAATATCTGAAAGTAGATGGGTAAATTTAGACCTTTTCCCTGGAAACAATACAAAAGGATATATATTACTGTACAATTTTGTAACTATGATGACCCAAAAGGTCATCTCTTGTTTTAGAAGTCAAATTTGTGTTCTGAGGCCTTAAAAACCTCCTTTTATCTCTCCTCGATTTGCATGCGCAACGCAGACGTATATCCGGAAAGCCATTATGTGAAATGTTTTAAGAAATAATGAATTTTGGATTAAAATATAATTTTTGTTGACTTCGGTCAACGTTGTAGGTAAATGGACTCGGACCCATGTTTCGATGGTCCCGGAGGGTCCGTTGTAAAATATGGGACTTGGGCATATGCCCGGAATCGAATTCCGAGGTCCCTAGCCCGAGAAATGAATTTTTGAAGAAAATTATTTGCTAGAAAATATAAGGATTTTTAGAAATTGAATAATGTTTGAACTTGATGTATCGGGCTCGTATTTTGATTCTGGAGCCCAGTACAGGTCCGTTAAAATATTTAAACTTTATCTGTAAAATTTGGTGAGAAACGGAAGTAGTGATTCATACCTTTGGTTGAGAAAATAGGAAGTTTGAACCATCTTGAAAATTTCATGAGTTTTGGTGTTAAATTCGTTGTTTAAGATGTTATTTTGGAAATTTGATCGCACGAACAATTCTGTATGATATTTTTAGACTTGTGTACATGTTTGGTTTGGATCCCCGAGGGCTCCGGTGAGTTTTGGATAGGCCACAGATTGTTTTGGAACCTTACGGAAATTGCTGGTGTTGCAGATCAGAAGACTTCGCAATTGCGAAGTCTGGATCGCAAATGCGAGTACCACAATTGCGAAGAATCATCGCATTTGCGATGATTGGGCCGGGTAGGGGACCTTCGCATTTGCGAAGTTCATCGTCGCAAATGTGACATGCACAGTAGCCGCAATTGCGAACATTTGTTCGCATTTGCGAAGGCAGCAAGCCAGGCCAAGCTTCGCATTTGCGAAGCATTGGTCGCATTTGCGAGATTGCAAATTGCGAATATTTCATCGCAAATGCGATACCTGCAACTGTGTAAAACCCAACTTAGACGGGATTTTCACCCATTCTTCACATTTCTCAAATCCTAAAACCCTAGAGGTGATTCTCCCAAGACCAAATCCTCCCCAAAACTTTGGTAAGTGATCCTAATCCACTTTCTTTCACTTTCCCATCACATTTCATGAATTTCCAACCAAAAATCTAAGATTTTTATGGTAAAAGTTGGGGGTTTGGGTAGAATTAGGGATTTTTATAAATTGGGAATTTAGACCTCATATTAAGGTCGGATTCCAAAATCAATTGCATATCCAGGCTCGGGGGTGAATGGGTAATCGGGTTTTGGTCCGAACTTTGAGTTTTTACCAAGCGGGCCCGGGGTCGGGTTTTGACCTTTTGGGGAAAAGGTTGGAAACCTAAAATTAAGCATTGGAATTGAGTTCTTTGGCATTTATTGATATTATTAAATTAATTATGACTAGATACAAGTGGATTGGAAGTGAAACCAAGAGGTAAAGCGGTAATTGAGGCTTGATGGTCGTGGAATCGAGGTAAGTATTGTGGATAACCTTAGCTTGAGGGATTAGGTATTGTTTGCCTTATTTGCTACTTGTTAGTTGTTTAGTACGACGTATAGGTGTGGTGACGAGTATCTATACGTCGTTGTCGGGTCATAGCATGCAAGTGAGTTCTATACTTGTGACAGTTGTGTTTCTTTATACGTATATTTCCTGCTTAAGCTAGTTATTGATCATGTTAACAAGTTTTACTATGTTGTTCCTGATTTGGATATTGGGTGAGTATTGACTCAAGTTGAGATTTCTATTGTGAAATGAAATGATGAAACAAAGTTGTTTGATTGTGATGCCCTTGCCGGGTTGTTGTTATTTTTGTTGTTGTTATGGTGAGGAAGAGTGATAAAGCATGAAGGGTAATGTCGTGCACATTTACATTTATATTGATGCATATGGTGAGGAAGAGAGATAAAGCACGAAAGTTGATGTTGTGCACATTCCTATTATTCATATGGTGAGGAAGAGTGATAAAGCATGAAGGGTGATGCCGTGCACATTTCTGTTATTGATTGCATGGTGAGGATTGAGGATGCCGTGCATTTTCTGTTTGTTGTGATTATTTGCTATCATCGATTCAAGTGCATTAATTGTTTAATCTCCGTTACTACTGTGATTTCTTACTCTAGTACCCCTTTAGCATGTTGCCCCTTCCCGTTAATTTCTGTTTAATTTCTATTATTGTTATTCTGTTAGTATATTATTTAACTACACAGGTTTACGTTGTTTGTCGTGTCCTAGCCTTGTCACTATTCGTCGAGGTTAGGCTCGACACTTACTAGTACATGGGGTCAGTTGTACTAATACTGCACTATGCACTTTCTGTGTAGATCCCGATACTGGACCATACTGATCATAGTTCGAGGTTGCTGGCTTCAGTCCACCGGAGACCCAAGGTAGTCCTACAGGCGTCCGCAGGCCCTGGCGTCCCCTTCTATCCTATTTCATTTCTGTTTTATCTACTTTTGAGATAAATGTATATTTTTTTTCATTTAGACCATTAGTTGTAGTACTCGTAGACTGTTTGTGAGTTGTGACACCAGTTCTGGGTGGAATTTATTACGATTTCGTTATTAGTATAAAAATAATCTGTTAAAATATGTTCTTCCGCATTTATTCCGCTGATTTACTTTTGTTAAGTTTTAAATTGTTAGCAGATAAAGGAAAAAAGGTGAAATATTTTGTAACGTTGGCTTGTCTAGCGAGTACAATGTTAGGCGTCATCACGGTCCCGATGGTGAAAAGTTCGGGTCATGACAAGTTGGTATTAGAGCTCTAGGTTGCTTAGGTCTTACAATTCACGGACAAGCTTAGTAGAGTCTGAGGGATCGGTACGGAGACATCTGTACTTATCCCCTAGAAGCTACAGAGTTTAGGAATAACTTCACATATATTCTTCTTCATCGTGCGATTTGCTTTCTGAATGCTAATTGAATTTCTACTCTGTTCTTTCACAGATGGCGAGAACGCGTACCGCCTCATCAACTGATCAGTAGCTCGAGCCCCCAGTGGTAGCTTCTGCGAGGGGCAGAGGCCGAGGCCGTGCTAGAGGCTGAGGCAGGGGCAGGGCTCAGCCCAGAGCAGCAGCACCAGCGGCAGAGCCTCAGGTAGAGTTTGATGATGAGGTTTCGGCCCAAACTGTTCCAGTGGGCCCAGCTCAGGTTCCAAAAAGGTTCATCGCTACCCCCGTACTCCAGGATGCTTTGGTACGTCTAGTGGGACTTATGGAGAGTGTCACTCAGGCAGGCATACTTATTGTAGAACCAACCGTCTCTCTGGCTGGGGGGAGCATAGACTCCCTCTACTCGCACTCCGGAGCAGATGGCTCCCCAGTTTCAAACTCTAGCAGCTCAGCCAGTTGGGGTAGTTCCACCGTGTGTTGTAGCTCAGGCCGGTGATGGATCAACTATGTCTTCTGATGCTTTGTAGAGGATCCCCAAGACTATTTGGACAGTTGTCATGATGTTCTACGAAACATGGGGATAGTGGAGACCAATGGGGTCGACTTTGCTGCTTTTCGTCTGTTAGGTTTTGCTAAGAAATGGTGGAGAGATTATTGTTTGGCCAAGCCAGATGGGTCACCAGCTCTTACTTGGGACCAGTTTTTGTAGCTATTTCTCGAGAAATTCCTTCTCGTCACTCATAAAGAGGAGTACCGCAGGTGGTTCGAGCGTCTTCAGCAGGGTTCTATGATTGTCACCTAGTACAAGACGAGGTTTATTGATTTGGCTCGTCATGCTCTTCTGATACTCTCTACCGAGAGAGAGAGAGAGAGAGAGAGAGAGAGAGAGAGAGAGAGAGGGTGAGGAGGTTTATTGAGGGACTCGCTCAGCCTATTAGATTGCAGATGGCTAAGGAGACGGGGAGCGAGATTTCTTTTCAGGATGCGGCCAATGTGGCCAAACGGGTTGAGATGGTTCTAGCTCAGAGGAGCAGTCAGGGGTCTGACAAGAGGCCTCATAATTCTGGAAGATTTAGTGGTGCCTCGCCTGGAGGCATGGATTCTTTTGGTAGGGGCCATCCACCCAGGCCATTTCATTCAGCACTTCAGGTTTCTCACGGTGCTCCAGGTGGTCGTGGTTCTCATATGCAGTATTCTAATCAGCTACCCTACTGTTAAAAACTAAGCATCCACCAGACTGTATAGAGAACCGGGTTCTCTATGAGTTTCCATTGAAGATACTGATGAACCAAATTGTATAGCGATCAGGTCCTATATCAGTTTGTTATAGTGCTAACTGCGGAACCAGTATGTAGATGAGACACAGGATAAGTTCGCACTATATAGAGAACCAGATTCTCTAGCAATTCCTACTGTAAGCAACAGGCTGTAAAACCAACCAGTACAGGGAATCAGGTTCTCTAATTGTTACCACAGTAGCTCGGTAGTAAGTAAAGAACACAGAGGATTTTTACGTGGAAAAATCCCAACTCAAGGGGACAAAAATCACGACCTACAATTGTAGGCTTTCAACTTCATTAACTTGTAAACGCCTATTACAAGCCACTTTGTAATACCTCTATTACAAAGAATTCAACTCGACTAACTTGTGGCACTCTCACCACAATCCACTTTGTGACTCTCTAGTTACAAAGACTTTGACTAACTTGTGATACTCTCACCACAAGCCACTTTGTCACTCTCTAGTGATAAAGTTAATCACTCTAACTTGTAATAATCCTATTACAAGCCACTTTGTAATAACTCTATTACAAAGGCTTTACAACTCGACTAACTCTAGCCAAGACACAAACTTGGAGGGTTTGTGATTTTGGGTTTCCTAAAACAGCTTCTAAAAAGTAAGATAGGATTTACAATTGAAGAACAAATAACAAATACTCAACAAACCTAAGGAATTAAGATATCTTCAATCTTGGATCTGGTCCTTGAGGTTGCAGCAGCTTTGTTCTTGAGAGAGGTTGTTCTTGCACTTGAGAGAATTTTCATTTCTGATTTTGCAAGTCTTGGAGAAGGGATGTCTTGTGTCTTGCACCAGGTTTATACTCCAAAATACATCACAATGGTGATGTCAAATCTTGGTTAGTACATGTTTTTTCCCAATGGGAAGTGACTGCTGCACTGTCTGCTGAATTGTTGTGTGTACAGTTGCAGGCAGTCACTTTCTGTAGTTGCTTTCCAACTGTATTGTTGACTTATACTTCTGTCAGGGGAACACCAAGGTATCAGGTCCCTAATCTGGTTCCTGTGAATCTAAAGCACACTGCCCAGATTATCTTGGATCGATTAACTTGAATGATTGTACCAGGCATGCTTCAGGTCCTTCATCTGGTTCTCTCATGAAGCAAGTTGTTTTACCTTCCTTGATGGTATTTTTACATATGTGACATCACTTACAATGATGTAAGCAAGGTAGATAAAAAGCCTTCCATAATAAGTTAACTATTGCACTATTCCTATACAGTAGCGTGTGTAGGCAGTAACTTTCTTGTTGGAGAGTTGACTTCATACAGTCTCATCGGGAACTGGTAGGGACCTGTTCTCTCAGTTGTTCCTTCCACTCTTCCTCACTTGAGTCATTGCTATTAGCTTTGAGTACTATATTCTTTTCTTTCTTTGGTTCTCTTCTTTCAGTGTCTATCTTCCTCTTTATCTCGTAGGTCTTCAGATTTCCAACCATCTCTTCTATGGTCAGCTCCTATATGTCCTTTGATTCAGTGATAGTAGTCACCTTGCTTTCCCAAGGGCTGGATCCCAACCTGAAACTTTGTGATCTCAGGGTCTTGTAATAGGTTCCTTATCTGATTCTGGATGGTAAGTTTGTTAGATCATCAAAATATAAAGTAAAGTACTTGTGCCTAAGGTACTTGTAACCTATCAATTTTCTCCTTTTTGATGAAGACAAACTTAGAATTGATATTCCCCCTGAGAACCAGATCTCCATATTGTTCCCCCTACGAATTAGCCATATTCCCCATGAGAACCAAACCTAAGGAGCTGATCACAACTGGTTTCTCAAGACTGTTTGGCAAATTATCAAAACTCAAAGTACCATAACTTATCAATTTCCCCTTTTTTGATGATGACAAACCCAAAATTGATATTCCTCTTGAGAACCAGATTCCTCACATGTTTCCTGCGGATCAGACCTATAATCAACATATTATCAGCATTGTCCCCCCTGTGAAGCAGAGTTATCTCTTGAGAACCAGATTTCTCACATGTCTGCATTATCAGCAACGTTCCCCTACAAAGCAGAGCTATCTTTCATGCAAAACACAACATATCAATTCGATTATGTTCCTCCCCCTTGTTGACACCTATATAACTTCCCCTTTTTGGCATTATCAAAAAGAATAACAGAAGAAGCACAATCAAAAAGAAGTTCAGCAACATTAACTCAGGCCACTTGGGCAACACAACATAAAAAGTAACAAGAACAACAAGTGAATGTTATGGCACAAAATAGGGTGATTGCCCATAGTGGATTAATTATAACAAAAGCACAATAGTTTCAACAATACATAATATGACAATTTAAATAACTGAAGTACCAATGTCATCAAATATAGGGGTCAAAAGAAGGTAAGAATTCAAGGGAATATGGAAGGAGTGAAGGACATGGATCACTGGGCAGGAAGAAAAGTAAGGGGCTAAGGCTTTGATGAGCTTGTCCATTCGTTCATTTACTCTCCTCTGATCAATGATCATCTGCTCTCTCAGTTCCTCCACCTGTTTCCTCAATATTTCATTCTCACCTTTCAACTTAGCATTCTATTCTGCCGAGGGTCTAGGAGGACCTGGTGCTCAACCTGTCTGAGTAGGTTGAACTATCAATCAGATCACCAAGAGGCTCCCCAAGCTTCGTCTCATCAAGAATAGACTCAGTCCCATGAACATATAGCATCATAATATCACGTAAAACATAAAAATATTTACTTCTTCTTCAGAAACATTGGGACTTGGAGAAACAAAGAGGTGATTCTAATTTTTGGAGCTCAACAATGTTAAGAAGTTCCTCCATTTTTCGGCAATATCAGAGTCAACACTCTGCCTTACAGCACTTTTTGAGACTTCAACGTCTTCTCCCTCCAAACCTAATGGCTCAAGCCTTTGCTTCTGTAAGGAAGTAGATTCTTTGCTTACATTACCCTTTCTATCCCTGAGCAGCCATGCCTCCCTCTTCTTATTCTCAATCTGTTTACCCTTATCATCTGCTTCATCTTTCTCAGCCAACCTTCGTTTCTCCATTTTTTTACTATTTTTTTCGCAAATGGAGATTTTTCCACTTCATCCTCTCTTCCACAATCACCACTTCAGCAGGTTACACCACTTTATCATCAATCAACCTGCTTTTAGGGACCGGGTCTCTCATTCAGTTCCCCTATTTTTCAACACATTCACCAATTCCTCCATCCTTCAAGGCTTCTACAAGCCCAGCAACAATTTCAGCCTCACGCTACCCTATTCCCTTTCAGTTAAACTTCCATAAAAAACTACCAAAGAATTCTTGGGGTTTTGATTCTGATGGAGTTAGGTTTTTAGAATGTGAGAGAGTTGGGTTCACTTTTGGCATATTTGTAAAGAAGGATTATTTTGAGACAAGGTTGATTTTGGTTTTGAAGAAAAGGAATCGGTTTTATTTGGGTGTAAGATAGAGAAATGCCTCTTTGGGGCAACATGTCAGTTCAAAAAGGTTTAATAATTTTGGACTTCAAAAGTTAGGAGGAGAGGCAGGAGAAATGCAGAAACAAATTGATGACATGACACTTCAGCAGCTTAAAAGGGCATATAAGTATTGAAGAGACTACTAACCTGAGTCACAGGAACCAGGTTCCGTGACGGTTTTTGAAAATTTTGAGCAAAGACTCCTAGAAGTGAAATGTCACTCTTACTTGTTTTTGTCCTGAAACTGCCATATGTGTATGCCTATAACAGTATAGATTTGAGTTAGATGTCGCCGAAAAATACTTTTTAGCATTTTACCTTTCCTTCTTAACATAGCCAATCATCGAGGGACCAGGTCCTCAGTTGAGCTTGGTCAACCCCAACTCCAGACGATTTCCTTCAAAAATTTCCCGGCTTAGCGCCTTGGTGAAGATGTCTGCTACCTGATCCTTCGTCTTCCAAAACTTCATACAAATCAGAACCTTTTCAACATTGACCCTGAGAAAGGCAGCTGCAATATATTCTGCTTAAGTTGTTGAGAGAGCTACTGAGTTTTTTTCCTTGTACCCCATGAGATAAAACATGATCCGAGGAAATGAGCCATTCCAGATGTGCTTTTCCTGTTCACCAGATAGCCTGCATAATCAGCATTAGCATAACCAATCAAGTTAGAGTTATCAACCGAGGGATAGTAGAGAACTAGGTCCTGCATCCCTTTGAGATATCTTAGGATTCTCTTGGCAACTTTCAGATGATATTCCTTTAGGTTGGATTGAAACCCGCACACAGACCCACACTAAAACAATATTTGGTCTGCTACAGAAGTGACCCTATGATATCTCTATGCATGGTCTGATTTATAGGGGAACCAGGTTCATCTAGTCTAGACAAGTAGCTGTGGCGATGGAGTGTCAATGATTTTAATGTCTCCATGTCAAATCTCTTCAGCATCTTCTTGCTTCACTTGTACATCTAAGAAGAAATTCAGTTCCCCCATCGTACTCATTTCTAACTCACTTCCCATGAGTTATGCACATTCTTCACATTGGGAGTCAACTGTTGCTTCAAAGATGATTCCATCAACATAGATCTGAACAATGAGTAGGTTCCATCCTGATTTCTTTCACACTAAGCACAGGGAGCCTGGCTTCCATAACAGTTCTGTCAGCAGGTCGTGGAACCAGGTTCCACATACTGTTCCTCTAAAGTTGACGAAGCTCTTCTTGCATAGCTATAATCCAGTCAGCATCTTCCAATGCTTCCTTGATATTTCTATGCTTTATTTGAGAGAGAAAGGTTGAGAAGGCAAGTGAGTTTCTTGTCTTTGATCTGGTTTGAGTTTCTCAGCAGCTGGAGTTCCATGTACAGCCTTCACAACTTTGTTTTCTGCTTCATATATTGTGATTGAGGGACCAGGTTTCTCTATGTAGGCTGGCATCTCATCTTCAGTTCTGAGGAATAATGTCAATGTAAATCTGGAGTAATCATCCATACTGACGATAATATGTACCTCTTTCCTCCTCTACTTGGCATCCTCATAGGTCCACATAGATCCATATGAAGGAGATCAAGTGGCCTTGAGATACTACTTCCATTTTGGGCTTGAAAGGGGATCTGACTTGCATTCTTTTTACACATGCATCACATATCTTGTGATCCTTGAAGATTGATTTGAGCAGACCATGAACTAGGTCCTTCTTGACTAATTTTTTTAGCAGCGTGAAACTTGCATGACCCAGCCTTCTGTGCCATAGCTCATCATTATCATTAATAGCACTCAGACAGCCAAGATCCCTTTGTCACAGATTTGGGAAATACCCAGCAGAATCTCATAGAGGATCAGGTACTCTACTATTCAATGGAATCATACTGTTCCCGATCCTTCAAACTCCCAGAATGTATCCCTTCTTGCCATTTTCACAGGATACATCCCTCCTTGCACGACCTTCAGTGAAAGGAAATCATTTGTTCTTCCAGTCATGATCTTCGAGAAGTTGCTATCCATGTACCACTGTTAACTGCTCCCTTTCTCTGTTCCCTGCACACTTAAGTCAATGATTAGACTTAGGGTTATTTTTGCCCATGCAAGCAGCACATATTTTCTTTTCAGGGAACTAGGTTCCTTATTAGTACGCCTCTTTTCAACAAAAACTTTGTTTTTCTGCAAAGACTAAGTTTTAACTTTACAAAAGTCCTTGCAATGACAGTTTGACCATAGTGAGTGCACAACCTATTATCAGCCACAATTGCATACTTCATATGGGGATTATAGGAGGTTTTAGCCTTTGGGAACCCGATGCCTTGCATGTTTCCACCATTACTCCTGTATATAGACGTTATCACATCAGAGAACCGGGTCCATTTTAGTGACTTATCAAGATCATTTTTAACCCTTTTTAAATCTTCCTGAAGTTGTCTATTCTTTTCAAGCTCAGCAACAAAACTTTTTTTAATTTTCTTAAGCTCACTCTCAAGCTCAAGTTGAGCCTTTCTAACCACTTCCTCTCCCTCGGTGTTGTCCATCCATTTTTTTATTTTTTTTTCAACAAGTTGTGTTCTCTAGTTACTTCTTCCATTTGTTCCCTTAAATCTTCAAAAGAAAATACCATATCATCCCCTTCTTGCTCCGTAGCTGCAATTTTCTCTACTAGAGTATTCTTCTCTTTGCTAAGGTTCTCTATGGTTTTCTTCAAGTCAACAACCACTACCATCAAATCATCTCTAGATTGTTCGGTATTTCCTAACTCTATGATTAGGGCATCATTATCATTAACAAAACTACAATATGTATCAATTAGAACATTTGCTAATGACATCAATTTCTTCGAAGAGTGGGACTTCAGATTTCTCTGAACATCCCTGAAATTTACCTCATCATTGTCATCCTCTTCATCCTCATCAGACTGAGCCATCAATGTAAACAATTAATCATCTTCATTTTGCATTGCCATCATGGAGTTGCTTCCTGTATCTGGTTCGTCTTCTGATTCACTGGAGGAGTCTTCCCATGCAGCAAGAGCTTGCTTCACAATATTGTCAGCTGCACTTTTTCGGCTGAATCTTTTGTCAGGAACTAGGTTCCTTTTTGCTACTTTGTTAGAGTTATGTTTGTGATGCTCTTGTTTCAGAAATGGGCAGTCTTCGATGAAGTGTCCAGGCTTTCCACACTTATGACAACAATCATTTCCTTTGGAATTCCTGCTGGAACTTCCTTTCTTTGGGATCTTACCATTTTTGTGACCCATCTTCTAAAATCTTTGTGGTCTATTAGTTGATTGACTTTCCTCGAAGTTTGGCGGATCAGCCATGTAGATCCTTTTTAGGTGTTAACCTTTTAAAAAGAACCCGCTCTGATACCAATTGTTAAAAACTAAGCATCCACCAGGCTGTATAGAAAATCGGTTTCTCTATGAGTTTACACTGAAGATACTGATGAACCAAATTGTATAGCGATCAGGTCTTATATCAGTTTGGTACAGTGCTAACCGCGAAACCAATATATATATGAGACACAAGATAAGTTCCCACTGTATAGAGAACCAGATTCTCTAGCAGTTCCTACTATAAGCAACAGGCTGTAAAACCAACCAGTACAGGGAATCAAGTTCTCTAATTGTTACCACAGTAGCTCGGCAGTATGTAAAGAACACAGAGGATTTTTACGTGGAAAAATCCCAACTCAAGGGGACAAAAACCACAACCTACACTTGTAGGCTTTCAACTTCACTAACTTGCAAACGCCTATTACAAAGAATTCAACTCGACTAACTTGTGGTACTCTCACCACAAGCCACTTTGTGACTCTTTAGTGACAAAGACTTTAATCACTCTAACTTGTAATAACCCTATTACAAGCCACTTTGTAATAACTCTATTACAAAGGCTTTACAACTCGACAAACTCTAGCCAAGACATAAACTTGGAGGGTTTGTGATTTTGGGTTTCCTAAAACAACTTCTAAAAAGCAAGATAGGATTTACAATTGAAGAACAAATAACAAAGACTCAACAAACCTAAGGACTTAAGATATCTTCAATCTTGGATCTGGTCCTTGAGGTTGCAGAAGCTTTGTTCTTGAGAGAGGTTGTTCTTGCACTTGAGAGAATTTTCGTTTCTAATTTTGCATGTCTTGGAGAAGGTATTTCTTGTGTCTTGCACCAGGTTTATACTCTAAAAGACATCACAATGGTGATGTCAAATCTTGGTTAGTACATGCCTTTTCCCAATGGGAAGTGACTATTGCACTGTCTGCTGAACTATTGCATGTACAGTTGTAGTAGTCACTTTCTGCAGTTGCTTTCCAACTGTACTGTTGACTTATACTTCTAAATCTGGTTCCTGTGAATCTAAAACACACTGCCCAGATTATCTTGAGTCGATTAACTTGAATGATTGTACCAGGCATGCTTCAGGTCCTTCATCTGGTTCTCTCATGAAGCAAGTTATTTTACCTTCCTTGATAGTATTTATACGTATGTGACATCACTTATAATGATGTAAGCAAGGTAGATAAAAAAACCTTCCATAAAAAGTTAACTATTGCACTATTCTTGTACAGTATCGTGTGCAGGCAGTAACTTTCCTGCTAGAGAGTTGACTTCATACAGTCTCCTCGGGAACTGGTAGGGACATGTTCTCTCAGTTGTTCCTTCCACTCTTCCTCACTTGAGTCATTGCTATTAGCTTTGAGTACCAGATTCTTTTCTTTCTTTGGTTGTCTTCTTTCACTGTCTATCTTCCTCTTCATCTCGCAGGTCTTCAGATTTCCAACTAGCTCTTCTATGGTCAGCTTCTATAAGTCTTTTGATTCAGTGATAGCAGTCACCTTGCTTTCCTAAGGGCTGGATCCCAATCTGGAACTTTGTGATCTCAGGGTCTTGTAACGGGTTCCTTATCTGATTTTGGATGGTAAGTTTGTTAGATCATCAAAAATAAAGTAAAGTACTTGTGCTCAAGGTACTTGTAACCTACCACCTATAGTGCACCACCGGCTCTTATCAGTGCACCTCCACTCTAGAGTTTTCAGGGTGGTTACTCAGGCAGTCAGGGTCAGTTTCAGGGTCAGCAGTCTCAGTAGCCGAAGTCTTGTTATACTTGTGGCGATATGAGGCACATTACTAAATTTTTCCCTTGAGCCTCGAGCAGTTCTCAACATCAAGGTTCTCGTGCCATGTTTCCGGCACCGGGTGTTCCACCGCCCGCTCAACCAGCTAGAAGTAGGATTCAGGCAGCTAAATATGGAGGTCGAGATGTTAGAGGTGGAGATCAGGACGCTAGAGGTGGAGGTCAGGCCGCTAGAGGTGGAGGCCGTCCTAGGGATGTTGTTTAGAGTGGTGGGGCCCAGCCCCGATGTTATGCTTTCTCAGCTAGGCCTGAGGTTGAGTCCTCCGATGTAGTTATCACAAGTACTATTCTGGTTTGTAGTAGAGATGCTTTAGTTCTATTTGATCTAGGGTCTACATACTCGTATGTGTCATCTTATTTTGCTTCATATTTGGTTATGCCTCGTAATTCTTTGAGTGCTCTTGTATATGTGTCTACATCGGTAGGTGATTCTATTATTGTAGACCGTGTATATCGTTCGTGTGTGGTTGCTATTGGGAGTCTTGAGACTAGTGTAGACCTCCTACTCCTCGATATGGTTGACTTCGATATTATTTTGGGGATGGATTGGTTGTCACCTTATCATGCTATATTGGACTGTTATGCCAAGACTGTGACCTTAACATTGTCGGGGTTGCCTCGATTAGAGTGGAGAGGGACTCTTGGTCATTCTACCAGTAGGGTTATCTCTTTTATGAAGGCTCGCCGTATGGTCGAGAAGGGATGTTTGGCTTATTTGGCTTATGTCCGCGATTCTAGTGTTGAGGTTTCTTCTATGAATTCTGTGCTAGTTGTTCGGGAGTTTCCCGAGGTATTTCCTTCAGACCTTCCGGGGATGCCACCCGACAGGGATATTGACTTTTGCATTGATTTGGCTCAGGGCACTCAACCCATTTCTATTCTGTCGTACCGAATGGCCCCGTCAGAGTTGAAGGAATTGAAGGAACATTTGCAAGACTTGCTTGATAAGGGCTTTATCAGACCCAATGTCTTGCCCTGGGGTTCGCCAGTGTTGTTTGTTAAGAAGAAGGATGGATCGATGAGGATGTGTATAGATTATCGGCAGTTGAACAAAGTCATCATCAAGAACAAGTATCCATTGCTGATGATTGATAATTTATTTGATCAGCTTCAGGGTGCGAAAGTGTTTTTGAAGATTGATTTGAGATCTGGCTACCATCAGTTAAGGATTAGGGTATCTGATGTCCCTAAGACAACTTTTTGCACTCGGTACGGGCATTATGATATTCTAGTGATGTCATTTGGGTTGACAAATGCCCCAACAACATTTATGGATTTGATAAACCGAGTGTTCAAGCCCTATCTGGATTCCTTTGTGATTGTTTTAATTGATGATATCTTGATCTACTCCCGCAACCGAGAGCAACATGAGTAGCACCTTCGAGTCATTCTTCAAACTCTGAGAGACAGCCAATTGTATGCTAAGTTTTCGAAATGTGAGTTTTAGTTGAGTTCAATAGCATTCCTGGGTCACGGCGTATCAGCAGAGGGTATTCAGGTGGATCCTAAGAAGATTGAGGCAGTCAAGGACCCAGTTTGAGGTGAATCAGCTATAGAGATCCGGAGTTTCTTAGGTTTGGCAGGTTATTATCGTCGGTTTGTGGAGGGGTTTTCATCTATAGCAGCCCCGATGACCAGGTTAACCCAGAAGGGTACCCAGTTTAGGTGGTCAAACGAGTGTGAGGCGAGCTTTCAAAAGCTCAAGTCAGCTTTGACTATGGCATCGATATTGGTATTGCCCACAGGTTCAGGGCCATATACAGTATATTGTGATGCATCTCGTATTGGACTTGGTGAGGTGTTGATGTAGAATGACATGGTTATTGCATATGTTTCGTGGCATTTGAAGATTCACGAGAAGAATTATCCAGTTCATGATTTGGAGCTAGAAGCCATTGTCCACGCGCTGAAGATTTGGAGGCATTATTTATATGGCGTGTCGTGTGAGGTGTTCACGGATCACAAGAGTTTGAAATACTTGTTCAAGCAGAAGGAGCTAAATTTGAGGCAGAGGAGGTGGTTGGAGCTATTGAAAGACTATGATATCACCATCTTGTATCATCCCGGGAAGGCCAACATGGTGGCCGATGATTTGAGTAGGAAGTTGGCTAATATGGGTAGCCTTGCATATATCCCAGTTGGTGAGAGACTGCTTGCTTTGGATGTTCAGGCTTTGGCCAATCAGTTCGTGAGGTTGGATATTTCTGACCCCAGTCGTGTTCTAGCTTGCACAGTCACCCGTTTTTCATTATTTGAGCGTATCAGAGATCGGCAGTATGATGACCCTCATTTGTTTGTCCTTAGGGACATAGTGCAGCACGGAGGTGCCAAGCAGGTTACAGTTGGAGATGACAGAGTTTTGAGGATGCAGGGTAGAGTTTGTGTGCCTAATGTGGATGGACTTCATGAGTTGATTCTAGAAGAGGCCCATAGTTCCTAGCATTCTATTCATCCGGGTGCTAGGACTTGCGACAGCATTATTGGTGGAGGAGGATGAAGAAGGATATTGTTGCATACGTAGCTCGATGTTTGAATTGTCAGTAGGTAAAGTACGAGCATCAGAGACGTGGTGGTTTGCTTCAGAAGATTGAGATTTCTGAGTGGAAGTGGGAGCGCATCACTATGGACTTTGTTGTTGGACTTCCACGGACTTAAAGGAAGTTCGATGCAGTGTGGGTTATTGTGGATAGGCTGACTAAGTCAGCGCATTTCATTCCTATGGCAGTTTCCTATTCTTCGGAGTGGTTGGGTGAGATCTATATCCGGGAGATCGTTCGTCTTCATGGTATGCCCGTGTCTATCATTTATGACTATGGTATGTAGTTTACCTTGCATTTCTGGAGGGCAGTACAATGTGAGTTGGGTACACGAATCGAGTTGAGCACAACGTTTTATCCTTAGACGGATGGGCAGTCCAAGCGTACTATTCAGATTTTAGAGGATATGCTCCGAGCATGTGTTATTGACTTTGGAGGTTCTTGGGACCAGTTCTTGTCGTTAGCGGATTTTGCCTACAACAACAGTTATCAGTCGAGCATCCAGATGGCCCCCTATGAGGCATTATATGGTAGACGGTGTCGGTCATCGGTTGGGTGGTTTGAGCCGGGAGTGGCTCTGTTGTTAGGTACAGATTTAGTACATGATGCCTTAGATAAGGTTAAGATCATTGCTTAGTCCAGGCAGAAGAGTTATGCTGACTATAAGGTTCGTGATGTGGCATTCATGGTCGAAGAGTGAGTGTTGCTTTGGGTGTCGCTCGTGAAGGGCGTGATGAGATTTGAGAAGAAGAGCAAGCTAAGCCCTAGGTTCATCGAGCCTTTTGAGATCCTTGATTGAGTGGGAGAGGTGGCTTATAGACTTGTGTTGCCCCAGGTTTATCAGTTGTGCATCCAGTATTTCATGTATCCATGCTTTAGAAGTATCACGGCAATCTATCCCACGTATTAGACTTCAGCACTGTCCAGTTGGACAAGGATTTGACCTACGAGGAGGAGCCGGTGGCTATTCTAGACCGGTAGGTTCGACAGTTGACATCGAAGAGTTATCCGTCAGTTCGTGTGCAGTGGAGAGGTCAGCCTGTTGAGGCAGCTACTTGGGAGTCCGAGTCCGATATGCGGATCCGATATCCCCATCTTTTCACCAACTCAGGTATTTTGCTATATATGTTCGATGATGAACGGTTATTTTAGAGGTGGAGAATGTGATGACCCAAAAGGTCATTTCTTGTTTTAGAAGTCAAATATGTGTTTCGAGGCCTTAAAACCTCCTTTTGTCTCTCCTCGATTTGCATGCGCAGACCGGGCGTATATCCGGAAAGCCCTTATGTGAATTTTTTTAAGAAATAATGAATTTTAGCTTAAAAGATGATTTTTATTGACTTCGGTCAACGTTGTAGGTAAAAAGACCCGGACCCGTGTTCCAATGGTCCCGGAGGGTCCGTAGTAAAATATGGGACTTGGGCGTACGCCCGAAATCGAATTCCGAGGTCCCTACCCCGAGAAATGAATTTTTGAAGTAAATTATTTGCTAGAAAATATAACGATTTAGAGTAATTGAATAATTTTTGAACTTGATGGTATCGGGCTCGTATTTTGATTCTGGAGCCCGGTACAGGTCCGTTAAAATATTTAAACCTTATCTATAAACTTTGGTGATAAACGGAAGTAATTTGACGTGATTTGGACCTTTGGTTGAAAAAATAGGAAGTTTGAACCATCTTGAAAATTTCATGAGTTTTAGTGTAAAATTCGTTGTTTAAGATGTTATTTTGGTTTTTTGATCGCACGAACAAGTCCGTATGATATTTTTGGACTTGAGTGCAAGTTTGGTTTGGAGCCTGAGGGCTCGGGTAAGTTTTGGATAGGCCACGGAGTGTTTTGGAACCTTAAGAAAATTGTTGGTGTTGCAGATCTGCAGACTTCGCAATTGCGAAGTTAGGCTCGCAAATGCGAGTACCACAATTGCGAAGAATCATCGCAAATTGGGCAGGGGACCTTTGCATTTGCGAAGTTCATCCTCACAAATGCGACATGCACCGTAGCTGCAATTGTGAACATTTGTTCGCATTTGCGAAGGCAGCAGGCCAGGCCAAGCTTCGCATTTGCGAAGCATTGGTCATATTTGCGAGTTCGCAATTGCGAACATTTAATAGCAAATGCGATACTTGCGGCCAACTTCAATTCACCAAACCAAGGTTCATCTCGTGTAGTCATTGTGGACTCGTACAAAACCCAACTTAGACGAGATTTTCACCCATTTTTCACATTTCTCAAATCCTAAAACCCTAGAGGCGATTCTCCCAAGACCAAATCTTCCCCAAACTTTGGTAAGTGATCCTAACCCACTTTTTTCACTTTTCCATCACATTTCATGAATTTCCAAACAAAAATCTAAGATTTCTATAGTAAAAATTGGGGGTTTGGGTAGAATTAGGGATTTTTATAAATTGGGGATTTAGACCTCAAATTGAGGTCGGATTCCAAAACCAATTGCATATCCGGGCTCGGGGTGAATGGGTAATCGGGTTTTTGTCCAAACTTCAAGTTTTTACCAAGCGGGCCCAGAGTCGGATTTTAACTTTTTGGGGAAAAGGTTGGGAAACCTAAAATTAAGCATTGGAATTGAGTTCTTTGGCATTTATTGATATTACTAAGTCAGTTATGACTAGATACAAGCGGATTGAAAGTGGAACCGAGAGGTAAAGCGGTAACTGAGGCTTGATTTTGGCCGCGGAATCGAGGTATGTGTTGTGGCTAATCTTAGTTTGAGGGATTAGGTATTGTTTGCCCTATTTTCTACTTGTTAGTTGTTTAGTACGACGTATAGGTGTGGTTACGAGTATCTATACGTCGTTGTCGGGTCATAGCATGCAAGTGAGTTCTATACTTGTGACAGTTGTGTTTCTTTATACGTATATTTCCTGCTTAAGCTAGTTATTGATCATGTTAACAAGTTTTATTATGTTGTTCCTGATTTGGATATTGGGTGAGTATTGACTCAAGTTGATATTTCTATTGTGAAATAAAATGATGAAACAGAGTTGTTTGATTGTGATGCCCTTGCCGGGTTGTTGTTGTTTCTGTTGTTGTTGTTGTGGTGAGGAAGAGTGATAAAGCACAAAGGGTGATGTCGTGCACATTCATACTTATTCATATGATGAGGAAGAGTGATAAAGCATGAAGGGTGATGTCGTGAACATTTACATTTATATTGATGCATATGGTGAGGAAGAGAGATAAAGCACGAAGGGTGATGCCGTGCACATTCCTATTATTCATATGGTGAGGAAGAGTGATAAAGCACGAAGGGTGATGTTGTGCACATTTCTATTATTGATTGCATGGTGAGGATTGAGAGTAAAAGCACGAAGGGTGATGTCGTGCATTTTATGTTTGCTGTGATTTTTTGTTGTCATCGGTTCAAGTGCATTAACTGTTTAATCTCTGTTACTATTGTGATTTCTTACTCTGGTACCCCCTTAGCATGTTGCCCCTTCCCGTTAATTTATGTTTAGTTTCTATTATTGTTATTTTGTTAGTATATTGTTTAACTGCACATGTTTACATTGTTTGTCGTGTTCTAGCCTCGTCACTATTTCACCGAGGTTAGGCTCGGCATTTACCAGTACATGAGATCGGTTGTATTGATACTGCACTCTGCACTTTCTATGCAGATCCTGGTACTGGACCATACTGATCATAGTTCGAGGTTGCTGCCTTTAGTCCACCGGAGACCCAAGGTAGTCCTGCAGGCGTCCGCAGGCACTAGCGTCCCCTTCTATCCTATTTCATTTATGTTTTATCTACTTTCGAGATAGATGTATATTTTTTTTCATTCAGACCATTATTTTTAGTACTCGTAGATTGTTCGTGAGTTGTGACACCAGTTCTGGATGGAATTTATTATGGTTTCGTTACTAGTACGAAGATAATCTGTTAAAATATATGCTTTCGCATTTATTCCGCTGATTTACTTTTGTTAAGTTTTAAATTGTTAGAAGTTAAAGGAAAAAGGGTGAAATATTCTGTAATGTTGGCTTGCCTAGCGGGTAAATGTTAGGCGCCATCACGATCCCGACGGTAGGAAATTCGGGTCGTGACAGTATATTTAAGAAAATGAATAGTTTTGTTTGATTTTTTAGTTGTGACTATACAATTTCGATTGTGAACTCTTTTATTTATTTATTTAAATACCATTCGAGCTACAGTCAACCATATCTATAACAACCTCGTTTGTTCTGATATTTTTTGCCTTTTATAGTGAACGGACAACATTTGACATTTAAATATTGTTTGTCTAATATAAATAAAAATTGTTCAAAAATCGATTATTTTTCCTTTTTTAATGTTACATATAAAAGATAAGAAAATTATTCAAATTTAAAATCTAAAAAAATATGCATATTTCACTAGTTAAATATTGAAGAAAGCTAATACATTATTAATAAATTGATAACTAAATGTATAAAGATTCAAATTCTAAGGCAGACATTTTAAAGCTACCTAGAAAAATAAACTATTTCAACAACTTTATAATTATAACTTGTTTCGTAGATTTCATTCTCTAAGTGGTGATATAACGCTTGAATTGGCGAAGGTTTGTGTCCAAATTTTAAGCAAAAAGGTATTCAATAGTTTTTTCATAAAGACAATCGAAGAGCTTAATAATTAAATTTTCTATCTAATTGTTTTTTTGGAATTTGTCCAATGGAAAAGATATCATGTGCAAATCTTCAAATCTTATATCTTATACAAGATAGAGATTTTGTTTAATGAAAAAGATTGTGTGCATATTTTTAGAATTATTATTAGTACTCTTAAAGATTCTCTACGGCTGTTATAGAGGGGTAATTTTATAAAGAGTGTTCTGCTATAAATATGGATGTTGCGGTTATAGGTGAAAGTTGTTATAGAGAGGTAAGATATAATTTAAAAAATTAGTTCTGAGGAAAACTTGGCTTTATAGTGAATGATTGTTATATAGGGACGCTGTTATAGAGAGGTTTGACTGTATTTCATGGAGGTTTAGAATTTTTAATTATTTCATTGATGTTAAACCATGCAAATTAGAACAATCGCTCATCGATTTGAATTGAACTGTATTTTTATATAGCGGGGCCGCGATGTAAGGCGCTTTACTTAATATGGGACAAGGCGAAAGCCCCGAGACACAGGGCGTAAGCCCCATGAATCTTTAAATTTTTTAATTTATAAATTAATAAATTAGCATAATAGCACAAAAAATATAAAAAGTATTGTTTGCAATAAATTTATGCAGAGAAATGTAAAACTGCAATCACAAACAACTATAAAGAAAAAAGGATTTTATTGATAAACATTGTAGGTTACAACTCTATTTATCCCTTGGTTCTTCCCTCAAGACATATTTGACATGTCTTTGATATCTTATGAATATTCCAAGAGTTTCATGGAATTTCGGAGATCTCATATTTGATCTCTTTGTGCATATTCCGAGAGTTTATGGAATTGCCGAGATGATCTTTGAATGACATATGTAGCCTTATTTATAGGCATGAATTAGGGTTTGGGTGGAGTAGCTACCAAGTAACCCTAATAGACTCCTAATATTTCAAGAGTTGTCTTGAATTTAGGATTTATCTTGATCTGTTAAAATTTCAGTGTCTACAAATGCTCCCTACTTCAAGGTTTGTCGAGGTGTAGGCTTGATGAAATTTGAAATCGAGACTTGAAGTACCCGACCATCATAACAAATAATCTTGAAACTTGAAATTTTTGATTTGCAGGAGGAAGAGATGAAGGGCAGAACTAGTCCCACGGGGGGTGCCAATTTGTTTGCAATAAATTTATGCAGAGAAAAGTAAAATTGCAATCACAAACAACTATAAAGAAAACAGAATTTTATTGATAAACATTGGAGGTTACAATTTTGTTTATTCCTTGATTCTTCTCTCAATATATATTTGTCATGTCTTTGATATCTTAATGATATTCCAAGAGTTTCATGGAATTTCGGAGATCTCATATTTGATCTCTTTGTGCATATGTCGAGAGTTTATGGAATTGTTGAGATGATATTTGAAGGATATATGTAGCCTTATTTATAGGCATGAATTAGGGCTTTGGTGGAGTAGCCACCAAGTAACCTTAATAGACTCCTAATATTTCAAGAGTTGTCTTGATCTGTTAAAATTTCAGTGTCTACAAGTATATTAAAATTATAAAATTAAGAAGAATAAAAAAACCTCATAGAAAATAAAGTATCTAGCATTTTCTTACAAATATAAATAAAATAATAGTATTAAAGTTATGAGATACAAATCAACCATACTTAACTTTCAAATAATTAAAAAATTATAATTTCTTAAAAACCTATTATCAAACAACACACTTTTCCTTCAAAAAAACAAAAATAATGAATAAACTTCATCAGTACTGCAACTTAAATATTATTCCTTCACAATTAAATAGAAAATTACTTTCAAATTTAAGAGACATAGAACTAAGAAATGAAGGCCAATGACAAGTAAAGATACAAATTTTGGCTATATGTTTCTAAGAGAATGTTCAAATAAAATTCACTCTCACGATATTCAATTAAATTGCAATATAATAGCTAGTTGTTGGAGTTACTCTTAATTTTATATTCCTACAGATGAATAAATCTTTTATCATTTATTTATTGTAGAATTATGAGGGCCAACAAAGCTAACTAGGAATTCAATACATGATTTGTGTAAGAACTATGGGGCAAGCCTCGCGCGTTGAGCATTAGGCTTATTCAAAATTCACAGTCGAAAAAAACTTTTAAAACAGTTGAATTGAATTGGTTCAATTTAAAACTGAATTTAGCAGTTTGACATTTTTTTCAACTCTGCAAAGAAACATAACACTTTCGCCGTCTTTCAGATGACAAAACCAAATGTTAGTGATGGATTTTTTCCTCTAAACTAGGCCAGACCTTAAGTAGAGGAAATAATTTCAGCTCTTCGTGCCATTGAGCCAGCCTATGAATTCAGATTAGGAATTCATTAATCTATGGTATAATCAAAGAGGTACGAAGGATTTGGGCTTGTGGTTTTTGATATTACTAGTCTTATAATACGCGCGTTATGCGTGTAACCTCTAAATGAGTAAAAAAATTTAAAATAATATATAAATTTTATGTTTGAATTATAAAATAGAGTGTAAATTCCTAAAAAATATTTAACTATTTAATCGTAAATTATATTTTTATTCACTAAGAATTTTTTTTCAAATAGTAAAAAAATCTAATCGGTGAAAAATCATCCCTGCGGGACATGTTCCCAAAACAAGGGCTAATGGAAATTATCTGTAAATCGTAAAGAAATAAGAATCACTATATAACATTATCAAAATTTATGAAAATTATAATTTGATCCAATATAGCTAGCTCAATAAAGAAAGAAATCTTGTCGTATTGAATCCTCATATGCCTTATTGTGATTTCGGATGAGTTATGAGGGAATATTTTATGGAACTTATTTTGTGATCTAATACTAAATAAAGAATACAAAAATATTTTTATTATAATTCATTAAAGAGTTATTTGAATAAAACATAAAAGTACAAATAATAAATCATATTACATTTTCCAACACTATTGTCCAAATGCGAGTAAATCGAAAATTGAGAGGAAACTAAAGTCGGGTACATATTACGACTGCACAAACACATAGTTAAAATATACTAGCAAAGAAAACATGATTGAAATATTTTCACAATAGTAATATTAATTTTTTTTTAAAAAAATTCGCTCAGATTGTATTAAGGTTCGATGAAATTTGAATTAGTAACCAAAAATTTCACATTGAGGGATAAAACGCTCCCAAAAAGCTACCCTATACCCATCAATGCTTCCACAAAAAACACATAGCTAAAATATCCAAACATTCACGATTTATAGCTCCCAACTTCCTCGGGCAAACTACAATCACCAAATAAGATAATCAATTAAAAGTTGATAATCAACTAAGCTTTCTTGTATAAAGATTACCTACCTTTTCGTCTCAATTCACGGATATTAATATGTCAATTAAGTGAACTCAAACGGAATTTTATCTATCATCATTAATTTTCCTTAACATTTTGAAAGTATTGTTATGTATAAAATCAAAAATTAAAACAAACAAATAGCTAGAGAATATCGAAGAAACGGAATTTTATCTATCATCATTAATTTTTCTTAACCTTTTGAAAGTATTGTTGTGTATAAAATCAAAAATTAAAGCAAACAATAATAAATAAAAAACAAACAAATAGCTGGAGAACATCGAAGAGCAAGACAGAAAATCGGATACACATTCATGTATTATACCAGATTAAAGTTATAAGACGTAGTGTTTGAAAAAAACGAAAAATAAAAAATAAAAAGAGGTGTAAAAAATTACTTACATTGGTGGTTCTTTTACTTTATTGTACATGAAGGCCACGAGAAAATTGTCACGATCCGGATTTTTTACTCTCGGGAGTCGTGATGGCGCCTACTAGTGAAAGCTAGGCAGCCGACCATTTGAACAAATTACCTTTTTCCCATTTTAATTCTTTAACAAATGTGAATCAACAGTTTATAAACAGCGGAAATTTAAAACAAACGGAAGAAACAATTAAACCATTTAAATAATTCCAACATGATTTCTTAATCAAAAACTACCCAAGACTGGTGTCACAACTCCACAAACGGTCTAAGAATCCTACAAACAAGATCCGAAAAATAAATGCAACACTGTTTCTGAATTACATAAGTGAAACAGGAAGAAAAGATAGAGGGAGACGTCAGGGCCTACGGACGCCTGCAGGACTACTTTGGATCTCTATATGCACTGAAGGTAGCCACCCAAGCTAAGGTCCAAAAGCTGTTGCGCCGGGATCTGCACACAGTGTAGAGTGTAGTATCAACACAACCGACCCCATGCGCTGGTAAGTGCCTAGCCTAACCCCGGCGAAGTAGTGACGAGGCTAGGACCAGATTACCAAATAAACCTGTGCAATTATATCATATTCAGCGGAAAATAAAGCAGAAATGTACAGTTAAGAATGGGAAGAGGGAACAGGCTGCAGGGGAATATCATTTACCAATAGTAACTCAGGAGAATAGCAAAAAGAACAATTTAAAATTGCAGCAGAAAGAATAAGGAAACCGTGCCAAATCAATAACCACTTTTATCCTTTATTGTTGCGGTGCGCAACCTAATCTAAATCATAAATAAACAATGTTGCGGCGTGCAACCCGATCTAAATATAATATTGTTACGGCGTGCAATCCGATCCATAGTATTGTTGCGGCGTGCAACCTGATCCAAATATAGTATTGTTGTGGCGTGCAACCCGATCCAAATATAATATTGTTACAGCGTACAACCCAGTCCCAATATACAATTCAACACCAATCACAAAAGAGTCCCGATAAGGGAACAATAAGGGAACAACAACTTTCCGGCAAGGGAATCCACAGTATAAGTAAATACGTCTTGGCAAGGGAATCAGTTATAACCAAACTTGTTCCAACATTTATCTTCACAAAGAAACCTCAACTAGCACCAATACTCCATCATAGGCAATTTCCACGAGAATAATCAAAATTCTTTTCCAACACAGAGAATCAACAAATTAGGCATTTGTAGTACCTATTAAGAACACAACGATTTCAATTTAAGACACACGGGTATGCTTGACACCAACGTATAGATACTCGTTATCACGCCTATACGTCGTACTCAACAAATAACACAAAGCAAATAGGACACAACTCCTAATCCTTCAAGCTAAGGTTAGACCAAACACTTACCTCAATGCCACGAACACAAGCCTCAACTATCACTTTGCCTCTTGATTCTACCACCAATCCGCTCGTATCTAGCCACAAGTTACTTAACTATATCAATAAATGCTAAATGAATCAATTCTAATGCATGAAAATAGGTTTTCTAAAGTTTTTTTTTCAAAAAGTCAAAAATCGCCCCTAGGCCCACATGGTCAAAACCCGAGGTTCGAACCAAAACCTGATTATCCATTCTCCCACGAACCCAAATATATAATTTGTTTTGAAATCGGATCTCAAATCGAGGTTTAAATCCCCAAAATTTGAAAAACCTAGGTTCTACCCAAAATACCCAATTTTTCCCATGGAAATCATTAATTTTGAGTTGAAATCATGTGAAAAGATGTTTAATATTAAAGAAAACGAGTTAGAAATGACTTACAATCGATTTGGAAGAGAAGTTGTCTTTGAAAAATCGCCTAAGTGTGTTTTGGTTTTGAAAGGGTTTGAAAAATGGGAGATTTTCAGCTAAGTTATAATTGTGAACCCTTAAGGAACCTGCTACCTTCGCATTTGCAATCATATGTTCGCAATTGCGAACTCGCATTTGCGACTACTGGCTACTACTGAAGGCATCGCATTTGCGATGTGTACCTCGCATTTACGAGGTAATGCTGGCCCTGGGCTTTTTCGCATTTGCGAGCCAGGCTTCGCAAATGCGAAGCCTGCAGGCCTGCAATATACTAGTTAAAAACCTGCAACTTCCTAAGTCCAAATTTCACTCCGTGGCCTATCCAAAACTCACCCGAGCCCTTGGGGCTCCAAACCAAACATGCACACCAACCTAAAAATATCATACGAACTAGCTCGTGCATTCAAATCACCAAAATAACATCAACAACTATGAATTTAGCATCAAAATCATGAAATCACTTAAGAACATCAAATTTTCTAATTTTCTCAAATAAGGTATGATTCACGTCATTTCAAGTCCGTTTCTTACCAGATTTCACAGACTCAACTTAAATCACATATAAGACTTGTACCGGGCTCCGAAACCAGAATACGGGTCCGATACCATCAAATTTCAAACACAGTTCATTTCCAAAAACTTATAAATATTCCAAAAAAAAATTTCTTTAAAAATTCATTTCTCGGGCTTGGGACCTCGAAATTCGATTCCGCGCATATGCCCAAGTCCCATATTTTCCTATGAACCCTCTGAGAGCGTCAAATCATGGGTCCGGTCTCGTTTACCCCAAATGTTGACCAAAGTCAACCTAAATTCATTTTAAAGGCAAATATTATTATTTTTCACAGATTTTCACATAATGGCTTTCCGGATATGCGCCCGGACTACGCACGCAAATCAAGGTGAGGTAAAAAGAAGGTTTAAAGGCCTCAAAACATAGGATTCGTTTCTAAAACAAGTGATGACCTTTCGGGTCATCACATCCTCCACCTCTAAAATAATTGTTCGTTCTCGAACGGACATAAGAAGGAAGTACCTGAGTCGGGGAAAACATGGGGATAACGGCTCCGCATATCGGACATGGACTCCCAGGTCGATGCCTCAGCAGGCTGACCTCTCCACTGAACATGAATAGAAGGAAAAGGAAAACTCTTCGATCTCAACTGACGAACCTGCTGGTCTAGAATAGGTATCGGCTCCTCCTCATAGGACAAGTCCTTGTCCAACTGGATAGTGCTAAAATCTAACATGTGGGATGGATCGTCGTGATACTTTCGAAGCATGGACACATGAAACACTAGATGCACGGCTGATAAGCTCGACGGCAACGCAAGTCTGTAAGCCACCTCTCCTACTCGATCAAGAATCTCAAACGGGCCAATAAACCTAGGGCTAAGCTTGCCCTTCTTTCCAAATCTCATCATGCCCTTCATAGGCGACACTCGAAGTAATACTCGCTCATCGACCATGAATGCTAAATCACGAACCTTACGGTCGGCATAACTCTTTTGCCTGGACTGAGCTGTATAGAGCATATCCTGAATAATCCTAACCTTGTCCAATGCATCCTGCACTAGATCCATACCCAACAACTGAGCCTCTCCCGGCTCAAACCATCCAACCGGTGACCGACACCGCCTACCATACAAAGCCTAATAAGGAGCCATCTAGATACTCGACTGGTAGCTGTTATTGTAGGCAAACTCTACTAAAGGCAAAAACTGATCCCACGAGCCTCCAAAGTTAATGACACACGCTCGAAGCATATCCTCCAAAATCTGAATAGTACGCTCGGACTGCCCGTCCGTCTGAGGATGGAATGTTGTGCTCAACTTGACCTGTGTGCCAAACTCACGTTGAATTGCTCTCCAGAAATGCGAGGTAAACTGTGTGCCTTGATCAAAAATGATAGACACAGGCACACCATGAAGACGAACAATCTTCCGGATATAGATCTCGGCTAACCTCTCAGAAGAATAGGAGACTGCCACAGGAAGGAAATGCGCTGACTTGGTCAAACTATCAACAATGACCCACACTGCATCGAACTTCCTCTGAGTCCGTGGGAGTCCAACAACAAAGTCCATAGTGATACGCTCCCACTTCCACTCGGGAAGCTCAATCCTCTTAAACAAACCACCAGGTCTCTGATGCTCATACTTTACCTACTGACAGTTCAAACACTGAGCCACATATGCAACAATATCCTTTTTCATCCTTCTCCACCAATAATGCTACTGCAAATCCTGATACATCTTAGCGGCGTCCGGATGAATAGAGTACCGGGAACTATGGGCCTCCTCTAAAATCAACTCCCAAAGTCCATCCACATTAGGCACACAAATACGACCCTATATCCTCAAAACTCCATCGTCTCCTAATGTAACCTGCTTGGCACCACCGTGCTGCACCGTGTCTTTGAGGACACACAAATGAGGATCATCATACTGTCGATCTAGGATACGCTCCAATAAAGAAGAACGAGCGACTGTGCAAGCTAACACACGACTGGGCTCCGAAACATCCAATCTCACGAACTGATTGGCCAAAGTTTGAACATCCAAAGCAAGCGGCCTCTGACCGATCGGAATATATACAAGACTACCCATACTAGTTGACTTTCTACTCAAAGCATCGGCCACCGCATTGGCCTATCCCGGATGATATAAAATGGTGATATCATTGTCTTTTAATAGCTCCAACCACCTTCTATGCCTCAAATTTAGCTCCTTCTGCTTGAAAAAGTACTGCAGTCTCTTGTGATCCATAAACCTCACATGACACGCCATATAGATAATGCCTCCAAATCTTCAACGCATGAACAATGGCTGCTAACTCCAAATCATGAACCGGATAGTTCTTCTCATAAATCTTCAACTTCCGCGAAGCATAGGCAATGACTTTGCCATCCTACATCAACACCGCACCAAATCTAATACGAGATGCATCACAATAAATTGTATATGGCCCTCCACAATCCGACGATAGTAGCCTGCCAAACCCAAGAAACTCCGGATCTCTGTAGCTGATACTAGTCTAGGCCAGTTCTTGGCTGCCTCAATCTTCTTCGGATCTACCTGGATACCCTCTGCTGATACAACATGACCTAAGAATGCAACTGAACTCAACCAGAACTCACACTTCGAAAACTTAGCATACAACTGACTATCTCTCAAAGTCTGGAGGATAACTCTCAGATGCTGCTCATGCTCCTCCCGGCTGTAGGAATAGATCAAAATGTCATCAATGAAGACTATCACCAATGAATCCAAGTAAGGCTTGAACACTCGGTTCATCGAATCCATAAAAGTTGTTGGGGCATTTGTCAACCCGAATGACATCACTAAGAACTCAAAATGCCCGTACCTGTCACACCTCCTTTTTACCCGCGCCCGCAGGGGCGCATAGGAAGTTTTTCCAATTAAAGGACAATCAAAATGGGATTTGTTTATTTATTTTAGAGTCACCACTTGGGAGATTTAGGGTGTCCCAAGTCACCAGTTTAATCCCAAATCGAGGAAAAGAATGACTCTGTATAAAAGTCCATGAACCAGAAATCCGGATAAGGAATTCTGTTAACCTGGGAGAAAGTGTTAGGCATTCCCGAGTTTCGTGGTTCTAGCACGGTCGCTCAACTGTCACATTCGGCTTATTTATCTGATTTTAATAATTGTGAGCTTATATGCAAGTTTTAACTCTTTACCGATTTTTATTATTATTATTATTTTAACAGAGAATTGCAATGTTGTGAGAACGTATCTCCAACCATATCACATCAATGTACCCGTGGTTATTGACACATTTCGACTTCGTTGAGATTTGGGTTTGGGTCACATAAATGTGCACCCGAGTTTAAGAAGGTAATGTTATTTAAAGTACGAGCCTAAAGAGACTAACGCGTGGTTATTTTGGGAAATGGCCGTGAAGTTCTCTAAGCGGCCGATCCCGAGTTCTAAGTAATTAATACATACATTTGTGAGGGCCCCGCAATCTATGCATTTTATTTGGCGAGGCTCATCTCGTTTATTTTAAAAGGACGATCCTAAAGTGACTACATTTTTTCTATTAAGTTCGTCTCTAAACACAAAATGAAGGTCCCAACCAATTGTTACTTAACTCTATTGTATGATTTTTAAGGATGGTCTTGTGATCGAGCCCGTTTCCTATGACCAGATTTCATGCGTTATTCGGGCCAAGTTCAGCGTTCGACTCACAGAAGTGGATTCGAGTCTCATTTAACATACACATGCTATTGCCAATTGCTTTACATGATGAAGTCAAACCCAATATTTCAACTTTTTGAACAAATGGGCTGCCAACAATCATTATCTACCTACTGTTGACAATATTAAAACCTTCATAGCTAGTGAAACTAACAAGTTTAAACAGGCAGGTTCAATAGAACAAACTCATGCTATCTTCATCTTATCCCACTTATTTAACTAAACAGTTTGACAATAATGGGCATGCTTAACTATTCGAGAAAAGCACAGTTAACTTGGAAGTTTGATTTTTAATTCTATGCTACTAAAGTTGGTATTAAACTACTAAATTTACAACTAAGAAAGGTAAATTAATGGTCCAATACAGTCCTTATCAGATACAAACTCCACAGTCCACATTCTTCATTGAGTTATAAAGATAGACTATACAACTTATCATTTATCTACTAAATTACAGATGCACTAAGTACTCCACTACTCGAGCATTTTCTTTTCACTTTTACATCTCACAGCTACATCACAGTGTGATTCGAAAGTGTACCTGGTAATAGACAATAGAAGAAGAAGAGGAGGATCAGCAGAGCAGTAGCAAACAGCAACAGCAATAACCAGCAACACAGTAACAGAACAACCCAGTAACAGATTTAAAAAAAAACAGCAGAATTCCAGCAACACCCAATGAAACAGTAGCAAATAACCAATAGCAAACTCAGGAAAAACCAATTGAAACCCCAGAAATACCAACCAGCAACACCAATGAAACAGTAATAGTACTAATTCTGTTATTCAGCAGTAAAAGAAAAGACCTCACTTTTCAGTTTCTTAGCTCTCAAACACTGAACTCTTAAATGTTAAAAATCCAGCCTAGACTCTCTGGAAAAATAACTGAAAGAAAACTGATTTCTCTTCTCCAAAAAAACCCCAGCCCTTAACTCTGTCCAGACCCCTATTTTATACCAAACACTGACCTTGCCCCTCTCTCAAAAGCACTCAGGCAGAATCCTCCCACTAATTCTGCCCATGATCTTCTTTTAATTTCAATAGAGTATGTCTTTTCCTTATTTAATGTTTAAACAGGCATGGGCCACATATTATAATCAATCCTTTTTAAGCCTTCCCCTACCATTATATTTTGTTCCCCATTAGCACTAAACAAATGCATTAGTTTAATGTTAATTAAGTGCTTTACTAACAGCCCACTTAGCAAGACCATTTTGCCAAACTTTTAATTCCCAAAACTACCCCTGAAATTACTGTGATTTACTGTCCTAGTCCAATCCCTTGTACCTCATATATAACTAATCTCCTTAATCAAATAACTAAGTTGATTCCTAATTGATCATCAAACTACAGCAGCTATAACTAATTTAATTCAAATTCACCTAGCAGTTCGAACTTAGAACTCAGATTAGATCAATTAGCAGACTGATGTAAAACTACTAAGATGCACAGGTATATGGGAACAACTGACTGCATTCACAATTCCAAACCAAACTTAGACAAAAATGAATGAAATATTGTAATATCACAAATTCATATGCAACAAACTGATTGACAACGGAGAGGAAAGAATCAAACATAACATAATAAGACAATTTGAACCAACAGTAATATCAAACGATCGTACAATCACTCACTGAACTTGCCTAAACCGAGATACTCAACAATGTAAAGAAGAAAACTAATCCAGAGGGAAAACAAACAGACAGGGGTTCGAGCGGTTCCAACCAAATCCAATTAACTATAAAATCCAATTAATACAGTGATGAAAATTTGGACTGGAAAAAAGTCCGAAAGAGGGGGAAGAAGTAATTGACAATCACAGCAATGAAATTAGGCAAACACAAACAACAATCAAAAAGGAAAAAGTAAAAAGGGAAAATACCTCAGAAACTACAGGCTAAAATCCAATCCGTTCCAATCAAAACTTTGACTTGAGGTTTGAAGCCGAAACGGACCTTAATCGAGTGTTCTCGACTGAGAACACACGACTAAGATCGGCTATGACCTCAATTTTCTTTTGGATCGATTCCTAGATTTTGTTCTTCTAGGGCTCGTTCAGTCGAATTTAGGATTCGTCCAGTTCCGGCTTAATTTGAGCAAGACTAACATGGGATTTGGGACGAGGGGGTCTAGTGGCCAATGGGTGTAGGTTTGGGACAACTTAGGTTTGGCGCCTCCACTAGGGGATCTTGTGGCGGCGCTAGGGTTCTTGGCTCAAAATCGATATTCGAGTGACTGGGACTAGATTCGAAGGAAGGGGAGGGTGGATTTGGAGAGAAGAGATCAGGGCGGAGCTGTGGTGTGAAGCTGGAGGCGTTTGGGTGAACTAGGGTTAGGGGTCAGTTCTTCGATCTAAGATTCGAAGAACTCGGGGATGATTCAAAGGCGATGGAGTGGGGATTCGGAAAGAGGATGGTGAGGGGGTTCTATGGTGTAATTTTGGGGTTGTTTGGACCACAGGAACCGCCGTGAGGCGATTTCCGGTGGGCGGAGGGCGGTGGTTGAAGGCGGCGGGTGTTGGGGCCTGTCTCTAGGTTAGAGACGAAGGTGAAAGGGGGTATGGCTTAGGGGTCGGGGTATAGTTTAGGAATATATAGTGGGGTGGGGATTTGATCTTGGCCGTTGGATCATTCACTATCAACGGCCTTGATCACTTCACTAAGGAGGAACGGTGTCGTTTGGAGTAGTACTGGGGCGGTCCAGGTATTGGAGTGAGCGGGTCGGGCTGGAGACGGGTTATGGGAGGGGAATCTTGGACCGTTGGATTGGATGATTGAACGGTCGAGATTGATTTGGCGATGAAACGGCGTCGTTTGGTATGGTCTTTTGGACCGGTCGGTTGGGCCTGGACATGGGGTGTGACATTGGGCCTGAACTTTTCCTTTTTAAAACTGGCCCAGTCCGATTTTTACCCTTCTTCTCTTGTTTCTTTTTTTCCTTATATTTTCTTTTTAATTTCTAATTACCAAAAATTCCAAAATAAATTGTAAAGCCAAAATTAACTTAGAAAGATACTAATTAACCCTCAATGATAATTATCACACAAAATTAAATACAAAGATAATCACACAATTTTGATATTAAACGCCAAAAAATGCAGAGTACATATTTTTGTGATTTTCATTCTCGCAAATCCAAATTTAATTAATTCCTAATTGTAAAATAAAATCCTAAATGCACATTCAACACATATTTTTATATTTTTCTTAATTAAAGTAGAAATAAACATGCACAGACAAAATACAAATAAATCACAAACAATACAAAACCATTTTATTCTGAATTTTTGGGAGTAGTTCTCGTAGGGCAAAAATCACGTGCTCACAGCTGCCCCTCTTTGTCCGAAAACACGAAGAGTTTCTGTGCAAAGATAAAGTGAGCGGATACGAGCGATTTTTGCCTGTTCGGCTACTCCGTGTGAAGCATTTTTTTGAAAGATTTGTCAGATCCTCTGCTTTAAAGGTTTCCTACATATCCCTGGCTAAAAGGGAATCAGGTCAATGTAGTTCGGGAAATTTCGGTAGCTGGGACTACCATGAAGCTGTGGTTTTGTTGCCACTGCTATTGTTGCTACTGCTATCTGCTTACTGACCTCCTTATTACACCATGCTAAAAGAAAACAAGAAGTTAGACTAAACTAGGAATTATAAAATCTTATCTAGATCTTCAAACTTGCTCTTGTTGCCTTGCTTTCTTGTTGGCTTTTGTTTCCTCTGATGTTTCTTTCTTTCTTGTGAAATTCGAATTGTTTCTCCTTCGACACGCGAATCATCTTTCTTTGACCATTGTTGCCTCTCTTTTGACTTCTACACTTGAGTTTATGCTGGGGGTTTTTGTTGTAACCCTCCGCTCCCCGGGTGGGCTCCTGACTTCCACTGCGACTTAAAAGATAATACCTCCATTCTCCAGGCGGGCTTCTGACTTCGTCTACAACTTGAAATGATAACAACCTCCATTCTCCAGGCGGGCTCCTGACTTCCAACACAACTTAAAAATATAACACCTCAATTCTCCAGGCGGGCTCCTGACTTCGTCTACAACTTGAAATGATAACAACCTCCATTCTCTAGGCGGGCTCCTGACTTCCAACACAACTTAAAAATATAACACCTCCATTCTCCAGGCGGGCTCCTGACTTCAACGACGACTTAAAAATATAACACCTCCATTCTCCAGGCGGGCTCCTGACTTCAACAACTTCTTACAATGTAAAACCTCCGTTCTCCAGGCGGGCTCCTGACTTCTACTACGACTTAAAAATATAACACCTCCATTCTCCAGGCGGGCTACTGACTTCAACTACCTCTTAAAAATATAATACCTCCATTCTCCAGGCGCGCTCCTGACTTCAATTATGACTTAAAAAGATAATACCTCCATTCTCCAGGCGGGCTCCTGACTTCAACAACTTCTTAAAACATAACACCTCTATTCTCCAGGCGGCCTCCTGACTTCAACTACTTTTTTTTAAAATATAACACCTCCATTCTCCAGGCGGGCTCCTGACTTCAACTACTTCTTAAAATGCGTTCTATTGCCATTGTTCCTTCCTGCCTCCTGAACCATTTTCCTTCTAACTTGAATCATCTTCTTTCAGAACTGCGTCCCTCAAAACTGGTGTTTCATTCCTCTGAAAACTACAGGGTATAACGCCATTGTTTCATTCAAAAATATGTTGTTATTCTCCTTCAAAGACTACTTCCCTTAAAGTTGGTGTTTTCCTTCCTCTGAAACTACTTCCCTTAAGACTTGTGTTATTGTCCTCCCGAAATTGCTTTCTTTAAAACTTGTTTTGCCTTCTCCCGAAAACTGTTGGGGATACCGCTTTTCAACAAACTTGTGTTAGACTTCCAGAAAATTTTCGAAATGAAAGAAAATTTTCTGCCCCAGTTTGACAATCTTTCTTGTGGCATGTCTTTCCATCATCAATAACATTTCCTGTCCCTACTTCAAATTAAAGAAAATTTGTTAGTTTAAAACATGGGGGACGTTCCTACTGGGGATGGTTTTCCCCTCTTTTTTTTCCCATGTTCTGCGTTGTTCGGCCATCTTGAAACTTGGCCGATAACTTTCGACCTTCTTGATGCTTCTGTTATTTGCCAACTTCTCAACCGTTGTTTTCCACTTTTACTCCATACTTTCCACGACATCTTAGAGCAATCCATCATTTGGTCTTATAATGACGTCTTTCTTGTCCCGTAACATTATCTTCGGCCTGTCTTATCCCCATTTACCTTGCCCCAAGTTGGCGACTGGTAGTTGGCTTTGAAAAATACTTCTTAAAAACAAACTACTGTTGAAAAATCTTTAACCAAAATAAATGAAAGATGATGACTTCAAAAGATAGAAAGAAAATCTTCCTAAAGAATTGTTTGAAGAGAAGAAAAGGACAAGGACTTATCTGAATGATATAACTGATCTCAATGATCATGTCGTGCGTTTCGGATTAATCAACCCAGTCTAGTATCACTCAATCTTTCTGATGGCCTTACTTTGCATCTCAAAAAGGTCCCGCAACCCAACTCTTTCGCCGAATCAACATATTTGCTCTGCTTGATGCCTTGACGGATCATTTCTGTCAATCTTACCTCGTTTGTCCCCTTTCAAGTCCTCGTCGCCTTATAGTGCCCTTCGAGGGGTTTTCACTAATAAGACTCTCTCGTTTCTCTCAACTCTCGTCGCCTTATGGTTCCTATGAAGGTTTTCAAAAATAAGACTCTCTCATTTTATTTCTTTCAACTTCCATTGCCTTATGGTGCCTGTGAAGGTTTTCACCAATAAGACTCTCTCATTTTATTTCTTTTCAGCTGGGGATTGGGGTGTTACAGATAAGATTCTCTCATTTCATTTCTTTTCTGCTGGGGACCAGAGTGTTACTCCAGACTTCCCTTTGCCCGACTTGGCACTTCTCGGATACTGATCTGGAGATCTTTTTGGACATCAATATGGGTTTCTGGTGTATGGCTAAAGAAAAATTTAAAATAATTTTGATGGGTAAAACATTACAACTCTTGGAAATAACTTTCTTTCCCCAAAATTATAAACACAACTTCTGCCCCAGTTTTTCTTGCTTGGGGATTTTTTTTTATTCTTATTACACTATGACCGAGCCGTGAGGCGCCTACGTATCCTTTTTGAGGAATCAGGTCAAACGTAGTTCCCATTCCTTTATTTTTCTTGCGACTTTCTTTTGTCTTTATTATCATTATTTTAATTTTCCCCTTTTTTCATTTTCATTACTGATTCCAAAAGAGGGGTATGAAAGGATAAATAAGGCTCAAAAGGGGAAGCAAAGGTTGAAGTGTTTGGATGGAAGAACAAATTGCCTTCGTCATTTCATTCTCCGGTGTCATGTCAAATGCAAACAAACAACAATTACAATTAAAAGAAATCATACATAATATCTCTTAACTGCGTCAGAATTGATAGCCATGTCGATGCATTTTCCTTCGATATCTGTTAAACATAAAGCACCATTGGACAACACTCTGGTCACAATGAATGGCCCTTGCCAATTCGGGGCGAACTTGCCTTTTGCCTCAACCTGATGTGGAAGGATGCGTTTCAGCACTTGCTGGCCCACTTCAAACCTCCGGGGACGCACCTTTTTGTTGTATGCTCTTGCCATTCTCTTTTGATATAACTGGCCATGACACACAGCTGCCAATCTTTTTTCATCAATCAAGTTCAACTGTTCCAAACGAGTTCTGACCCACTCATCATCATCAATCTCAGCTTCAGCGACAATCCGAAGGGACGGGATTTCAACTTCCGCAGGTATTACGGCTTCAGTTCCATATACCAACAAACAAGGAGTTGCCCCTACTGAAGTACGGACAGTAGTGCAATAACCCAGCAATGAAAATGGTAATTTTTCGTGCCATTGCCTCGAACCTTCTACCATTTTCCGAAGTATCTTCTTTATGTTTTTGTTGGCTGCCTCAACTGCTCCATTCGCCTTGGGACGATATGGGGTGGAATTGTGGTGTGTAATCTTAAACTGTTGACATACCTCTTTCATCAAATTGCTGTTAAGATTAGCACCATTATCCGTGATAATCACCTTTGAGATTCCAAATCGACAGATGATATTTGAGTGAACAAAATCGACCACTGCTTTCTTGGTCACAGACTTGAAAGTTTTGGCCTCAACCCATTTGGTGAAATAATCAATGGCTATCAGAATGAACATATGCCCGTTGGATGCTGCTGGCTCAATTGGTCCAATTATATCCATGCCCCAAGCGACAAAGGGCCATAGTGCCGATATTGTGTGTAATTCCGATGGCGGAGAATGAATCAAATCTCCGTGTATCTAGCACTGATGACATTTGCGCACAAAACCAATACAATCTCGCTCCATGGTAAGCCAATAATAACTTGCTTGGAGAATTTTCTTCGCCAGCACATATCCGCTCATATGTGGTCCGCAGACTCCTGAATGTACTTTGGACATGATAGCCATAGCCTGTCTAGCATCTATGCATCTTAACAATACCAGGTTTGGTGTTCTTTTATACAGAACTCCTCCACTCAAGAAAAATCCACTTGCCAACCGTCGAATTGTTCTCTTTTGATCCCCCGTGGCTTGCACTGGGTATATCCCCATTCTGATGTATTCCTTGATATCGTGAAACCATGGTTCGCCATCCGGTTCTTCTTCAATCATGTTACAATAAGCATGCTGATCTCGGACTTGAATATGCAAAGGATCGACATAAGCTTTGTCCGGATGGTGCAGCATTGATACTAGGGTAGCCAAAGCATCGGCGACCTCATTATGGACCCTTGGAATATGCCTGAACTCCACTAATCTAAACCGTTGGCAAAGATCATGTAAGCATTGTCGGTATGGTATGAGCTTCAGATCTCGCGTTTCCCATTCTCCTTGAATTTGATGTACCAGAAGGTCCGAGTCTCCCAAGACCAAGACTTCCTGGACATCCATGTCCGCAGCTAATCTTAAACCCAAAATGCATGCTTCGTACTCAGCCATATTGTTAGTACAATAAAAACGAAGTTGAGCCGTAACAGGATAGTGATGCCCTGTTTCAGAAATAAGCACAGCTCCTATTCCGACTCCTTTCATGTTAGCAGCCCCATCAAAGAAAAGTTTCCAGCTTGGTTTTTCGGCCTGTTCTAGTTCATCAATATGCACCACCTCTTCGTCAGGAAAATAAGTCCTCAGTGGCTCATACTCTTCATCGACTGGGTTCTCGGCCAAATGGTCGGCCAATGCTTGGGCTTTCATCGCAGTCCGAGTCACATAGATTATGTCAAACTCTGTGAGCAAAATCTGCCATTTTGCAAGTCTTCCTGTCGGCATAGGCTTTTGAAAGATATACTTCAACGGATCCAAACGCGAAATGAGGTAAGTAGTGTAGGATGACAAATAATGTTTCAATTTTTGTTCCACCCAAGTTAGGGCGCAACATGTCCTTTCCAGGTGAGTGTACTTAACCTCATAGGCTGTGAACTTTTTGCTAAGATAATAAATGGCTTATTCTTTCCTGCCAGTGACGTCATGCTGCCCCAGTACACAACCAAATGAATTTTCCAAGACTGTCAAGTAAAGAATCAAAGGTCTCTCTGGTTCTGGCGGAACCAGCACTGGTGGGTTTGTCAAGTAACCTTTTATCTTTTCAAACGCTTCTTGACACGCATCAGTCCACTTGATCGCAACGTCCTTCCTCAACAACTTGAAAATAGGCTCACAAGTTGTCGTGAGCTAAACAATAAACCTGCTGATGTAGTTCAGCCTTCCTAACAGACTCATCACTTCAGTCTTGTTCCTCGGAGGGGGCAATTCTTGTATGGCTTTGATCTTTGACGGGTCCAACTCGATGCCTCGCCGACTGACTATGAATCCTAATAGTTTTCCGGATGGAACACCAAATGCACACTTGGCGGGGTTAACTTGAGGTTGTACCTGCGAAGCCTCTGGAAGAATTTCCTCAAATCCTCGACATGGTCGGCCTGATGCTTTGATTTTATGATCACATCATCTACGTATACCTCAATCTCCTTGTGTATCAAATCATGAAATACAGTAGTCATCGCTCTCATATAAGTTGCCCCAGCATTCTTCAACCCAAATGGCATTACTCGGTAGCAGTAAGTTCCCCATGGCATGATGAAGGCCGTCTTTTCTACATCTTCTTCATCCATTAGAATCTGATGATACCCGGCATAGAAATCCACAAAAGATCCAATCTCGCGCTTGGCACAATTATCGATCAAAATGTGGATATTGGGTAGTGGGAAGTTATCCTTCGAACTTGCTTTGTTGAGATTGCGGTAATCGACGCATACTCTGATCTTGCCGTCCTTCTTCGGTACAGGCACGACATTAGCCAACCAGACAGGATATCGAGTGACCCGAATAACCTTTGCATCCAACTGCTTGGTAAATTCTTCTTTAATCTTCACACTCATATCAGTCTTGAATTTCCTCAACTTTTTCTTGACGGGTGGGAACGCTGGATCAGTGGGCAATTTGTGGACCACTAAATCAGTGCTCAAACCCGGCATGTCATCATATGACCACGCAAAAACATTTTTGTACTCGATGAGTGCTTTGATTAACTCCTCCCGGATTTTTGGCTCGAGGTAGACACTTATTTTAGTCTCTCGGACGTCTTCTATGTCTCCTAAATTGACGGCTTCTGTGTCATTCAAATTGGGTTTGGGTTTTTCTTCGAAGTGAATTAACTCCTTACTAATTTCTTCGAAGGTTTCATCCTCATCATCATATTCTGATTCGTAATCACAATCTACTTCTTGAACTATCATTTCGGAATCAGATTGATTTTTAAGACTGGGCTGAGGATTCCTTATGCACGTCATGTCATTAAGACCAGTATAAAGAGAACTGTACAGAAAAAGAAAAGAAGAAAACAAAATTAAAATAAAATAAAGAATGAAGAAGAAACTTTTTTATTTTATTGAATTACGGGATAACAAGGTTTCACACTTTGATGAACACAACAAAAATAAAAGAAATCTGGACTACAACCCTGGAATAATCCAGAAAACAGGAAGGAAAATCAGAGCCAACTACCAAGACTCCCTCCGAATTGGAAAAGGAGTAGCCATCCAATTGTTGACTTTTGCCTTTGGCCCCACAAACTGCACATCCACCTTGTTGGACCCCTCCCCAACTTCTACCATGTTGATTTCGGTGAATAATCTTTCAAAACCTTCATTTAAGTCTCCATCTGCACCAATCAATGGCCCTGTAATCTTGGACAGTAATTGTTTTTTGATGCTCGGCCTGACAAAACATTTGGACAGGCATGGGATTGGCTTAGGAAGGACCCAAACTCTTTTCTTCAACTTGCGGGCCTGTCTCACATCCGCCACCGTCGGCTTGAACCCCAACCCAAAGGTATCCAGATTTTTGGGCAAAGAAACCGGTTGAACAATACCCTGAAGATCAACCCCTAAACCTTTGCCCGGCACAAACCCGTTTTTCAACATCTCCGAGGCTACCATGAAAGTTGTAGCTGCTATTTTGGGAAGTGGGATGCTTTCACCCTCGGGAACTTTGTCCACTGAAACCATATCGAAGACCTGGTAAACCCAAGGGCCCTTGTCATTGTCAGCCTCTATGAAGGGTACGATGGCATCACTTACGGCGCTTGCATTGTCTTCCCCATGTACTACGATCTCTTGCCTATCCCACTCGAATTTGAGCATCTAATGTAATGTAAAATGCACTGCTTTGGCGGCGTGGATCCAGGGTCGCCCCAACAGAAGATTATATGACACTGCCATGTCCAACACTTAAAACTCCATGGTGAACTCGACCGGCCCAATTGTTAATTCAAGTACGATGTCACCCACTGTGTCTGTACCACCTCCATCAAACCCTCGAACATAGATGTTGTTCTTGTGAATTCTGTCACCATCAACCTTCAGTTTGTTCAACGTGGTCAAAGGACATATATTGGCACTGTACCCATTATCAATCAGTACTCGAGTAACTACCGAGTCTTCACACTTCACAGTCAAATAGAGGGCTCTATTATGTTCTGTACCCTCCACGGGCAACTTATCGTCTGAAAAAGTGACCCTGTTGACCTCGAAAATCTTGTTTGCTATTTTCTCCAGATGGTTCATAGAGATCTTATCCGGAACATGGGCTTCGTTCAGAATTTTCATCAATACTCGGCGGTGCTCATCTGAATGGATCAAAAAGGATAACAATGAGATCTGTGTCGGGGTCTTCCTCAACTGCTCCATAATGGAGTAATCTTGCGCCTTCATTTTCTTTAAAAATTCTTCCGCCTCTTCCTCGGTAACTGGATTCTTTGTCGCTACTGGATTGGCCCTTCTTAACTCTGCGGGAGCAAAACACCTTCCTGAACGAGTTAGACCTTGGGCTTCACACACTTCTCCTTTGACTTCTTTCCCTTTGTAAATCACTGTCACCCTTTCATAATTCCAAGGAACAACCTTGATGTTGATCACTGGAAGCTGAGTTACCGGTTTTATAATAACAGGCTCTGTGTGAGCACCCTTCACGACCACAACAGGTTTCACTGCAACAAGGCTCAATGACCCTCTCTCAGCTACCACAGCTGGCTTATCATCTACCCCTCTCAACTGGACCACTGATTTCCCACTGGTTACTTTTTCCTTTGAGCTGGTTTCGCTGGCACGGATCATCATTACCGTTTGTGAGGGCTTCCTGGACTCCCCCTCTTTGTATATCAACTCAATCATATGTGTCTCATGGTTAGCTGGCAGTGGATTCTGATTAATATTTGGTGCTTCTGGGGCTTGAACCTCGATCCGATGAGTATCGATAAGCTCTTGCACAACTGTTTTCAGCTTCCAACATTTCTCTGTATCATGCCCTAGGGCCCCTAAACAGTACTCATAACTCACCGAATGGTCAAGATTTCTAGGGGGAGGATTTGGCATTTTAGGCTCAATTGGATTAAACATGCCCAACTGCCTCAATCTGTGGAAAAGACTGGTATATGATTCCCCCAGTGGAGTGAAAGTCTTTTGCTTCTGTGACCTCTCATTCTTGAGGGCTGGGTTTGGTCGGAAACCTATCCCGGGGGGATTTCTGTAGGCCCTTGGGGGTGGATATGTGTTTTATGGAGCTGGGTATGGATTTTGTGGAGCCGGCGCGCGCCATTGTGCGTGTGCCGGGGTTTGGGTATAGGCTTGTGCATGATGGACGGAAAAATGGGGATCTGGCTGTGGGTAGTAGTGTTGTGGAGGGCTATATGAAGTGTGGGGGTAATTTTGGTAGTAGGGTCGTGATTGGCTATAGTAGGGTGACGGGCCTCTAGATCCGAACCAGGCTCCGGACTCAACAGTCGTGACATCTTCTTTCTTCTTTTTCCCGAGCACACCCCCAGTGCCGCTTTGAATGGCCTGGGTGGTTGCCTTGATCGCTGAATAACTCATGATATTGTTGGACTTAAGCCCTTCCTCGACCATGCCTCCCATTTTTACAACCTTATTAAAAGATTTGCCAATTGCGGACACCAGATGACCGAAGTAGGTCGGCTCCAAAGCCTGCAAAAAGTAATCAACCATCTCGCTCTCTTTCATTGGGGGATCCACTCTTTCTACTTGCTCCCTCCACCGGAAACCATATTCTCTAAAGCTTTCACTGTGCTTCTTCTCTAGTTTAGTCAAATATAGTCGGTCTGGAATGATATCAAGATTATACTGAAAGTGACAAGCGAATGCTTGTGCCAGATCGTTCCATGTGTACCATCTTCCGTGATCTTAGAGGGTGTACCACTCCAATGCTGCTCCACTCAAACTCTGACTGAAGTAAGCCATTAGCAATTCATCCTTTCCTCCGGCTCCCCTCATCTTACTGCAAAAACCTCTCAGATGAGCCACCGGATCACCGTGTCCGTTGTACAAGTCGAATTTTTGCATTTTGAACCCTGCCGGTAGTTGTACATTTGGGAATAAACACAGATCTTTGTAATCCACGCTTACCTGACCTCCTAGCCCTCTCATATCCCTGAAGGATTGTTTTATGCTTTTCATTTTTCTGAACATCTCTTCCTATTCAGGATTTCTGGCCGGTTTTTCTGCTTTCCCTGGTAGGTCAGAATGTGGATCATGTGGATAGGCTTCAGGTGCTTTGAAGGTAAGCTCCGGGGGATAATACTAGTTGTCCTGCGCTTGGAACACAGGTTCACTCGGGGATTTATGGAGTGTGGAGATGCCACAAAGACAGGGGTGGTTGGCGGAGGAGGGTATGGAATTGATTTTGGTGGTGGAGCTTATGGCGTATGAGAAGTAGTGCCATGGTAGTGCTGATAAATGGGAAAACCTGGATCGGTGGCGGGATGATCCTGAGACTGAGCTAATGGTGGGGAAAAAGCAGGGTTAGCAGGGTAAGGTGGTGGTGATTGCCCTTTGGACCATGCCTGGTACATTTCGGCCATCTGTTGCTTAAGCTTGAGCATCTCCTCTTTCATTTTATGGACGTCCGACTCCTCTACCTTAGCACTAGTGTCGACATCTGGGATAGACATGATTTCCGATATTAGTCCCTTCGATCTGGTTTGGTAATGATAATGTGTCAGTATCCTCTAAATAAACTAACTGCTTGAATTCTCTGAAATTCAACAAACTTGTTAGTGTTTAGAGTTTAACACATATGCAATTACACGTTGGGATGCAATGCACCTATGCAATTAACCATTTTCTATCATGCATTTGCTTCGGTTGCGTGCGTCATTCCGGCCTCTCATAATTGTGCCCCTTCTTTTAAGCTTCCTTTATCCTGTCCTTCTTTATTTATCTTTCATTTTCCCCTTTTCTTTTTAGTGGTGGTCGAATCCTATAGAGATTGCCTACGTATCATGTCCCCGCATGAATCAGACCATGCATAGTTCTGTTCGAGTGCGAAAATAAAGACACCATTTTTGGATTTTTCAATCTTTATTAGCAAAACGTTTTATTACAAGGCAAAATATTTTTGAAAGGAAACTGACAGGCTTGATACAGACTACAGACTTTATGCAAAAAGGTAAATACAAACTCCAACGGACAATAGACTCTGAAGACAAGGAAAATACAGACTCAAATCTTTGCAGATCTTTCAAATCTTCCATGATCTGGTGGACATAAATAATTATTGAAGCAAAGAAGGTGGTACGGGACATATCCTCACAAGATAGGCACATTATGGTGATGTAGTACCCGATATCGTCGATTCTTCCCTTGATTTTGTCCCTTTCCATAAGCAATCGCTCTATTTGTTGATTCCGCGTCCCCACCACTTGAGCGTTGTAAAAGAGTTGATCCTGAAACTCATTTATCTATTTCTTCATTCGGGCCATCAGATCATAGTAGCGCTTCCTATCTGTTCTTGCATCTCGGGCTTGCCTGAAGATCCGCTCTTCGTAGTCCCTCTTCATTTGTTGCATGAACCGTACTTGCTCTTTTGTCTTCTTTATCCATTTCACATGGATTCTCGCTAGACCAGCTTTAGATTTTTCAAGGTCTTCTTGATACTCGAGGACTTTCTTCTTTAGACCGTTTATGAGCCTTTTCTCAGCCCGGCTTCTCTCCTGGCTTCTGGCAGCTATTTTCATTTCCTGGATTTGAGTTTTGAGGACCTCGTTTTCCTGAGCTAGTTTTCTCCTTTCTCCCTCATCTGCAGCGCTATGCAAATCTTTATCAAATTTCAAATCCATAACTTGCTTCTCCAACTTGCCTATTGTCACCTTGTACTCGTGTTCTTTAGCCAACCAATCCCACTGTTCTTGCGACGCCTTGACGAACTCCTGGAGATAGGGTCTTTTAGCCGGCCTTTCGTGCTCAAGTTCTCTCTTGTACCAAGCAAGGTATCCTGGCGCCACTTCGCCTTTGGCCCGATCCTGTACGCAGGTATCTGCTTTTAAATATTGGCATTCACTCCAGATCTGACGGACTATTGCTTCAGGAAACTGTCCGTCAGGGCTAATCTCAATTACTTGAGCACTAAGATTTTCCTCCTGTGGCACTGTTTAGTATCTCCCGAGTTGTCTCAAAACCCGATATGGCGCGTAGGGATGAATGATCTTGAGCCCCATCAATAGAAAGTGGGTCCTAGCTGCAGGCATATATATGACCTCATCAACGGGCAACCATCCTAGCGTCCACTGTATTTGGCTGGCGGTGAGGGTCCGAAAGAATGATGTCCACGCCGTAACTCCCTCAGGTAGACTGACCCTCTTGATTCTTGTGTGGAATTCTTCTGTGCAAGTTTTCTTCGAGGCACCATAACTCAAGAGCTGGGAACGGTGGCAGAGATGCTCAGTCATCCATATTTGTAGCAACAAGTTACACCCCTCGAAAAAGTTCCCTCTGGCTTTGCAGGCTGTAAGAGCTCGGAAAATATCAGATACTATCATAGGTGCAAGAGTGCTTTAATCTTGAGTGAGCAAGGTACTGACGACCCCGGCTATTTTCAAATCAATATTTTCGTCTTTCCTTGGAAACACCAAAAGGCCCAAAAAGGTTATCATAAAAGCCACTCATCTATGCTCATCCCATTTCTGACGGTTACTTTTGCTGCATAACTTGTTACCCGGATTGTTGAATCCTCCGACATGACCGTATCTTTCGTATATGAAGCGCGGATTACAAAAACCCGCGGCCAAATCTGGGTTATGGACCGTCCTGGGTATCTTTAATGAATCTAAAAACCGATGCGCGGTGATAGCTCTTGGAGCAACCAGGCATTTTTGCCTTATCGGAACTTCAGCATTTCCGATGTACCCGGCTATTTCCTCCAAAGTCGGGGTGAGTTCAAAATCGGGGAAGTGGAAGACATTGTGTGCCGGGTCCCAGCAGGTGACCAAAGCTCTTATGATATCCCCCCGAGGCTGGATTTCCAATAAACCCGTAAGACCTTTTAGATATTTCTTGACCTCATCTCGCCCCTTACCACCTAAATCATCCCACCATAGCCGCAACTCGAAAGGGATTTTAGTCATTATTGAAAAAGGTTCATTTTGCATCGTGCTCATCCTGCACATTTATTAAGGTGATTAAGAAATAAAATTCATTTGACTCAACAAATTGACTATTTTTAATTTTTCACAGATTAAAAGGAAGATCTGGTTCCGAACATGGCCTTTCAGCACTTCGGGAACGAAGATTTTAAGGCTGGGTAAGTTAACCGATCAAAAATCCAAACATGACTAAAAGTGGTCGTTTATGCAAAGTCAGTCTTCCGGTGTCCCTTTCGGGAACATTCGGCTATTTTTGCCAAAAACGGGATTACACGATTGACTCTTTTCTTTTTCTTTCAAATTGAAATAAAAGACCCGGTTGAAAACACGGCCTTTCAGTGCTTCCGGGAGGAAGATTTAAGGTTGTGCCCGCAAACCATTTAAAATGACTTAGGGTGGCTCTTCTTGTGAAAATAGCCTTCCGGTGACCTTTTGGGGACATTCGGCTTTTTTAAGCAAGAATGGCGTCACCCGACTTATTTATGACAAAAATTTGACATTTTTGTAAAAGGGAGGCTGGACCCGATGAGGGTTGCCAACGTATCCCGCACCCTGTGAGAATCAAACCGGCGTAGTTCGGGATGATAAAACAAACTTCTTTTGAAAACAAGACTCTTTTCATTGGCAAATAAAACTATTTTTCATAAACAAAACCCCTTTTTCTTTTTTTCTCTTTTTTTTTCATTTTCTCAAAAATTCGGCAGTGTTTCGACACTATTTGGACATTGATTTTTTTCAAAATAGGCGATTAACTCTCTTTAACCCTCATCCTGCTATTTCTCTTTCCTCAAAACATTCAAAAGTCGGTCAACATGCAAGTCCAAAGCAAATAAATGCGCGGAAAGCAAGTAAGATGCATCAGGATGGTCATTTCCGTTTCAGGTTGCTAGTCCTAGATAGACTCAACCCCTGTGTTGAGTCCCCTAAGTCAAATGCAACATGATGCAAATAATCGTTCCTACTAGGGATCCGGCATGAAGTCACGTTATTCTAGGTTCAAAGCCTAGGTATTTGTTATAGACTGTGTACCCGAGCGGACAACTCAAGTCGAGGAAGGGGCAACGTACCGGGGACCCGCGAGATCGTCCGGCTTTATAACTTGTCCGGCCTCTTTCTTATTCTAGGATATGACACTAACAGAATAGGGGGACTCAACCATTAAGCACATCCCCGGAGGTAAGAAGAGAAGGGTTTCGGCACAGTTTATATACAGTTCAGATAATATCAAAGCGGTAAAAGCATCATTTAGCACATTAGGCCCAAACATGTAAAAAAAATCACATAAAACCAAATATAACAATTTATCTAAGCTCGAATTCTTGAACCTTGAACCAGAGATTCTGGAGTTGTCCCCAGTAGAGTCGCCAGAGCTGTCACACCTCCTTTTTACCCGCGCCCGCAGGGGCGCAGAGGGAGTTTTTCCAATTAAAGGACAATCGAAACGGGATTTGTTTATTTATTTCAGAGTCGCCACTTGGGAGATTTAGGGTGTCCCAAGTCACCAGTTTAATCCCGAATCGAGGAAAAGAATGACTCTGTATTACAGTCCGTGAACCAGAAATCCGGATAAGGAATTCTGTTAACCCGGGAGAAGGTGTTAGGCATTCCCGAGTTCCGTGGTTCTAGCACGGTAGCTCAATTGTCATATTCGGCTTATTTATCTGATTTTAACAATTATGAGCTTATATGCAAGTTTTAACTCTTTACCGATTTTTATTATTATTATTATTATTTTAACAGAGAATTGCAACATTGTGAGAACGTATCTCGAACCACGTCACATCAATGTACCCGTGGTTATCGACACATTTCGACTCCGTTGAGATTTGGATTTGGGTCACATAAATGTGCACCCGAGTTTAAGAAGGTAATGTTATTTAAAGTACGCGCCTAAAGAGACTAACGCGTGGTTATTTTGGGAAATGGCCGTGAAGTTCGCTAAGGGGCCGATCCCGAGTTCTAAGTAATTAATACATACATTTGTGAGGGCCCCGCAATCTGTGCGTTTTATTTGGCGAGGCTTATCTCGTTTATTTTAAAAGGACGATCCTAAAGTGACTACATTTTTTCTATTAAGTTTGTCTCTAAACACAAAATGAAGGTCCCAACCAATTGTTACTTAACTCTATTGTATGATTTTTAAGGATGGTCTTGTGATCGAGCCCGTTTCCTACGACCAGATTTCATGCGTTATTCGGGCCAAGTTCAGCGTTCGACTCACAGAAGCGGATTCGAGTCTGATTTAACATACACAGGCTATTGCCAATTACTTTACATGATGAAGCCAAACCTAATATTTCAACTTTTTGAGCAAATGGGCTGCCAACAATCATTATCTACCTACTGTTGACAATATTAAAACCTTCATAGCTAGTGAAACTAACAAGTTTAAACAGGCAGGTTCAATAGAACAAACTCATGTTATCTTCATCTTATCCCACTTATTTAACTAAACAGTTTGACAATAATGGGCATGCTTAACTATTCGGGAAAAGCACAGTTAACTTGGAAGTTTGATTTTTAATTCTATGCTACTAAAGTTGGTATTAAACTACTAAATTTACAACTAAGAAAGGCAAATTAATGGTCCAATATAGTCCTTATCAGATACAAACTCCACAGTCCACATTCTTCATTGAGTTATAAAGATAGACTATACAACTTATCATTTATCTACTAAATTACAGATGCACTAAGTACTCCACTACTCGAGCATTTTCTTTTCACTTTTACATCTCACAGCTACATCACAGTGTGATTCGAAAGTGTACCTGGTAATAGACAATAGAAGAAGAAGAGGAGGATCAGCAGAGCAGTAGCAAACAGCAACAGCAATAACCAGCAACACAATAACAGAACAACCCAGTAACAGATTTAAAAAAAACAGCAGAATTCCAGCAACACCCAATAAAACAGTAGCAAATAACCAATAGCAAACTCAGGAAAAACCAATTGAAACCCCAGAAATACCAACCAGCAACACCAATGAAACAGTAACAGTACTAGTTCTGATATTCAGCAGTAAAAGAAAAGACCTCACTTTTCAGTTTCTTAGCTCTCAAACACTGAACTCTTAAATGTTAAAAATCCAGCCTAGACTCTCTGGAAAAAAACTGAAAGAAAACTGATTTCTCTTCTCCAAAAAAAACCCCAGCCCTTAACTCAGTCCAGACCCCTATTTTATACCAAACACTGACCTTGCCCCCCTCTCAAAAGCACTCAGGCAGAATCCTCCCACTAGTTCTGCCCATGATCTTTTTTTAATTCCACTAGAGTATGTCTTTTCCTTATTTAATGTTCAAACAGGCATGGGCCACATATTTTAATCAATACCTTTTAAGCCTTCCCCTACCATTATGTTTTGTTCCCCATTAGCACTAAACAAATGCATTAGTTTAATGTTAATTAAGTGCTTTACTGACAGCCCACTTAGCAAGACCATTTTGCCAAACTTTTAAATCCCAAAACTACCCCTGAAATTACTGTGATTTACTGTCCTAGTCCAATCCCTTGTACCTCATCTATAACTAATCTCCTTAATCAAATAACTAAGTTGATTCCTAATTGATCACCAAACTACAGCAGCTATAACCAATTTAATTCAAATTCACCTAGCAGTTCGAACTTAGAACTCAGATTAGATCAACTAGCAGACTGATGTAAAACTGCTAAGATGCACATGTATATGGGAACAACTGACTGCATTCACAATTCCAAACTAAACCTAGACAAAAATAAATGAAATATTGTAATATCACAAATTCATATGTAACAAATTGATTGGCAACGGAGAGGAAAGAATCAAACATAACATAATAAGACAATTTGAACCAACGGTAATATCAAACATTCGTACAATCACTCACTGAACTTGCCTAAACCGAGATACTCAACAATGTAAAGAAGAAAACTAATCCAGAAGGAAAACAAACAGACAGGGGTTCGAACGGTTCCAACCAAATCCAATTAACTATAAAATCCAATTAATACAGTGATGAAATTTGGACTGGAAAAAGGTCCGAAAGAGGGGGGAAGAAGTAATTGACAATCACAGCAATGAAATTAGGCAAACACAAACAGCAATCAAAAAGGAAAAAGGAAAAAGGGGAAATACCTCAGAAACTACAGGCTAAAATCCAATCTGTTCCAATCGAAACTTCGACTTGAGGTTTGAAGCCGAAACAGACCTTAATCGAGTGTTCTCGACTGAGAACACACGACTAAGATCGGCTACGACCTCAATTTTCTTTTGGATCGATTCCTAGGTTTTGTTCTTCTAGGGCTCGTTCAGTCGAATTTAGGATTCGTCCAGTTCCGGCTTGATTTGAGCAAGACTAACATAGGATTTGGGATGAGGGGGTCTAGTGGCCAATGGGTGTAGGTTTGGGACGGCTTAGGTTTGGCGCCGCCACCAGGGGATCTTGTGGAGGCGCTAGGGTTCTTGGCTCAAAATCGATATTCGAGTGGTTGGGACTAGATTCGAAGGAAGGGGAGGGTGGATTTGGAGAGAAGAGGTCAGGGCGGAGTTGTGGTATGAAGCTGGAGGCGTTTGGGTGAACTAGGGTTAGGAGTCAGTTCTTCGATCTAAGATTCGAAGAACTCGGGGATGATTCGAAGGCGATGGAGTGGGGATTTGGAAAGAGGATGGTGAGGAGGTTCTATGGTGTAATTTTGGGGCTGTTTGGACCACCGGAACCGCCGTGAGGCGATTTTCGGTGGGCGGAGGGCGGTGGTTGAAGGCGGCGGGTGTTGGGGCCTGTCTCTAGGTTAGAGACGAAGGCGAAGGGAGGGGGTATGGCTTGGGGGGCGGGGTATGGTTTAGGAATATATAGTGGGGTGGGGATTTGATCTTGGCCATTAGATCATTCACGATCAACAGCCTTGATCACTTCACTAAGGAGGAACGATGTCGTTTGGAGTAGTACTGGGGCGGTCCAGGTATTGGAGTGAGCGGGTCGGGCTGGAGACAGGTTATGGGAGGGGAATCTTGGACCGTTGGATTGGATGATTGAACGGTCGAGATTGATTTGGCGATGAAACGGCATCGTTTGGTATGGTCTCTTGGACCGGCCGGTTGGGCTTGGACATGGGGTGTGACATTGGGCCTGAACTTTTCCTTTTTAAAACTGGCCCAGTCCGATTTTTACCCTTCTTCTCTTGTTTATTTTTTTCTTTTTATTTTCTTTTTAATTCCTAATTACCAAAAATTCCAAAATAAATTGTAAAGCCAAAATTAACTTAGAAAGATACTAATTAACCCTCAATGATAATTATCACACAAAATTAAATACAAAGATAATCACATAATTTTGATATTAAACGCCAAAAAATGCAGAGTACATATTTTTATGATTTTCATTCTCGCAAATCCAAATTTAATTAATTCCTAATTGTAAAATAAAATCCTAAATGCACATTCAACACATATTTTTGTATTTTTCTTAATTAAAGTAGAAATAAACATGCACAGACAAAATACAAATAAATCACAAACAACACAAAACCATTTTATTTTGAATTTTTGGGAGTAGTTCTCGTAGGGCAAAAATCACGTGCTCACAGTACCGAGTGCAGAAAGCTGTTTTAGGGACATCGGATGCCTAATCCTCAACTGATGGTATCCATATCTCAAGTCAATCTTCGAAAATATATTGGCACCCTGAAGCTGATCAAACAAATTATCAATCCTCGGCAATGGATACTTATTCTTAATTGTAACCTTGTTCAACTGCCGGTAATCTATACACATTCGCATCGATCCATCCTTCTTCTTAACAAACAACACCGGTACACCCCAAGGCGAAACACTAGGTCTAATGAAACCTTTTTCAAGCAAGTCTTGCAACTGCTCCTTCAACTCTTTCAACTCAGGCAGGGCCATACGATACGGCGGAATAGAAATAGGCTGAGTGCCTGGAGCCAAATCAATGCAGAAGTCAACATCCCTGTCAGGTGTTATACCCGGCAGGTCTGAAGGAAATACCTCAGGAAACTCATGAACAACAGGCACAGAATCAATAGAAGGAACCTCGGCACTAGAATCACGAACATATGCCAAATAGGCCAAACACCCCTTCCCGACCATATAATGAGCCTTCATATATGAGATAACACTACGGGTAGAATGATCAGGAGTCCCTCTCCACCCTAAACGAGGTAAACCCGGTAAAGCTAAGGTTACAGTCTTTGCATGACAGTCCAAGATAGCATGGTAAGGTGATAACCAGTCCATCCCCAATATGACATCAAAATCAACCATGTCCAGAAGTAACAAATCTACACGAGTCTTAAGACCCCCAATCATAACTATACAAGAATAATGGACTCGATCTACCACAATAGAATCACCCACCGGTGTAGACACATATATAGGGGCACTCAAGGAATCACTAGGCATGACCAGATACAGTGCAAAATAAGAGGACACATAGGAGTATGTAGACCCTGGATCAAATAGAACTGAAGCATCTCTACTACAAACCAGAACGGTACCTGTGATAACTGCATCGGAAGTCTCAGCCTCAGGCCTGGCTGGAAGAGCATAACATCGGGGCTGGGGCCCACCACCCTAAACTACATCTCTAGGACGGTCTGCTGCTGGCTGGCCTCCACCTCTAGCGGCCTAACCTCCACCTCTAATACCTCTACCTCCACCTCTAGCACCTCTACCTCTACCTCTAGCTGGCTGAGCGGGCGGTGGAACATTCGGTGCCTGAACCATGGCAGGGGAACCCTGATGCTGAGAGATACTCAGTGCTCAAGGGCAAAATCTAGCAATATGCTTCGTGTCGCCACAAGTATAACACTTGAGTGTTGCGGCTGAGGAAACTAAGACTGACCCTGGCGACCTGAATGACCACCCCGAAAACTCTAGAGCGGCGGTGCACTGATAAGAGCTGGTGGTGCAATGTAGGGTTGCTGATCAGAATACTGAATATGAGAACCACGGCCACCTGAAGTGCCGTGAGAAACCTGAAGTGCTGACTGGAAAGGCCTATGAGGATGGCCTCTACCATACGAATCTCTGCCTCCAGACGAGGTGCCACTAAATCTACCTAAATGGCGAGGTCTCTTGTCAAACCCCTGACCATCCCCCTATGATAGAACCATCTCAACTCTCCTGGCCACATTGGCCGCCTCCTGAAAAGAAATCTCACTCCCTGTATCTTTAGCCATCTGCAGTCGAATAGGTTGAATGAGTCCCTCAATGAACCTCCTCACCCTTTCTCTCTCTCTCTCTCTCTCTCTCTCTCTCTCTCTCTCTCTCTCTCTCTCTCTCAGTGGGGAGTATGATAAAAGCATGACAGGCCAAGTCGATGAACCTGATCTCGTACTGAGTGACAGTCATAGAACCCTGTTGGAGACGCTCAAACTGCCTCCGATAGATCTCTCTCTGAGTGATAGGGAGAAATTTCTCTAGAAATAGCTGAGTAAACTGCTCCCAAGTCAAAGCTGGTGATACGGCTGGTCTAGACAAACAATAATATCTCTACCAAGTCTTGGTGGATCCAGATAGGCGAAAAGTAGTAAAGTCGACCCCATTGGTCTCCCCTATCCCCATATTCCTGAGAACCTCATGACAGCTGTCTAGATAATCCTGAGGATCCTCAGAAGATGCACCGCTGAAAGTAATAGTGAAGAGCTTGGTAAACCTGTCCAATCTCCACAAAACATCGGCAGACATAGCTGCTCCATCACCGATCTGAGCTACCATACCCGGCTGAACTGATCCAACTGGCTGAGCTGCTAGAGTCTGAAACTGGGGAGCCAACTGCTCCGGAGTGCGAGTTGCAGGAGTCTGGACTCTTCATCCAGCATGAGAGACGGCTGGTGCTACGGGAAGCAAGTTTGCGCGGGTTACACTCTCCATAAGGTCCACTAGACGGACCAGAGCATCCTGGAGTACCGGGGTAGCAATAAATCCCTCTGGGACCTGAGCTGGGCCCACCGGGACAGTCTGAGCCGGAACCTCATTATCAAACTCAACCTGAGACTCTGTCGCTGGTGCTGCTGCTCTGGGCTGAGCTCTGCACCTACCTCGACCTCTAGCACGACCTCGGCCTCGCCCTCTACCCCTCGTGGGAGCTGCTGTTGGGGGCTCGAGCTGCTGATCGGTGGATGAGGAATCGCGTGTTCTCGCCATCTGCGAAAGAACAGAGTAGAAATTCAATTAGCATTGAGAAACCAAACCGCACGACAGGAAAGAATATATGTGAAGTTTTTCCTAACTCCGTAGCCTCTGGGGATAAATACAGACGTCTCCGTACCGATCCATCAGACTCTACTAAGCTTGTCTGTGAATTGTGAGACCCATGTAACCTAAAGCTCTGATACCAACTTGTCACGACCCGGATTTTCCACCCTCGGGAGTCGTGATGGCGCCTACTAGTGAAAGCTAGACAAGCTGACCATTTGAACAAATTATCTTTTTCCCATTTTAATTCTTTAACAAATGTGAATCAACAGTTTATAAACAGCGGAAATTTAAAACAAGCGGAAGAAACAATTAAACCATTTAAATAATTCCAACATGATTTCTTAATCAAAAACTATCCAAGACTGGTGTCACAACTCCACAGACAGTCTAAGAATTCTACAAACAAGGTCCGAAAAATAAATGCAACACTGTTTCTGAATTACATAAGTGAAACAAGAAGAAAAGATAGAGGGAGACGTCAGGGCCTGCGGACGCCTACAGGACTACCTTGGATCTCCGTATGGACTGAAGGCAGCCACCCAAGCTAAGGTCCAAAAGCTGTTGCTCCGGGATCTACACACAGTGTAGAGTATAATATCAGCACAACCGACCCCATGTGTTGGTAAGTGCCTAGCCTAACCCCGGCGAAGTAGTGACGAGGCTAGGACCATACTACCAAATAAACTTGTGCAATTATATCATATATAGCGAAAAATAAAGCAGAAATGTACAGTTAAGAATAGGAGGAGGGAACATGTTGCGGGGGAATATCATTTACCAACAGTAACTCAGGAGAATAGCATAAAGAACAATTTAAAATTCGCAGCAGAAAGAATAAGGAAACCGTGCCAAATCACTAACCACTTTTATCTCTTATTGTTGCGGCGCGCAACCCGATCCAAATCATAAATAAACATTATTACAGCGTGCAACCCGATCCAAATATAATATTGTTGCGGCGTGCAACTCGATCCAAATATAGTATTGTTGCGGCGTGCAACCCGATCCGAATATAATATTGTTGCAGTGTGCAACCCGATCCAAATATAATATTGTTGCGGCGTGCAACCCGGTCCTAATATACAATTCAAAACCAATCACAAAAGAATCCCAACAAGGGAACAATAATGGAACAACAACATCCCGGCAAGAGAATCGACAATATAAGTAAATACGTCCCGGCAAGGGAATCAGCTATAACCAAACTTGTTCCAACATTTATCTTCACAAAGAAACCTCAACTAGTACGAATACTCCACCATAGGCAATTTCCACGAGAATAATCAAAATTCTTTCCCAACACAGAGAATCAACAACTTAGGCATTTATAGTACTTATTAAGAACACAACGATTTCAATTTAAGACTCACGGGCATGTTTGACACCAACGTATAGATACTCGTCACCATGCCTATACGTCGTACTCAACAAATAACACATAGCAAATAGGACACAACTCCTAATCCCTCAAGTTAAGGTTTGACCAAACACTTATCTCGATGCCACGAACACAATTCAAGCCTCAACTATCGTTTTACCTTTTGATTCCACCACCAATCTGCTCATATCTAGCCACAAGTTACTTAACTATATCAATAAATGCTAAATGAATCAATTCTAATGCATGAAAATAGGTTTCTAAAGTTTTTTTCACAAAAAGTCAAAAATCGCCCCTAGGCCCACATGGTCAAAACTCGAGGTTCGAACCAAAACCCGATTACCCATTCTCCCACGAACTCAAATATATAATTTGTTTTGAAATCGGACCTCAAATCGAGGTCCAAAACCCCAAAATTTGAAAAACCTAGGTTCTACCCAAAATACCCAATTTTCCCCATGGAAATCATTTTTTGAGTTGAAATCATGTGAAAAGATGTTAAAGATTAAAGAAAACGAGTTAGAAATGACTTACAATCGATTTGGAAGAGAAGTAGTCTTTGAAAAATCGCCTAAGAGTGTTTTGGTTTTGAAAGGGTTTGAAAAATGGGAGATTTCCGGCTAAGTTATAAATTTGCAGGTCGCAGATATCGCAATTGCGAACCCTTAAGAACCTGCTATCTTCGCATTTGCGATCATATGTTCGCAATTGCGAACTCGCATTTGTGAAGGTGGTGTCGTATTTGCGACTACTGGCTACTACTGAAGGCATCGCATTTGCGATGTGTACCTCGCATTTGCGAGGTAATGCTGGCCTTGGGCTTTTCGCATTTGCGACATAACTCTCGCATTTGCGAGCTAGGCTTCGCACCTGCAATATACCAGTTAAAAACTTGCAATTTTCTAAGTCCAAATTTCACTCCGTGACCTATCTAAAACTCACCCGAGCCCTCGGGGCTCTAAAACAAACATGCACACCAACCTAAAAACATCATACGGACTTGCTCGTGCATTCAAATCACCAAAATAACATCAACAACTATGAATTTAGCATCAAAATCATGAAATCACTTAAGAACATTCAATTTTCCAATTTTCTCAAATAAGGTCTGATTCACGTCATTTCAAGTCTGTTTCTAACCAAATTTCACAGACTCAACTTAAATCACATATAAGACCTATACCGGGCTCCGGAACCAGGATACGGGCCCGATACCATCAGATTTCAAACACAGTTCATTTCCAAAAACTCATAAATATTCCAGAAATTAATTTTCTTTAAAAATTCATTTCTCGGGTTTGGGACCTCAGAATTCGATTCCAGGCATACGCCCAAGTCCCATATTTTCCTACGGACCCTCCGGGATCGTCAAATCACGAGTCCGGGCTCGTTTACCCAAAAATGTTGACCAAAGTCAACCTAAATTTATTTTAAAGGCAAAATTTATTATTTTTCACAAAATTTTACATAATGGCTTTCCGGATACGTGCCCGAACTACGCACGCAAATCAAGGTAAGGTAAAAAGGAAATTTTAAAGCCTCGGAACAGAGGATTTGTTTCTAAAACAAGTGATGACCTTTTGAATCATCACAGAAATTCTATCCGACTATTCCTTTATATATACACATAGATTAGTAATTTTGTGGTTCAAGTAAGGAATAATTTATATAAGGTAAATCCTAATTGATTTTAAACTCCCAATTATTAGAAATAGTTCAAATAAGGAAAAATTTAATACATAATATTGTAGTTGATTTAAAACTTCTAAATATTCAGAATAAAACTAAAATTCCAATTTTGTCCAATGTGAAATGTGAAATGTAAATGTAAATGTTTAAAAAGGCGAATGACATTTTGCTAAAAGTCTCCGTGCTTTTAATATAGTATATAGAATAGATATAATAACATAAAATTCCACATCCAAAGGGACCTTAAAGGAATTCGTAGATATCTCCCAAGTATTTATTTTCCATTTTTTCTGTCCAAATTACAATCCAAGAAATAGGAAATGATTTTTTACCAGAATACACTATCCAAACATAATAAAGAATCCAACTTCCTTTGAACTATTTCTTTTCTACTATAATCTTCAAGTTGCAAACAGAGCGCTTAAGAGTCAACTACTAGATAAGAATATAATTTTGGAAAATACTTGCCATTTACTGAGACCCCCCCCCCCCACAACCCACCCCTACCCCAAAAAGCATTCTTAAAGGAATACTCGATTGTCAACACTCAACTATCAATACATGGAGTTGCAAATCAGCAAAAAACTAAACATTGCCTAGCAACAGCCAAAATGTAGTGCAAGTAAAAGAAGTTGTGGATTTCAGCAAGTTCACTCGGAGAAACATAAACCAGAACATAGCGAAGCATCCCAAACTAAACAACATACTTCCAAACAAGTATTCACAGACATCATGTATAAGAGTAGAGTTGGATCACTTATTAGGATCCACTATATCATGTCGATTTCGATTCCTCATATGAACAAGTGTTTATAATCACCATTTGCCAGCAAGCAAACACGGTTATAGCTATATGTATCTGCAAATACGGAAAAGAGGCATGTCAGAATTTATTCCTTTGAAATTTCCGAGTTATAGCAAGCAAACATGATTTAGCAATATGAATTCCATGAAGAGGTAAGACTTGTATCAAATTTACTCATTTGCACTTCCAATTTAATCAAATTAAACCATCAGTGACTTGATTTCCATTTTTGACAAAAAGGAAAAGGACAAAGTTATTCCTAAAAGCGTTGTCTAATAGTTCTTCAAGGAGGAGATGAAGAGCTTAGGTACCCAAGCAAAGATCCCTTCGCACACTCGTAAGGATTTAAAGATGACCAAGCTCACGGACAAGTGTATACTCAACAACCAGATATATTAGTAATTTGTTTATAGATCCCTGTGATAGAATTTGGAAGGTACGAGAAGAGGCAGAGGGCGGCCTAAGAAGTATTGGGGCGAAGTGATCAGGCAGAACATGGTGCGGCTTCAGATTTCCGAGGACATGACTCTTGATAGGAACATGTGGAGGTCGAGCATTAGGGTGATAGGCTAGGGGGTAGTCGAGAGTTCTTCCCTCTTGTACCGGGTAGTCTGATAGAGTTTCGTTTAGGTTTGTTAGCGGTCTTTGTTGTATTCACATTGTTGTTTTGCATAGTTTTGTGTTATTGTCCTTTCACTTATTTTTGTAGTTATTTTCTTTGTGGTATCTTTTGTTGTTACATGTCTTTTCTCTTGTTTCTTTTCTGATATTATTGCCTCTCCTGTCGAGCCGAGAGTCTCCTGAAAACAGCCTCTCTGCCCTTTTTGGGGTAGGAGTAAGGTCTGCGTACACTCTACTCTCCCCAGACCCCACTAGTGGGATTTTACTGGGTATATTGTTGTTATGTTTATAGATCCCTGTGGCACAATCCAATAGCGCTTAAATATACAAGGAGAGCTGACAATAATTCCAACCAAGATATGATTTAAAATACTCCTAATAATTCACAGGAACATTTTGGATGTAATCTTAGCTAGGAAAGAAAATCTAGAAGAAAGTAACTTTAAGTGGCATTTCTTTCAGCATATTTTTGCAGGTAAAAAGCTAGAGAACATTTGTAGTTAATGACTTTAAAGCAAGTGCAGAACCAACACAAAGCAAACAAAGAAAGCAATCATAAAGATTCCACCACCTAAAGACATTGTGAGATAAAACAATTATCAAAATTATTAATGGAATGATTTGAAGTGATACCTAGAGTGTCCCCAAAGTTGGACCATATTTCAGCACGGATAGATTGGTTACTGTCAGCGATACCTATGACCTCAACAAATGTCGTAAGAGGACCAGGGGGATTGCCTTTCACAACTATCTGCTGCTCATCTGTAGATCTCCCAATCACTGTACCACCATCAGAGCGCATAACCTGAATCACAGCTCGAACCTTCCTTCCCACATACGAGCGGAGGAGCTCAGCATTGACAAAGACAGCAGGATTTGATGTATCCATACCTCTAAAAGGCACAAGGAAAATTGGAAACGAGTTGAAAGAATAAGGTTAAGTTTTGGCAGATTAAAACTATGTTTTCAACCATTTCTATTCATAATTACACACAGTAGCATGTTCATTCATTCATTCAGCTTAGAAACAACAATTGCATTTGACTGTACTATTCAGTCTAAGCTATCAATACTTCAATTAGTAGAACTATTGCTACGCAACAATGCAAATACCCAAGTTCTTTTTTTGTTGGAGTGGGGCGGGGGTCGTGAAAGCATAGCAAATATAAAAGCACCAGTTCAGATAAGAGAAAAATAGTTGAAGTTTTGCAAACCCAAAGTGTCCTACAAGAAGATTCAACCCAAAAAGTAATACAAAATTCAATAAAGAAAGAACAGTTAAGGAAAGATGAATCAAGATAAAGATAAGTGAAAAAAGCCCAGAATTAAGAGGGAAGATGGGTATATAAGATGAAGAGACAAAAGAAAAGGAAAGCCATATTCAAGATGGATAAAACATGAAGGAGATCAAAACAAAAAGAAGGGCAAATAAAATAAACTAACTAAAACAATAGGAAGGCGGAGGAGAACCAGAACCTTTAACCTTATTTACCTTCTCCCTTTCTGAAGATCTCTTTTCAAGACAGTTTTAGGTCATGAACTTCATGTATTCATTTTGCTTATAAAAAGACAAAAACACAGAAATGTTTTTGAAAATCATTTAAAAAAACAAACCTAATGTTGACAAAAATTATCAACACATCTGATCTTGATTCTCATGCTTCAATATTACTCCGATTCAAGTACTTAGGCTATTAATTATGCAAACAACATAAGTTTTGTCTTATTTTACTGTGCAACTTGTTTTTTTCTTTCATGCTCAGGTAAGCACTTTAACAATACATAGCACATGAGCTGTCCTTTCAGCACTTTGTCCCGTGTTTACTACTGCACTCAAAGCCAAGAAAAATTAAAATTATCTACTTAATTTCCATGATGCTAATGTGAAAGGAAATTATACAAAATTTAAATTTCTAATTTAGTTCTTTCCTAAGACGAGTTCGTGACCTTTATATTTCCTTCATTGTCCATGTTAATCACTTTTTTTCTCCAGGGGCTAGCCTCTGTACTATCACTACCATCTTCTAGAGCACCAGCCAGAAGTTCCCAACTCCATAAGATAACTCATAGACGGTGATAGACCTGACCACCCAACTACCAGGCAAGCAACACCCAAGAGCCCACTCCCCCGCCCCCCTCACGACGAGTCCTTCTTCGGCTTTATGGTAAATATTATTTTAACAAATAAGACAAGATGTCCCTGTCAGATTACAAATTATAACAACCTTTAACCAAGGGCAGATTTAGGGGGGCGGAAGGGGTTCACCCGAACCTCCTTCGCCGAAAAATTACACTGTATATATAAAGCAAAATCTGTTTTTTATCCCTATATACTAAGTTTTGAACCCCCTTAACACAACCCAAAAATATAGTTTAGTAGTCAAGGGGACTCAAAATCTTCATAAGGTCATAGGTTCAATTCCCACTAGCTACAAAAAAAAAAAAATTAACCCCCTTCGTGGAGATCCTGACTCCGCCACTGCCTTTAACAGAACTTGCTCAATTCTTCTTATCTTTCGGTGAGCAATAAAGAGCTAAAGTAAATAAATTTTTCTTTGCTTCTTTTAACAATTTTCAACAGTTTTCCCACTAACTAAAAAGCCAATCGAGCTATAAAACACATTTCATAGTTAATCATCCCAAATCCTAATTTCCTCAAAAGCAGCAAAATAGAAAGGAAAAAACAGATCGAAACTACATTCACTGAACAACACTACTCCGAAATTCAACTCACAGATAGAGGTATATTCAATCGCAGAACTGAAAACTGAAGATTAGTCGACGATATTAGCAACTTAAGATAGTTCGTAGAGGAAAACTCGTATGATGCAAGAAGAAAAAAAGTCGTATGCCGAAATCACAAAAGGAATAGATATAAAGTAGAAACAAGAGCCACTTACCGGTTAGGTTTCGAAGCTGATGAGTTTCCGCCTTGTGAATTGTGATATGAAGAGTCTAGAAGTGTTAAAGTCAGGGGAAAATGAAAATTCTTTGCCTTGAAACCCTAGTAGTTGAAATAATATGCGAGATTTTTCTCGCGGGAAATAGCGCGGCCTTAAATTTTGGTGTTTTTAGTACTCCTGTATCCCTATATATAGGATACTTTTTCTTTTCAAGATTCAAATTTTGGTGTCTTTACCGTAAAGTAAAGACAAGTATATAGAGAAATTGATATATTATTCGAATTCAAACTGATGTACATAATAAACTGAAATCTCTTCTATTTATAGAAGAAAGGAAGCTGCTCTGTAAGCTGCTATTACAAGATGTTGTGTAAGCTGCTACTACAAGCTGCAGTGTAAGCTGCTACAAGCTGTTGTGTAAGCTGCTACTACAAGCTGCTGTGTAAGCTGCTACAAGCTGTTGTGTAAGCTGCTACAAGCTGCTGTGTAAGCTGCTACTGTATCAGATATGGATAATCTTCTACCGGGGGTAATGTTTATCCATAACTGGGTACTGAAAAGATAAGCTTATTATACCCGATATGGATAAACTTCTACTGGGGGTAATGTTTATCCATAATCGGGTACCGAAGTGATAAGCTTCTTCAGGAAGCTTATTTCCAATATAGTACTAAATAGATAACATATTTACAGTGGAGTCCCATATGGATAAACTTCTTCAGGAAGCTTATTTACAACGGAGTACTAAATGAACATTCATAATATAATATATTTATAACACTCCCCCTTGGATGTTCATTAAAAGATAATGTGTCTCATTAAAACCTTATTAGGAAAAACCACGTGGGAAAAAAATTCCAGTGAAGGAAAAAGAGTACACATATTTAGTAATACGCATTGTTAGGTGCCTCATTAAAAACCTTATAAGGAAAACCCCATGGGAAAAAACCTTAGTAAGGGAAAAAGAGTGTATCGCGTATTTTACTCCCCCTGATGAAAACCTTGTTTCAAATATTTGAGTCTCCGCATTCCAATCTTGTATAGCATCTTCTCAAAAGTTGAAGTTGGCAAAGATTTAGTGAATAAATCTGCTGGATTATCACTTGAACGGATTTGTTGCACATCAATGTCACCACTTTTCTGAAGATCGTGTGTGTAGAATAATTTTGGTGAAATGTGCTTCGTTCTATCTCCTTTTATAAATCCTCCCTTCAATTGGGCTATGCATGCAGCATTGTCTTCGTATAAAATTGTGGGTCTTTTCTCACATTCCAAACCACATTTTTCTCGAATAAAATGAATTATTGATCTCAACCATACGCATTCCCTACTTGCTTCATGAATAGCTATTATCTCAGTGTGATTTGAAGAAGTAGCAACAATAGATTGCTTTGTGGAGCGACATGATATGATAGTACCTCCATATGTAAATACGTAGCCGGTTTGAGATCGAGCTTTATGGGGATCAGATAAATAACCTGCATCTGCATAACCAACAAGGTCTGCACTATCTTTGTTAGCATAAAACAAACCCATATCAAGAGTTCCCTTTAAATATCGCAATATATGCTTAATCTCGTTCCAATGTCTCCGTGTAAGAGAAGAACTATATCTTGCTAGTAAATTAACAGAAAATGTTATGTCAGACCTTGTAGCATTAGCAAGATACATTAGTGCACCAATTGCACTGAGATAGGGTACTTCAGGACCAAGGAGTTCCTCGTCCTCTTCTGGAGGTCGGAACAAATCCTTATTCACTTCAAGTGATCGAACAACCATTGGTGTACTCAATGGGTGCGCTTTGTCCATGTAAAAGCGTTTTAAGACCCTTTCTGTATAGGCAGATTGATGGATAAAGATCTCGTCTGCTAAATGTTCAATTTGCAGACCAAGACAAAGTTTTGTCTTTCCAAGATCTTTCATCTCAAATTCTTTCTTAAGATATTCAATTGCCTTTTGGAGCTCTTCTCGAGTTCCAACAAGATTTATGTCATCAACATAAACAACAAGTATAACAAATTCTGATGTCATTTTCTTTATAAAAATACATGGACAAATAACATCATTTATGTAACATTCTTTCAGCAAATATTCACTAAGGCGATTATACTACATGCGCCCAGATTGCTTTAAACCGTACAAAGATCTTTATAATTTGTTCGAGTACATTTCTCAAGACTTTGAATTATATGCTTCGGGCATTTTCAATCCTTCAAGGATCTTCATATAGATTTAGCCAAATAAGTCATATAGGTTAAGACTTGTATCTAAATGGTACGACATCTTCAAGTGTCTGGACTGCTAGTCCGATCCTTACAATCGTTTACAATATTGTGCACTATATTGTATTAAATGTATCATCGACGATCATTTTGTGTCAGTTCCGAAGTGACATAACTTGTGGAGATCTCATCACTTTCTTTATTTTCAGGTACCTGAACTTTTCCGGGAGTTTCATGAAATATTATGTCGTGGGCTCTTCTAGAGCATATTTCCTCCTCATTATGATCATTTTGATCATTAGCTCCTACTATTTTTCAAGGATTGTTACCTTTGGAACCGATTGGTCTACCACGCTTCATGCGTACAGTAAACTCTATCCTTCAGGGACTTTAATTTTAATAGGAGCATTTGCATCTGAAATATGATATTTAATTTTAGATCAGCAAATGCTTCTGACATTCGACTTGAATTATCTTCTAAGTGAGGATCATGATAATTCGATTCATATAGCATATTTTTCAACCGCTTATTCCATCCCCCAAATGTTAGAAAAACTAACATATATCCCCAATCATCTTTGGGAAAACATATCTTTGTGTAATATGGTAGAGAAATTAATCATATACCACGCAACAAAAGATAGTAAAAATATTTGGTTTCTGATCCTAAACCAATTGAAGGGAGGATTTATCATATATTGTTGATCTGATGCATACAAGTGCTGCTATATGCAATTTAGAAAATCTTAGACCAACACATGAAGCTTTGTTCTCATAAGCAATGGTTTAGACATTAATAGGAGGTATTCAATGCTAAACCAGCTTGGATATAAACCAGCATTATCAAGATGAACTGTCTTGATTTCATAATCTGAAAATTATGCTCTTAATCGAGAAAAGCAATTCCAAATGCCAAACTGCAGGTTGACAATAATTACAAATGTAACCATCTCATATATGCACCTATAAGTGGTTCACATGATAGGTGAACGGGCCCATATTCACCTTTTATATATTTCAGAATCAGGGGTCTTAGTCCCAACTTTAGCTGGTATAATCAATTCATTATGAGAACAAGCAACACATGAGAATTCCTGAAGAATCTTCTAGTTCTTTAGTATATGCTTATCTGAATTCTCAAATAGCTCATTTAAAAATGGCAAATGAAAACTTCAAGTTTATTATGTCATGTGCTATCTCTTAGTAAACTTCTGGTTTACTATGGCATAAACTTTTGCTTTAGTAAACTTCTGGTTTACTGTGATACATGATATAGTACAAATTAAAGAATAAGGTAGGTAACTTCTCACATACATATTATTTTACGCCCTATGATTGTGGAAACATGAAGATTATCAATCTTCCAATCATTTGTAGTCTCAATATGATAGCCATTTGTATTAGTAAACTTCAGGTTTACTACAACATATGTTTTGACCATAATCATATAATATGAATGACATATTTGTATATAAGCTTTTCGAGAGCCTTAATTTATTATCCACAATCTAATATTTATCTGGCACTACTGGTGTCATATATTCTTTAGGCAAACATTTAGCTCTTCAGGAATTATTGATACATTTTGTACTATCAAATATTACTCAGACACTGCTGGTGTCATGAGAGAAAATCACAATCAAATAAACAATGTAAAACAATTGTTTAAGCACACGAAAACTCTTCTTCATAATATTTTTCCACTTCAGGAGGCAATTTCAACTGTGTTACTTCTTCAGGAGCAAATTTAAAATACGAAATATTGAGTATATATTCTCTCAATTATATTAACTCTTCTGGAGGTGAATTGTAATGTATTCACATCAAGAGCGCGTTCATATTTACCCGACTTATTAGTATTGTCACATTCACTTCAGGGAATGGATTAATGTTATCAAAAGTTCTCATCCTTCAGGAAATCGAACATAATTATCTGAATGCGCATTAATCACATCAAATTGTGATGCCTCAACCTCTTTTAAAATATTTACTACTTCAGGAGCAAATCGAGGCGTGCATTTAATATAGAGAATATTTATGTAGCTTATCTTCAATTGTAACTATAGAAAGCCTAAATTATCACTTCTGGTGATCATAGACATATACCACTTCTGGTGGTTAACAAAATATAATTACAATGAGATATATGAAATATAACTACTCCTGGTGGTTGTATATTTCTTGCAAACTCTGCTAGAGTTTAAGTTGATCTAATAATATTATCCATATTCTTTAAAATGACATAAATAAGATATATTATAGTAAACATCATTATCAAATCATAATGTTTCTTTATGTACAATAATTACATAACCATACTATCTATTACAAATAACAAAAATTAAAATATTTACATTTCTACAGATTCACCACCGATTACATGATTTGTTTCTCCTTTTGGGAGTGCAAAGTAATCAGCTACATCCAAATGCATGAAGTCTAAATTATCTTCAGAAATAAAATTTGCTTCAGCATTTTTCTCTGTCTTCTTCAGGGAGACTTGATAAAGCTCAACCAGGTGCTTTGGCGTACGACAAGTACGTGACCAGTGCCCTTTTCCTCCACATCTATAGCATGCATTTTCTACATTTGGCGCTTGCACCGCTTCATGCTTTTGTTCCTTCCTTTTCCACTGCTGGTGGTGAGGAGGCTTCTTTGGTGCATTATTATTATCATGATTGGGGTTTCTTCCCCGACCATGACTGGGGCCACGACCTCTTCCACGTTTAGCTTGGTGGAAGTTCGTCTCATTCACTTCAGGGAATGGACAAGAACCAATAGGTCGACTTTCATGATTTTTCATTAATAGCCCATTATGTTGCTATGCTATAAGAAGATGTGAGATAAGTTCAGAATACTTTTTAAATCCCATTTCTCGATATTGCTGCTGCAGGAGCATATTCGAGGCATGAAAAGTGGTAAAAGTTTTCTCTAACATATCATGATCAGTAATATTATCACCACATAATTTTAATTAGGAAATAATTCTGAACATAGCAGAATTATACTCACTGATAGATTTAAAATCTTGTAGCCTTAGATGAGTCCAATCATAACGTGTCTGTGGAAGAACGACCATCTTCAGGTGGTCATATCTATCTTTCAAATTATTCCACAGTATGACTGGATCTTTAATAGTGAGATATTCCATTTTCAGGCCCTCATCAAGGTGATGGCGTAGGAATATCATTGCTTTGGCACGGTCTTGGTTTGATGCCTGATTTTTATCCTTGATGGTGTCTGCCAGACCCATCGCATCAAGATGAATTTCAGCATCAAGCACCCAAGACATGTAGCTTTTGCCCGATATATCCAGGGCTACAAATTCAAGTTTAGAAAAATTTGACATTATTTAGGAAAAGAAAGTTCTTACCTCAGATACTTTTAAAATATTTGCTCGAGATGGTAGAGCTTCGTGCTGATAACGTGTTATAAAACAAAGACTGTAAAGTAAAGACAAGTATATAGAGAAACTGATATATTATTCGAACTCAAACTGATGTACATAATGAACTGAAATCTCTTCTATTTATAGAAGAAAGGAAGCTGCTATGCAAGCTGCTGTGTAAGCTGCTACTACAAGCTGCTGTGTAAGCTGCTACTAGCTGCTGTGTAAGCTGCTACAAGCTGTTGTGTAAGCTGCTACAAGCTGCTGTGTAAGCTGCTACTGTACCAGATATGGATAATCTTCTACCGGGGGTAATGTTTATCCATAACTGGGTACTGAAAAGATAAACTTATTATACCCGATATGGATAAACTTCTACTGGGGGTAATGTTTATCCATAATCGGGTACCGAAGTGATAAGCTTCTTCAGGAAGCTTATTTCCAATATAGTACTATATAGATAACATATTTACGGTGGAGTCCCATATGGATAAGCTTCTTCAGGAAGCTTATTTACAACGGAGTACTAAATGAACATCCATAATATAATATATTTATAACAATTTCTAAATTTTGGTAGGATATTTGAATATAAAACTTTTATTTAAAAAATAAAATAATTACGTTAAAATATAAATCATAATAATTAATACATCAAAGGTAAAAAATTAGGTAAAAACACACACGTTTGACTCTCAAAATTTGAATACCTTCACATAAATTAAGACGGAGGAAGTATTTATTTTAGAGATAATGTATATCTATATCTATCTATATCTATATTTATATTAAAAGTACAAAGACCCTTAGTGAAATGTCGTTCGTCTTTTTTGCCCTTTTAAAATAGAGTTCACGCTGGATAAAACGATCATTTAATTAGTTCCTAATATTTAGAATTTTAAAATCAATTAAAAATTTACTTGTCAGGTCTTTCCTTATTTGAGATATGTAGAAAGTTAGAACTTTAAAATCAATTAAGATTTACCTTATAACAATTGTCTTTCTCTTCTCTTTTATAATTAATTAATGTATTATTGCTATAGAAAAAAAAAAAAAAGAGTTTGAAGCAATGCTAGACTAAATTCACTCAGGAGCCCTAATCTTAAGGGCAATACATATATTATTCCCTTTTTAATGTATTCCACATACGTTTTGTGTTAACTGTAAAATGATTATTCTTTTATTATTTAAATTAGGTAACACAATTATTATTTTTTATTTTTTGCATTGCCATACAATTCGTTTTTTAGGGATAAAAGATTATACCACTTAAGACTTTAGGTTAAAAAAAAAGAGTTATCAGTTTTGAATTATATTTAAGTACCATTATTTATTACTTTATATAAAGATGCTCCCCTCCAGGCTCCAACCACATATATCAAGCAACTTTTCGAGGTATGCTTCCTACTTTTCTTTTATGTTGCATGATATGTTAAACTCAATACAAATTCTCATGCCGGTGCACTTTTTCTATTTATTTTTTGATTGATTTTTATTTTTCTGAAATGTTCAAATTTGAATATATTGTTTATGTTGTCTCGTTGTAGGTGCATTGTAGGTATAGTTAGTGTCAAATATTGTAAATATTTGTCCAAAAAAGTGATCCTTTTTAAAATTTATTTATTTATTAAATTATTGTATATCTATTTCTTGCATGATTAGTTGAGTAACAAAAATTCACAGATTATTTGAAGTTAGAACATGCTGTGAATTTTGATGGCTTGTAAATAGTCTAATACTTGAAATTGTATAAATAAAATCCCATGTATTAAGCGGTATGAATACATATGAAGGTTATCCATAATTCAAAATAGTCAAATTGGAAAAATAATGTCACGATCCGGATTTTTCCTACCCTCGGGAGTCGTGATGGTGCCTACTCGTAGAAGCTAAGCAAGCCACAAAATTAGGAAACTTTAACTCTTTTGTTTTAATCCTTTTTACAACTTATATTAATAAGTGATAAACATTTAAATAACATCGGAATATGAGATTAAGCGGAAGACTTAGACAAAATAAATCAAAATAATACGGAAATCAACATATGCCTCTACCCAGAAACTGGTATCACAACATTCACGGACTAACTATGATTACTACATACAGATGTCTGAAAGAAAGATCGTTGTCTGTCTCAGATACAAATGATAACAGAACATAATAAAATATAGAGGAGACGTCGGGCATGCGGACGCCTGCAGGGCTACCTCGGAGTCTTAGTGGACTGAAGGCTGGCTCCCCTACTGCTGCTGACCAAGTGTTGCTCCGGTATCTGCACAGAGTGTAGAGTGTAGCATCAGCACAACCGACCCCATGTGCTGGTAAGTGTCTCGCCTAACCCCGGCGAGGAAGTGACGAGGCTAGGACCGGACTCCAGATAAAGCTGTGCAGTTATATAACATATGGCGGAAATTAAACAGGAATAAGCAGTTTAAATGGGAGGGGGTACATGCTTCAGGGAACATATCAAATCCAACAACAACTTAATAAGATATGAAAGGACAATTCAATATCTACAACAATACAATAACAATACTGTTGCGGCGTGCAACCCGATCCCTTATCATTTAATATTGTTGCGGCGTGCAATCCGATATATAACTGTTGCGGCGTGCAACCCGATCCAATATAATATCTGTTGCGGCGTGCAACCCGATCTATAAATATATATAATAATGTTGTGGTGCGCAACCCGATCCATATATAATAAAAGTGTTGCGACGTGCAACCCGTCCCAAATATACAGTCAATAGTGATCATAATAATAGTCCCGGCAAGGGGTCAACAATAAACTACACTATCCCGACAAAGGAATTCAACAGTACGAGTATATACGTCCCGGCAAGGGAGAATCAGCTATAACCAATCTTAACTCAACTCCTACTCATCTCAATTATCACAATTTCTCAATCATAAGTATCTTCCACGAAAATAAACTTAAGTCTTTACCCATTATCAATAATTCACCCACTATAGCATTCGTAGTATCATTTAAGAATACAACAAGTATCAATTTAGGACTCACGGTCATGCTCGACACCAATATATAGATACTCGTCACCATGCCTATATGTCGTACTCAACAAGAAGCAATTAGCAAATAGGACGCAACTCCTAATCCCTCAAGCTAAGGTTAGAGCGAACACTTACTCCAATGCCTCGAACAAAACTCAAGTTTCAATTATAGCTTTACCCCTTGATTTCACCGCCAATTCGCTCGTATCTATCCATAAGTTACTTAATCAATAAACGCTAAATTAATCAATTTGAATGCATGAAATGAGTTTTCCAAAGTTTTACCCAAAAAGTCAAAATTGCCCCCGGGCCCACGCGGTCAAAACCCGAGGTTTGAACCAAAACACGATTACCCATTCCCCCACGAACTCAAATATATAATTTGTTTCGAAATCGGACCTCAAATCGAGGTCCAAATCCCCAATTTTTGAAAAACATAGGTTCTTCCCAAAACACCCAATTTCCCCCATGAAAATCATTGATTTGAAGTTGAAATCATGTTAAAAGATGTTAATGATTGAAGAAAACTAGTTAAAAACGACTTACAATTAATTTGGAGAAGAAAGGCTGTTTAAAAAATCGCCTCTTATGCTTTTGGGGTTTTGAAAAATGAAAAATAACTGAAAATTCCGTCTAAATATACTGCCCTCAGATGCCCTGTGCGGACCGCACAAAATCAACTGCGGCCGCACAACACTACTTGTGTTCTACAGTGATAGGTCTTAGTATTTTGGTTATAACTTTCTCTAAAAATGTCCAAATTGTGATTTCTTTACCTTTCTGGAAACTAGACACGAATAGCTACAACTTTCATTTTTGATTCATCTCAAAATTCTTTATGGATCAAAAGATATAGGCTTCCGAAGTCGGACTAGTGAAGTGTTCTTCACCGCGGACCGCACCAAAACTAGTGCGGCCGCACTAGCTCCTCTGCGGCAGCAGTCCATATCGTGCGGACCGCACTGGCCTGTTCAGAGGCCTCCCACCTCTCTGAGCCTGCAACAACTCTATTTTTAAGCCTAAGACGTCCCGGAACTTACCCGAAACTCGCCCGAGCTCTTGAAACTCCAAACCAAGTGTACACAAAACTTCAAAAACATCCTACGGATTTATTCGTGTAATCAAATCATCAAAATAACATCATGAACATCAAATTAAATCTCAAGATCAATGAAATTTTCTTAAAACTTCTTTAAACTTCAATTTTTGCAATTTAAGTCCGAATCACATCAAATGACATCCATTTTTCACCAAATTCCACAGAAACGTCTTAAATCATATATAAGACCTGTATCGGACACCGGAACCAAAATACAGGCCCGATACCATCATGTTCTAAGCAAATTTTATTTCAATTTTCCTTAAACAATTTTCTTTAAAAATTCATTTCTCGGGCTTGGGACCTCGGAATTCGATTCCGGTCATACACCCAAGTTCCATATTTTCCTACGGACTCTATGGGACCATCAAATCACGGGTGCGGGTCCGTTTATCCAGAACGTTGACCACAGTCAAATTAACTCATTTTATAACCAAATTGTTATTATTTTTCACAGATTTTCATATTTAAGCTTTCCGGTTACGCGTACGGACTGCACACGCAAATCGAGGTGACTCTAGATGCGGTTTTTAAGGCCTCAGAAATACAAAATTAATTTAAAGCAAGTGATGACCCAAACAACCGTTCGCCCTCGAACGGACAGAAGAAGGAAGTACCTGAATCGGGAAAAAGATGGAGATACCGGCTCCGCATATCGGACTCCCAGGTCGATGCCTCAGGAGGCTGACCTCTCCACTGAACATGAACAGAAGGAAAACTCTTCTACCTCAACTGACGATCATGCCTGTCTAGAATAGCTATCGGCTCTTCCTCATAAGACAAGTCCTTGTCCAACTGAACATTGCTGAAATCTAACACGTGGGATGGATCGCCGTGATACTTCCGAAGCATGGACACATGAAATACTGGATGCACGGCTGATAAGCTCGGCGGCAATGCAAGTCTATAAGCCACATCTCCCACTCGATCAAGAATCTCAAACGGACCAATGAACATAGGGCTAAGCTTGCCCTTCTTCCCAAATCTCATCACGCCCTTCATAGGCGACACTCGGAGCAATACCCGCTCACCGACCATAAAAGCCACATCTCGAACCTTGCGGTCTGCATAACTCTTTTGTCGGGACTGAGCCGTACGAAGCCTATCCTAAACAATCCTAACCTTGTCCAAGGCCTCCAGAACCAAATCCGTACCCAACAACCGAGCCTCTCCCGACTCAAACCATCCAACCGGAGACCGACACCGCCTACCATATAAAGCCTCATAAGGAGCCATCGAAATACTCGACTGGTAGCTGTTGTTGGAGGCAAACTCTGCTAAAGGCAACAACTGATCCCACGAGCCTCCAAAGTCGATGACACAGACTCGGAGCATATCCTTCAAAATCTGAATAGTCCGCTCGAACTGCCCGTCCGTCTAAGGATGAAATGTTGTACTCAACTCAACCTGAGTGCCCAACTCTCGCTGAACTGCTCTCCAGAAACGTGAGGTAAATTGCGTACCTCGATCCGAAATGATAGACACAGGCACACCATGAAGACGAACAATCTCCCGGATATAGATCTCAGCTAACCTCTCGGATGAATAAGAGACTGCCACAGGAATGAAATACGCTGACATGGTCAGCCTATCAACAATGACCCATACCGCGTCGAACTTTTTCCGAGCCCGCGGGAGTCCAACAATGAAATCCATAGTAACCCACTTCCACTTCCACTCGGGAAGCTCAATCCTCTAAAATAAACCATCAGGCCTTTGATGTTCATACTTAACCTGCTGATAATTCAAACATCGAGCCACATATGCAACGATGTCCTTTTTCATTCTACACCACCAATAATGCTGCCGCAAATCCTGATACATCTTTGCAGCGCCCGTATGAATAGAGTACCGGAAACTATGGGCCTCCTCTAAGATCAACTCTCGGAGTCCATCCACATTAGGCACACAAACTCGACCCTGCAATCTCAAAACTCCATCATCATCTAAGGTAACCTGCTTAGCACCTCTGCACTGCACCGTGTCTCTAAGGACACACAAATGGGGTTCATCATACTGCCGATCACGAATACGCTCCAATAACGAAGAACGAGCGACTGTACAAGCTAGCACACGACTGGGCTCAGAGACATCCAACCTCACGAACTGATTGGCCAAAGCCTGAACATTCAAAGCAAGCGGTCTCTCACTGACCAAAATATAAGCAAGACTGCCCATACTGGCTGACTTCCTACTTAACACATCGGCCACTACATTAGCCTTTCCCGGATGATATAAGATAGTGATATCATAATCTTTTAACAACTCCAACCACCTCCTATATCTCAAATGCAACTCCTTTTGCTTGAACAAATACTGAAGACTCTTGTGATCCGTGAACACCTCACATGCCACGCCATACAGATAATGTCTCCAAATTTTCAATGTGTGAACAATGGCTGCCAACTCTAAATCATGAACCGGGTAGTTCTTCTCATGAATCTTCAACTGCCGCGAAGCAAAAGCAATGACCTTGCCATCCTGTGTCAACACTGCACCAAGTCCAATACGAGATGCATCACAATAGACTATATAAGGCCCTAAACCTGTGGGCAAAACCAACATTGGTGCCGTAGTCAGAGCTGTCTTAAGATTTTTAAAGCTCGCTTCACACTCATCCGACCATCTGAACTGGGCACCCTTCTGGGTCAACCTGGTCATCGGAGCTACAATGGATGAAAACCCTTCTACGAACCGACGATAGTAGCCTGCCAACCCCAAGAAACTCTGAATCTCTGTAGCTGATGCTGGTCTGGGCCAGTTCTTGACTGCCTCAATCTTCTTCGGATCAACCTGAATACCCTTTGTTGATATAACATGACCCAGAAATGCAACTGAACTCAACCAGAACTCACACTTCGAGAACTTAGCATATAACTGACTATCCCTCAAAGTTTGAAGAACCACTCTGAGATGCTGCTCGTGCTCCTCCTGGACTGTGGGAATATATCAAAATATCATCAATGAAGACTATCACGAACGAGTCCAAATAAGGCCTGAACACTCGGTTCATAAAATCCATAAAAGTTATTGGGGCATTTGTCAACCCAAATGACATCACTAAGAACTCGTAATGCCCGTACCGAGTGCGGAAGGCCATCTTAGGGACATCGAATGCCCTAATCCTCAGCTGATGGTAGCCAGATTTCAAATTAATCTTTGAAAATACCTTGGCACCCTGAAGCTGATCAAACAGATCATCAATCCTCGGCAATGGATACTTATTATTGATTGTAACCTTGTTCAACTGCCGGTAATCAATACACATCCTCATCGATCCATCTTTTTTCTTGACAAACAACATCGGCGCACCCCACGGTGAAACGTTGGGTCTAGTGAAACCCTTCTCAAGCAAGTCTTGCAACTGTTCCTTCAACTCTTTCAACTCAGGCGGGGCCATACGATACAGCGGGATAGAAATGGGCTGAGTGCCCGGAGCCAAATCAATGCAAAAGTCAATATCCCTGTCGGGTGGCATACCCAGCAGGTCTGAAGGGAATACCTCAAGAAACTCATGAACGACGAGCACAGAATCAATAGAGGGAACCTCAGTACTAGAATCACGAACATATGCTAGATAGGCCAAACACCCCTTCTCGACCATACACCGAGCCTTCACATAAGAGATAACACTACGGGTAGAATGACCAGGAGTCCCTCTCCACTCTAAACGAGGCAATCTTGGCAAGGCTAAGGTCACAGTCTTGGCATGACAGTCCAAGATTGCATGGTAAGGTGATAACCAGTCCATCCCCAATATGACATCAAAATCACCATGTCTAGAAGCAACAAATCCACACGAGTCTCAAGACCCCCAATTAACACCATACAAGAACGATGAACTCAATCTACCATAATAGAATCACCCACCGGTGTAGACACATAAACGGGAACACTCAATTAATCACTAGGCATAACCAGATACGATGCAAAATAAGCTGATACATACGAGTAGGTAGACCCTGGATCAAATAACACTGAAGCATCTCTATCACAAACTAGAATAGTACCTGTGATAACCGCATCTAAAGCCTCAGCCTCGTGCCTGGATGGAAGAGCATAACATCGGGGCTGGGCCCCATCACCCTGGACTACATCCCTGGGACGACCTGCAGCTGGCTGGCCTCCACCCCTAGTGGCCTAAGCTCCATCTCTAAATCTTCTACCTCCACCTCTAGCACTTCTACCCCCACCTCTAGCTGGTTGGACGGTCTGTGGAATACCTGGTGCCTGAGCCATAGCGCGGGAACCCTGCTACTGCGACTGAGTACCCACTAACCTCGGACAAGTCCTCCTGATATGACCATACTCACCACATTCAAAACATCCACCTGAGTGTTGTGGCTGAGGAAATTGAGACTGACCCTGGCGATCCAAATGACCACTCCAAAAACTCTGGAGCGGCGGTGCACTTATAGGAGCTGGTGGTGCACTGTAGGACTACTGATCAGAATACTGCATTTGTGGACCACGGCTACCTGAAGCACCATGAGAAACCTGAAGAGCTGACTGAAAGGGCCTAGGAGGATGGCCTCTACCATATGAATCTCTGCCTCCAGACAAGGCACCACTGAATCTACCCGAATGACGGGGCCTCTTATCCGACCCATGACCACCTCCCTATGACATAACCATCTCCACTCTCCTGGCCACATTGGCCTCCTCCTGAAAAGTAATCTCACTCTCAGCCTCCCTAGCCATATGAAGACGAATCGGCTGAATAAGACCATCAATAAACCTCCTCACCCTCTCTCTCTCGGTAGGAAGGATGACAAGGACATGGCGAGCCAAGTCGATGAATCTGGTCTCATACTGGGTAACCGTCATGGAACCCTACTAGAGATGCTCAAACTGCCTCCGGTAGGCCTCTCTCTGAGTAATGGGGAGAAACTTCTCCAGAAACAACACTGTAAACTGTTCCCAAGTTAAAAATGGCAATCCGGTTGGCCTAGCCAAGCAATAATCTCTCCATCAAGTCTTGGCGGATCCAGACAAGCGAAATGTAGCAAAATCGACCCCATTGGTCTCAACAATACCCATGTTCCTGAGAACCTCGTGGCAACTGTCTAGATAATCTTGGGGATCCTCAGTAGATGCACCGCTGAAAGTAGAAGTGAAGATCTTGGTGAACTTATCCAGCCTCCACAAACCATCGCCGGTCTGAGCTACCACACCCGGCTGAACTACTCAAACTGGATGAATCGCTAGAGTCTGAATTTGGGGAGCTACCTGCTCCGGAGTGTGGGTAGCAGGAGTTTGGGTCCCTCATCCATCCTGACAGACGGTTGGTGCTACAGGAAGCAAGCCTGCTCGAGTGACACTCTCCATGAGACCCACTAATCGGACCAGAGCATACTGAAGAATTGGGGTAGTAATAAACCCCTATGGGACCTGAGCTGGGCCCACTGGAACTGCTGGGATCGGAACCTCCTCATCAAAATCAACTTGAGGCTCCATCACTGGTGCTGCTGCGCGGGGCTAAGCTCTGCCCCTACCTCGGCCTCTAGCACGGCCTCGGCCTCGCCCTCTGCCCCTCGTAGGAGCTGCTGCTGGGGGTTCGGGCTGCTGAGCGATAGATAAGGAAGCGTGTTGTCTCTCCATCTGCGAAAGAACAGAGAAGAAATTCAATTAGCATTGAGAAACAAAACCGCACGACATGAAAGAACAAATATGAAGTTTTCCTAACTCTGTAGCCTCTGGGGATAAATACAGACGTCTCCGTACCAATCCCTCAAACTCTACTGAGCTTGTCCGTGAATTGTGAAACCTATGTAACCTAGAGCTCTAATACCAACTTGTCATGATCCGAATTTTTCCCACCCTCGGGAGTCGTGATGGCGCCTACTCATAGAAGCTAAGCAAGCCACGAAATTAGGAATCTTTAACTCTTTTGTTTTAATCCTTTTCACAACTTATATTAACAAGTGATAAACATTTAAATAACATCGGAATATGAGATTAAGCGGAAGACTTAGACAAAATAAACCAAAATAATACAGAAATCAACATATGCCTATATCCAGAAACTGGTGTCACAACATTCACGGACTAACTATGATTACTACATACAAATGTCTGAAAGAAAGATCACTGCCTGTCTCAGATACAAACGATAACAGAACATAATAAAAGATAGATGAGACGTCGGGCCTGCGGACGCCTGCAGGGCTACCTCAGAGTATCAGTGGACTGAAGGCTGGCTCCCCTACTGTTGCTGACCAAGTGCTGCTCCGGTATCTGCACAGAGTGCAGAGTGTAGCATCAGCATAACCGACCCCATGTGCTGTAAGTATCTGGCCTAACCCCGACGAGGTAGTGACGAGGCTAGGACCGGACTCCAGATAAACCTGTGCAGTTAGATAACATATGGCGGAAAATAAACAGGAATAAACAGTTTAAATGGGAGGGGGTACATGTTTCGGGGAACATATCAAATCCAATAACAACTTAATAAGATATGAAAGGACAATTCAATATCTACAACAATACAATAACAATACTATTGCGGCGTGCAACCCGATCCCTTATCATTTAATATTGTTGCGACGTGCAACCCAATCCACATATATAACTGTTGCGGTGTGCAACCCGATCTAATATAATATCTGTTGCGGCGTGCAACCCGATCCATAAATATATATAATATTGTTGCGGCGCGCAACACGATCCATATTTAATAAAAGTGTTGCGGCGCGCAACCCGTCCCAAATATACAGTCAACAGTGATCATAATAACAGTCCCAGCAAAGGGTCAACAATAAACTACACTATCCCGACAAGGGAATTCAACAGTACAAGTATATACTTCCCGGCAAGGGAGAATCAGCTATAACCAATCTTAACTCAACTCCTACTCATCTCAATTATCACCATTTCTCAATCATAAGTATCTTCCACGAAAATAAACTTAAGTCTTTACTCATTATCAAGAATTCACCCACTATAGCATTCGTAGTATCATTTAAGAATACAACAAGTATCAATTTAGGACTCACGGTTATGCTCGACACCAACGTATAGATACTTGTCACCATGCCTATACGTCGTACTCAACAAGAAGCAATTAGCAAATAGGACTCAACTCCTAATCCCTCAAGCTAAGGTTAGACCGAACGCTTATCTCGATGCCTCGAACACAACTCAAGTTTCAATTATTGCTTTACCCCTTAATTCCATCGCCAATTCGCTTGTATCTAGCCACAAGTTACTTAATTACATCAATAAACGCTAAATGAATCAATTTGAATGCATGAAAATGAGTTTTTCAAAGTTTTACCCAAAAAGTCAAAATCGCCCCAGGTCCACATGGTCAAAACCCGAGGTTCGAACCAAAACCCGATTACCCATTCCCCCACGAACTTAAATATATAATTTGTTTGAAATTGGACCTCAAATCGAGGTCCAAATCCCCAATTTTTGAAAAACCTAGGTTCTACCCAAAATACCCAATTTCCCCTATGAAAATTATTGATTTGAAGTTGAAATCATGTTAAAAGATGTTAATAATTGAAGAAAATTAGTTAAAAACGACTTACAATTGATTTGGAGAAGAAATGTTGTTTGAAAAATCGCCTCTTATGTTTTTGAGGTTTTGAAAAATGAAACATAACTGAAAATTCCATCTAAATATACTGCCCTCAGATGCCCTGTGCGGACCGCACAAAATCAACTGTGGCCGCACATCACTACTTGTGTTCTGCAGCGACAGGTCTTAGTATTTTGGCCATAACTTTCTCTACAAATGTCCAAATTGTGATTTCTTTACCTTTCTGGAAACTAGACACGAAGGGCTACAACCTTTTTTTTTGAATCATCTCAAAATTCCTTATGTATCAAATTATATAGGCTTCCGAAGTCGGACCAGTGAAGTGTTCTTTACCGCGGACCGCACCAAAACTAGTGCGGCCGCACAAGCCCCTCTGCGGCAGCAGTCCATATCGTGCGGACCGCATTGGCCTGTTCAGAGGTCTCCCACCTCTCTAAGCCTGTAACAACTCTGTTTTTAAGCCTAAGACGTCTCGGAACCTATCCGAAACTTACCCGAGTCATCGAAACTCCAAACCAAGTGTACACAAAACTTCAAAAACATCCTACGGATTTATTCGTGTAATCAAATCATCAAATAATATCATGAACATCAAATTAAATCTCAAGATCAATGAAATTTTCTCAAAACTTCTTTAAACATCAATTTTTGCAATTTAAGTCTGAATCACGTCAAATGACATCCATTTTCACCAAATTTCACAGAAACAAAATTATGTATAAGACCTGTACCGGGGCCGGAACCAAAATACGGGACCGATACCATCATGTTCTAAGCAAATTTTATTTTAATTTTCCTTAAACAAATTCAGAAAATAATTTCCTTTAAAAATTCATTTCTCGGGCTTGGGACCTCGGAATTCGATTCCGGGCATACGCCCAAGTCCCATATTTTTCTGCGGACCCTCCGGGACCGTTAAATTACGGGTCTGGATCCGTTTACCCAAAACGTTGACCGAAGTCAAACTAACTTATTTTATAACCAAATTGTTATTATTTTTCACAGATTTTTATATTTAAACTTTCCGGCTACGCGCCCGAATTGCACACGCAAATCGAGGTAATTCTAGATGAGGTTTTCAAGGCCTCGGAAACACAGAATTAATTTAAAGCAAGTGATGATTCCATTAATGAAGCGCATCCATTATTCTTCCTAATTAAACTCACAAAGAGATATATTCCCTATCAATGTACTTGCGACACATGATTCTTCGAGCTTTTAGTTTCTATATTTTAATTTGTTTTGAAGTTTGCAATAGTATTGTCATTATATTGCATTTAAAAGTTTTGATAAATATATTATATTTAGCCAGTTAGGCATCATCTTGGTGGGAGTCAGACAATTATGCACAAATTTTGAGTGAGTGCAACTATTAGGCATACATTTTGAGATTCTTATGAGATGGCTGGAAGTATAATTTATCATTAGCTTTAATGACTAACATAGCAAAGGATCACAAAGATTATAATCAAGTGTTACCACAAAATTGTTTGTCCAACAAAGTCTTATTTCACAAAAGATCTAATAATATGTTTAGAATGTATTATTGGCTATATTTGTTATTTAATTATTATTTTAATAATTTACATCTTGACATTAATCAAAATTTTAGCTATCAAATCTCTCTCGCCATTTGAATTATGCAAAAATGTTTAATATTTAAAAAAAATTAAATTGAGTAATGTTCTACTTATTTAAATATTTTTCGTGGCGTCATAATTTTGAAAATCATTTCTATAATGCCTACGATTATAAATAGATCTTATGCAACATAAATAATTTTTAATTTAACAGATATCTCCATAATAAAGTTTATAGAATTTAGAAAATGTATTATTGGTATTGATGAATGCATGAACTTGGTAACTAAAAAGGAAGTATGATACTTTAATTTTTGAAATTGAAGTGATGAAATTATAAATTTTAAAAAAATAAATAAAATTGGATAATAATTAATGCTTGAGAAGTTCTATTTTGCCCTTTCTTCCTTTTTTTTTTGGAGAGTTAGTTGTATGGATTAATACTCACCATCATCAGAATTTTTATTTTTATTTTATAATTAAAACAAAACTTTTAATATGATATTTATGTAATTTTTAAACATACTTGTTGAGAAAAGATACACGCGCAATGCGCGTACTCTAAGGCTAGTTACATATATGTAGAGCTCATACACATACGTTACAACCAAGTGGCCCAGTTACAACTTTGAAAATATGTTCCCCAAAAAATAGGTAAAAATAGCACGGGCTAGCCAGTTTTCGAATTAGTAAATGAAAAATAGTTAGCGTTTGCAAATTCATTGAAAAATAGCCAATATTTTGCTGCAACACGAAAAGTTCCAGCATAATATACTGGAGATTGGTGCACCTGTGTATGAACTTCCAGCATATTATGTTGGAACTCCAACATGCATAAAGTTCCAGCATAATATACTGGGGATTAGAGCATTTGTGTATGAACTTCCAGCATATTATGCCTGACTGGTATATTATACTGGAGCTCCAATATAATATATTGGAGTTCCAGTATAATATATTGCTACTCCAGTATAATATACTGGAGTTCCAATATATTATATTGGAATTATAGTATATTATGCTAGAATATTTTTCGGATTTTGAATAGTGTTTTCGTCCAAATTTATCTTTATACGAAAAGTGGCTAAATTTTGATTACTTTTGAAATTGTGACTATTTGTCAAAGACCACATATTAATCTAGCTATTTTTGAATTTCTGCCAAAAAATAGTAGGCCAACGTCTGAATATGAATTTTTTAGCACAATCAACAACTGTTATTATTTCCTCTTTAAAATATAAACGGCTTCTTCTGTTTGTAAATCCAACAAAATTATTAACAAATAAGTGTTTGATACAAATGCATACCAGCTACAATGCAAATAAAAAATCCTTAAGATTCTTCTTCCCCAAGTTTCAAATAGTAGAATAAAAAATTACTGCAAGTTTGTCATTTGACAAAAAAGTAGCAAAAAAATTGACTTTATACCCAAACTGTTCGAGAACAAGTAAGAAAAAACACACAAAAATTGATTTCATTTTAACTGTACATGTACAGTACGTGCACAATGATGTATAACTTTTTCTGAACTTGTATATGAAATCTTTAATAATATATACCAGGAAAATAAGAGAAGAAAATGCCAAACTTTCATGGAGGCCTATAATACATTGACAATGTACATACACCCTTATACACTAATAAATGTATTTAATTATACATTATTATACACAAGTATACAGCATGTATACATATTTATGTATAATTATATAGTATTATATAAGTATATATAAATACTATTTATACAATATTTAAATTAGAAAACACCTTTTGTCCATCACTGAATCTCCATTTTAACTCTAAAGTCACTAAAGAAGATGAGAAAGATGTGAGCTTGATGAATCTGAGCTCAATTTCCAGATTCATCAAAGCAACTTGTGGCTAGGTTTGAGAATAAAGGAGATGAGCTTTAGAGAGAAGAGACGAATTGCAGAGCAAAATAAAATTCTCTGTATTGTAATGAATGAAGATTACAACTTTATATATACAACTCAATTCTATACTAACTTAACGAATTATTTAACTAATGGGCCCCACAACTACAACCGACTAACTAACTCATCTCCTAACTAACAAAACTGTAATAGCTCACACTTCCCTTCAAGCTGGAGGGTGCAAGATGTTAAGCATTCAAAGCTTGCATAGTAGAAATGCATGTTGAGACTGCCCAACACCTTTAGTGAGAAGTTCCCACAAACTGTGTGCTAAGTACACCTTGTTTGATCTTGTCCCACACAAAATGGTAATCGATCTTAATATGTTTGGTACGTTCGTGGAAGATAGGATCGCCTGCAATCTGGAGGGCAGCCTTGCTATCATTATATACTTCCACGGGTCGCTTGATAGGCACTCCAAGTTCAGCAAACAGTCCTAATAACCAGACTACTTCTATTGTCACGGTTGTTAGGCTTTTATACTCTGCTTTTGTAGAGCTTCTCGACACTGTATGCTGCTTATTGGACTTCAATGAGATGAGTGAGTTTTCAAACTTGACTAAGTACCAAGTTACTGACCTTCGGGTGTTTGGAAAACTTGCCCAATCTGCATCACAAAACATGTCAAACTATCTGCTCCTGCACTACTCAGAAATATCCCCATGTCTGGTTCATGCTTTAGTATTTGACTACTCTCGTAGCAACATCCCAATGAGATTTCTTAGGCTCTTGCATGAACTGACTGAGAGTTTGGACTACAAGCACAATGTCCGGTCGTATGATAGTCAAATAAATCAACCTACCAATTAACCTTTGGTATTCACTCAAATCTGTCAGGATTTCATCACCTGTAGTGCCGTTGTGTCTGTAAAACTCAGCAGAAGTGCATTTCTGGTTGAGATCTATGGGAGCTGAGACTTGCTTAGCACCACTAAATCCCAAATCAGAGATGAGTTAAAGACAATATTTCCTCTTATTCAATAGAATCCATTCTTTGGATCTCATGACTTATATTCTCATAAAGTATTTGAGATCTCCAAGATCCTTCACCTTGAACTTCTGATGAAGAACAACTTTAGTCTCATTGACAAACTCCTCACTATTCCCACTGATTAGTAAGTCATCCACATATATCAACACCGCTACAAAGTCATCTCCTTTCTTTTTAGTGAATAGTGAATAGTCATATAGACTCTGAACATATCTTGCAACTATTAAGGCCTCACTGAGCTTAATGTTCCACTGTCGTGAGGCTTGTTTAAGCCCATATAATGATTCCAATAGTTTGCAGACCTTTGTCTTCCCATGTCTCATAAAACCTTGAGAAAGTTGCATATACACTTTCTCATATAAATCCCCTTGCATACGCCCATTTGTGATACACTCCAACCTTTAGAAGCAGCAAGAGCAATCACAGATCTCATAGTTACCATCTTAGCAACTGATGAAAAAGTTTTATTATAGTCCATGCCTTCTCTTTGGCTATAGCCCTTGGCTACCAACATGGTCTTGAACCTTTCTACCTCACCACTTGCTTTATATTTTATCTTGGATACCCATTTTGAACCAATAACCTTCATGACTTTTGGAAGATCAATAATACCCCAAGTTTTGTTGTTCTCTAAAGCCTTGATTTCAGTTTTCTTAGCTTCAATATACCTCTCATCCTTAGATGCTTCATTGAAGGTTTTTGGTTCTGTTAGTGCTGAGATTCCAGGCAAGATGCTTCTACATTTACTAGTCAACCTGCTATAGGATAGATAGTTGGATAGGGGATATGAAGAATTCTTTTTTGTAGTGGTCACATAGTCCTGCTACCATATAGGTTCCTTTGCAGTTCTTTTTTATTTTCTGACCTCAGTTGACTCTTGTTCAAGAGCTGCTGGGGGATTCACTTCATCTTCCCGCATTAAGTGTTGTTCTGGAACTACAATACTACTTGTTGGTACATCAACATTATCATTTTCTGTTGTTGCATTGTTGTAATCTATATTTGCATCATCATCTACATTTGTTGCTGGTGATTCTTGCATATCACCATTTCCTTCATGATCTGCAATGTTAGTACCTACATTGTTATCAACACTACTCCCCTCAATAGTCGTCTCTAAATCACTGCTTGCACTTTCTTCTGACTGCAGATGCATATTACCATAGGAGTTCTGCAAAGGTTCAAATTGTTCCAGACCTGAGATGGGATCTACGGTTGATGTATGTCCTTCTGCATTGTGAGATGTGGAACAAAGTTTGGCAAATGGAAAGATATTCTCCTTGAAAATAACATCTCTACAAACAAGGAAACAATTAGTATTCAAATCTATTAGCCTGTAGCCCTTTTGTGTTTCTGCATACCCAATGAATACAACTATTTTTTCTCTTGGTGAAAATTTGTCTTTCTTAACCAAATTAGTGGCATAGCAAAGACACCCAAACACTCTAAGGTGAGACAATGAGGGCGGCTTGTTATGAAGTAGCTCATATTGAGTTTTCCAATTCAAAAATTCAGTAGGCATTCTGTTTATCATATACACAACTGTTTTGATACATTCACCCTGGAACTTTGTAGGGACACTTGCTTGAAACTTCAATGCCCTAGTTGTATCTAGAATGTGCCTGTGTTTTCTCTTCACTACTCCATCTACTGTCGAGTGTATACACAATTGCTTTGATGAACTATCCCATAAGCATCAAACAATTCATTCATGTGTTTGTTAAAGAACTTTGTGCCATTATATGTTCTAACGACCTTAACTTTGGACTGAAATTGGGTGTGTAACATGGCAAGAAATTCCTTCGACATCACTTTTCAATTGAAGTAAATTCACCCAAATATACCTTGTATTATCATCCATAATAGTTAGAAAAAAATATTTTCTATCATATGTGGGAAACATATATGGTCCCCAAACATCCATATGCAATAGAGATAAAGGATTCTCACTTGTACTCATACTTCTAGGAAATACTATCCTGCTTTGCTTTGCTAGTGGGCATACAGAGCAATCATTATTCACTACTACGTCTACAGATTTGTTATGAAATAGACCCAAGTTCGTTATAGTACTAACTGATACATGGCCTAGCCTTTTGTACCATAAGACTCCATCTTCTTTACTACTCTGTGTAGTTGTAGTTGATGTAAATTTCCTTATCCCTTTGATGAATTTTTCCAAGCCTCCTTTGAAGTTCTTCTTCAATATGTACATACCACCTCTTTCTCTACCATTCCCCCTCACATTGCAACTGTAGAGATTCTAAAATAAACATAAGTTAGGAAAGAAATTCACTCAACAACATATCTGCCTAGTTAGTCTGGACACTAAGATTAGGTTGAACTTAAACAAAACACCTTCTAGCTTCAACTTATCACATATAACAACATCTCCAGTATGTGTTATATTAGGCTTCTCTCCTACAAGTATATATACTTGATCATTGTCACATTTGCTTTATTCTTAGTATTTAACATATCTAGCTCACCAGCTATGTGATGTGTAGCTCCAGAATCAATTATCCATTCTTTACAAGTAAAGCTTGCCATTAAGGAGGTTGCAATACCTGCCATGTTAACTTGATGTTCTGGAGTCTCCCTGTTCAGCATGCTCAAAATCTGTCTATATTGATCCTCAGTGAAGTATGGTCCTACCTTTAATCCTTCACAACTACTTCTTCCCTCATCCTAATGTGCTAATTTATCATTCTCTAAGCCACCAGTTGTCATGTTAGTTGCATACAATTTCTTATTTTTAAAATTAGTTGGATAAGCAACTAGTTTGTAGCAATTTTCCTTAGAGTGCCCAGGTTTGTTGCAGTAATCACATTTCACAAACGACTTCTTTTATTTGTACTGTCCCCTGTAATTTTGCACAGTCATCTGCCATATACTTGTTTGCATAGCAACTGGATCTCCTCCGTTTGGAAAGACTGGATGTGCACTAGAATTCAAACTCCCGTCCTCTATAATCAATGCATAAGCTTGGATCAATGTTGGCTCCACGGTCTCCATTAGGATTTGACGCCTTGCTTGATCATATGTCTCATTGAGACCACTTAAAATCTACATTAGCCTTTGCTGCTGAAGGTGTTCAACATACTCATTCGAATTAGGAATAGGCACCATTGCATCATATTCAGCCCACAATTCCTTTAGCCTAGTGAAATATGCAGATACTGAATCTGTTCCCTGCGAAATAGTAGCAATTTCCCTATGCAACTGAAAAATCCTCACACGATTCACTTTGTCGAATCTCTCTCTCAGATCTTCCCATACCAAATGTGCATTAGATGCGTAGACAATGCTGCTAAGTAGATCCGGAGACACAATGTTCATAATCTAGGGAAGCACGATTACATTACATGTTTACAGTCCTCATGCAATTCAGATTTGAACGACTCCTTTGTGCACGTCCCAAGCACAAACCCTAGCTTCCTCTTAGCTTGCAAAGCAATTCGTATTGAACGGTGCCACAATCCATAATTTTCTAAACCTGTGAGCTTTACAGGAATTAGAATCGAACTACGAGTGTCTGAAGGATGAGCAAACAACGGATGCGTACGATCGATTTTTTCGGCCGCCATTGACGATCGTCAGTCACAGCTTCGCGAGGAAGACGATGATGAATTTTCAGCCAAATTGAACAAAATTTGCGAAATTACAGCTCTGATACCATTTGAGCTTGGTGAATCTGAGCTCAATTTCGAGATTCATCCAAGCAATTTGTTGCTAGGTTTGAGAATAAAGGAGATGAGCTTTAGAGAGAAGAGACGAATTGCAGAGCAAAATAAAATTCTCTGTATTGTAATGAATGAAGATTACAACTTTATATATACAACTCAATTCTATACTAACTTAACGAATTATTTAACTAATGGGCCCCACAACTACAACCGACTAACTAACTCATCTGTCGACTAACTAACAAAACCGTAATAGCTCACAAAAGAAAAAGAGAAAGAGGAGGAGACGATGAAGAAGAAGAAGAAGAAAAAGATGACGACGACGATTCAATCAACTCAAGATATGTGTCCAAATGAACCCAAATTTTGCCTCGCTCAGGCACTCTATTTTAACTCTAAAGTCATGGCAGAAGAAGAAGAAGAAGAAATTAGCTCAAGACATATCTAAATAAACCTAAAACTTTGAATTTTGCCTCACCCAGTCAGTATAATATATATATTTATATACCCAAGCTCAAAAAGCCCCACAATACAATAATTATTGGTGCACCTTTATAAGTAAAGTCGGGATTTCAAATTCCACATTTATCCTGTTGTTTTTTTCTTTCGTTTTTTAAAATTGGAGTAGTAGTTCTTACCTCTTCTTCGTCTCCATTGTTTTTCCTTTCTTTTTCTAATACACATACGGGATGGGCATGTGTTGGGTCCCTATCTTGCTTTTTAAGTAAGTACTTTTTTTTTTCTTTTTTTTTCTTTGTCAAGTATATTCTTTCGTATTCTTCAAGCGTGACACATTTTGAAATCCCCATTCTTCTTATGTGATCATTATTAACTTTTATACCTTTTTTAAACACATGTTTGCATTAAATTTAGCAACAGTGAAGGATGTAGCGTAGAGTCAATGGGTATTTTGATATAAAATATAGATATACATATAAAAATAATTAAAATTCTAAAAAGAAATAAATTTGAACCTATAATTTTAAAAGTGTATTGAGTTACGTAAAAGAATCCCTAAAGTTGAACCCGTCGAGTATAAATTTAATTCACCTTTTCATAATAGTGCATCAATCTCTTAAAATACTAGATATGCCTCGTGTTGCCCTCCCTTTATCTCTCCCCCTCCCCAATGGTCATAAAAAAGAAAATGTAAAATTCAATCGCTTTAATTTTATAAAATTATTTTTTATTGTTTACTATGATGGAATTTCGTAAAACTAACTCAAAATGTGAATGTCATCTAGTTTTTGGGTGACTATATATGGTGTTGCCGCCAGCAAATTAAAGTGGAGGCCTGCAACTCAACTACCATGATAGATTAATTACTAAAAGAAACAGATCATGGAGTAATTGCAAAATAGATGATAAACTTATTAAGGCTATTAACATCCTTTGAATACGTATTCCACTAAAAATACACAAATTAGTGTTATTAGTGTTGTGGACCTTGAATGGAAAGAAGAAAAAAATAGCGTGTTGACCTTTGGGGACAAAAAAAAAAATATGGACATCATGATTGAAAAAAAACAATAAATTGTAAAGATATCCAATAGCAGCACCAACCAAAAATAAACAGAAAAAGAGGCATTATTAATTACATTTCATGCCGGATAGATCTATTAAGCTCTCCATAGATAAATATTTTCCAATTTCAATTTTTAAGGCTTGTTCTGAAATCTTCGATTAAGGATGAATGCTCAACCATTCCATTATATTCTTAGCAAAAAAGTGTATCATTATTCGGTGATTATGCCAAACAAAATTATTTAATGTTATCAGTTAAAAATTAACATAAATAAATATATATAACATACAATCATGATTAAATAATAAATAAGTATATAAAAAATACATATTCTGTATAGGGAAAATTGGTTAGCGACAGTTGGACGAATGATGGATGACACGTAAAACTGAAGACATGTAAGATGTGAGTACGCAAATAGTTGGCACCAGATACAAGCATGTGACCGGTATTGAGCGAGTTTCGAAGGCATTGAAACCGAAAACAAAAATTTGAAAGGAAGACGACGGTCTGAAAAGACATCATTCAATGAGCAGCCGTTACAAATAATCATTGTTTTAATAGTCAACCGTTATATGGCTATCAATAGAGATTTTATTCTCATTCAAGATGAGCTTGATTCAGGGGATCTTGTCTCTCTAAATAGAGCTATAAATAGGAGAATTAGTATCCATTATAAATGACAAAAAATGATTTGGACTCAAAGGCTATAATTTGCTCTCATACTATAAAATTTCTCGCTTGCTTTTGTTCTTAATATTATTCATATTATTGTTCCCGGATAAGCTCATCATACAACTAGACTGTATTTCTTTTAAGTTATTTTTATATTCTTAACTTTATTCTTATTTATTTTATATTTTTGGATCAAATTACTATACATGTTTATAAATCACGTTACAAATTCAACTGTATCGTTTTACGAGTAAACATATTTGATCTTCATCAGTTTATAGCATGTTTGGCCAAGCTTACCAAGCTGAAAAGCACTTTTTTCTTTTCTTTCAAAGTTGAAGTGTTTGGCCAAGCTTTTAGAAGGAAAAAAATGCTTTTGAGTAGAAGCAGAAGCAGTTTTGAAGAAGCAGAAAAAAGTACTAGATTCTTTCCAGAAGCACTTTGTAAAAGTTTGACCAAATACTAATTGCAGCTTAGAAGTACTTTTTATATTAATTAGCCAAACATAAACTGCTTCTCAAAATAAGTTAATTTTTCCAATTTAGCCAAACAGGCTATTAGTGTAAATATATAATAGGTGTTAGGTAAGTTTTTACACACTTTTATTGAGGTAGAACCAGGAGTATTGCATTACATAGGGAGAAATTCAAAACTAGCCAGATTTACAAGTGGTCATTTAAAAATAGTCACGCTTTCAAAAGTAATCGAAATGTAGCCATTTTTTATGTAAAGATAAATCTGAGCGAAAATACTACTCAAAACCCGGAAAATACGCCAGTATATTATGCTGGAGTTCCAACAAAAGTATACTTGAACTCCAACATATTATACTGGAGTTCCAGGATAAGTATACTGGAACTCCAGCATAATATAATGGAGTTCCAGCATAAGTACACTAAAACTCCAGCATAATATAGTGAAGTTCCAGCAAAGTATACCGATCCAATATAATATGCTAGAAGTTCATACACAAGTGCTCGAATCTCCACTATATTATGCTGGAACTTTCCGTGTGTTGGAGTTCTAGCATAATATGCTGGAAGTTCATACACAGGTGCACCGAACTCCAGTATATTATGCTGAACCGGTCTCTGTTGCAGCAAAATAGTGGTTATTTTTCAATGACTTGACAAATGCTGGCTATTTTTGAATGACCAGTCCGAAAACTGTCCAACCCGTGCTATTTTTACCATTACATATCCCATACAATGATGACTAGTGAAAAAACACAAAGCCCTGTGGGCTAAGGCCCAAAAGACAAGATACCCTTAAATAATATATCAAAGTTGTGTTCCTGTCCAGTTGACAGCCATTAACCAACATTAACTTAATCAAAAAGCAAGAAAAAGTAATGATCACCCTTATTCCTTCCCACATCAAAAGTTACATTAAACTAATACAAAATACTGCAAAGACACTAAGTTCTCCATCATTCCATTTTGCACTGTACATCCACCCCACTTAGCTGTCTCATAAATTATTCTTTTAGTGGCATTTCTGTCCCTTTCAATCTCTAAATGGAATACTAATCAAATTAGTACTTATTTTAATCTACTATACCTTAGTTTAAAATTAATTGATGTTGGTTACATGAATTCTTGATATTTCTAATTACACTGAAATGGACATCATGACAACTACTTATTTGAATCAACTTGACCTTAGTTTAATTGAAGTTGGTTATATGAGTTCTTGATATTTCTATTCACAGTCTATGCTATTAAAAAAGATTCAATTTTTATCTGAATTTTAGACAAGTTATACTTAGTTGAAGGTCCCATTAGTGGGATCTTTAGAAACAGAACCGAAAGTAAGAGAAAGAAAAGAGGATTGAAAGAGAAAGGTGCAAACTTTTTCTTTTTCACTTTCTCTTTTTTCTTCTTTTCATACCTTCCATTTTTCTTTAGTTTTAGCTTTAAACACTTAATACAAGGACCCTTTAATCCAGAAAATATAAGTAGCTTTTTTTAGCTGAGGTGAAAAAAAGAAGAAAGTTAAATTCTTGGATTGGTTGTTGGGCTTTTGTGGAAAATTGATTTTGATCTGTACTCAAAAACTGGTATGTAACTTATCTTGGAATTTTTTTCTGTTATTTCAGTTCAAGAAAAGCTTATTGGTTTTTATATTTTCCTCAATTGATTTATTTTATGTGGATTTTCACTTTTGATGCAGTTTTGAAGTTTCTGCTGTTGCCAGTTGATATAAGGGGATTGAGTTATTTCATGTAATTGATATTTGTATTCAGAGTTTGAGAATATTAAGTATTGTTTACAAAAAATATGGGTTTTGAGTTGTTAGAGATTGGAGTTCAGATGAGGAGAGTAGTGATGTTTTCAATTAAAGGATGTTATAAAACAGTGTTGAATCATCCTTTCCTTGTGAGTATGCTGTGTTTCATAGCATTTTTGTACAGATCTTTCCCATTTCTGTTTTCCATATTAGTAGCTACATCCCCAGTTCTTGTTTGTACTGCTGTTTTGCTCGGAACTTTACTAAGTTTTGGCCAACCAAATATACCTGAAATTGAAAGGGAAGAAAAAACAACTCATGATATAGTGCCTTTGAAAACTGGACTATTATGTGATACTACTCATATTGAGAGTGAAGATAGCTACTATGTGGAGAGATATACTGATAATGAGAGGGACGTCCTAGAGCAGTCCATTGATAAGGTCAGTTATCTTTCCCCTTTACTGGAGGAAAGGTCTCGAGAATTTCAATTTGGGAATGGGTTTTTTGATGAAGCAGCAAGGGAGTTTTATGAGCAGAACAATGAAAAGAGCGAAGAGAAACACGACGATGGAGAACATACGGAGGATCTATACTCTCCAATTCCAACAGTTGATGGGGATTTTGAGGAAGCAGAGAGGGAATTTTATGAACAGAACGATGACAAGAATGAAGAGAAACATGATGATGAGGAACTTATGGAGAGTCAATACTCTCCCATTCCTATGGTTGATGAGGGTTTTGAGGAAGCAGAGAGGGAATTTTATGAGCAGAATGATGAAAAGAATGAAGAGAAACATGATGATGGGGAACTTATCGAGAGTCAATACTCTCCCATTCCAAAGGTTGATAATGAGAGCATGGATTTTGATTTTGATAGATCAGATTCCTTTGATTCTAAAAGGGTGAATCTTAATTCTCTTCCTGGTTCCCCTTGGAAAAAGGAGGAGTCCGACAAAGAGGAAGAACAGGAGGAGGAGGATGACGAGTCTTTTGATTCGGAGTCTGATCGAGCGGAGAGCTCTTCTCCAGATGCTTCAATGGCTGACATTATCCCGATGCTTGATGAGCTCCATCCGCTTTTAGATGAAGACACTCCTCAACATGTTAGTTTGTCGCATGATGATGGTTTTGATGCTGCTTCAGACAGTTCGGGTAAGTTCAGTGCAAGCGATAATGAATCTGATGATGGTTGTGAAAACCAGGAAGAGGTAGAAGTTGCACATGACGAGAATGAAGAAGAAACACAAGACAAGGAAGATAAAAGTAAGTCAGCTATTACATGGACAGAGGAGGATCAGAAGAATCTAATTGACTTGGGAAGCTCGGAGGTGGAAAGGAATCAACGGTTGGAGAGTCTTATGGCGAGGAGAAGATCACTGAAGAAAATGAGGCTGATGATGACCGAAAAGAATTTGATTGACTTGGATACCGCTGATCTTCCGTTCAACATCCCGCCCATTTCAACAGCAAGAAACAATCCTTTTGATGTTCCTAAGGATAACTACGAACTTGGACTGCCTCCAATTCCTGGGTCTGCTCCATCCATTTTAGTACCAAGGCGGAACCCATTCGATCTTCCCTACGACTCAAGTGAAGAGAAGCCTGATCTTATGGAAGACAGTTTCGAAGAAGAGTTTATGGTATTTCGACCAAAGGAGCCAGTCTTGCGGAGGAACGAAACTTTTAGTGCAAGGCCCTCACTATTTGGGATGAATAGGCAAGATAGCCATTTCAGACCTTATTTTGTCCCAGAAAGGATGGCTTCGGAAGGAACGAGCTACTCACCATTTCAACGACGATCTAGCGAACTTAGTGATTCCAAGGTAAGTTCTGTTCCTGAAACAGATTCATTAGGTTCAGTTGAAGACCTCATTGAAGAGATCAATGTAAGACACAAAAGCCTCGATGAAGAAGAACTGGAACACAAAGAGCTCATAGATGAACATATCTCCGAGGAACCAGAGCTGATATCTAAAATGGAGCATACTTTTGAGCATGTCAGGAATGGAAGTGAATCCTCTGAAGAAGTCGAGTCACTGGAGCAGCTGGGAGCTGTGGAAATTCATCATGAAGTAGAAGAAACTTTGCTCCAAGAAGGAAGAGTGTCCGATGCTTTGGAACTTAATCCAACCGAAATTCAATCGAAGTCAAAAACTTCTGATCAGATATACAGCAATCAATCTAGCTCCTCGTCGTTAGAAGTAAGCGAAAGTGTCTTTGCATATAAAGAAGAAGAAGAAGAAGAAGAGACGGTGTCAAGCTTAGAGGAGACAATGGGTGATGTTCAACAAAATGGGATCTCCAGGCAAGCTTCATTTAATGGATCAGATTTCCACATCACGAGCACTTCAGCGGAGCAGACTTCACACTGGGAACCTATTTATGATACCAGTTCTTCTGCTATTATGGAAAACATTTTTTCAGCCTCCTTAAGTTCAGATCAGCTTGAGGAATCTGAAACAGGGTTTTCCCCTATATTGGTTAAAAGAAGTGTTTCTTTCTTCGAGAGGGAATCTGAGGAAACTAGTCAGGACATTGAAAGGTCCATTTCTACTAATGAAGAGATTTCGGCACCAGTAGATGACCAAGAATCTCTGTCAAGGGACGAGGTATGCAAACGCGAGCTTGATGTTGCAAAGGTGGAGATCTCTCAACATGATGAATTCTTTGGCAGTGCAAGTGCTCCTCTGATGCCTGAGTTTGTCGTTGGTCAGGCATCTACTGACTCAAAATTATCAGCAAATGAAGATATTGGGTATGAGGAAGGAACTATTGAGCATGCGCTACAGCAAATTTATTCTTCAGGATTTAATGCGGATACCTGTATTGTGCCTCAACATGCTGTAGACCAGACAGTGGAATTCCTTTCAAAGTCCTCAGAACATGAAAACATCCATCAGTTGGATGATGAACAGCATTCTCTAATCGCAGAAGAGGTTCCACTCGTTCAACCAGATATGCGTTCTTTGGAGAAGGATTCTGTGGACGATGCAGCTCAGAAGGAAGAAGCTATCATCTCAGAACTAAATGATCTTCCCTCATCAAACAATGTTGTAAATTTGGTTACTGATGCTCACAGTGAATTGGATGAAAAGCTGATCTCTTCTGAACATCAATTTGCTTCTGTAGAAAAGTCCTCGTCTCTATGTGAAGAAGACGCCACATGCTCAGACAAATCCATGGATGAAGAATCTTCAGAGGATCACAACGTAATGGTAAACAAGTTCTTTTCCAAATTTCTTTCTTTTATGCATTTCCTTTTCTGCAACTTTTGTTTCTTCATTAATTCTCATGTCATATGTCCTATCACATTTTTACTAGAGTTGATCTTAGAAAGTTGAAATCTGCCTGGTTTACTTATTATATTAAACTGTGTGACTGATGCTAAGGTAAAAAGAACTATCCATTTGATTTACAAAATAACAACATAGAGACTTATAATCTACTTTACCTGAACTGATAGCAGTAGACAACCACAACTTTAAGACTTCTGTAGTAGGAAGAATAATAGTCTGGTTTCCACGTTAACATATCTTTCATGATATATATGTTGCCTGTTGGAGAATAAACTATAAGCCTATATAGTTGCTAGGCATAATGCATCAAACCAAGGCAGATCTATGAAACCTGGCAATTTAGAAGTCTCAGGGCCTTATGTATGCATCCCAACCTTTAGTGAAGAGAAGAATGTAAAACCAGGTAAAGGGAAAAACCTCAAAGCACAGATTTTCAAAGTCATGCAATTTTCAGTCTAGATTAAGTTCAAGATAAATGTTCAAATTATGGATCTGGCAGAAGTCAGTGATAGAAGCACCAATTGGATAAGAATAATTCGCGTATTTGAGAAAACTATCATTCACAATCTGGACGAGCGAATTGCTGCTGGTTATTTGTAATTTGATGGTATTACACGTACAATGGATGTCCTGCATCATCTGGACGAGTGAATTACTGCTGGTTACTTGTAATTTGGATATATGATACATACTACTTTTATCCTAAGTTTCTCTGACACGGCGATTTAGGTGTTGTACCCGTGTCGACACGACACTAGTATGGGTGTAGGTATGAGATCCATATCGGATCTGGTCAAACAATTTTGGGCACCTTGAGCACGACGGACGGAAAAATTCTAGACGAGATACGATTTGATTCCCGAAATCAGAACCAAAACTAGGGTAAATTTGAAGAAGATAACATACCTTTTCTAGGAAATCAATCTTTTACTTATCTACAAATTGAGAATAAAAAAGAAATCCACACTTTACAAGCTATACGTAAGTATTCCACATAATTTCTCATCATTTAGAGATTTTTATATTTGTATTTTTTAAAATTATTTTTAGCCAGATCCCCACACCCGTATCCGTACAAGGATCCGTATCCCCGAATCTTAGAATTTACATCTCGAAGGATCCGACTGCAGGATTGCATATAGGTGTTTGTAACACGCAGCGGAAGACAATAACAATCCTAGGCAGATCTTTTCGTGTTTAAAATTTATTTACATGTCAATAGATCGGATCTAAGACGTACCTGGTGAAGAAAGTCTTGTTTCAAATTCTTCGATAGTGCGAAGACTCTATGTGTATCCACACCGAGACTGATCCTTGCTATCAACTCTTTGATCAACGAAACCCGCGAACAAATTGAACGGAAAACTTGTGCTGAAATTTTTCTCAAAAATCTCAACTCAAAGATAGAAGAACAAGAAACACTTTTCTTGTAATTGTATTTTCTCTCTTGGCTTTGTATTGCACTCTCACTTTCACAAAGTATTTTTCTTCTCAAGAATTAATGTGGCAAATTTTCTCCATCACCCTTTATATAATATCACCTATAAATCCTATTCCTATTTGGTTGAGGTAATGATTTACTTAGGGTAATAATTTTAATTCCACAAATTAACTTTATGGAATTTCGCAGGGAGATTTCGTTACTGCCATTCTTATTGGACTTTATGATTTATGGACTTTCCATAAATTCCAATACCAAATTGGATTATAATATCCTTATTAGTATTTTACTATAGAAAAATACAAATCCCATTTTTATGGGTTTAGGTAGCGACTCGTCCAATTATGGACTTTGACGTGAAAATCCAGTTCTTAATTGGATTTGATTCATAAGTCATTCATTAATATTTTATATACATACCTTATATAAATAAATATTAATTATATATATCATATATATATTTCAACCAAGAGACAATTTTAATTTTCTATTCCAAATAGAAAACTTCAACTTGTTCACAATATTAATTATATCTTCTATGCTAGCAAAAAATATAATTAATATTTCATTTGGACTAACTAACTAAATTTATTTGACTAATTAAATTCTTTAATTTAATTAACAAATAATAAAGTAATTACTCCTTTAGCAAAGATCAGAACACTCGTTAGTGTGCGACCCCATAGGTTCAATACTAAACCGGTAGTAAATTGACCACATCAATATACTAATCAAGGGTGGCGTCTAGCAACACTCCTTAACGACCGGATAGCATGAAGTATACAATTTACTCTCAAGAACCAGTAGAAGAATAATGTAGTAATTCCTTCTGTCCTTATAGCTCTGGATCACCCTAGGATATGGTTCAACAGTCAAATCCTAATAGGCGACCAACTATGTGTTCATGTCAAATATAATCGACCATTGAATGACCTAAGAAACTCCTTTCTTCTTTCATTCAATTGCCCTGACCAAGGTCTTAATTTGGTCGTTTATAATTCATGACAACATGGAGCTTAAACTCATTACCAAGAGTTGACAGATTCCATCTTGATCAATCACTAATTCTACAAGCATTTAATCGTACCCAATATCCTTTCAACTATCGCCCTAGGGCCATAGGTGTCTGGTATCAAAACACAATAAATAACTTGTCAATTACTATGACGATCTCAGGTCAAAGGAAACAGTTACATCACATTCTTCAAGAGAATATCCTATTGACAGTTTATGGTAATTCTAACCATTAGGAATTATCCAATGAGTCGGTTCAATGATCATATCTCTATATGCATCATCTATCTATGTGATTTAGTTAATAAGATCAACTAATCTTTATCCCATAAAGACGATCACATAAATATTGATCTAACCGGATTACTAATGTCCAAATTAATAATCCTACGATCAAGAACAAATTTAGATTAAATTGTAAGAGACTTTGCTCTCATTATCATGATCTCTATCAAGATGACAAATCTCACAATTTAATCAAGGACCTTATCAAATTAATCAAACAATTAATAATAATTATAAAAGAATATCAAATGCCATATATATTTTATATCAAATAACGTTCACAAAAATATGTTCAAATCATCAAATATGATATTGGATCTAAGGCATATCTACTATATCCCTAACAATCTCCCACTTGCATTAGAGCCAATCGCTCTTGTACTTCATTCCCAATTTTTACTTGTGCTTGTCAAACTCCTTTGCACCAAGAGCTTTAGTGAATATGGAGTATTTTCCTTTCCATCAACCTTTTGAATCTAGACGTCTCCACGTCTAATGATCTCTCTTATTAAGTGATACCTTCGCAGAACGTGTTTGGATTTTTGGTGTGATCTTGGTCCTTTTGCTTGAGCAATGGCTCCAGTATTGTCACACAACAATGAAATCGCACCTTCTATTGAAGGAACCACACCAAGTTCAGTTAAGAACTTTTTCATCCATACAGCTTCCTTAGCAGCTTCACTAGCTGCTATATATTCTGCTTCAGTCACTGAATCAGCTACTGTAGCTTGTTTGGAACTTTTCCAACTCACTGCACCACCATTTAAGGTGAATACATAACCAGAAATAGATTTGCTATCATCTGTATCTGAAGAGAAACTTGCATCAGTATAACCTTCAAGTTTCAACTCAGAATCTCCATAGATGAGGAATTGGTCTTTAGTCCTTCTTAAGTACTTAAGAATGGTCTTCACCACCTTCCAATGTTCCTCACCAGGATTTGCCTGATATCGGCTAGTCACTCCAAGTGCATAAGCCACATCAGGACGTGTACATGTCATGGTATACATAATAGCTCCCACTGCACTAGCGTATGGGATCCTACTCATGCGTTTTCTCTTCAGGTGTTTTAGGACAATCCTCCCTACTGAGAGTAATTCCAGTGCCTATCGGTAGATAGCCTCTTTTGGAATTATCCATATTATACCTCTTTAAGATGGTATCAATGTACAAAGATTGGGAAAGTCCAAGCAGCTTCCTAGATCTATCTCTATATATCTTTATTCCTAATATATAAGCTGTTTCTCCCAAGTGTTTCATGGAGAACTGTTCAGATAGCCAAATCTTGATACTTTGCAATGCAGGTATGACATTCCCTATGAGCAATATATCATCAACATACAACACTAAGAATATAATTGTGCTCCCACTAACCTTTTTGTACACACAAGGTTCTTCTTCGCATCTAACAAAATTGAACTTTACAATTATCTTGTTAAAACAAATATTCCAACTTCGAGAAGCTTGATTTAGTCCATAAATGAATCTTTGTAGCTTGCAAATTTTATTATGATCAGACAAAGATGTGAAACCTTCAGGTTGTGTCATGTACACATCCTCTTCTAGCTCACCATTAAGGAAAGTTGTTTTCACATCCATTTGCCATATTTCATAATCATAGTATGCTGCTATATCAAGCAAAATCCGAATAGATTTGAGCATTGCCACGGGAGAGAACGTCTCGTCGTAGTCGACTCTTTCTTCCTGACGATATCCCTTGGCAACAAGACGGGTTTTGTAGGTCTCCACCTTTCCGTCTGCTCCAATCTTTTTCTTAAAAACCCATTTACAACCTATAAGTTTTATATCCTTTGAAGGTTCAACTAAAGTCCATACTTTATTTTCCTTCATGGATTCCATTTCGGATTCCATGACCTTTTGCCACTTCTCATAATCAGAACTTTGTATAGCCTCTTCATAGGTCTTAGGGTCATCATCATTATGATCAACCTCATTTGATACATCATCTTGTACCAACTAGATTAAATCTAGTTGGTACATGACGTTCTCGTGTAGACCTTCTAAGAGGTACTTGTACAACCTGTTCACCTTGTGCTGGATTTGGTTGTTGTTCAATTTGGTTTGGAAATGGTTCATTAACCTGTTCTTGAACTTCATTTAGTTCTTGAACTTCAACCGTTGAAGATGGCAACTTCCTTGGCAATTTCAAAACATCCAATAAAGGTTCTTCAACTTGGGTCTCATGATCTTTACATTGTGTTGATTCATTAGTTTCTTGAACTTCATCAAGTTCTATTTCTCCATTATAATTTCCTTCTAAAAGAAATTCTCTTTCCAAAAAGGTTGCTCTTCTGGCCACAAACACTTTATAGTCAGAAGAGTGATAGAAATAATATCCCATTGTCTCCTTGGGATACCCAATGAACCTACACTTATCAGATCTTGAGTCAAGTTTATCAAACTGTAGTCTCTTAACATAAACTGGACAACCCCAAACTTTAATATGTTTAAGGTTAGGCTTACATCCTTTCCATATCTCATATGGTGTTGTAGAGACTGACTTAGTGGGAACTTTATTAAGTAAGTATGTTGCTGCTTCCAAAGCATATCCCCATAAATTTATTGGAAGATCAGTGAACCCCTTCATATATCTCACCATATCTAATAAGGTTCGATTTCTCCTTTCAGACACACCATTGTGTTGTGGTGTTCCTGGAGGTGTCCACTGTGAGAGAATCTCATTCTCTTTGAGATATCTAGTAAAATCTTTACTAAGATATCCTCCACCTCTATCAGACCTTAGTACTTTGATACTTTTACCAGTCTGCTTCTCAACTTCACTACGGAAAGATTCAGACTTGTGTTTCATAAGATACACAAATCCATATCTTGACATATCATCAGTGAAGGTGATGAAGTAAGAATATCCACCTCTAGCTTGAATTTTCATGGACCCACAAACATCCGTATGAATTAGTCCCAATAATTCAAAAGCTCTTACTCCACTTCCATTAAATGGAGATTTGGTCATTTTTCCTTTGAGACAAGATTCACAAGTTTGATATGATTCAAAATCATATTTGTCAAGGTACCCTTCCTTGTACAACTTGTTAATTCTTTTCTCTCCAATATGACCAAGCCTACAATGCCAAAGGTATGCATGATTTACTTGATCATCTCTTTTCCTCTCAAGACTTGAAACATGCATAATCGAATTAGCATTCACATTAGGTAAGACATAAACGTCATGTTGGAGATAGCCATTCACATATAAGTTATCGCTATAATAAATAGAGCAAATACCATTGCCTATATTAATGCGAAAACCACGTTTGTCTAACATAGAAGCTGAAATTATGTTCGAAACAAATTTAGGAACGTAATAACAATCATCCAACATAAGTACTTTGCCCGTAGGCATTATTAAAGAAATTGATCCTACAGCTACGGCCGCAACTTTTGCACCATTTCCAACTTGTAGATTAACTTCTCCTTTCTTTAGCCTCCTACTTACCTTGAACCCTTGCAACATATTACAGATGTTATAACCACTGCCAGTATCTAATACCCACAGTGAAGAATTAGTAGTAGCTAAAGAAACCTTGAAAACATTTTTCGTTAATGTCTCACCTTGTTTCTTGTCCTTTAGAGTTGCAAGATACTCCTTGCAGTTTCTCTTCCAATGCCCTTTCTTCTTACAGTGAAAACATTCAACATCTTTTCAGCATCATATACTGACTGCAAGATCAAATCTTCAGAAAGCTCTTTACCAAGCTTGTACCCCAACTTCTCATGTTCTTCGGTAAGAACAATCATATGATTGACAAGGGGTCCAACTGGAGAGTTTTCAATGTCCAACTGTGTATCAACCATCTTCTTAAGATATTCAATGATTGCAGTTGGATCCATATTCTGATATTTCCTCTGGAGTTCAGAACTCATAGAAGCGAGAATGATGTGTTTCTGATAAACCTTGGTGCCTTGAACATCATTCTCTAGTGGGACTATCTTTACAGGCTTATCGATCACATCCATGAGCTTTTCATGCATGAAAACAATTCTCAAATTTCTATACCAGTCATCAAAGTTTGGTCCTACCAACTTGTTGGTCTCAAGTATTTCACGCAGTGATATAACAGACATATTGAGAAATCTAAAATATAGAAAAGAAAAGGCAATAATATAAGGACATATTTGCATATATCATAAAGACATGGACTTTTATTTAAATGATATTTCCACTAACTATTTTAAACTATTTACCCTCATTATAGTTTACGAAATCTTTATTTCTGTTAGTGGAGTAAAGGAATCCTTTAACAATATGTATGAGCCCCTTGGAAGTCAAGTCGTTTCTCACATATATTTTAAAGGTAGGTACTCTTACCAATTGTATCCCCATACAATTTCCTTAAATAGCTCTATGTCAAATAGTTCCCTAGTAGTCAGGTCGATCCTATTGGCATAGTTGAGTTCAACCATCATGATAGCAAAGAACTTATTAAATTTTATACTCCCCCGGGTGGTCCAGGCGTCTAGTATAAAATTGAATAATTCTTTCAATCCATACATCTAATGCAATAAATAATTTTAACATATTTTCGAACTATAAGTCTCCTGGTAGTCAGGCCGCTCCTTATAAACAAGAAATAAGTAAAATTATTTACCTTGATGGATAGCTCTATAATAAAATATCTTATATTTTATTATTTAAGAGCTCAAATTTTAGTAAGAGGGAATTGTTACTAAAACAGTTTTTAATAACATGAAGATCAAATCTTTTATAGCATGTGAATTTAGTTCAAGTTGTCTACATGCTTAGTTCTAAATTAATTTACATCACATGTAATAAATAATTCAAAATTATGTAACGAACGAGCACGTGACATAAAAACAAAATTCAACATTCTTCTAACATGTTTAATCTATATATCACAAATATCACAAAAAGTAATTCATGCCAGAATATCATTATTAATTAACATCTCATGAACTAATAACAATTAAAAATAACAATAGAATCATGTAACCTATTATAGATTCCCGTCGTATCTAATATATAAATATCAAATTCAAGTTACGAACTATCTCAATAGTTTAGCTCATATGTATATATATTTTATTCACAATAAAATTATATCAATCCATATGCATTCAAACAATTTGACTATTGCATAAGACATATATGTTATGGTTTGAACTCTTCAAATATAATCTTAAAATATTTTGTAAATAAATTTTAGACACGAGAAATCATGGCTCTGATACCACTGCAGGATTGCATATAGGTGTTTGTAACACGCAGCGGAAGACAATAACAATCCTAGGCAGATCTTTTCATGTTTAAAATTTATTTACATATCAATAGATCGGATCTAAGACGTACCTGGTGAAGAAAGTCTTGTTTCAAATTCTTCGATAGTGCGAAGACTCTATGTGTATCCACACCGAGACTGATCCTTGCTATCAACTCTTTGATCAACGAAACCCGCGAACAAATTGAACGGAAAACTTGTGCTGAAATTTTTCTCAAAAATCTCAACTCAAAGATAGAAGAACAAGAAACACTTTTCTTGTAATTGTATTTTCTCTCTTGGCTTTGTATTGCACTCTCACTTTCACAAAGTATTTTTCTTCTCAAGAATTAATGTGGCAAATTTTCTCCATCACCCTTTATATAATATCACATATAAACCCTATTCCTATTTGGTTGAGGTAATGATTTACTTAGGGTAATAATTTTAATTCCACAAATTAACTTTATGGAATTTCGCAGGGAGATTTCGTTACTGCCGTTCTTATTGGACTTTATGATTTATGGACTTTCCATAAATTCCAATACCAAATTGGATTATAATATCCTTATTAGTATTTTACTATAGAAAAATACAAATCCCATTTTTATGGGTTTAGGTAGCGACTCGTCCAATTATGGACTTTGACGTGAAAATCCAGTTCTTAATTGGATTTGATTCATAAGTCATTCATTAATATTTTATATACATACCTTATATAAATAAATATTAATTATATATATCATATATATATTTCAACCAAGAGACAATTTTAATTTTCTATTCCAAATAGAAAACTTCAACTTGTTCACAATATTAATTATATCTTCTGTGCTAGCAAAAAATATAATTAATATTTCATTTGGACTAACTAACTAAATTTATTTGACTAATTAAATTCTTTAATTTAATTAACAAATAATAAAGTAATTACTCCTTTAGCAAAGATCAGAACACTCGTTAGTGTGCGACCCCATAGATTCAATACTAATCCGGTAGTAAATTGACCACATCAATATACTAATCAAGGGTGGCGTCTAGCAACACTCCTTAACGATCGGATAGGATGAAGTATACAATTTACTCTCAAGAACCAGTAGAAGAATAATGTAGTAATTCCTTCTGTCCTTATAGCTCTGGATCACCCTAGGATATGGTTCAACTGTCAAATCCTCATAGGTGACCAACTATGTGTTCATGTCAAATATAATCGACCATTGAATGACCTAAGAAACTCCTTTCTTCTTTCATTCAATTGCCCTGGCCAAGGTCTTAATTTGGTCGTTTATAATTCATGACAACATGGAGCTTAAACTCATTACCAAGAGTTGACAGATTCCATCTTGATCAATCACTAATTCTACAAGTATTTAATCGTACCCAATATCCTTTCAACTATCGCCCTAGGGCCATAGGTGTCTGATATCAAAGCACAATATATAACTTGTCAATTACTATGACGATCTCAGGTCAAAGGAAACAGTTACATCACATTCTTCAAGAGAATATCCTATTGATAGTTTATGGTAATTCTAACCATTAGGAATTATCCAATGAGCCGGTTCAAGAGAAAATACATACAGTACCCATTAAACTTGTCAGGAAAAATTATTTACACACCTAAACTTTACGGGTGTCCTAACACCCCACTATTCTTATCTAAACTAAATTTAATACCCCATTGAGTGATGATCTGTCATGAAAAGTGTAATTCATTTCCTAGATGTGCGTGAGGCAAAAAAATAGCTTAAAACTAATTTACTTGTCTAGGTGTCACTTTCCTATTGGATACTCTAACTAATTAAACTTAATACTAATTTTTTCTCTTTCCTTATTCATTTTTCTTTTCTTTTTCGTTTCTTTTTCTCTTTCTTCATTTTAACAGTACCCATTTCTCTTTCTTCATTTAACAGAACCATTTTCTCTTTCTTCGTTACTTCATTTTCTTCATTTTTTAAATAGTATTTGAAGAAGATAAAGAAGAATGTTGTATATTACGGTTAATTTTATATAGATACAGAGATAGAAGGAGATAACGGAAAAATTTTCTGGGATCGCCATACACTGAAGACCCCGGTGGTGATTTTTAGAAATGAAGAATAGGGAAGAAGATTAGAGTAAAAAAATCCTGATATTTATACTGGTGATTTGATTAATTGTAATTACCGGTGAGTGATGATCCATTTTTCTTTTTTGATTATCTATTCTCAACACATTTTTCTTTTTCTCCTGTTTTTTCTTTTACTATATAATATTTGGGATGTAGATTTAGAAATTGAGTCATGGATTTAAGTTGGAATAATTTTAATACTTGATTGGAGAGCTTGAAATACCATTTTTCGTACAAGAAATTTTCTCTTGTTTTCTCCTAGATCTGGGTGTGTGGGTATTCTTTTGTGAGATTGATGTGAAGGAAAAATGGTCAAATTAGAGGTGCTAAAGTGGACTGGCAGGGGAGGTGGTTCTGATTTTTCAGAGATAGAGTTTATGGGTTTAAGGAAGGTTATGTTTGTGATTGCCTTCCATGGTGGCTGGGTGCGAAAATAACGATGAAGGAAGCTGGAGAAGATGAAATGAAAACAAGAGTGATAAAAGGAAAGAAAAAGTAAAAATAAAAAAGGAAACAATGCAGTATTTGATACATGGCACGTGTTAACACAGCCCACTACAAGACGGTTTGGTATTTTGAGGGAGGTATAAAATTTAGTTTAGATAAGAATAGTGGGGTGTTAGGACACCCGTAAAGTTAAGGTGTGTAAATGATTTTTCCAAACAAGGTTAATGGGGTCTTTATGCATTTTCTCGAAATGATCATATCTCTATATGCATCATCTATCTATGTGATTTAGTTAATGAGATCAACTAATCTTTATCCCATAAAGACGATCACATAAATATTGATCTAACCGGATTACTAATGTCCAAATTAATAATCCTACGATCAAGAACAAATTTAGATTAAATTGTAAGAGACTTTGCTCTCATTATCATGATCTCTATCACGATGACAAATCTCAAAATTTAATCAAGGACCTTATCAAATTAATCAAACAATTAATAATAATTATAAAAGAATATCAAATGCCATATATATTTTATATCAAATAACGTTCACAAAAATACGTTCAAATCATCAAATATGATATTGGATCTAGGGCATATCTACTATATCCCTAACAATATCTCCTTATCCATTTCATTCTTTCGTTTTCCTTTAAATGTTTCTAGTAGGAACAAATCCTGGTAATCTAAGTGCTATCTTTTTCTGATAAGCAGGAGCCACCAGTTATCCTGGTTGAGTCAATTGAGGAAGCAAGTACCACGGAGAACTTGAATGTGCCAGAAATCCACGACATTGGTGACGGAATCCCCATTATCAACTCCCCACGTACTCCTGACTCTTTCTCCAATCTGCATGAGGTTGATGAAGCCCCAAGAGGTGCTGGTCTATCAGGTCTAAGGAACAACATCCTCGATGAGTTGGAAAATGATAACCAGATCAAGGTCTTGGAAAACTATGTATTGCCACTAGAAGCAGCTGATTTTCATCATGATGAGCAATATATAGTTGAAGAAACCGATGGTATCAGCGACATTGATGTGGTATTTCTCTCTGAATTAGATACAGTTGGTGACTTTAGCATCAAGGGGTCAAGCCAGAATGAGTTTGAGAGACAAATCAGCTCTAGTGCAGAGGATTTGTCTCCATTCCATGCTGTTGATTCTGTAACTACAGAAGTTTACGAAGGGGCCTGTGCTGAAGTTCATGAAAGAAAGCTCCCGTTGCACCCTGAGATCTTAAATGCATCCACATTTGAAGAGATTGATGAGCATGAAGAAAAGGAGTGTGCTTCAGATATTCAAAACTATGGATTGAGAAGTATCGATCATATTGATGTTGTTTATCCTAGATCAATTGAAGGAGGATTGCCAGAGGATAGTGACACCGGACCTTCAGATCCCAGTGTAAAGCACAATGTGGATGCTCAAGATATAGTTCCAGAAATGCCAATAGTTGAAGCTCAAAACTCTGTCTTTGAGATAGAAAACTTACAATCTACTCAAACTGGAGTGACTGAAGAGGAAACTGATTCTGGTATGCCAGTACTGGAAGCACAAACAATTCAAGATATTGAGTCAGCATTTTGGCAAGTTTATGAGAAAGAAATAGAGAAATCTAATGTTCTTGAGCAATCTAATGCTGAAGATTCTGGAATGCCAGTGCTGGAAGCAGAAACAATTGAAGATATTGAGTTAGCATTTAGAAGTACTTCTGAGAAAGAAATAGAGCACTCGGATGTGCTTGAGCTACCTAATTCTGAGCTAGTAACTGAACAATCTGGGTGTTCAAACAATGACGCATCGGTTGAAATGTCAAGTTCAGTACAGGAAGATTCTGGAATGCCAGTGCTGGAAGCACAAACAATTGAAGATTTTGAGTTAGCATTTAGAAGTACTTCTGAGAAAGAAATAGAGCACTCGGATGTGCTTGAGCTACCTAATTCTGAGCTAGTAACTGAACAATCTGGGTGTTCAAACAATGACGCATCGGTTGAAATGTCAAGTTCAGTACAGGAAGATTCTGGAATGCCAGTTCTGGAAGCACAAACAGTTGAAGATATTGAGTTAGCATTTAGAAGTACTTCTGAGAAAGAAATAGAGCACCCGAATGTGCTTGAGCTACCTAATGCTGAGCTAGTAACTGAACTATTTGGGAGTTCAAACAATGCGGCAGCAGTTGAAGTGTCAAGTTCAGTACAGGAAGATTCTGGAATGCCAGTTCTGGAAGCACAAACAGTTGAAGATATTGAGTTTGCATTTAGAAATATTTGGGAGAAAGAAATAGAGCACTCGGATGCGCTTGAGCTACCTAATGCTGAGCTAGTAACTGAACAATCTGGGAGTTCAAACAATGCGGCAGCAGTTGAAGTGTCAAGTTCAGTACAGGAAGATTCTGGAATGCCAGTTCTGGAAGCACAAAGAGTTGAAGATATTGAGTTAGCATTTAGAAGTACTTCTGATAAAGAAATAGAGAACTCGAATGTGCTTGAGCTAGTAACTGAAGAATCTGGAAACAATACAGCAGCAGTTGAAGTGTTAAGTTCAGCTCTTGAAGATTCAGGAATGCCAGTGCTGGAAGCACAAACAGTTGAAGATATTGAGTTAGCATTTAGAAATATTTGGGAGAAAGAAATAGAGAACTCGGATGTGCTTGAGCTTCCTAATGCTAAACCATTAACTGAAGAATCTGGGAGTTCTGACAATTCAGCGGTGTTTGAAGTGTCAAGTTCAGTAAAGGAAGATTCTGGAATGCCAGTGCTCGAAGCACAAACAATTGAAGATATTGAGCTAGCATTTAGGCAAATTTCTGAGGATGAAACAGAGAACTCGAATGTGCTTGAGCTACCTAATTCTGAGCTAGAAACTGAAGAATCTGGAAACAATGTGGCAGCGGTTGAACTGTCGAGTTCAGTACTGGAAGATTCTGGAATGCCAGTACTGGAAGCACAAACAATTGAAGATATTGAGCTAGCATTTAGGCAAATTTCTGAGAATGAAACAGAGACAGAGAACTCGAATGTGCTTGAGCTGCCTAATGCTGAGCTAGTAACTGAAGAATCTGGAAACAATGCAGCAGCGGTTGAAGTGTTAAGTTCAGCTCTGGAAGATTCTGGAATGCCAGTGCTCGAAGCAGAAACAGTTGAAGATATCGACACAGTATTTAGACGAATATCTGAGAAAGAAATAGAAAAATCAAATGTTCTTGAGCAACCTAATGCTGAGCTAGCAACTGACATATCTGGGAATTCTGACAATGCAGCAGTGCTCAAAGTGTCAAGTGTGACACGCGCAATGCAATTACCAATTCTTGAAACAAGACCAACTGAATATTTTGATTTGGATCATGAAAATCTTTCAGAGAGTGATGGTGATGAGCATAAGGAGAAATCCAGAGACATAGGAGCTTCTTCAGATTCACAAAACGTCGAGACAGACTTGGCTTCGAAACAAGTCTTGGAAGGAAATCTGGAGAAACCCCTGAAATCCACTTCTGAAGGTGAGTTAGCAGAAGTTAAGCCAAGTGGAGCAGGCTCATCCAATGATATGGAATCAAGTGTTAGAGGATCTGATGTATCTTGAATTTGGAGAAGGTGAAACTGGAAAAGGAGATCATGAAGTTGTAGTAAAAGAAGCAAAGGCATTAACAGCTGAAAACCCAGATCATGTTGTTGATATGCCTACTACAGCTGATGTTAAAAGCAAGAAAGACAAACCCCAAAAGGCAGGCTCATCAAGTTCAAGCTCAAGTTCTGATTCAAGTTCAAGCGACTCTGAAAGAGAATGAAGATGATCGAAAGAATTGGTGGAAGAAGGTAGGGGAACCTTTTGGATTTTGTTTTTGGATCTATCGTGTCAATGAAATTGATCACGAGTAGTTCAAGTTGGTTTACTTTGTGTTTATTGTTTTAGTAGTTTGGCTTATGCATGGTTTTGAGTGCCTAGTGAAAATGATGGACTCCTTCAAGAATGAGTTTTGGTTTGATTTCTTGAAGCATTCTTTTCTTTTTTGAATCTTTTCAGCAGTTTTGGAGATTGGTGGGAGAAAAGGTTTTGTTAACTTGTATATGGATTCCGTAATGAAACAGTTTCTGTTTGTATGTTTTGGTGAAAGTAATGGCAAGATTCATTTCTTTTCTTTGTTGCTTCGTTTTGCTGTTTTCCTCGCTTTAGTTCTTTTAAGATAGATGTTTGGTGAAGCTTATAAGTTGGTCAAACTGGCTTATAAGCACATTTTAGCTTGTCTACGCGTATGGTAAATATCCAAAGTGCTTATAAGTTATAACCCAAGTGCTTATATGCTAAAATCAGCCATAAGTCACAAGTTGGTCACCCCCAACTTATGGCTTTTCAGTTTATAAGCACTTTTAATTTGACCAAGGGTTTTACTAATTTATCCTTAATAATATTTTTAATTCACAAAATACTTTTCCCTAAATAAATTTTTTAACTTTATTTTCATTCCATATTCGTTGTTCATCCTTTTCTTTACCAAGAAATTTTTTAATTTATAATCTTTTATAAATTTTTTAAGGATATTTTAATCATTTTAACAAAAGAACAACTTATTAGCACTTTTCTACCAAACACATCAACTAATTATTATTATTATTATTATTATTATTATTATTATTATTATTATTATTATCATCATCAGTTTCAGCACGTCTATTCAAACACTTAAATGTTTATTTAAAAAATTAATTTTAGCAGAGATGCTTTTCAACACTAAGCTTATCAGCTATTTACAATCAGCTAATCCAAACGAGCTCTAAGCCTTCTTGTTTAAAATATACAGGATAGGATCAAATGGAACAATAGCAGAGATTTCGATTGATGGATTTGCAAATTGAATATATTGAAGGATTAAGGTTAGAACTTGTTGGAGCCCCCAAGCCCAGCTCAAGTGGCAAATGGTGGAAGCTTGGTATTTAAGTGGAGAAAGGTAGAGGGACGGGCCCATTATCCACCAAGTTTCAAAGGCTGCGGTTGGTCCAAAGGATCGGCCCCAGATGAATTTCTCGGTCATAAAAAAAAGGTTAGAACTTGTTGGATTCAGCATTTCATAGTCTAGCTTCAAATAATAAAAAGATAAAACTGTAGCACTCCACTAAGTTCAAACCGTTATCTCTCTTCTTTTCAAATGCTAAAGCCTTTCCCTGAGTTTTTTTATCTCTTACTTCTATATTAAACACGTATATCGAATCTGAATACGATGGACTAAACATCCGACAAAAAAATAACGCACTAAATCTTGTGATCATTTAATCTTTGTATATAACCTTTATACAATGATCCATGCATGACTTCGGAAACCAAACAACTCCCAGAAGTGTATAGTAAACCCACTGAACCATTTCACTAAACGCTGAAATATAAAATACATTAGCACTTGGTAGCAGTATATTGACCGTTTTACACACATTCATTAACTTACTAATATCCTACATACATCATATCTTTCCTTACAATTACAACTTGGACACATAGTAAGTACAATCATAACCAACATTCAGGGAAGGGATTTATGTGAACTTCCACAAAAAGCGGCTGTTCTTCTCAGCCTATTCATCAACTTTCCTAAGAGCAATTGGTGTCATAGCTAGCGAGTCCCAACAACTCCGGACCTTCAAGTCGAGGATTGTGCTCAAAGCTGCAAATTAGGAGTTCAGGAAACTCATTAGAGACAATCAACTAGTAAACTATCTTATAGAGGAAGCAGTAGGAGATGACCCCTAAATTAAGACATCAAGAAGAATAACATGGTATAAACTATAACGCAAAAGCTACATGGGTAAGGCCCCAAATACAACACATGGGTACAACCAGTAAACAAGTAGTCTCTTTTACTAAATTGGAAGGACAATTGCTTTCTGAAAAGATTATTCCGTCTGCAGCATTATATTGTTATACCATGACAAGACTTTATTGGTCAAACGACAGCTAACAACATGCCTAGGGTTCAGACTCAGTGTCCTAGGTTTCAGATACAGATAACCGTAATTCATTTTGCATTTAATCTGCAAGCATCTACTAAGTAAGAGCTCTCAGTCCACCAAAAACAGTTCATATGTAAAGGACTGGTAGCTACAATTAGGGCGATACTCCAATAAGCAATATTCTATTAGTCAATGAGCAGACAGTGTTCCATATCATTTACGCTGGCTTTTGGAACTGTAGATTGCAAAATGCTGCAATTTTTTATTCAAAAAGAAATGTTGAAAGGATTTGGAATTCTAATTTCTATAGCTCGGTACTGCTTATTAATAAGATTACCTATAAAAAAAATTCTAATTTCTATAGTTCACAAGGTCAACGAAAAATTATTATGCTGTTAATTGCATTTTCTGGATATAGGTTTAGGAGATTATGTGATAAGTGGACAAGTTCTTTGGGCATCGCAAAAGTTGTCCGTAACTCACACAAGAAGATCTCAAACCTAACATCCTTAGAAACTGCATGAAAATAGTGCATGGCCATAGTGAAAAACGCAATTACTCAAAATTTGTTGTAGTGAATGGAAATCCATCAAATCTTGCAGAATTGTAACAGAACAAGGCAACAAAATCCAGTTTTATGCATCCAAAAGGACAATACAGTAGTCCTTACATTTCAAACTTTAAAATTCTGAATCATGTAAATATTAGTGAGAACATTCATAATTCAACTAGGCCTTGAATCAGTGGTTTACAGAGAAAATCAGACAATTAAAGAACTAACGGAATAAACAAAAAGCAAAAAAGAACCATGAAGCACCTCAATTGGTTTGAGCTGCAGTCTAATATGCATGTCTAAAAAACAAAATAGAAGTACAATTGGGCTTGAAGGAAATGGAGTCATAGGTATCTTTGTGTATAACTTGAATTGATGCCAACCTTAATGCTAATTGAAACAATTGGAACTCCTTTGGTTAATATATCATACTCTTCAATTTTTTTGATAAGTAATGATGATTAATTACTTATGTATGCCAGCAAAGAGCTATGGCATTACATCCTATAATTAGGTGTTATTTTAAGGCCTTTCGAGAAATCAATGAACTGTTCTACGATAGAAGGTCGCATATCCAAATCCTTCCCAAAGTAAGTTTTCTTATTTGACAAAAAGAATAGATCTGAAGTTATTCTTTCCAAAGTCATTCACCTAATGCTTCAATAAGTCCCTAACCTGAAGCCCAAATTCAACTTAAGATGAAGAGAAATCAAGAAAATAGTCTTTTCGAAAGGTATACTTGATGGCATAAAGTATACAGAGACATGATTACTATTTGCACCATATTTGTTCCTACAGTTCAGTATTGTAACAATACTCGTAGAATATACAAAGAAATCTTACTTGTTCAGTGGAATATGCTCAAATGGACCAGAAGTAGGAATTGTTCCACACAAATTGTTATTTGAGACATCCCTGGAAGAAGAAGTGCAAATAGTTTAAAAACAATTTCGAATAAGAATAACGATAATAACACAAGCAAAGAAGTATGCACTTACACAACTTTCAGGCTAGAAACACTAGAAAGTTCTCTTGGGATTGGTCCAGTTAGCTGGTTATCATTCAGACGCCTGATAAGTTAGATAAGAAACTTTTCAGTCAACAGAAAAGGATTGTCCAACAACAGATTCACTACAAGCACAAGTGCTTGGTTATATGCAACAAGGGGGAGCTTTCACTCAAGACTTTACAAGCTCATTTAAGGTCAAACAGAAACTGAATATTGGTCATAAAAGAAAACGGAACTCTGCGAGTAGCCCAAGTAACTGGTAGTAGCCTTCTTTTCCACCCATCCACACACACACACACACATATGTAAAAAGTACATATGACTGGAACACAATAAGGAAACATCACAAAGGAGAACTTACAGGAAAACAAGATTTTTCAACTTTCCCAGTGAAGGAGGGATTGTCCCTGAAATATTATTGTTGTACAGATCCAGACTGATAAGGCTCTTCAAGTTACCAAGCTCTTTAGGGATGGTTCCCTGAATATTATTTTTGTAAAGCTCCCTGAAGCAGCAAAACAATTACATCATGTATATGATTCCTTGAAAACCAATAGAGTCACTGACGGAAATGGCAAGTCAATTCAAGATTTAAAATAGTTACTCACAAATACTGTAGATGTTCGAGCTTTCCAAGTTCAGGTACCAAATGACCAGATAGCTTTGAGTTGCCAAGGTCCCTGCAGAAATGTTACCACCCTGAGATACTTCAGATTTGTAATGACTACGGGGCAAAAATAAAGCAAACCACTCCTCTTTTGAATTTCTCCACTTTTTTCAGGCAAACATTTAAGAGAAAAGGGAGTGAGGAATAAAGGGAAGTTTCTCCCATTAACCTGCGGAGGATAACTAGGAGACGTGTAATTTAACCTTAAGGAAAGACCAGTTGATTGCACGAAAATTTAGCATCTCACAAGTCATACCTAATTAGAAAGGAATTTTTTCTTTGACACTACAGTTACTCGGTATAAATATAACTACTTCAGGTTTGCAAATTGACATGAATCTTTGTACACAAGGAACGTCAGGCTGAGCATCTCAAGTTTTCCCATGTATGAATCTGAAACTAATTTCTCTCTCGACCAAGCCATCATGTTTAAGAAGATATAAGAAAGTTTTCCTCTTGCATCTCAATAAACTAGGTTTTTGTCTTATTCGTATTTATAAGTCTTCTGTTATAGATAAGGAGTCCTATCAACATACAAATCCATCCAGTAACATATAGGTGTTCCATAATCAACTAATAAACCGGAAATGCAACTCTAAGACATACAAAAGGGCAGCCCGGTGCACTAAGCTCCCGCTATGCGCAGGGTCCGGGGAAGGGCCAAACCACAAGGGTCTATTGTACGCAGCCTTATCTTGCATTTCTACATGAGGCTGTTTCCACGGCTCTAAGACATACAACCTATCATAAACATTTTATAAGTATAATATATCATAAACATTCCAAAGTTTAGCCAATAAAATGATCATTTGACAAAAAAAAAGTTATGTCAGAAAATGGCCCTGCTTGATCCAAGATTTCTCAAAACTTTAGTAAGGCACCTTTATAGAACCACTGCCACCAATCAACTACCTTTAAAGCACAAGGATTTTACACATTTTTTTAATGAAGAGGTATTAATAACAAAAGCATCCAGAAGATGCATAGATTACAAAATAAAGAAGAAGGATTTTACACACTTCAAAACAAAAAAATCTCCTAAACTCTACCAAAGGTTTACATCCACAAAAGATAAGAAACACAAGAAGGACAAAGATCATTAACAAATCACACTTCTCCATCTTTAGCATATAGATCATAGATACACATCAAGATAAGAACTTCGCGTAAGTGAAACTAGTGTAAATACCGATACCCTTTTCACCGTGGAAAAGGAATCACTTTGCTACTAATTTCAAAACAAAGACTTGTTAGCTATTAAGTCAAGTGAAAGCTTAAATTTTTAACAAACTTCAAACCTACAAAGAAACTAACCAACAACCACCACCACCTCAATCTCAAAACTAATTGAGATGGCTATATGAACCCTCTATATAAATTCCACTCCAATTGGACCTATTTCACTCGAATAATAATTTATCTAACAAAATAATTAATGATTATCGTACTTTAAATCCCAGGCTTATCACTAAACTAAAAGGTCATACAAATCTCTAACCAGAGTAAAATAGTAAGTAGCAAATCCAGCCTCTATGAGCAAATTAAACCAAATTTAGACTATGTCTACATATATGCCAAAAAAATCTTTTTTCAAAATTTGTGTCTTTCTCAAAAGAAAAAAATTGTGTGTTCCAATATATACATACACACACAAATATGTATTGTAAATTATATATTAGGCTGCATCCTTTCTGAACCCAGTGACGCTTAGATCAGTCCCTCGGCAAACACAAACATACAAATCGACTAATTAAATAATAGCACACACAAAAGCAGTAATTAAAAAAAAAAAAAAAAAGAAGAAATTTTGAGACATACACACGAGTGACGTGGTTATCGCCGTTGCAAGTAACATGAAACCAAGTACAAGGGTTTACAAGATTCGGATCCCAGCTCTGGAGCACGTTATCCGGGTCGGATAAGCTCCGACGGAGGGCGTACAAAGCATCCCCTTCTGAATTTCCCCTAACACTAACAGCTAGAGCAAGTACAATTACCAAAAAGCCCAAACTCTGGGTTTCAATAACAGTTGCCATGGTTCTTTCTACACAAAAGCTGAAATATTAGATTTTGAGGTGAGATAATTTGTAGGGAGTAGACCCAGATGAAGAAGAAAAAGGGAAAGGAAGACTGGAAGAAATGAGGAGAGAGGGGAGTAAAAGATCGGTTTTGGGAATGACAGCGAAAGGGGGAAAAGCTGGGTGGGTGGGTGGAGCGGGGGTGGGGCGGGTGCGGTAGGGAATCTTTTCTTCTCTCCACTTAGCTTTCTTTGCGTTTATAAATTGCAAAATAGTCACACATAAAACAATTTGTCAAATCCAATTTATAACTTCGCAATCGATGCGATTCATAAGTCGAACCTATTTTTTTTGTCACTCCCCTTTTTAAATTTGAAAATAATTTAACTTGAATTTTTAATTCTATTTTTAATGAAAATTTTTTATAACCACACAAATATCACTCATACAAGTTCAAATAAATTGAAACGGGGAATAGTTAATATGATAGAAATACAAATTATTTCTGTGCTTTTCTTTTTGCAAATTTTATTTTGGGACCATTTCTGTTGTATTTCAAAAATGCAATTTAAAATATATTTTGAAATTCGATTTCATCTAACGTCGAGATGCATATAGAGCCCATTTCAAATATATATTTTGCATAGTTTTGAGATTCTCATAAAAATTATGTGCAATTGTCAGCTAAAACTATACATTTGGAAAAGGAAAAAAAACTCTAACTTATATCCCCCCACCCCCACCCCACAACCCCCAAAACCAAAAAGAAAACTCCATTTTTAGTGTTCGAGTCTGAGAACTTTGAGTAGGAATAAACGGATCCTATTCATCCCCATCTTTTTTGATGATGTTTTGAAATATTATTTTAATAACAGGTGAATGTCGTTCCTTAAATTAAAATCTCGAGTTTACTTTTTGAGCATAAGGAATTTTAGAAATGAAATGCTTTATCACCTTAATATTTTCTCGATGCGAATTTTAATTAACTGAACAAGTGAATTTCGAGTGCAAAATACTTAAATGCAAAAAATAAAAATAATCAAGACTCAATTTGGAGCGAGTCGACTTTAAATATATTTTCAATATTTATTTGGTTCCATCTGAACTCTTTTCATTCTAATTACAGTAAAACTATGTTACTTTGACTGTCTAAAGAAGATTACAAAGATTCAAACATAACTCAGAAATTGAATTTCTCAAATTTTTTAAATGAGGTTGACATAAGTTAGAAAATAATAAGACAGAAAGAGTAGTTTATAATTTTTTTGCTGTTCCATAATGTTAAATAGAAATTTACTTTTTATTCATATTTGCTATTATTGCAAAAGTTACATTTGTCTAATTATATTATTCAAATCTCAAATTAACCAAAAAGTTGATTTAATCTAGGTGACATTTATTTAAACAAACTAGAGTATGATTTATACACAATATATTTTCTAATTTATCTAATAAAATTATATGGATTTAAGAGGGAAGGATCATTATAATGTCAGTAGAAGAAATGAGTAAGATTATAATTGGTGATAGTAAAAACAAAGTTTGCTAATGTGCTACCAAGAAGGACCAATCATTAGCTTTTCTTATGTCAATTATCTCTAAAGAGACAAAGAATTATAGCCACCTGTCTGTTCCCCCTTTTTATGTAAAAAATAAGGAAAAATAATTTAGAGATATATTTTAAGAAATTATTTGAAGACAAATGTTGCAGTATATCATAAACTGCACAAATAATTTGTTATTGTAACCTGTACACGTTCTCTTATTAGACATCTTTGAAGTTAAAACACAAGTAAAAATTTTAAAAACTTGTTTGAAGAGTATTTCAAGAAATATAATGAATTTTGCTCTTAGATTTTTCACCTTTTTCTCTCAATGAAATACATATGCAAGTACAACTCAATTAACAAATACTAGTTTTCAACTTTAACTACTGATACTTATTTTCCAAACTTCAACCAAATATTGTTCTAACCTGAATTTAAAATAATTTTTATAACTTTTTAAGATGCTAGCCCAAAGAAAATGTATAACACTTTTTATTTGTCTAAGTCATGATAGACAGATTTATCGGTTATTTATATTGATGATTGATAAAAAATAATAAATATTTCGTAAAATTAACACTACGATTATAATATAAAAATAAAAAGGTATAGTACCCTAGGCACTATGTTATACTGTTTATGATTTGAAAGCATATTAGTTAGTGTTTTGGCTTTTTCCTTTGATTAGTGGGTTAGGAAGACCGAATCGTGTTTGGCTTTTTTCCAAGTCAACTTTGGTATTAATATACTTTGTGGTTCTTTCTAAAATCATGATCCTTTTTCTTTAACGTGTTTTCTACTGTCATCAAATTAAACTCGTCAATCTGTCAACCAACGTACTACACTAGTCGTATTTATTTTCTTGGTCCAAGTTGGAGGCCAAGAAACGGCCAACAAAGCATATACCAAATTTCCATCATGAAGAGAAAGATTTAAATTTTGTTTATTTGTAGATTCCTTAAAATGTTTTTTTCTTTCTTTTTAATAACTAACTGGTATTCGGAATTAGTGAGTGTTTACCTCGAAAGTACGAGTAACAATTAAATTTGATTTGTGGTTTTAAAAATATGTGATTTAGTTCAATACCAATTAATAATCAAGAAATAAGAAGTAGAAATGAAATAGACAAGTGAATCAAACCAATGTTACTCAGCTGCAGTGACTTCGAGGTAGGCTTAGGATAATAAGAATAATTAAGTAATAAAAGCAAAGTAAGAACAGTAGAGCTAAACGACAATGCTGATGAACAGTAGGCGAAAAGGTAGAGAGTATATTCTTTGCTCAATGATAAGATGATGTTACAAATGATTGGGGTCCCCTTTGTATAATAGGGGAATCCCTAAGTAAGGTATATTTCTATTTACAGTAAGGAATATTCTTGGTACAGCTGTCTAACCGCCTAGTACAGAATCATACAATCTTATTCCGAGATTTGCGCCATGAACTTGGGGACGTGGCAGGAATCTAGTTCATTCTGTTACAAACCCATAAAGGTACTATTTCGGGGTCGAGCACACTCGGCCTCGGTATTCCTCGAATTCCTATCTCCGGGCATTGCACTCTGTCTTCGAGCTCGAGTCTCGTCCACCAGTTTCGAACTCGACCTCGCCTGGACTCGGGCCTAGGACGAAACCTCGAGCCTATAAATCGGGGGCATATGATTTTGACCGTATACAGATAGTCCCCGCATTTCTTAGAATAAGGTGATAAGAAACAATTTGAACCTCAATTTTCCCGAGCCTCTTATGATGACGTCATGCCCGTGACGTAAGTGCTTGAAGTGATCGGAAATATTATGTCAGCACGCTTTCCCAAAACATCAAATGCGCGCCAGCACTGGTCGACCACTAGCACCGCCGAACCGTCGTCGCCTTTCTATAAATATGAGGCTACTCTGTTGAACAAAGAGTTGTACTCATTTCATCTTCATTTACTTCGATTCATTCCCTTCTTTATTTCTTTCTCTAATCATCTATTTCCATGGTTCGAACCTGCGACCATGGCAACAACTTTACCAGTTACGCCAAGGCTCCCCTTTTAAAAGCTTCGATTCGAAACAACGAGAGAAGGGCGCAGAATCCTTCCCACATCAGAAAATATATGAACTTCACCCTGTTGCTCATCTTTTTTAACTTCAACCTGGTGTGGCACTTCATTCCTTTTGCATTCCATGGAGTGAGGTGACACTATCATCTACTAACTTTTGCATCCTACACCGGTACAACGTCCCAAGAATGAATATTCTTGGATCGTTGCTCATGCATCTTGCAACCCTTTTTTGGTTTTTCTTGTGATAGAAGGTGAAGCTACATCTTCTTGTCTTCCCTTTTGGTCTTATTCTTTTGCCGCTCTTTTTTAACGGACTATGGCCTAAAATTTTAACAGAATGCTCAACACCCACTGCTGGAATATAGTTACATTTATCGAGGGTTTTCTGCCCTAAACTTCTTCAAACATACAAACATTTCCAAGGATCAAAATGGGGTTCCCGGGAAGGAGGTTCCCGAAGATGCCGCTCTCGAGGACGTGGCTCTAAAATTAGATTAGGTTTTTGGCTTTTGTTTTTTTGCTTTTTTGTTCTTGTGTAAGGATGTTGTAAATATATTTTGTAACCATCTCTTAGAAATATAAAAGGATCTCTTTGTCTCATTTTTGGCTCGTGTTGAATTCCATTCCGTCTTTATTTGTGAAAAATTTGATTGCATAACTTTAGTGATTAGTCCGAGTACCAGACTTAGAACATAATGAACCCTTAGGTTTTTAATCGATCAATATAATACCCCTTAAGGTTTTTGTTAATCCTCGAGCTAAGCTTAAATTGATTTGATGCGAGCTCGGGACATCGGGATTCCTGAGTCCGAGTTGAGTGAGAGCAAGGTTTCGAATTTGAAATAAAGTTAGCCCTTAGACTTCGTAAACAATACCCGAGTGAGAATTTTCTCAAAATCGGGTAGCCCTTGGGCTTAATAGTCGAGTGAGCACTTGCTCGAACTCGAAATAAAGCTGTCCATTAGACTTTTTTATAGTCCCCGAGTGAGAATTTTCTCAAACTCGGGTAGCCCTTGGGCTTAGTAGTCAACTGAGCGCTTGCTCAAACTCGAAATAGGTCGATAAGAAGCGAGTTAATCTTCGATGCCTTGATCCTGATGCCAATCTCGTGATGTCAGTGGCTGAAGTGACTGAAAGGTTGTTTTTCGTGCGATTCCTAAAGTCAATAATTGGAGGTGACTGTTGGTTGGCTTTTTGGTTTCCTCAGTACGCTTAAATGGCCTCTATAAATAGATCAACTTCACAATCATGCAAACTTTATTCTCATATTGTTCTCAAAGTCCTATTAGCTCTTTCAAGTTCCCTGAATTCTCCCCTTTCTTCTATTAGCTCTTACTTTATTACCAACATTCTCTATTTTCTTTGATTTATGCATTATAATGGCTAAGACCTCTAAATCGGTTCCCCAAGAAAAAGCTTCTTCATCTTCTCGACCGACCAAGAGTAAAGCGGTAGTGCCCCCTTGTATTGAGGAGTGCATTCCCCCACCATGTGAAATAATATCCGATTTTAAGATCGAGAAACCTGTATCGACACCAGGCTGATGCGAGCCATGTCTCAATATGTCTGTTTGATAACTAAGGACGAGCTCGTACAAGTAAAGAAGGACGACAAGTGGGAGAATAAAGAAGTAGTGATCCCTTCCCCCGAGGAGGATATCACTACATATAAAGTGGGGTACTTAAGCGTGTATATCAAGTAACGCTAGTTCAAATCTACCCTTCATTTTGGCGAATCGTTCATTTGATCAGGTTCTTTTCGAGTCAGGTCGAGGGGATGTGTTATACCCTCAACCATTTAATCTGACTGTATAGTCCTCTACTTTATTGCAGTGGCTTGATAAAACTGCAATACCGATCCTTGAAATCTCTCTTCTCTAGTATTGATGAGGATAAAGACTGAGGGTGGATGAGCCGGTTTGTCCGAGTCAGGACCTCCGACCTGATTCCTGTTGATTAGATGTCATTCCCCAAATAGTGGAAAATGAAACGTAAGTACATAGTAAGTTTATACATTGCTTTCTCGTCCTTTTCTCGGCTTTAACTTTTCCCTTGATCTAACACCTTTCCGATGGCGCAGCTACTGCTTGGTTTCCTGGTGCGATCCCGGACCTTAAAGGTTGGGTCCGAAAACTAGCTTCCGCTTCCTCGTATTCGAAGCGTTGATGGCGAGATTTGGCCAAGGGCCGATGAGAGGCTAAAAATCATGTTGAGTTTTCTTGTTTGTTCACTTGTATTTCTTTGGTGGAATACTTACTTCGTTTTTGTGCAGGTCTTGGAGACGCCGTTATTATGCGGCCGGCCACGGCTGGTGAAGAAGAGATCCTAAAGCCTCCTAAAGAAAAGAAAAGAAAAAGGGGGTCGCTTGCAAATCCCTCGAAACCCAAGAAAAGTGCGGTTCGAAAGTCCAAGGCCGATACAGTGGCCCTATCTCCGGAAATGGTCCAACACCTTCGGGATCAAGAGGAAGAAGAAGATGACAACTGCCTGTTGGTAGCTCGTAAAAGAGGAAATACTAGTGCTTCAAAGTCTGTCGAACCAGTGGTGGCTAATGCGGTTCATTCTAGAGCCGAAGAGATCTCCGAGGGGATTTCAAGCAAAGTCCCCGAGCCATCGGGCAGTAAAAATGCACCTCACCTTGGAGGCCATTTGGAGGGCGAGGGCGAGGGTGAGGGGCCCGATCCCGATCCCTTTCAAATAGAAGAGAATGCCCCGAGTGGATCACTTGGGGTAATCATTGTGGATGACTCTCCGCCTGGTCCCGAGTTCTCCAAGGGGAAAATTCGAGATGCTCAGAACATGAGATCTTCTGAAGTGGGGGCGAGCCACGAAGGGCATGACATTTTTCGAGAATGCCTCGCAGGGATTGAATATGGCCCCGACCCAGATGATTCTTTTATCTTTTATGAGGCTCATCGGCTCTTCAAACAAGTGAGTTTTTTGTCTTTTTGGATTACACCTACGCTTTGTTTTTGCTATTTTTAGTCTAACTTTCCCCCTTTTTATGAAGGTTGTGGTGCTCCATAACAGGGCATTTTCCAAGTCTCGATCTAATCTTGCTCGATGTGAGGCTGAGCTTAAGAAAATCTCGAAAAAGATGGACAGTCTTAAAACTATTTATGTCAAGAAAGAGGAGGAAATCAGCGGTCTTCGAGCCGAATTGGCAAAGGCTTGCCAGCAACGAAACAAGCTTACTGAAAAGGTAATATTCCCTCTGAAGCTTTGTTATGGGCCTGCCCGATCAGGCTTCTAACACTTCCACTTTGCAGTTTCAACAAAAGAGGGAGCTGGTGGAGCAACTTCGTGAAGAGCTCAAGATGAAGGAGGCCGACACCCTAGGGTGGAGGCAAGGCATGGACATTCTTGCCTCCGAGAAAGAAACTCTTCGGGAGTAGCTGGCTTCACTCGAACGACAGCTTCAAAGTGTTAAGGAGGAGAACCTGGCTCAAGGCCGCAAAATTAAAGAGCTTAAAGTTGAGTCCGTTGTTGAGCTGGCCAAGGCCAAATCTGATGTTGAGGCAATTATATCTTTGTATCGAGCCGACACTGAAGCAGCTAATGCTCGTGCAAAGGAGATCTCTTTTGTGGCTGAAGTTAAGTTATCAAGTGCACTCGACCACGCTAAGCGACAGTCCCGGAGGGTAACCCTCGGGGAGGTACATGCTCACGACTTCGATCTCTCAACCGATATTGAAAGAGTGAAGATTTTGGAAGAAAAGGCTGCCACTCTGCTTTTTGATGAGGATGATTCAGCCAGTGGCTCTGAGAGTGGAGGGGACGAAGACGAAGTCCCTGATGGTTAGGCTCTCGAAGATGCGGCTCCTGAAGATGCATCTGCTAAAGATGTGACCTCGAAGTAGTTTTAGGTTTCCTTATTTTGTTTTCATGTTTTTGTGTAAGGACCCCTCGTGGGTGTATATAAATATCTTTTGGAAATACAAAGGAACTCTTTGTTTCAACCTTGGCTTGTGATGAATCCCATTTTGTCTTTATTTATGGATAATTCAATTGTACAACCCAAATAATTGGTTTGAGTATTGGTTTGAACTTAGAACATACTGGACCCTTAGGTCTTTATCGATAGATATAATAATCCTCGAGCTAAGTTTAAATCGATTTGATGTAAGCTCGGGATATCGTGACTCTTGAGTCCGAGTTGAGTGAGAACAGGGTCTCGAAATCTATATGTATTGGCCCTCAGGCTCTTGTAGTTTGGCCCTTAAGCTCTTTTAGTTCGGCCCTTAGGCTCTTTAAGTTGGGCCAATTCGGCCTCTAGAATGGCTATATAATTTTTTCCTCTTTTCAGCTAAAAGACTTAGTAAATTTTTTGCATGTCTTAGCATGTGGTTTTCTGTATCCATTTGGGTTTGTCGAAAGTTTGACGTATCAAAACCTTATTAGTAATTAGTTTGTGTAAACATAATCGAATACCTCTTGAGGTTTTTTGGAAGGCTGATATTTATCAAAGCCTTTAAATTATTCGAGGGCTGAATTTATCGAAAGCCCTTTATATTTTGCTTTTGCTAAGGGTAGCCTAATTTAACCGATTAATTTAAAGTGTTTGAAGGCCTTTAATTTATGGCGAAAGTCAGACGTCTCCGAGATGCATTATTTTGGTCGTAGCCTTTTACACGACCATAGTCTTTAATATGACCGTAGCCTTCGGGTATGTCACTTGGACTTGTTTCCCGATAACTTTTCAAACTTATTTGAAAAGTTAGTCCCCGAGTATATTAGCCTTGGCCTTTGTTTTGGGGGATGCCTCTTTGAAGTTTTATGAGTCCGAGTTTTTGGTGACTCGGATGCATTGACTGTCGATGACAGTCCCCGAGTATTCGGGGGTGCTTTTATGCTTTGGCTCTTGAGCAGTTTCCCGTAGGATTTTAAGTGTAGAGCTCGTATAATAGTAGACTTCTTTGAGACACAAAGTGTTTTTGATATAAATAGAATGATTCTTCAAATAATTGATACATGTGTACATGTTTTTCCGTCAGGACTCGACTATTTTGTGTGGACACAGCTCATCTGATCGTTTGGCCCATTACAAAGTTTTCCTATCGAGGCCCTATTAGGCGTGAAGTATTTTTTCTTGAAAATATAACCTCCGAGGGTGATGCCCCCCAGTATTCGAGGTTGATTTAAAAGAATCTTTGGATATTGTTGAGTTCTCCTTAGATAGCACATAATTGTTGCCTCATTAAAAACCTTGCCGATAAAATCCATTTGGGACAAAATCCGATCTAAGGGAAAAAGAGTGCAACACATGCTTTAAAACTTAAGGCCTTCGTGTAAAAAAGGTGTCTTCGAGATCGCTTACCTTCGATAGCTTTGAGCGAAAATCTCTAATAAGTTAGTTTTGAACTCAAATGGACAAAGGATAAAGTCATACCTTAGCAGTAGTATCGTTTCACCTTCCATTGTGCTAAGTTTTTTAGATCCTTTACCGACAACTCTGAGGACTCGGTACAGAGCTTCCCAATTCAGCCTAGTTTCCCTTCATTAGGGTCTCGAGTATTGAGGGTGACCTTTCGTAGAACTAAGTCCCCGATTCCAAACTGTCGAAGGTTGGCCCTTATATTGTAGTATCTTTCGATCCTTTACTTCTGCGCGGTCATCCGAACAAGTGATGCTTCTCGCTTTTCATCTAATAACTTGAGGCTAACATTCATGGTTTCGTGATTTGACTCCTCCAATGCATGTCAAAGCCTGGCGCTGGATTCTCCGACCTCAACGGGGATGAGGGTTTCGGAACCATATACTAGAGAAAACGGGGTGGCCCCCATGCTAGACTTCGATGTTGTCCGATATGTCCAAGGGACCCTGGGTGAAACTTCTCTCCATTTTCCCTTTGCATCGTCTAACCTTTCCTTCATGTTTTGAATGATAGTTTTGTTTGTTGACTCGGCCTGTCCATTTCTAGTCGGGTGGTACGGTGTTGATAAAATCCTATTTAGTTCATATGCTTCGAGGAACTCCGTTACCTTGCTGCCAATGAATTACTTTCCATTATCACATACAATCTCGACAGGTATCCTGAATCGGCATATGATGTGGTCCCAGATAAAGTCAATAACTTCTTTTTCTCGGATCTTCTCAAAGGCTTGCGCTTCCACCCACTTTGAAAAATAATCAGCCATAAACAAAATAAATTCAGTTTTACCTGGGGCCGTTGGTATGTAGCTCATGCATTATTTAGCCTAAAGGGCATTACGTTGTAGCAATAAGTTCCGAATTTAGTAATAAACGAAGCCTTTTCCTGGTCCTCCGGGTTCATCTAAATCTGATTGTACCCGGAGTAGGCATCGAGAAAAGTTAGGGTCTCGTGGCCAGCCGTGGCATCGATCATACGATCAATGTTTGGCAAGGGGAAAGAATATTTTGGACATGCTTTATTCAAGTCCTTATAATCTAGGCACATTCTAAGTTTGTTTCCTTTTTAGGAATTATAACTACGTTGGCTAACCACTCGGGGTACTTTACCTCCCGAATAGATCCTATTTTAAGAAGTTTGGTTACCTCGTCTTTTATGAAAGCATGCTTTACCTCGGGTTGAGGCCTCCTTTTTTGCTTCATTAGTTTGAACCTGGGATTGGTGCTTAGCTGATGCGTGGTGATTTCCGGCGGAATTCCCGTCATATCTAAATGGGACCAAGCAAAGCAATCTATATTATCAATAAGAAATTAAATGAGTTTTTTCCTGAGTTCGGGGGTCAATCCTGTTCCCAGGTATAACTTTCTCTCGGGCATGTATTCAATCAAAATGACATGTTCCAGCTCCTTGATAGTTGATTTGGTTGCATCAGGTTCTTCGAGAACGACAAAGGTTCGAAGAGTAAGGCAATCCTCGTCTTCGTCTTCGATTACCTGTTGTTCCGACTCCATCGAGGCTGGAGGTGGTGATCGCTATTTGGTTGTCTGCTTACCCTTGGTGCTCGATTTCTCCGAGGTCAAAGGCTCTACTATCGGCACCACTTCCTCGATTGCAAACATCTCTTTTGCAGCATGTTGCTCTCCATAGACCGTTTTCGCTCCTTCTTCTGTTGAGAATTTCATTATCTGGTGAAGAGTTGAAGGCACTGCCCTCATGTTGTGTATACATGGTCTCCCAAGGAGTGCGTTATACCTCATGTCACCTTCAATTACATGGAATCTAGTGTCTTGTATGGTCCCAGCTATGTTTACTGGCAAGACAATCTCTCCCTTTGTTGTTTCGCTTGCCATGTTGAAGCCATTCAGGACCCGAGGTGCAGGTACAATTTGATCTTGTAGGCCGAGTTGTTCCACGACCCTCGATCTGATTATGTTTGTAGAGCTACCTGGATCCACTAAAACACATTTAACTTGGATTTTATTTAAAATGATAGAGATTACTAGTGCGTATTTGTGAGGCTGAGATATGCCTTCTGTTTCCTCATCAAAGAACGATAAGACGTCCTCGGGCACATAGGTCCGAGTCCATTTTTCTCTGGTGATTGATACTTTGGTGCATTTGAATACAGGTCGTTGAGGGACATCAACTCCGCCAATGATCATGTGGATTACATGTTGTGGTTCTTCTTGTTCATTTTTCCTTGCATCTCTCTCCCTAAAGTGATTCTTAGCCCGATCACTTAGGAATTCTCGAAGGTGGCCCTCGTTAAACAAATGATCCACTTCTTCCCTTAACTGTCTGCAATCTTCTGTTCGATGACCATGTGTGCCATGATACTTGCACATCAAGTTCGAGTTTCTTTGAGAAGGATCGATCTGTATAGGTCTGGGCCACTTGGTGTACTTGATTCTCCCAATAGCTGAGACAATCCCCGATGCATCTATGCTGAAGTTATACTTTGATAATCGAGGAGCCTCTATGGGGTCGGTATGTTTATCGAACCCGCTCTTGCTCATGAGTCCCCAGGAACTTTGTCCTCGATCGTTTCTCTGATCACTTCGAGGAGTGTTATGGCTCGGGCTGCTGTTTCTTCGATCGGCATATGGTTGATACCATTCCTTGTTAAATCTTGATTCCCGGTATGTGTCCCTCGGGGTCTTGGATGCGAATCTGTTAGGATGAATCTGAACCCGAGGGGGCTCCCAACTGGTCGTCCTCGACCCTGATTTTTGACTGGTAATGATTGTGCACATCCGACCATGTCACAGCTGGATATTTGATCAAGTTCTGCTTTAATTGTCGGGACACAATCGAGTTTCTTTCATTCAAACCCTACATGAAAGCTTGTATTGCCCAGTCATCGGAGACTGGTGGTAATTCCATTCTTTCCATATGAAACCTGGACACGAACTCCCTTAACATCTCGTTGTTCCTTTGTTTTATTGAAGACATCCGATTTTCTCGTGGCCACCTTTATGGCCCCGGCGTTTGCTTTCACAAAGGCATCTGCTAACATACCAAATGAATCAATAGATTTAGGAGCTAAGTTGTGATACCAAATCATATCTCCTTTTGATAGTGTTTCCCCAAACTTTTTCAACAACACTGACTCGATTTCATCGTCATTCAAATCATTCCCTTTGATCCCGCAAGTGTATGAAGTAATATGCTTGTTGGAATCGTTTGTTCCGTTATATTTGGGTATATCAGGCATGCAAAATTTCTTAGGAATGGGCATCGGAGCTGCGCTCTAAGGGAATGGTTTTTGTATGAACTTTTTGGCATCCAGACCTTTCAAAACTGGAGGTGCCCCCGGTATCTGGTTTATACGGGAGTTATAAGTTTCTACCTTCTTATCATTGTCTTTAATTTTCTTTTCTCCGGACTCGATCCTCTTAGTAAGCTCTTCGAGCATCCTCATAATGGTGGGGTCAGTCCCTAAATTATTTCCGTTCGGCCTCTCCGGTTAATGCTGCACTGTGGGCCGGTCCCGCGGTCTTAACGGGCCTCACGGTCCTGGTGGGCCGGTCGTGGTGGTTTCTTTAAGCCCGTGACGGGCTGGTCTTGTTTGGTAAGCCCACGAGCCCGGGACCGTTTAGCCCGGGACCGGCCGGCGGGCCTGGTCGGGGCCCAGCGGGCCTAACAGCTATAATTTAATTTTTTTTTAAAAAACAGCCCAACGACCATATTTAAAAAGTAGTCGTTTGGGGCTTTTTTTGACCGTTTGGTAGTTTAGAAAATGGCCATTTGACCCCCAAACTTTATTTTAACCCCAAATTTTATATAATTACACTTTTTCCCATTTCTCAACTATAAATACCCCCTCATTCTTTCATTTTTATTCACCAATTCATCAATATCTCTCAATCTCTCTACTACAATTACTTAATCTATTGTTGAAATTTCGTGAAAAATTGTGAAGTTGTTGAATTGAAGTTTTCAAGTGTTCAACGATTTTCAATTTTCAAGAAGTTGTTCGGCAATCCGGTAAACTCGTTTCAACTCTTACGTTTTAAGAATATGGCCTTAGAGAAAGAAAAGTTCCTAAACCTTGCCCGACTAGATGGAATTGTATGTACGAAAGTTTAGTAGTTGCATATGAATATAGAAACCCAATTAATGCAACGTTTAATTCTCGGGTAGGTGGTGAGGATGATGATGAAATGCTTACTACTCAAGATTGGACGAATGTTAAAATTCTTTTAGATTTTTTAGAACATTTTCAAATTGCTACAAATGCATTTTCTGGGCAATATTATCCTACTATTTCAAACTGTTTAGTTTATATTGCAGCACTATCTGATTTGTTTGTTGAATTTGGTGAGGGTGGGGACATTTATGAACTTGCTATAAATGAAATGAAACAAAAGTTTAAAAAATATTTTTTTCCTATCCCTCCTATTTATGGTCTTGCTACAATGCTAAATCTTACAATGAAATTGGGAGGTCCTCATTTTTGGTATTCAAATATTTATAAGGCTTTAGATCTTTCAAATGAGGAAATTGCTACACTTGCAGATGCAAAAGCTTCAATTAAAATTAATGCTCAAACAGTTTATAATGCTTATCAACTTGCCTTAGAGCATGCTAGGCCAACTATTCCAACCCCTACTTCGTCTAGCTCACAATCGTCTAAAAGAGTTGCGGGCTTAAAAGCTCTTAAATCTTGGACGGAGTTCAGGGGTTCTCAAGGTGATAATTATGATGAAACTTCACATCTAAATGAGCTTCAAGTTTATTTGTCTCAGGGACTTGAAAAGGAGAATCCAGACGGCTCTTTTGATCTTTTGGAATGGTGGAAGGCAAGGGAAAAACATTTTCCGGTTCTTGCAAGGATGGCTCGGGATATTTTATCAATTCAAGCTTCAACTGTTGCATCAGAGAGCGCTTTCAGTCAAGCAAGACTGCAAATAGGTGATCATAGAGCGTCTATGAGGGATAGCTTGGAAAAATCAGTACTGTTTAGAGATTGGATCCGCTCGGAAAGAAGAAACTTTGGAATTGCAGAAGCACAACCGGCGATAGATGAAGCTTATGAAGAAATGATAGCGGAACTTGCGGAGGATTCGGCTTCGCCCGGAAGTGGTGATGAACAAGCTTCTTTTCCACCACCACCAACGCAACCTCCTCCGAACCTTGAAGGATTTATGAGATTTGTTAGAGATAATACATAGACTAATATGTAACTTGTATTTTGGCACATCTTCCTTAGTTTTTTTCCTTCTAATGGTGGTATTAGTACCTTGTTGTGCTCATTCCATTGGGGGAAGGATGGCTAAGAAAGATATGTCATTTTTGGTAATAAAATTTATTGCTTCTACCCTTGAATATCTTTTCGCAATATTTCTTTGTCCTTACTTAGAATTATTTATAAACTACAATATATACATAAGATACAATATATATACTACACGAAAATATATAAGAGAATATATATACATAAGATACAATATGTATACTACAAGAAAATATATAAGAGAATATATATACATAAGATACAATATATATACTACAAGACAATATATTATGCATGACAATTTAGTGTTTTACTATTGTTTTGTTATTTTTCTTTTTCGTCAAGCACTTTAATAATTAGATCTACATATATACTACATATATATTTTTAATATAGCCATGATACTACAAGAAATTGCCTTAAAAAAAAAAACCCCCGCTAGGCCCGCGAAGCCCACGAGCCCGGCCCGTTAAGCCCAGGACCATATGGGCTTAGGCCCGTCACGGGCCGGTTCCACCCGTTGAGCCCACGAAGCCCGGGACCGCCAGAGCCCAGGCCCACGAAGGCTCGGGCCCGGCCGAGAATACAGCACTATCTCTGGTGCTGGTTCAGCATGTCGAGCACTTTCATGTTCAGCTATGCTCGGAGTCTTATTCTGATTTTGAAGTTGAGCGATGACATTTTGCTGAGCTTGCTCGAATATCACTTGGAGGCTGATTGCCCCATCTCCCATTCCTCGTGCTCCTTGGCCACCAGATCGGGCTTCCCCGCGTTCATTCCCTACGGGGTCTGTGCCTGAATCCGCGTTTAGAACATTATGTGAATTGATGTCAACTGGCTCCATATTTGGTACTTCCTCAAGGTTTATTGGTGGTACACCGACCCCTATACTGTTATTTTCTCCAAGACCTTCATTGTCATGAACATGTGCGTTTTGTGTACTAGACATGTTTCAGCCTGAGAATAAAAAAATCTTGACAAGAAAAAGTGCAAAAACAACGTGTGTAACGAGAATTAGTAAAGAAATAATCACTATTATCTTTAGTCCCACGGTGGACGCCAAACTATTTACCTCGAAAATACGAGTAACAGTTAAATTTGATTTGGAGTTTTAAAAATATGTGATTTAGTTCAATACCAATTAATAATCAAGAAGTAAGAAGTAGAAATGAAAGAGACAAGCGAATCAAACCAATGTTACTCAGCTGCAGTGACCTCGAGCTTAGTGACCTTGAGGTAAGCTTAGGATAATAAGAACAATTAAGTGTAGACATGTGATTTTTGACCCTCCCCAAGATTTTACACATTTTAGTGTTAAATATTTAGTTTAGGTATAATATCGCTACTTTAACTAATTTTGACTCTTTTACTTTATTTTGTCACAAAAATAAAAATTACAAAAAATATTTTCTTTTATTTAGCTAATTGATATTTTATCTAGTTACTTTTTAGTTTATGTACCTTTCATAAAATTAAAAAAATACAAATATAGTACCTTTTTTTATCTTTCTATAATTTTGAAAATACAAAAATATAGTTTCATGTTTTAATATAGTTTAGTTTAGTTTAATTTATTAGAATTAGTTTTTGCATTGTGTAGTATTTTTATCTTATATTAAATGGAGTTAACTAAGGTTTTGGACCACAATTTTAAGAGTCTTAGAGCCCAATTTTAAGACCCAATTCGAACTTAGCCCATAAATCCAAGCTCAATACCTAATACCCATTAAGCTAACCCTAAAAATCTTTAAGACTCTTCTTCTTAACAAAATAAACAACCTAGAGAACCTAAAAAAATCAGCCGTTCAATACACACACAGAACCCCCCCCCCCCCCCCGAACGTCTTCTTCTTCGCACCACCCAACCAGGCCAGCGACTAACCCTAACTCCACCAGAATTCGAACCGCCCACAACCCCCTGAACTCCTAAGCAAATACCACCACAGTCGCCACCCTCCCTTACACAAAGAGGCAGCGATCATTTCTCCATCCTAAAAACCAACAACGATCCCTTCTTCTTGGACCTCTAAAGAACGGCAGCCATGACCCTACAAAGACACACAACCTAACGCCTCCATTTCCTGTCCGGTGAGCTCGCCGGAAAACGAGCTACACCAGCCACCGACTACCCTGGTTCATAACCCGCGTCTGAAATTGTAGAGCTAGAAAATATTAAAGAAAAGGGATTAAGAAGGAATTTCTGATTTGCTTCAAATTCGTTCGATTTGTCATCTCTCGAATTGTTGTGATATCGTTGTTCCTTCCGCCGGCGCAAGGCTCTGTTCGAGGTTCCATTTCCGTTGGCATCTCTAGTCGCGGCAAGTTTTAGGCCAGATTCTCATTTTGCTTTTTCGGCTAAACAGAAATGTTACTCTGAGTTCCATTAATCGGAGAATAATTCGCTCAAGAAGGTCCATTTCTTATACCTATCTCATTATGTTAGTTCATGAATTGTGTTAATTGTTGATGGTTCTTCTATCCTTTGTTTGATCAATTTAGTCTGCCTGATCAGTTCACTGCCTTGATTTCATGATAAACCTTGATGAATGCTTTAGGTCATTATGTGGATAACTGAAATGAAAATTGGATAACATTCATCGTTGAAGGATTCAGTGGGTGTTGGGATAATTATTCTGAACTAACTGAAACGAACCGAGTTAATGGAAAGACAAAGAACAGTTGATGATCTAGTGCTGCTTTAAATTCATTTTACTTACTTAAGCACCACTAGAGCATGTTTAGGCCGACCATCCCGGGTAGGCGAACCTTTAGGCGCGCTTTGAATTTATTATCGTGATTATGTACACGTCAGCGTGACATGACTACGGTCTCTAAAATGAATATTCATAGCTTGCTTTAGGCGCGACTTAATCTATCATCGTGATTGTGTACACGTTCGCATGACATAATTATGATTTTTCTAAAAATAAATCGAGGTATGCGTTCGCGCAACTTCGGCCAGACTTTCTTAATAATAATAATTCGTGATTAATTGTGGACACGTACGCGTGACATGATTCTTGACGCGCCAAATGAAATGGGTACACGTACGCGTGACTCGTTTCAAGATAACTCCTTAATTACGAATAATCAAGCAATTAAAAGAGGTAAAAGGTAAAAATATACGTAGGTTCTAAAATGAGTAATTAGACAATTTAAATAAGTCAGGTATGATTAAAGTGACCGTGCTAAAACCACGGAACTCGGGAATGCCTAACGCCTTCTTCCGGGTTAACAAAATTCCTTACCCGGATTTCTATGTTTTGCGGACTGTAAAACAGAGTCAAACTTCCAAGATTCGGGATTTTAGTGACTTGGGACACCATAAATTATCCCAAGTGGCGACTCTGAATTTGAATAAATATTCCTGTTTCGATTATTGTCACTTTAATTGGAAAAACTCCCCTATACCCTCTTTCGGGTAGAAAAAGGAGGTGTGATATTAAGTAATAAAAGCAAAGTAAGAACAGTAGAGCTAAAAGACAATGCTGATGAACAGTAGGCGAAAAAGTAGAGAATATATTCTTTGCTCAATGATAAGATGATGTTACAAATGATTAGGGTCCCCTTTATATAATAGGGGAATCCCTAAGTAAGGTATATTTCTCTTTACAGTAAGGAATATTCTTGGTACAATTGTCTAACCGCCTAGTACGAAATCATACAATCTTATTCCGGGATTTGCGCCATGATTTTGGGGACGTGGCAAGAATCTAGTTTATTCTGTTACAAACCCATAACGGTACTATTTCGGGGTCGAGCACACTCGGCCTCGGTATTCCTCGAACTCCTATCTCCGGGCATTGCACTCTGTCTTCGAGCTCGAGTCTGGTCCACCGATTTCGAACTCGATCTCGCCCGGACTCGGTCCTATAAATCGGGGGCATATGATTTTGACCGTATACAGTGACAAATCTAGGATTTGAAGTTAATGGGTGCTCGATTGCCTTTAGCGTAGATCTAACACTAGTCACAAAATCATAGTCGAGGTATATTTTGGATTAATTTGGTTTATTAATTATATTTTCTGTTCATAATCACTAAAGCGAAATGAGTTCAATCCGGTTTTTTGACAAGGTTAAATTTTCTATATACACTATCAAAATAGAGAAAGGGGATTGACACAGATTTTTGAATATTTTACAACAACAATACTAACATATCCATTATAGTCCCACAAATGGAGTATGAGAAAGGTAGTGTATATGTAGATCTTAATTACCCTTACTTGGCAAGGTAGAGAGGCTATTTCCGATAGATTTTCGGCTTAAAAAAACGTGAAAAGAGAAAAAAGGAAGAAGACGAAGAAAAAGAAAGAAGAAGGAGATAAAGGACGATAAGGAAAAAGGGAGAAAAAGTAAAAGATGAGGACGACAACAACAACAAAAAGTAAGATTTTTGAATATTTTAAAACGTCAAAATTGGGTCTAAGCTATGATACTCGTCGATTTTCATCTATAGTAGTACTCTTCTAACTTTATATAATAATATAATATCCAAATTCATGAGACGCTTTGATATCTCGGTATACAATTTCAACTATTAGCTTTTTATTTTTTTAATAAAAGCATAAAGTAAGGTAATTGGAGTGTATTAGTCAATTTAGAAATAAAAAGTTTAAAAAAAAAATATTTTAAGAACAAATTGGCCTAACTATTAACCTACTAGTCAAAGGAATTAAGGAAGAAATGCAAATATTATGGATAAAAGATTCTTAGGTATTAAATTGCAAACCTACCTTCAGAACTGTTTCTCATAAGTTGGATAATAATTAATTGATTTTTGTTTTTATTCACGCGTAAACTTAACGAGAGAAATATAAATCTAGTTTGGCCAAATTCAACCATAACTGGGCAAAGTAAAGGAGATAAATAAAGAGCAATGAATGAAAATCGAGATGAATGGGGCGGAAAGAACGGAAAGAAAGTGTAACATGGAAGAGGGTACTAAAATCTATAGGCTACAAAAAGAGTTCGAAAAATTGGAGAAAAAATCAGTGCTTTAAAATAGGAGAGCGGCAATAAAATTGGAAAATATTGAACATTATCGGACGACTTATCAGATTATGTTGACTAACAAGTAAAAAAGCTGAATATGAAATTAGTGATGTTGGGTGGACTCGAACCGATGCCCTTTGAGAGTAAAAGTGACTTCGAAACCAAAGCAGAGCTCATTCACGTCAGGGGTGCTGATGTATTCTTTATGATCAATTTGTAAGGAATTTCCACATAATTATCAGAGTTTCAACTGAAGTCCACAGTGATATACGTGGATTTGCTGTTGTTTGGAATTCATTGGCCCGACTATTCAAGATTTGGGTCGCATATGGCCATAAAAGGAAGCGCTCCCTATTAGGAGACCACTGATTATCGGTGGAGAATCTCATCAATCTCACCACACTTCTTGATGGTGGTTCTTTAAGATGTTACTCCTATCTTTAAAAAAACATGCACATTTTAAATTTTAATTTAATTTTTTAATGATTTTTTGACATTTCTTAAAAGATTTACAGTTATAATTATCGACAATAAATATACTTTTTAAGGTTTGTATACGGTCAAAATCAGGCTTGACCTGGAGCGAGGCAGGCCAAGGTTCAACCCTATGTTATATTGGACCACGACGTAAAGTTAGACTGCCGAGCTCGAGACCTAGAGACCGATCGAGACAGAGGTCGGCTAAGATCGGAGTCATGCAGGAAGGAAATCGAGCAAGATTGAGGAAAACTTACCGAGCCAAATAACGGAATACCAAAATATCTGCAACCGGGCGAGGATCACGGCGGAAATCTCGGCACGTATCAAGAAGAGGCCGATTATTTAGCCAATCATGAGATTTCCTTCTGTATTTAGAATTGTACCATAAGTAGAATTCCTCTACTATATAAAGGGGTTCTAATCATTTTGTAAGGAGGATATTCATGCATAACAAAGCAATATATTACATTTTCTCTCTTAAGCTCTGTTGTTCAGTTCATACTTTTCAATTATACGTCCATTCGGTTCGAGGGTGATCTAGCTCGAGGGCCAAGCTGCGCTTTATATTGGTTTGCTCTATTTTACAGTTAAATTCTAACATTATTCTCGTATTTGTTAGTTTGTGCCAAGTGAAATCACATATCCTTAAAACAACTTATAAATTTAATTGTTATCCAATTAAAATGGTAAACAGTTTGGCGCCCACCGTGAGGCTAAGGATAATACTGATTTTCTAGTACAAATTTTCGTAACACGCATTATTTTACACTTGTTCTTTGAAGTGTCTTTGATTATAGGGTTAAAAATGTCAAACTCTCAACACCTCAACACATTGACAATGATCTCAGCCGCCACGACGAAAATGAGAACATCTTACTAGGAAATGTTATACCCCATGCTGGCCTCAATGGAGTTCCGACTGTAGATCCAATCGACGTCAGTTCACACGTAGCCATCACTAGAAATTTGGTCGTCGACCCAGAAAATAGCATTCGCGAGGGAGGGGGTACTCGATCAGCTACCCAGAACAAACACGGCGGTGAAGATGGCGGGATCAGCCTGTGGGTGATTTTCGAAATGCTGCAGGCTCAACAGGTAGCAATAGCCCAACTTCAAAACCAGAACCACGCTACGTGCAAGGTCGAGCTCGAACCATCACATGAAGTCATACATAGAGTGTCACGACCTAAAATCCACTAAGGGTCGTGATGGCGTCCAACACCGTTGTCATGAAAGTCAACGCGGAAGTATTAGTAAATTCTTATTTCACTTACCCAAATCGGTTAGTAAATTTCTTAATTTGCAATTAAAACAAGTGATGATAAGCAATATTTAATAATAATTATACAATCCAAAAGAACTGCTACTAATGTGTGTGCCAAGACCTGGTGTCATAAGTAGTGGGCAACTAGTAGAATGTACAAAAGAATAAAACTATCCTACTGTCCAGGATAGAACAAACAACAAAAGTAAAGAAAGACCCCATCAAGCTGCTGAACAACACAGGAAGGGAGCAGCCTACCGTGGAAGTCTCGGTCTATGAATCATGGACGCGCACCAGACTGATAGCCAGATGTACCTGCCTCAGATCATGTACAATTAAGTACAGAAGTGTAGTATGAGTACATAAACAATATGTACCCAGTAAGTATCCCGTCTAATCTCGAAGAAGTAGAGACGAGAGGTCGACGTGACACTTATTAGGGTCAAATAATATAATAAATTGTTCTGCTAGGCATGGTAGTCGCAAATAATCAACAATCGGTAAAAAAAGAGGTAATAAGTCATATTCTTAATAATTTTACAGTTAACCGTATACATTTCAAGTATTCAGCAGAACAAGTTATGGATAAGATTTCACACACACACACACACACACACAGAGCATTTAACAAAGTAAGTCATGAATAAGATTTCACATAAATATCATGCGCACGTTATGCCAAGGTCGTACGGCCCAATAGAAAAGAAATTGTGCACTGCTAGAGGGTCGAATGGCGCGAACCATAGATGTATCTATTTCTACCGAGGTGATCGGCCCGATCCATAAATATCAATTAATATCAAGAAAATACATGAATGCACATTTAATTCCAAGTAAATTCATACAAGTGTATACATTCGCTTATATTCCTTTCCACGTCTCTAACATGCCCTAAGTGATCACATTAGCAAGAAAATATGGAGACATTCACAGATATAACATGATATGGGTCCTAGACTACCCGGACAATTAACATAATAGTAGCTACGCACGGACTCCCGTCACCTAGTGCGTACGTAGCCCCCGCATTTAGCAGCAAATTACTCCATTATTACACCTATGGGGACAATTCCCTCTTACAAAGTTAGAAAGGAGACTCACCTCGCTCCAAAGTGCACTTCCAATACCACGAACGAGCCCAAACCCTAAATTTGGAGCTGAACGATCCAAAACTAGTTAAATGAGATAGGAACTAGTCAATATAAGATCACAAGATCGAATTCTAGCTATTTAAGTCATTTCCCAACCATTAATACAAGTTTCCTAAAATCCGACCCCGGGACCACGTGCCCGGATTTCGAAATTTTCCGAAGAAAGTTGTTCTCTATAACCTAAGGATCAATAATATATGATTTCTAATCCATTTCATAACCAATTTTGTGGTAGAATCTAAGTTTTATTAAAACCCTAGGTCTAGCTCTAACCCCTTGATTTCTCCAAATCTTTAGGTGTTAATCTACCCAAAACTCAAGTGTTAAACTTAGAAATCTTTAGGTCTTTAAGTTTTATTAAAACCCTAGGTCTAGCTCTAACCCCTTGATTTCTCCAAATCTTTAGGTGTTAATCTACCCAAAACTCGAGTGTTAAACTTAGAAATAAGGGTGATGAACTTACCTCACGATGCTATGTGGAAATCCCTTCTCAAGAGCTCCAAAATCGCTCAATGCCCATGTGTCAAATGGTCAAAAATGGCTGGAGCTCGACTTCTATGAAGCTCACTGCTTCAGCAATTTCCGCATCTGCGAGAGGAGACTGCATCTGCGGAATTGGCTAAAAGGGCTGGGACCGCTTCTGCGGTCTTGAAGCCGCATCTGCGTAGCCGCTTCTGCGGCTCGGCCTGGCCAGCTTTGGGCCGCATCTGCTAGGCTACGACCGCTTCTACGGTCTCGCACCTGCGATCGACCAACCGCAGGTGCGGTTATGATAGAAGCAGATGCTTCAGCACTTCTCCAAATTCTCAACTTCACTCGAGCCTCATCCGTTTGACGCTCGGAGCTCCCGAGCCCCGCCCAAACATACCGACAAGTCTGAAATCACGAGCCAGACCTACTCGAACCTTCGGAATGCCCGAAACAACTCTAAATCTAAGAGTCACCCCCTAAAACCAAATGAATCAAACCTATGAACTTCAAGTTCTTAATTTTCCTCCAATGAGCCGAAACGCCCTAAAACTACTCGGATTGACACCAAATTTTGCGGGCAAGTCTTAAATGATATATCGGACCTGTACCGGGCTCCGGAACCAGCATACGAGCTCGATACCCATGGAATCAATCATTAATTAGTTTCTTTAAATCTTTAAAACTTCAGATTAACAGTTTCTGATAAAAATTTATTACTCGGGCTAGGGACCTCGGAATTCGATTCCCGGTACACGCCCAGATCCCATATTTTCCTACGGACCCTCCGGGACTGTCAAATCACGAATCCGGGTCCGCTTGCTCAAAATGTTGACCAAAATCAAACTTTACCTTTTAAGAAAATCCTAAGGAATCAAATGAGCATATTTCACTCCAAACTCTTCCAAATCCTGAACCTACCATCTCCGCAAGTCGTAAATTAGTTAAATCAAGCACGAGAATTTTATTTAAGGGAACGAGGTTCTAAAAGGCAAAACGACCAGTCGGGTCGTTACATTCTCCACCTCTTAAACAAACGTTCGTCCTCGAACGGACATAGAAAAGTACCTGAGCTACTGAATAAATGTGGATATCTGCTCCGCATGTCCTCCTCGGACTCCCAGGTCGCCTCCTTGACTGGTTGGCCCCTCCACTGGACCCTCACCGCAGAAATCCTCTTGGACCTCAACTGGCGATCCTGTCTATCAATAATGGCAACTGGCTCCTCCTCATAACCCAAACTCTTATCCAGCTGAATAGTATTGAAGTTTAACACATGGGACAAGTCGGCATGATACTTCTGAAGTATCGATACATGAAAAACCGGATGAACTCCCGATAAGCTGGGGGGTAAAGCAAGCTCGTAAGCAACCTCCCCAACTCGCCTCAACACCTCAAATGGGCCAATAAACCTTGGGCTCAGCTTGTCTTTCTTCCCGAATCTTATAACGTCCTTCATTGGCGAGACTTTCAAGAGGACCTTCTCACCAACCATGAATGATACATCACGCACCCTCTAATCCGCGTAGCTCTTCTGTCTGGACTGAGCTGTGCGAAGCCTTTCCTGAATCAACTTTACCTTGTCCAAGGCATCCTGTGCCAAATCTGTACCGTATAACTTAGCCTCACCAGGCTCAAACCACCCGATAGGAGAACGATAATGTTGACCATATAAAGCCTCGTATGGAGCCATCTCTATGCTGGACTGATAACTGTTGTTGTACACAAACTCCGCCAAGGGAAAGAACTGATCCCACTACCCTCCAAAGTCAATCACACATACCCTGAGCATGTCCTCCAAAATCTGAATTGTCCGCTCCGACTGCCCATTGGTCTGTGGATGAAATGTCATGCTAAGCTCCACGCGGGTCCCCAACTCACCCTAAACAGCTCTCCAGAAATGCAAAGTGAACTATGGGCCTCTATCTGATATGATGGAAACATGCACACCGTGCAACCGGACTATCTCCCGAATGTAAATCTGAGCCAGTCTCTCCGAAGTATAAGTAGTCACCACCGGTATGAAGTGTGCCGACTTGATCAATCTGTCGACAATGACCCACACTAAATTAAACTTCCGCAAAGTCCGCGACAACCCAACTACGAAATCCATGGTAATGCGCTCTTACTTCCACTCTAGTATAGGCATCTGCTGAAGTAGGCCACCCGGCCTCTGGTGCTCGTACTTGACCTGCTGGCAATTCAAACACCTAGCCACATACTCCACTATGTCTTTCTTCATCCTCCGCCACCAATAATGCTGTCTCAAGTCATGATACATTTTCGTAGCTCCCAGATGAATGGAATACCACGAACTGTGTGCTTCTTCTAGAATCCTCTCCCTCAGACCATCAACATTAGGAACACATAGACGACCCTGGAGTCACAAAACACCATCCTCGCTCATAGAAACCTTCTTGGCACCTCCCTGAAGCACCGTCTCTCTAAGGACCGCCAAATGTGGATCATCAAACTGCCGGGCCTTGATTTGCCCCAATAATGAAGTCTGAGCAACAACACACGCAAGGACTCGGCTGGGCTCCGAAATGTCCAACTTGACAAGTCTGTTAGCCAAGGACTGTATGTCCAAAGCTAGTTGTCTCTCCTCTGCTGGAATGAATGCCAAGCTACCCATACTCTCTGCCTTTCTGCTTAAGCGACCACATTTGCCTTGCCCGGATGATAAAGAATGGTGATGCCATAATCCTTTAGTAACTCAAGCCACCTGCGCTGTCTCAAATTGAGATCCCTCTATTTGAACAGATGATGTAAGCTGAGATGATCCGTATAAACCTCACATGGCACCCCATACAGATAATGCCTCCATATCTTAAGAGCATGAACGATCGCGACCAACTCTAGATCATGTACATGATAATTCTTCTCATGAACCTTTAGCTAGAGCGAAGCATAGGAAATAACTCGCCCCTCTTGCATCAATACACATCCCAATCCAATGCGCGAAGCATCGCAATATACCGTATACATCCCTGAACCAGAAGGCAACACAAGAATTGGTGATGTAGTCAAGGCTATCTTGAGCTTCTGAAAGCTCGCCTCACAATCATCGGACCAAAGGAAAGGAGCACCCTTCTGGGCCAATATAGTCAGAAGTGATGCAATAGATGAAAAGCCCTGCACGAATCGTCTGTAATAACCTGCTAACCCCAGGAAACTCCTAATCTCGGTCACCGAAGTAGAACGTGACCAGCTCTGAACTGCCTCAATCTTCTTGGGGTCCATCTTAATACCCTCTCCTAACACAATATACCCTAAGAATGCCACCGACTCTAGCCAAAACTCACACTTGGAGAACTTAGCATATAGCTTCTACTCTCGCAAGGTTAGAAGCACTACCCTCAAATGATGCTCGTGTTCCCCCATGCTACGGGAGTATATCAAGATGTCGTCAATGAAGACGACGACAAATGAATCAATGTAAAGCCTGAATACCCTGTTCATCAAGTCCATGAATGCTGCTGGGGCGTTAGTCAAGCCAAAGGACATTACCAGGAACTCATAGTGCCATATCTAGTCCGGAATGCAGTCTTCGGAACATCCGAGTCCCGAATCTTCAACTGATGATACCCTGACATCAAGTCAATCTTAGAGAACACTCTAGCACCCTGCAACTGGTCGAACAAATCATCGATACGAGGCAACAGATACTTGTTCTTGATGGTGGCTTTGTTCAACTGGCGGTAATCAATGCACATCCGCATAGTTCCATACTTCTTCTTCACAAATAACACTGGTGCACCCCATGGTGATACACTGGGTCTAAAAAAACCCTTTGCTAATAACTCCTCAAGCTGCTCCTTCAACTTCTTCAATTCCTTCGGAGCCATACGGTACGGTGATAGATATAGGCTGGGTGCCTGGAGCCAAATCAATGCAGAAATCAATATCACGATTCGGTGGCATGCCAGGAAGATCAGAAGGAAACACATCGACGAACTCTCGAACTACTGGAACTGAATCAATCGTCGGAGACTCTGCGGCGGTGTCTCGAACATAAGCCAAATAAGCCAAACACCCCTTCTCGACCATTTTCCGAGCCTTCAGGAAAGAGATAACCCAACTAGATGTATCAACTGTGGAACCCTTCCACTCCAACCTCGGTAACCCTGGAATCACTAAAGTAACAGTCTTGGCATGACAATCTAGGACGACGTGATATGGGGGTAACCAATCCATACCTAGGATGATCTCAAAGTCGATCATATCAATCAACAAGAGATCCACACTAGTCTCAAAACCACAGAATGTGACCACACAGGACCGATAGATCTGATCCACAACCACAGAATCGCCCAAGGGGTGGACACATGAACATGAATGCCCAAAGGCTCAAGAGAAATAACCAGGAAACGAGCAAACAGAGATGATACATATGAATAAGTAGACCCTGGATCAAATAATACCGAAGCATCTCTACCACCGATGGAAATAATACCTGTGATGATGACATCTGAGGCCAATGCATCTGGCCTAGCCGGAAGGGCATAGAATCTGGCTAGAGCGCCGGCGGGCTGGCCTCCACCGGACTGAGCAGTAGCTGGCTGACCTCTCCCTACCTGGCCTCCACCTCTAGGACGACCCCTACCAGTCTACCCTCCACCTTTGGGTAGCGGGCAGCCGGTGCTAAAATCAGAGGCTGCTAACCCTGCTGTACTGTCTTGCCCCAAAGGCTGGGGCAGTATCTCCTTATATGACTAATGTCTCCACACTCGAAACAACCCCGTGGTGCGGTGACCTGCTACCTTGATGGCTGACCCTGATGGCCTATAGACCCACTGGAAGAAGCCTGAACAGCCGGTGGACGGTATGAACTCTCCGGCATAGCACTAAAATAAGAATTAGAAGAATCCTGTGGACCTGAATAACCGTAGGAGGTACCCTGAATAGCTGGAGGGTGATACGAGCTCTCTGGCATGGCGCTGAAATAAGGACGCGCTGGAGTACCCCGAGCAAGCGGTGGTGCTGAATATGGGGGACTGATGGGCTGACCCTTTCCAAACTGACATCTACCCCTAGTCGGGGCACCTCTGAACTCTCTGGAGAATCTATCCCTCTTATCCTGCTGCATCTGCTCTCTACCCCTCTGGCGATATCTCTCAATCCTGCGAGCAATATTTACCACTAACTGATACTCTGTACCCATCTCCACCTTTTGGGCCATGCCAGATCGAATACCGGGGTGCAACCCCGTAACAAATCTTTGCACTCTCTCTGCATCCGTGGGAAGTATCATGAGTGCATGGCGAGACAACTCAGAAAACCTCGCCTCATAATCGGTCACAAACATCTGGCCCTGCTCAAGATGCTCAAACTGATACCGTAGCTCTTCCCTCTCAGAGGGTGGAATGTACCTATCTAAGAACAACTATACAAACTAACCCCAAGTGATGGGAGGAGAACCTGCTGGCCTGCCTAAAACATAGGACTGCCACCATCTACGGGCCCTGCCCTCAAGCTAAAAAGTAGTGAAGCCAACTCCATACAACTCCAATATCCTCATGTTGTGCAGTCTGTCCCTGCACCTATCTATGAAGTCCTGGGCATCCTCATGACGCTCGCCCCCGAAGACCGGAGGGTGAAGCCTAGCCCATATATCCAATAACTTCTATGGATCGCCATCCGCAGTTGGTCTGGGCTGGGGTGCCACTGCAATAACTGGCGGAGCCCCATATGCGGGTAGTGCACCCGGAGTCTGATACACTGCAGCTGCATGTCCAGGAGCCTGAGCAGTAGGGGTCTGTGACCCCCCTCTTGCCTGTGATGTAGCTGGATCTGCTGGAAATAAACCAGCATGAGTCAAAGAATCCATGAACCGCAGTATACGGCCCATGACCTCCTGGAATCCCGGTGCTGTCATAAAGTCCGATGGGGTGGGCTCAGCTGCGGGCACCTCGCCCTGCTCCTCGATGGTAGGATCTCCCTGTAGGATTTGCTGGTGGTACTACTGGGATAACTCTGGGATGCCCTCATCCCCTACCTCGGGCCAGTGCCCTCCCCCGGCCTCTACCTTGGCCTCTAGCAATAGGGGAGCAGCTCTTCCCCGGGTCTGGAGCATCAACCGTGCGTGTCCTCACCATCTGTGAGAGAATAGAAGAGGGAAATTTAGCATAACAACCACTGCACGATAGGAAATGAATAAAGAGTAGTTTTTCCTAACACCCTATAGCCTCTCGAAGATAAATACAAACGTCTCCGTACCGATACGCAAGACTCTATTAGGTTTGCCCATGACTTGTGAGACCTACGTGAACCTAGTGCTCTGATACCATGGTGTGACGACTCAAAATCCACTAAGGGTCGTGATGGCACCCAACACCGTTGTCAGGCAAGCCAACACAGAAGTATTAAAAAATTCTTATTTCACTTACCCAAATCGGTTACAACATTTCTTAATTTGCAATTAAAACAGGTGATGATAAGCAATATTTAATAAGAATTATACAACCCAAAAGAACTGTCTACTAATGTGTGTGTCAAAACCTGGTGTCACAAGTAGTAGGCAACTAGTAGAATGTACAAAAGAATAAAACTATCGTACTGTCCGGGATATAACAGACAACAAAAGTAAAGAAAGACCCCATCAAGCTGCTGAACGACACAGGAAGAGAGCAGCTCACCGTGGAAGTCTCGGTCTATGAATCATGGGCGCGCACCAGATTGATAGCTAGATGTAACTGCCTCAGATCCTGTACAATTAAGTACAAAAGTGTAGTATGAGTGCATAAACAATATGTACCCAGTAAGTATCCCGTCTAATCTCGAAGAAGTAGAGACGAGAGGTCGATGTGACACTTACTAGGGTCAAATAATATAATAAAGTGTTCTGCTAGGCATGGTAGTCGCAAATAATCAACAATTTGTAGCAAGAGGTAATAAGTCATGTTCTTAACAATTTTACATTTAACCATATACATTTCAAGTATTCAGCAGAACAAGTCATGGATAAGATTTCACATATATATATATATATATATATAGATTTCACCTAAATATCATGCACACATTATGTCGAGGTCGACGGCCCGATCCAACATAAAATAAATTGTGCACTGTCAGAGGGTCAAATGGCGCGAACCATAGATGCATCTATTTCTACCGAGGCGATCGGCCCGATCTACAAATGTCAATTATTATCAAGAAAACACATGAATGCGCACAAGTAAATTCATACAAGTGTCCAACAAGTGTATACGTTCGCTTATATTCCTTTCCAAGTCTCTAGCATGCCCTAAGTGATCACATTAGCAAGAAAATATGGAGACATTCACAGATATAACATGATACGGGTCCTAGACTACCCGGACAATTAACATAATAGTAGCTACGCACGGACTCTCGTCACCTAGTGCGTACGTAGCCCCCGCATTTAGCAGCAAATTACTCCATTCTTACACCTATGAGGACAATTCCCTCTTACAAGGTTAGAAAGGAGACTCACCTCGCTCCAAAGTGCACTTCCAATACCACGAACAAGCCCAAACACTAAATTTAGAGCCGAACGATCCAAAACTAGTTAAATGAGATTGGAACTAGTCAATATAAGATCACAAGATCGAATTCTAGCTATTTAAGCCATTTCCCAACCATTAATACAAGTTTCCTAAAATCCGACCTCGGGCCCACGTGCCGAATTCCGAAATTTTCCGAAGAAAGTTGTTCTCTATAACCTAAGGATCAATAATATATGATTTCTAATCCATTTCATAACCAATCTCGTGGTAAAATCTAAGTTTTATTAAAACCTAGGTCTAGCTCTAACCCCTTGATTTCTCCAAATCTTTAGGTGTTAATCTACCCAAAACTCGAGTGTTAAACTTAGAAATAAAGAGATGAACTTACCTCACGATGCTATATGGAAATCCCTTCTCAAGAGCTCCAAAATCGCTCAATACCCGTGTGCCAAATGGTCAAAAATGGCTGGAGCTCGACTTAAATGAAGCTTACTGCTTCAGCAGTTTCCGCATCTGCGGTCCCGCATCTGCGAGAGGAGATCGCATCTGCAGAATTGGCTAAAAGGGCTGGGACCGCTTCTGCGGTCTTGAAGCCGCATCTGCGTAGCCGCTTCTGCGGTTCGGCCTGGCCAGCTCTGGGCCGCATCTGCTAGGCTACGACCGCTTCTGCTGTCTGGCACCTGCGGTCGACCAACCGCAGGTGCGGTTATGACAGAAGCAGATGCTTCAGCATTTCTCCAAATTCTCAACTTCACTCGAGCCTCGTTCGTTTGACGCTCGGAGCTCCCGAGCCCCGCCCGAACATACCGACAAGTCTGAAATCACGAGACGGACCTACTCGAACCTTCGGAATGCCCGAAACAACGCTAAATCTAAGAGTCACCCCCTAAAACAAAATGAATTAAACCTATGAACTTCAAGTTCTTAATTTTCCTCCAACGAGCTGAATCGCCCTAAAACTACTCGGATTGACACCAAATTTTGCGGGCAAGTCTTAAATGATATATCGGATCAGACCTGTACCGGGCTCCGGAACCAACATACGAGCTCGATAACCATGGAATCAATCATTAATTAGTTTCTTTAAATCTTTAAAACTTCAGATTAACAATTTCTGATAAAAATTCATTACTCGGGCTAGGGACCTCAAAATTCGATTCTGGGCACACGCCCAGGTCCCATATTTTCCTACGGATCCTCCGGGACCGTCAAATCATGAATCTGGGTCCACATGTTCAAAATTTTGACCAAAGTCAAACTTAGCCTTTTAAGAAAATCCTAAGGAATCAAATGGGCATATTTCGCTCCAAACTCTTCCAAATCCTGAACTCACCATTCCCGTAAGTCGTAAATTAGTTAAAGCAAGCATGAGAAGTTTTATTTAAGGGAACGGGGTTCTAAAAGGCAAAACGACCAGTCGGGTCGTTACATAGAGTTGAATCGGCCTCGAAGAAACCGAATAAGAAGGAGTCGGAGACCAATCCTTCTATCATAAAGATGCTCGAAGAATTAACAAAGAAAATCGATACCAGGGAAAAGAAGATCGAGGAAAACGATAAGAAGGTGAAAACTTATAATTCCAGGGTCGACCAAATCCCGGGGGCACCACGATATTAAAAGGACTCCGAAGTTTGTATAAAAACCTTCCCCCCGAGTGCGGATCCGAAGCTAATCCCCAAGAAGTTCCGTATGCTCGAGATTCTAATGTATAATGGGACGACAGATCCAAACGAACACGATGCCTCATACACGCGCGCCATCAAAGGAAATGACCTGGAAGATGGCGAGATTGAATCTGTATTGCTGAAGAAATTCGGGGAAACTCTATCGAAGGGTGCTATGATATAGTATCATAACTTACCACCTAATTCTATTGACTCATTTGCTATGCTTGCAGATTCTTTTGTAAAGGCACACATCGGAGCTATTAAGTTTGCTACAAGAAAGTCGGACCTTTTCAAGGTAAGGAAGAAAGACAACGAGATGCTCAGGGAATTATCTCGATTCCAAATGGAATGAATGGATTTTCCACCGATCACCAATGATTGGGCGGTTCAAGCTTTTACTCAAGGTCTCAATGTTTGGAGTTTCATAGCTTCACAGTAGTTGAAACAGAATTTGATCGAATAACTAGTTGTAACCTAGGCCGATGTGCATAATTGTTACCAATATAAGATTAGTGTCGAGGATGACCAGTTGAGGGCTCCTTCCATGTCCATTTATCCAAACAGACCCGTCGACAAGTTAAAAGGGATATTAACCGGGAACCACGGTTGAACAGATACCGATATCAGCCGTACGGTGGAGATCGGAGAAACAACGGGCCTGGACGCAACCCCGTTCGAATTGATAGAAGAAATGATCGAGGACAGATCTCTCGAGGGTCAGAGTAAGAGTGGTTTCGACAGAAATGTCGAAACCAAAGAAGCACCACGACTATCGGAATACAACTTCAACGTAGATGCATCCACCATCGTATCGGCCATCGGACGTATCAAAGATACAAGATGGCCTCGACCTCTGCAGATCGATCCGGCCCAGATAAATCCAAACCAAATATGCAAGTATCATGGTACCCATGGCCATAAAACAGAAGGTTGTAGACAGCTAAGAGAGGAAGTAGCTCAATTTTTCAACGAGGGGCACCTTCGGGAATTCTTAAGTGATCGGGCCAAGAACCACTTCAAAAACAGAACGAGCAAGAAGAGCCACAACACGTGATTCACATGATCATTGGAGGGGTCGATATTCCTCAAGGACGAGTATTTAAATGCACCAAGGTGTCAATCACAAGGGAGAAGTGAACTCGGGACTACTTACCAGAAAAGACCTTGTCTTTCAATGATGAGGATGCAGAAGGGATCGAAAAACCCCACAATGACACACTGGTAATATCTGTACTTATGAATAAAATTTAAGTTAAATGTGTTTTGATTGATCCAGGCAGCTCGCCCAACATAATTCGATCGAGGGTCGTAGAACAGCTCGGCCTATGGGATCAGGTTGTACCCGCGACCCGAGTTCTAAATGCCTTCAATATGGCATGTGAAACCACTAAAGGTGAGATAAATCTGCCAGTAGATGTGGCCGGGACCATCCAAGAAACGATGTTCCATGTTATCGAGGGCGATATGAGGTATAATTCCTTATTCGGGAGACCGTGGATCCATAATATGAGGGCACTACCTTCGACCCTTCACCAGGTTCTAAAGTTCCCAACGCCAGAGGGAGTCAAAACACTCTACGGGGAGCAACCCCCTACCAAGGAAATGTTTGCCATTGACGAAATGATACCGATATCGGCAAGCTCATCAACAAAAGGGTCAAGTTCGAAGGGAAAGCAGGAGGTTAAATAGTAACCACAGACACTATCCTTGACCCAACCAGAGGAGCAGGGGACTTACGAGGATGATAACTATATGGTACCTCGATCCTTCATAATCCCCGATGATTCTGACGAAACAAAATCAACGGTCGAAGAGTTGGAACAGATTATACTGATCGAGCATCAGCCTGATCGAAAGGTATACCTGGGCACGGGGTTACCTCCCGAGCTCAGGAAAAAACTTATTCAATTTCTTATAGCTAATATGGATTGTTTTGCCTGGTCCCATCTCGATATGACAGGGATCCCACCGGAGGCCACTACTCATAAACTAAGCTTGGACCCGAAGTTCCACCCGGTGAAATAAAAAATGAGGACTCAGTCCGAGGCCAAACACACTTTCATCAAAGACAAGGTAACCAAACTTCTCAAAATAGGATCCATTCGGGAAGTAAAATAGCCCGAATGGTTAGTGAATGTAGTAGTATTCCCTAAAAAGGGAAAAAAGCTTAGAATGTGTGTAGACTACAAAGATCTAAATAAAGCATGCCCCATTTCTTTGCCTAACATCGATCGCATGATCGATGCCACGGCCGACCATGAGATCCTCAGTTTTATCGACACCTATTTAGGGTACAACAAAATACAAATGAACCCGAAAGACCAGGAAAATACTTCGTTCATCACTAAGTATGGTACCTACTGTTATAATGTAATGCCATTCGGACAAAAAAATGCTGGTTCAACCTATCGACGTCTAGTAAATCGAATGTTCGAAGAACAAATAGGGAAATCTATGAAAGTTTATATTGATGACATGCTAGTTAAGTCCCTGCGAGCAGATGACCATTTAAACCATTTGTAGGGGATTTTCGATATACTGAGGAAGTACAATATAAAGCTCAACCCAGAAAAGTGTGCGTTCGGGGTTGGCTCGGGCAAGTTTCTTGGCTTCATGGTGTCCAATCGGGGGATCGATATCAACCCTGATAAAATCAAAGCTATTGAGGATATCACGGTGGTAGATAATGTAAAGGCCTTGCAGAGGCTAACAGGGCGCATAGCTGCCCTAGGGCGATTCATTTCGAGATCTTGAAATAAGAATCGCCGATTCTTCTCACTGCTTAAGAAGAAGAGCAATTTTGCATGGACTCCGGAATGATAGCAGACCTTGGAGGAACTAAAGCGATATTTATCGAGTCTGCCGCTGCTTCATACCCCAAAAGTGGACGAACAACTTTACTTGTACTTGGTAGTCTCCGAGATAGCGGTAAGTATAGTACTGGTATGAGAAGAACAAGGTATGCAATTCCGTGTCTATTATGTTAGTCGGACCTTAGGTGAGGCAGAAACTAGATAGCCACACTTAGAAAAATTAGCGCTTGCTTTAATAAGCGCCTTTAGGAAACTAAAACCATATTTTCAATGTCATCCAATATGTGTTATGACAACTTATCCTATTCGAAATATTTTGCACAAACCCGAGCTTTCGAGTCGATTGCCCAAATGGGCTGTGGAAATAAGTGGGTACGATATTAAGTATCGACCCCGGACTGCCATCAAGTCTCAAATCTTGGCAAACTTCGTGGCTGACTTCACGTCGGCCCTCGTACTCGAGGTTGAAAAAGAACTGCTGATAAAGTCGGGTACATCTTCGGGAGTTTGGACCCTCTTTATGGATAGTGTTTCGAATGTGAGGGAGTCCAGACTAGGCATCGTGTTAAAATCACCCACGGGTAATATAGCTAGACAATCTATCAGAACTACAAAATTGACTAACAATGAGGCCGAGTATGAGGCCATGATTGCAAGTCTCGAACTTGCTAAAAGTTTGGGGGCGAAGGTCATAGAGGCCAAGTGTGATTCCCTCCACGTAGTAAACCAAATTAACAGGACTTTTGAAGTCTGAGAAGACGAATGCATAGGTACTTGGATAAACTACAGATAACTCTACATCGATTTAAGGAATGGACCTTGCAACATGTACCTCGAGAACAGAACAACGAAGCCGACGCTCTTGCCAATCTAGGTTCATCGGTCGAAGACGATGAACTCAACTCGGGGACTGTCGTATAACTCATGAGATCGGTGATCGAAGAAGGCCACGCCGAAATAAACTCCACAAGTTTGACTTGGGATTGGAGAAACAAGTATATAGAGTACTTAAAGAGAGATACCGACTAAGTCCTACGGGAAGTTCACGAAGGCACTTGTGGAAATCATTTCGGTGCCAAATCATTGGTCCACAAAGTAATCAGAGCAGGGTCTACTGGACTGATATGGAGATGGAAGGAAAGGAGTTCGTTCGAAAATACGACAAATGCCAAAGGTATGCGTAAATGATTCACCAGCCCGGAGAGTAGCTCCATTCAGTCTTATCCTCATGGTCGTTCATGAAATAAGGAATGTACATCGTCGTCCCTCTTCCATCGGACCCAGGTAAAGCTCAGTTTATTTTATTTATGACTGATTATTTTTCTAAGTGGGTTGAATCAAAGGCTTAAGAGAAAGTCAGAGAAAAAGAAGCCATACACTTCATTTGGGACCACATTATATGTCGATACGGGATGCCCTTAGAGATCGTATGTGATAATGGAAAGCAATTCATCAGCAACAAAATGACTAAATTTCTTGAGGATCACAAGATCAAAAGAATCCTATCAATGCCTTATCAGCAGGAACGGACAAGCCAAATCGACCAACAAAACCATCATTCAGAACCTTAAGAAGAGATTGGCCGATGCTAAATGGAAGTGGAGAGAGATACTACCCGAGGTTCTATGGGCATACCACACAACATTGAAATCCAGTACCGGAGTAACACCGTTCTCGTTAGTTTATGGCGCCGAATCTCTAATCCCGCTCGAAGTCGGAGAACCTAGCATCAGATTTCGATATGTAACAGAGGAGTCAAATAAAGGGGCCATGAATACGAGCCTAGAATTGTTAGACAAAAGACGCGAAGCCGCCCTCGTCCGACTGGCCGCTCAAAAACAGCGGATTAAGAGGTACTACAATCGAAGAGCCAATCTTCGACATTTTAACATCGGGGACTTGGTGCTAAGAAAAGTTCACCCTCAACAACTGAAATCCGAATGAAGGGAAACTTGGTTAGAACTGGGAAGGACCGTACTAGGTTCTCAAAATCATCGGAAAAGGATCCTACAAGCTCGCTACGATGAACGACGAATAACTACCGAGCAATTGGAACGTATCGCACCTAAAATGATATTTCTGGTAAGGTACGACCCCTTCCATTTTCATTTATATTTTAACTAACTCTTATAGGTGTTCGATCAGAAACATCGATAGACTCCTCGACACGAAGTCTTTAGGTCTGAAAGTATGCATTGCACTCTTTTTCCCTTAGACCGATTTTGTCCCAAATGGGTTTTCTGGCGAGGTTTTTATTGAGGCAACCATTGATCGTGCTAACTTAGAACAATTCAACAGTATCTGAGGCTTCTTTACAATAAACCTCGAATACTGGGGGGGCATTACCCTCAAATATCAACTTTGTTGCGAGGAAATTACTTCATGGCATCAGGGTCTCGATAGGAAAAATGTGTAAGGGCCAAATAGTCAAACGAACCGTGCCCGTGTAGTTTGCTCGAAACCTGGCATAGAACATGTACGCGTGTATAATCAATTATAAAGAGTTCTACTTTATAATTTCATACTCTCGAACTATTATGTAAACAGGTTTAAGGGTCGATCATAGTTTAAGGGCCGATCATAACCAGAGTTTGGATAATTACCCCCACGCTTGGGGAGTGCCATCCGAAAAATAAACAAGATCAAATTATTAAAACTTCGGGATCATAAGACCTTTTAGGCAACTCTCGATTTTTATAGGCCACAGCTACCCCACTCAGGTACTGACACTTTGGGCAAGCTCGAAGTAAAATAGGAAAATAAGCCCAAGGGAAAAATCCCGAACTAAAGAGGCTATGGCCAAATTAACACAATTCGGAAACGTCCAAATTTCATAATAAAACAGGCCTTCGAATTCTTTCATAAACCGGTTAAAAGGGGTACCCCCGGAAAAATCATAAAAGGCTTCAATAATATCAAGCCTCGAAAACTCTAATGAGTACAAAATTGTTCGAACTCTCGAACAATTCCTTATTTTATGCTAAGGCATTACAAGTTTAACAAATACAAATGACAAAAAAACTTCTCAAGCTGAAAGGGGGAGAAAGCCATATACAATCTTTTTACAAAGGTAATGTCGACCTAATACAAGAGCCTAAAGGCTGTTTTTGCTTTGAGTTCGACCATCCTCGCTCAAATAAAAAACCTAAGGGTTACCTTACTTCGAGTTCGAACAAGCACTCACTCGATCATTAAGCTTAAGGGCTACATAAATCATGTTTGATTTATCATTCAGGGTCCATCGATTAGAAACGTTCGAATGCAAGGGTTATTATCGGCCCTTACCATCCCCAAACCTTGGACCCTCGAACACAACTTCATGATCTTATAAAAATTGGTCGTCTCTGGGAGAGGCATCTATGCACTCGGGGTCTTCTCCTTTTTCGGATTCGCTCAAGCTTCTAGACTCGTCATCATCGTCGGCGTAAGCTAATCTCCATGTTTCACCTTCAAGCTTTTTAGCACTCTCGATCTCGGTTGTGAGATCAAAGCCCCGAGCATGGATTTCCTCGAGGGTCTCCCTTTGAGATTGACATTTGGCGTGCTCGGCAACCTTCTCTGCTCGAACTTGAGCGGCCTCGACAACCTCCTTTGCTCGAATTTGAGCGGCTTTAGCATCAGCCTGATAAATAGCCACCACTGCATCAGCATCAGCCTTGGCTGCCCTGACTTCATATTTGGCCGCTTTGAGCTACGTGACCAAATTCTCGCGAGCAGAAACTTCTGAACCCAACTAGGACTGGAGCTCCTCGACGTTCTTGGCCCGCGCAAGATTTCCTCTTTCATACCTCGGAGCTGGTTTTCAATCGAGGCCAATTGGGCTCGAGCAGTCTCCTTCTCTGAGGCCAGGCGGTTCATTTTCTCCCTCCAGCCTTCAGCCTCGGTTTTTAGTGCATCAGCCTCTTTACAGAGTTGCCTGATCACGTCAAGATTTTGTTGGACCTGCGGGTTCGAACCATTAGATACCACGCCCAAATCACCGTCACTAACTTCAAATATTCTTCTTATCAGCTCGACTAGCTCGACATGGTCTTTTTGAGCCGTTTACGGCTCAGCGTGGAGGCCTTAAGTTTCCCCTTCTCTTTGCTCACTGAGAAACTTGAAGGCATCATTTTCCTCAGTGAGTCCTCGGACCTCGGCCTCGTACTGGCTCAACTCCCCTCTGAATCGGAGGAAAACTTCATGATGAAGCACATAAGCCTGCAAAAACATAAAAGGAAGTTATATAAAAGGAGAAAAATCTAAATATGAAAATTGACATCGACAGGGAGATCTGGGATTACCTGGTTCAAAGCTTGTTGGGCTTCGTTGAAAAGACAAGGTGTTCCCACCTCATCCATCTTGGCTTGGTCTTCTTCGGTAACCAAGCATCGGAGGTGACTAGCGACCCCTACGGGGAAGAGAGAACCTGAGCATCCTCCGAGACCGAGATGACAATTGATCGTTTACGCTCGGGATCGATGCTGGGAGCCGGGAACTGGTCAATTAGTTTAAAACTCGAGGAGGCTTCATTCGAGCTCTTCCTCTGTACTTCCAAATCACCCAGACCGGTGAATCTTCCACTCCAACAAAGTAACCACGGAAAGGGTCTTCGGTCCCATGGACCCCTTAACCGTGGCAAGTCTCCATCACCTGAGCATCCTTGATCGTCGAATCAGAGAATGAAGGCAATGAAGGGGAGTCTCCAATCTCTATCGCCCCAAGTAAATTTCTTGGGGCGCCGCCTTCATTTCAGGGGGCCTTGGACATGGTTTCTACATTAGCGTCCGCCGCCTCCTCGATATCCTTTTCACCTCGAGGGGAAGCGACTTCGGTTGAGGCTTCCCCCTCGGGCTCATCAAGTCGAGGCGGAGCATTTTGAGCTCCCGCCGGCTCGGGGATTTTTTGAGCATCAGCATCAGCCCGCACTCAGGCCACTAGCCTGATTTCTTCTTCATCCTCTTCGGACACATCAGTAGCCAACGGACCGAGTCCATTGTTAGAGGGATGACATTTCCCTTGGGCTTACGGGTTCGCCTTTTTTTTGGGCCTTTTTCTTATCCGACTTCATGGAACTCAGAGCTCCTCTCCTCTTCCGTTCCTTCTTCTTCTTCGGAGCAGATGGTTGGGAAAGGATTTCTTTATTGTCGGATGGGGCCTCATTGGCACATCTTTCCCAAGACGTGCAAAATAAAGATAAGTAAGATCAAAGGGAAATTCGAACAATAGCCAAATTGTTAAGTCACAAAGGAAAAACTTACCATGGTTAAGGGCCTCCCTTTGACCCTTCGCCAAATCGCGACATGCATGCTCAACATGTGTCGATTTCGATACTAGGCTCTTGACCCAGTTCTCGAGTTGGGGAACCGCACCCGACATCCAGGCAGCGGTTGCATCAGATAAAATGTTGATAAGGAATGATGAAAAATAAAAGACAATAAGTAGAAATTAAGGACAGAGTTATACTTATGTTTCGTATTCCATTTCTCAGGAAATGGCATACTCTTGGCCGGGATAAAGTCCGAGGTTTTCACCTCGATAAATCAGCCCATCCAGCCTCGGTCCTCGTCTTAATCTATGCACGAGAAAGGTGCCTTAGAGGCCCGACGCTAAAGCTTTATTAGTCCTCCTCGATAGAGTCGGGGGCTATATAGGTGTATGAGGTGATCGAGGGTAAAGGGAAGACCATCGATTTGGCTCACGAAGAAACGGATCAATATCACTATCCTCCAGAAAGAGGGGTGAATCTGACCGAGGGCCACTTCGTACTTCTTGTAGAAGTCTATAATGACCGGATCTAGAGGATCCAATGTAAAAGGTAAGTGTAAACACTTAGAAACCCTTCCATATGGGTAGTGATTGATTCCTCAGGCGAGGGAACCACCACGTGATTGTCAACCCAGTTGCAGTCCTCTTTAACTTGGTCGAGGAGAACACCGGTGATCGTGCATATATACCTCGACATTGGCTCACATCGACCCGCAACCGAGCGGGTCTTTTCAACCTTGAAGTCGAATTCAATAACACACCCTCCAGGAACGAACTCTTCATGGTGTGGCTAAGCCGCTGGTTGCTCGCTGGTCGGCCGGGATGAGGAAGCAGCTTCCTTTTGCGGAATAGTTTTTGAAGTCTTAGCCATTTTGCTTTTGCGAGTGAAGAAGAATGGAAATTGAGGAGAAAAGCTTGGTATTTTGTGGTGTGAGAGGCGAAGAAACACCAAAAGTTCTGGGAGTTCAAAGCTTTTAGGGAGACAAAGGATTTTGGAGATTAGAGCAAAGAAGATAAGAAAGTAAAGTTTGGGCAAAAGAAGAACGATACATTTATAGGTTGAAGACGATGGTTCAGAATTGGTAATGGCCGGCAACAACTGACAGGCATTTAATGCCTCGATATTCGAATAAACGGGACGTTTTAGTATCCACTTGTCGCTGAAGTCATGGTCGGATTCGTCGCTTACGTTATGACCCATCGAGATGGGATTGGAAAAGATCATATCGTTTCTCGTCGCCTTCTCTCCGAGAAACGAGGGGACTATCTGTATACGGTCAAAATCGGGTTTGACCTGGAGCGAGGCAGGCCAAGGTTCGACCTTATGTTATATCGGACCACGACGTAAAGTTAGACTGCCGAGCTCGAGACCCAGAGACCGATCGAGATCGAGGTCGGCTAAGATCAGAGCCATGCAAGATGAAGATCGAGCAAGGTTGAGGAAAGCTTACCGAGCCAAATAACGGAATACCAAAATATCCTCAATCGGGCAAGGATCACGGCGAAAATCTCGGAACGTATCAAGAAGAGGCCGATTATTTAGCTAATCATGAGATTTCCTTCTGTATTTAAAATTGTACCATAAGTAGAATTCCTCTACTATATAAAGGGGTTCTAATCATTTTGTAAGGAGGATATTCACGCATAACAAAGCAATACATTACATTTTCTCTCTTAAGCTCTGTTGCTCAGTTCATACTTTTCAATTATACGTCGATTCGATTCGAGGGCGATCTAGCTCGAGGGCCAAGATGTGGTTTATATTGGTTTGCTCTATTTTATAGTTAAATTCTAACATTAATTCTCGTATTTCTCAGTTTGTGCCTAGTAAAATCACATATCCTTAAAACCACTTATAAATTTAATTGTTAACCAATTTTAAGGGTAAAAAAGGTTCTTGTACAACTTTATATAAAACCAGCTCTAAATCATAGCAAGGTCGAAATAGAGGAGTTTATGTAGATTTCACCGCAAATTTATTAGTAGAATAACAAGGTTGTCCTAGGTAATAAAACACTACAAATGTTAAATAAACAAAGATGAGTAACTGATTGGTGAAGAAAAACTAGTAAGCTTGACTACATAGATATTTCCTTTCCAGGGAGACTTCTATCCCATAGAGAATTTTAAATTGTCTATAAAGAAATTAAATACCCATTTTGCCTCTCCCAGCTTGTCTAAATCGATTTTCATTTTCATTTTATATTTAATATTAATCGATGTTATATTAATTATAAGCGCATAAATTAAAACATTAATGTCTACTCGTAATGCCACACCCAATCCATTCACTAAATACAAAAAGTGATATCTTTATAATTACAGATAATCTTCTCACAAAGTCTCTGTTCACTATAAATTAATAAAAAGATTAAGGAAGAAACACAATAACAGACTAACAAACGTAATAAGAAGAAGCTTTCTAACTAACATTCCCAACAAATACATCAAACTTACTTAGCTAAAAATGAACATTTGCATTAATGATGTCTTCGGCTGACACCAGAAATAGATATTCTGAATTGTGACTGGCTTTATTAATACCGTAGAAAACCCAATACATCTCTTTATGATATTCTGGATTGGAAGGAACTCTGTTCTAAACAGGGCAAGTTCCAAATTTGGCATAATTACATTCACTACCCGATATGCAAAAATATAGAATGATTATATATAAAATATGTATTTTTTTTTGTATTTATTATAAATTAATACACAAAAAACATACACTTTGCCGGCTATTATTTTTTAGAGCGGCTATGCTGTGTAATTTTCCTTCTAAATATCACTATTATCTAGCTAGTACATTGCAAATCTAAAACTGTAAGTTAATGTGGAGTATTATTGCATCCACTACTAGTTTAAGAAACTAGAATTGAACTAATATATTGTTTAAGACAGTCAAATATATTCGTACAGTTGAAGTTCAAAACAATACATTGAGTCATGGGCTGGTTCTCTGAAGCCATTATTAGGGTTTGCAAACTCAGTTTTTTTTTTTGTTAACTTTAAAACAAACGTTTGGACAATTCCTTGCATTTTCGAGATTAGTTGATTGGTTATCAGAGAGACCTTTGGAGATTACTTTGTCTCTCTATAATTATTCTCAGTTTCATTGCAACCAAATGAGCACCTCCAATCATAATACAAGTTATTAAAGGAGAACGATAGTTCAACAAGACACAGAAAGAAGATAATAATAACCAGTCTACATTTACCGTTGTGACTTCCTCTCTATTTCCCCACGGGAAAGAGGGATCCAAACTGAGTTTAAATAAAAGCAACATGGAACAAAAATCTCAAGTCCAAGACAAAAACAGAAGAGAGGAATAGAGCTAGGATGAGAAAACGGTGGTCTATGAAAGAGGTAAACTGCTAAGCAATAGAAGGAAGCGAGCTCATCTTCCATCGATTTCTTCTCTTTTATCAATAGCATTAGGCAGCAAAAGGCTTATAGCTTCAGGCTCTTCTGTTGGCATAATCACCGGACTCAACATTGTCATCTCTGAAATCTTCACCTGCATCAACTGGGCTATTAACATCACCAGTTTCAGCTTGGTTACTGGTATCAACATTGCCAAATTGATCATTGCTGCCAAAGCTGCTTGTGAAACTGTTGCTCGCAGCCTCGCCAGTACCATAAGTGTCACCACTGCCTGCAGCAGCAGCACCTAAGTTCTGGTTTTCACTGGCATAGCTGTCACCACTTGGAAAGTTGTTCCCGCCACTTGTCCCAAAGCCAAAGCTGCTTTCTCCGCTTCCATAATTATTGGCTCCATAACTACCGGCAACATTAGCATCACCACCACCTCCGCTGCCATAATTTCCACCACCACCATAACCACCAGCTCCATAATTACCACCACCACCATAACCACCAGCTCCAAATCCTCCACCACCACCTCCTCCGTATCCTCTTGTCCTGTCGTTTGCTATATTTACCCTAATCCTACGACCATCAAGCTCCTGAAAGAAATGCATTAAAACTAGTTGTCATAACCAGAAAACAGAAATGCATGGATGTATACAGACATGTCCACACAGAACTCTCTCTCCTCCCCCTGAAGACAACTATCATGCATATTTAAACACATAGGTTTCTGGATAAACACTGATAGATACCAAGAAAGAACATCAACTTTAAGTTATTCGCATCATGTGATACCAAACACAAAGAAAACAGTTTTTTTCCCCTGGAGCAGCAAAGTGATGAAAATCCAACACACCTGTTGGTCCAAAGCCTGGATAGCAGCGCTGGCATCCTCAGAACTATTGAAAGTAACGAAGCCAAATCCCCTAGATCTTCCAGTTTCGCGATCCACAATTACTCTTGCTGCAACGAGTTGAAAACTTTTTCAGTAATTCATCAAGAAATTAGTGGCCATACGCATGCCTTCCAATATAGATATATACACGTGTTCATAGTAGCTTCAAACAGTAAAAATTGGTGAAGTAATTCTTCCATTAGTCAACGCGATTCACTTACTAATTCCAATCAGAAATATACTAATGGTCACTCCATCATTAAGGCCCTCCTTTTGCTAAAAAATTAGTGCTTTTCATCCTTACACGGCATCTGGAAATTCATTTTGAGGAGCATCCACAAAAAGAGTACTCCCTAATTTGCCAAATATTTTAACTCAAAATTATTCAAATTCTGCCCTGGCATTCTTTATTATGTGCAAATAACCATCTCTATAATAATGAAAAGGATGCACCAGAATGCAATAGTATGTAACATGTGAAAGCACGCCTGCAGCTGTCCAGCTTTAACTTCAAGCACAATGCCTAACTTCTATAGTCAAAATCAAACAGAGGTCTAAATTAGACAAACCTTCAACAACGTCTCCGTACTTGCTGAAAGCTTGTTTGAGAGCGTCATCATTCGTGTTCCATGAGATTCCTACATTTTCAAACTAGAGGAAGTCAGCAGAAAATAGAAGAAATGTCGCAAATACTGAGCTTAGCATAAGAGATACTACACACACCTCCCACAAAAAGTTTTGAAGAAGACATGCATCTAATAAGTTGAAAAATTGAAGGCTTGGATGCAGATATTTCATGATTGATGCGCTGCTTGCTAACAGCCTGCCGAAGAATGTTCCCAGCTTTGGTAAAGAAAGCCATTCCTGAAAACGGGGCAGAATAACTAGTATCAATAAATTAATGAAAAAGGTAAAAGTGTGAATGCCATGATTAAGATTTGATCAGGCAGCATGCTGTTTATCAACTTACCCTATGAGATTAATCTTTCAGTTTGATACTTGATATAACATTTACATGTGGCACAGCATTAAGCTACACAAGAACTAGTTCTGATATTCTGAATTGTCAACTACCCCTAGTTTAAGAGGGGTAGAAAACAAAACCAACTGATTATTCCAAGTAACCTTTAGTTCCCTTCGGCTCTTTGGGAGTGCTCATGTGGAGAGGAGAACAAGGAGAAAGGTGCAGAAACAATTTTCCCCAACCATTTAAGGGTACCCTTTCATATTTTACATTTTCATAGATCACTGCTTCTATGATTCACTCCCTAATAGTTGAAACTGAAAGTAATAAGTTATTGTCAGGGAAATTAATTAAGCCCTTTGGATGTTAGAGATATTACAATTAGTTCGTATATAATGCTTAGAGTTGAGAAGCTCGTGTCTTGGAATAGGTCGTTTGGATTAATTTAAAAATTAAAAAATCACAAACTTTTTCCCTTTTCTTGTCAAACAAAAGTATTCCATGTTCTACGATATATTCTGTTTTACTTTCTCATCCATAAACCGGACTACTAATACCCAAAGAGAGAAACATATACCCACAACTTCGAATTCATTTTCACATGAAAGCAAATAAGAATGCATATTAACTCGTAAATATCTGTGTGATAATAAAGAACTAGTGAAAATCACAGAGAATGTAAAAATTAACTTTTGCACCTTTCCTTAAGCATAGAGATTAGGTACAATCATTAGAAACTAATCAAAAGTTCCTATTTTTTACATTAAAAACACTGGGAAAAGGGTTTAGGGTTTTGATAAAGAATATGAAGTGTAAAGATGCAGCAAATAGATGTAATAAGAGAAAAGAAAAAGGAAATGAACATACGAATTTAAGCTTAGCTTAGCCGGAAAAATAGACGGAGAGGAGAAGCGTCGTGTTTTAGAACTTTCTACTTGGCCGGAGAAGAGACTGACTGCCGTATTTTTGAAATTTAGGGCGGAAATGATTATTATATAGGGTTGTCAGTATTTGGACTCAGCACGACCCGTTAGGCGGAATTTGGGCCTGCTAGTTTGGACTTCGAAAATCGTAGAAATGCCACTACGTAGCCACTCTAAAGTGCTGCTATTTTGGAATTCGTCAATGTATCCTGAATTTTAGTTTTTTTAATTTAATTTTTCGGGTCATAAATGACCTGAATTATCCTGAAGTTAATATTTTTAGTTTAAATTTTCAGAACAAGATTAAATACTGGCTAATCCCCAAATAGCAGCTCCAAGAATGATTGTTAGTATACTTCTTCCTTTGAAGTTTGCAACTTTTGTATCCGATGGAACCCAATTTTCTGGAATCTTTATACAAATAGCCGTCGAGTTTACTGCTTATTTTTTCTAGCCGTTAATATAAATTATACACTAATTTTGTACGTTATGCATGAATTATATACATATATATCAGTAATTTCTAGTTTAAGTGGTTGACTGAGTGGCTATTTAGATTAATTCTTCTATTATATAATCTTGATATCAACCCTTATTTTTTTTATCCTTAACCAAAAAAAATTATTTTTCAATTATTTTGAACTCTTAATTAAATTTAATGTTAGTCTCCTATTATTTTACTCTAATTTCCATATTATATTTATAAGAAAATAGAAGAAAACAAATATAAGTTGAAAAGTTAAAAAAAAAGTTGGAGAATTAAGGTTAATATTGTAATACCCCGTAAATTTTCATGATTCTTTTTGAACTATAATTTTTTCGTCGCCCGAGTTAATCATATAAAATTATTAGAGATAGTGAAATTCATGCGAATAATATTGTGAATGTCAGAAGTGCGTTCGAATTGTTAAAAAGGACCTGAGTTATTGTTTGAATAATTTTTTTTTAAGTGTATACTACCAGAGAAGATAATGATTGTTTATTTTACATATGGTTATATAGATGTATAGTTGATTTTTTTTTTTTTGAAATTAATATTTATATATTGAGGGATATGTAAAAGGTCTCATGAATTAGATAAGTGGCTAGTGGGCCTAATTTATAAATGGTGCATATTGATGGCTAATACATTAATTGTTAATAATAAATAATGGTAAGTGGGGTAGGCCCATATCTTTCTTACTGAGTACGTGTTGAAGACCTAAGGCATAAAATAAGATAATAAGGTCTTATTTCTATAAGAGACTAAAGCACGCATAGAGGATAATTGCCGGAAAAGGATGTCTGATTTTGATAAAGGAAAAAGCTAAGAAAAGAAGGCAAAGAAAACAAACTAGGGACGCTTGGTTTTGCTCACATTGAGGCCACTGGAGGCCTTTTGATTGGTGTTCTAGAAGTTGCAAGGGGAACTTCCTGTTAGCGAGGTAAGTGAAACTTTAAGCTTTGATACTTGCTTTTCTAAAATCCGTTTTAAAAATGTATTTTTCTCTGTCTGGTCCATTTGTTGGGACAAGCGTGTGCTCAGCAGAATTGGTGGTCTTAGACTAGCCGCAAATATATTATTTTATGAAAAATAAAAAAATAAAAATTATTTTATAAGTTGTTTGATGGCGTGATACGGTTGAGAGCCATAATGTTGAGTATGATATTTTGATACGGCTGTGTGCCATGATGTTGAGTTTGATAGGGCTGTGAGCCATGATGTTGAGTTTGATACGGATGTGAGCCATGATATTGGAGCATTGTGTATGCATTTGTACATCACCCGAGCATTGTATATGTTTCTTGATATATTCGGCCATTGTGTATGCCGCCGTGACAGATTTGGGGCATTATGTATGCCACCGTGATAGATTTGGAGCATTGTGTATGTTGTCGTGATAGATTTGAGCATGTGTATGCCACTGTGATAGATTTGGGGCATTGTGTATGCCGTCGTGATAGATTTGGGCATTGTGTATGCTGTCGTGATAGATTTAGAGCATTGTGTATGCCGCCGTGATAGATTTGGGGCATTGTGTATGCCTCCGTAGACTCATCGGGGTGTTTGATTAATTTTCTTTACTGCCGCTTATGACAACCTTAGTGTAAATTGTGTTAAAGATATAAGTGTGATGCTAAATATTTGTTTGGACATTTTTATTGTGAAATAATTATTGTGCATATTATTTTTGTGTTCGTTGTGTGTTTGTATTTTCTAACACTTATTCTAGAGGTATTCAGAGTGACGGGTCGAAGATCTTACTAAGTTATATTCACATATAACTCACTCCTTACCTGCATGTCCATGCAGATACAATTGGTGAAGACGGAGGTAGTTGAATACAATTGGTGAAGACGGAGGTAGTTGTTGATGGGTTCGCTAGAGTTGATCCAGTTAATGAGGCGAGTCACCATATTATTCGTGGAGGCTTCCAAACGAGTCTTTATCATTTATTCATATGATATCTATTGTATTCCTCTTAGATGTTCCATAGTCTAGTGCATGATTTGGGCTAGAGTGTTGTTTCTTTGTTTATTTATGAAACAATTTGGATCATTAATTATTCGCCATTTATTTATCGAAAAATTGGAACTTACATTTATTTTGTTGAGTGTTGAATAAATGTTAAGTATATAGTATAAGTTGGTTCGCCCGGCGGGTAGTGTTAATTGGGCGCCAGTTACGTCTAGGGTGATATTGGGGCATGATAAAGTTGGTATCAGAGCCTAGGCTTTATGTTCTGGGTCATGAAGCAGTGTTTGGTAGAGTCTTGTTCATGGGTATGTAGACGTCCATACTTATGACCTTGAGGCTACTGAATATCTAGGATGTTTTCCCTTCTTTCATTCCTTATTCGTGCGTTAGGTTGTATCGAGTTTGAACTTGGTGTGACTCTTCCATTAAAGGCTAGGATACATGTATCCTCCTCTGTTAGATGATACAGATGACTTGAAAGTTTGAATTACATTTGTGCAACTAAGAGTGGATTTGAGTTTAGTTTTTTTTGAATTGGTTGTAGCCGAGATTCGAAAAGTTATTAATTTGAGATAACTCTATTTACTAAGGAACCTCTTTCAAGACTTCTAAGAAGTTTGGGAGTTAGATAAATTATTGAACATTGAAGATCCGTGTAAATGTGAAGTGACCTAAGGATATGGCTAATTTCTAAGAGCGACTTATCAATATTTGAGGTTGTGAATATAATTCCCCGTTATGAGTTTAATAAGAATAGAGAAAAAAAGGTTGAATGGGAAAGTAAAAACAAAAAAAAAGTATAATAATTTAGTGTTGGAAAGTGCTTATATAATTATCAACTTAATGTACTATTATTGGTGATATCGTGATGGTGATTTAAAAGTACGAGCGACGTGAGTATACATAATTCAAATGATTATGTATAAATATGAATATATGATTGTGGCACCGTGTAACATGGTGGGAGTCCATGAAATAATTTAATTTGTAAGAGAAATTAAGCTTTATGTATAAGGCATAATGCCCCAATTTAGTAAAATATTGAGTATGAAATTTAGAGAACAATAGCGTTTTTCATTGTTAAAATAAGACTAAGATGTAAGTGTTGATAATATCATGCATATGATAAAAATAGGTGAATCATAAACGAAGTTTTACCAACAAAAAAAAAATGTCATGACTATGGGCAAAAAAAAAGAAAAAAGAAATAAAGTCATCAGTTGGTATGATTTTATTAATATACGATGTGTTTGGCATAATCTTGAGAAAATGAGCAACACGTTAATGAGATGATAGGGTAAGGGGATAGAGAGAGAACATGAGTACTTGGATATATCATTTGTGATTTTGACTTAAGTGGGAGAGCCTACTATAATTGACCGGTCTATCATATATGTGTGGAAATAGTTTAGAATCGTGATACACTTAAGGCTATACTAGACAAATATGTTTGGAGACTTTAGAGCTAAGAATGCTACTTTAACACAAATGTGAGCAATCATTCAACTAATTAAAGAATCTAATAGTGAACCCGAGCAAGCCATGATGAAAAAGTATCCTCATCTGTTTGAGATTACAGGTACACGACTCAATTATGTTTTGAACAAATTGTTTAGCTATACATGTGGCTTATTAGTATAATGGTGATGTGATGACCTTTTATATGTATATAGGAGTATCGTGAGGTTGATGTTATTGGACTGAGTAGCTAGAAGTTCGAGGTGTTGTTGTTGTGTTATTTGGATATGTTAAAAAAATGGATAACTCTAGTTATAAGAAAAATCGTGCCTAAATTTTTGAAAATTTTGGTAGTGAGCCAAAGGTCGAAGACTCGAGAGAAAAGTAAAAGTGATAATAGGCCCAAGGGTTTTCCTTAAACCACGTATGATTTAGTTTCAATAATTGAGGACAAATATTCCTAGGGAAAAAAATGTAACGCCCTGTAAATTTCTAAGCTTAAATATGTTAGTTATAAAACTTATGACAAGATCAAGATTATTATAAGTGTGACAAGGATGTCACATAAGGTATATGAGATAGAGAAGAACTGATCATGGAATTTAACCAATTCTAGCTTGGTCGCTATGTGGGAGTTCAATATTTCAATTATATTCCTTTGTAGTGGCGGCATGTGAGTTAAGTTCTTAAGTGGCATAATGTGGTCAAATAATATAATAACATGGAACTAAGTCCATGGATATTATTGATGATGTCGATAGTCTCTAAAGGGTTCTAGCTAGATAAAGTTAACAAAGTTGGGTTTTGTCCTGATTGTTATTTATTTAACTTCATGTACGCTTCAACTCTTGCTTACATATATATTGTCATGGGCGGCTTTTCAGCCATGCCCCGTGACCCCTTGGACGCACCCCATGGCGTCCTGGCAAGCCTCCCAACGCCCAGCGTCATGATCGATCCCGTGGTCTCGGCAGTACCAAGTGACAAGTGCGCATGTGCCTCTGTCGCCCCATCAATAGCCCACGCCAGCGTCTAGCGGCTAAAATATGCCAATAGCGTCGCGCGCACAGACAATGCTGGGCGCACAGTTCATGATGATGCCAACAACGCCGCGCACACAGATAATGCCGCGCGCAGATCCTGATGCCTTGCCAGCGGCCAGCCGCAGGTGGACTCCAAATAGTATCGCACGCACCAACAACACCACGCGCGCAGACCCTGATGCGAAAGACAAAGTTGCTGCCAACAGACCTGTTTTCTGCCTTGTAGAAAGTTAAGTCCTTTTCATTGTAAATATAGAGTAGTTTTATTTTATGTACTTTCATTATGTTTCTCTAGCTTAGTTAAGTCTACTCATGTAATTTTGGTTTATTTTTTTAAGCATTATTAGAGGGGACCAAGCAGTCAAACTTTCTACCACGCAAATATTTCTCTGTACTGGTGTCTCTCCCTCTCGACACCGCGTAGTCTTTTGTAATAGCTTTCATTAATACAATCAAGCTTTCATTCTCAATTCTCATTTCCGTTTCCGCAATTGCTCTTGAGATTAGTTTTCCCATACAGCACTAACAATCTCGTCTAGCGTACGAAGGGGACCTCAGTTGGCGGACAACAACCACACTGACATAGGTTGCTTAGCCTTACGTCGCCCTTCCAAGGAACCTCAGGAAGGCGCCGCGTAACAGTTGGTATCAGAGCCTAGGCTCGACATCGAACGAGGGAATATATTGCCACTACCACCATTTCTGATCATGGTGAATCATGAGGACCGCACTGCGGCCCTCGAAGAGACGGTTGACGTATTACAACCCATCGTGGATATGGTGCCTGAACTAAGAACCAGCCTAGTATAAAGGTTGGACGACCTGGACCGCAGAATGCTCCAGGCCGAAGTTGACATAGCAAACATCAGTCGTGACTCTGAAGGAGACCAGCAAATGGCAGCCACAAAGGCAGCCAAGATTTATGGCAAATTCGAGGACCTCCAACAGGAGCGCACCGAGGATTTAGACCATAGAGAACAAGAGGCAGACAGGGTGACTGCCATGCAGCAAACCATATACCAACTGACGGGATATGGGTGACAAAGACATGCTCTTCACATTCCTAGAAGGTTTGAAACCCCATGCCCGTATGGAGCTGCAAAGACAAAGGGTAGATACCCTCCCCAAGGCGATCCAAGTTGCTGAATGCCTAGGGGATTATCACATGGAAACTCAGAAGGATAGGCCTCAGCCGCCTGTCCGAGGGGGTTACAACGGGAGCCAGCCTAGCAATGGTGGCCCTAGTAGAAGTGGGGGAGATCGAAGTGCAACTAGATCCAAGACTCCTTCCTCAAGCAGCAACAACGTTGCACCGTCAACAACAATCAGGGGAGGAAACCTCCTTCAGAATGCCTCCATTGCGGCGGGCCACATTGGAACAATGAATGCCCACAGATACAAATCAACGCTCATCAGACTGTTGAGGATGAGTCAGTTGACGACTCAGACGAAGAAGAACAAGTAGATGCCTTCAATGCAATTGTTGGTTCCATTCCTGATACCTTAGCGGGAACCAGTACTGGTATCCCTAAGAAGGACTCATGCCCAATCGCTAAGAAAGGAAAAAAGAAGGCGGATGAGAGGCCTCCTCCTACCCAAGAGAGGACCTTAATATTCGTCGAAATGAAAGTCAACGACAAACCCATTCGGGCAATGATGGACACAGGTGCTACCCACAACTACTTAGCCTCAACTCACATGAAGCGCCTCGGTATAGTGGTACAAAAGAGTAAGGGTCATGTCAAGGCTATCGACTCACCAACCCAACTAGTGGGTTGAATAGCCAAAGAAGTTCCCATGAAGCTTGGACCTTATGAAGGAAGATTCAACATACGAGTCGCAATCATAAATGACTTCGAACTCATAGTGGGGTTGGAATTCCTGAGGCAAACCAACACCATACCCGTACCATATGCCAACATGCTCCTGATGATAGGAGAAAACGGTTACCGTGCATGCCCATAAAGATGGCCGCTGAAAACATCTCGGCCATGCAGTTGAAGAAGGGAGTCAAAAGACATGAACCTATGGTTCCAGCTACCCTTTGCAGCAAGAATTAGAAGTCATATCATCAGCCTCAGATGACTGATGACGCTCTTTAGTGTGGGAAGACTCATCAAGCAGACCAAAAGGACAAGTCAGACCGCTCATCACAAACGGGACTTCTGGAGCCACTACATGCCCTAGAAAGACCTTGGAAAAGTGTTTCCCTTAGCTTCATCACAGGATTGCCCAAAGTCGGAAACCTTGCATCTATCTTGGTTGTAATAGATCGGTTTTCCAATTATGCAACCTTCATAGCAGCCCCACAAAACATATCATCAGAAGATACAACTCGACTCTTCTTCTCGCACATTGTCAAATATTGGGGTCTGCCCAAAGACATCGTTAGTGGCCGCGGCTCAAACTTCATTAGCAACTTCTAGACCCTTCTCTTTAAGTGCTTCGGGTAAAAATTGAGTCACAACTCAAACTTCCATCTACCATTAGATGACCAGACAGAACGATTTTATGACATGCTGGAGGAATACCTTCGTCACTTTGCAACCGGATCACAACAGCATTGGGTGAAGCTTTTGGATGCTGTTCAACTGTGTTTCAATTCTCAAAAGAGCCCCAATACAAACAAAAGCTCTTTTGAAATTGTTACCGGACAACAACCACTTCTCTCGCAAATGGTGAATGCATCAACCATGCTGAAATCTCCTCGAGCTGCCAACTTCTCGAGGGAATGGAAGCGCAATTTGGAGATAGTGCGGAGCTATCTCGTCAAAGCCCAAGAGCGGGCGAAAAGGTTCGCTGATCATAATCTTTGCTTTGTCCAACACCAAGCAGGAGACAAAGTGATGCTTAACATCCCAAGGCGGTACTTGTTCGCAGAGAGGACCCATGACCCTCGCCTACTGCAAAAAATCACATTGGGCCTTTGTCCATTGAAACAAGCATTGAGAAAGCCACATACCAGGTTGCCATCCCAGCCTGGTGGAAGATCCATTGAGTCTTCCATGTCAGTCGCCTGAGATCTCTTCGAAAAGACATGGAACATCATTCACAAAGCCAACTCACAAGACAGTGGGGAACATACCTCACAACCAACAAGAGCCTGATCAATCATCATCTTGCAGGTAAGGTTCCGAGGACGCCGCCAACTCAGGTGGGGGAGAATGTCATGGGCAGCTTTCCAGCCATGCTCCATGACCCCTTGGACGCACCCATGGCGTCCTGGCAAGCCTCCCAATGCCCAGCATCATGGTCGGCCCCGTGGTCTCGGCAGTGCCAAACATGCATATGCCTTTGTCGCCCCATCGATAGCTCACGCCAGCGCCCAGCTGCTGGCAGATGCCAACAGTGCTGCGCGCACAGACAATGCCGGATGCATAGTTCATGATGATGCCAATAGTGCCACGTGCACAGACATTGCCGCGCGTGCAAATCCTGATGCCTTGCCAGTAGCCAGCCGCATGCGGACTCAAAATAGTGCCACGCAGGGCAACAACACCGCGCGCGCAGACCCTGATGCGAACGACAAAGTTGCAGCCAACGGACCTATTTTCTGCCTTGTAGAAAACTAAGTGCTTTTTATTGTAAATATAGAGTGATTTTATTCTTGTACTTCCATTATGTTTCTCTAGTTCAGTTAAGTCTAGTCTTGTAACTTTGGTTTATTTTTTTTAAGTATTATTAGGGGGACCAAGCAATCAAACTTTGTAGCAAGCAAACATTTCTTTGTACTGGTGTCTCTCCCCTTCGACACCGCGTAGCTTTTTGTAATAGCTTTCATTAATGCAATCAAGCTTTCATTCTCAATTCTCATTTCTGTTTTTGCAATTGCTCTTGACATTGGTTTTCCCGTACGGTACTGACAATATCGTCTAGCATTGGAGGGGACCTCAGTTGGTGGACAGCAACCACACTGACATCGATTGCTTAGCCTTACGTCTCCCTTCCAAGGAAGATCAGGCTGCACGCCGCAACAATATATATATATATATATATATATATATATATATATATATATATATTACCGCGGCGTGCAGCCTAATCCAAATTATATAATAGACCAACCTATGGGATTTAAAAGAATGTCTTGCTAAGGGGTCAAATTGTACCTTTTATATATTAAAAAAAGGGATTTTGAGTTAATTGACCAAGTATTTCTCTTGGATTTCTTAACGAAGAAGGACGAATAGGGCATTCGCATTTTTCCATCGCAACAGCTACAAAGAGCTCTAAGATAGGTTGGAGGTTTGATTTTCACACAAATTGTTTTGCAAAATAAAAGTAGAATAATGACAAGAATTGTAAACTTCTGACTTCTATTTCAAGGATTTAGCTCAAGAATAGAGGGACTTCGGCTTAACGGTGACAGTCGCCAAAAATTAAGCCATTGTTGAAGAACACTTTAAGAATAAGATACTTGAGACTAAGGGTGGCATATAAGTCGGTTAGGCCCGGGCTCGGCCTGGGCCCACGAGCCGAAATGAGCGGTGGGCCTAAACGGGCCTAACCGAATAGAACCGAGACCAGGTGGGAGTGGGCCTAGAAGTGGGCTCGGGCCCGCGAGACCAGGCCTGTTTGGGCCCGGGATCGGCTGGGAAGTGGGCCGGTTCGACTGGTCCTAAACAGGCCCAACGACTATTTTTAAAATAAAAAAATCTGCCAAATATGGCCGTTTCTAGCCAATATGGCATTTAAAAAATGGCCTTTTTACCTGCCAAAATAGCCGTTGGCTATTTATAAAGTAGCCATTTAACCCCTCCCCACCCCAAACTTTTTATATTTATATTTTTTCCCTATTTCAACTGTAAATACTCCCCATTCTTTCATTTTTCTCACAAAATCATCAATCTCTCTCATTTCTCAAACTCAAATTGAAGTATTCAAGTCATCAAGTTTTCACTCATCTCTTATTTCTCAAACTCAAATTCTTAATTCAAGTTAAATCATGCCCGATGATTCTAGAGTGCGATCATATATTTGGGAATATTTTAATGTGGTAGAAGAAAATGAAGAAGTTTACATAGTAAAGCGCAAGAACTGTGGTCGAGTCTTCACTCATCGTCCAAAGTTTGAGGGCACATGCTGTTTAAGGAGGCATATAAAGAGTTGTCTTGCGCGTTCTCCATATATTCGTATATAAGATTTTAAGTTGATTTGAGATAATTTGTGTAATTTTAAAATTATTAGACATATTATGCTTAATGTTGTAGTTTGTTAGATTAATTTGAAGTATTATTAATTTATTATGCAATGATAAGTGCAAGTTTGAACTTTAATTTGAAGTATTAAATGTAAACTTTAATTTGCAAGTTTGATACCGAGTTCATCTTTATATATATATATATATATATATATATATATATATATATATATATATATATATATGTGTGTGTGTGTGTGTGTGTGTGTGTGTGTGTGTGTAACAGGGCTTCAGAAAATAAATTATAAGAACACCATTGGCCAAGGATAGTTTTAACAGTATACCCTAAACCACGGTCCTCCTCACAATTCTTGAACACTCATCTTGGCTAAAACGAGTTAACCGAGGATCACCGGTTAAGTTACCTTAACCAGGGTTTACTATTAAAACTAGTAAATGCCTGGGCTATATAGTTCCAACCTATAGCCTCATTGGGGTGACACAGTATGATTTAATAACAAATCATGCTTGTAAATAGCCTATGATGGCTAAGTTTAACACCCAGATTTTTAGCCTATCATTTAGGCTAAATAACAGTAAAAGTATAAAATAATAAAAAGATAAATACCTGAGACCGTTGGGTTGGTGGTCAAGTGTCACGACCTAGAATTCTCACCCTCGGGAGTCGTGATGGCCCCTACTAGTAAAAGCTAGGCAAGCCAACAATTACAGCTTTTATTATCCTCTATCTTTATCTTTTAACAATTTCACAAGTTAACATATGATCAACGACAGAATAAAAAGTGCGGAAGACGAAATTCAACAATTTAACTAAATACTGGTACGAAATCCAAAATACAACTCCACCCAGAACTGGTGTCACAATGTCACAGACTATCTAAGAATACTACATATAGGGTCTGAACAAAGAAAAGTACATGTTTGTCTCTGAAATAAGTAAGAACAGAGGAAATAGGATAGAAGGGGACGCCAAGGCCTGCGGACGTCTGCAAGACTACCTCGGGTCTCCGCTGGACTGAAGGTAGCAACCTCACTGTGGTCCAAATGCTCCAGTACCGGGATCTGCACACAATGTAGAGTGTAGTATCAGTACAACCGACTTCATGTACTGGTAAGTGTCGAGCCTAACCTCGGCGAAGTAGTGACGAGGCTAGGACAAGAATACCAAATAAACCTGTGCAGTTAAATCATATATGACAAATAATGATAACAGAAACTAGCAGTTAAAAACGGGAAAGGAAACATGCTGAGGGAAATAACATATTCTGACAGTAATAAAGCAGAGAAGCAAGGTAAATTTCAACTTTGAACCAACAGAAAGGATAACACAGGAACAAGTGCACGACATCACCCTTCGTGCTTTTACTTTCTTCCTCACCAGAGAAATCAACAAAAATGTCCCGTCTTTCTTGTTGTGGCGTGCAACCCGATCCCAATCATATAATACTGTTGCGGCGTGCAACCCTATCCTAATCATATAATGATGTTGCGGCGTGCAACCCAACCCCACCTGTCCACCCTTATTACTCCTTGTTGCGGCGTGCAGCCCGATCCCAATGTACAAATCAACACCAATCACAAAAGAATCCCGGTAAGGGAACAATAGTATAACAACAATATTCCGGCAAGGAAAACAATATCATAAGCAATAACATCCCGGCAAGAGAAACAATATCATAAACAATTACATCCCGGCGAGGGGATCAACAATATACCTCATCTCGTTTCCACCATCACTTCACAATATAAGTCTCAACTTGAGCCAATGCTCAACAATGGTCAATTACCAAGAATACTTTTATAAGCCTTGTTCAACATTTATAATCATCATATTAAGCATGGACAATACATAACAGAGTCACAACAATCATAATATAAGACTCACGGGCATGCTTGACACCAATGTATAGATACTCGTCACCATACCTATACATTGTACTCAACACTTAACACATAGCAAATAAGACCACAACTCCTATTCCCTCAAGCTAAGGTTAGGCCAAACACTTAACTCGATTTTACGGACAAATTAAGCCTCAACTACCGCTTTACCCCTCGGTTCCACTTCCAATTCGCTTGAATCTAGTCATAATGTACTTAATAACATTAATATATGCTAAATAAACCAATTCTAATGCATGAAAATAGGTTTCCCATTGTTTTTCCCAAAAAGTCAAAAATCGACCCTGGACCCGCTTGGTTAAAACCTGAACTTCGAACCAAAACTCGATCACCCATTCACTCACGAACTCAAATATGTAATTAGTTTTGAAATCGGACCTCAAATCGAGTTCCAAATCCCCAAAATTTGTAAATCCTAACTTCTACCCCAAAACACCCAATTTCTCATGAAAAACCCTTGATTTTGAAATGAAATCATGTAAAAAGATATTATAGATTGAAGAAAACAAGTTAGAAATTGCTTACTAATGATTTAGAGAAGAATCTTTCTTTGGAAAATCGCCCAAGAGTGTTTAGGGTTTGAAAGAGTTTGAAAAATGGATGAAATCCCGTCAAAAATCTCATTTAGCAGGTCTCAGATGCCGCAATTGCGATCGGGTTTCGCAATTGCGAACCCCTTTTGAATCCTGTCATCTTCGCAGTTGCGAAGGAAAACATCACATTTGTAATGGGCAGGCTTCGCAATTCCAATCCAATGCTCGCATTTGCGAAGAGGGCCTGCCCAGGCTTGGCTCGCATTTCCCAAGCCTGACAACTTCGCATTTGTGAAGCCTGATTTTGCAATTGCGAGATCAGAGGCTTGGGCAAAAATACCAGATACCAGCTGAAATTTCCTAAGTCCAATTCACCCCGTAACCTATCCAAAACTCATCCAAGCTCCAAACCAAATATGCACGCAAGTCTAAAAATATCATATAACTTGCTCGTACTATAAAATCATTAAAATAACATCAACAAGTATGAATTAAACCTCAGATTCATGAAATTCCTTAAGAACAACTATATTTCCATTTTCTCAAATAAAGGTCTGATTTATACCAAACGAACTCTGATTCTTACCAAACTTCACATATTCGACTAAATTACTATTTTAAACCTGTACCGGGCCCCGGAACCAAAATACGGGCCCGATACCATCAAGAAAATGCATCATTTCACTTCTAAAAGCCTTTATATTTTCTAACAAATAATTTTCTTTAAAAATTCTTTTCTCGGGCTTGAGACCTCGGAATTCGATTTCGGGCATACGCCCAAGTCCCATATTTTACTACAGACCCTACGAGACCATCTGATCACGGGTCCAGGTCTGTTTACCAAGAATGTTGACCAAAGTCAACTTTAATTAATTTTAAAAGCCAATTTCTTATTTTACTTAAATTTCACATAGAAGCTTTCCGGAAATGCGCTCGGATTGTGCACACAAATCATGGTGAGAAAAAAGAGGTTTTAAGGTCTTGGAACACAGAATTTGCTTTCAAGACGAGTAGTGACCTTTTGGGTCATCACATTCTCCACCTCTAAAATAACCGTTCGTCCTCGAACGGACATAAGAAAAGTACCTGAGTCGGAGAAAAGATGGGGGTATCGGCTCCACATATCGGACTCAGACTCCCATGACACTGCCTCAACAGGCTGACCTCTCCACTGCACACGAACTGAAGGGAAATTCTTTGATCTCAACTGACGAACCTGCCGGTCTAGAATAGCTACCAACTCCTCCTCATAGGTCAAGTCCTTGTCCAACTGGACAATGTTGAAGTCTAATACGTGGGATGGATCGCCGTGATACTTCCGAAGCATGGACACATGAAACACTAGGTGCACAATTGATAAACTCGGTGGTATTGCAAGTTTGTAAGCCACCTCTCCAACTCGGTCAAGAATCTCAAAAGGACCAATGAACCTAGGGCTTAGCTTGCCCTTCTTCCCAAATCTCATCACGCCCTTCATGGGCGACACCCGAAGCAACACCTGTTCTCCGACCATGAATGCCACATCACAAACCTTATGGTCGGCATAAGTTTTTTGCCTGGACTAAGTTGTACGAAGCCTATCCTGAATGATCTTAAACTTGTCCAAGGCATCCTGTACTAGATCCGTACCCAACAATCGAGCCTTTCCCAGCTCAAACCACCCAACCAGTGATCGACAACGCCTACCATATTAAGCCTCATAGGGAGCCATCCGAATGCTCAACTGGTAACTGTTGTTGTAGGAAAACCCTGCTAATGGCAAGAACTGATCCCACGAACCTCCAAAGTCAATAACACATGCTCGGAGCATATCCTCCAAAATCTAAATAGTACGCTCGGACTGTCCATCCGTCTGAGGATGAAATGCTGTGCTCAACTTGACCCGCGTACCCAACTCACACTATACTGCCCTCCAAAAATGCGAGGTAAACTGCGTACCCCGGTCAGAAATGATAGACATGGGCACACCATGAAGACGGACAATCTCCCGAATATAAATCTCTGCCAACCGCTTAGAAGAATAAAAAACTACCACAGGAATGAAATGCGCTGACTTAGTCAGCCTATCCACAATAACCCACACTGCGTCGAACTTCCTCTGAGTCTGTCTAACAACGAAGTCCATAGTGATACTTCACTCAGGAATCTCAATCTTCTGAAACAAACCACCAGGTCTTTGATGCTCGTACTTCACCTGTTGACAATTCAAACACCGAGCCACATACGCAACAATATCCTTCTTCATCCTCCTCCACCAATAATGCTACTGCAAGTACTGATACATCTTAGCAGCGCCTAGATGAATAGAATACCAGGAACTATGGTCCTCCTCTAGAATTAACTCACGAAGTCCATCCACATTAGGTGCACAAACTTGACCCTAGCTGCTGTACGGGCCACACCCCTGCCCCTACCGTGACCACGATCACGTCCTCAGCCTCTAGTGGCCATAGCTGGTGGTACTGGTGGTCGTCCATTCTGACCGGTAGCGCGTGTCCTCACCATCTGTGAGAGAATAGAATAATAAAAGTTTAGTACTCGGATCAATAGATTCGCACGACAAGAATTTCAAGAATATGAAGTTTTTCCTAAAGGTTCGGCAGCCTCTCGAGGATACGTACAGACGTCTCCGTATCGATCCGTGCGACTCTACTAAACCTGCTCATGACTCGTGAGACCTATGTAACCTAGGCTCTGATACCAACTTGTCACGACCCTAAACCCAGACCCGATCGTGATGGCGCCTCTTGTGAAGACAAGGCTAGCTGATGCAACACCCAATTCATTTTAAACAATAATAATAACACAATTTAAGTCATTAACATGATTAAACCCCAAAAGAAACAGTGAAACAGTACAATTTGCAGAATAGATATAGCTCGACATCGGGGTGTCACCAGTCATGAGCATCTACTAACTGAATTAAAATAAAAAGAGTCTACATAGTCTATCACAGAACTAAACAGGAGAAAATAAGATAGAGGGAGAAGCACTAGGCTGCGAAGGCCGAGCAGCTACCTAGTGAATCTCTGAATCTGCTAGAAGCTCTCAACCCTCGCAAGCAGGACCTGAAGCGTCTGAATCTACACACGGGGTGCAGGGAGTAAAGTGAGTACTCCAACTCAGTGAGTAATAATAATAAATGAAGACTAAGCGATAAGAAATCACGTAAAGGCACATCAATATGCTATGAAGAAGCAGTATAAAACCAATAAAAATAATGAGACAGTGAAAACATATAAAGTCACCTTAATTCAGTTTAAGCTTCTTTAAAATACCTTTTTAACAGTTAAACAAGTAAATGACAGGCAATTAGAAAAGATAGACACATAAAGAACCGCCCCTCGGGCACAATACCAACAAAATCAGCCCCTCGGGCAATACATGGAATAACACCAGCCCCGAGGGCTATATCTCATATCACAATGGGTACCCGCGCTCAATGAGGGTGTGCAGACTCTTGGAGGGGCCCCTTACGGCCCAAGCGCAATATCAAGCCATCTCATGGCATCATCACTAGGCTCTCGGCCTCATATCAACAAGCCACCTCTTGGCGTACAATTTCAGGCCCTCGACCTCACAATCATAATCAGCATATCCCCATAACACATGCCCTCGACCATACTCAGTCAGAACCTCATAAGCCACTCGGGCAACAGTAAAACACGATGCTCAACCCAAATTATCATTTAAAATATCATTTAATGTATTAAAATAGAGTATACATGGCTGAGTTATGAATACAGTAGAATATAGCATAACTGAGTACGAGTATAAAGTCAAAACAGTGAGGAAATATCAGTAAAAATCCCTAAGGGTCCAAATAGTTGGCACGAGGCCCAAATATGGTATTCAACCAAAAACATGATGATAGCAAATAGTTTTCATTCAACTACGCGGTAAAACAGTCATTTGGGACGGACTAAGTCACAATCCCCAATGGTTCACGACCTCACGCTCGTCATATAGTGTGTGTGTCACCTCAATATAGCACAACAATGTGTAATCCAGGGTTTCATACCCTCAGGAAAATATTTAAAATCATTACTCACCTCAATCCGGTCCAAACTCTAGCCTGCGATGTCTTTGCCCCTCGAATCGGCCTCAACGCGCGTCAAATCTATCCAAAATCGGAATTATGACATCAAAATATGCTTAGGGAACGAAGCCCATGCAAAAATAATCAAGTTATAGCATAAATCCCAAAATTAACCAAAATCCGACCCTCGGGACCACGTCTCAGAATTCGATAAAATTTACCTCAATAGATTCCTTATCTCTCCACGAGTTCATACATATCAAAAGTCCCAAAATCCGACCACAAACGGCCCCTCAAATCCTCAAGTCTAGATCTCCAATACCAAGACCTAGTTTCCCCAATTTTAACCCTTAAATTTCCATAATCATAGCTCTAATCCGTGAAATAATACCATAGGATTGCTTATTAGACTCAAAAATCTTACCTCCAGATGATATCCCTTGATTCCCTCTTCAAAATCTCCCAAAAAGCTCCAAAACCGACTTGAAATGGTGAAGAACAACTCAAAAATCGCGAAGGAATGCTTTTATATCTTCTGGCCTAGGGATTTCATATCTGCGGCCAAAATCCCGCTCCTGCGGTACCGCTTTTGCGGTCCATGAACCGCTTCTGCGGTTTTTACTTAAGCCCCTCAGCTTTCGTATTTGCGATATACAAGCCGTGCGGTTCCTTAACCGCTTCTGCGGTTCCTGCCCTCCTTGCCTTCTTCCGCTTCTACGACTCCAAGCTCGCTTTGCGAGACCGCACCTGGGTCCCCTAGCCGTAGGTGCGGTTATGACAGCAAATGGGAAAACTTCAGCTGTCACAACCCAACTCCAACCTTCCGCCAACCATCCAAAATCACCCCGAGGCCCCCGGGACCTCAACCAAAAGCACAAACACATCATATACCACCATCCAAACTTATACCAATCTTCAAAACACCTCAAACAACATCGAATCAACCAAAACATATCGGATTCAATCCTAAGGTTCCAAAATCTTCCGAATTACGCTTTTGATCAAAAAGTCTACCAAACCACGTCCGAATGACCTGACATTTTGCACACACATCCCAAATGACCCAACAGAACTACTGTAACTCCCGTAATTCCATTCCGACCCCTATATCAAAATTTCACCTATCAACAGGAAAACGCCAAAATTCCAATTTCGCCAATTCAAGCCTAAATCTACTCTGGACCTCCAAAACACATTCCAGTTACGCTCCTAAGTCTCAAATCACCTCCCGAAGCTATCCGAACCATCAGAACTCACATCTGAGCCTTCTAACGCATAAGTCAACATCCGGTTGACTTTTCCAACTTAAGCTTCCTCAAAAGAGACTAAGTGCCTCAAACCTTACCAAAACCTTTCTGAACCCGAGCCAACCAACCCGTTCACACATAGAACCGATAACCCAAGCAATAAGAAGCAAAAATGGGGGAAATGGAGCGGTAACTCATGAGACGAATGGCCGGGTCATCACATGCGATATTTTCCTTCGCAATTGCGAAGATGACAGGATTCAAAAAGGGTTTGCAATTAAGAACCCTGGTCGCAATTGCGACATCTGAGACCTGCTAAATGAGATTTTTGACTGGGATTTCATCTATTTTTCAAACTCTTTCAAACACTAAACTCTCTTGGGCAAATTTACAAAGAAAGATTCTTCTCCAAATCATTAGTAAGTAATTTATAAATTGTTTTCTTCAATCTATAACATCTTTTTACATGATTTCATTTCAAAATCAAGGGGTTTTCATGGGAAATTGGGTGTTTTTGGGTAGAAGTTAGGATTTTCAAATTTTGGGGATTTGGACCTCGATTTGAGGTCTAATTTCAAAACTAATTACATAGTTGAGTTTATGAGTGAATGGGTGATCAAATTTTGGTTCGAACTTCGTGTTTTGACCAAGCGGGCCCGAGGTCGATTTTTGACTTTTTTGGGGAAAACAATGGGAAACCTATTTTCATGCAGTTGAATTGAGTTATTTAGCATATATTAATGTTATTAAGTATATTTTTACTAGATTCAAGCGAATTGGAAGTGGAACCGAGGGGTAAAGCGGTAGTTGAGGCTTAATTTGTCCGTGGAATCGAGGTAAGTGTTTTGGCTTAACCTTAGCTTGAGGGAATAAGAGTTGTGGTCTTATTTGCTATGTGTTAAGTGTTGAGTACGACGTATAGGTGTGGTGATGAGTATCTATACATTGGTGTCAAGCATGCCCGTGAGTCTTATACTATGATTGTTGTGACTCCGTTATGTATTGTTCATGCTTAATATGATGATTGTAAATGTTGAACATGGCTTATAAAAGTATTATTGGTAATTGATCATTGTTGTGCATTGGATCAAGTTGCTTCTTATGTTGTGAAGTGATGATGGAAACGAGATGAGGTATATTGTTGATCCCCTTGCCAGGATGTTATTATTTATGATATTGTTTTCCTTGCCGGGATGTTATTGCTTATGATATTGTTTGCCTTGCTGGGATATTGTTGTTATACTATTGTTCCCTTGCAGGGATTCTTTTGTGATTGGTAATGATTTATATATTGGGATCGGGTTGCATGCCACAACAATATTATATGGGATCGCGTTGCACGCCGCAACAATATTATATGGGATAGGGTTGAACGCCGCAACAATGAGTAATAAGGATGGACAAGTGGGGTCGGGTTGCAAGCTGCAATATCATTATATGATTGGGATCGGGTTGCATGCCGCAACAGTATTATTTGATTGAGATCGGGTTGCACAGTGCAACAAAAAAGAATAAAAGTGAATATTGATTCTTACGGTGAGAACAAGAGTAAAAGCACGAAGGGTGATGCCGTGCACTTGTTCATGTTTTCCTTATTCTAGATGATATGAAATTATGGTGTTATTTATGCTTCTCTAATGAAATTCTGTTAGTACTTGATATTCCCGTAGCATGTTCCCTCTTCCCATCTTTAACTGCTAGTTTCCGTTATCATTATTTACCGTATATGATTTAATTGTACAGGTTTATTTGGTAGTCTTGTCCTAGCCTCGTCACTACTTCACCGAGGTTAGGCTCGACACTTACCAGCACATGGGGTCGGTTGTGCTGATACTACACTCTACACTATGTGCAAATCCCGGTACTGGAGCATTTGGACCATAGTGAGGTTGCTGCCTTCAGTCCAGCGGAGACTCGAGGTAGTCCTACAGACGTCCGTATGCCTTGGCGTCCCCTTAGTTCCACATATGCAATTACCTTGCCATTCTGCATCAACACCGCACCAAGTCTAATACGAGACGCATCACAATATAGTGTATATGGCCCTGAACCTGTGAGAAAAACCAACACCGACACCGTAGTCAAAGTTGTCTTGAGCTTCTGAAAGCTCGCCTCACACTCGTCCGACCACCTGAACTGGGCACCTTTCTTGGTCAACCTGGTCATCGGGGCTGCAATAGATGAAAACCCCTCCACAAACCGACGGTAATAGCCCGTCAAACCAAAGAAACTCTGGATCTCTTTGTCTAATGTGGGTCTAGGCCAGTCCTTGACTGTCACAATCTTCTTAGGATCCATCTGAATACCCTTTGCTGATACAACATGACCCAAGAATGCAATCGAACTCAACCAAAACTCACACTTCGAAAACTTAACATATATCTGACTGTCCCTCAGAGTCTGAAGAATGACTCGAAGATGCTGCTCATGCTCCTCTTGGCTGCAGGAATAGATCAAAATATTATCAATGAAGACAATTATGAAGGAATCCAAATAAGGCTTGAACACTCGGTTCATCAAATCCATGAAAGCTGCTGGGGCATTTGTCAACCCGAATGACATCACTAAGAACTCATAATGCCTGTACCGAGTGCGAAAAGCTATCTTAGGGACATCGAATGCCCTAATCCTTAATTGACGGTAGCCAGATCTCAAATCAATCTTCGAAAATACCTTGGCACCTTGAAGCTGATCAAGCAAATCATCAATCCTCGGCAATGGATACTTGTTTTTGATGGTGACTTTGTTCAACTGCCGATAATCTATACACATCCTCATCGATCCGTCCTTCTTCTTAACAAACAATATCGACGCACCCCAACGTGAGACACTAGGTCTAATAAAGCCTTTATCAAGTAGGTCTTGCAACTATTTTTTCAATTCTTTCAACTCTGGCGGGGCCATACAATATGGCGGGATAGAAATGGGCTGGGTGCCCGGAGCCAAATCAATGCAAAAGTCAATATCCCTGTCGGATGGCATCCCTGGCAAGTCTAAAGGAAATACCTCTGGAAACCTCACGAACAACAGGCACAGAGTCCATAGAAGGAACCTCGGCACTAGAATCACGAACATACGCCAAATAGGCCAAATATCCCTTCTCAACCATACGCTGAGCCTTCATATATGAGATAACTCTACGGGTGGAATGTCCAGGAGTCCCTCTCTACTCTAAACGAGGTAAACCCGGCAAGCCTAAGGTCATAGTGTTGGCATGACAGTTCAAGATAGCGTGGTAAGGTGATAACCAGTCTATCCCCAATATGACATCAAAATCAACCATATCCAAAAGTAACAGATCTACTCAGGTCTCAAGACCCCCAATCACAACTATGCATGAACGATGGACATGATCCACCACAATAGAATCACCTACCGGTGTAGACACATATACAGGAGCACTTAAAGAATCACTAGGCATGACCAAATACGGGGCAAAATAAGATAACACATAGAAGTATGTAGACCCTGGATCAAATAGAACTGAAGCATCTGCACGACAAACCAGAACAATACCTATGATAACTACATCGGAGGGCTCAACCTCTAGCCTGGCTGGAAGAGCATAACATTGGGGCTAGGCCCCACCACTCTGAACTACGTCCCTAGGACGACCTCCTGCTGGCTGGCCTCTACCTCTAACGGCCTGACCTTCACCTCTAATACCTCTAGCACCTTTACCCCCACCTCTAGTTGTTTGAGCGAGCGGTGGAACACCCGGTGCCTGAACCATGGCACGAAAACCCTGATGCTGCAACTGAACACCCACTAATCTCGGACAAGCCCTCCGAATATGACCATACTTATCGCACTCAAAGCATCCACTTGAGTGCTGCGACTGAGGAAACTGAGACTTACCTTGGTAGGCCAGCTTACCATGAGAATAACTCTAAAGAGGAGGTGCTCTGATAGGAGCTGTCTGTCTTGAAGGAGGTACATAAGTACCACGCCCCCTAAAGCTACATGAGATGCCTGTAGTGTTGAATGAAATGGCCTAGAAGGATGGCCCCTACCAAAAGAATCCCTTCCTCCAGATGAGGCACCACTGAACCTGCCAGAATGATGGGGCCTCTTGTCAGACCCCTGACCACTCCCTTATAATAAAACCATCTCGACTCTCCCGGCTACATTGGCCTCATCCTGAAAAGAAATTTCGCTCCCCGTCTCCTTAGCCATTTGTAATTGAATAGGCTGAACGAGTCCCTCAATGAACCTTCTCACTCTCTCTCTCTTGGTGGAAAGTATAAGAAGAGCATGACGGTCCAAGTCAATAAATTTGGTTTCGTAGTGAGTGACGGTCATAGAACCCCGCTGGAGATGCTCAAACTGCCTCCGATAGTTCTCCCTCTGAATGACAGGAAGAAACTTCTCCAGAAATAGTTGAGAAAACTGATCCCAAGTCAAAGCAGGTGACCCAACTAGTCTAGCCAAATAATAATCCCTCCACCAAGTCTTGATGGATCCTAATAGTCGAAAAGCAGCAAATCGACCCCATTGGTCTCCACTATCTCCATGTTCCATAGAACCTCATGACAACTATCCAAATAATCCTAGGGATCCTCAGAAGATGTACCGCCAAAAGTGGTAGTAAAAAGCTTGGTGAACCTGTCCAACCTCCACAAGGCATTAACAGACATAGCTGGCCCCTCACCGGTCTGAGCCACAACACCCGGCTGAACTACCGTAACGGGCTGAGCTACTGGAGTCTGAAACTGGGGGGCCATCTACTCAGAAGTGCGAGTAACAGGAGTCTGTGCTCCTCCCCCAACCTGAGAGATGACTGGTGCTACCAGAAGTATTCCAGCCTGGGCGACACTCTCCATAAGGCCCACTAGACGGACCAAAGCATCCTGGAGTACCGGGGTAGCGATGAACCCCTCTAGGACCTGAGCTGGTCCTGCTGGAACTGCCTGGGACGGAGCCTCCTCCTCAAACTCTACCTGAGGCTCCGTCACTGGTGTTGCTACTCTGGGATAAGAACTGCCCCTACCTCAGCCTCTAGCACGGCCTCGTCCTCATCCTCTGCCCCTTGTAGGAGCTGCCACTGGGGCTCGGGTGGTTGATCAGCGGATGGAGAAGCATGTGTTCTCACCATCTGCGAAAGAATAGAGTAGAAGTTTAATTAGCATTGAAAAATCAAGTCGCACGACAGAGAAGAATAGATGTAAAGTTTTCCTAAACTTTGTAGCCTCTGGGGATAAACACAGACGTTTCCATACCGATCCCTCAGACTCTACTAAGCTTGTCCGTGAATTGTGAGACCTAAGCAACCTAGAGCTCTGATACAAACTTGTCACGACCCAAAATTTTCACCCTCGGGAGTCGTGATGGCGCCTACTAGTGAAAGCTAGGCACGCCGACAATAATAGATTTTATTATCCTCTATCCTTATCTTTTAACAATTTCACAAGTTAGCATATGATCAATAGCTGAATAAAAAGTGCGGAAGACGAAATTCAACAATTTAACTAAATACTGGTACGAAATCCAAAATACAACTCCACCCAGAACTGGTGTCACAATTTCATGGACTATCTAAGAATACTACATATCAGGTCTGAACAAAGAAAAGTACATGACTGTCTATGAAATAAGTAAAAATAGAAGGAAATAGGATAGAAGGGGTGCAAGGCTTGCGGACGTCTGTAGGACTACCTCGGGTCTCCGCTGGACTGAAGGCAACAACCTCACTATGGTCCAAATGCTCCAGTACCGGGATCTGCACATAGTGCAGAGTGTAGTATCATCATAACTGACCCCATGTGCTAGTAAGTGCCGAGCCTAACCTCGGCGAAGTAGTGAGGAGGCTAGGACAAGACTACCAATTAAACCTGTACAATTAAATCATATACGGTAAATAATGATAACGGAAACTAGCAGTTAAAGATGGGAAGAGGGAACATGCTACGGGAATATCAAGTACTAACAGAATTTCATTAGAGAAGCATAAATAACACCATAATTTCATATCATCTAGAATAAGAAAAACATGAACAAGTGCACGGCATCACCCTTCGTGCTTTTACTCTCGTTCTCACCATAAGAATCAATATTCACTTTTATTCTTTTTTGGCATGCAACCTGATCCCAATCATATAATACTGTTGCGGCGTGCAACCCAATCCCAATCATATAATGATATTGCGGCCTATAACCCGACCCCACCTGTCTATCCTTATTACTCCTTGTTGCGACGTGCAGCCCTATCCCATATAATATTGTTGCGACGTGCAACCCAATCCCATATAATATTGTTATGACATGCAACCCGATCCCAATATATAAATCAACACCAATCACAAAAGAATCCATGCAAGGGAACAATAGTATAACAACAATATCCCAGCAAGGCAAACAATATCATAAGCAATAACATCCCGGCAAGGAAAACAATATCATAAACAATAACATCCCGGCAAGGGGATCAACAATATACCTCATCTCGTTTCCATCATCACTTCACAACATAAGTCTCAACTTGAGCCAATGCACAACAATGGTCAATTACCAAGAATACTTTTATAAGCCTTGTTCAACATTTACAATCATCATATTAAGCATGAACAATACATAACGGAGTCACAACAATCATAGTATAAGACTCATGGGCATGCTTGACACCAACATATAGATACTCATCACCACACCTACACGTCGTACTCAACACTTAACACATAGCAAATAAGACCACAACTCTTGTTTCCTCAAGCTAAGATTAAGCCAAACACTTACCTCGATTCCACGGACAAATTAAGCCTCAACTACCGCTTTACCCCTCGGTTCCACTTCCAATTCATTTGAATCTAGTCACAATGTATTTAATAACATTAATATATACTAAATAAACCAATTCAAATGCATGAAAATAGGTTTCCCATTATTTTCCCCAAAAAAGTCAAAAATCGACCCTGGGCCCGCTTGGTCAAAACCCGAAGTTCGAACCAAAACCCGATCACCCATTCACTCATAAACTCAAATATGTAATTAGTTTTGAAATTAGACCTCAAATCGAGGTCCAAATCCCCAAAATTTGAAAATCCTAACTTCTACCCAAAAACACCCAATTTCCCATGAAAATCCCTTGATTTTGAAATGAAATCATGTAAAAAGATGTTATAGATTGAAGAAAACAATTTATAAATTACTTACTAATGATTTGGAGAAGAATCTTTCTTTGGAAATTTGCCCAAGAGAGTTTAGTGTTTGAAAGAGTTTGAAAAATAGATGAAATCCCTGTCAAAAATCTCATTTAGCAGGTCTCAGATGTCGCAATTGCGACCAGGGTTCTTAATTGCAAACCCTTTTTGAATCCTGTCATCTTCGCAATTGCGAAGGAAAATATCGCATGTGATGACCCGGCCATTCGTCTCATGAGTTACCGCTCCGTTTCCCCCATTTTTGCTTCTTATTGCTTGGGTTATCGGTTCTATGTGTTAACGGGTTGGTTGGCTCGGGTTCAGAAAGGTTTTGGTAAGGTTTGAGGCACTTAGTCTCTTTTGAGGAAGCTTAAGTTGGAAAAGTCAACCGGATGTTGACTTATGCGTTAGAAGGCTTAGATGTGAGTTCCGATGGTTCGGATAGCTCCGGGAGGTGATTTGAGACTTAGGAGCGTAACTGGAATGTGTTTTGGAGGTCCAGAGTAGATTTAGGCTTGAATTGGCGAAATTGGAATTTTGGCGTTTTCCGGTTGATAGGTGAGATTTTGATATAGGGGTCGGAATGGAATTACGGGAGTTACAGTAGTTCTGTTGGGTCATTTGGGATGTGTGTGCAAAATGTCAGGTCATTCGGACGTGGTTTGGTAGACTTTTTGATCAAAAGCGTAATTCAGAAGATTTTGGAACCTTAGGATTGAATCCGATATGTTTTGGTTGATTCGATGTTGTTTGAGGTATTTTGAAGATTGGTATAAGTTTGGATGGTGATATATTATGTGTTTGTGCTTTTGGTTGAGGTCCCGGGGGCCTCGGGGTGATTTTGGATGGTTGGCGGAAGGTTGGAGTTGGGTTGTGACAGCTGAAGTTTTCCCATTTGCTGTCATAACCGCACCTGCGGCTAGGGGACCGCAGGTGCGGTCTCGCAAAGCGAGCTTGGAGTCGTAGAAGCGGAAGAAGGCAAGGAGGGCAGGAACCGCAAAAGCGGTTAAGGAACCGCACGGCTTGTATATCGTAGATGCGAAAGCTGAGGGGCTTAAGTAAAAACCGCAGAAGCGGTTCATGGACCGCAAAAGCGGTACCGCAGGAGTAGGATTTTGGCCGCAGATATGAAATCCCTAGGCCAGAAGATATAAAAGCATTCCTTCGCGATTTTTAAGTTGTTCTTCACTATTTCAAGTCGGTTTTGGAACTTTTTGGGAGATTTTGAAGAGGGAATCTAGGGATATCATCTGGAGGTAAGATTTTTGAGTCTAATAAGCGATCCTATGGTATTATTTCACGGATTAGAGCTATGATTATGGAAATTTAAGGGTTAAAGCCGGGAAAACTAGGGCTTGGTATTGGAGATCTAGACTTGAGGAGTTGAGGGGCTGTTTGTGGTCGGATTTTGGGACTTTTGATATGCCTGAACTCATGGGGAGATAAGGAATCTACTATGGTAAATTTTATCGAATTCCGAGACGTCGGCCCGGGGGTCGGGTTTTGGTTAATTTTAGGATTTATGCTATAACTTGATTATTTTCGCATGGGCTTTGTTCCCTTAGCATATTTTGATGTCATAATTCTGATTTTGGATAGATTCGTCGCGCGTTGAGGCCAATTCGAGGGGCAAAGACGTCGCGGGCTAGAGTTTGGACCGGATTGAGGTGAGTAATGATTTTAAATGTTTTCCTGAGGGTATAAAACCCTGGATTGCATATAGTTGTGCTATATTGAGGTGACACACACGCTAGATGACGAGCGTGAGGTTGTGCACCGTTGGGGATTGTGACTTAGTCCGTCCCGAATGACTGTTTTATCGCGTACTTGATTGAAAACTATTTGCTATAATCATGTTTTGGGCTGAATGCCATATTTAGGCCTCGTGCCAACTATTTGAAGCCTTAGGGTATTTTCACTGATATTTCCTCACTGTTTTGACTTTATACTCGTACTTAGTCATGCTATATTCTACTGTATTCATAACTGAGCCTTGTATACTCTATTTTAATACATTAAATGATATTTTAAATGATAATTTGGGCTAAGCATCGTGTTTTACTATTGCCCGAGTGGCTTATGAGGTCCTGACTGAGTAAGGCCGAGGGCCTGTGTTATGGGGATATGCTGATTATGATTGTGAGGTCGAGGGCCTGAGATTGTACGCCACTGACTTGTTGATATGAGGTCGGGAGCTTATTGATGATGCCACGAGATGGCTTGATATTGCGCTTGGGCCGTAAGGGGCTCCTCCAAGAGTTTGCACACCCCCACTGAGTGCGGGTACCCATTGTGATATGAGATATAGCCCTCGGGGCTGGTGTTGTTCCATGTTTTGCCCGAGGGGCTGATTTTGTTGGTATTGTGCCCGAGAGGCGGTTCTTTATGTGTCTGTCTTTCCTAATTACCTGTCATTTACTTGTTTAACTGTTAAAAAGGTATTTTAAAGAAGCTTAAACTGAATTAAGGTGACTTTATATGTTTTCACTGTATCATTGTTTTACTGGCTTTATACTGCTTCTTTATAGCATATTGATGTGCCTTTACATGATTTCTTATCGCTCAGTCTTCATTTATTATTATTACTCACTGAGTTGGAGTACTCACTTTACTCCCTGCACCCAATGAGAAGATTCAGATGCTTCAGGTCCTGCTTGTGAGGGTTGAGAGCTTCCAGCAGATTCAGAGATTCACTAGGTAGCTGCTCGGCGTTCGCAGCCTAGTGCTTCTCACTCTATCTTATTTCTCCTGTTTAGTTCTTTAATAGACTATGTAGACTCTTTTTATTTTAATTCGATTAGTAGATGCTCATGAATGGTGACACCCCGATGTCGGGCTATGTCTATTTTGCATATTGTAGAAATCATCTTATTTTTTTTTAGGATTATTATTAGGTTAAAGACTTAATTCGTATTATTTAATTGCTTAAAGTGAATTTGGGAGCGTGTCGGCTGGCCTTGTCTTCACGAGAGGTGCCATCACGACCATGTCTAGGTTTAGGGTCGTGACAAGTTGGTATCTAAGCCTAGGTTACATAGGTCTCATGAGTCTTAAGCAGGTTTAGTAGAGTCTCGCGGATCGATACGGAGACGTCTGTACTTATCCTCGAGAGGCTGCCGAACCTTTAGGAAAAACTTCATATTCTTGAAATTCTTGTCGTGCGAATCTGTTGATCCGAGTACTAAACTTTTGTTATTCTTTTCTCTCACAGATGGTGAGGACACGCGCTACCGGTCAGGATGGACGACCACCAGTACCACCAGCTATGGCCACTAGAGGCTGAGGACGCGATCGTGGTCATAGTAGAGGCAGGGGTGTGGCCCGCACAACAGCTAGGGCAGCACTTGTAGATCTCCGCCGCCCTAGTTCAAGATTAGGTCCCAGTTGTGGACGCTCCAGCAGCACCAACTCAATCACCAGTTGTGCCCATTGTGATTCCGGGTCTTGAGGAGGCCTTGACTCAGATTCTATCAGTATGCACTGGCCTAGCTCAGGCGGTCTCAGTTACTACAGCCGCAACTACTTCTCAGGCCGGGGGAGGCACTCAGACTCCTGCCACTCGCACACCTGAGCAGCTCGTGCAGGGACTTCAGACACCAGGGGCACATCCAGCCCAGCTGGTTGCAGCTGCTCAGGACTATGTAGCTCCTGCCATGCCAGAGGACGAGCAACGCAGGTTGGAGAGGTTTGGTAGACTTTAGCCTCCGATTTTCAGTGGTATAGAGCGCGAGGATGACTAGGGTTTCTTGGACAAGTGTCAGAGGATTATTCGCACAGTGGGTATTCTGGAGACCAGCAGGGTCACTTTCACTACTTTTCAATTTTTTGGAGCCGCTTTCATATGGTGGGAGGCTTATGAGAGGCGTAGGCCTGTTGGTGCAGCACCCCTTACCTGGCAGCAGTTCTCCATTCTCTTTTTGGAGAAGTATGTGCCGCAGGCTCACAGAGAGGAGCTGCACAGGCAGTTCGAGTGGTTGCATCAAGGAGAGATGACTATGATGCAGTATGAGATGAGGTTCTCAAAGTTATCTCGTCATGCTATTTGGTTGGTTCCGACAGATAGAGAGAGGATTAGCAGGTTTGTTGATGGCCTCACCTATCAACTTCGTATTCTCATGACCAAGGAGAGGGTGTCTGGTGCTACTTTTGAGGAGTTGTAGACGTTGCTCGTGAGATTGAGTCAGTTCATCGCCAGGAGCGAGATGAGAGGGAGGCCAAGAGGCCTCGGTGATTTGGTAGTTATGGTGGTGCTTATTCGAGAGGTCAGTTTCAGCATAGCAGAGGCCGTCCATTCAGGCATGCTCATCCAGCTCGCCCAGGTTATCGTGGGGCGTTATCGGGTCATGGTTCTCACAATTCTCATCAGGGCCAGTCATCACTTAGTGCCCTTCCAGCTTAGAGTTTGTCCCGTACTCCCTCAGTTCAGGGCTCTTCTATGCCAGGTGCATCTGCTAGTTATTCCGATGCTAGGGGTTCCCTTCAGTCCCCGTCTCCTGCACCCGGGAGTTACTATGAGTGTGGAGAGATGGGTCATATGTGGAGGCAGTGTCCTCGTCGTCTTACGGGTTCATCTCAGCAGAGGAGTCAACCATCGGCTTCAGCACCGGTTACTTCACCACCACTCGCCCAGCCAGCTAGGGGTGGAGGTCAGTCAGCTAAGGGTCGCCCTAGAGGGGGAGGTCGATCAGGTGGCGGTCAGGCCCGTTTCTATGCACTTCCAGCTAGACCCGATGCTATTGCTTCCGATACTGTTATTACAGGTATTGTCTTAGTCTGCCACAAAGATGCCTCTGTATTATTTAATCCCGATTCCACCTTTTCTTATGTGCCATCATACTTTGCTCGTTATTTGGATACGCCTCATGAGTCTCTTATTTCACCTGTTCATGTATCTACTATGGTGGGCAATACTGCTGTTGTAGACTGTGTGTACCGGTCATGTGTGGTGACTATTGGGGGTCTGGAGACCCGAGTGGATATGTTGTTATTGTGTATGGTAGACTTTGATGTTATTTTGGGCATGGATTGGCTATCTCCGTGTCGTGCTATTCAAGACTGTCATGTTAAGACAATGACATTGGCTATACCGGGTGTGCCATGGATTGAGTGGCGAGGTTTGACTGATTATGTTCCCAGTAGGGTAATCTCGTTCTTGAAGGCCCATTGTATGGTTGGGAATGGTTGTCTTTCGTATCTAGCCTTTGTGAGGGATGTCGGTGCATAGACTCCCAGTATTGATTCTGTTCCAGTTGTGAGGGATTTTCCCGATGTGTTTCTTGCAGACCTGTCAAGCATGCCACTGGACAGGGATATTGATTTTGGTATAGACCTGGTGCCAGGCACCCAACCCATTTCTATTCCACCGTATCGTATGGCACCAACGGAGTTGAAGGAGTTAAATGAGCGGCTTCAAGAACTCCTTGACAAGGGGTTCATTCGTCCTAGTGTGTCGCCTTGGGGTGCGCTAGTTCTATTTGTGAAGAAGAAGGATGGCACGATGAGGATGTGCATTGATGATAGGCAGTTGAACAAAGCAACAGTTAAGAACAAGTATCCTTTGCCTCGCATTGATGATTTATTCGACCAGCTTCAGGGAGCGAGAGTGTTCTCCAAGATTGATCTCCATTCAGGTTATCACCAGTTGAAGATCAGGGACTCAAATATTCTTAAGACAACTTTCAGGACCCGATATGGTCATTATGAGTTCTTGGTGATGTCTTTTAGGCTGACCAATGCCCTAGCAGCATTCATGCATTTGATGAACAATGTGTTTCAGCCTTATCTCGACTCGTTTGTCATAGTCTTCATTGATGATATTCTAGTGTATTCGCGTAGTTAAGAGGAGCACACGGAGCATTTAAGAGTTGTGTTGCAGAGATTGGGGGAGGAGAAACTTTATGCAAATTCTCCAAGTGTGAGTTTTGGCTCAGTTCAGTGGCTTTCTTGGGTCACGTGGTGTCTAGTGAGGGTATTCAGGTTGATCCGAAGAAGATAAAGGCGGTTCAGAGTTGGCCCAGACTATCCTCAGCCATAGAGATTTGCAGCTTTCTTGGTTTGGTGGGTTATTACCGCCAATTTGTTCAGGGATTCTCATCTATCGCATCGCCCTTGACCAAGTTGACTCAGAAGGGTGCTTCATTTGTATGGTCGAATGAGTGTGAGGAGAGATTTCAGAAGCTCAAGATAGCCTTGACCACAACTCTAGTGTTAGTTTTGCCATCAACTTCAGGTTCTATACCGTATATTGTGATGCTTTGAGAGTTGGTATTGGGTGTGTATTGATGCAGGAGGGTAGAGTTATTGCTTATGCTTCTCGTCAATTGAAGCCCCATGAGAAGAACTACCCTATTCATGATTTGGAGTTGGCTGCCATTGTGAACGCGTTGAAGTGGAGGCATTATTTGTATGGTGTGTCTTGCGAGGTGTTTACTGATCATCGTAGCCTCCAGCACTTGTTCAAGTAGAAAGATCTCAATTTGAGGTAGCGGAGGTGGTTGGAGTTGCTAAAGGATTATGATATTACTATCTTGTACCATCCGGGGAAGGCCAATGTGGTGGCTGATGCTTTGAGCCGAAAGGCGGCGAGTATGGGGAGTTTGACATATATTCCAGTTGGGGAAAGACCTCCTGCAGTTGATGTTCAGGCCTTGACCAATCGGTTCGTGAGGTTAGATATTTCGGAACCTAGTCGGGTATTGGCTTGTGTGATTTCTCGGCCTTCCTTATATGATCATATCATAGAGCGCCAGTATAATGATCCTCATTTGCTTGTCCTCAAGGACAGAGTTCAGCACGATGATGCCAGAGATGTGACTATTGGTGATGATGAGGTGTTGAGGATGCAGGGCCGAATATGTGTGCCCAATGTAGATGGGCTTCAGGAGTTGATTCTGGAGAAGGCCCATAGCTCGCGGTACTCCATTCATCCGGGTGTCGCAAAGATGTATCAGGATCTGAAACATCATTATTGGTGGAGGAGAATGAAGAAAGACATTGTGAGATTTGTAGCTCGGTGTCTCAATTGTCAGCAGGTGAAATATGAGCATCCGAGACCGGGTGGCTTGCTTCAGCAGATGGATATTCCAGAATGGAAGTGGGAACAGATTACTATGGACTTTGTAGTCGGACTCCCACGGACTTTGAAGAAGTTCAATGCTATTTGGGTGATTGTGGATCGACTGACCAAGTCTGCGCACTTCATTCCTGTATGTACTACCTATTCTTCAAAGCGGTTGGTAGAGATCTATATCCGGGAGATTGTTCATTTGCATGGTTTCCCAGTTTTCATCATTTCAGATAGGGGCACTTAGTTTACTTCGCAGTTTTGGAGGTCTGTGCAGCAAGAGTTGGGTACTCAAGTTGAGTTGAGCACAACTTTTCACCCTCAGATGGACGGGCAGTCCGAGCGCACTATTCAGATATTGGAGGACATGTTGCTTGCTTGTGTCATTGATTTCAGAGGGTTATAGGATCGGTTTCTACCTCTTGCAGAGTTTGCTTATAACAACAACTACCAGTCGAGAATTCAGATGGCTCCATATGAGGCTTTGTATGGGAGGCGCTATAGATCTCCAGTTGGTTGTTTTGAGCCGGATGAGGCTAGGCTATTGGGGACAGACTTGGTGCAGGATGCTTTAGAAAAGGTGAAGGTAATTCAGAAGAGGCTTCGTACAATGCAGTTAAGACAAAAGAGTTATGCTGACAGGAAGGTTCGGGATGTGTCCTACATGGTTGGTGAGAAAGTGTTGTTGAAGGTTTCGCCCATGAAAGGTGTTATGAGGTTTTGGAAGAAGGGTAAATTGAGTCCTCAGTTCATTGGGCCATTTGAGGCGCTTCGGAGGATTGTGGAGGTGGCTTATGAGCTTGCTTTGCCAACTAACTTGTCGAGTGTGCATCCGGTGTTTCATGTTTCTATGCTCTGGAAGTATATTGGGGATCCTTCTTATGTTCTGTATTTAGCACGGTTCAGTTGGATGGTGATTTGACTTATGATGTGGAGCCAACAACTATTTTGGAGCGTCAAGTTTGAAAGTTGAGATCAAAGGATATAGCTTCAGTGAAAGTGTAGTGGAGAGGTCGGCCCATGGAGGAGGCTACCTGGGAGACCGAGGGGGATATGTGGAGCAGATATCCTCACCTGTTTGAGGCTTCAGGTATGTTTCTTGACTCGTTCGAGGACGAACATTTGTTTAAGAGGGGGAGGATATGATGACCCGACCAATCGTCTCATGAGTTACCACTCCGTTTCCCCCATTTTTGCTTCTTATTGCTTGGGTTATCGGTTCTATGTGTGAACGGGTTGGTTGGCTCGGGTTTGGAAAAGTTTTGGCAAGGTTTGAGGCACTTAGTCTCTTTTGAGGAAGCTTAAGTTGGAAAAGTCAACTGGATGTTGACTTATGTTTTAGAGGGATCGGATGTGAGTTCCAATGGTTCGAATAGCTTTGGGAGGTGATTTGAGACCTAGGAGCGTGACCGGAATGTGTTTTGGAGGTCCGGAGTAGATTTAGGCTTGAATTGGCAAAATTGGAATTTTGGCATTTTACGGTTGATAGGTGAGATTTTGATATAGGGGTCGGAATGGAATTCTGGGAGTTGCAATAGTTCCATTGGGTCATTTGGGATGTGTGTGCAAAATTTCAGGTCATTCATACGTGGTTTGGTATACTTTTTGATCAAAAGCGTAATTCAGAAGATTTTAGAACCTTAGGCTTGAATCCGATGTGTTTTGGTTGATTCGATGTTGTTTGAGGTGTTTGGAAGATTGGTATTAGTTTGGATGGTGGTATTTGACACTTAGGAGCGTGACCGGAATATGTTTTGTAGGTCGGGAGTAGATTTAGGCTTGAATTGGCGAAATTGGAATTATGGCATTTTCCGGTTGATAGGTGAGGATTTGATATAGGGGTCGGAATGGAATTCCAGGAGTTGCAGTAGTTCCGTTGGGTCATTTGGGATGTGTGTGCAAAATTTCAGGTCATTCGGATGTGGTTTGGTAGACTTTTTGATCAAATGCATACTTCGGAAGATTTTGGAACCTTAGGCTTGAATCCGATGTGTTTTGGTTGATTCATTGTTGTTTGAGGTGTTTGAAAGATTGGTATAAGTTTGGATGGTGGTATATGATGTGTTTGTGCTTTTGGTTGAGGTCCCAGGGGCCTCAGGGTGATTTCGGATGGTTGGCGGAAGGTTGGAGTTGGGTTGTGATAGCTGAAGTTTTCCCATTTGCTGTCATAACCGCACCTGCGGCTAGGGGACCATAGGTGCGGTCTCGTAGAAGCGAGCTTGGAGTCGCAGAAGCGGAAGAATGCAAGGACGGCAGGAACCGCACCTGCGATGGCGCAGGTGCGGCTTGTGTACTGCAGATGCAAAAGCTGAGGGGCTTAAGTGAAAACCGCAGAAGCGGTTCATGGACCGCAAAAGCGGTACCGCAGGAGCGGGATTTTGGCCGCAGATGCGAAATCCCTGGGCCAGAAGGTATAAAAGCATTCCTTCGCGATTTTTGAGTTGTTCTTCACCATTTCAAGTCGGTTTTGGAGCTTTTTGAGAGATTTTGAAGAGGGAATCAAGGGATATAGTCTGGAGGTAAGATTTTTGAGTCTAATAAGCGATCCTATGGTATTATTTCACGGATTAGGGCTATGATTATGGAAATTTAAGGGTTAAAATTGGGGAAACTAGGTCTTGGTATTGGAGACCTAGACTTGAGGATTTGAGGGGCTGTTTGTAGTCGAATTTTGGGACTTTTGATATGTATTAACTCGTAGGGAGATAAGGAATCTATTTAGGTAAATTTTATCGAATTCCGAGACGTGGGCCCAGGGGTCGGGTTTTGGTTAATTTCGGGATTTATGCTATAACTTGATTATTTTCGCATGGGCTTCGTTCCCTTAACATATTTTGACGTTGTAATTCTGATTTTGGATAGATTCAACGCAAGTTGAGGCTGATTCGAGGGGCAAAGGCGTCGCGGGCTAGAGTTTGGACCGGATTGAGGTGAGTAATGATTTTAAATATTGTCCTGAGGGTATGAAACCCCCGGATTCCACATCGTTGTGCTATATTGAGGTGACGCACACGCTAGATGACGATTGTGGGGTCGTGCACCGTTGGGAATTGTGACTTAGTCTGTCCCGAATGACTTTTTTACCATGTACTTGATTGAAAACTATTTGCTATCATCATGTTTTGGGCTGAATGCCATATTTGGGCCTCGTGCCAACTATTTGGACCCTTAGGGGATTTTTTACTGATATTTCCTCACTGTTTTGACTTTATACTCGTACTCAATCATGCTATATTCTACTGTTTTCATAACTCAGCCATGTCTACTCTGTTTTAATACATTAAATGATAATTTAGGCTGAACATCTTATTTTACTGTTGTCCGAGTGGCTTATAAGGTCCTGACTGAGTAAGGCCGAGGGCCTGTGTTGTGGGGGTATGCTGATTATGATTGTGAGACCGAGGGCCTGAGATTGTACGCCACGAGGTGGCTTGTTGATATAAGGCCGAGAGCCTATTGATGATGCCACGAGATAACTTGATATTCGCTTGGGCCGTAAGAGGCCCCTCCAGGAGTCTGCACACCCCCAGTGAGCGCGGGTACCCATTATGATATGAGATATAGCCCGAGGGGCTGGTGTTGTTCCATGTGTTGCCCGAGGGGCTGATTCTGTTGGTATTGTGCCGGAGGGGCGGTTCTTTATGTGTTTATCTTTTCTAATTGCCGATCATTTACTTGTTTAACTGTTAAAAAGGTATTTTAAAGAAGCTTAAACTGAATTAGGTGACTTTATATGTTTTCACTGTATCATTGTTTTTACTGGCTTTATACTGCTTCTTTATAGCATGTTGATGTGCCTTTACGTGATTTCTTATTGCTCAGTCTTTATTTATTATTATTACTCACTGAGTTGGAGTGCTCACTTTACTCCCTGCACCCCGTGTGCAAATTCAGACGCTTCAGGTCCTGCTTGCGAGGGTTGAGAGCTTCCAGCAGATTCAGAGATTCACTAGGTAGCTGCTCGGCGTTCACAGCCCAGTGCTTCTCCCTCTACCTTATTTTCTCCTGTTTAGTTCTGTAATAGACTATGTAAACTCTTTCTGTTTTAATTCGGTTAATAGATGCTCATGACTGGTGACACCCCGATGTCGGGCTATGTCTATTCCGTAATTGTACTATTTCACCTTATTTTTTTGGGATTATTATTAGGTTAAAGACTTAATTCGTATTATTTTAATTGCTTAAAGTGAATTTGGGAGTGTGTCGGTTGGCCTTGTCTTCACGAGAGGCGCCATCACAACCGAGTCTGGGGTTAGGGTAGTGACATCGCATTTGCGATGGGTAGGTTTCGCAATTCCCATCCAATGCTCGCATTTGCGAAGAGGGCCTGCCCAGGCTTGGCTCTCATTTGCGATGCCTGGGTCGCATTTCCCAAGCCTGAAAACCTCGCATTTGCGAAGCCTGATCTCGCAATTGCGAGATCAGAGGCCTGGGCAAAAATACCAGATACCAGCTGAAATTTCCTAAGTCCAATTCACCCCGTAGCCTATCCAAAACTCATCCGAGCCCTCGGGGCTCCAAACCAAACATACACGTAAGTCTAAAAATATCATACAGACTTGCTCGTACAATCAAATCATTAAACTAACATCAACAACTACGAATTAAACCTCAGATTCATGAAATTCCTTAAGAACATCAAAATTTTCATTTCTCAAATAAAGGTCCGATTTATACCAAACGAACTCCGATTCTTACCAAACTTCACATATTCGACTAAATTATTATTTTGAACATGTACCATGCTCCGAAACCAAAATATGAGCCCGATACCATCAAGAAAATATATCATTTCACTTCTAAAAGCCTTTATATTTTCCAGCAAATAATTTTCTTTAAAAATTCTTTTCTCCGGCTTTGGACCCGATAATTCAATTTCGGGTATACACCCAAGTCTCATATTTTAATACGGATCCTACGGGATTGTCCGTTCACAGGTCTGGGTCCGTTTACCAAGAATGTTGACCATAGTCAACTTTAGTCAATTTTAAAGGCCAATTTCCTTATTTTACTTAGATGTTACATAGAAGCTTTCTGGAAATACGTCCGCACTACGCACGCAAATCGTGGTGAGACAAAAAGAGATTTTTAAGACCTCAGAATATAGAATTTACTTTCAAAACTAGTGATGACCTTTTGGGTCATCACATCAAGTGACCTTTCCTGATTTATATTACAAATATAAAAGTTTACATAGGGGTTTGTTTACAAGAGACTAGAGAATTTAGAGAGAAGGGAGAGCGTTGGCTAATGCCTGCCTCCTCCCAAAATGAAATGATCCTTTTATAATGTATCGTCCTAGGAACAAACAAGACTATACTAGTACAATGACCAATGAAATAATTACAAACATGGCCGACAAGATAAAAAGCAAAATACTATAGTTAAAAAGTTAAAAGAAAATTAGACAAAAGATTTTATTAAAGTAGATTACCTTCAATTATGGAGGGGTCCGTTACTTTATTAGAGTTGGCTTTATTACCCCGATAATTTATCTTATGGGGCCTTCATGTCTTGGCTTTTCCTTTATTGTCTTTTTTCGCAGAAGATTCTTCTACATTTTCCTTCATTCTTATCAAGAATTCTTCAATATCATCAAGGTTGACATTTGTATTTTGGCTTCCTTGAGCTTCTCCTGCTATACAAGTTTCTTCATCGGAAGTATTATCGATGGAAGTCATTGATACATCATTATTTACTTCAGCTTCGAAATTTCTTTCTAGATCTTTTTTTATCTCTTCAAACTATGATACGAGAATTTCCTTTTTGGAGATTGCTCCTTTCTTCATTTGAAGTTTTCTGGTAACTCGTTGGAATGAACTTAATTCTACCAATGCAACATCTGCTCTCTCTTGTTTGGCATAGTTTTTGATTTTAGTTTGAATTTCTTGAATTAATTCTTCTCCAAATAATTTTCCTTGCTAGTCTGGTTGGAGTAATTTACTCCAGAATTTGTTATAATAAATTCTGTAAAGACATGGAATTCCTTCGTCGGTATAACCAACTTCTATATCCCATTTCATTATCCATGGAATTAAAAATTCTATAAAATAAGTTCAAGGTTGCTATGCCATCATAAAAGATATTATCCTTTTGTATAGCAATAACTTTAGGAGATATATCAACCCATTGAGTATATAAACTCTTAAATACTGGAGGAAGTATTTCTAATGATGGACCGTAAATTTTCCACCATTTATAAAACCAATTTGGAATTTGTTGGCTGAATATATTAGGACCTAATTTGATAAACCATGAATGTTTCCTATTAGGATTTTCATAGAGAAAAGTTTTATGAAAACTTTCTACATAGTCCGAGTAGTTGAATTTAATTGCGATTTTCTGGTCAGGCTGAGTTTATTCTCTATCCTTTAAGGTACTAAGTCCCCATTCATCTGGGGCTAATACCTTCTTGATAATGATTTTTGAAAAACTATAAGTTTTCTTGGTATTCGCCGGATAAAAATACTGAATTTCAGCTGATCCTGTAGTTGAGAGTATTATCTCATAATGCATTCTATATTTATATGCAGGGTAGCATATGACACTGTATCGAAATACCGAGTCATTAGATACCATGGATTATCCTTCCATTTAAGGTCGGATTGTTCTAAAAGAATTATTAATTCGTTCTTTTCTTTTCGGTTATAAACCTCGGTGTTTTCATGGCTTTCCTCTGTTATTACTGAGGAATATATTGGTATATTTGATGTACTTTCTTCTTTTTTGGATTTCATAAAATCCATAAAGTCTTTGTATAGTGGGTGTTCTATATTCATCCCTGAAGTACCTGCTATATTAGCAGCTATCAATTAATGGTTACCTATCTGGGCGAGAATATTATTCCCTCTGCCATAGGAAGATATCCTCCCTCTTCCTTTACCTCGAGGAGGTCTGTATTCTGGCCTCATAATCTGTAAGAGACAAATAAAGAACTATGGGTTCAAGTATTCCCTGGTAAGAAAATCAGGAAGAGTATTATCTGACCCTTTTTTGTATATTATCTCGAAATCAAATGGAGTTAAACCTTTACCCAGTTTGGGTTAGCAAGAGTTAAACATGAAAGATTATTAACCTTCTGTTTAATTCATTTGACTAATTCTGTATGACTATCAGTCCATGCTTTAGGATTTTTCTTTAACCTATCATAAAGAAGAGCAGTATCTTTTGCTAAATCCTTCATAAAAGGAGAGATATAATTCGAACTTCCTAAAAATCTTTGAAGCTGAGTTTTATCAGTAATTATATCAGAGAATTTGGAAGCGGACTCTATACTCCTATTTATAGGAATTATTCTTCCGTTTTCTATATTGTGACCAAGAAATCTGATATTATTTTGGAAAAAAGATATTTTTGGCTTGGATATTACTAAACCATTTTGAATAATAATTTTTTTGAATAAATCTAGATGTTTGAAATGTATTTCAATATTTTTTGAAAAAACCAAAATATCATCAATATAAACAGGTATAAAGTCAGTATATGAGAGGAAAATATCATTCATAATTTTTTGAAATTAGACGGGGTATTTTTTAAACCAAATGGCATAACATTCCATTCGTATTGATCCATTGGAACATTAAAAGCTATTTTTTATCTATCATTTTTAGATATCTGAATTTGCTAATAACCTGATTTTAAATCAAATTTTAAAAATATTATGGCACCATGTAATCTATCTAGTAAATACTTTTTATTAGGAATAGGATATCTTATCCATTTTAAAATTTTATTAAGGGGTTTATAATTAATCACTAATCTAGGAACTCCTCGTTCCTGTTCAGCATATTTATTAACATAAAAAGTTGTACAAGACCATTTAGACTTGGAGGGCCTTATTAAACCCTTTTGTTGTAAGGAATTAATTTCCTTTTTGTATAATTCTAAATATTTAGAGTTCATTTGACAAGGTCGAGCCTTAGTAAGGATATTATCCTCAGAAAAGCCTTCCTCATAAGGAAGGTGTAACGACCCGGCCGATCGTTTCATGAGTTACTACTCTGTTTCCCCCATTTCTGCTTCTTTATGCTTTGTTTATCCGTGTTATGTGGTATCAGGTTAGTCGGTTCGAATTCGGAATGGTTTGGAAAGTAATGAGATGCTTAGTCTCTTTTGAGTAAGCTTAGGTTAGAAAAGTCAACCGGATGTTGACTTATGTGAAAAAGGGCTCGGATGTGAATTTCGATGGTTCGGATAGCTTTGGGAGGTGATTTAGGACTTAGGAGTGTGATCGGAACGTGTTCTGGAGGCCCGTAGTAGATTTAGGCTTGAATTAGCGAAATTGGAATTTTGGCATTTTCCGGTTGATATGTGAGATTTTGATATAGGGGTCGGAATGGAATTCCAGGAGTTGCAGTAGGTCCGTTGTGTCATTTGGGATGTGTGTATAAAATTTCAGGTCATTCGGACGTGGTTTGATAGATTTTCTGATCAAAAGCAGAATTCGGAAGATTTTTGGAACCTTAGGCTTGAATCCGATGTTATTTGGTTGATTCGATGTTGTTTGAGGTGTTTTGAGGATTGGTATAAGTTTGGATAGTGGTATATGACTTTTTCGTGCTTTCGGCTGAGGTCCCGGGGGCCTCGGGGTGATTTCGGGTGGTTAACGAGTGATTTTGAGTTGGGTTTGGCAGTTGAAGTTTTTTGTAGCTGTCATAACCGCACCTGCGGCTTGGGGACCGCAGGTTTTGATGGTTCAGATAGCTTTGGGAGGTGATTTAGGACTTAGGAGTGTGATCGGAACGTGTTCTGGAGGCCCGTAGTAGATTTAGGCTTGAATTGGCGAAATTGGAATTTTGGCATTTTCCGGTTGATATGTGAGATTTTGATATAGGGGTCGGAATGGAATTCCAGGAGTTGCAGTAGGTCCGTTGTGTCATTTGGGATGTGTGTACAAAATTTCAGGTCATTCGGACGTGGTTTGATAGATTTTCTGATCAAAAGCAGAATTCGGAAGATTTTTGGAACCTTAGGCTTGAATCCGATGTTATTTGGTTGATTCGATGTTGTTTGAGGTGTTTTGAGGATTGGTATAAGTTTGGATAGTGGTATATGACTTTTTCGTGCTTTCGGCTGAGGTCCCGGGGGCCTCGGGGTGATTTCGGGTGGTTAACGAGTGATTTTGAGTTGGGTTTGGCAGTTGAAGTTTTTTGTAGCTGTCATAACCGCACCTACGGCTTGGGGACCGCAGAAGCGGAAGGATAGCCGCAGATGCAAAAATTGGCATGAGGGTCTGAAGCGCAGGTGCAGATTGGTGGTCGCACTTGCGAGACCGCACGTCCGGAATGTGAAGCACATATGCGAAAGTTGGGTTTTAAGTGAAAATTGCAGATGCGGTGCTTTGGCCGCAGATGCGGTGCTGCAGGTGCGGTGTAGGGACCGCAAGTGCGAAAAGCTTGGGTCAGAAAATATAAAAGATTTCCTTCGCGATTTTTGGCCATTTTTCTCAATATTTCATTCGGGATGAAGCTTTTGGGAGCAATTTCAAGGGAGATTTTCAGAGGGATTCATTGAGGTAAGGTCCTTGGCTCCTAAGCTCGTTATTATGGTGATTTTTGTCATTGTTAGCATGAAATTTAAGGGAAAATCAGTGGTAAATTGGGGGTTAGAGCTTGGTTAATTAGAGAGCTTTGAGTGGTGATTTGAGAGACCATTTGAGGTCCGATTTTGGTACTTTTGGTATGAATGAACTCGTGGCGGAATAAGGATTCTATTGATGTAAAATCTGTCAAATTCCGAGACGTGGTCCCGGGGGTCGAGTTTAGTCATTTTGGATTTTGTGTTGTAATTTGGTTAATTTCGTATGGGTTTCACTCCTTTAGCGTATATTGATGGTTATGAACTGATTTTGGGTAGATTCGAGGCATTTGGAGGCCGATTCGGGAGGAAAAGGCGTCGCGAGCTAGAGTTTTGGCTTGGCTTGAGGTAAGTAATGCTTCCAACCTTGGTTCTGCGGGTTTGAAACCCCAAACGATGTGTTCTATGAATATTATGAAGGCGATGCTATGCCAAGTGACGGGCGTGTGGGTGTGCACCTTGAGTAATGTGGCCTGGATCATTCATGCATAGATGAAATCTATGTTGTAATCATGTAATTAAGTTGATAAGCTGCAAATCATGTTAATTATCATGTTAAGGCTTCAAGCCAACACTGTTGAAATACGAGAGGTCATTTCTTGCTATCATGTCATTAGATTCATGTATATTCTATACTCAGTCCTATTCATGCATATTATATCATGCCTTAGTCTTGATTATTGCTATTTGACATATCATATCATTGTTCAGGCTTGTATTATGACACCTTTACCCATGTGTAAGATACTGGAGAGTATTGACTGAGTGAGGCCGAGAGCCGAATATTGATTGACAATAGGTGATCGGGATGCACGCTGCAACAATGATATTGATCATGCCTTCGTTGGCATTGATATATCGCTTGGGCTCAGAGAAGCCCCTCCGGAGTCTTTACACCCCCAGAGAGGAGCGTAGATAATTTATATTGAGGGACGGATCTTCCTGGACATGGATCTTGTCCGAAGTACTATACCAGGAGATGGATCTTCTCCGAGAGGCTGGATCGGCGTATGTCCTCGGTACTGAATGACTGCGGTCAACGATATATATTCCAGGATAGATATTCCCTGGGCCGGATGGCCATACAATACCGAGTGGTTGAGCACTTGTGAGTGGAGATTGTGGAGCATTGATCATGCTAGTTGTGCATTCGAACATATATGAAATCTCTGAGTTCTGAACTCTTTACTGATTAGTTGCATCTATTACTGTTGAGTTTTACTTGAACTGTAAGCATGTCTACATTTCTGTTCTGTTAATTGCTAATTGCCTGTTGAGGTTTGGTCCGTCACTACCTGTCAGTCCACAGGTTGGACTTGTTACTTACTGAGTTGGTGTACTCACGTTACCCCCTGCACCTTGTGTGCAGATCCAGGTGTATCTGGTCACGATAGCGGTTGTTGATCTTCCTTATGTGGACTTCCACCGGAGATTGCGAGGTAGCTGCTTGGCGACCGCAGTTCTGCCTTCTCCTTCCCTATCTTCCTCTAGCTTTACTTATTGGATGTATTCAGACTATTCTGGATTCATATTTCAGACAGTTGTATTAGTTTTCTCATGACTAGTGACACCCGAGGTCGGAGTTGTATTTCTTTCCGCTGTTTTGATACTTCTATCTTTTATTATTGGATTTCTGTTTAAAAATTGATATTTTTCTAAAGTTAATAATTTGGGTAAAATGGAAAATTGGAATAAGTTGCTGGCCTAGTCCATGATAGGTGCCATCACGACCGGGTCAGATTTTGGGTCGTGATAGAAGGCTTATTATATACTTCTTCCTACTCCAAAATTGATTGGGATGATCCCCACAAATTTGTATCGAAAATTGATTTTTAAGAAAACTAATTTTTTCTAAAAGTTTAGGATTTTTTAGATCCTTGCTAATTGTGAGAGAACAAATTTCATTTTTCAAAAAGTCAATTTGTTTAACTTTTGCAGCAATGTTATTAGAAATAATCTCATTCAAATATCTTTGAATTGGCTGAGTTATGAACTCAAAAGTAACTTCTTTTCCATTGTAAGTTCCAATAAAACTTTTTGTATCCCAATGTGAAAGAAATTATCTTATGAAAAAATGGGACACCTAGTATTACGTCCTGACCTATATCTTTTATCAAAACAAAACTTTCTAGTATACAAATATCATGTTGGCAAATATAGGCCCTTGGTAATTTATATGAAATACCCATTTGACCACCACTAATATTTTTTAATCGATGTGTGGTCTTATGAAAATAACTGAAAGGTATTACTCCTTCTTTTATACAGTTCAAATCTGCTCTACTATCAAATAAAGCAGTGAATTCCCTTTTTAAAATTACTAGTTTTAGGATACGCGCGATGCGCGTGTACCCTTTATCAAAAAATATAATTTTTAGAAATTATAACAATATTTATTGAACAATGTGTTTGTCATGACTCGAATTTCCCACCCTCGGGAGTCGTGATGGCGCATACTCATGAAAGCAAGGCAAGTCGAGTGTTACAGATTTTATTACCCCTTTTCCTTAACCTTTTAATTGTGAGCACGTGATTTTTGCCCTATGTGAAATACTCCTACAAATTAAAAAAAATATATTTTTCTCAAATTGTTTGCAATTTTATAGAAGTTTTGTAGAATTTTGTTAATTTTTTTCATTTTTGTACACGTCTAATTCTGTTAAAATCGTGAAAAAATGTCAAAAATTACCATGCATTGCATTTAGATTTTGTTTTCATATTTTAGGATTAATTAATTAATTAATTAATTGCATTATTAAAATAAAATCACAAAAAATATTGCTCATTTTTACATTCTAGCTTTTAATTTTAGATTAGTAATTTTCTCTACTTTAATTTAAGATTAGCTAATTTTTCTAAATGTTATAAATAGATAATTAGTTTAATTTTACAAATTAGATTAACTTAGGATTTAATCTAGGATTTTAATTAATTAAAGAAAGAAAAAGAAAACAAAAAGAAAAGAAAGGAATTGGAAAAAAAAGTTTTAATTTGGTCCTGAAATTGGGCCAGAATTTAAAATTAACCCAAAAGCCCTATGTTCCGCCCCAGCCCAATCCCTGTTACCCGGTCCAGCCTCCCATTTTACACCAAACGGCGCCGTTTCATTCCATTGAATCCTAGTTGTTGATCTCGTGTGATCCAACGGCTGGGAACTAACTCATATCCCCATATATATATGTCTGAATCCCATCAAACCTTAGAGACCATTACTGGTCTTCATCTCCCTCACCCCCATATTAACCCTAGCCGACTTTAAACCCTTACCCCCATCGGCCGGCGGCCACTTCGTCGGATCCCTTCAAATGTTGACCACAGAATTCCCATCGCCCGTTCACTCCAAATCCACCATTGTTTCCTTCTACAAATGACTCACCCTCGCTAAATCAGAAATCTAAGATAACAATAAAATCCTTTTTGCCTTTTTTTTTCTTTTGATTTCCTCCCAATCTGTCCTTTCTTGATGTTGAGCATGTGTGAATCGGCTAGTATCGATGTGAGGAGCCAATTGGCTGAGGTTTCGATTTGTGCATGGTGGCCGAGTTCTAGGTAGCAATCTCCGATGTGCCATTATTTCAAGCTTCTGTTTCTTCTTCGTTCTTCGCTCATGTTGAGGACTGTGACAAAGAGCACTAGCCGTTGAAGAAATTCCAGCCAGTGCTCATGTTACAGTTCCCACCATTAGCCGAAGTCCTTTCACCGGATGTCATCATCTCTGGGTCATCGATCTATTGGGTATACTTCTTTTCCTCTTGATCTTAGTTAGGTTTAGGGCATATGAGTTTTCAGTTGACTAATTTGGTAATAATATGTCACGTCCCTAAACCTGGACCCGGTCGTGATGACGCTCTCGTGAAGACAAGGCCAGCCGACACATTTCCAATTTCATTTTAAGTAATTAAACAATAAGCGTTTAATCTTAAACCTGATATAAATCCAAAAGTAAGCAGTGACAATACAAACAATTTGCGGAATACAACTTAGCACAACCCGATACCGGGGTGTCACTAGTCATGAGCATCTAAAAATCCTGAATAAGACAAGAAAGTCTACAGAGTTCAATACAAATATAAAACAAAGAGAAATAAGATAAGGGATGAAGCTCTGGGCTGCGAACGCCGACAACTACCTAGAGAATCTTCGGATTCGCCCGAGCTGGAAAGATCAACACTCGCTAGCGGGATCAGCAATGCCTGAATCTGCACATGGGGTGCAGGGAGTAAAGTGAGTACTCCAACTCAGTGAGTAATAATCATAAATAAACGACTGAGAGATATAAAATCACGTAAGGCACATTACAGGCTATAATGAAGCAGTAAAACCAGTAGAAACAGTGAAGTAATAATAATGTGTAAAGTCATTTTTAATTTAGTTCAAACTTCATGAAATGCCTTTTTAACAATTAAGCAGGCAAATGACAGACAAATAAGACAGATAAGCACATAAAGGATTGCTCCTCGGGCACAATGTCAACAATACCAGCCCCTCGGGCTATCTCTCACATCACAATGGGTACCCGCGCTCACTGGGGCTGTGCAGACTTCTGGAGGGGCCTCTTACGGCCCGAGCGCAACATCAAACCATCTCGTGGCATCATCACTAGGCCCTCGACCTCATATCAACAAGCCACCTCGTGGCGTACATATCTCAAGCCCTCGGCCTCATAATCATAATCAATGTTTCCTCACAATATAGGCCCTCAGCCTTAATCAATCAGAATCTCACAGCCACTCGGGCAATAGAAAAATATAGTGCTCAACCCAAAATATCATTTAAAATGTCATTTAAGTGTTAAAGCAGAGTAAACATGGCTGAGTTATGAAAACAATAGAATATAGCATGGTTGAGTTCAAGTATAAATCAAAACAGTGAGGAAATATTAATAAAAATCCCCTAAAGGTTCCAATAGTTGGCACGAAGCCCAAATATGACATTCAGCCCAAAACATGATGATATCACATAGTTTTCAGTCAAATACGCGGTAAAACAGTCATTCGGGACGGACTAAGTTACAATCCCCAACAGTGCACGACCCCACGCTCGTCATCTAGCGTGTGCGTCATCTCAATATAGCACAACGATGTGCAATCGGGGGTTTCATGCCCTCAAGACATCATTTACAACCATTACTCACCTTGATCCGGTCCAAACTCTAGCCCGCGATGCCTTTGCCTCTCGAATCGGCCTCCACTCGCGCCGAATCTATCCAAAAACAGAATCACGGTGTCAAAATATGCTCAGGAAACGAAACCCAAGCGAAAATAATCAATTTGCAACATAAATCCCGAAATTGCTCAAACCCGGCCCTCGGACCCACGTCTCGGAATCTGACAAAATTAACATCAATAGAATCCTCATCCTCCCACGAGTCTATACATATCAAGAATATCAAAATCGGACCTCAAATGACCCCTCAAATCCCCACTCAAAGGTCTCTTAATCTCAAGCCCTAATTACACACTTTGCACTGATTTTTCCCAAAATTTTACCACTAATTAGGCCTTTAATCACATATAAACGAGTTATGAAGTTAAAAATCTTACCTCCACGAGGTTATCCTTTGGTTTCCTCTTCAATTAGCTCTCCAAAGCCTTTTCCCCGAATGAAATATGGTGAAAACCCACTCAAAATCGCGAAGGGAACCTTTTAATACATTCTGACCCAGACATTTTTGCACCTGCGGTCGATTTCCCGCTTCTGCGACCCAAACCACCGCATCTATGGTTTTCACTAAAGTCTCCAAAAATCGCATCTGCGATGCCTTGCCCGCACCTGCGCCTTCGCAGGTGCGGCTCCTCAACCGTTTCTGCGGTCACGGTATTCCCAGTCTATTTCCGCTTCTGTGGCCCCTTACATCGCATCTGCGGCATCGCACCCCAAATCCGCAGGTGCAAAAATACCAGAAGTAGAAAAATCTGCAGCTTCATCAAAAATTTCAAACTCTCCGTCGACCATCTGAAATCACCCCGAGGCCCCCGGAACCTCCACCAAAAGCACAAACATATCCCATAACCTTATTCAAATTTATACCAATCTTCAAAGCACCTCAAACAATGCCGAATCAACCAAAACTTATCTGATTCAAGCTTAAGTTTCCAAAATCTTCCGAATTTCGCTTTGATCAAAAACCCAACCAAACCACATCCGAATGGCCTGAAATTTTGCACACACAACCCAAATGACATAACAGAACTACTACAGCTCTCGAAATTTCATTCTGACCCCTATATCAAAATCTCACCTATCAACCGGAAAATACCAAATCCCATTTTCGCCAATTCAAGCCTAAATCTACTCCGAACCTCCAAAACCCATTCCGATCACGCTCCTAAGTCCAAAATCACCTAACAGAGCTAACCAAATTATAAAAATTCCGATCTGAGATCATATACCAACAAGTCAAATCTTGGTCAAACCTTTCAAATTTCAAGCTTCAAACTGAGAACTATTCTTTCACATTCATTCCGACTACCCTAAAAACCAAAACCAACAATTTACATAAGTCATAATACATCACACAGGGCAAGTAATTCCCGAGAACTGGCAAGCAAAGTGCAAAAGCTCAAAACGACCGGTCGGGTCGTTACATAATAGCCTAAAAGTACAGTTAATCTCTTTGTTAGAACATATTGATTTTTTCCTTTCCTTTTTACTCCTTTTCTTTCTGTTTTTGCTTCTTTAGAAAGTCTAATGTCAGTAAGGTTCAGATCTTTGTTGGTTTGGATTTCTTGTGAGTTTGTTTGTTTGGATTTGGAATTGGGCTTGCTAGTGCAAGAAGCCCAAAAAGATTGCTGAGGCTTGTTAGTGCAGAAGCCCAGAGACATTTTGGGCATATTGGTTCAAATGTCTGGTGGGATTAAAGTAATTATCAAAGCTTTTAAGGGGTAGTTAGGAGAATTAAATAGAAAGAATCTTTCCTAACTATCTAGGAAGTTTCTAGGAAGGTGGGGAGTGGGTGGTTTAACAAACAGACTTAAAATTTAGGGTTTGAAATGAACAAAAGAGAATTGAGGAGGGGTAATCGTGAATGAAGAAAATCTGGTTATGCTGCCCTAAAGTCTTTCTACAGGAGGATCATTTTCCTCATTCTAGGGCAGATGACCAAAAAAGGAAAACGACTGAGATATTGATTGATAAGATGCATATAGAGAATTCCATTAAAATACCTTCTTCAAAAAGTTTAATTCTCATGATTAACACACACAACTCATAGAAAGAAAGGAATCAGTTCTTCTATTTTTGTTTTCATTTAAAGTGGAAAGAAGTGTTCTTTGGATTTCTGGGTTAAGAAGCTGAAGTTCACTTTGAATCACTCTTGTTGTTTCTGTTTTGGCTGCTGCACCTTCTCATTTTCAGAAATTTATTTCAATTTTTGTTGATTTTCCTGTAAACAGGTATGTAGCTGAACATCTTCTTGGCCATTGAATCATATACATGAAGCTTTGAACCATTTGATGCCTTATTCTCAAATGTCATGTGACTATGTGAACTAACTTCCAGATTCTGATTATTTGTTTTGTTCTATTCTGTTTTTTCCTATATCCCCTTTTAGCAAGCTGGAATTTAGCCGTAAATGTATGTATTAATTATCCCATTTCATGTATGGTTCAAGTCTGTAAGGATTCTTTGAAGTTTTAGCTTGATTACATGATTCTTAAAAGATGGTGTTCAAGTATGAACTACAATATGATATTCTGGGAAATTACCTGAGCATATGAGCTTTATTTCTTGTGAATTTGATTTGAAGCTCCTATTTAAGTTGACGGCATGTTAGTCACGAGGCCATGATTTTCTTACCTTATTTTAGCTGTGATGGTATTAAATTGTTAAGACCTAAGTAGTATGATACCAAGTGGTTAAGTGGCTGCAAATAAAGTTTGAATTGTTTTGAATAGGAATTCATTGGTTAATGTAATAATTCAAGTTTATTTCTTGCTATGTGATTAATGTATGAGTGCTGCTATATGAAAGGAGATGTTATGAAATTAGTCAGATGTTTCACATGTTATAGTAAAATTATCATAGCTGCGGGTACGGTTCCCGTGACGTAGTTGTGATACATAATTTTTATATACGGGGGTACATTTATGTGACCCAACCACAACTTCTAATAATGTTAATAAATTAAACATATTATAGATCGTGGGTACGGTTCCTGTGACGCGATTCACAATGTATACCAAACAAACAAGTGTACGACAATCGTAACTTGTTCCAGAATAATTCCATAAATTATTAAAAAGCGGCTTAAAAGGGATAAAATGCACATAGGTTTCAAAGATATTATTAATCAGATAATTAGGCCAATAATAATAGTTGAGCGACCGTGCTAAAACCACGAAACTCGGAAATTCCTAACACCTTCTCCCCGGTTAACAAAATTCCTTACCCGGATTTCTGTGTTTGTGGACTGTAAAACAGAGTCAATCTTTCCTCGATTCGGGATTTTAAATCGGTAACTTAGGACACCATAAATTATCCCAAGTGGTGACTCTGAATTTGATAAATAATCCCGTTTCAATTATTGTCACTTAACTAGAAAAACTCCCCTATATCCCTTTCGGGGTGGTAAAAAAGGAGGTGTGACAGCTCTGGCGACTCTGCTGGGGACAAGAACCCAGAATCTCTGGTTCAGGGTTTAAGAATTCGATCTTAGAATAATTGTTATATTTGGCTTTTATTTATTATCTGATTTTTGTTACATGCTTGAGCTTAATGTGCTAAATGCCGTTTTTTACCTCTTTGATATTATTTGAAATGTATATAAACTGCTGCGAAACCCCTCTCTTCTAATCTTCTGGGAAGTGCACGCTGGCGTGACTTCTTTTTTGTTAGTGTCATACCCTAATTTAGAACGAGGTTCAGACAAGTTGCAAAGCCGGATGTTCTTTTTGTTACCGGTATGCCCCACCCCCCCCAGCTCGAGTTGTCCGCTAGAGTAAGCTAGGTCTAGAACAATACACCCAGGTTTTAAACTTAGAATAACACAGCCTCATACTGGATCTCTAGTAGGAACATTTGTTTGCATCATGTGCATTTGACTTTGGGGACTCAACACAGGGGTTGGGTCCGTCTAGGACAAGAGTACCCAAAAATAAAAAGACCAACCTAATGCATTTTTACGTGCTACCTGTGCATTCATTTGTTTCGGCTTGCATGTTGACCGACTTCTAGATTAGATAAGAAAAATCAAAGAAAAACCAAGATCGAGGTAGGAGAGAGGAGATTATCTGCCCTGGAAAAAAAACCTGGTGTTCAAAATGTCCCGAAACTTTGCCGAAATTTTGAAAAAGAAAAAAAAAAAGAGATTTTTGAAAAAAAAATAGGTTAGTCCAAAATGGTTTATGTTTTTCTCATCGTGTCCAAACTGGCTGAACTACGCGGGTTTGATTCTCACTGGACATGGGATACGTAAGCAACCTTCATCGGGTCCAGCCCTGCTTTTGAAATTTTTTGAAAAAAGAATATGTGAAGTGTCGTCATTTTTGTCATAAATAAGAGTGAGTGGTGCTGTTCTTGTCTAAATAGCCAAGTGTCCCAACGGGACGCCGAAAGACTATTTTTGCAAGAATAGCCGTTGACAATTTCTTTGACAGTTTTTATCCACTTAGCAAACACAGCCCTAAAATTTTCCCTTTTGAAGTGCTGAAGGGCCTTATTTGCAAAAGTAGCCTTGATTTATTTGAAATTTTGCAAAATGAACCTTTTTATTTTTTATTAGCTTTTGAATAAAAACTCACTTTGTTTTAAACCAATCACCTTAATCTAAATGTGCAGAATGAGCACGAGTCAAAATTTACCAATGAAGGTCATGTCCAAGATTCCGTAAGAGCTACACATGTGGTGGGAAGATTTAGGTGGGCAAGGACGAGACACTGTCAACCATTACTTGGGGGCGCTCACTGGGTTACTAAAGATCAGGCCTAGAGGAGACATAATAAAGGCACTAGTGACATTTTGGGACCCAACTCACAACGTTCCGCATTTCTCGGACTTTGAACTCACACCTACCTTGGAAGAGATAGCGGGTTATGCTAGGAGTACCGAGGGTCTAAGACATAAATACCTGGTCGCTCCAAGGGCCGTCACCCCTCACAAGTTTCTGGATTTGCTAAAAATAAGTAGGCAGGTCCAGTATGCCAATTTGGCAGCTAGATTTTACACTCTACAATTCATATAACAACGGTACGAGTATGTAAGAGGACTTGACAACCCAGAAAGTGGAATCTGTAGCAAAGGGAATCGATCAAAGTGGGAAGAGCATAGGTGCTTCGCTTTCATGGTGGCCTTCTTAGGTCTTCTAGTGTTTTCCCGGAAGGATGGGAATATTGATGTACGGGTAGCTGGAGTCGTCAATGTTTTGATTACCAATGCCAAGAGCATCCTCGCCACTATGATAGTATTTGAGATATACCGAGCTCTCACGGCCTGCAAAGTCGAGGTAGATTTTTTTGAAGGGTGCAATTTGCTACTACAAATATGGATGATTGAGCATCTGTGTCATCGTCCTCGATATATGAATTACGTATCTACAGGGAAAAGTTGCATTGAAGAGTTCGGCACAAGGGTCTCAGGGTTCAAAATGCCAGAAGGGGTTGGAGAGTGGATATCCCGCCTTCGTTCTATAACAACAGGCCAGATAGAGTGGACACTAGGTTGGCTTCATATTGAAGAAATTATGTATATGCCTGCCACCGGTACTTACTTTCCTCCTAATGGGCCTTCAAGAAATCCAGCCTTATGCCCCATACCGGGTGTTCAAACAGTTGGGAAGATGCCTGGTAGTGCACTCGGATGATGATCTTAGTGTTCATGTAGTTGAAATTCGCTCTGATGGCCAATTTCATGAAGAAGTAGTTCGTCATATTTGGAATGAGTGCCAGTATTTGACAGCAAACACTCGAGTGCGTGACCTATCTAGAGGTGAGGTCTCACCCGCCTTATCTTGCTTGGTACAAAAAGAAGGACACTGTAAGGGCCTAACCTGAAAGGCCAACCAAAAGGCCTCACATCTAGGAATTTGTTGAAGCGTCGCAGGAACAATGGGCCTGGTTGACCAAAGAAAATGAGTACAGGGCCACCATAAGCAAGTTGGAAAAGCAAGTCAGAGATCTTCAATTTGAGAGTGGTTTGCAAGCCGCTACGGATGAGGGTGAAAAGAAAAGATTGGCACAAGAAAATAAAGCCCCCCGAGCCCAAATCCAGAAGATGAAAATAGCAGTTGAGAACCCTACCAGAAGTGAAAAGGATGAGAAACTTATAGACAGCCTTAGGCGGAAAGTATGTGACTATGGGTTTGATTTGGAAAAGACCGAGGGCGAACTAGCAAAGACCCGAGCAAAATTGGCCAGGAATGCGGAGGAACGGGCACGTTTCATTCAATAGTTGAAGGAAAAATACGACAAAGGAATCATGGGGTTGGAGAAAAAGATCAATACCCTTGAGAGCAAAATGTCCAAGCAAGCAAAGAACTTCAAAGTGGAAAGAGAACACTGTTATGATTTGATGTCACAACTAGAAGAGGATCTGTAACAATTACAAGAGCAAAATCATACGGCCACACAAGTTTTGGAGGTCAGGTCTCAACAAATTGGACGTCTGTTACAAGAGAAGGGTGTCATCAGGGAGCGGGTTAGAAGGATTGCTGACTATATTGTGATGAAGTGCAACGAATGTGAGGACATGACTAGATCCATGTTCTTCACTGCAGTTATGATTTTTGTCCGTCAGATAATGGATGACCTATATCGCCTCCAAGAAGATATGGCACATAGGCTCGCGGCAAGACCGACTGATGTCCCGCGGGCCCTTGGAGCAGTAGTTGAGGCACTTATGTATTTCTAATTTTATTTTTCGAGTCTGTATTTTCAGTTTCTTTTGGAGTCTATTGGTCCACTTTCGAGTCTGTATTTTAGGTTTCTCTTGGAGTCTGCTAGTCCACTTTCGAGTCTGTATTGCAGTTTTTTTAGAGTCTGTTAGTTTTTTTATGTTTAGGTCTGTAGGATAGAGTCGTTGTAATAGAGGAAAATCAGAATGTTTTATTTTATGAAAATTTGAAAACCCAAAAAATATTTCTTTCTTTTATTTCGCATTTATCTCTTGAACTACGTAATGATCCGATTCATGCGGTACCATGATACGTAGGCAATCCCCATAGGATTCGATCATAACCATAAAATGAAAAAGATAAAAAAGAGAGAAAATAAAAAGAAAAGAACTGAGTGGAAAGAAAGAATGGCAAAACAAGAGAACAAAAGCAAGAGAAAAAAATGAGCAACAAGAATCGAGTGGGAAAATCAATAGTGAGTGAAAAGGGCAATAATGAAAAAAAATAAAAGAAAAAAGAGAGAAGATAAAGTGCAAAATGAAAAGAGTTGGTTAAGGCCAGGATAAAACATGCAGCCGTTCAAATACATAGTAGAAACTTTTAACTGTTTAGGTGCATTGCATCCCAAACATGCGGTTGCCTATTTGTTAAAATCTTCAACCTTAACAAGCGTGCTGTTGTTATTGAGCACAGGAAGATGGTTAGTTTGTTCGGCATTCTGGCAACCTACCCGTACATTACCAGGTCTAAACACAAGGTGATCATGCTGACAAAGAATTGGACGCGAGTGTTATTGACCCGCCAAGAGAGGAGGAGGAATCTGAGCCCGATTTGAAAGAAGAGTTACATAAGCTGAAACACCAAATGGCCAAAAATGTACCAGACATGGATGAAAGGGCATCCTCCAAACCATCATACCCCACCAACCCTACTTTCGTCCCACCACTAGGTCAATCTCAAGAGCCCCCCATTGTTGTTCTATCCCCACAACACGCACCAAGCTTCACCCCTTGCCACCACTATCATGGCACCACTTTCCAAACCATCCAAGCTCCACCAGCCAAAACAACCACATACCCCCTTCGCCAGCCACCCTTGTCTTCGTAGCACCCCCCAGCTACACTCCATCGATCTTCTAGTGAGCCGATATTCCAAGTCCAATATAACCAGTACTATGCCCCGTAGCCCACCTTCAAAGTCCCAGACCACTATTCCTACACTCCCCACTTCGAACTTCTTGTCGAAACTGAGAAGCCACCCAAAAATATGGAGCAAGAGGAGATATTTAGGAAGGTAAAGAGCTTGGAGGAATCGCTGAGGAATATGCAAGGGTTAGGTGGCCAAGTGAGTGTGGCGTACAAGGATCTGTGTTTGTTTCCCGATGTCCAGCTACCTGTCGGATTCAAAATGCCTAAGTTTGACTTGTATGACGGGCATAGAGACCCCGTGTTCCACTTGAAAGGATTTTGCAGCAAAATGAGGGGAACCGATAGGAAAGATGAACTGTTGATGGCATATTTTAGCCAAAGTATGAGTGGTGCAACATTGGAGTGGTACACCCGCCATGAAAACAACGGGTGATACACTTGGGATGGCTTGGCTCAGGCTTTCGCTCGGCATTTCCAGTTCAATGTAGAAATTGTCCCAGATCGCCTATCTTTGACTAAGATGGAGAAAAAGCCCAGTGAGAGCTTCAGGGAGTATGGTTTCCGGTGGAGAGAACAGGCGGCACGAGTTGACTCTTCAATGAAGGAAGATGAAATGGTGGATTGCTTTCTTCAGAACTTGGAGCCTACTTACTTTGGTCATCTGGTCTCGACAGTAGGTAAGTCTTTCAATGAAGTGGTGAAGATGGGAGGAATGGTAGAGGAGAGGCTCAAGTCGAGCAAGATCATGAGTTACTCTACCATCAAAGCAACCACACAAGCGATCCAGAATGGCACCGAGGGTGTGTTATGGAAAAAGAAGAAAAAAGATGTTGCTATGGTCGTCTCGGGATCGTGGCCTGGCCCAAGGGGTGCGCCGCACCATTACACACAGCTTCAAACCTACACCCAAACTCCATATAATCCATCCCAACACTACTTCCTACCACCAGACCCTCAATATTCAGTCAGGCCACCCTAATACCATGTCCATCACGCACAGTCATATGCTCAACCCCCTCCTTACCCGCAATGGCATGCACTAGCTTCACAAAATACTTATCCGCCTCCACAAGAATACCGAAACCCTAATAGTCTGAGCTTTCACCCCAGGACGTAGTATAGAAAAGAAAGGTAGCAGCAGAAGCGGACTTTCACCCCGCTTGGAGAGTCTTACACTGGTCTATTTCAGAATTACCAAATCCCCCTCCAAAGAACCTGGATTATTCCCTCAGATGTGCATATTGCTCTGATGCTCCGGGCATGACACATAAAAGTGTTGGCATTTGAAGAGCACCATCCAAGAGCTTATCGATACAAACTAGATTGAGGTCCAAAGCCCAAAAGTGCCCAACATCAATCAAAATCCCTTGCCATCCCATGCGAAAACACATATGATTGAGATAGTGTATAAGGATGTGAAGACCGAGAAGCCTTCGAAGTTTGTCATGATGATCCATGCCAGTGAAAGTAATTCAGTCAAAACTCCAGTTGTTACAAATGCAACATCTTCGACAGTTGAAGGGTTGACAGACAAGCTAAGCAAGCTCGATGCTAAACCGTCTGTGGTAGGCATGAAGGGATCCCTAGATAACGCTGAAGCAAAGCAAGGAAAGCTAAAGGTGGTCATGCCGGGGGTAGCAAGTAAGCCTGTCATAATTGTGGAAGGAGCTCACATGGCTCCTATTGTCATTAAACCTGTGACCCAGCCCAGTAAATGACACTAAGGCCATCCCGTAGAACTACAAGCGAGTAGTAGTAACTTATAAAGGGAAAGAAATAGAAGAGGAAGTTAGTGAAACCCGAGGGTTGACTCGTTCGGGGAGATGCTTTGCCCCAGAGGAATTAGGGAAAGCCAAGACACTCAAAGACAGTCCAATTCTAGTGAAGAAACCAGTCACCGAAGAGGAGGCAAAAGAATTTTTGAGAAAAATGAATGTGCAAGATTACTCCATAGTAGATCAATTGAGAAAGACCCCCGCTCAGATTTCTCTTCTATCATCATTGATACATTCAGACGAGCACCGTCGGGCCCTCATGAAAATTCTGAATGAAGCTGATATCCCTGACAAGATCATAGTGAACCATTTGGAAAAGATTGCCAATAAGATATTTGAGTCAAACGGGATCACTTTCTCGGATGATGAGTTGCCTCTGGAGGGTACAGAGCATAATTGGGCTCTCTATTTCATAGTGAAATGCGAAGATTCTGTGGTCGTAAGCGTGTTAGTTGACAATGGTTCCAGTGCAAATATTTGCCCTCTCTCCACTCTGCACAAGCAGAAAATTGATGCTGAGAGGATCCACAAGAACAGTATATGTGTCCGAGGTTTTGACAGAGGGGGAAAGGATTCTGTTGGCGATATCATGCTCGAACTGACTATAGGACCAGTTGAATTTACCATGGAGTTCTAGGTACTAGATGTGGTCGTTTCTTACAACTTGCTATTGGGTAGGCCCTGGATACATGTTGCCAAAGCAGTCCCGTCCTCTCTACACTAGATGGTAAAGTTCAAGTGGGACAGACAGGAGATTGTTATGCATAGTGATGAGAACTTATGTGCTTACAATGATACATCCGCCCCATTTATCGAGGTCAAAGATGATACGGTCCTTGGGTTTACCAGGTTTCTGAGACAGTGTCTGTTGAGAAGTTCTAGAAGGGGAATGTATTCCAGGTCCAAATCTAGCTTCTGCAACCGTCATGGTAGCAAATGAAATGTTGAAGAATGGTTTTGTGCCGGGTAAGGGTCTGGGCGCATCTTTGCAAGGTATCGTACAACCAGTGTTGCTACGACAAAATCTGGGTACATTTGGTCTGGGGTTCGAACCCATAGGAGATGATGTGAAGAAGTCTAAAAAGTTGACAAAGAAGGCATGGTCGCTCCCTAAGCCTATCCCACGCCTCTCTAGGTCTTTCGTCAAGTCAGGGGTAGTGAAGCATCCGGTGTCAGCAGTTCCAAAGCCTGTGGTTGACTTCGATGAAGAGTTGGTTGAAAGGTTTCAGAGCCTATTTGATGAGGTGAACATGGTAGAAATTGGGGAAGGTTCTAGAAAAGTAGACGTGCAGTTTATTGGGCCGAAAGTGAAGCTTAACAATTGGAATGCTACTCCTCTCCCTACTCGGAAGGAGTCTTGGTAGTTTGCTTTGTTTTTCTTTCTGTCATCTAGATTATTCTAGGGTTGTAATCCATATTTTTACTTTTCGCTGTTTTGATGTACAAACCCTCCTATCCTTTATTTTCAATGAAATGCAATTTCCCTTTTTTCCTTTACTCCTGTTAGTGTCATTTTTGTCTTTCTTTGTACAGTTCTTTTTATGTTGGTTTCAATGACATGACATGCATGAGGAATCTTCGGCCAAGTCTTAAAAGTCAATCTAACTCTGAAACAATAATCCAAGAAATAGAGTGTGATGATGAAACAGAATATGATGAAGATGAGGCGTTTGAGGAAATTAGTAAAGAACTAAATTATTTTGAAGAGAAACCCAAGCCTAATTTGAATGAAACTGAAGCAATCAATTTAGGGGATCCAGATAATATCAAGGAAACCAAGATAAGTGTACACTTGAAACCACAAATCAAGGAAGAAATAATCAAAGCATTGTTTGAATATAAAGACATTTTTGCATGGTCATATGACGACATGGCGGGTTTGAGTACTGACTTGGTAGTTCACAAATTGCCAACTGACCCGGCATTTCCTCCCGTCAAGCAGAAGTTGAGGAAGTTTAAGTGAGTGTGAGGATTAAGGAAGAAATTACAAACAGTTGAATGTAAAGGTCATTCGAGTCACGCGATACCCCAATTGGTTAGCTAATGTTGTGCCAGTACCAAAGAAGGATGGTAAGACCAGGGTATGCATTGATTAACGTGATCTCAACAAAGCAAGTCCAAAAGATAACTTATCATTGCCAAATATCCACATTTTGATTGATAATTGCGCCAAGCATGATATCGGGTCTTTTGTGGATTGTTATGAGGGATATCACCAGATTTTAAAGAATGAGGAAAATGCAGAAAAGACAGCATTCATCATACCATGGGAAACATATTGCTACAGGGTAATGCCATTTGGTTTGAAAATGCTGGGGCAATTTATATGAGGGCCATGACTACCGTGTTTCATGACATGATACACAAGGAAATTGAGGTTTATATGGATGATGTGATCTTTAAGTCAAGAAAGTAGTCCGACCACGTCGGAGACTTGAGAAAGTTTTTTAGAGGCTCCGCAGGTACAATCTTAAGCTCAACCCTGCAAAGTGTGCATTTGGTGTTCCGTCTGGGAAACTGTTAGGATTCATAGTCAGTCGGCGAGGCATTGAGTTGGATCCACCAAAGATCAAGGCTATCCAAGAATTGTTACCCCCAAGGAATAAGAGTGAGGTGATGAGTTTGCTCGGGCGTTTAAACTACATCAGCAAGTTTATTGCTCAACTCACGACAACTTGTGAGCCCATCTTTAAGTTGCTAAAGAAAGATGCTGCAGTCAAATAGACTGATGAGTGCCAGGAGGCATTTGATAAGATCAAGGGGTACTTGTCGAACCTACCTATGTTGGTCCCGCCAGAACCTGAGAGACCTTTAATTCTCTATTTGACAGTCCTGGATAATTCATTCGGTTGTGTGTTGGGTCAACATAACATCACTGGTAGGAAGGAGCAAGCCATCTATTATCTCAGCAAGAAGTTCACATCCTATGATGTTAAGTATACTCCCCTTGAAAGGACATGTTGTACCCTAACTTGGGTGGCACAAAAGTTGAAACATTATCTGTCGTCCTATACTACTTACCTTATTTCTTGACTGGATCCTCTAAAGTATATCTTTTAGAAGCCTATGCCCACAGGAAGACTTGCAAAGTGGCAGATTTTGCTCACAGAGTTTGACATCATCTATGTGACTCGAACCGCGATGAAAGCCCAAGCATTGTCCGATCATTTGGCTGAGAATCCGGTGGATGAAGAGTATGAGCCACTGAGGACTTATTTTCCTGGTGAAGAGGTGATGCATATTGACGAGGTGGAGCAGGATGAAAAGCCAGGTTGGAAACTCTTCTTTGATTGAGCCGCTAATATGAAAGGTGTCGGAATAGGGGCTGTGCTCATTTCTGAAACAGGGCATCAATACCCCGTTACGGCCCACCTTCATTTCTATTTTACTAACAACATGGCCGAGTATGAGGCATGCATTCTGGGTTTGAGGTTAGCTGTAGATATGGGAGTCCATGAAGTTTTGGTCTTGGGAGATTCAGATCTATTGGTGTACCAGATTCAAGTAGAATGGGAGACTCGGGATTTAAAGCTCATACCGTATCGACAATGTTTGCATGATCTTTGTCAATGGTTCAGATCAGTAGAGTTCAAGTATATTCATAGGATCCATTATGAGGTTGCCGATGCCTTGGCTACCTTGGCGTCAATGTTACACCATCCGGATAAAGCTTATGTTGACCCTCTGCATATTCAAGTTCGTGATCAGCATGCCTACTATAATATGGTTAAGGAGGAACTTGATGGTGAACCATGGTTCCATGATATCCGGGAATACATCAAGATGGGGGTGTATCCGGTACAGGCCACATGTGATCAAAAGAGAACAATTCGACATTTGGCTAGTGGATTTTTCTTGAGCGGGGGAATTTTGTATAAGAGAACTCCAGATCTTGGACTGTTGAGGTGCATAGATGCTAAACAAGACACGACTATCATGACCGAAGTGCATTCCGGAGTTTGCAGGCCGCATATGAGTGGGTATGTTCTGGCAAAGAAAATTCTTCGAGTAGGGTATTACTGGCTCACCATGGAACGAGATTGCATCAGCTTTGTGCGTACGTGTCATCAATGCCAGGTACACAGTGATTTGATTCATTCTCCGCAGTCTGAGTTGCATACAATGTCTGCACCTTGGCCTTTTGTTGCTTGGGGCATGGATCTCATCGGATCAATTGAGCCAGCGACATCAAATGGGCACAGGTTCATTCTGGTGGCCATCGACTATTTCACTAAGTGGGTTGAAGCTATGACTTTCAAATCTATGACCAAGAAGGCAGTGGTTGATTTTGTTCACTCAAACCTCATTTGCCTGTTCGGAATCTCCAAGGTAATCATCACGGACAATGGTGCTAATCTTAACAACCATTTGATGAAAGAAGTATGCCAACAGTTCAAGATTATGCATCGCAATTCCACTCCGTATCGCCCCAAGGAAAATGGAGCTGTTGAGGCGGCTAACAAGAACATAAAGAAGATACTTCGGAAGATGGTGCAAGGTTCTAGACAATGGCATGAAAAGTTACCTTTTGCTTTGTTGGGTTATCGCACTACAGTTCGCACCTCAGTAGGTGCAGCTCCGTATTTATTGGTATATGATACTGAAGCAGTTATACCCACGGAGGTCAAAATTCCATCCCTTCGAATTGTTGCCGAAGCTAAAATTGATGATGATGAATAGGTCAAAACCCGGTTGCAGCAGTTAAGTCTAATTGATGAGAAAATACTGGCGGTAGTGTGTCATGGCCAATTGTATCAGAAGAGAATGTCAAGAGCATATAACAAGAAGGTGCGTCCCCAGAAATTTGAAGTGGGTTAGCAAGTATTGTAACGCATCCTTCCACATCAGGCGGAAGCTAAAGGCAAGTGTGCCCCAAATTAGCAGGGGCCGTTCATTGTAACAAGAGTGTTGTCCAATGGTGCTTTGTATTTAACAGATATAGAAGGCAAATGTGCAGATATGGCTATCAATTCTGACGCAGTCAAAAGATACTATGTATGATTTCTTTGGTCTATATATTTGAGTCGTTTGTACTTGGCATGTTTTGAATATTGGAATGACGAATCCATTTTATTCTGCTATCTAAACACTTTATCCTTTGTTACCCCTTTTTTGAACCTTATTTATTTTCTTTCATACCCCTATTTTGGAATCAGAATCAGAGTTTAGAAATACAGATACAAAAGAAGTAAATAAAAAATAGAGAAAAGAGAAATAGAAAAATGAAAAAGTAAAGCAAAAGAAAGAAAAAAAAGAAAAAAAAAGAGAGAAAAAAAGAAAAAAAAGTAACAAAACAAAGCAATTCCTATGTCTTGAACTACATTCGACCTGATTCCTTTTAAGGATATGTAGGCAGCCTCACGGTTTGGTCCCATCAAATAAAAATTTAAAGTTCCCCAGGAAAAGAAACTGGGGCAGAAGTTGTGGTTTTTGTAAGAGATCAGATTCCAAAAGTTGTAATTCTGAGCTCTTTTAAGCTGTTTTTGAGCCTTTATGATACCCTTTCTTTCTAACCCTATCCAAAAGCCTACATACGGTCCAAGAAAGACCTTCCGATCAATATTTGAGGAGTGCCAAGTCAAGCGAGATGGAGGTGTGATTCACATCAGGGGCAATACTCTGTTCTACACAAGGAAAAATGAATAAATGAGAGAGTCTTATTGGTGAAAACCCTCACGGGCACTGTATGGCAATGGAAAGCTGAGAGAAAACTAAAATGAGAGAGTCTTATTGGTGAAAACCCTCGCGGGCACCGTAAGGCGACTGCGAGTCAAGAGATGAACTAATGAGAGAGGTTTGTTGGTAAAAACCCATCAAGGCACTGCAAGCCGAATGAGGCTCGTGACTTTGCAGAGAGATTGGATTATAGAAAATCTCAGTTTCGAAGTATGAAGATAGGGCACAAAATGAAATATGATTAGGTGAACAGTTTGGCCTGATTAGTCCGAAATGCATGTCATGGTCATTGGTACCAGCTGCTTCGCTCAGATAAGTCTCTTTTCCTTTTCTTCCTCAAACAGTCATCCTATTTTGAATTTTTTTCTTTATTCCTAACTCTCGAAGTCACTGCATTTCATTTTTCTTTCGGGTCTACTGCTCTAAGCCTTTTCCAATTTTAGCCTTGTTAAGTAAGCAAGGAAGGATTTCAAAGTTTATTATCAACTTTCAAATTGCACAAAGCAAATAATGGCCAAAGCATATGCAAAATGGAAAATAAGGTGTTAGTGGAAGTTCAAGTGGTCGAGTGGTTTCATGAACTTTGGGGAAATACAGAGGTTCAAATTGGAAGGACAGAAATGTAAAATAGCAGGATGAGTGTGGGGTACTCAGGTCAATTCAGGGTCCTGCAGTTGAGGTTCAATCAGAAGGTCAAACAATTCTTTGCCAGTCCAAGGCAGCTAATCGGAACAAAGCATGGCAGTGGAAAGGCCACCTTCAGCAAGAATTCTGCAAACTAACCACCATATTTTCAAACTGATAAAATTTTCTTTGATTGAAATAGGGGCAGAAAATTTCGTTTGTTCCGGAGAAACCCTCCATAAGGAAAGCATGTGACAGACAGGTTCGGTAGTAAATTTTTAGGACCCTCATGGATAATGAGATTTAATTTAAAATTTTCAGGACCTTCCTGAATAATGGGATGTAGTTTTAAGTTGTCAGGACCCTCCTGGATAATGGGATTTAATTTCAAGTTCTCAGGGCCCTCCTGGATAATGTGATTTAAGTTCAAGTTTTCAGGACTCGCCTAGATAATGGGATTTAGTGTCAAGTTTTCAGGACCCTCCTGGATAATGGGATTTAGTTTAAGTTTTACCTTTAGGAAATAGAATTCAGCTTTCAGGTTTTCATTCTTAAGATGAGATTTAATTTTCAGGGCCCTCCTAGATAATGAGATTTAGCTTTTAAATTCTTAGGGTTCTTTTGGATAACATGATTCGATTAACACTCACAAATGTCCCCGGTACCAAATAGGGGCAGAAAAGTTTCTTTTGTTTTGTCACAATTGCAGGCATCCACCTGGAAAACTAGGGAATACATTTCAAGTTGAAGCATCAGGCGCCCACCTGGATAACAAGGGAATACATTTCAGCTCAGCATCAGGTGCCCACCTGGATAACAAGTGAATACATTTCACGTTTGATATCAGGCGCCCACCTGGATAACAAGGGAATACATTTCAAGTTTTAGCATCAGGCACCCACCTGGATAACAAGGGAATACATTTCAAGTTTTGGCATCAGGCGCCCACCTGGATAACAAGGGAATACATTTCAAGTTTGAAATCAGGCGCCCACCTGGATAACAAGGGAATACATTTCAGTTTTAGCATCAGGCTCCCACCTGGATAACAAGGGAATACATTTCAAATTTTAGCATCAGGCGTCCACCTGGATAATAAGGGAATACATTTCAGTTCAGCATCAAGCGCCCACCTGGATAACAATGGAATACTTTTTAAGTTGGCATCAAGCGCCCACCTGAATAACAATGGAATACATTTCAGTTCAGCATCAGGCGCCCACCTGGATAACAATGGAATACATTTCAAGTTGGCATCAGGCGCCCACCTGAATAACAAGGGAATACATTTCAGTTCAGCATCAGGCGCCCGCCTGGATAACAAGGGATACATTTCAAGTTTGACATTAGGCGTCCACCTGGAAAACAAGGGAATACAGTTCAAGTTTTGGCATCAGGCGCCCACCTGGAAAATAAGGGAATTCATTTCAGAATTCAATTCGAGTTAGCAACAACAGAAGCTCGCCTTGAGAGTGCGAGTCAATAGTTCAGGATGTACGACAGAGCTGCAAAAGTTTCAAGATTAAGTTTGAAGATATATAGATAGTATTCTTGTAACTCATAGATCATAGTTTAGCCTAGCTTCTTTTCATTTTGTTTCGATGTAATAAGGAGTTCAACAAGCAATAGCAGCAGCAACAACAGTGAAATCATAGCTTCTCGGTAGTCACAGCTACCAAAACTTCCTGAACTACACTGACCTGATTCCTTTACAGCCAAGGCTATATAGGCAACCTTGGAAGCAGGGTTCAGTCAGGCTTTTCAAAATTGCTTTCCATGGAGTATCCAAACAGGCAAAAATCGCTCGTATTTGCTCACTTTATCTTTGCCCGAAAACTCTTCGTGTTTTCGAGCAAAGAGGGGAAATTGTGAACACGTGATTTTTGCCCTATGTGAAATACTCCTACAACTTAAAGAAATAGATTTTTCTCAAATTGTTTGCAATTTTATAGGATTTTTGTAGAATTTTGTTAATTGATTTCATTTTTGTACACGTCTAATTCTGCTAAAATCGTGAAAAAATGTCAAAAATTACCATGCATTGCATTTAGATTTTATTTTCATATTTTAGGAATAATTAGTTAATTAATTGCATTATTAAAATAAAATCACAAAAAATATTGCTTATTTTTACATTCTAGCCTTTAATTTTAGATTAGTAATTTTCTCTTCTTTAATTTAGAATTAGCTAATTTTTGTGAATGTTATAAATAGATAATTAGTTTAATTTTTCAAATTAGATTAACTTAGGATTTAATCTAGGATTTTAATTAATTAAAGAAAGAAAAAGAAAACAAAAAGAAAAGAAAGGAATTGAAAACAAAAGGTTTTAATTTGGTCCCGAAATTGGGCCAGAATTTAAAATTAGCCCAAAAGCCCCATGTTCCGCCCTAGCCCAATCCCTGTTACCCAGTTCAGCCACCCATTTTACACCAAACGGCACCGTTTCATTCCATTGAATCCCAGCCGTTGATCTCGTGTGATCCAACGGTTGGGAACTAAGTCATATATATATATATATATATATATATATATATATATATATATATGTACGAATCCCATCTAACCTTAGAGACCATTACTGGTCTTCATCTCCCTCACCCCATATTAACCCTAGCCGCTTTTAAACCCTTACCCCCATCGACTGGCGGCCACTTCGCCGGATCCCTTCAAATGTTGACCACAGAATTCCCATCGCTCGTACACTCCAAATCCACCATTGTTTCCTTCCACAAATCACTCACCCTCGCTAAATAAGAAATCTAAGATAGCAATAAAATCCTTTTCGACTTTTTTTTCTTTTGATTTCCTCCCAATCTGTCCTCTTCTTAATGTTGAGCATGTGTGAATCGGCTAGTCTCGATGTGAGGAGCCAATTGGCTGAGGTTTCAATTTGTACATGGTGGCCGAGTTCTGGGTAGCAATCTCCGATGTGCCATTATTTCAAGCTTCTATTTCTTCTTTGTTCTTGGCTCATGTTGAGGACTGTGACAAAGAGCACTAGTCATTGAAGAAATTCCGGCTAGTGCTCATGTTACAGTTCCCACCATTAGCCGAAGTTCTTCCGCTGGATGTCATCATCTCTGGGTCATCGATCTATTGGGTATACTTTTTTTCCTCTTTATCTCAGTTAGGTTTAGAGCATATGAGTTTTCAGTTGACTAATTTGGTAATAATAGCCTAAAAGTACAATTAATCTCTTTGTTAGAACATGTTAATTTTCTCCTTTCCTTTTTGCTCCTTTTCTTTTTGTTTTTGTTTCTTTAGAAAGTTTAATGTCAGTAAGGTTCAGATCTTTGTTGGTCTGGATTCTTTGTGAGTTTATTTGTTTGGATTTGGAATTGGGCTTGCTAGTGTAAGAAACCCAAAGAGATTGCTTAGGCTTGTTAGTGCAGAAGCCCAGAGACATTTTGGGCATATTGGTTCAAATGTCTGGTAGTTTTTAAGGGGTAGTTAGGAGAATTGAATAGAAATAATTTTTCCTAACTATCTGGGAAGTTTCTAGGAAGGTGGGAAGTGGGTGGTTTAACAAACAGGCTTAAAATTTAGCGTCTGAAATGAACAAAAGGGAATTGAGGAGGGGTAATAGTGAGTGAAGAAAATCTGGTTATGCTGCCCTAAAGTCTTTCTATAAGAGGGTCATTTTCCTCATTCTAGGGCAGAGGTCTAGGACACCAAAAAAAGAAAATGGCTGAGATATTGATTGATAAGCTGCATATAGAGAATTCCATTAGAATCCCTTCTTCAAAAAGTTTAATTCTCATGATGAACACACACAACTCATAGAAAGAAAGGAATCAGTTCTTCTATTTTTGTTTTCATTTAAAGTGGGGAGCAGTGTTCTTTGGATTTCTGGGTTAAGAAGCTGAAGTTCACTTTGAATCACTCTTGTTGTTTCTATTTTGGCTGTTGCACCTTCTCATTTTCAGAAATTTATTTCTATTTTGGTTGATTTTGCTGTAAACAGGTATGTAGCTGTACATCTTCTTGGCCATTGAATCATATACATGAAGCTTTGAACCATTTGCTACCTCATTCTCAAATGTTATGTAACTATGTGAACTGACTTCCAGATTCTGATTATTTGTTTTGTTCTATTCTGTTTTTTCTTATATCTCCTTTTAGCAAGCTGGAATTTAGCCTTAAATGTATGTATTAATTATCCCATTTCATGTATGATTCAAGTCTGTAAGAATTCTTTGAAGTTTTAGCTTGATTACATGATTCTTAAAAGATGGTGTTCAAATATGAACTACAACATGATATTCTGGGAAATTACCTGAGCATATGAGCTTTATTTCTTGTGGATTTGATTTGAAGCTCCTGTTTAAGTTGATGGCATGTTAGTCATGAGGCCATGATTTTCTTGCCTTATTTTAGCTGTGATGGTATTAAATTGTTAAGACTTAAGTAGTATGATACCAAAGTGGTTAAGTGGCTGCAAATCAAGTTTGAATAGTTTTGAATAGGAATTCATTGTTTAATATAATAATTCAAGTTTATTTCTTGCTATGTGATTAATGTATGAGTGCTGTTGTATGAAAGGAGATGTTATGAAATTAGTCAGATGTTTCACATGTTTACTTTCCCATGCTTCAATCTGAGTGGAACCTTTTCACTGATTTGTTGCATTTTGGGGCTATTGTTGTGAATTTGTTATTTATTAATTAGCTGGATAAAAGTGGCATTTTGTTGCCATTGTGCCTAAGGAATAATGCAAATGCTTTATTAAATAAGTAGGCCATGTGAATCGATGAAGGTTTCCTCTATTGTGAGCCAGCAGGGAGCTATTTAGGCCAAGCCCAAGTCAAACGTGGAAGCCTAGCTCAAGCCAGGCTTGGGAGTGCCTCCGTCTTTTGTTTCTTTCACTTTGGGCTCGATTTCAAGCCTAATGGCTTTCAGTGAATGCGTTCCTTAAATAACGTAACAGGCCTCCTAATGGCCCAATAGTTCATAATGGTTAAAAGCGTGTATCAATTTCTAAAGCCTTAGCTATAGTCCATGGCCTGTCAATAAACCTCGAATTTATTTAGGAAGTAAACATAAACATTCGTAGTTTACTTTAGGCACGTAAAAAAATCATCACAACTGCGGGTATGGTTCCCGTGGTGTAGTTGTGATGCCTAATTTTAAATTAGTTTTAAATATGAATATCCGTAGTTCACTTAGTTGAATGCATTTCCTTTGAAAGAAATTGAGGCGTGTCATTCACACAATTGAATCCCAATCTATGGCCCTCATATTAATGCAAAGACTAGTATGGAAAAGACTTGGAACATTCATAACTAGTATAGAAAAATACGTTGAACTCTCTTAGTTTGCTTTAGTCGCATTTATAATAAAATTATCATAGATACGGGTATGGTTCCCGTGACGTAGTTGTGATACTTAAGTTCCATATCCGGGGGTACATTTATGTGACCCAGCCACAACAACTAATAATGTTAATAAATTAAACATGTTGTAGATCGTGGGTACGGTTCCCGTGACACGATTCACAATATGTACCAAACAAACAAGTGTACGACAATGGTAACTTATTCCAGAATAATTCCATAAATTATTAAAAAGCGGTTTAAAAGGGATAAAAATGCACATAGGTTTCAAAGATGTTATTAATCAGATAATTAGGAAAATAATAATAGTTGAGCGACTGTGCTAAAACCACAGAATTCGGGAATGCCTAACACCTTCTCCTCGATTAACAAAATTCCTTACGGATTTCTGTGTTCGCGGACTGTAAAACAAAGTCAATCTTTCCTCTATTTGGGATTTTAAACTAGTGACTTGGGACACCATATATTATCTCAAGTGGCGACTTTGAATTTGATAAATAATCCTGTTTCGATTATTTTCACTTTAATTGGAAAAACTCCCTTATATCCCTTTCGGGGTGGTGAAAAAGGAGGTGTGACATTAACAATTACAAATTCACATATGATCAATAACGGAATAATAATAATTAAAAGAAATACGGAAGACGAAATCTAATAATTTAACTTAATACAAATACGATACCATAGGAATAATCCACCCAGAACTAGTGTTACAATGTCATAGACCATCTATGAATACTACAAATAGGGTTTGAACAAAGAAAAATACAAGTTTGTCTCTAAAATAAATAAGAACAGAATAGAAAGGATAGAAGGGGACGGCAAGGCCTACGGACGTTTGCAGGACTACCTCGGGTCTCCGTTGGACTAAAGGTAACAACCTCGCTACGGTCCAAAAGCTCCAGTACCGGGATCTGCACACAATGCAAAGTGTAGTATCAGCACAACCGACCCCATGTACTGGTAAGTGTTGAGCCTAACCTCAGCGAAGCAGTGATGAGGCTAGGACAAGATTACCAAATAAACCTGTGCAGTTAAATCATATACATCAAATAATGATAACAAAATATAGCAGTTAAAGATGGGAAGGGGGAACATGCTGCAGGGAATATCAAATACTAACACAATTTCAGTAGAGAAGCATAAAGAACACCATAATTTCATATCAACAAGAATAAGGAAAAACAATAACGAATCAATATTCACTTTTATTCTTTCTTGTTGCGACGTGCAACCCGATCCCAATCATATAATACTATTGCGGCGTGCAACCCGATCCAAATCATATAATGATGTTGCGGCGTGCAACCCGATCCAAATCATATAATGATGTTGCGGCGTGCAACCCGACCCCATCTGTCCACCCTTATTACTCCTTATTGCGGCGAGCAATCCAATCCCATATTACTCCTTGTTGCGGCATGCAACCCGATACCATATAATATTGTTGCAGCGTGCAACTCGATCCCAATATACAAATCAACACCAATCTCAAAAGAATCCCGGAAAGGGAACAATAGTATAATAACAATATCCCCGCAAGGGAAATAATATCATAAGCAATAACATCCCGGCAAGGGAAACAATATCATAAACAATTACATCCTGGCAAGGGAGCCAACAAATTATCTCATCTCGTTTCCACAATCATTTCACAACCTAAGTCTCAACTTGAGCCAATGCTCCACAATGGTCAATTACCAAGAATACTTTCATAAGCCTTGCTCAACATTTAAAATCATCATTTTAAGCATGGACAATACATAACGGAGTCACAATAGTCATAGTATAAGACTCACGGGCATGCTTGACACCTACGTATAGATACTCGTCACCACACCTATACGTCGTACTCAACACTTAACACATAACAAATAAGACCACAACTCCTATTCCCTCAAGCTAAGGTTAGACCAAACACTTACCTCAATGTCACGAACACAATCAAGCCTCAACTACCGCTTTACCTCTCAATTCCACTTCCAATTCACTTGTATCTAGTCACAATTTATTTAACAAAGTCAATAAATGCTAAATAAACTAATTCTAATACCTGAAAATAGGTTTTGTAATGATTTCCCCAAAAGTCAAAAATTGACCCCGAGCCCGCTTGGTCAAAACCCGAAGTTCGAACCAAAACCCGATCACCCATTCACCCACGAACTCAATATATAATTAGTTTTGAAATCGAACCTCAAATCGAGGTCCAAATCCCCAAAATTTGAAAATCCTAAGTTCTACCCAAAACCTCCCAACTTCCCATGAAAAACCCTTGATTTTGAAATGAAATTATTTAAAAAGATGGATTAGATTGAAGGAAATGAGTTAGAAATGACTTACAAATGATGTGGAGAAGAACCTTTCTTTGGAAAATCACCCAAGATGTTTTAGGGTTTGAAAAAGTTTGAAAAATGAGAAGAATCCTGTTGAAATCCTGTCAGCTTCGCATTTGCGAAGGAATAGTCGTATTTGCGAAGGAATAGTCGTATTTGCAACCCCTGTCCCTTTCGCATTTGCGACCAAAATGTCGCATTTGCGAGAATTGCCTGCCCAGGCTTGGTTCGCAATTGCGACGCCTGGGTCGAATTTCCCAAGCCAGAGAACTTCGCATTTGCGAAGCCTGATCTCGCAATTGCGAGATCAGAGACCTGGGCAAAAATACCAGATACCAGCTGCAATTTCCTAAGTCCAATTCACACTGTAGCCTATCCAAAACTCATCCGAGCCCTCGGGGCTCCAAACCAAACATGCATGCAAGTCTAAAAATATCATACGGACTTGCTCGTGCAATCAAACCATCAAAATAACATCAACAACTACGAATTCAACCTCAAATTCATAAAATTACTCAAAACACCAAAATTTTCATTTTCTCAACTATACGTCCGATTTATACCAAACAAATTCCAATCTTTACCAAATTTTACAGATTACACTTAATTATTATTTCAAACCTGTACTGGGCTCCGGAAAAAAATACGAGCCCGATACCATCAAGAAAATGCATTACTTCACTTCTAAAAGCCTTTATATTTTCTAGCAAACAATTTTCTTTAAAAATTCTTTTCTCAGCCTTAGGACCTCGGAATTCGATTCCGAGCATACGCCCAAGTCCCATATTTTACTATGGACCTTATGGGACCGTCCGATCACAGGTCCGAGTCCGTTTACCAAGAATATTGACCAAAGTCAACTTTAATCAATTTTAAAGGCCAATTTCATAAATTTTCTTAAATTTCACATAAAAGCTTTCCGAAAACGCACTCGGACTACGCACGCAAATTGAGGTAAGATAAAAAGAGGTTTTCAAGGCCTCGGGATACAAGGTTTACTTTCAAAATGAGTGATAACCTTTTGGGTCATCACATTCTCCACCTCTAAAACAACAGTTCGTCCTCGAATAGGCATAAGAAAAGTACCTGAGCCAGAGAAAAGATGGGGATATTGGCTCCGCATATCGGAATCAGACTCCCAGGTCGCTACCTCAATAGGCTGACCCCTCCACTGAAAAAAAACCAAAGGAAAACTCTTCGATCTCAACTGACGAACCTGCCAGTCTAGAATAACTACCGGCTCCTCCTCATAGGTCAAGTCCTTGTCCAATTGGATAGTGCTAAAGTCTAACACATGGGATGGATCGCCGATACTTCCGAAGCATGGACACATGAAACACTGGGTGCATAACTGATAAACTCGGTGGCAACGCAAGTCTGCAATCCACCTCGCCCACTCGATCAAGAATCTCAAAAGGACCAATGAATCTAGGGCTTAGCTTGCCCTTCTTCCTAAATTTTATGACGCCCTTCATGGGTGACACCTGAAGCAACACTTGCTCTCCGACCATGAATAACACATCAAGAACCTTGCGGTCAGCATAACTCTTCTGCCTGGACTGAGCTGTACAAAGCCTATCCTGAATGATCTTAACCTTGTCCAAGGCATCCTGTAGTAGATCTGTACCCAACAACCGAGCCTCTCCTGACTTAAACGCTCCAACCGGCGACCGACATCGCCTACCATACAAAACCTCATAAGGTGCCATCTAGATGCTCGACTGGTAACTGTTGTTGTAGGCAAACTCTGCTAATGGAAAGAACTGATCACATGAACATCCAAAGTCAATAACACATGCTCGGAGCATATCCTCCAAAATCGGAATGGTATGCTCAGACTGTCTGTCCGTCTAAGGATGAAATGTTGTGCTCAACTCGACCCATGTGCCCAACTCACGCTAGACTTCTCTCTAGAAATGCGAGGTAAACTGCATACCTCGGTCAGAAATAATAGACACGAGCATACCATGAAGATGAACAATCTCACGGATATAGATCTCTGCCAATCGCTCCGAAGAGTAGGAGACTACCACAGGAATGAAATGCACTGACTTAGTCAGCCTATCCACAATAACCCATATTGCGTCGAACTTCCTCTGAGTCCGTAGGAGTCCAACAACGAAATCCATAGTGATACACTCCCTCACACTCATCTGACCACCTGAACTAGGCAGCCTTCTAGGTCAACCTAGTCATCGGGGCTGCAATAGATGAAAACCCCTCCACAAACCGACGATAATAACCCCCCAAACCCAAGAAACTCTGGATTTCTGTAGCTGATACGAGTCTAGGCTAGTCCTTGACTGCCTCTATCTTCTTTGGATCCACCTGAATACCCTCTACTGATACAACGTGACCCAAGAATGCAACTGAACTCAACAAGAACTCACATTTCAAAAACTTAGCATATAACTAATTGTACCTCAAAGTTTGAAGAATGACTCGAAAATGCTGCTCGTGCTCCTTTCGGCTGCGGGAATAGATTAAAATATCATCAATGAAGACAACCATGAAGGAATCCAAATAAGGCTTGAACACTTGGTTCATCAAGTCCATGAAAGCTGCTGGGGCATTTGTCAGCCCAAATGACATTACTAAGAACTCATAATGCTCATACCGAGTACGAAAATCCGTCTTAGGGACATCAGTTAACCTAATCCTCAACTAATGGTAGCCAGATCTCCAATCAATCTTCGAAAACACTTTGGCACCCTGAAGCTGATCAAGCAAATCATTAATCATCGGCAATGGATACTTATTCTTGATGGTGACTTTGTTCAACTGCCGATAATCTTTCATATCCTCATTGATCCGTCCTTCTTCTTATAAAACAACACCGGCGCACCCCAAGGCGAGACACTAGGTCTAATAAAGCGTTTATCAAGTAGGTCTTGCAATTGTTCTTTCAATTCTTTCAACTCTAGCAAGGCCATATGATAAGGCGGGATAGAAATAGGTTGAGTGCGTGGAGCCAAATCAATGTAAAAGTCAATATCCCTGTCGGGTGGCATCCTCGGTAGGTCTGAAGAAAGTACCTCTGGAAACTCATGAACAACCGGTACAGAATCCGTAGAAGGAACCTTGGCACTAGAATCACGAACATATACCAAATAGGCCAAACATCCCTTCTCAACCATACGCCGAGCCTTCATATATGAGATAACCCTACGGGTTGAATGACCAGGAGTCCCTCTCCACTTTAAACGAGGTAAACCCGACAAGGCTAAGGTCATAGTCTTGGCATGATAGTCCAAGATAGCGTGGTAAGGTGATAACTAGTCCATCCCCAATATGACATCAAAAACAACCATATCCAAAAGTAACAGATCTACTCGGGTATCAAGATGTCCAATCACAACTATACATGCACGATGGACACGATCCACCATAATAGAATCACCCACCAGTGTAGACACATATGCAGGAGCACTAAAAGAATCACTAGGCATGACCAAATACGAGGCAAAATAAGATGACACATAGGAGTATGTAGACCGTGGATCAAATAGAACTGAATCATCTCTACTACAAACTAGAATAGTACCTGTGATAACTGCATCGGAGGCCTCAGCCTCTGGCCTGGCTGGAAGAGCATAACATCGGGGTTGGGCCCTACCACTTTGAACTACATCCTTGGGATGGCCTCCTACTGGTTGGCCTCCACCTCTAGCGGTCTGACATCCACCTCTAATACCGCTACCTCCACCTCTAGCACCTCTACCCCCACCTTTAGCTGGCTGAGCGAGTGGTAGAACACCCGGTGCCTAAACTATGGCTCGAGAACCTGATGCTGCGACTGAACACCCACTAATCTCGGACAAGCCCTCTGGATATAACCATACTCACCGCACACAAAACATCCACCTGAGTGTTGTGGCTGAGGAAACTGAGACTAACCCTAGCGGGCTGGCTGACCATGGTGATTGCTCTGAAGAGGAGGTGCTCTGATAGGAGCTGGCTGACCATGGTGATTGCTCTGAAGAGGAGGTGCTCTGATAGGAGCTGGCTGTCCTGAAGGAGGTACATAAGAACCAAACCCCCTGAAGCTCCATGAGATGCCTGTAGTGGTGAATGAAATGACCTGGAAATATAGCCCCTACCAAAAGAATCCCTGCCTCCAGACGAGGTACCACTGTACCTAACAGAATGACAGGGCCTCTTGTCAGACCCCTGACCACTCCCCTGTGATAAAACCATCTCGACTCTTCTGGCCACATTGGCCGCATCCTGAAAAGAAATATCTCTCCCCGTCTCCTTAGCCATCTGTAATTGAATAGGCTGAACGAGTCCCTCAATGAACCTCCTCACTCTCTCTCTCTATCGGTGGGAAATATAAGAAGATCATGATGGGCCAAGTCAATAAATCTGGTCTCGTATTGAGTGACGGTCTTAGAACCCTACTAGAGACGCTCAAACTGCCTCCGATAGTTCTCCCTTTGAGTGACAGGCAGAAACTTCTCCAGAAATAGCTGAGAAAATTGATCCCAAGTCAAAGCAGGTGACCCAGCTAGTCTAGCCAAACAATAATCCCTCCACCAAGTCTTGGCGGATCCTGACAGACGAAAAACAACAAAGTCGACCCCATTGGTCTCCACTATCCCCATGTTCCATAGAACCTCATCACAGCTGTCCAAATAATCTCGGGGATCCTCACAAGATGTACCGCTAAAAGTAGTAGTGAAGAGCTTGGTGAACCTGTCCAACCTCCACAAAGCATTAGCATACATAACTGCTCTATCATTGGTCTGAGCCACAACTTCTGGCTGAACTACCCCAACTAGCTGAGCAACTAGAGTCTGAAAATAGGGAGTCATCTGCTCCGGAGTGCGAGTAGCGGGAGTCTATACTCCTCTCCTAGCCTGAGAGACGGCTGGTGCTACAGGAAGTAAGCCTGCCTGGGCGACACTCTCCATAAGGCCCACTAGACGGACCAGAGTATCCTGAAGTACCGGGGTGGCAATGAACCCCTCTAGAACCTGAGTTGGCCTTGCTGGAACGGTTTGGGCTGGAACCTCATGGTCAAACTCAACCTGAGAATCCGCCGCTGGTGCTGCTACTCTAGCTCTAGGCTGAGCTCTACCTCTGCCTCAGGCCCTATCACGGCCTCGGCCTCTGCCCCTCGCAGGAGTTGCTACTGGGGGTTCCGACTACTCGTCAGTTGATGAAGCTGTACGTGTTCTCACTATCTATGAAAGAACAGATTGGAAGTTCAATTAGCATTGAGAAATCAAATCGCATGACATAAAAGAATAGATGTGAAATTTTCCTAAACTCCGTAGCCTCTAGGGCATAAACACAGACGTCTTCGTACCGATCCCTCAGACTCTACTAAGCTTGTTCGTGAATTGTGAGACCTAAGCAACCTAGAGCTATGATACCAACTTGTCACGACCTGGATTTCTCACCCTCGGAAGTCATGATGACACCTACTCATGAAAGTTAGGTAAGTCGAGTGTTACAGATTTTATTACCCTTTTTCTTAACTTTTTAACAATTACAAATTTACATATGATCAACAGCGGAATAATAAAAATAAAAAGAAATACGGAAGATGAAATCTAATAATTTAACATAATATAAATACGATCTCATAGGAATAATTTACCCAGAACTGGTGTCACAATGTCACAGATCATCTATGAATACTACAAATAGGGTAGAAGGAGACGCCAAGGCCTGCGGACGTCTGTAGGACTAACTCGGGTCTCCGCTGGACTGAAGGTAGCAAAATCTCCAGTACCGGGATCTGTACACAGTGCAGAGTGTAGTATCAGCATAATCGACCCCATGTGCTGGTAAGTGTCGAGCCTAAACTCGACGAAGTAGTGACGAGGCTAGGACAAGACTAACAAATAAACCTGTGCAATTAAATCATATACGACAAATAATGATAACAGAAACTAGCAGTGAAAGATGGGAAGGGGGAACATGCTGCGGGGAATATCAAGTACTAACAGAATTTCAGTAGAGAAGCATAAATAACACCATAATTTCATATCAACAAGAATAAGGAAAATTAATAACGAATCAATATTCACTTTTATTCTTTCTTGTTGCGATGTACAACCCGATCCCAATCATATAATACTATTGCAGCGTGCAACCCAATCCAAATCATATAATGATGTTGCGGCGTGCAACCCAATCCAAATACTGTAATAATATTGCGGCATGCAACCCAATCCAAATCATATAATGATGTTGGGGCATGCAACCCGATCCAAATCATATAATGATGTTGTGGCGTGTAACCCGATCCAAATCATATAATCTAGTTAGTTTTGAAAGCTCGGTGATTTATCATGTATCCCCTTCATTTATTTTAACTTCGTACAAAAATAATAATTTGGATACTGTATATTATAGATATGTCAACAAAAATGTAATGACACGGCCGGTTGTTTTAAGAATTTATGTCCCGATCCCCTATTAACAGCTTTCCCCGTGTTTGTTTCTGCTATTGTGGGTTGCCGGTAGGGTTTATTTGGAGTTTCGGAGAGTTTTGGGACCATTAGTACCTAAATGAGAGCTTAAGTTGAAAATTTGATCGTAGTCGAAACAGTGTTGAGACGACCTTGGAATGGAATTACGTTGGTTCCGTTAGCTCCGTTGGGCGATTTCGGGCCTAGGGGTGTGTTCGAATTGTGTTTTGGAGGTCCGTAGCTAATCTAGGCTTGAAATGCCGAAAGTTGAGTTTTGGAAGTTTCTGGTTCGATAGTGAGATTTTGATTCGAGGGTCATAATGATATTTCCGGAAGTTAGGGTAGCTCCGTAGTATTGACTGTGACATATGTGCAAAATTTCAGGTCATTCGGACGTGGTTTGATAGACTTTTTGATCGAAAGCATATTTTGAGAGTTTTTGGTGTTCTTAGGCTCGAATCCAAGGTCAATTTGATGTTTCGATGTTGTTTTAGGTGTTTTAAGGATTTTTATAAGTTTGAATCATGGTATAGGACTTGTTCGTGATTTTGGTTGAGGTCCCAGGGCCCTCAGGATGATTTCGGATGTTTGACGGAAAGGTTTGGAGTTGTGAGTTATAGCTGAAGCTTCAAGGCTGCTGTCACAACCGCACCTGCGGCCTTTGGACCGCAGGTGCGATACCACAAAAGCGGTCTAGCAACTGCAGAAGCAGTTTGAGGCAAAAGGCAATTGACCGCAGATGCGGTAAGGGCACCGCATCTGCGGTAGAGCAGTCACAGGTACGAAAGTCCCCCTTTAATGAAATGTTACAAATGCGACATGGTATTCGCAGAGGGCAATTTTGGGAGGAATTTGAAGAAGGAAGTCATTGGGTAACAATTTCTTACCCCTTTCTAGTTGTATTCCATTAATCTATTGTTAGTTTTGTCTTTTAATTTCGGATTGGAAGTGAAAATTGAGGAAACATTGGAAGAAAGTTCTTAGACCTAGAATTCAAATTTTGATTGGGAATTTGACCTTGTATTTGGATAATTTTGTATGCATGAACTCGTGAGAGGATGAAGATTCTGAAAATACAAATTTTACCCGATTCCGAGACGTGGGCCCGAGGGTCGTTTTGGTCATTTTTACCTAATTTCGCGTATTAGCTTAGAATTTATTTGTAGAATTAGTTACTTGAAGTGTTATTTATATTATGTAATTGAATTGAATAGATTCGGGCCATTTGGAGTCGAGTACTCATGGCAAGAGCGTGGTTTCAGATTGATTTTGAGCTGGTTTGACGTAAGTGGTTTACCTAACCTTGTGTGGGGGACTTTCCCCTTAGGATTTTGTATTGTGATAATTGAAATGCCTTGTACTTGAGGTGACAAGTGCGTACTTATGCTAATTGTTGAAAATCCTGTTTTCACTAAGATAGCTTAAATTGTGTTTTTTCCTTGCCTGCTTACACTATTTGTAATATTAAGCATGCTGTTAGCTTAGAGAAGCATGTCTAATTGAGTTAATTGCTTTGTTTTCTTTAACTGCCTTATTTGTATTATGTGAAGCATGCTAGGTTAGAATTGCATGTGTTACTTTGGTATGAAGTTGAGTTTAATTGAGTATTCCTTGTGCTATTGTTGTGTGTTTTACTTTGGGACGGGACGACATCCCGGGAGATTCCCTGTACGTATTTATGATTTGAGCTGAAGTGCGGGATACTGAGAGATCCCCAACTTGTATATTGAGGATATCAAGAGATCCTCGGGATACTGAGAGATCCCCAGCTTGTATATTGAGGATATCAAGAGATCCTCGGGATACCAATAGATCCCTAGCATACATTGAGGATACCAAGAGATCCTCGGGATACCTAGAGATCCCAGGTATATATTGAGGGTACTAAGATATCCTCGGGATACTAAGAGATCCCCAGTTATTATCTTGTGAAGAGTGGTATTTCCTTGTGATTGTTTTTTTGTCTCTGTTTCAGTTGTTGTTATCCTTATTATCCTATATTAATTCTTATTGTTAGCTTTCAACTGTACTGCTTATCTTATTCTATTATACCTTATATTTTATTTAATCTCAGTAGGGCCCTGAACTTCCTCTTCACTACCCGACCGAGGTTAGGCTTGGCACTTATTGAGTACCGCTGTGGTGTACTCATGCCCTTTCTGCGCATGTTTTTCATGTGCAGATCCAGGTACCTCCATTCATACTTATCACTCGTGAGACGAGGCACTTGTAGAGACTCCGAGGTATATCTACCATGTGCGCAGACCGAAGAGTACCTTTCTACTCTCGCTTTTTGTATTAGCCCTTCTGCACTTTTGTTTCCTTGTTAGATATTCTAGAGATAGATGCTTGTAGACATTCAAAGGCTTGTGATTATGAGATTCTGGGTTTTGGGAAAAGTTATTAGTTTTCGAGAGTTGATATTGTATATGCCAAGCGGCATTTTAAAATACTATTTTATTTCGCCATTTCGGTTTTTAATTATTTCTTCCGCAAATTGGTTTATTTTCCGCATTGTTAGGCTTACCTAGTCGTAGAGACTAGGTGCCATCATGACGGTTCACGGAGGGTGAATCGGGGTCATGACAAGTTGGTATCAGAGCTCTAGGTTCATACGAATCATGAATCACAAGCCGGTTCATTAGAGTCTTGTGGATCGGTACGGAGATGTATGTACTTATCTGTGAGAGGCTATGTAACTGTTAGGAAAATTCCATTTCATTTGATCTCCTTGCGTGCGAGATTTTTACATCACAATTCTAAACTTCTGTCTTCTATTCTCTCACAGATGGTGAAGACACGTGCTACCAGAGATGATCAGGCACGTGTGCCCTCTATTGCAGCCGTCAGAGGTCGGGGTTGGGATAGAGGCCGAAGACGCACACGCGGTACAGCCAGAGCACCCGCGCGAGCTGCCGTCGAGGTACCACCAGCAGTTTCAACTGGAGTCCAAACATCTGATACGCTTACTGCTACTACTACTCCAGCATTTTAGGAGACTTTGGCGCAGTTCATGAGCATATACACCACTTTGGCTTAGGCAGGGTTACTTCCCATTACTGCAGCTACATCCCAGGCTGGGGGAGGAGCACAAACTCCCGCCGCCCGCACTCCTGAGCAGCGAGTGCATGTTGATCAGGTCCTAGAGATTATTCTTGTACATCCCGTAGTCCCATGTCAGCCCAAGGACAGGGTAGTCTTCAGAGGATGAGCAGCGGAGGCTTGAGAGGTTCAAGAAGTATGATCCTCCTGTATTTAGTGGGTTAGCTTTAGATGATGGCTTGGGATTTCTGGAGGAGTGTCACCGTATCCTCTGCACTATGGGTATATCATGATTGAATGGGGTTTCTTTCACTGCCTTCCAGCTTCGAAGAGCTGCCTATGAGTGGTGGCGTACCTACGAGTTAGACAGTCCGGATGAGGCAGCTTCACTGACTTGGACTCGATTTTCAAATATGTTCCTAAGAGAGTTTGTGCCTCAGAGCCTTAGGGAAGCATGGCGCACAGAGTTTGAGCATTTGCACTAGGGTACTATGACTGTCTCAGAGTAAGCTGTCCATTACACTAGCTTGGCTAGACATGCCCCAACCTTGGTTTCTACTGTTCGCTAGAGGGTTCGCCGGTTTATTGAGGGGCTTATTCCCAACATCAGGTCTTGCATGGATCGTGAGTTGGAGATCGATATTTCTTATCAGTAGGTGGTGAGCATAAAGATTGAGGGTATGCATGCTAGGGAGCTAGAGGTGAGGGAGGCCAAGAGATCTCGAGAGTTGGGCCATTATTCTGGTACCCGTGCCCCAGTTGCAGGTCGTCATGGTAGGGGTCATATGAATCGCCCTGTTGTCACACCTCCTTTTTGTGCGCCCGCCCCGAAGGGTAAAATGCGCGAGAGAGTTTTTCCAATTTAAGTGACAATATTCGAAATGGTATTATTTATTTAATTCAGAGTCGCCACTTGGGAAAGGTTTGGCTTTTGGTGTCCCAAGTCACCGGTTTATCTTGAATCCCAAATCGAGGAAAATATTCGACTTTCCAAATGAAGTCTGCGAACCAGAAATTCTAAGTAAGAAATTCTGTTGACCCGAGGGAAGGTGTTAGGCACCCCCGAATCCCGTGGTTCTAGCACGGTCGCTTAAATTGCTATAATGGCTTAAATATCTGATTTTAATACATGTTATAACGTATGTGCTTTTTTTTATTAAGTTTAAACCGCTTTTATTATTATTATTTTTATAGAATTGCAACGTCGTAAAAATGCATCTCGAACCACGTCACAATCAATGCACCCGTGGTTGTTAACATATTCTGACTCCGTTGAGATTTGAATTTGGGTCACATAAATGCGCACCCGAATTTAAGAATGCAATTTAATTAAGTCGCGCCTAAAGAATCTAACGCGTTATTATCTTTTGGGAAGGCAGTGAAATTTACTAAACAGTCCATCCCAAATGCTAAGTATTTTATTACGACCAATTATTGAGGGCCCCGCAATTTGCATTTTTTATTTGGCGAGGCTCGTCTCATTTTTTGAAAGGGTAAACCTACAGCGACTATATTTTTCTATTATGTTTGTCTCTAAAAATGAAGGAAAATATACGCTAATTAAATTAATATGCTTGACCAGCTCCGGTCTCTTATTAATTATCAGATTAATTATTTATGAGGCGGGGAATTATTTCATGCCTTATTTCATTAGCGAACATGCTTTTAAGTTGATAAAGAAAATTGCATACAAGATTAATAAAATGCTAAACTCACGCTAAACATTCTTCAAGTTGAATTTAAACTAACTCATTTAAACGAGACTAATGGAATTAATTACTAGAAGATGCTACTAATGGGATTCGAACCTTGTCCTATAAACTGCCTAACGGAGTCCGATAAAGTTAAAAACAGAAAAGGTTAAAGCTACGGTGCATTTGGCAAGGTTAAAAGCCACCCGCCCTATATGTACAAAACATGATTGGAGATGAAGTCTAATTATCAATATACTAACTACTTGTTCATTCCACTAATTACATAGCTATATCATGTATACAAACTACATATCACAATATTAAACAAACTAAGTTTCAATTAAGTACATGACCTCATGCATTTTCCGTTGACTTACAACCTTAAAGAATCATACAATCTACTAACACTTTATAAGACTTATAGTTACAAAACCCAGCGATTAAAAATTCTTCGCTTCTTTCATTTCATACTCATTGTTACTGCTACATCAGTGTGAAATTCAAATGTGTACCTGGATGTTGAAACAACAAGAAGAAGGAGAAAGTAGAAAAAATCAGCAGCAGCAAAGAAATGGCAGCAACAACAGCAGTAGTAACGAACCAACAACAATACCAATTCCAAACCAGAAACAACACTCCAACAAAACCCGAAATGATTTGTAAACCCAAAAGCAAAAATCAACACCCAAAAGACTCAACTAAACTTTGAATTATACCAAAAACTGGACCAATAGATCTCGGAAGAAGTTCCAGCAAATTGAAATCAAATTGGAATGTCAACTTAAACTAATAAACTCGAAACTTAATAGAAAAATTCAATGGAAGAGTCTCTCTGTTGTTTTGGATGTCAACTCTTTAAAAAAAACTCTTTTAAGTCTCAAATGATGTCCCTATTCTATCTCCTTTTTTGATTCTTTATGTTGCTGAAAACTAAAGGGAGATCGATTTTTAGGGAGGTTTTTGATGGCTGAAAACTGTCTAAAACCCCTCTCCTCTCTTTCTGATTGTTCTTGTTGCTCAAATTACCAGGGAAATAGATTTTAGAGAGGTTTTTGAAGCACTGAACTTTTTTTTAGTTTTTCCCAGCGATGCCCCTATTTTTTGATTCCCTCCTCCTTTTTATATCCTTATAGAAAGGAAGAAAACTCCTTTAAAGACAGGCTGCCCAGGGCTTAAAATAAGCCTTAAAGGCTGTCATCTCCACTTAGGGTTGTCTAGGCATGGGGTTTCTTCTACTTTAAACTGCTGAAATTCAGAAAAACAGTGGATACCCTGCTGTACAGCAGGTTCCACTACCATTCTCATGTGCATCTTCAGCCTTTTATTATTAAACTCACTTTACACCTGACTTCTCATCTGTAAAGATGTCAGCCAGGGTGTATTTGCACTATAGACTACTCTAATGGTTCAACCCATACTCAAACTGGAAGTCCACTTAACTTAAACTCTGAAATTTTCATTAAAATTGCAGCTATAACCAATCCTTAAGTGGTTCTTGATTTAATTGAACAGGCTAAACACAGTGTAACCAATTCTAAAAAGCCTCAGTAAACAAGTCAACAATACGAGTCAGATTAATACTATTCCAAACTGAAACTAATTGACAACATGTATCGAATCGACTATGTGAATTACAACGCGCACAAATCAATAGCAGCTAACCAAACTTGAACAAGCACAGAATATGATTTCATGTTGACAGGCACGGGGATTTGTGGAAAACTTAACTGATTGACGGAACTTATTCGACTCGATTACACAAACTGTAATTATACATAATAAACACACAGAAACAAATTCGATCAAATGAAGACCGGGTGAGATGGGCAGAATAGTTGACACAATTGGAAACAGATCAAACTGACATTCAAGCATACGACCAAACATTAACAAAACAAAACAACATGGAATTAACAAAGAAAAGAAGAAGAAATAACTTAAAGGGTTAAAAATCAGATGACCATGTCTCGGATTTTGAATCGAACCTCTTTTGGGGTTGAACGGACTTTAATCGAAGTGTTCTAACTGAGAACACTTCGATTAAGGTCTATTAGACCCCAACCTTCTCGTTTAAACGGACAAAAACCTCAGATTCTGGATTTCTAGGGTTCTTAGGGCGGATTTGGGACTTGGGGTTTTCTGGTTAGATTCGGACCAAACCAAGCTTGGTTTGGTCACGAGGGAGGTCAGGAGGGGTTCCTGGTATGGATTTGGGGGGGTTTGGCATGGGTTGGGGTCCGGCTCGAATCTTCAAACGAAGATTCGAGATGGTGGGGGAAGATTCGAGACCCATGGCTTGTGGATCTGTGTTCGGGGGGTCGAGATGTACTAGGAGTGTTAGTATGGGGGTCATCGACATTGTTGCCGCCGGGTTTACGGTGAGGGGAAAGGGGGCGGCGCTAGGGTTCTAAGGGGTTTGGGTTTGGTGAGGGAGACGACTCGAGGGAGGGGGGTCTGGCTTAGGGCGTGGGGTGAGAGTAAGAGGGTTTATATACGGGACGGGGAAGTCAAATCCTGGTCGTTGGATCAAGAATGATCAACGGCCAAGATCTTTCACTTGGTGAAACGACGTCGTGTGCTTTAAGTGAGATTGGGTCGGTCTTTGGGGTTAAGTGGGTCGGGCTAATGAGGTGTGTTGGAGACTGTAGGATTGAACAAGATGGACGGCTCCGATTGAGTATCCTTATACGGCATCGTTTGGTTTGAAATGGGAGTTGAACTGGACCGTTAGATATGTTTGATCAACGGTCCAGATCTGATAGTCCTTAAACGACGTCGTTTGGTGAGGCTATAGAGATCAGGGAAACGGACTGGGTCATGAAATGATTTGGGCCTGATTTTTGGTCTCAAATTTGAGCCCAAATCCGGATTTTTCTCCAATTTAAACTCTTTTCTTTTCCTTCTTTTAATTTCTAATTTAAACAAAATTCCTAACTAAATTGTAAAATCAAAATAAAACTTATACAAATATTAATTACTATTTAAACAACAATTATCACACACATTAAACATTTAAATAAAATAAAAACACTCAATGACAATAAAATAGAATAAAAGATGCATATTTTTGTGATTTTTCCTTAAAACCAAATTATGGTTTGATTAATTCCTAATAGTAGAACGATATCCTAAACTTACACGCGACATATATTGTTTTATATTTTTATTTGACAAAACTAAAACAAATCACAGACAAAACTACAAACAACTACCAAAAATGCCACGTAAATTCCAAAACAATTGTACAACAAAACCATTTTTTTTTATTTTTCGATTTCTTTTGGAGCAATTGTAGCGTAGACAAAAATCACGTGCTCAAAGCTACCCCTCTTTGTTCGAAAACATGCGAGGTTTTTGTGCAAAGATAAAGTGAGCGGATATGAGCGATTTTTGCCCGTTGGACTACTCCGTGTGAAGCACATTTTTGAAAGATTTGACCAAATCTTTGCTTCAAAGATTTCCTACATATCCTGGTCTAAACAGGAATCAGGTCAATGTAGTTCGGGAAACTTTGGTAGCTGGAACTACCATGGGATTGCGATGCTTGCTGTTACTGCTTTTGCTGTTGCCGCTACTGCTTCACCGACCTCCTTATTACAACCAAAGGAAATTGAAAATTGAACTAACTACTTATGCTTGTCAACCGCTAGTTACAAGATTCCTATCTATAACTTTTTTGCAACTTGATCTTGGGTCTTAGCTGATTCTGCTTGTAGACTTCGATCTGAATCTTGATGCTCGCAAGTTGTAGGTGCTTGTTTATTTTTGCAGTATTGAGTGAAACGGGATTGGCGGAGCTCAGGAATTTGATCAAATTTTTGAGCGACCTACCCTTTGTTTGTTCCAATATTTGGGAACATCTTCTTTTTGTTCTTTTTCTTCTTTTCTTTATTCTGGATTGAGACATATCCCGTAGGTTGTCTCGATCCATGCGCCTCGAGGTCAGACCTGTTGAGACAACAAAACAAACGAACGAAATTTTCTGCCCCAGTTTCACTAGGAAAATTTCTTGACTTAATTGTCATGAAAATTTACAGAACTGATGAGGGAATTGGAAAACTCTAGTTTAAAAGGCACAACTCAAGGATTGGAGCCCTAATGTCGGCTAAAAGAAAAACGCGCAACTCAGGGATTGGAGCCCTAATGCTGGCTAACAGAAAGAACGCTCAACTCAGGGATTGGAGCCCTAATGTCGGCTAAAGAAAACTGCTCAACTCAGGGAATGGAGCCCTAATGTTGGCTAAAGGAGAAACACTCAACTCAGGGATTGGAGCCCTAATGCAGGCTAAAGAAAAACGCACAACTCAGGGATTGGAGCCCTAATGTCAGCTAAAAGCAAATTGCTCAACTCAGGGATTGGAGCCCTAATGCTGGCTAAAGGAAAAATGCTCAACTCAGGGATTGGAGCCCTAATGCTGGCTTAAAGGGAAAAATGCTCAACTCAGGGAATGGAGCCCTAATGTCGGCTAACAGGAAAAACACTCAACTCAAGGATTGGAGCCCTAATGCTGGCCTAAAGAAAAAACGCTCAACTCAGGGATTGGAGCCCCAATGTCGGCTAAAGGAAAAACACTCAACTCAGGGATTGGAGCCCTAATGCTGGCTAACAGGAAAAATGCTCAACTTAGGGATTGGAGCCCTAATGATGGCTAAGACAAAACGCTCAACTCAGGGATTGGAGCCCTAATGCTGGCTAAAAGGAAAAACGCTCAACTCAGGGATTGGAGCCCTAATGTCGGCTAAAGGAAAAACGCTCAACTCAGGGATTGGAGCCCTAATGTTGGCTAAAGGAAAAATGCTCAACTCAGGGATTGGAGCCCTAATGTTGCCTAAAAGAAAAACGCTCAACTCAGGGATTGGAGCCCTAATGTCGGCTAAAAGCAAATCGCTCAACTCAGGGATTGGAGCCCTAATGTTGGCTAAAGGAAAGTTGCTCAACTCAGGGATTGGAGCCCTAATGCTGGCTTAAAGGGAAAAATGCTCAACTCAGGGATTGGAGCCCTAATGTCGGCTAAAGGAAAAATGCTCAACTAAGGGATTGGAGCCCTAATGTCGGCTAAAGGAAAAATCCCTCAACTCGGGGATTGGAGCCCTAATGTTGGCTAAAGGAAAACTGCTCAACTCAGGGATTGGAGCCCTAATGTCGGCTAAAAGAAAAATGCTCAACTCAGGGATTGGAGCCCTAATGTCAGCTAAATGGAAAACTGCTCAACTCAGGGATTGGAGCCCTAATGCTGGCTAAATGGAAAAATGCTCAACTTAGGGATTGGAGCCCTAATGCTGGCTAAATCGAAAAACTGCTCAACTCAGGGATTGGAGTCCTAATGCTGGCTAAATGGAAAAATGCTCAACTCAGGGATTGGAGCCCTAATGTCGGCTAACAGGAAAAACGCTCAACTCAGGGATTGGAGCCCTAATGCTGGCTAAAGGAAAAATGCTCAACTCAGGGATTGGAGCCCTAATGTCAGCTAAAAGCAAAACGCTCAACTCAGGGATTGGAGCCCTAATGTCGGCTAAATGGAAAACTGCTCAACTCAGGGATTGGAGCCCTAATGCTAGCTTACAGAAAATTGCCTAACTCAGGGATTGGAGCCCTAATGCTGGCTAAATGGAAAAACTGCTCAACTTAGGGATTGGAGTCCTAATGTCGGCTAACAGGAAAAATGCTCAACTTAGGGATTGGAGCCCTAATGCTGGCTAAAGGAAAATGTTGGGGATTCTAACTAACCCTCTTTTTTGAGTTTTCTTCTTACTTCTTTTTCGTTTTTTTATTTTATTTTTTGTTTAGTAAAATGCAGGAGAGAATTTTGGGGAAACTTCCCTTTTGGGTTGATTCCTTATTGCAAAGTTGTTTCTTGCATTCACGTATTTCTTTTCTTTTTGGGCGGCACCTGCTTCTTGCACGGTTGCTTTGGATCACACCTGTTTCAATTTTCCAAACAAAGAACAATTGTCAGTTTGAAAATGGTGGTTGGTTCGGTGGCCTTGATTGTTCCAATTGCTTTGTCCTGTCCTTATTCCTGTTGAGAAACTCTGCCATTGATTGGATTCATAGGCGAAACCCTTTTAAACTGCTCAGGCTCGCACTTCCAGATTTTGTGATGATTTGCCCGTGTAGGGCTTTGGTTCTTCCATCCCATTCTGCTTGGGGATTTTTACCGAGGAAGACTCAGTGGGGATTTTTATTGGGGAGACTTTGTGGGAATTTGTACAAGGCAGACTCGTTGGGGATTAGCTGGGGCAGACTCTTTGGAGGATTTTTTACAAGGGGAGACTCTGTGAGGATTTTTTACAAAGGGAGACCCTGTGGGGATTTGTACAAAGGGAGACCTTGTGGGGATTTGCCGGTTTTTTTTAGTGTGTGTGGGTGTGTGTGGCTTTACTTCGAAAGCAATCAACATGATAATCAATCGGGATTGGAAAGACGTACCACTGAAGCGGGGTATTTTCTTTACTTCTTACTAAACGGAGCTCCGCGAAATCGGTCCTGCCACCTATTCTTTCCAGTACATTTGGAATTTGGGGTTAAAATGAAAGGGATTCAAAGAAAGGTAAAACAAAAAGCGGAGAAAACGAACTTTAAAAGAGAAGTGTCCCTTTTGGGACAAGAAAGAATTATCTGAGGCAATATGCTGACTTTAAATTGACATGACATGCTTTTTGGACTGGATGCCCGATCTTCGCGCACTTGCATTTCCTCCTGAACCAAAACGGATTTATGTTCTCAAACCAGTGGAACCTTGCCAAAACTTTCTGAGGTGGAATCATCTTTTCGGCCGACAGCGCCCTTTGAGGGTTTTCGCTAGTCGACCTCTCTCATTTCTCTCCTTGTTGTCGCTCGATAGCACTCTTTGCGAGTTTTTACTAAACAAGCTCTCTCATTTTCGATTTCTCTGCTCCCATCGCCTCACGGTGCCCGAAGGTTTTCACCGACAAGACTCTCTCGTTTTATTTCTCTCAATTTGAATGTACCAGCCTCCAATCATGATATCTCTTGGCTTCCCCTGCCTTTGGCAATTGATCCGAAGGACTTGTGCTTGGTAAAAGAATTGTAGATGAAACTACAACTTCTAAACTTATTTGGTGTGCCCCGGTTTCAATTTTAGGGTAAATTGGATTTTATTTTTGGTGTGACTGAACCCCAGGGAGAGGCTACCTACATATCCTTTCGGAATCAAGTCGGACGTAGTTCAGGCTCAATCAATTTTTTTTTTGCCAAAGAAATGTAACCGGCTCAAAAGGGCTGAGAGAGTTGATAGTGTTTGGGTAGTGGGAATAAAACCTTCATCATCTCAAACGTGCCAAGACCACTGAAGTAAAACTCAGACATAATACCTTTTGACTGCATCTGCATTCACTGCTGTTTCAGGATCATTTCCTTCAATATCACCCAGATACATCACTCCTCTCGACAATATCTTCCTGATGATGTATGGGCCTTTCCAATTAGGAGCAAATTTTCCTTTTGCTTCCTGGTAATGTGGCAGAATGCACCTTAATACCAGTTGCCCTACTTCAAAATTTTTGGGTCGTACTTTCTTGTTGTAAGCACGGGCCATTCTATGTTGGTACAACTGTCCGTGACAAACCGCGGCCATTTGTTTCTCGTCAATCAAAGTCAACTGCTCCAATCGAGTCTTAACCCACTCGCTATCTTCAATTTCTGCTTCAACAATGGTTTGGAGCGAAGGAATTTCCACCTCTGCTGGTATCACAGCCTCGGTCCCATAAACCAACAAGTAAGGGGTTGCCCCTACTGATGTGCGTACTGTAGTGTGATATCCCAGCAATGCAAAGGGTAACTGTTCATGCCATTGTCGGGAACTCTGGATTGTCTTCCTCAAAATCTTCTTGATGTTCTTGTTTGCTGCTTCAACAGCGCCATTGCCTTGGGCCGATAAGGGGTGGAGTTTCTATGCGTTATTTTGAACTGTTCGCATACATCCCCCATCAAGTGACTATTCAGGTTTGCCGCATTATCTGTGATGATAGTTGCAGGAATATCGAAACGACAGATAAGATTTGAATGTACAAAATCCACCACAGCCTTCTTAGTGACCTATTTGAGAGTGATAGCTTCTACCCATTTCGTGAAGTAGTCGATAGCGACCAATATGAATCCGTGTCCATTTGAGGCCTTTGGCTCGATCGGACCAATGACGTCCATGCCCCAAGTAACAAATGGCCAAGGTGCAGACATGGGATGAAGTTCTGTGGGAGGTGCATGAATTAGATCACCGTGCACCTGACACTGATGACACTTTCGAACGAAGCTAAAAGAGTCCTTTTCCATGGTCATCCAGTAATAACCCGCTCGAAGGATTTTCTTTGCCAAAACATACACATTCATGTAGGGCCTGCATACTCCCGCGTGTACCTCATGCATGATTCTTCCTGCTTCCTCAGCGTCAACACATCTTAACAAGTTGACGTCCGGGGTTCTTTTATACAATACCTCGCTGCTAAAAAAGAAACCACCTGCATGCTGCCTAATAGTCCTCTTTTGATCTCCAGTAGCATGTTCGGGGTATTCTTGTGTCTTCAAGAACCTCTTGATATCATGGTACCATGGCTGGGTACACGATCCTGCCTCGATTACATTACAGTAACCGTGTCTTTCCTTGATTTGGATTTCCAAAGGATCGACGTGGGCGTTGCCTGGGTAGGGTAACATTAAAGCTAAGGTGGCAAGTGCATCCACTAGTTCATTGTGACACCGCGGGATATACCTGAACTCTATTGATTTGAACTGCTTGCCTAGATCCTCCACGTGTTATTGGTAAGGAATGAGCTTGGCATCTCGAGTTTCCCATTCACCTTGGGCTTGCCGGATAATCAAGTCAGAATCCCCCATAATCAATAAGTCTTCAACATCCCGATCGACCGCCATATGCATGCCCATGATGCAGGCTTCATATTCAGTTGTATTGTTCGTGCAAAAGAAGCGAAGCCTAGCTGTAGCAGGATAGTGCTGACCAGTGGGTGAAACCAACATTGCCCTAATTCCTACACCTTTGGCGTTTACGGCCCCATCAAAGAACATCTTCCAAACATGAGCATTTTCCGAGACTACTTCTATGGTGTTTATTTCTTCATCTGGAAAATAAGTACTCAATGGTTGGTATTCCTCATCAATCGGGTTTTCGGCCAAATTATCTGCTAACGCCTGGGCTTTCATTGTCGTGCGAGTGACATAGACTATGTCAAATTCCGTAAGCAAGATTTGCCACTTGGCCAGTCTGCCAGTAGGCATTGGTTTCTGAAATATGTACTTCAAAGGATCCAACCTGCTTATGAGGCAAGTAGTGTGAGCTTGCAGATAATGTCTCAATTTTTGAGCGACCCACGTCAAAGCGCAACACGTTCTTTCCAGCAAAGTGTACTTGGCCTCGTAGCCGGTGAATTTCTTGCTCAAGTAATAGATCGCCTGTTCTTTTTTTTGGATTATGTCATGTTGCCCGAGGATGCAACCGAAAGAATTTTCCAAGACTGTCAGATACAAGAACACGGGTCTCTCTGACTCTGGCGGGACCAAAACTGGGGGATTTGAAAGATATTCTTTGATCTTGTCAAAAGCTTCTTGACACTCAGCCGTCCATTTGATCGCTGCATCCTTCCTCAATAGCTTGAATATGGGCTCACATGTGCTAGTCAGCTGGGCAATGAATCGACTGATATAGTTTAACCTGCCCAATAGACTCATCACGTCTTTCTTCGTTCTTGGAGGAGGTAGATCTCGGATAGATTTTATCTTTGTTGGATCTAACTCGATACCTCTCCTGCTTACTATGAAACCCAAAAGCTTGCCTGATGGGACTCCGAAGGCGCATTTAGCCGGGTTCAGCTTCAAGTCATACTTTCTCAGTCTTTCGAAGAATTTCCTCAAGTCTTGGATATGATCGTCCTGAGTCCTGGACTTGACTATCACGTCATCCACATACACCTCTATCTCTTGATGCATCATGTCATGAAAAATGGAAGTCATGGCTCTCATGTAAGTTGCCCCAACATTCTTCAGACCGAATGGCATAACCCGATAACAGTAAGTACCCCAAGGTGTAGTGAAGGCAGTTTTCTCGGCGTCTTCTTCATCCATCAACACCTGATGATATCCAGCGTAACAATCTACGAAGGACTGTATTTCATGTTTGGCACAATTATCAACAAGGATGTGGATGTTGGGCAATGGGAAATTGTCTTTGGGACTCGCCCTGTTCAAATCTCGATAATCCACACATACCCGAGTCTTCCCATCTTTTTTCGGCACTGGAACTACATTCGCCAACTACGTGGTGTACTGGACTACCCGAATTACTCTTGTTTTCAACTGCTTGGTGATTTCTTCTTTAATCTTATCACTGACATCAGTTTTGAACTTTCTCTGCTTTTGTTGAACTGGAGGACAATCAGGGTGAATTGGCAATTTATGCACCACTAGATCAACACCTAATCCTGGCATGTCATCGTATGACCAAGCAAACACATCTTTAAATTCAAAAAGGAGTTGAATTATCGCGTCTCGCATTTTCTCGTCCGTGTGAATGCTTATTTTGGTCTCTCGGATTTCTTCAGGAGTTCCCAAATTAACCGGTTCAGTGTCATTCAGATTCGGCTTAGGTTTATTCTCAAAGTGTTCCAATTCTCAATTTATTTCCCTAAAAGCCTCTTCTTTGTCATATTCCGGTTCTTGGTTCATTATTTCACAATTAAACAGCTCGTTGTGATCTGGGCGTGAAGTCCGCAAGCATGTCATATTATTTAAAGCCGCATTATTATAATTGAAAGGAAAAGATAAAGAAAAAATAGCAAAAATCAGAATAAAGGAAAAAATTAGGAAATACTGATTTTTTTATTCCTTGGAATTTGGAAGATAACAAGGTTTATAATTTAAGAACTCAAAACAAGAAACTAAAGAAAAACATCCGAGTTACATCCTGGGGATAACTCGTGATGCAGGAAAGGTGGCAGGATAGGTCTACCCGGACTCCTGCCTAGTTGGGAACGGCGTGGCCTCCCAATTTCGAAGCTTGGCATTTGGCCCCACATATAGCATCTCAGCGGTGCTTGTGCCTTCTCCCGGTTGAACCATGTGAGCTTCGTAGAGCATTCCTCTCATTGCCCCATATATTTCCTCGATCTCTTCGGTCGTGAAAACCTCGTCGTCGTCTTCTTCGATGTATTTCGGTCCGACGAAAGTCTCGTATAAATTTGGCAATGGTCGAGGCAGCTTCCAGCCCTCATTTTTCCTCTTCCTTGCCCACTCTTCATCTTTTGGAGTGGGTTGAAAACCTATCCCAAAAAGTTTCTTAGTGGAAGGCAAGGTGATGGGTTCCGTTATTCCTTACAGCGTTCGTCCAAGCCCTTTCCCTGGCCTGAATCCATGTCGGATCATTTCTTTAGCCACCATGATTGAGGCGTTGGACATGAAAGGTTGGGGTCAAGGTCTTCCTTCTTCATACTGCTCCGCTAACACAACTTCAAAAGCCTGATAAACTGTGTGCTCACTCCCTTCCCTTGATTCAAGATATGGGATGGATGGGTCCCGATAAATAGACTGTTTGTCTTCTCCGTGGACAACAATTTCCCGATCTTTGTATTCAAACTTCACCATTTGGTGAAGAGTGGAAGGTACAGCCCCTGCCGCATGAATCCAAGGTCTGCCGAGCAGAAAATTGTAAGACGTATCCATATCAAGCACCTGGAAAGTTATTTCGAACTCCACCGGTCCTATAGTCAACATCAAGTCTATTTCCCCGAGGGTGTCCCTCTTGACGCCATCAAAAGCCCTTATGCAGACATTATTGGTGCGAATTCTTCCAGTCCCAATTTCCATTCTCTGCAGCGTGGAGAGCAGACAAATGTCAACATCTGAACCTCCATCCAACATTACCCGCTTGACGTAGTAGTCTTCGCACTTAACTGTCAGATGTAAAGCTTTGTTGTGAGCCGCTTCCTCTGGAGGTAAGTCGTTCTTGCTGAAAGAAACCTGATTAACTGCGAAGAACCTTTTCGTCATCCGTTCTAGTTGTTCAACTGAAGTCTCAGCCGGTATGTACGCTTCGTTCAGGGTTTTGAGCAAGATCTTCTGGTGTTCAGCCGACCTCATCAGCAGAGATAGCATAGACACTTGCTCGGGGCACTTGCGTAACTGATCCACCACATCGTAGTCGGGCATTTTCATCTTTTGGAAGAAAACTTCCGCTTCTTCAATGCTTACAGGCTTCTTGGGTGGGAAGCGTTTCCGTGTGGCATTGTTTAACTCTTGAGTGTTTGAATATCTTCCAATGAAAGTATTCTCCGGAAGTTCCCCCGTGACTTCTCTGCCTTTGTACGTAACCAATATTCTTTGATAGTTCCACGGTACTGCGGACGGGTCTGTCAATGGCTTCTGTGGTACGCGTCCGATAACCACCAGCTCATTCAGCCGAGGTGGTTGAATCGTCCCCCGGACCACATAGGCCCCTTTCTGTACGTATATTGGTTTTGCCCTTTTGACTTCGAATCTCTGCGGCTTCTCTGCTCGACCTCGTGGAACGTAAAGAACTTCATTCCTCGCAGGCACCATCGTTACTGTCTTTGTCTCGACCTTCTCTTCGAGCTCAACCTTGACAGTACTAGTCTTCTTTTCCCCTTTCTAGCTTCGGGGCAGTTTTAGGCTTTTTCCCTGCATCGACGATGGCGATTATAGCTTTTAAGGCAGGATCAAACTCTTTGTCCTCACAAATCATTCCAATCAATGGCCCATTATTGTGAGCGGGCAACGGATTGTTAGTCACATTTGAGACCTCCTCGTCCCTCATTACTATCTTCCCCTGCTCTATTAAGTTCTCAACCACCCTTCTCAAAGTCCAACAATCATTTGTATCGTGCCCTTCTGCTCCCGAATGATAAGCACACCTAACACCGGCTTTGTAAGCAGGTGATGTCGGATTGTGCCTTGTCTGAGGGACTGGTTGCAGGAAACCCATCTGTACTAGCTTTGGGAATAAGGTAGAATATGGTTCGCCGATGGGTGTGAAAGTCCATCTTCTAGGTGGTTCCTGAGGGCGGAAGTTATTTTGAGGTGGCTGTGGATTATAGTGGTTCCGGTAAGGAGGCTGATTTCTAGGAGGTGGAGCTTGGCCTCAATTGGCTGGCTATGGTGGATGGACATAGGGCTGGGTATTCATGACCATGTAGGGTTGAGGAGCATAGGTCACATTTTGGTGGGGGTAGTAATGCTGTGGGGTTCTTTCTAGAAAACGGGGCATGGGATTACGATATTCCCTCGCTTCTGATGCTACCATGGATGTTTCTTCCTTTTTCTTTCCTCTTTCCATTCCTCCGGACCCGCTTTGGACGGCTTGGGAGGTTGCCTTTATGGCTGCCTGACTTAAGATTCTACCCGTTTTCAAACCATTCTCTACCATCTCCCCGATCTTGATTGCTTCCACGAAAGGCTTTCCCATGGCTGACATCATATTCTGGAAATAGTCTGATTCTTGAGCCTGGAGGAAAGTAGTGACCATTTCTATCTCGTCCATGGGAGGTTTTACCCTTGATGCCTGCTCGCGCCATTTAATAGCATATTCTCTGAAACTTTCCGAGGGTTTCTTCTTCAAGTTTGACAGAGAATTTCTGTCCGGTGCGATATCAATATTATACTGAAATTGTCTCACAAAATCTCTGGTGAGATCATCCCATATATGCCATCGAGATATGTCTTGGTCCATATACCACTCTGAGGCTATTCCTACCAGACTTTCCCCGAAGTATGCCATCAACAATTCTTCTTTGCCGCCGGCTCCCCGGAATTGGTTGCAATACTTCTTAAGATGAGCAATGGGGTCGCCGTACCCGTCATACTTTTCAAACTTTGGTGTTTTGAAACCCACGGATAGGTGCACGTGAGGGAACTTACATAGATCGGTATAGGAAACACTCTTCTGCCTGCTTAAACCTTGCATGTTTTTCAAACTCTGCTCGAGGCTCCTCATCCTTTTTGCCATCTCATCTTGTTCAGAAGCTTTGGGGTTTTGATCTTGCCCAGGTGCAAACTCGTATTGAGGTTGTTGAGGATGAGTGCTGGTGGTGAACCGAGTTGGTTCCAGTGAGAAGGATGGTGCTTGAAATGTGAATGAGGACGTGTCAAAATTCGGCCTGTGTGTAGCGGGTTGTGCCACGATTGGACAGGGTGGTGCAGTGAATATGTTCGTAGCTACATCTATTGTTGAATTCCGGGGATAAGAATCAGAGGGTGATCCAGCAGAGTGGGCTGAAATGGCCGGGTACCACAATGGGGTAGTTGGATAGCTTATGGGGACGTTGGAAGTCCCACTTGTTCTGGAGAACAACTTAGGGAACCCAGGGATTACACTCGGTGGCTCTTTTCCGTTATTCCAGTCGTCCAACATTTCCAACATGCGGAGCTGTAGGATTCTGTTTTCCTCAACAGTCGCTGACTCGGGAGTTGGGACGGCCGAGATTGAACTCTCCTCGGAGACAGGAATTTGTCGGCAAAGGAATTTCTGAAGACATCTCTATACTTCCCTTTGATCTTGTGAAGTAAGTGTGGATACTCCCTCTCGACTTAACGACGGGCAACTGAACACTTCCTTTCGACCTCGTGAAGTATGAATGTGAGGCCAGACCTCCACCAAACCAAACCACCTTTTCTAAAAACCTGGAACTTAGCAGCAAGCAAACGGTTAGTTTGAAACATATAACAGATAGGTAATCTCACGTTGGGGCGTGATGCACCTATACAGTTAAGTGAATTTTTGCAGGTTTGCAACGAAGACATGCGTCATTCCGGCTTCTCTTTAGGCTTCCCTTTATTTATCGTGTATTTTTATTTTTTTTTATTTTATTATTTCCTATTATTATTATTTTTCATTATTTGCAGTTAAAAATGTGACCGGATCCGATGAGGATTACCTACATATCAAGATGTCGCGTGAATCAGATCATTACGTAGTTCAAACAGACGAGCGTAAAAGAAGCACACATTTTATTACGGAAACAATCTATTACAAACTAACATTTTTGAAAAAGGGGAAAATAACAAACCTTGAAATAAGTACAGACTCAATAAACTAATACACCCTGATGCGAAAAGACGGACAGAAGATGCTAAGATGGAAAATATAGACTCGACCTATGAATTCATTAAGGTTTTGAGAATTGGCGCCCGCGGGGCATCGTTCGGCCTCGCCGCGGTCTTAGGTGTGAGGTCCCTTTCAAGTTGTTCCAGCTCATGCATGGTCTGCTTGACATAAATCATCACTGCCGAGAGAACGGTAGTGCTGGTCATGTTTTCACATCGTAGACACCTTCTGATGATGGCATGGGCAATGGTCTTAATCTTACCCCTGGTTTGCCTCTTTTCTTTGAGTAGGTGCTCTATTTGATCATTACGGGCTGTCATAATCCGAGAATCCTGGAGGCATTGATTTTGCCACTGCTGAATTTCTACTTCCATTTGGGCTAAGAGCTTGTGGCAATGTCTATTTTCAGCTCCAAGGGTTCGGGTTTGCTCAAACGCTCTGTCCACCTTTCCTTTCAGATTGGCAATGGTTTGCTCGTGATCCCTTTTCAACTGTTGCAGGTACCGATTACGCTTTTCTGTCCTTCTTGCCCAGTGTGCTTCGAGTCCTGCTATGGTATTTTCAAGATTTTCTGACTCACTCCGGCACTCCCCAATTTCCATCCTTAAACCTTTTATCAATCGTTCATCAGACCGACTCCTTTGCTGGTTATCAGCGTATATCCTCATCTGTTTGATCTGGGCCCTGAGCATCTCGTTTTCCTGAGTCAACCTGTTCTTTTCTCCTAGATCAGTAGCAACTTGCACGTTGTGCTCATATTTCAGACCTTCAACTTGTTGCTTCAATTTGCTGATTTCGGCACGATAGCCTCTTTCTTTTGCTAACCAATCCCACTGCTTTTGCGACGACTCGGCAAAATTCAGGATGTGGGGTCTTTTAGCCGGCCTTTCGTGTTCAAGTTCTCTTCTGTACCATGCAAGGTAACCTGGCGCCATTTCACTTTCGGCCAGATCCTGCACACAAGTATCCGCTTTCAAATATTGACATTCATTCCAGATCTGGCGGATTTTTGCTTTAGGAAATTGTCCGTCAGGGCTAATCTCAATTGTTTGAGCACTAAGATCTTCCTCGTGTGGCACTATCTGGCATCTCCCGAGTTGTCTCAAGACTCGGCAGGGCGCGTAAGGTTGAATGCTCTTAAGTCCCATCAGTAGAAAGTGAGTTCTAGCTGCTGGCATATACATGACCTCATCAACAGGCAACCATCCCAGTGTCCACTGTATTTGGCTGGCAGTGAGAGTCTGAAAGAATGAAGTCCACGCCATAACTCCTTTGGGAAGACTGACCTCCTTGGTTCTCGTGTAAAACTCTTCTATGCAAGTTTTCTTTGAGGAACCATGGCCCAAAAGTTCGGAACGATGGCAGAGATGTTCAGTCATCCATATTTGTAGCAGCAAGTTACACCCTTCGAAGAAATTCCCCCCGGCTTTGCAGGCTGTGAGAGCTCGAAAGATATCAGATACCACCATAGGCGCGAGAGTACTGTCATTCTGAGTGAGCAAAGTACTGACGACCCCGGATATTTTCAGATCAATATTTCCGTCCTTCCTCGGAAATACCAGAAGGCCTAGAAATGTTATCATGAAAGCCACCAGTCTATGCTCATCCCACTTCTGACGACTACCTTTGCTGCATAGCTTGTTAATCGGATTATTGAATCCTCCTACATGACCATACCTGTCGTATATAAAGCATGGATTACAAAAACCGGCGGCCAAATCTGGGTTATGGACCGTCCTGGGTATTTTTAGTGAGTCTAGAAATCGATGCACCGTGACAGCTCTTGGGGTAACCAGGTATTTTTGCCTTAATGGAAGTTCAGCATTTCCGATATACCCAGCCATTTCCTCCAGAGTCGGGGTGAGTTCAAAATCGGAGAAGTGGAAAACATTGTGCGCTGGGTCCCAGTAGGTGACCAAAGCTCTTATGATATCTCCCCAAGGCTGGATTTCCAATAAACCCGTGAGACCTTTCAGATATTTTTTTGACCTCATCTTGCCCTTCAGCACCTAGATCATTCCACCATAGCCGTAACTTGACAGGGATTTTAGTCATTATCGAAAAGTGTTCATTTTACATTGTGCTCATCCTGCACATTTATCAAGGTGACTTTAAGCAAAAATGATTTGACTCAAAAATGGTTTGACTATATTTTTTAAAAAGAAGATCCGATTTTCGAACACGGCCTTTCAGTACTTCGGGGATGAAGATTTTAAGGCTGTGAGGGTCAACCGATCAAAAACTCTAAAAGATGACCGAAAGTGGCCGTTAATGCAAAATCAGCCTTCCGCCGTCCCTTTCGGGAATATTTGGCTATTTTTGACAAAAACAATCACTTGATTTATTTATGACTCTTTTTTTTTAGTAATGAACCAATCATGGGGAACACGGCCTCACAGAGCCTCGGGGACGAGGATCCTAAGGCCGTTGGACAATTTGGTTAGAAAAATAAAAATGACCAATAATGGCCGTTTGTGCAAAGTCAGCCTTCCAGCGTCCCTTTCGGGAACATTCGGCTATCCTTGACAAAACGGCATTACCCGACTCATTCATGACGAAATTAAAATTCTAACATTTTGGCTATTTTGAAAAGGGGAGGTTGGACCCGATGAGGGTTGCCTACGTATCTCGCACCCTGTGAGAATTAAACCAGCGTAGTTCGGGCTGATCAGAAATCGGGGGAAACAAACTAAATCCTTTTTTTTTGAATAAAATCTTTTAAAGAAAAGGAGGAAAACTATTTTCTGGATTTATATATATATATATATATATATATATATATATATATATATATATATATATATATATATATATATATATATATATATATAATTTTTATTTTTTTTTGAAAAGAGACGAAGACTAAGGAAATATTTTGAATTTTAAACTTTTTTTCATTTTTTTTTTTGAAATTTCGAAAATCTTTTAAAGAGATACTACAAATGAAATAATATATTTTTTTATGAATTTTGAATTTTCCCTTTTTTTTACTTTTAAATAAATACTTTTTTTATTTTGAAAGTGATTAAAATTTTATATGTTTTTTTTAAAATCAAACTAAAAGACAAATTTTGTTTTCATTTTGTTTTCATTTTTTTTTTAGAAAATTCCGGCGAGGTTTTGACACTACTTGGATATTGGTTTTATTTTTCCAAAAATAAGTAATTATCTCCCTACGCTGCTATTTTTTTTTAAAGTTTTTTTAGAAACCGGTCAGCATGCAGAACTGAAGCAAATAAATGCGCAAAACAAACGGGATGCAGCAGGATGGTCTTTTCATTTCAGGTTGCCTGTCCTAGACGGACCCAACCCCTGTGTTGAGTCCCCTATGTCAAATGCAACATGATGCAAATAAGCGTTCCTACTAGGGATCCGGCATGAGGTTTTGTTATACTAGGTTTATAACCTGGGTATATGTTCTAGACTGTGTACCCGAGCGGACAACTCGAGTCGAGGAGGGGGCTACGTACCGGGGACCCGCGAGATCGTCCGGCTTTGTAACTTGTCCGGCCTCTTTCTTATTTCAGGTATTGACACTAACAGAATAGGGAGTCTCGACCAACGAGCTTCTCCCCGGAGGTAAGAAGAGAACATTTAGCACGTTATGCCCAAACATGTAATAAAGATCAGATAATAAAGCCAAATATAACAATTATTCTAACCTCGAAGTCTGAACCCTGAACTAACGTTCTGGGTTAAAATCCCCAGCAGAGTCGCCAGAGCTGTCACACCTCCTTTTTGCGCACCCGCCCCAAAGGGTAAAATGCGCGAGGGAGTCTTTCCAATTTAAGTGACAATATTCGAAATGGGATTATTTATTTAATTCAGAGTCGCCACTTGGGAAAGGTTTGGCTTTTGGTGTCCCAAGTCACCGGTTTATCTTGAATCCCAAATCAAGGAAAATATTCGACTTTCCAAATGAAGTCTGCGAACCAGAAATTCTAAGTAAGGAATTCTGTTGACCCGAGGGAAGGTGTTAGGCACCCCCGAATCCCGTGGTTCTAGCACGGTCTCTTAAATTGCTATAATGGCTTAAATATCTGATTTTAATACATGTTATAACGTATGTGCTTTTTTTTTATTAAGTTTAAACCGCTTTTATTATTATTATTTTTATAGAATTGCAACGTTGTAAAAATGCATCTCGAACCACGTCACAATCAATGCACTCGTGGTTGTTAACACATTTCGACTCCGTTGAGATTTGAATTTGGGTCACATAAATGCGCACCCGAATTTAAGAATGCAATTTAATTAAGTCGCGCCTAAAGAATCTAACGCGTTATTATCTTTGGGGAAGGCAGTGAAATTCACTAAACACTCCATCCCAAATTCTAAGTATTTTATTACGACCAATTATTGAGAGCCCCGCAATTTGCATTTTTTATTTGGCAAGGCTCGTCTCATTTTTTGAAAGGGTAAACCTACAGCGACTATATTTTTCTATTATGTTTGTCTCTAAAAATGAAGGAAAATATACGCTAATTAAATTAACATGCTTGACCAGCTCCGGCCTCTTATTAATTATCAGATTAATTATTTATGAGGCGGGGAATTATTTCATGCCTTATTTCATTAGCGAACATGCTTTTAAGTTGATAAAGAAAATTGCATACAAGATTAATAAAATGCTAAACTCGCGCTAAACATTCTTCAAGTTGAATTTAAACTAACTCATTTAAACGAGACTAATGGAATTAATTACTAGAAGATGCTACTAATGGGATTCGAACCTTGTCCTATAAACTGCCTAACGGAGTCCGATAAAGTTAAAAACTCAAAAGATTAAAGCTACGTTGCATTCGGCAAGGTTAAAAGCCACCCGCCCTATATGTACAAAACATGATTGGAGATGAAGTCTAATTATCAATATACTAACTACTTGTACATTCCACTAATTACATAGCTATATCATGTATACTACTAAACAAACTACATATCACAATATTAAACAAACTAAGTTTCAATTAAGTACATGACCTCATGCATTTTCCGTTGACTTACAACCGTAAAGAATCATACAATCTACTAACACTTTATAAGACTTATAGTTACAAAACCCAGCGATTAAAAATTCTTCGCTTCTTTCATTTCATACTCATTGTTACTGCTACATCAGTGTGAAATTCAAATGTGTACCTGGATGTTGAAACAACAAGAAGAAGGAGAAAGTAGAAAAAATCAGCAGCAGCAAAGAAATGGCAGCAGCAACAGCAGTAGTAACGAACCAACAGCAATACCAATTCCAAACCAGAAACAACACTCCAACAAAACCCGAAATGATTTGTAAACCCAAAAGCAAAAATCAACACCCAAAAGACTCAACTGAACTTTGAATTATACCAAAAACTGGACCAATAGATCTCGGGAGAAGTTCCAGCAAATTGAAATCAAATTGGAATGTCAACTTCAACTACTAAACTCGAAACTGAAAAGAAAAATTCAATGGAAGAGTCTCTCTGTTGTTTTGGATGTCAACTCTTTTAAAAAAACAAACTCTTTTAAGTCTCAAATGATGTCCCTATTCTATCTCCTTTTTTGATTCTTTATGTTGCTGAAAACTAAAGAGAGATCGATTTTTAGGGAGGTTTTTGATGGCTGAAAACTGTCTAAAACCCCTCTCCTCTCTTTCTGATTGTTCTTGTTGCTCAAATTACCAGGGAAATAGATTTTAGAGAGGTTTTTGAAGCACTGAACTTTATTTTAGTTTTTCCCAGCGATGCCCCTATTTTTTGATTCCCTCCTCCTTTTTATATCCTTATAGAAAGGAAGAAAACTCCTTTAAAGACAGGCTGCCCAGGGCTTAAAATAAGCCTTAAAGGCTGTCATCTCCACTTAGGGTTGTCTAGGCATGGGGTTTCATCTACTTTAAACTGCTGAAATTCAGAAAAGCAGTGGATACCCTGCTGTACAGCAGGTTCCACTACCATTCTCATGTGCATCTTCAGCCTTTTATTATTAAACTCACTTTACACCAGATTTCTCATCTATAAAGATGTCAGCCATGGTGTATTTGCACTATAGACTACTCTAATGGTTCAACCCATACTCAAACTGGCAGTCCACTTAACTTAAACTCTGAAATTTTCATTAAAATTGCAGCTATAACCAATCCTTAAGTGGTTCTTGATTCAACTGAATAGGCTAAACACAGTGTAATCAATTCTAAAAAGCCTCAGTAAACAAGTCAACAGTACGAGTCAGATTAATACCATTCCAAACTGAAACTAATTGACGACATGTATCGAATCGACTATGTGAATTACAACGCGCACAAATCAATAGCAGATAACCAAACTTGAACAAGCACAGAATATGATTTCATGTTGACAGGCACGGGGATTTGTGGAAAACTTAACTGATTGACGGAACTTATTCGACTCGATTACACAAACTGTAATTATACGTAATAAACACACAGAAACAAATTCGATCAAATGAAGACCCGGGTGAGATGGGCAGAATAGTTAACACAATTGGAAACAGATCAAACTGACATTCAAGCATACGAACAAACATTAACAAAACAAAACAACATGCAATTAATAAAGAAAGGAAGAAGAAATACCTTAAAGGGTTAAAAATCAGATGACCATGTCTCGGATTTTGAATCGAACCTCTTTTGGGGTTGAACGGACTTTAATCGAAGTGTTCTCAATTGAGAACACTTCGATTAAGGTCTATTAGACCCCAACCTTCTCGTTTAAACGGACAAAAACCTCAGATTCCGGATTTCTAGGGTTCTTAGGGGGGATTTCGGACTTGGGGTTTTCTGGTTAGATTCGGACCAAACCAAGCTTGGTTTGGTCACGAGGGAGGTCAGGGGGGTTCCTGGTATGGATTTGGGGGGGTTTGGCATGGGTTGGGGTCCGGCTCGAATCTTCAAACGAAGATTCGAGATGGTGGGGAAGATTCGAGACCCATGGCTTGTGGATCTGTGTTCAGGGGGTCGAGATGTATTAGGGGTGTTAGTATGGGGGTCACCGGCGTTGTTGCCGCCGGGTTTACGGTGAGGGGAAAGGGGGCAGCGCTAGGGTTCTAAGGGGTTTGGGTTTGGTGAGAGAGACGAAGAGAGGGAGAGGGGGTCTGGCTTAGAGCGTGGGGTGAGAGAAGAGGGTTTATATACGGGACGGGGAAGTCGAATCCTGATCGTTGGATCAAGAATGATCAACGGCCAAGATCTTTCACTTGGTGAAACGACGTCGTGTGCTTTAAGTAAGATTGGGTCAGTCTTTGGGGTTAAGTGGGTCGGGCTAATGAGGTGCGTTGGAGACCGTAGGATTGAACAAGATGGACGGCTCCGATTGAGTATCCTTATACGGCGTCGTTTGGTTTGAAATGGGAGTTGAACTGGACCGTTAGATATGTTTGATCAACGGTCCAGATCTGATAGTCCTTAAACGACATCGTTTGGTGAGGCTATAGAGATCAGGGAAATGGACTGGGTCATGAAATGATTTGGGCCTGATTTTTGGTCTCAAATTTGAGCCCAAATCCGGATTTTTCTCCAATTTAAACTCTTTTCTTTTCCTTCTTTTAATTTCTAATTTAAACAAAATTCCTAACTAAGTTGTAAAATCAAAATAAAACTTATACAAATATTAATTACTATTTAAACAACAATTATCACACACATTAAACATTTAATTAAAATAAAAACACTCAATGACAATTAAATAGAATAAAAGATGCATATTTTTGTGATTTTTCCTTAAAACCAAATTATGGTTTGATTAATTCCTAATAGTAGAACGATATCCTAAACTTACACGCAACATATATTTTTTTTATATTTTTATTTGACAAAACTAAAACAAATCACAGACAAAACTACAAACAACTACCAAAAATGCCACGTAAATTCCAAAAAAATTGTACAACAAAACCATTTTTTTTTATTTTTCGATTTCTTTTGGAGCAATTGTAGCGTAGACAAAAATCACGTGCTCACACCTGTCCATTCAGCTCTTCCAGCAGCAAGTGGTATTCCAGCTCCTTCTAGGCCTCAGGAGCCTTATTATGCACCTCCGGTATCTAGTGTGCCTCCTGCACGGGGTGCTTTCAGAAGTCAGTCCAGCAGATCTGGCCCGAGCCAGTTGTAGCTGCCACATCCTCCTAGAGCTTGTTTTGAGTGTGGTGACACACGCCATATGGTGAGGGATTTCCCTAGACTTGGGAGGAGTGCACCTCCACAGACTTCTAAGCCACAGCGTGCCCCGCAGAGTTCTCAAGCTATGATTACAGCACCAGTTTCTACCCCACCTGCTCAGCTAGCTAGAGGTGGAGGTTGGGGAGGTAGAGGTCGCCCTAGAGGGGGAGGCCAGGCTAGATATTATACCTTTCCTGCCTGTACCGAGGCTGTTGCCTCCGATTTTGTCATCACAGGTATTGTCATGGTTTATCATAGAGATGCATCAGTTTTATTCGATACAGGCTCCACTTATTCTTATGGGTCTTCTTATTTTGCTCCGCATTTGGGTGTACCTCGGGATTCTTTGATTTCCCCTGCTTGTGTTTCTACTCCTGTGGGAGATTCTCTTGTTATAGACCGTGTTTATCGGTCATGTTTGGTTGCTCTTAGTGATTTTGAGACTAGAGCTGATTTATTGTTGCTCAGCATGGTAGATTTTGATATTATCTTGGGCATGGACTGGTTGTCTCCCCATTATGCTACTCTTGATTGTCACACCAAAACTGTGACGCTGGCTATGCCAGGTGTACCGCGTATTGAGTGGAGGGGTGCTTTAGATCACACTCCTAGTAGAGTTATTTCTTTCCTTAAGGCTCAGCGTATGGCTGAAAAGGGGTATGACGTGTATCTAGCTTATGTGAGAGATGTCAGTATTGATACCCCTTCCGTTGATTCAGTCCCAGTAGTATGGGATTTTTCTTATGTGTTTCCAGCTGACCTTCCGAGTATGCCGCCCGATAAAGATATTGATTTTGGCATTAATCTATTGTCGGGCACTCAGCCTATTTATATCCCCCCGTATCGTATGGCCCCTCCTAAGTTGAAGGATCAGTTACAGGAATTGCTTGATAAGAGTTTTATTCGGCCCAGTGTGTCACCTTGGGGTGTTCTTGTCTTGTTTGTGAAGAAGAAGGATGGTTCTATGCGTATGTACATTGATTATCGCTAGTTGAACAAAGTTACAATGAAGAACCGTTATCCTTTGCCTCGTATTGATGATTTGTTTGACTATCTACAGGGTGCACGAATGTTTTCTAAGATTGACTTGAGTTCAGGGTACCATCAGTTGAAGATTCGGGAGCCAAATATCCCGAAGACTACTTTCAGGACTTGGTATGGTCATTACGAGTTCTTTGTTATGTCATTTGGGCGGACCAATGCCCCAGCAGCCTTTATGCATTTGATGCATAGTGTGTTCCGGCCATATATTGACTCATTCGTCATTGTCTTTATTGATGATATTCTGGTATACTCCCAAAGTTGGGAAGATCATGAGCAGCACCTGAGGACAGTGCTTCAGACCTTGAGAGAAAAGAAGTTATATGCTAAGTTCTCGAAATGTAAGTTTTGGTTGGATTCCGTGGCAATCTTGGGTCATGTGGTTTCTGTGAGGGGATATAGGTAGATCCGAAGAAAGTAGAAGCAGTGCAGAGTTGGCCCAGACCATCCTCAGCTACAAAAATCCGTAGTTTTCTTGGCTTGGCGGGTTAGTACCGTCGTTTTGTGGAGGGGTTTTCATCGATTGCAGCCCTTATGACCAGACTGACCCAGAAGGGTGCTCCGTTCTAGTGGACGGAAGAGTGTGAGCCGAGCTTTCAGAAGCTCAAGACAGTTTTGACTACAGCCCTAATTTTGATATTGCCTACAGGTTCGGGGTCTTACATTGTCTATTGTGATGCCTCGAGGATTTGCCTTGGAGCGGTTTTGATGCAGGACAGTGGGGTGATTGCCTACGCATCCAGACAGTTGAAGGTGCATGAGAAGAATTATCATGTCTATGATCTCAAGGTAGCTGCCATTGTTCACACCTTGAAGATCTGGCGTCATTATTTGTACGGTGTGCCTTGTGAGATTTATATGATCATCGGAGCTTGCAGCACCTGTTCAAGCAAAAGGATCTTAATTTGCACCATAGGAGGTGGTTAGAGTTGCTGAAGGACTATGATATCACTACTTTGTATCACCCGGGCAAGGCCAATGTGGTGGTCGATGCCTTGAGTCGTCGGGTAGAGAGTTTGGGGAGTTTGGCTTATTTACCAGCAGCGGAGAGGCCTATGGCGATGGATGTTCAGGCCTTATCCAGCCATTTTGTGAGATTGGGTCTTTCGGAGCCTAGTTGGGTTCTAGCTTGCGTGGTTTCTTGGTCTTACTTATTTGATCGTATCAGGGAGCGTCAATATGATGACCCTCATTTTCTTGTCCTCAAGGACAAGGTTTATCATGGTGATGCCAAAGATGTGACTATTGGTGATGACGGGGTATTGAGGATGCATGGTAGGATTTGTGTACCCAATGTTGATGGGCTTTGGGAGTTGATTCTAGAGGAGGCCCATAGTTCGCGGTATTTCATTCATTCGGGTGCCACAAAGATGTACCAGGATTTCAGGCAGCACTATTGGTGGAGGCGGATGAAGAAAGATATAGTTGGGTTTGTAGCTCGATGCCTCAATTGTCAGCAGGTGAAGTATGAGCACCAGAGACAGGGTGGGTTGCTTCAGTAATAGAGATTCCGGAGTGGAAGTGGGAGCGGATCACCATGGACTTTATAGTTGGGCTCCCACGGACTTTGAGGAAGTTCGATGCCATTTGGGTGATTGTGGATTGACTGACCAAGTTTATGCACTTCATTCCTGTATGTACTACATATTTTTCAGAGCGTCTAGAGGAGATTTATATCCGGGAGAATGTTCATCTGCATGGTATTCCAGCTTCCATCATTTCGGATAGACGTACTTAGTTCACATCATGGTTCTGGCAGGCCGTTCAGCATGAGTTGGGTACTCGGGTGGAGTTCAGTACAGCATTTCACCCTCAGGTGGACGGGCAGTTCGAGCGCACTATTCAGATTCTTGAGGATATGCTCCGGGCGTGTGTGATTGAGTTTGGAGGGTCTTGGGATAAGTTCTTGCCATTGGCAGAGTTTGCCTACAACAACAATATCAATCCAGCATTCTGATGGCATCGTATGAGGCTTTATAGGGTAGGCGGTGTAGATCCCCGGTGGGATGGTTTGAGCTAGGTGAGGCTAGATTATTGGGCACAGACTTGGTTCAGGATGCTTTGGAGAAGGTTAAGGTGATTCAGGATAGACTCCGTACAGCCTAGTCCAGACAGAAGAGTTACGCGGATCAGAAGGTTCATGATGTTTCCTATATGGTTGGCGAGCGGGTTCTGCTTCGGGTTTTGCCTATGAAGGGCGTTATGAGATTTGGGAAGAAAGGGAAGTTGAGTTCGAGGTTTATTGGCCCTTTTGAGATAATTGAGGCGTGTTGAGGAGGTTGCTTATGAGCTTGCCCTACCTCCCGGCTTTTCAGGAGTTCATCCTGTATTTCATGTTTTGATGCTTCGGAGGTATCACGGTGATCCGTCGCACGTGTTAGATTTCAGTTCAATCCAGTTGGACAAGGATCTATCTTATGTTGAGGAGCCAATGGCGATATTGGACAGGCAGGTTCGAAAGCTGAGGTCAAAGAATATTGCATCCATGAAGGATCAGTGGTGGGGTCAGCCGGTCGAGGAGGCGACCTGGGAGACCGAGTAGGATATGTGCAGTCGTTACCCTCATCTTTTCACTACTTCAGGTATGTCTCTATGCTCATTCGAGGACGAACGTATGTCTAAGTGTGGGAGGATGTAACGACCCGGTCGATCGTTTTAAGAATTTATGCCTCGATCCCCTATTAACTTCTTTCCACATGTTTGTTTTTGCTATTATGAGTTGCCGGGAGGGTTTATTTCGAGTTTCGGAGAGTTTTGGGACCATTAGTCCCTAAATGAGAGCTTAAGTTAGAAATTTAACCGTAGTCAAAAAAGTGTGAAGACGGCCTCAGAATGAAATTTTGTTGGTTCCGTTAGCTCCGTTGGGTGATTTTGGGCTTAGGGGTGTGTTCGGATTGTGTTTTGGAGGTCTATAGCTAATTTAGGCTTGAAATGCCGAAAGTTGAGTTTTGGAAGTTTCTGGTTCGATAGTGAGATTTTGATCCGAGGGTCGGAATGGAATTCCGGAAGTTAGGGTAGCTCCGTAGTGTTGAATGTGACGTGTGCAAAATTTCAGGTCATTCGGACGAGGTTTGATAGACTTTTTGATCAAAAGCATATTTTGAGAGTTTTTGGAGTTCTTAGGCTCGAATCTATGGTTTATTCGATAATGTTACTTAAGCGGGAGAGAATGTAATACCCCATAAATTTTCGTGATTCTTTTTGAACTATAATTTTCTCGTCGCCCGATTTAATCATATGCGATTATTGGAGATAGTGAAATTCATGCGAATAATATTATGAATAGTCAGAAGTGCATTCGAGTTGTTAAAAAGGACCCGAGTTATTGTCTGAATAAAAATTTCTTTTTTTTCCAAGTGTATACTACTAGAGAAGATAATAATTGTTTATTTTACATATGGTTGTATAGATGTATAGTTGTATTTTTTTTTTGGAATTAATATTTATATATTGAGGGATATGTAAAAGGTCTCTTGAATTAGATAAGTCGATAGTGGGCCTAATTTATAAATGGTGCATATTGATGGGTAATAAATTAATTGTTAATAATAAATAATGGTGAAGTGGGATAGGCCCATATCTTTCTTGCTGACTACATGTTGAGGACCTAGGGCATAAAATTAGAGAAATAAGGTCTTAGTTCTTTACGAGACTATAGCACACATAGAGGATAATTTCCGGAAGAGTATGTCTGATATTGATCAAGGAAAAAGCTAAGAAAAGAAGGCAAAGAAAAACAAACTAGGGACGCTTGGTTTTGTTCAGATTGAGGCCATTGAAGGCCGTTTGATTGGTGTTCTAGAAGTCGCAAGGTTGGGAAACTCCCCATTAGCGAGATAAGTGAGACTTTAGGCTTTGATACTTGCTTTTTCTAAAACTTATTTTGAAAATGTGATTTTCTCTGCCTGGTCCATGTGTTGGGACAAGTGTGCGCTCGGCAGAATTGATGGTCTTAGATTAACCGCAAATATTTTATTTTATTAAAAAAAAAATTATTTTATAAGTTGTTTGATGGCGTGATATGGCTGTGAGTCATGATGTTGAGTATGATACTTTGATATGGCTGTGAGCCATGATGTTGAGATTGATACTTTGATACGGTTGTGAGCCATGTTATTGAGTTTGATACGGCTGTAAGCCATGGTGTTGAGTTTGATACGACTGTGAGCCATGATATTGGGGCATTGTATATGCGTTTGTACATCACCCGAGCATTGTGTATATTTCTTGATATATTTGAGGCATTGTGTATGCCGCCGTGATAGATTGGGGCATTGTGTAAGTTGCCATGATAGATTTGGAAATTGTGTAAGCCTTTATACATCACCCAAGCATTGTATATGCTTCTTGATATATTTGGCGGCATTGTGTATGCCTCCATGATAGATCTGGGGAATTGTGTATGCCGTCGTGATAGATTTGGGGCATTCTGTATGCGGCCGTGATAGATTTGGGGCATTGTGTGTGTCGCCGTGATAAATTTGGGGCAGTGTGTGTGTCGCTGTGATAGATTTGGGGTATTGTGTATGCCGTCGTGGACTCGTCGGGGTGTTTGATTAATTTTCTTCATTGCCGCTTATAACAGGTCCTTAGCGTGAATTGTGTTAAAGATATAAGTGTGATGTTAAATATTAGCTTGGACAATTATATTGTGAAATAATTATTGTGCATATTATTTTTGTGCTCGTTGTGTGTTTGTATTTTCTAACACTTGTTCCAGGGGTATTTAAAGTATTTTTTTAGAGTAGATTAGGATTTAGTGTCACGACCCAAGTTCGCCCTCCGTGAACTGTCGCGACGGCACCTAGTCTCTACGACTAGGTAAGCCTAACAATTTTTGGAAAAAGGAAATGAAAGATAAAACTAGCCAAAAACTGTGGATAAAATATAAATAAAACACTTAAGATGCCGCTCGGCATATACAAATATAAACTCACAAACTGAAACAACTCCCAAAATCCAGAATCTCATAAAATCACAAGCTGTTGAATAACTACAAGTGTTCTAACTCCAGAATGTCTAAACGAAAGTAAATAGAGGAGAGCTAAAACTATAAGGGAGAATAGAGAGGGACTCCTCGGTCTGCGGACGCGGCAGATATACCTCGAAGTCTCTGAAGATCGCCTCGCCTCACTGATGGTACGGCTGAGCCGAAGAACCTGGATTTGCACACGAAAAACATGTGTAGGAAAGGTCATGAGTACACCACAGCAGTACTCAGTAAGTGTCAAGCCTAACCTCGGTCGAGTAGTAACAAGGAAGGTTAGGGCCCAACTGATTATAGATGAAAAACAAGGTAAAGTAGTATAGAATACAACAATATAATTAAAATGCTAACAGTCTATAACGAATAAAAACACAGAAAGAATCTAACTCAGTACACAGAAATGGCAACAGGGGATCTCCCGGGATACTGTCCCGTAGTCCCAAACGTAAATGTCCAGAGGATCTCCCGAATATCGTCCCGTAGTCCAAATCATAAATGTGCAAGGGAAACTCCCAAAATACCAATCCGTAGACCCAAAGTAAATATCCAGTACAGAAAATCTACCGGATATTGTCCTGTAGTCCCAATCATAAATATGCAGTGGGATCTACCAGAATATCGATCCATAGTCCCAAAGTAAACAAGTAGGGGGATCTCCCGGGATATCGTCCCGTAGTCCCAAAGTAAACACACAACCATCTCAGAATAGTATACAGTTCTATTCAAGAATTAAACATGAAATTTCTACTCTAACATGCTGCATAGAGTACAAGTAGGCAATTAAGGCATGTAAGACAATTACGTCAGTAAGCATGCTTTTCCTAGTCCAAACAAGAGGTTTCAAGTACAAGTATTTGCTAAATTACAAGAAAAACATAGGTATTAGCTTGAAAAAATGGGATTTCAAAAATTAGCACGTGTACGCACTCGTCACCTCACGTACACGGCACTTATATAACAAAAAATACCAAATCCTAAGGGGTGTTCCCCCACACAAGGTAAGGCGAGCCACTTACGTCGAACCAGCTCAATCAACTCGAAATCACGTTCTTACCACGAGTACTTGATTCCAAATGGCCCAAATCTATTCAAAGTAATTGCATAATGTAAATATAACTTTAAGTAACAAATTCAACTAATTAATTCGAATCTAACACGCGAAATTAAGAAAATCGACCTAAAAGTCCCTCGGGCCCAAGTCTCGGAATCGGATAAAATTCACAAAACTAGAATCCTTACACTCTCACGAGTTCATACATACGAAATATATCAAAATCAGACCATAAACGACCCCTTAAATCCCTAAATCAAAGTCTCCAATTTCATACCCTAAACCCCTAATTTTTAACCACTAATTCCATAAATTTCTTATCTAATCAGTAGAATATCACCATAGAAACGAGTTTTGGCTCCAAAAATCTTACCTCCACGAAGTTCCCTTGAATTCCCTCTTCAAAATCTCCCAAAAAGCTCCCAATCCGACTTGAAAATGTGAAATAAAGTTGAAAATCGTGAAGGAAACCTTATATAGGTTCTGGCCCAGGAATTCCCCACCTGCAGCCATTTTTCCTACTTCTGCGTCGCTGCTTCTGCGGTCTAACCAACCGCATATGCGGTTTTCACTTAATGCACTGGGACCGCACCTGTGCCCATATACCCGCTCCTGCGGGCCCGCAGGTGCGATAAAGCACCCGCACCTGTGACTTCTGACTTTCCCTCATCTGGCCGCATCTGCGGCTGACCACACGCTTCTGCGATTCCGCACCTGCGGTCCTCAATCCGCAGGTGTGGTTATGACAGTAATTCAGCAGCTTCAGCTGCACACTCTAACTCCCAACTTCCCGTCAACCATCCAAAATCATTCCGAGGCCTCCGGGATGTCACGACCCAAACTGAAGGGCCGCGACGGTCACCCGGTGCCTTACTCAACCGAGTACCAACGTAACATATCTTTCTTAACATGTTATCATGAGTAAATGAGCCAGAAAACCCGTCATGAGATAACAAGAATAAAACATAAGGGAATACTCAACATATGAAGACCCAACATGATATACAAACTAATATATGTGACATACGGGTCTATAAGGCCGACATGACCATTAGTAAACTCGAAACATAGGCCGACAAGGCCATACAATTATCCATACACCTGACATCTGTCTACAAGCCTCTAAGAGTACATAAAATCATAAAGGTCGGGACAGGGCTCCGCCATACCAATCAATACATATCCAAAGCATACTGACCAAATAGGCAACTCCGGAGCAAGTGGAGTGCACCAACACCTTCGCTGAGCTGATAGCCTACTAGGAGGACTGTCAACCTATCAATCGGGACCTGCGGGCATGAAATGCAGCGTCCCCAGGCAAAAGGGACGTCAGTACGAATAAAGTACCGAGTATGTTAGGCAAGAAAGCATAAACAAGAACATTAATGTAAAGAGAGAGATAGAGGAGATACAACCTGTAACATCAGAGTGCTTCTGGGGGTTACTGATATGAAATGCATAATACATATATATATACATAAACTTTTTAAAATATTCGCCTCTGTGGGCATCATCATCATCATATCGTACCCGGCCTCAAAGAGGACTCGGTAAAAGCGTACCCGAACATCATAAGGTTCGGTAGAATCATACTCGGCCACGTGGAGCTCGGTAAACCCAACTGATCAGTGGTTGCACAATAGGTGTCGTACCCGGCCGACTATAGCGCGGCTCGGTAGAGTAAAATAGATACATATATATAATGCATGCTCAACTCATGGAATCACATTCTAAACCTTTTGGAGTGACTTAAGAACATTATGGACATACCTACCATCAATATGAACCTTATTAGGATTTAAGGATCATACACACTTGTTTAGAATAATTTTATAAGGAAAGAACAACATGGACAACCTTAGATTCTAGGAGTAGATCCGTTATGAATTAGCGTACCGTTTATGTTCATGTCACTTTAGATCATGCCAAAAGAAAGAAGTAAGTGACTTAACATACCTTAAACTCGTTGAGTCCTTAATCACTTCCAAGCAACTCTTCAAACAAGTCAACTCAATCTATCATAGTATAAGGAGATTCAAAATCAGTGCTGAGCAAAGGCTAAGTCTATAACTTAAGCTAGTAGCTCGTTTACGTAAATTTTGGCAGCATCTCCCTTGTAACAAGGGCCTCCTCCAATACCATATACAAACAACAATGACCAGAGCAATCCATCAATACATAATAATCAATATCAAGACACCATATAACAACAACAAGTCACAACTACATTACGACGAGCGGCAAGCTCCGATTGGAATCCGTATACCCCTTATCAATCCTTATAGACTTCTTACTTCAACATAAAAGTATCATTAACTTGATAATGAAGTCATTAATCAATGATTCCAGCCTTATACCATATATTTATAACAACGAAAATAATCCACAACTTCAACTATCCCCAACTAGCAACTTTATTCACTAGTTCATGTCTAGCCCATCCATTTAACTTAATCAACATCAAGATAACCTTAGGCACAAGCAAGATCACAATATACATACCTTATACAGTAACTTCAAGTCAAAATCCAAGTTATATTCAGTTTACAACAACCCTTAATAGCAATACAACACCATAGAAGTGACTTAAGCTAATCCAAGTATTATCTTGTAGTTTATCATCCTAACAACTTAACCAACATACAAGCAAGCTTAAGAACAATTAGTAGGATGTTATACTCACCTTAGACAGCAGCAACAACTTGGAATTTCATCCAAATACAGCCCACAACAATCCTCAATGACAACACAACCTCAAAGAGGTGTTGTTCTTCACTAGAACTAAGTTTTGATGTTGAAATATGGTGTAATCACTTTGGAATCACTTCAAACCCTTGTGGTATATGTTTAGGAGGGTTAGGAGAAGTTTGGAGACGAATATTAGTTGAAAAATGAGCAAAAATAGGCATCCAAATCGTTTATAAATTGAAGTAGGTCAACCACCGCCTAAGTGGGTCCCATTGGGAGCTGCTTGTGCGATCTCGCGAAAACACGAATATCTCTCTACTATGATGCGTATTGATGAACGGTTTAATGCGTTAGAAACTAGACTCGTAGATCTTCAATTTGGTAGGTAGAACACCCCATGATTCCAAGTATATTTGGATAAATTCTCAGATACATTTGACCTAAATTTCAGCAAATTTATGAATGTAACTTGTGATGTCCTTTGCCAACTCTTGTTCCACAACTTGCTTGCCTTCAAAATGTAGAAAATGAATATCATACGACTAAAATAACTCATAGAATAACCTCCTTATCATGTTAATAACCCTAGTCTCACCCCAAAGTACATGTTATAACATTCGAAACTTGTCGACTTTCGACGAAACTTATTTTCTTCAATTGGTTTAGCTTCTAAGATTTCCAACCCTCTTGGTACTCGTTATTCATGATCTTAAATATTTGTAACCTCCAAGGTAACATGATTAACTTACTTTATTTGCTTCCAAATATAATCTCATTTCCGAGCTTACATCAATGACTTACGACGTACTCTCACGTATGAAAACTTGGGGTGTAACACTTGCCTAGCGAGTTTCCTACATCTTATAAGGGTATTCAAACTTATAAAAATCTTCGAAACACTTAAAACAACATCGAATCATCAAAACACCCTCGGATTCAAGCCTAAGGGTTCCAAAACTTCCAAATTCCGCTTTCGATCAAAAAGCCTATTAAACCTCGTCCAAATGACCTGACATTTTGCACACACGTCCCAAATGACACCACGAACCTACCCAAACCTTATGGATTTCCATTCCGACCCCTATATCAAACTCTCACCATCGAAGCGAAAACTTCAAAATTCAACTTTCGGCATTTCAAGCTAAATAAGCTACGGGCCTCCAAAACACAATCCAAACATGCCCCTAAGCTTGAAATCGCCCAATAGAGCTAACGGAACCAACGGAATTCCATTCCGAGGCTGTTTTTACACTTCTCTGACTACAGTCCAAATTCTAAAGCTTAAGCTCTCATTTAGGGACTAAGTGTCCCGAAACACTCCGAAACTCCAAACGAATCCTCCCGGCAATTCACAATAGCAGAAATAAATACGGGAAAAGCAGTTAATAGGGGATCGGGCATAAATTCTTATAATGACCGGCCAGGTCGTTACATCCTCCCCCCTTAAAACATTTGTTCGTCTTCGAATGAGCATAGAGACATACCTGAAGTAGTGAAAAGATGAGGGTAAGGGTTGCGCATATCCTACTCGGTCTCCCAAGTCGCCTCCTCGACCAGCTAACCCTGCCATTAAACCTTCACTGATGCAATGTTGTTTGACCTCAACTTTTGAACCTGCCTATCCAATATCACCACTGGCTCCTCAACATAGGATAGATCCTTGTCCAACTGGAATGAACTGAAATCCAACATGTGCAACGGGTCACCGTGATACTTCTGGAGCATCGAAACATGAAATACCGGATGAACTCCTGCCAAGTTGGGAGGTAAGGCAAGCTCATAAGCAACCTCCCCAACACGTCTCAATATCTCAAAAGGACCAATAAACCTCGGACTCAACTTCCCTTTCTTCCCAAATCTCATAACGCCCTTCATAGGCGAAACCCGAAGCAAGACCTGCTCTCCAACCTTTTAGGAAATATCACGAACCTTCCGGTCTGCGTAACTCTTCTGTCTGGACTGGGCTATATGGAGTCTATCCTGAATCACCTTAACCTTCTCCAAAACATCCTAAACCAAGTCTGTGCCCAATAATCTAGCCTCACCCGGCTCAAACTAACCCACCGGGGATCTACACCGCCTGCTATACAAGGCCTCATACGGTGCCATTTGAATGCTGGACTAATAACTATGGTTGTAGGCAAACTCCGCTAGTGGCAAGAACTGATCCCAGGAACCTCCAAACTCCATCATACACGCACGAAGCATATCCTCAAGAATCTGAATAGTGCGCTCGGACTATTCGTCCATTTGGAGGTGAAATGTTGTGCTCAACTCCACTGGAGTACTCAACTCACGTTGTATGGCCCTCCAGAACCGCGATGTGAACTGAGTACCTCTGTATGAAATGATGGAAATTGGAATACCATGCAGACGAACAATCTCCTGGATATAAATCTCCGCCAACCGCTCGGAAGAATAGGTAGTACATACAGGAATGAAGTGCACGGACTTGGTCAGCCGATCCACAATCACCCAAATGGCAATGAACTTCTTCAAAGTCCGTAGGAGTCCAACTATGAAGTCCATGGTGATCCGCTCCCACTTCCACTCCGGAATCTCTATCTGCTGAAGCAACCCACCCGATCTCTGGTGCTCATACTTTACCTGCTGACAATTGAGGCACCGAGCTACAAACCCAACTATATCTTTCTTCATCTGCCTCCACCAATAGTGTTACCTTAAATCCTGGTACATCTTTGCGGCAACCGGATGGATGAAATACCGTGAACTATGGGCCTCCTCTAGAATCAACTCCCGAAGCCCATCAACATTAGGTACACATATCCGACCATGCATCCTCAACACCTCATTATCACTAATAGTGACATCTCTGGCATTACCGTGCAAAGCCTCGTCCTTGAGGATGAGCAGATCAGGGTCATCATACTGACGCTCACTGATACGATCAAATAAGGAAGGCCAAGAGACTACGCAAGCTAGAACCCGACTGGGCTCTGAAAGATCCAATCTCACAAACTGGCTGACTAAGGCCTGAACATCCATCGTCACAGGCCTCTCCGTTGCTGCTAGATAAGGCAAACTCCCCAAACTCTCCGCCCGGCGACTCAAAGCATCGGCCACCACATTGGCCTTGTCCGTGTGATGCAAGATAGTGATATCATAGTCCTTCAGTAGCTTTAACCACCTCCTCTGGCGCAAATTAAGGTCCTTCTGCTTGAACAGGTGCTGCAAACTTCAGTGATCAGTATAAATCTCACAAGGGACACTATATAAATAATGACGCCAAATCTTCAAGGCTTGAACAATAGCATCTAACTCAAGATCATGGACAGGATAATTCTTCTCATGTACCTTCAACTGTCTGGACGCATAGGAAATTACCCTACCGTCCTGCATCAATACTGCTCCAAGGTCAATCCTCGAGGCATCACAATAGGCAATATAAGACCCCGAACATGTAGGCAATATCAAAACAAGGGCTGTAGTCAAAACTGTCTTGAGCTTCTGCAAGCTCGCCTCACACTTTTCTTCCACTAGAACGGAGCACCCTTCTAGGTCAGCCTGGTCATAGGTGCTGCAATAAATGAAAACCCTTCAACAAATCGACGGTAAAAACCCGCCAACCTAAGAAAACTGCAGATCTCTGTAGTTGAGGATGGTCTGGGCCAACTCTGCACTGCTTCCACTTTCTTTGAATCTACCTATATACCCTCACTCGATACCACGTGGCCCAAGAATGACACAGAATCCAACCAAAACTTACATTTCGAGAACTTTGCATATAACTTTTTTTCCCTCAAAGTCTGAAGTACTGTCCTCAGGTGCTGCTCATGATTCTCCCGACTCTGGGGATATATTAGAATACCATCAATTAAGACAATGATGAACGAGTCAAGATACGGCCGGAACACACTGTGCATCAAATGCATGAAGGCTGCTGGGGCATTGGTCAGCCCAAACGACATAATAAGGAACTCGTAATGACCATAGCGAGTCCTAAAAGCAGTCTTCGGGATATCTGGCTCTCGAATCTTCAACTGATGGTAACCCAAACGCAAGTCAATCTTAGAAAACACGCGTGCACCCTATAACTGGTCAAACAGATCATCAATACAAGGCAAAGGATATCGATTCTTCACTATAACTTTGTTCAACTAGTGATAATCAATGCACATATGCATAGAACCATTTTTTTTTCTTCACAAACAAGACAGGAACACCCCAAGGTGATACAGTAGGCCGAATTAAACCCTTATCAAGCAATATCCTTCAACTCCTTCAACTCAGGAGGGGACATACGATACGGAGGAATAGAAATGGGTTGAGTGCCTGGCAACAGATCAATGCCAAAATCAATATCTCTGTCGGGTGACATACCCGGAAGATCAGTTGGAAACACATCAGGGAAGTTCCGTACTACTGGGACTGAATCAACTATAGGGGTATCAATATTAACATCTCTCACATAGGCCAGATACGCGTCACACCCCTTCTCAACCATTTGCTGAGCTTTAAGGAAAGAAGTAACTCTACTAGGAGTGTGATCTAAAGTACCCCTCCACTCTACTCACGGTACACCTGGCATAGGCAGCGTCACAGTTTTGGTGTGACAATCAAGAATAGCATAATGGAGCGACAACCAGTCCATGCCCAAGATAATATCAAAATCTACCATGCTGAACAATAATAAATCAGCTCTGGTCTCAAAACCACTAAGAGCAACCAAACATGACCTATAAACACGGTCCACAACAAGGGAATCCCTCACAGGAGTAGAAACATAAACAAGGGAACTCAAAGAATCCCGAGATACGCCCAAATGTGGGGAAAAATAAGAAGACACATAAGAATAAGTGGAGCCTGGATCGAATAGAACCAAGCATCTCTATCACAAATGAGGACAACACATGTGATGATAGAATCAGAGGTGACAGCCTCAGTACAGGCAGGAAGGGCATAATATATAGCCTGGCCTCCCCCTATAGGGCGGCCTCTACCTCCCCAACCTCCACCTCTAGCTCGATGAGTAGGTGGGGTAGCAACTGGTGCTGGAAACATAGCATGGGAACTTTGCAGGGCACGTTGTGGCTGATGAGTCTGTGGAGGTGCACCCCTCCTAAGTATGGGTCAATCCCTCACCATATGTCATGTGTCACCACACTCAAAATAAGTTCTGGGAGGATGTGGTGGCTGTGACTGGCTCGAGCCAGGTCTGCTGGACTGACCACTGAAAGAACCTCGCACAGGAGGCGTGCTAGATACTGGAGGGAACCTCCCTCTCCTCTCTATCCCGAGCATGCATACCCTCCACTCTCCTAGCAATGCTCACCACTTGCTGATAAGAAATATCTATCTCCAACTTATGAGCCATGCTAGACCTGATGCTGGGAATGATCCCCTCAATAAACCGACGAACTCCCTCACGAACTGTAGCAACCAAAGCCGGTGCATGCCTAGCCAAGTCAGTAAAATGGATAGCATACTCCGAAACAGTCATAGTGCCTTGGCGAAAATGCTCAAACTCTGCGTGCCACGCATCCCTAAGGCTCTAGGGACAAGCTCTCTCAAGAACATATATGAAAACTAAGCCCAAGTAAGGGATGCTGCCTCAGCTGGACTGTCCAACTTAAAAGTACGCCACTACTGGTAGGCTGCTCCTCGAAGCTGGAAGGTAGTTAAAGAAACCCAACTCAATCCTGATATACCCATAGTGCGGAGGATACGGTAACACTCCTCCAGAAATCCCATGGCATCATCGGATGCTAAACCACTAAATACAGGAGGCTTATACTTCTTGAACCTCTCAAGCCTCCGCTGCTCATCCTCTGAAGTCGCTGCCTTATCCTCAGACTGAACTGGGACCAAGGCGGTGCCGGTATAACCTCTGGTATCTGATCAACCTGGACTCGCTACTTAGGAGTGTGGGCAACGGGATTCTGTGCTCTTCCCCCAGCCTGGGATGTGGCTGCAACAAGGGGAATCAACCCTGCCTGAGCTAGAGTGGTGTACATGCTCACGAACTGTGCAAGAATCTCCTGAAAAGCTGGAATAATAATAGCAATACGCGTATTAGGTGACTGGACTCCGGCTGGAGCTACTGGTGGCTTCTCTGTGGCAGCTCGCACGGGTGCTCTGGCTGCACCATGGGCGCGTCCTCAGACTCTACCCCGACCCCGACCTCTGATGGCTCTAGCAGGGGGCGCGGGTGCCTGGTCATCCCCGGTAGCATGTGTCGTCGCCATCTATGAGAGAATAGAAGATAGAAGTTTAGAATTGTGATATCAAAAATCACGCACGACAAGGAAATCAAATGAGGTGGAAATTTTCCTAATAGTTACATAGCCTTTCGTAGATAAGTACAGACGTCTCCGTACCAATCCGCCAGACTCTAATAAACCGGATTGTGATTCATGACTCCTATGAACCTAGAGCTTTGATACAAACTTGTCACGACCCGAGTTTGCCCTCCGTGAACTGTCACGACGGCACCTAGTCTCTACGACTAGGTAAGCCTAACAATTTACGGAAAAAGGAAATGAAAGATAAAACTAGCCAAAAATTGCTGATATAACATAACTAAAATGCTTAAGATGCTGCTCGGCATATACAAATATAAACTCACAAACTGAAACAACTCCCAAAACTCGGAATATCATGAAATCACAAGCTGTTGAATAACTAGAGGGGAGAATAGAGAGGGACTCCTCGGTCTGCGGATGCGGTAAATATACCTCGAAGTCTCTGAAGATCACCTCGCCTCATTGATGGTATGGCTGAGCCAAAGAACCTGGATCTACACACAAAAAACATGTGCAGGAAAAGGCATGAATAAACCACAACGGTACTCAATAAGTGCCAAGCCTAACCTCGGTCGAGTGGTGATGAGGAAGGTCAGGGCCCTACTGATTATAGATGAAAATCAAGGTAAAGCAGTATAAAATACGACAATATAATTAAAGTGCTAACACTATATAATGAATAAAAACACAGAAAGAATCTAACTCAGTACACAGAAATGGCAACAGAGGATCTCCCGAGTTACCATCCCGTAGTCCCAAACGTAAATGTCTATAGGATCTCCCCGGATATCGTCCTGTAGTCCAAATCATAAATGTGCAAGGGAAACTCCCAGAATACCAATCCGTAATCCCAAAGTAAATATCCAGTACGGGGAATCTACCGGGTGTTGTCCCGTAGTCTCAATTATTAATGTGCAGGGGGATCTACCGGAATACCGATCCTTAGTCCAAAGTAAACAAGCAGGGGGATCTCCCGGGATATCGTCACATAGTCCCAAAGTAAACACACAACCATCTTAGAAGAGAATACAATTCTATTTAAGAATTAAACAGGAAATTTCTAATCTAACATGCTGCACAGAGTACAAGTAGGCAATTAAGGCAGGTAAGACAATTACGTCACGTAAGCATGCTTTTCCTAGTCTAAACAAGAGGCTTCAAGTACAAGTATTTGCTAAATTACAAGAAAAAAATAGGTATTAGCTTAATGAAAATGGGATTTCAACAATTAGCATGTGTATGCACTCGTCACCTCACGTACACGACACTCATATAACAAAAATACCAAATCCTAAGGGGAGTTTCCCCTATATAAGGTTAGGCAAGCCACCTACCTCGAACCAGCTCAGTCAACTCGAAATCATGTTCTTGCCACGAGTACCCGACTCCAAATGGCCCAAATCTGTTCAAAGTAATTGCATAATGTAAATATAACTTCAAGTAACTAATTCAACTAATTAATTCGAAGCTAACACGCGAATTTAAGAAAATCGCCCAAAAAGTTCCCCGACCCCACATCTCGGAATCGAATAAAATTTAAAAAAAACTAGAATTCTTACACTCTCACGAGTTCATACATACCAAGTATATCAAAATCCGACCACAAACGACCCCTCAAATCCCTAAATCAAAGTCTCTAATTTCTAACCCTAAACTCCCAATTTTTAACCACTAATTCCATAAATTTCTTGTCTAATCAGTAGAATATCACCATAGAAACGAGTTTTGGTTCCAAAAATCTTATCTCCATGAAGTTCCCTTGAACTCCCTCTTCAAAATCTCCCAAAAAGCTCCCAATCCGACTTGAAAATGGTGAAATAAAGTTGAAAATCGCAAAGGAAACCTTATATAGGTTCTGGCCCATCGATTCCGTACCTGCAGCCCTTTTTCACACTTCTGCGGTGCCGCTTCTGCGTTCTAACCAACCACATATGTGTTTTTCACTTAATGAACTGGGACCGCACCTATGCCCATATACCCCGCAGGTGCGATAAAGCACCTGCACCTGTGACTTTTGACTTTCCCTTATCTGGCCGCATTTGCGGCTGACCACATGCTTCTGCAATTCCGCACCTGCGGTCCCCAATTCGCAGGTGCGGTAATGATTAGTAATTCAGCAGCTTCAGCTGCACACTCTAACTCTCAACTTCCCGTCAACCATCCGGAATCATCCTGAGGCCCTAGGGACCTCAACCAAAAGTAAAAACAAGTTATATACCACTATTCAAACTTATACAATTTTTCGAAACACTTAAAACAATATTGAATCATCAAAACACCCTTGGTTTCAAGCCTAAGGGTTCCAAAACTTTCAAATTCCGCTTTCGATCAAAAAGTCTATCAAACCTTGCCCGAATGACCTGAAATTTTGCACATATGTCCCAAATAACACCACGGACCTACCCAACATTCTAGAATTCCATTCCGACCCATATATCAAAATCTCACCGTCGAACCAGAAACTTCAAAATTCAACTTTCGGCATTTCAAGCCTAAATAAGCTACAGGCCTCCAAAACACAATCCGAAGATGCCCCTAAGCCCGAAATCACCCTACAAAGCTAATAGAACCAACTGAATTCCATTCCGAGGCTATATTCATATTGCTCCGACTACGATCCAAATTCTAAAGCTTAAGCTCTCATTTAGGGACTAAGTGTCCCAAAACACTCTGAAACTCCAAACGAATCCTCCCAGCAATTTACAATTGCAGAAATAAACACAGAGAAAGCAGTTAATAGGGGATTGGGGCATAAATTCTTAAAACGACTGGTCGGGTTGTTACAGTTATATTCACGTATAACTCACTCCTTATGTGTATGTCCATGCAGACACTATTGGTGATGACGGAGCTAGTAGTTGATGGGTTTGCTAGAGTTGATCTTGTTATTGAATTGAGCCACCGCATTGTTCGTAGAGGCTTCCAAATGAGATTTTATCATTTATTCATATGGTATCTTTTGTACTCCTCTTAGATGCTCCATAGTCTAGTGTGGGATTTGGTTTAGAGTGTTTTTCTTTTTTTTATTTATGAAACAATTTGGATCATTAATTATTCGCATTCAATTATCGAAAAATTGGAACTTACATTTATTTTGGATGAGTGTTGAATAAATATTAAGTATATGGTATAAGTTGGTTCGCCCGACGGATAATGTTGCCTGGGTGCCTGTCACATCTAGGTTGATATTGGGACATGATAAATATGTTGTTCGTAACTAAAGTCCATTCATCATGGTATGACCAGCAAAGAAAATGTAAAAACGGGGAAAACAATTAAAACTATATCGTTGTTAAGTTTCATGCAGAGCTAGAGCCCAAATTTGAAGTTTACAGGTTCGGTATTATGGTTTCTTTTAGGTGTTAGGTTCTAAATTAATATTTTATACATATTCAATAGATTTTTAAGATAAACACAGAGTTTGGACCGAAACTACTATTACAACCGCTAGCTCTACCCCTAGTTACAAACGTAAGAAATTTTGTACAATTAAATTAGTCGTGATTAGAATTAGAAAAAGCACTACATCATATATTCAAGATGGGTAACGACCCGGCCGGTCGTTTTAAGAATTAACGTCCCGATCCCCTATTAACTGCTTCCCCCGTGTTGTTTTCGACTATTATGAGTTGTCGAGAGGATTCATTTGGAGTTTCGGAGTGTTTTGGGACACTTAGTCCCTAAATAAGAGTTTAAGCTGTAGAATTTGGACCGTGGTCGGAATAGTGTGAAGATGGCCTTAGAATAGAATTTTGTTGACTCTGTTAGCTTCGTTAGGTGATTTCGGGCTTAGGGGCGTGTTCGGATTGTGTTTTGGAGGCCCGTAGCTTATTTAGGCTTGAAATGCCGAAAGTTGAATTTTTGAAGTTTTCGGTTCGATAGTGAGATTTTGATATAGGAGTCGGAATGGAGTTGAGTAGGTCTGTGGTATCATTTGGGACGTGTGTACAAAATTTCAGGTCATTCGGACGAGGTTTGATTAAATATTTGATCGAAAGTAGAATTTGGAAGTTTTGGAATTCGAGGGTGATTTGGTGTTTCGACATTGTTTTGAGTGTTCCGAGGGTTGGTACAAGTTTGAATGGCATTATGTGACTTGTTGGCATGTTTAGTTGAGGTCTTAGGTGCCTCCGGTGCTTAACGAAAGTTGAATTGGACTTAGGAAAATCTAAAACTTTGTTGAACCTGTCATAATCGCACCTGCGTGTATGGGACCGCAGGTGCGGCACCGTAGAAGCGGTTAGGGGACCGCAGGTGCGGTCTGAGACAGTGTTGAAATTGGTCGCAGATGCAGCCCAGGTATCGCAGAAGCGGCACCGCATATGCGGGTAAGAGGTCACAGATGCGGAGGTTAGGCTTTAATGAAAAGTCGCAGGTGCGGTCCATTTGCCGCAGGTGCGGTCCCATAGTCGCAGAAGTGGATTTGCTGGTCAGAAAAAGGGAAGAAACGAGGGTTTGAACTCAAAACTTGGAAAAACGATTTGGAGCTCGGTTCAGGGCGATTTCTCGAGGGTTTTTGAAAGAGAGACTTTGGGTAACAACGGCTTGTGATTTTATGAGATTTCTACTTTTGGGAGTTGATTCAGTTTGAGAGTCTATGTTTGTATGTTCCGAGCGGCATCTTAAACGTTTTATTTATGTTTTATCCGCAGTTTTTGGCTAGTTTTATCTTTCGTTTTCCTTTTTCCACAAATTGTTAGGCTTACCTAGTCGTAGAGACTAGGTGACATCATGACAGTTCACGGAGGGCGAACTCGGGTCGTGACAAGTTGGTATCAGAGCTCTAGGTTCATAGGAGTCATAAATCACAAGTAGGTTTATTAGAGTCTCGTGGATCGGTATGGAGACATCTGTAATTATCTATGAGAGGCTATGTAACTGTTAGGAAAATTCCACTTCATTTTAATTTCCTTGTCGTGCGAGACTTTGATATCACAATTCTAAATTTATGTCTTCTATTCTCTCACAGATGGTGAGGACACGTGCTACCAGTGATGACCAAGCACCCCCGGCCCCTACTAGAGCCATCAGAGGTCGGGGCTGGTGTAGAGGCCAAGGACACGCCCGTGGTGCAGCCAGAGCACCCGCACGAGCTGCCATCGAGGAGCTACCAGTAGCTCCAGCTGGAGCCCAGGCACTACGCCTACTGCTAACACTATTCCAGCTCTTTAGGAGACTCTTGCACATTTCGTGAGCATGTACACAACCTTAGCTCAGGCCAGGTTGATTCCCCTTGCTGTAGCCACATCCCAGGCTGGGGGAGGAGCACAGACTCCCGCCGCCCGCACTTCTGAGCAGCGGGTCCAAGTTGATCAAATCCTAGAGGTTATACCGGCACTGCCTGTGGCCCCAGTTCAGCCCGAGGACAGAGCAGCGGCTTCAGAGGATGAGTAGCGGAAGCTTGAGAGGTTCAAGAAGTATACGCCTCCTGTATTCAGTGTTGTAGCATCAGATGATGCCCTGGGATTTCTGGAGGAGTGTTACCGTATCCTCCCCACTATGGGTATATCAGGGTCGAGTGGGGTTTCTTTCACTGCCTTCCAGCTTCGAGGAGCAGCCTACCAGTACTGGCATACTTGTGAGTTGGACAGTCCCACTGAGGCAGCATCCCTTACTTGGACTTAGTTTTCATATATGTTCCTGAGAGAGTTTGTCCCTCAGAGCCTCAGGGAAGTGTGGTGCCCAGAGTTTGAGCATTTGTGCCATGGCACTATGACTGTTTCAGAGTATGTTGTCTGTTTCACTAGCTTGGCTAGGCATGCACCAGCCTTGGTTGCTACAGTTCGTGAAAGAGTTCATCGGTTTATTGAGGGGCTCATTCCTAGCATCAAGTCTAGCATGGCTCATGAGTTGGAGATGGATATTTCTTATCAGCAGGTGATGAGCATTGCTAGGAGAGTGGAGGGTATGCATGCTCGCGATAGAGAGGAGAGGGAGGCCAAGAGGTCTCGAGAGTCGGGCTATTATTCTGGTGCCCGTGCTCCAGCTGCAGTTCGTTATAGTAGGGGTTATATGAGTCGCCCCGTTCATTCAGCTCTTCCAGCAGCTAGAGGTATTCTAGCTCCTCCTAGGCCCCAGGAGCCTTATTATGCACCTCCAGTATCTAGTGCACCTCCTACACGGGGTACTTTTAGTGGTCAGTCCAGCAGACCTGGCCCGAGCTAGTCACAGCCACCACGTCTTTCCAGAGCTTGTTTTGAGTGTGGTAACACATGCCATATGGTGAGGGATTGCCCCAGACTTAGGAAGGTTGCACCTCCACAGACTCCTCAGCCACAGCGTGCCCCGCAGAGTTCCTAGGCTATGGGTCCAGCACCAGTTGCTACCCCACCTGCTCAGCCAGCTAGAGGTAGAGGTTGGGGAGGTAGAGGTCGCCCTAGAGGGGGAGGTCAGGCCAGATATTATGCCTTTCCTGCCCGTACTAAGGTTACTGCCTCCGATTCTGTCATCACAGGTATTGTCCTGGTTTGTCATAGAGATGCATCGGTTCTATTCGATCCAGGCTCCACTTATTCTTATGTGTCTTCTTATTTTGCCTCGCATTTGGGCGTATCTCAGGATTCTTTAAGTTCTCATGTTTATGTTTCTACTCCTATGGGGGATTCTCTTATTGTAGACCGCATTTATCGGTTGTGTTTGGTTGCTCTTAGTGGTTTTAAGACCAGAGCCAATTTATTATTGCTCAACACGGTAGATTTCGATGTTATCTTAGGTATGGACTGGTTGTCGCCCCATTATGCTATTCTTGATTGTCACGCCAAAATCGTGACGCTAGCTATGCCAAGTGTACCGCGAGTAGAGTTGACGGGTACTTTAGATTACACTCCCAATAGAGTTATTTCTTTCCTTAAAGCTCAGCGAATGGTTGAGAAGGGGTGTGACATGTATCTGGCCTATATGAGAGATGTTAGTGTTGATACCCCTATAGTTGATTCAGTCTCAATAGTACGGGATTTCTCTGATATGTTTCCACCTGATCTTACGGGTATGCTACTCGACCGGGATATTGATTTTGGCATTGATCTGTTTCTGGGCATTTAGCCCATTTCCGTTCCTCTGTATCGTATGGCCCCTCCTGATTTGAAGGAGCTGAAGGATCAGTTACAGGAATTTCTTGATAAGGGTTTTATTCGGCCCAGTGTATCACCTTCGGGTGCTCCTGTCTTGATAAGGGTTTTACTTGTAATTTCTTAATATGGTTCTATGTGCATGGGCATTGATTATTGCCAGTTGAACAAAGTTATAGTGAAGAATCGATATCATTTGCCTCGTATTGATGATCTATTTGACCAGTTACAGGGTGTACGAGTGTTTTCTAAGATTGACTTATGCTCATGTTACCATCAGTTGAAGATTCGAGAGCCAGATATCTTGAAGACTACCTTCCGGACTCGGTATGGTCATTACGAGTTCCTTGTTATGTCATTTGGGTTGACCAATGTCCCAGCAGCCTTCATGCATTTGATGCACAGTGTGTTTCGGCCATATCTTGACTCGTTCGTCATTGTCTTTATTGATGATATTCTGGTATACACCCGGAGTCGGGAAGATCATGAGCAGCGCTTGAGGACAGTGCTTCAGACTTTGAGAGAAAAGAAGTTGTATGCAAAGTTCTCAAAATGTGAGTTTTGGTTGGATTCCGTGGCATTCTTGGGTCACGCGGTGTCGAGTGAGGGGATACAGGTGGATCCAAAGAAAGTGGAAGTAGTGTAAAGTTGGCTCAGACCATCCCCAGCTATAGAGATTCGCAGTTTTCTTGGCTTCGTGGGTTATTATTATTGATTTGTTGAGGGGTTTACATCTATTGTAGCACCTATGACCAGGCTGACCTAGAAGGGTGCTCCGTTCCAGTGGAAAGAAGAGTGTGAGGCGAGCTTCCAGAAGCTCAAGACAATTTTGACTACAGCCCCAGTTTTGATATTGCCTATAGGTTCGAGGTCTTATACTGTCTATTGTGATGCCTCGAGGATTGGCCTTGGAGCAGTATTGATGCAGGACGGTAGGGTGATTTCCTACGCATCCAGACAGTTGAAGGTATATGAGAAGAATTATCATGTCCATGATCTCGAGTTAGCTGCTATTGTTCACGCCTTAAAGATCTGGCATCATTATTTGTACGGTGTCCCTTGTGAGAGTTATACTGATCACCGGAGTTTGCAGCACCTGTTCAAATAGAAGGACCTTAATTTGCACCAGAGGAGGTGGTCAGAGCTACTGAAGGACTATGATATCACTATCTTGCATCACTCGGACAAGGCCAATGTGGTGGCCGATGCTTTGAGTCGTCGGGCGAAGAGTTTGGGGAGTTTGGCTTATTTACCAGCAGCGGAGAGGCCCATGGTGATGGATGTTCAGGCATTAGCCAACCAGTTTGTGAGATTGGATCTTTCGGAGCCTAGTCGGGTTCTAGCCTGCATGATTTCTCGGTCTTCCTTATTTGATCGTATTAGAGAGCGTCAGTATGATGACCCGCATTTGCTTGTCCTCAAGGATAACGTTCTGCACGGTGATGCCAGAGATGTGACTGTTGGTGATGACGGGGTATTGAGGATGCATGGTCGAGTATGTGTACCCAATGTTGATGGGCTTCGAGAGTTGATTCTAGAGGAGGCCATAGTTCGCGGTATTCCATCCACCCGGGTGCCATGAAGATGTACCATGATTTGAGACAGCACTATTGGTGGAGGCGGATGAAGAAAGATATAGTTGGGTTTGTAGCTCGATGCCTTAATTGTCAGTAGGTTAAGTATGAGCACCAGAGACCACGTGGGTTGCTTCAACAGAGAGAGATACCGGAGTGGAAGTGGGAGCGGATCACCATGGACTTCCTAGTTGGACTCCCACGAACTTTGAAGAAGTTCGATGTCATTTGGGTGATTGTGGATCGGCTGACCAAGTCTGCGCAATTCATTCATGTGTGTACTACCTATTCTTCAGAGCGGTTGGCGAAGATTAATATCCGGGAGATTGTTCGTCTGCATGGTATTCCAGTTTCCATCATTTCAGACAGAGGTACTCAGTTCAAATCACGGTTCTGGAGGGCCGTATAGTAGGGATTGGGAACTTGGGTGGATTTGAGCATAGCATTCACCCTCAGACGGACGGACAGTCCGAATGCACTATTCAGATTCTTGAGGATATGCTCCATGCGTGTGTGATGGGGTTTGGAGGTTCTTGGGATTAGTTCTTGCCACTGGCAGAGTTTGCCTACAACAACAGTTATCAGTCCAGCATTCAGATGGCACCGTATGAGGCCTTGTATGGTAGGCAGTGTAGATCCCCGGTGGGTTGGTTCGAGCCGGGTGAGGCTAGATTACTGGGCACAGACTTGGTCCAGGATGCCTTGGAGAAGGTTAAGGTGATTCAGGATAGACTCCGTACAGCCAGTCCAGACAGAAGAGTTATGCAGACCGGAAGGTTCGTGATGTTTCCTATATGGTTGGAGAGCGGGTCTTGCTTCGGGTTTTGCCTATGAAGGGCATCATGCGATTTGGGAAGAAAGGGAAATTGATTCCGAGGTTTATTGGTCCTTTTGAGATATTGAGACGTGTTGGGGAGGTTGTTTATGATCTTGCCTTACCTCCTAGCTTGGCAGGAGTTCATCCGATATTTCATGTTTCGATGCTCCGGAAGTATCACGGTGATCTGTCGCATGTGTTGGATTTCAGTTCAGTCCAATTGGACAAGGATCTATATTATGTTGAGGATCCAGTGGCGATATTGGACAGGCAGGTTCGAAAGCTGAGGTCAAAGAACATTGCATCCGTGAAGGTTTAGTGGCGGGGTCAGCCGATCGAGGAGGCGACCTGGGAGACCGAGCAGGATATGCGCAGCTGTTACCATCATCTTTTCACTACTTCAGGTATATCTCTATGCTCGTTCAAGGACGAACGAATGTTTTAAGATGGGGAGGATGTAACGACCCAGCCGGTCATTTTAAGAATTAACACCCCGATCCCTTATTAACAGCTTTCCCCGTGTTTGTTTTGGCTATTATGAGTTGTCGGGAAGATTCGTTTGGAGTTTCGGAGTGTTTTGGGACACTTAGTCCCTAAATAAGAATGGAATTCCGTCGATTCTGTTAGCTTCGTTGTGTGATTTTGGGCTTAGGGGCGTGTTTGGATTATGTTTTGGAGGTCTGTAGCTTATTTAGACTTGAAATGCTGAAAGTTGAATTTTTGAAGCTTCCGGTTCGATAGTGAGATTTTGATATAGGGATCATAATGGAATTCCGGAAAGTTGAGTAGGTCCGTGGTGTCATTAGGGACGTGTGTGCAAAATTTCAGGTCATTCGGACGAGGTTTGATAGACTTTTTGATCGAAAGCGGAATTTGGAAGTTTTTGAATCCTTAGGCTTGAATCCGAGGGTGATTTAGTGTTCCGGCATTGTTTTGAGTGTTCCGAGGGTTGGTACAAGTTTGAATGGTGTTATGTGACTTGTTGGCATGTTTGGTTGAGGTCCTAGGGGCCTCAGGTGAGTTCGGGTGCTTAACGGAAGTTAAATTGGACTTAGGAAAGTCTGAAGCTTTGTTGAACCTGTCACAATCCCACCTGCGTGTATGAGACCATAGGTGTGGCACCGTAGAAGCGGTTAGGGGAACGCAGGTGTGGTCTGAGGTAGTGTTGAAATTGGTCGCAGATGCGGACCAGGTACCGCAGAAGCGGCACCGCATCTGCAGGTAAGAGGTCGCAGATGTGGAGGTTGGGCTTTAATGAAAAGTTGCAGGTGCGGTCCATTTGACGTAGAAGCGGGACCGCAGGTGCGGTCCCATGGTCGCAAAAGCGGATTTGCTGGTCAAAAAAAGGGAAGAGATGAGGGTTTGAACTCAAAACTTGGAAAAACGATTTGGAGCTCGGTTGAGGGAGATTTCTCGAGGGTTTTTGAAGGAGAGACATTGGGTAACGATTTCTATCTTGATTTTGATCCTAGAACTATAATCTATTGTTGTTTTCTTCTTCTAATTAAGGAAAATGAGAGCAAAAGTTTGAAAAATGGGATAAGGTTTCCCCAACTAAAAATTTGATTTTTGAGTGGGATTTTTGGTGATTTTTGTTCGAGTGTGTTCGTGAGTGATCGGGGGTTCTGAATTTATAAAGTTTATCCAATTCCGAGATATAGGCTCGGGGGACTTTTTGGGCGATTTTCTTAATTTTGCGTGTTAGCTTCGAATTGATTAGTTAAATTAGTTACTTGAAGTTATATTTACATTATGCAATTAATTTGAATAGATTTGGGTCATTTGGAGTCGAGTACTCGTGGCAAGAATGTGATTTCGAGTTGATTGAGCTGGTTCGAGGTAAGTGGCTTGCCTAACCTTGTGTGGGGGAACTCCCCTTAAGATTTGGTATTGTGTTATGTAAGTACCGTGTACGTGAGGTGACGAGTGCGTACACGTGTTAATTGTTGAAATCTCGTTTTCATTGAGTTAATACTTATGTTTTCTAGTAATTGAGCGATATTTGTACTTGAAGCCTCTTGCCTAGTTTAGGAAAAGCATACTTATGTGATTTAACTGTCCTACCTGCTTTAATTGCCTACCTGTACTCCGTGCAGCATGCTAGAGTAGAATTTCCTGCTTAAATTCTAGAATATAACTATAAATTCTTTTGAGATTGTTATGTGATTTTCTTTGGGACTGCGGGACGATATCTCGGGAGATCCCCTTGCATGTTTACTTTGGGACTACGGATCGGTATTCCGGCGGATCCCCCTGCATATTTATATTTGGGACTACGGGACAGCACTCGGTAGATCCCTTGTACTGGATGTTTACTTTGGGACTACGGATTGGTATTTCGGGAGTTTTTCCTGCATATTTTATGATTCGGACTACAGGACGATATCCCAAGATATCCTCTGGACATTTACGTTTGGGACTACGGGACGATATCCCGGGAGATCCCATGTTGTTATTTTTGTGTACTAAGTTAGATTCTTTCTGTGGTTTTTATTCGTTATAGATTGTTAGCATTTCAATTATGTTGTCATATTCTATACTATTTTACCTTGTTTTTCATCTATAATCAGTAAGGCCCTGACCTTCCTCGTTACTACTCAACCGAGGTTAGGCTTGGCACTTACTGAGTACCGCTGTAGTGTACTCATGCCCTTTCTGTGCATGTTTTTCGTATGCAAATCCAGGTTCTTCGGCTCAGCCATACCATCAGTGAGGCGAGACGATCTTCAGAGACTTCGAGGTATATTTGCCGCATCCGCAGACCGAGGAGTCCCTTTCTATTCTCCCCACTAGCTTTAGCTCTCCTGTATTTACTTTGTTTAGATATTCTGAAGTTAGAACACTTTGTAGTTATTCCACAGCTTGTGATTTCATGAGATTTCGGATTTTGGGAGTTGATTTAGTTTGAGAGTTTATGTTTGTATGTGCCGAGCGGCATCTTAAACGTTTTATTTATGTTTTATCCGCAGTCTTTAGCTAGTTTTATCTTTCGTTTTCCTTTTTCGCAAATTGTTAGGCTTACCTAGTCGTAGAGACTATGTGCCGTTACGACGGTTCACGGAGGCCGAACTCGGGTCGTGACAAGATGAAATTTTCTCCAGTTAAACCAGTGAACAAATCTTTTATAAAATACCATTGGAGTAATTATTTGATCGTTTTGTTTGGTTAGAGGATTATGCTATCCTGCTTATTATGCTTAGACACTTTTATTATATCCAAAATTTTCCTTGCTTATTAATTTTATTACTCTAATGAAATTAATCAAACCGAATTGATATGTTTGTGGTAACCATTTTCTTACATAATGTAGAAGTTTGCATAATCTAAACCACGTAAATCCTTAACAAAAACAAACATATCTTCTCCTTATGATATAATAACTGAAATTATGTGTATTTTTTATTTGGATTTGGGTTTTGTCGACATTTAATTGGACCAGATCGTTTCTTAGTAAATTCCTAATGAAATGACAAGCATGACATTTGGTAAGTTTACGTGATTGTTTTGGTAATGTTTGTCACATCTGTTAATCTCTATACACGTCGAAATTGAAAGTGAAATATACTATTAAGGCTGATAAAGTTGATTTATAAGACTAAAGAGTCTTTTTCAGTACTTTTTAAGATATCTTTATACTAGAGAAGTAGAGAACTATTAATATGATAAAACAATGCATAAACTAATAAATTTCAAAGATCCAAACATAGATAAGAAGAGATTATTAGAGACCTACATATATACGAAATGTAAAAGACTCGATAATTACTTATTTATAATTAAATAATTTGCTATAATCATCGAGTGCAGTTAATTCTTTTATTAGCAGCCATGTGATATATGTATATTAAAAAACAAAACATTTAGAAATGTCTACATATGGATATGTTTGTCCTTTAGAAGAAAAGCAAAAGATTTTTAAGGTCATTATCCATTTAAACTCATAATCATAGGCAAACATCATAGTCCTGAGTCCTGAAGTTGTTCGAGTAAATCAAAATAATTATTTCTTGATCCCATTTACCAACAGATTCTATATTCAAGGACATATAAATTACATAGTGATCACATTAGGTCCAAATACTAAATATCCAACATTTTTCGAGACTAGTCTTGTAACGATCCGGCTGGTCGTTTCATGAGTCACCGCCCCATCTCTGCTTCTTTATGTCTTGTTCGGCTGTTTTATGTAGTATCGAGTTGGTTGGTTCGGGTTCGGAGTGGTTCTGTAGAGGAATGTGACACATAGTCTCTTAAGTTGGTCATTTAGTTGGAAAAATCAACCGAAAGTTGACTTTTGAGTAAACGATCTCGGAATTTAGTTTTTATGATTAGGATAGCTTCGTGAGGTGATTTGGGACTTAGGAGCGTGTTCGGAATGTAATTTGGAGGTCCGTGGTAGATTTAGGCTTGAATTGGCAAAATTAAAATTTTGGCGTTTTCCGGTTGGTAGCGGAAATCTTGATATCAGGGTCGGAATGGAATTTCGGAAATTGGAGTACGTCTGTTGCATCATTTGTAACGTGTGTGCAAAATTTCAGATCATTCCGATGAGGTTTGATAGACTTTTTGATCATTTGCGGGATTCGGAAGTTTTGGAAACTTTAGGCTTGAATCCGAGGGTGTTTTGATGATTCGATATTGTTTTAAATGTTTCGAAGATTGGTGTAAGTTTGAATAGTGGTATATGACTTGTTTGTACTTTTAGTTGAGGTCCTGGAGGCCTCGGGATGATTTCGGATGGTTATCAGGAAGTTGGAAGTTAGAGTTTGCAGCTGAAGCTGCTGAGTTCCTGTTATAACCGCACCTGCGGATTGGGGACCGCAAGTGCGAGATCGCAGAAGCGTTAGATTAGCCACAAATGCGGCCATATGAAAGAAAGCCAGAAGTCGCAGGTGCGGGAGGTGTAATGCACCTACGAGACCGCAGGTGCGGTCCCAGGACATTAAGTGGAAACCGCAAATGCGATTGGTTAGACCGCAGAAGCGGTACCGCAGAAGCGTGGAAAGGACCGCAGGTGCGGAATCCCTGGGTTAGAAAGTATATAAGTTCCCCTTCGCGAAATTTGGGTTGTTTTCCACCATTTTTATCCGGAGTTGAAGCTTTTTGGAGGGTTTTGAAGAGGGAATCAAGGGGGTTTCCATTGAGGTGAGTTTCTTGAATCTAAAACTCAGTTCTATGTTGATTTTCAGTTGTTTAAGCATGAAATTTATGAGATTAAGGGTGAAAAATTGGGGAAGTTAGGGCTTGAAATTGGAGAGGTAAAATTGGAGATTTGAGGAACCAATTCAGGTTCATTTTTTATGTTCTTGGTATGTATGGGCTCGTGGGAGGATAAGGATTCTATTGATGTGATTTTTATCGGATTTCGAGACATGGGCCCGGGGGTCAGGTTTGATCAATTTTGGGATTTTTGATATAGTTTGATTATTTTCGCATTGGCTTTGTTCCCTTAGCATATATTAATGTTATGATTTTAATTTTGGATAGATTCGACGCGAGTTGAGGCCGAGTCGAGAGGCAAGGGCGTCGTGGAGTATTATTTCATCCGGTTTGAGGTAAGTAACGATTGTAAATCTAGACCTGAGGGTATGAAATCCCGGAATTTCAAACCGTTTTGATAAATGAGGTGATGGGCGTGTGAGCGTGCACCTGTAGGGATTGTGACTTGGTCCGTCCCGTGGCAACTATATAGTTGCATATTTTGATATATTGTGTATGATATCCATGTGTTTTAGAAATTAGTTTGTGAACTTGGGTTGAATGCCATGTTTGGTGCCTTTGTGCCGAACTGTTTAGACCCTTAGGGGTATTTTACTATTTTCCTCACACTGTTTTGATTTGAAAGCATATCCTCAGTCATGTTTTACTTGTTTATTGTTTAATCCGGTTTCATCACTCTACTTCTTAATATTTGAAAACTGTTTGGGCAGAGTTTCCCTGATTTTCTCTGATATGCCCAAGTGGCCGTTGTATACGGTAAAATCGAAGGGACTAATTTTCGGTCATTACGATGCTTCGTAAGCACGTTTCCAAAAGCTCAAGGCTATGGTCGAGATTCACTCCCGAGGGGTTATCGACGTCCAATCTCGGGGCAATGCAGATCGATAGTTATAGTGAAAGAGTGGGAAGTTCCCAAGGCATATGACTAAAAGTTGACCTAGTCTATTTGGCTAGCTCAAACCCGTACCGTGGCATTAATTAGTTGTATCAACCATGTATCTCGCCAATAAATGCGGTTATACTATGTTGGAATTCCCCCTCATATATAAAGGGGATCCTTGTCATTTTGTAAAGGATTTGTTGCTCAATATTGAATACACAAGAACATTCTCTCTGCTCTCTAACATATTCTCTTGATCTCATTGCTTGCATTTATTACTTATATTTATTGTGTTCCATTTATTGTTCTTTATTTATTACTTATTATTGTACATAAAGAGTCGTCATTGATTCTATAATAACTGTTAATCCACCCTCGATAGCTCCCAGCCGAACATCAGACTCGACCCCGAGGCCCCGAACTGGCAAGCTCGAGGCCCCGATTATTAACCTGTCGGTTTGATTATCACCTTGTTTTCTAGCTCTTATTTTGTTTCCAAGTCTTTCATTCAGCATCTATTTCCTAAACAGCTAGCATAAAATAGATCACGTATTTTTAGAACCACATAATCAAATTTAATTGTAATTACCATTTTCAAGGTAAACAGCCGTGAGGTTAATGACTGAGAGAGGTTAAGGACCTAATGATGAGGAGTATATATATATATATATATATTATTGATCAGGATGTACGTCGTAGCAATATATATATTGGATCGGGCTGCGCTCTGTAGCGATATGACGCTTGGGCTGTAGGAGCCCCTCCGGAGTTTGTACACCCCCAGTGAGCGTAATCGACTATATATTATGGATCGGGCTGCACGCCGCAGCGGTTATTATTATTATTATGAGATATCTATTGAGCCGGAGTGCTGAGTGTAAGTACTTATTGACGAGGGCCGAGTCATGAATGACTGAGAGGCTTGCCCGAGAGACTATACTTATGAGTGATACCTTGCCCGAGGGGCCTGTTTATGACATTTCTCTGTTTTCGCTCTTCTTTTATATTGAGCCTCTGTTGAAAAATATTGAATAAATATTTTTAAAGGATTTCTAACTGAAACTGGAGTTTTACAAGATAATTGGCTATTGAACTGCAGATTTTGACTTGATATTTCTGTTGAGATTTCTTGATAATTATGCATATGATTTTTAAATGCTCGTCACTACACTCAAATTTTATTTACTTTAGGTACTTACTGAGTTGGCGTACTCACATTACTCCCTACACCTTGTGTGAAGATCCAGGTGCCCGAGCATCAGAGTGAGAGCTTCCAGCACTCTCAGAGTCTTATTTGGATATCGCAAGGTAGTTGTACGGCATTCGCAGCCCTGCCTTTCTCCTTCATATTCTAGTATTTTATATTTCAGACTTGTTTTGTATTGAGCAGACAGTGTTGAGTGTATTTAGTGTCTCATGACTAGTGACACCAGATTCGGGCTGGGTGGATGTATTTTCGTACTTATTCCGCGTATTTCTTTTATATTTTAAAAATGAAAGCTTTGAGACTTAATCTATTTAGAAAAGTGAATTTATAAATGATCTCCGTATTGTTCGTGTTGTTTATGGCTGTCTTAGTATTGTGATAGGCGCCATCACGACAGGGGTATTTGGGGTCGTGACAAGTTGGTATCAAAGCCTAGGTTACATAGGTCTCGCGGGTCATGAGTTGATTTAGTAGAGTCTCGTGGATCGGTACAGAGACGTCTGTACTTATCCTTGGAAGGCTGCAGAACCTTTAGGAAACTTCACATTCTTGGAATTCCTGTCGTGCGAATCTGTTGATTTTGGCACTAAATTTCTGTTATTCTATTCTTTCACAGATGGTGAGGACATGTGCTACCGGTTAGGAGAAACGACCACTAGTCGGGGCCACTAGAGGCCGAGGTCGTGGTTGAGGGTGTGGTAGGGGCAGGGGTGTAGCCTGCACAGCAGCTAGGGCATCACCTGCAGATCCACCAGCCGCCCCAGTTCATGATCAGGTCCCAGTTACGGACGCTCCAGTAGGACGGCTCAGGCACCGGCTGTGCCGATTGTTATTCCAGGCCTTTAGGAGGCCCTGGCTCAGATTCTATCAGTATGCACTAGCCTGGCTCAAGCGGTCTCAGTTACTACGACCGTTGTCAGGACGGGAGAGGTACTCAGACTCCCGCTGCTCGCACACCTGAGCAGGTAGTGCAGGGATTTCAGACATCGGGAGTACCTCCAGCCCAGCCGGTTGCACCAGCCTAGGATTATGTGGTACCAGTTATGCCTGACGACGAGCACCATCGATTGGAGAGGTTTAGTAGACTTCAGCCTCCGACTTTCAGTGGTACAAAGGGCAAGGATGCCCAGGGTTTTTTGGACAAGTGTTAGAGGATTCTTCATACAGCAAGTATTCTGGAGACTAGTGGGGTCGTATTTACTACTTTTCAGTTTTCTCGAGATGCCTTTACTTGGTGGGAGGCTTATGAGAGGCGTAGGCCTGTTGATGCAGCACCCCTTACCTGGCAGCAGTTCTCCGTTCTCTTTTTGGAGAAGTATGTGCCACAATCTCGTAGAGAAGAGGTGCGTAGGCAGTTTGAGCAGTTGCGTCATGGTGATATGACTGTGATACAGTATGAGATGAGGTTCTCGGAGTTAGCTTGCCATGTTGTTTGGTTGGTTCCTATGGGTAGAGAGAGGATCAGGAGGTTCATTGATGGCCTCATATATCAGCTTCAGATTCTCATGACCAGGAAGAGGGTGTCAGGTGCTGCTACTTTTGAGGAGGTTTTTGACATTGCTCACGAGATTGAGTCAGTTCGTTGCTAGGAGCAAGATGAGAGGGAGGCCAAGAGGCCTCGGGGATCCAGTAGTTTTGGTGGTGCTCCTTTGAGAGGCCAGTTTTAGCACGGCAGAGGTCGTCCATTTAGACATGCTCAGTCAGCTTGCCCAGTTCATCATGGGGCGTCATCGAACTATGGTTCTCACAGCTCACATCAGGGCCATTCATCACTCAGTGCCCTACCAGCCCAGAGTTCGTCCTGTGCTCCATCGGTCCAGGGTTCTTCCATGCCAGATCCTTCTACTGGTCATTCTGGTGCTAGGGGTTCCCTTCAGTCCCCGTTCCCCACACCAGGGAGTTGTTATGAGTGTGGAGAGTTTGGACATATGAGGATGCAGTGTCCTCGGCTTCTTAAGACTCCGTCTCAGCAGAGGAGTCAGCCCTCGACTTCAGCTCCAGTTACTTCACCACCCGCTCAGGCAGCTAGGGGTGGGGGTCAGTCAGCTAGGGGTCACCCTAGAGGGGGAGGTCGATCAGGTGGTGGTCAGGCCCGTTTCTATGCACTCCCAGCCAGACCAGATGCTATTACTTCAGATGTTGTGATTACAGGTATTGTCTCAGTTTGCCATAGAGATGCATCTGTGTTATTTGATCCTGGTTTCACTTTTTCATATGTGTCATCATATTTTGCTCGTTATTTTGATACGCCCGTGAGTCTCTTATTTTATTTATTCGTGTATCTACTCTGGTGGGCGATACTATAGTTGTGGATCGTGTATACTAGTCGTGTGTGTTGACTATTGGGGGTCTGGAGACCCGAGTGGACCTTTTGTTGCTTTGTATGGTGAACTTTGATGTGATATTAGGCATGGATTGGCTATCTCCGTGTCGTGCTATATTAGACTGCCATGCTAAGATAGTGACGTTGCTATGCCGAGTGTGCCACGGATTGAGTGGCGAGGTTCGATTGATTTTGTCCTCAGTAGGGTGATTTCATTTCTGAAGGCCCATCAGATGGTTGGGAAGGGTTGTCTTTTATACTTAGCCCTTGTGAGGGATGTCAGTACAGAGACTCTTAGTATTGGTTCTGTTCCTGTAGTGAGGGATTTTCCCGATGTGTTTCCTGCAGACCTGTCGGGCATGCCACCAGACAGGGATATTGACTTTGGTATTGATTTGGTGTCGGGCACTCATCCCATTTCTATTTCACTGTATCGTATGGCATCGGTGGAGTTGAAAGAGTTGAAGGAGTAGCTTCAGGATCTCCTTGATAAGGGGTTTATTCGGCCTAGTGTGTTGCCTTGGGGTGCGCCTATTCTATTTGTGAAGAAGAAAGATGGCACGATGAGGATGTGCATTGATTACGGGCAGTTGAACAAAGTTACAATCAAGAACAAGTATTCTTTGCCTTGTATCGATGATTTATTTTACCAGCTTCAGGGAGCGAGACTGTTCTCCAAGATTGATCTCCGTTCAAGGTATCACCAGTTGAAGATCAGGGACTCGGATATCCTTAAGATAGCTTTCAGGACCCGATATGGTCATTATGAGTTCCTTGTGATGTCTTTTGGGTTGACCAATGCCCCAGCATCGTTCATGCATTAGATGAACAGCGTGTTTTGACCTTATCTCGACTCATTCGTTATTGTATTCATTGATGATATTCTGGTATACTCGTGTAGTTAGGAGGAGCACGCAGAGCATTGAGAGTTGTGTTGCAGAGATTGAGGGAGGAGGAGCAACTTTATGCAAAATTCTCTAAATGTGAGTTTTGGCTCAGTTCAGTGGCTTTCTTGGGGCACGTGGTGTCTAGTGAGGGTATTCAAGTTGATTCGAAGAAAATAGAGGCGGTTTAGAGTTGTCCCAAACCGTCCTCAGCCATAGAGATTCGCAGCTTTCTTGGTTTGGCGGGCTATTACCATCAGTTCTTTCAGGAATTTTCATCTATTGCATCACCCTTGACCAAATTGACTCAAAAGGGTGCTCTATTCAGGTGGTCGGATGAGTGTGAAGCGAGCTTTCAGAAGCTCAAGACTGCCTTGACCACAGCTCCAGTGTTAGTTTTGCCATCAGCTTCAGGTTCATATATGGTGTATTATGATGCTTCGAGAGTTAGTACTGGGTGTATGTTGATACAAGAGGGTAGAGTTATTGCGTATGATTCTCGTCAGTTGAAGATCCATGAGAATAACTACCTCATTCATGATCTAGAGTTGGTTGCCATTGTTCACGCATTGAAGATATGGAGGCATTACCTCTATGGTGTGTCTTGTGAGGTGTTTACTAATCATCGTAGCCTCCAGCACTTGTTTAAACAGAAGGATCTCAATTTGAGGCAGAGAAGATGGTTGGAGATGCTAAAGGATTATGATATTACTATCTTGTACCATCCAAGGAAGGCCAATATAGTGGCCGATGCTTTAAGTAAGAAGGCGGTGAGTATGGGTAGCTTTGCATTTATTCCTTTTTGGGAGAGACCTCTTGCAGTTGATGTTCAGGCCTTGGCCATTCAGTTTGTGAGGTTGGATATTTTGGAGCCCACTCGGGTCTTACCTTGTATGGTTTCTCGGTCTTCCTTGTTTGATCGCATCAGAGAGCGCCAGTATTATAATCCTCATTTTCTTGTCCTTAAGGACATGGTTCAGCACGACGATGCCAGAGATGTGACTATTGGTGAAGACGGAGTATTGAGGATGTAAGTCCGGATATGCGTGCCCAATGTGGATAGGCTTCGGGAGTTGATTTTGGAGGAGGCCCATAGCTCGCGGTATTCCATCCATCCGGGTATCGCGAAGATGTATCAGGATTTGAGACAATATTATTAGTGGAGAAGAATGAAGAAGGATATTGTGGGATTTGTAGCTTGGTGTCTCAATTGTCAGCGGGTGAAATATGAGCATCAAAGACCGGTTGGTTTGCTTCAGCAGATAGATATTCCAGAGTGGAAGTGGGAATGGATCACCATGGACTTTGTAGTTGGACGCCCACGGACTTTGAAGAAGTTCGATGCCATTTGGGTGATTGTGAATCGGCTGACCAAGTCCGCGCACTTTATTCCTGTGTGTACTACCTATTCTTCAGAGTGGTTAGCAGAGATTTATATCCGAGAGATTGTTTGCTCTCATGGTGTCCTAGTTTCCATCATTTCAGATAGAGGTACTTAGTTTACTTCATAGTTTTGGAGGGTCGTGCAGCGAGAGTTGGGCACTCAGGTTGAGTTGAGCACATCTTTTCACCCTCAAACGGATAGGTAGTCCGAGCGCACTATTCAGATATTAGAGGACATGTTGCGCGCTTGTGTCATTAATTTTGGAGGTTCATGGGATCAGTTTCTATTGCTCGCGGAGTTTGCCTATAACAACAGTTATCAGTCGAGTATTCAGATGGCTCCATATGAGGCTTTATATGGGAGACGGTGTAGATCTCCAGTTGGTTGGTTTGAGCCGGGTGAGGCTAGGCTTTTGGGTACAGACCTAGTGCAGGATACTTTGGACAAGGTGAAGGTGATTCAGGAATGGCTTCGTACGGCACAATCGAGACAAAAGAGTTATGCTAATAGGAAGGTCTGTGATGTGTCTTACATGGTTAGGAAGAAGGTTCTACTAAAGGTTTCACCCATGAAGGGTGTTATGAGATTTGGGAAGAATGGTAAATTGAGTCCTCAGTTCATTGGGCCATTTGAGGTGATTTGGAGGATTGGGGAGGTGGCTTATGAGCTTGTTTTGCCACCTAGCTTGTCGAGTGTTCATCCGATATTTCATATTTCTATGCTCGGGAAGTATATTAGCAATTCATCCCCTATTTTTTATTTCAGCACGGTTCAGTTGGACGGTGATTTGACTTATGATGTGGAGCCAGTGGCTATTTTGGAGCGGCAGGTCCGAAAGTTGAAATCAAAGGATATAGCTTCAGTAAAAGTGCAGTGGAGAGGTCGGCCCGTGGAGAAGGCTACCTGGGAGACCGATCGGGAGATGCGGAGCAGATATCCTCACCTATTTAAGGCTTCAGGTATGATTCTTGACCCGTTTGAGGACGAACGTTTGTTTAAGAGGGGAAGGATGTAACTACCCACCCGGTCATTTCATGAGTTACCGCGCTGTTTTCCCTATTTCTGCTTCTTTATGTCTTGGTCAGTTGTTTATGTGGTATCGGGTTTGTTGGTTCGGGTTCGAAGTGGTTTTGTAGTAGAATAAGACATTTAGTCTCTTAAGTTGGTCATTTAGTTGGAAAAGTCAATCGAAAGTTGACTTGTGAGTAAACAATCTCGGAATTTGGTTATTATGATTCGGATAGCTTCATGAGGTGATTTGGGACTTAGGAGCATGTTTGTTATGTAATTTGGAGGTCCGTGGTAGATTTAGGCTAGAATTGGCGGAATTGGAATTTAGGCGTTTTCCGGTTGGTAGCGAAAATCTTGATATCGAGGTCGGAATAGAATTCTGGAAATTGGAGTAAGTCTGTTGTATCATTTGTGATGTGTGTGCAAAATTTCAGGTCATTCGGATGAGGTTTGATAGACTTTTTGTCATTTGCGGGATTTGGAAGTTTTGGAAATTTTAGGCTTGAATCTGAGGGTGTTTTGATGATTCGATGTTGTTTTAAGTGTTTCGAAGATTGGTATAAGTGTGAATAGTGGTATATGACTTGTTCGTACTTTTGATTGAGGTCTCGGGGGCCTCGGGATGATTTCGGATGGTTATTGGGAAGTTGGAAGTTAGAGTTTGCAGCTGAAGCTGCTGAGTTCCTGTCATAACCGCACCTGCGGATTGGGGACCGCAGGTGCGAGATCGCAGAAGCGTTAGATTAGCCGCAGATGCGGCCATATGAGAGAAGGCCAGAAGTCGCAGGTGTGGGAGGTGTAACGCACCTGCGGGACCGCAGGTGCGGATAGATGGGCGCAGGTACGGTCCCAGGACATTAAGTGGAAATCTCAGATGCGGTTGGTTAGGCCGCAAAAGCGGTACCGCAGAAGCGTGGAAAGGACCGCAGGTACGGAATCCCTGAGTCAGAAAGTATATAAGTTCCCTTTCGCAAAATTGGGTTGTTTTTCACCATTTTTATCCGGAGTTGAAGCTTTTTGGAGGGTTTTGAAGAGGGAATCAAGGGGGTTTCCATTGAGGTGAGTTTCTTGAATCTAAAACTCAGTTCTATGTTGATTTTCAGTTGTTTAAGCATGAAATTTATGAGTTTAAGGGTGAAAAATTGGGGAAGCTAGGGCTTGAAATTGGAGAGGTAAAATTGGGGATTTGAGGGACCAATTGAGGTCCGATTTTGATGTTCTTGGTATGTATGGACTTGTGGGAGGATAAGGATTCTATTGATGTAATTTTTATCGGATTCTGAGATGTGGGTCCGGGGGTCGGGTTTGACCAATTTCGGAATTTTTGATATAATTCTATTATTTTCGTATGGGCTTCGTTCCCTTAGCATATATTGATGTTATGATTCTGATTTTGGATAGATTCGGCACGAGTTGAGGCCGAGTCTAGAGGCAAGGGCATTGCGGAGTAGTATTTCATCCAGTTTGAGGTAAGTAGCGATTTTAAATCTAGACCTGAGGGTATGAAACCCCAAAATTTTGTATTAATTTGATAAATGAGGTGACGCACATGCTAGGTGACGGGCGTGTGGGCGCGTGAGCGTGCACCCGTAGGGATTGTGACTTGGTCCGTCCCATGGTGACTATATCGTTGCATATTTTGATATATTGTATATGATATCCATGTGTTTTAGAAATTGGTTTGTTAACTTGGGCTGAATGCCATGTTTGGGGCCTTTGTGCCGAACTGTTTAGACCCTTAGGGGTATTTTACTATTTTTCTCACACTGTTTTGATTTGAAAGCATATCCCCAGTCATGTTTTACTTTTTTATTGTTTAATCCGGTTTCATCACTCTACTTTTTAATATATGAAAACTGTTTGGGCTGAGTTTTCCTAATTTTCACGGATATGCCCGAGTGGCCGTGAGGTTGATGGTTGAGAGAGGTTGAGGACCTAATGGTAAGGATTATATATATATATTATAGATCAGGCCGCAGCGATATTATATATGTATTATGGATCGGGTTGCACACTGCAGCGATGTTTATATGGATCGGGATGCACGCCGCAGCGATATAAATATTAGATCGGGCTGTGCGCCACAACGATATGACGCTTGGGCTGTAGGAGCTCCTCCGGAGTCTGTACACCCCTAGTGAGCGTAGTCGACTATATATTATGGATTGGGCTGCACAGCGCTGTGAACACGTGATTTTTGCCCTATATGAAATACTCCTATAAAATTAAAGGAAAATAGATTTTTTCCAATTATTTGCTATTTTATAGGATTTTTGTAGGATTTTATTAATTGTTTGCATTTTTGTGCACGTTTAATTTTGTTAAAAAAATCATAAAAATGTCAAAAATACCATGCATTGCATTTAGATTTTTATTTTTATATTTTAAACAAAAATCACAAAAAATTACTACAATAGTCATGTCCACATTTTAGCTTTTAGTTTTAAATTAATTAGTGTTAAATTAGTCAAAATAAGTAAGATTAACTTTACAAAATAATTTAAGGTAGATCCTAATATAGGATTTTATTTAGCTTGTTTAATTAATTCAACTAAATTTTTTAAAATCAAAGAAAGAAAAAATAACAAAAGAGAAAAAGAAAGTTGTCTTATTTTTTAATTGGGCCAAGGCTCAAGAGGCCCAAAACAAGTTAAATTCACCCCAAAATCCCTCCCATTTAATAAAAATACCTAGACTTTGACCTATAAGACATCAGATCCTAGACCTAACAAAGAGGATATACGCTCCCATTTGAAAAAACAGAGAAACGGCACTTGCTTCTTCTTCAACACAGCACTCCCTCATTTTCTTGAATAAACACACACACATAGAGACCTAGAGGAGAAGATCAATCGTCCCCTCTAACCTCATCCCCCATATAAAAACCTCAATCGCACCCATCTCTCAAAAACAGTAAAGAAAACAAAAAGAAAAAGAAAAGAAGCTGAAAAACGAGAAAAATGGGGTTCAGACAGAAAAGAGGGAGAGTTCTTGCTGCGTTGTTTTGTTGTTGAATCTGCTTCTGTTGGGTTCCGAATTTCTCTTCTTTGTTATCACCGTTGTTGAGCTTTCCATTTCAGCTTCATCTGTATAGTTTTGAGTTGTATTTTTGATGTTTTATGGTTGTCGAAAGAAGCTTATAAAGCAAGTTGTAATCAGATTCCTATATATACTCAATTTTGTCGATTAAGTGGTCAATTAGTGCGATTTTGCTTTTGTTTTTGCTGTGATAAGTTGCTGGAGCTTTATCCCTCATTTTATTGGCCTTTATTTGGTCCAACTCTCTTTTCCTGGTCATTTTGAGGGTGAATTAGAAGAGGCCTTACAGAAGTTTCAACTTCTTGTTAAAGAGAACCCAAGAGACTTCAAGCCTTATCTGTGTCAAGTAATTTATGTTCTATTTTTCCTCTGCATATATTGCTTTATAAGCCTTAGCGTTCTTTTGAATTGTGATCTTTCTAAAAGGATATCTAAAGAATAAGCAAATTTTAGCTTTTTTAATCACGTTGCTTTCTATGTTCATTCTTATCTCACAAAATTGTAGCTACCACTAAAAGATTTTTATGGGATTCACGTTTTTCTGGTATTTGTTAGTTTCTGCTTGCATCGGTGGAGTTTCTTCCTTTATAGACCATTTTAATTGATTGCCTTGAACATTGTGTCTTTTAATTTCGGATAAAAACACTTCCCTAACAAAGTAAAGTGTTTTCCTATTTAAGGCGTAATTAAAGAAAAAGTAGTTGAATTCCATTTTGAGATGATTAAATAAGATTTGATTTATGATCTATGATCATCAGTTTAATTAAAGCACGTTCTTTCCTGATCAGTTGATTTCCTAACCCAAATGTAGCAAAAAACAACTCTCGAATATCGTAGCTTGCTTTAGGTGCGATAATTAATAAATCATCATGACTACGGGTACGGTTCCTGTGACGTAATTGTGATACCTAATTTTAAATTAGTTCTAAATATGAACATCCATAGATTGCTTTAATTGAGTACAAATCTTGTAAAATAAATCGAGGCGTGCTATTCACAATCGAATCACTTAATCTATGGCCCTCACATTAATATTATAACTAGTATAGAAAACACTTTGAATATTCGTAGTTTTCTTTAGGCACGTTTATAATAAAATCATCATAGCTACGGGTACGGTTCTCGTGACATAGTTGTAATACCTAATTCCCAAATCTGGGGGTACATTTATGTGACCTGACCAAAACTTCTAATAACTTTGAATAAATTATACATGTTGTAGATCGTGGGTACGGTTCCCGTGACATGATTCGCAATGCGTATCAAACAAACAAGTGTACGACAATCGTAACTTGTTCCAGATTAATTCCATAAAATAATTAAAAGCTGTTATAAAGCTAAAAATGAACAATAGGTTTAAAACGCATGACCGTGCTAGAACCATGGAACCCGGAAATGCCTAACACCTTCTTCCGGGTTAACAGAATTCCTTATCTAGAATTTCTGGTTTGCAGACTCTTAAAATAAAGTCGAAATTTCCTCGATTTGGTATTTTAAAATAAACTGGTGACTTGGGACACCAAATAAAATATCCCAAGTGGCGACTCTGAAAAATAAATAAAATAATCTCATTTCGAATAATGTCACTTTAATTGGAAAAACTCCCTTATATCCCCCATGGGCAGATAAAAAGGAGGTGTGATAGCTCTGGCGACTCTACTGGGGACTTAAAACCCAGAACTTCCGGTTTAGGGTTCAAAAATTCGAGCTTAGAATAACTGTTATATTTGGCTTTATTTATTATCTAATTTCTACATGGTTGGACCTAATATGTTAAATGTTGCTTTTTACCGCTTTGGTATTATTTGAACTGTATATAAACTGTTACGAAACCCTTCTCTTCTCATCTTCGGGGATGTGCACGCTGGCGTGGCTCCTTTTCTGTTAGTGTCATACCTTAAATTAGAAAGAGGCTCGGACAAGTTACAAAGCCGGATGGCCTTTTGGTTCTTGGTACGTAGCCCCCTCCCCCCTCCGCTCGAGTTGTCCGCTCGGGTACACCAAGTCTAGAACAATATACCCAGGTTTTAAACCTAGAATAACTCAGCCTCATGCCAGATCCCTAGTAGGAATGTTTGTTTGTATCATGTGCATTTGACTCAACACAGGGGTTGGGTCCGTCTAGGACAGGTGCACCCGAAATAAAAAGATCATCCTGATGCATCTTGCGTGCTACATGCGCATCTATTTGGTTCGGTTTGCATATTGACTGGCTTCTATAATAAGGAAAGAAAATCAAAAAAAAGTGAGAGATAGCTATTTAGAAAATTCTGAAACTCTGTCGAAATTCTGAAGGAAAAAAAGAAGAAAAAGAAAAAGAAAAGTCATTTCAAAATGAGCCAAATTTTCAAGTGTCATGTTTCCCTTGTTCCGTCAAAACTGACCGAACTACGCGGGTCTTATTATCACCGGATATGAGATACGTAGGCAAACCTCATCGGTTCCGGCCCCAATTTTTTTAAAATAAAATCCAAAAATAATTTCCTTTAATTCCGTCCTTAGAAGCATTTCCATAAAAAATTAAAAAAAAATATTTTAAACTCAAAAGAGTAGTTTCCTTCTTTCTGAAGTCTTTCATATGGAAAAACAATAAAATAAAAAATCAATCAAAAAATCAAAGGGTTTCCTTTCTTTTGAAGTATTTCTCTCAAAAATACAAAAAAAAAATTGAATTAAAAAAAATCTTTTCCTTGTCTAAAAGTCTCTTTCAAAAAAAAATTTGAAAGAAATTGAAGTCCAAAAATATTTTCGCTTTTCTTTGGAAGTGCTTTCGTAAATAAATAAAAACTCAGAAATCCAAAATATTTTCTTAAAAGTCCCTCTTTCAAAAATTAAGAGGCAACATCCAAAATCCAAAAATATTTTCTTTCTTCCTTAGAAAAAGAGAAAACAAATGAAAACTCAAACAAAAATATTTACTTTTTACTTTTAAAATTCCCAAAGTTCAAATCAAAAGCAAATGAATTTTTAGAAGTCTTTCTTTCAAGAACAAAACATAAATCAAAATCAAAAAAGTAAAAAAAAATATTTCTTCTCTTCTTTTTAAAGGATTTCTTTCAAAAATTTCAACCGGAAAAAAGTTAGTTTATTTACTCCATTTTCGGTCTTCCCAAACTACGCAAGATCTGATTCATAAGACGTCATGATTCGTAGGCAATCCTCATCCGATTCGATCATAGCCATAAAATTAACTGAGTGAATAAACTGGGAAAAAAAATTGAGTGCAAAAAAAGAGAGTGCCAAACAATAAAAGAGCGACAGAAATGAAATGAAAAAAAATCAAATCAAGAGTGATTAAAGAGAGACAGAAATAAAAGAAAAGGGGTACATACTGAAAGAGTTAACTAAGGCCGGGATGAAACATGCAATCGTTCAAACACATGGTAGAAACGTTTAACTGTTTAGGTGCATTACATCCAAACATGCGATTCCCTATCTATTAAGCGTCTCAAAACTAACAAGGTGGTGTGCAAACTAGCCAGGTTTTGGTGGTTGGTTTTGTTGGTAGTCTAGCCTAGCCTCCTTCACAAGATCCAAAGGCATAGATGGCCTCCGCAAGCAATCTACCAATCATTGGTCCTGAGGATAGCCCTGCATTGGCTATTCTGCAGCTAGAATCAGAAGCTGCTGAAGAAAATAAGATGTTGCGTCTCCGCATATTGAAAATGTGGGACGCCTGGTCTAATGGTAGGGAACCGCCAAGTGCAATCCCTGGGTTTCCTGAGTTGATCCCCAGGTCAAGTGGGGTTACCAACGCCCCCATGCCCAACCCGCTCATCCCATGCGGGCACCCTCCAATGTCGTTCAATTATCCTAGCATGCTTTCTGTGGTTCGCCCCCGGGCACCAGTTTCCTGGGCACCTCCAATATTGTTCTCTACAGCACCAGTCTGTATCAGAACACAACCAACTTTACCACAACCGTATGTTGAGCCTCCAATGTTCACCTTTCAGCGTCCACAGCTTCAATCAGAAATAACATATTTGACCCCGTACTCTTTCATTCAACCTCTGCAATATGATATCTCGAGGGAGCAAGAAAAGGTTGTTAAAAATCCCGAGCAAGAGGAAATGGCTCGGAAGATGAAGAGCCTGGAACAAAGCCTGAAAAACATGCAAGGTCTGAGTGGTCAGAAGAGTGTCTCATACTCAAACCTATGTATGTTTCCCTATGTCCACTTGCCAGCTGGCTTCAAGATGCCAAAATTTGAAAAGTACAACGGGCACGGAGACCCGGTCGCTCATCTGAAATGATATTGTAACCAGTTGAGGGGTGTTGGTGGAAAAGAGGAGCTGCTAATGGCTTATTTTAGGGAAAGCCTCACCGGAATCGCTTCTGAGTGGTATACAGATCAAGAAATTACCCATTGGCACGTGTGGGACGATATGGCTCGATATTTTGTTCGCCAGTTCCAGTATAATGTGGGCATCGCTCCCGACAAAAACTCTTTATCCAATTTGAAAAAGAAAATCACGGAAAGCTTCCGTGAATATGCTGTCAAATGGCGTGAGCAAGCTTCCAGGGTAAAGCCTTCAATGGATGAAATTGAAATGGTCACAGTCTTTCTACAGGCCCAAGAGGCGGACTACTTCTAGAACATGATGTCCACTATGGGTAAGTTATTTGCTAAGGCTATGAAAATTGGGGAAATGGTTGAAACGGTTTAAAAACAAGTCGAATCTTGAGTCATGCTGCTTTTAAAGACACATCCCAGGCTGCTCAGAATGGTTCGGAGGGTTTGATGAACAACAATGGGAGTGAAGACGGAGCCATGATGGCTTCAAGCTCGACGGAGGCCCGCAGGTCATTCAGCCAATCATATGTGTCTCCTATGTTCCCTCCACACTATTGTCCCTTTCAAGATGATGCTTATGTCGTGGCACCACCTCCTTATGCGGTGATGAACACGCAACCTTACACGGGGCCACAACATCATACATAGAACCGAGCTCCACCTCCTATAAATGTCCATCCTTACCAAGCTCCATATAATCCCCAACCAACTATTCCCCAATACAATCCTCGCCCAAGAGAGACTTTCACGAAGAATCAGTTCACCTGTATTAGTGAATCGTATTCAAGCTTGTTTCAAAAGCTAATCAAGCTAGATCTATTACAACCAGTGGCCCCAAACCGGCCGAACCCCGAGTCCCCCTCACACCGAGCTGATGCTATATGTGAATACCACTCTGGAGCAGTGGGACACAGTACAGAGGACTGTTGGACCCTCAAAAGGGCAGTTGAAGATTTGATTGAAGTTGAAAGAATCGTTTTTGGGGATGAAGAAGCTTTTGATGTGTTGAACAATTTGTTGCCTGCCCACAACATCGGGCCAATAGTCAGAATGATTTGTGAAGTTGGGGAATTTTATTCGGCACTAAAGGCCATTACAGCCATTGCCGAAGCAAAAGAAAAGCCGAAAAATGGTCGCCAAGCCAGAAAGTTCCCCATCATACGGGAGTCTCGGTAACCAGTCTTGCTATCCTTTCTGTGTCTGGATTATCTCAGGGTGTGATCCGGATGTTTTACTTTATTGTCTTACTTTCCGATGTAAACCCTTCTATCTTGAAAAATTGAAAAGAAAAAAGAAAAAATCAAAAATCAAAAAAAAATCAAATGAAATTAATATTTTATTGTCCAGGAATATCTCTTTTCTTAGTCTTGTCACTTTTCTTATTTTTCTTTTTAGTTCTTTTAAATGCAGATTTTAATAACATGACATGCTTGCGAACTTCATGCACAGATCCTGAAAAGCTATCAGACCTCGAAGTAATGAATCAAGAATTAGATCGCAATGAGGATAAGTTTAAGGAAATAAAACAAAGAGTTGGAACAGCTGAAGGAAAATTGGTTCCAGATTAGAAAGGTCCATACATCGTAACAAGAGTACTGTCAAAAGAGTGTGTTGTACTTGGGATATATCGAAGGAAATGTCCCAGAAACAACTGTCAATGCAAATGCAGTCAAAAGGTACTATGTTGGATCCTCTATATGGCATTAATGTTCTCCAGTTGGGATGAAGAAGGCTTTCTTTCTCACTATCCAAATATTCAATCCTTTGCAAACCTTTTGAGCCGGCTCCTATTCTTTGATTACCCTCTTTGGAACCTGAAAATTATTATTGAAAAAAAAGGATGAATGAAAAATGAAAAAAAAAATGAAAAGAGAAGGAAAAGAAAGATACAAAAAAAGAGGATAAGAAGACAAAAAAAGAAAATGAAATGAAAAATGAAAAAAAGGAAAAGGGAAAGGAAAAGAAAGAGAAAACAAAACAAAACAAAACAAAAAGAAAAGAAAAGGAAAAAAATAAAAAAAACAAAGTTTTTTGAACTACGTTCGACTTGATTTCGAAAGGATACGTAGGTAGCCTGTCTCTGGGGTTCAGTCACACCAAAATAAAAATCCAAATTTCCCCAAAAGTGAAACTGGGGCAGATGTTATAATGGTTTGGAGATAGTTTCGCCTGAAAAGTTCCAAAGTTATAACTCAATCCAAATCCTTTTTACCCAAACCCTGTTCAAGTCCTTTTGATCAATCGACAAAGAGATTCAAAATGGGAGGATACAATTACTTGGATCTGACACAACAAAATGAGAGAAATAAAATGAGAGAGTCTTATCGGTGAAAACCCACACGGGCACTGTAAGGCGATGGTAAGCAGAGAAATGGAAAATGAGAGAGTCTTGTTAGTGAAAACTCACAAAGAGCACTACAAGGCGATGGTGAGAAAAGAAATGAGAGAGGTCATCTCGTGAAAACTCGCAAAAGGCGTCCCTGATAGAAAAGAGGATCCTCACAGCCATCGACGTCGACAGAGTCCTGGCAAGGTTTCTCAATTTTGAGGCAAAAGTTGTGATGAATTTCTGAGAGTCGGATGGTTTACACGGATCAGGCATCTAGTCCAAAAGGCATGTCGTGTACATTGAAGTCTGCATGTACTCCAAATAAGTTCTTCTTTCCTTTCCCCGAAAAGGACACATCTTGTTTAAACTCATTCTCCATTCCATTATTTATTTTCTTTGAATCCCTTTCGGTCTAACTCTATTCCGAAACTAAGACAAAGAAGAGATAGCAAGATTGACTTACAAGGCTTTTGTTTGATACGAGCTAATGTGCAAAAAGGCACCCAGTCTCGTCAGGGGCATCAAGTCGACCTCGACTGGCCATGGCGGACGATGCTTCGAATTCAAAACTCTCGGAAGGAGAAAATCAAATTGAAGTGCCTATAATGGCAAATGAATTTGAAAAGGTTGAGTCCCGCGTGGCTAACCGACTCAGCAAAGGTTTGAAAAGCCAAGGTATCCAAATGATCTGAAATTGAAGTTGGAAGAAAGAAGCCAGAAATGAAAGGCCTATGAAGGCAAAATAAAGTTGGAAAAGGCTAAGTCCCATGCGACTAGCCATTGCAGCAAAGGTTGAGGAGCCAAAAGTTCCCTAATGCTCTAAAGTTATAAAAAAAAGTCAGAAGGGAAAGGCCTATAGAGGCAAAATAAAGTCGAAAAGGTTGAGTCCCACCGACCAATCGTCATGGCAAAATCTGGAAAAAATCAGAGTTTCTCTAGGGTCATAAATGCAGTCGGTATTCAGGAAGCAACTAGTTGCAGTTGAAAGGGCCGAGATCAAGTGATTGAAATAATCAAGGCCATAAAACTAACCACCGTTTCAAACTAACAATTGTTCTTTGTTTGAAAACATGAAACAGGTGCAATCCAAAGCAACCTTGCAAGAAGCAGGTGCAACCAAAGAGAAACTGCGCAAGGGCTAGAAACAACTTTGTAGCAACAATCCATAAAGGGAAGTCCCCTCCAAAATTCTTTCCCGCATTTACTCATTCTATGAAATAAAAAAAGAAAAAAGAAAAAAAAATAAGAAGAAAAAATTCAAAACATGGTAGCCTAGGGTCCCCAATCTCTAGTTACATTTTTTCCAACATAGGGTCTCCACTCCCTAGTTGATTTTATCTTAGACATAGGGTCTCCACTCCCTAGTCGCTTTTCCAACATAGGGTATCCACTCCCTAGTCGCTTTTCCAACATAGGGTCTCCACTCCCTAGTTGATTTTATTTTAGGCATAGGGTCTCCACTCCCTAGTCTGCTTTTCCAACATAGAGTCTTCACTCCCTTGTTGATTTTATTTTAGATATAGGGTCTCCACTCCCTAGTCTGCTTTTCCAACATAGGGTCTCCACTCCCTAGTTGATTTTATTTTAGACATAGGGTCTCCACTCCCTAGTCCTCTTTTCCAATATAGGATCTCCACTCCCTAGTTGAATTTACTTTAGACTTAGGGTCTCCACTCCCTAGTCTGTTTTTCCAACATAGGGTCTCCACTCCCTAGTTGAATTTACTTGACATGCGGTCTCCACTCCCTAGTATGCTTTTCCAACATAGGGTCTCCACTCCCTAGTTGAATTTATTTTAGACATAGGGTCTCCACTCCCTAGTCATTTTTCCAACATAGGGTCTCCACTCCCTAGTTGAAGTTATTTTAGACATAGGGTCTCCACTCCCTAGTCACTTTTCTAACATAGGGTCTCCACTCCCTAGTTGAATTTATTTTAGACATAGGGTCTCCACTCCCTAGTCATTTTTCCAACATAGGGTCTTCACTCCCTAGTCTCTTTTCTAACATAGAGTCTTCACTCCCTAGTTGATTTCATTATAGATATAGGGCTCCACTCCCTAATCTCTTTTTCCCAAGGATACACAATCCCAATTTTATTGCTTTCAATAAGGAAATAGTTTAGATTTTTATTACTAATAACTCACGAAATTTTCCTAGTAAAAACTGGGGCAGAAAATTTCGTTCGTTTGTTTACTTTAGTGCCTGAACAGGTTTTCACCGTGAGGCACAATGTTTGAGATGACCAAAATAAGAAGTCTCAACCCAAATAAAAGATAAGAAGAAATAAGAAAAGAAGTTTAACTCTAGATATAGAAACGGGGAAAAGATGCAGATTGTCCAAGATATGATTGAAGTCACAAGTTTTACAGGTCCCGCCTTGATCCGAGAAGCTAAAGAAGAATGAACCAGCGGTTGCAGCTAACGAGCATCAAGATTCAGATCAGAGTCTGCAGGAAGAACCATCCAAGACTCAAGATCAAGCTTTAGAAGGTTTATAGATAGGGATCTTGTAACTCGTAGCTGATAGGCTTAGCTAGTTTAGCTTTTTGTTTTTCATTTTGGTGTAATAAGGAGCTCAGCAAGCAGAAACAGCACCAACAGCAATGAAATCACAATTTTCCCGGTAGTCTCAGCTACCAAAACTTCCATAACTACACTAGCTTGATTCCTTTATATCCAAGGATATGTAAGCAACATCCGAAACAAGGTTCGGTTAAACTTTTTCAAAATGCTTCCAAATGGAGTTCCAAACGGGCAAAAATTGCTCGTTGCTCATTTTATTTTTGCTCGAAAATTCCTCAAGTTTCCTAGCAAAGAGAGGCAGCTGTGAGCACGTGATTTTTGCCCTATATGAAATACTCCTATAAAATTAAAGGAAAATAGATTTTTTTCAATTATTTGCCATTTTATAGCATTTTTGTAAGATTTTATTAACTGTTTGCATTTTTGTGAAAGTTTAATTTTGTTAAAAAAAGTCATAAAAATGTCAAAAATACCATGCATTGCATTTAGATTTTTGTTTTTATATTTTAAACAAAAATCACAAAAAATTACTATAATAGTCATGTCCACATTTTAACTTTTAGTTTGATATTAATTAGTGTTAAATTAATCAAAATAAGTAAGATTAACTTTACAAATAATTTAAGGTAGAGCCTAATTTAGGATTTTATTTAGCTTGTTTAATTAATTCAACTAGATTTTTTAAAATCAAAGAAAGAAAGAAGAACAAAAGAGAAAAAGAAAGTTGTCTTATTTTTGAATTGGGTCAAGGCTCAAGAGGCCCAAAACAAGTTAAATTCTCCCCAAAATCCCTCCCCTTTAATAAAAATACCTAGACTTAGACCTATAAGACATCAGATCCTAGACCTAACAAAGAGGATATATGCTCCCCTTTGAAAAAACAGAGAAACGTCGCTTGCTTCTTCTTCAATACAGCACTCCCTCATTTTCTTGAATAAACACACACACACACAGACCTAGAGGAGAAGATCAGTCATCCCCTCTAACCTCATCCCCCATATAAAAACCTCAATCGCACCCATCTCTCAAAAACAGTGAAGAAAACAAAAAAAAAGAGAAAAAGAAAAGAAGCTGAAAAACGAGAAAAATGGGGTTCATACAAAAAAGAGGGAGAGTTCTTGCTGCGTTATTTTGTTGTTGAATCTGCTTCTGCTGGGTTCCGAATTTCTCTTCTTTGTTATCACAGCTATTGAGCTTTCCATTTCAGCTTCATTTGGATAGTTTTGAGCTGTATTTTTGTTGTTTTATGGTTGTCGAAAGAAGCATATAAAGCAAGTTGTAATCAGATTCCTATATATACTCAAATTTATCGATTAATTGGTCAATTAGTGCGATTTTGTTTTTGCTGTGATAAATTGTTGGAGCTTCATCCCTCATTTTATTGGCCTTTATTTGGTCCAACTCTCTTTTCCTGGTCATTTTGAGAGTGAATTAGAAGAGGCCTCACAGAAGTTTCAACTTCTTATTAAAGAGAACCCAAGAGACTTCAAGCCTTATCTGTGCCAGGTAATTTATGTTCCATTTTTCCTCTGCATATATTGCTTTATAAGCCTTAGCGTTCTTTTGAATTGTGAGCTTTCTAAAAGAATATCTAAAGAATAAGCAAATTTTAGCTTTTTTAATCACGTTGCTTTCTATGTTCATTCTTATCTCACGAAATTGTAGCTACCACTAAAAGATTTTACGGGATTAAGATATTCTGACAATTCACGTTTTTCTGGTATTTGTTAGTTTCTGCTTGCAACAGTGGAGTTTCTTCCTTTATAGACCATTTTAATTGATTGCCTTGAACATTGTATCTTTTAATTTCGGATAAAAACACTTCCCTAACAAAGAAAAGTGTTTTCCTATTTAAGGCGTAATTCCATAAAAAAGAACAAGTAGTTGAATTCCATTTTGAGATGATTAAATAAGATTTAATTTATGATCTATGACCATCAGTTTAATTAAAGCACGTTCTTTCCTGATCAGTTGATTTCCTAACCCAAATGTAGCAAAAAATAACTCTCGAATACCGTAGCTTGCTTTAGGCGCAATAATTAATAAATTATCATGACTATGGGTACGGTTCCCGTGATGTAGTTGTGATACCTAATTTCAAATTAGTTCTAAATATAAACATCCATAGATTGCTTTAATTGAGTACAAATCTTGTAAAATAAATCGAGGCAAGCCATTCACAATCGAATCACTTAATCTATGGCCCTCACATTAATATTATAACTAGTATAGAAAACACTTTGAATATTCGTAGTTTGCTTTAGGCACGTTTATAATAAAATCGTCATGGCTACGGGTACGGTTCCCATGATGTAGTTGTGATACCTAATTCCCAAATCTAGGGGTACATTTATGTGACCCGGCCAAAACCTCTAATAACTTTGAATAAATTATACATGTTGTAGATCGTGGGTACGGTTCCCGTGATATGATTCGCAATGTGTATCAAACAAACAAGTGTATGACAATCGTAACTTGTTCCAGATTAATTCCATAAAATAATTAAAAGCGGTTATAAAGCTAAAAATGCACAATAGGTTTAAAACGCGTAATAAATCAGATAATAGGCCAATATTAATAGTTTAAGCAACCGTGTTAGAACCACGGAACCCGGGAATGCCTAACACCTTCTCCCGGGTTAACAGAATTCCTTATCTAGAATTTCTAGTTTGCAGACTCTTAAAATAAAGTCGAAATTTCCTCGATTTGGTATTTTAAAATAAACCGGTGACTTGGGACACCAAATAAAATATCCCAAGTGGCGACTCTGAAAAATAAATAAAATAATCTAATTTCAAATAATGTCACTTTAATTGAAAAAACTCCCTTATATCCCCCACGAGCGGATAAAAAGGAGGTGTGACAGCCGCAACGGTTATTATTATTATTATTATGAGATATCTATTAAGCCGGAGTGCTGAGTGTAAGTACTGATTGACGAGAGCCGAGTCATGAGTGACTGAGAGGCTTGCCCAAGAGGCTATACTTATGAGTGATACCTTGCCCGAGGGGCCTGTTTATGATATTTCTCTGTTTTCACTCTTCTTTTATACTGAACCTCTGTTGAAAAATGTTGAATAAATATTTTTAAATGATTTCTAACTGAAACTAGAGTTTTACAAGATAATTGTCTATTGAACTGCAGATTTTGACTTGATATTTCTGTTGAGATTTCTTGATAAGTATGCATATGATTTTTAAATGCACGTCACTACACTCAGACTTTATTTACCTCAGGTACTTACTGAGTTGGCGTACTCACGTTACTCCCTGCACCTTGTGTGCAGATCCAGGTGCCCGAGCATTAGAGTGAGAGCTTTCAGCACTCTCAGAGTCTTATTCGGAGATCGCAAGGTAGTTGCACTGCGTTCGCAGTCCTGCCTTTCTCCCTCCTATCCTAGTATTTTATATTTCAGACTTGTTTTGTATTGAGCAGACAGTGTTGAATGTATTTAGTGGCTCATGACTAGTGACACCAGATTCGGGCTGGGTGGATGTATTTTCGTACTTATTCCACGTATTTCTTTAATATTTTAAAATGAAAGCTTTGAGACTTAATCTATTTAGAAAAGTGAATTTATAAATGATCTCCGTATTGTTCCTGTTGTTTCTGGCTAGCCTAGTACTGTGATAGGCGCCACCAGGATCGGGGTATTTGGGGTTGTGACAAGTCTACTCTACTCTTTAACTTTTTTCCTTATATTTTTCGGTTTAAATACGAATATCAATCATAAACTTGTATAGGTCGAAATTTGAACAGAAGAATCTTACTTAAGGGAGGACGATCAAGAACTAACCAAGCCGAGGTCAAGTATGAGAAGCAATACACTAATGAGTGATTCGTCTACAGTCGAGGTCGAGCACTCCATTCGGCCTGAACGGTTAGTTCAACCCTTAGACATTTCTTGAGGAATATTCCACGGGATATTCCAAGAACTTAAGTACTCTGGTTAAGGACCATTGGGTAAAGAAAGTATTTTTGTATAAATATCATAGGAGAGAGTAACTAAAGGAGGGGAGCTGACTCAAACTTAGACACACAGGTAGACATATCTTGATAGATGAAGAGGGATCTTCATCTCTGGCTCCTCATCAAGGAGAAAGGAGAAAGGAAGCTTAGATCCTCAGTATCCATCATTAGTTGCATTGCATCAAATGTATGGGGGTCAAACTTGTTCAAAAACGGTGACCCGTTTTATTTATGTATTCTTCGTTATCATTTAATATCATGAAAATCATCATTCTTTTCTTATATTATGGGATTCAACCACTGTTATAGTCAAATTTTATGTTCAGCTATGCTTGTTCATTATTATCTTCTATCTCATATCTAGAATAAATTATATTTGCCTAGGATTTGCCTCAAATCTTCCCATTTAATTAGTTCAATAAAAAAGTCTAACATTTTTTGGTCGAACAATTTGGCGCCGTCTGTGGGGAATTTTCTAGCCAAAGTTTTAGTTTCCTCTAGATCTAAAGTCAGCCAGAGTCCCACTTCTCGGTTGTCGTAGCCTAGCCCTCTCATTACAAACACCAACTCGAGAAATTTGTAGGCAAGCTCTTGAAATAGCCGAACAAACCGAGGTCAGATGATTGCACGAAATCAAAATTATATTTTGATATCTACACAAAAGCCACATCTTGCTGAAGGGGTGAGTTTGGCATGTCGTGAGCGTGAGTTGTCAAAATAGGATTATGGCCATTACGCACTAAGCACGTCCACCATCTTATTGATATATTAATGTCAGATACCAATTTACACTTTATGCACACTACCCTCTCTCTCCTAGAAAGGAATATAGCCAATTGTGTAATTTTTTGAAATAGCAAGCTTACCCTGCCTGTGTGTTTGCGGTATGACTTATGTTCCCCATACTTTTGTGCACCTAGGACTGGATCGGATCAGGACTCGAACTCGAGATCCCAACGGGAAAAATAAGTTTTCAGTCCACAAGATGCCCAGATTTGACTAACGGCGAAGCTAAGCACGGGGCCAGGATCAAATCTGAATCCAACATTCGAATACGGGTCAAAACGAGTCGTATTACAGCGCCCTTCTCCACTCGTCAACCAATCAAGTCGAGGTAACAAACAATTTGGTTTGGGTTTAACTTGCTATTTTTCTTTGAGTGGGATAGGAATAGGAACATTCTCCCAACCACATGAACAGAGAACAAACGCCATCAAAACAACACTCTCCACGTCATATCATCCTACAGGCAACGGACGAGTGAAGCCACCTCTCCAACAAATTGGTACTTAACGCCATAAAGGGAAAAATCTGAATAGACTAGGATCGAATCACCAGCTTGGAGAACATACGAATCTCTCCAGTACTCAGAAAGAACACAAGTGCGTGAAACCCATCCACGCGCTCGCCAAAGCAACTATGCGATGACATAACTAGCTAAAATCTGATCTCGCCCATACGTGATCCTCGCTTGATTGTGACATTCATCACCCAATTTATCAACTACCTCTCCAGGCGGTGCGATGAAGGAACTAGATAGACTGTGACTCCTCGAACGTATATGCGGATTGTATAGTAACGTGTAACCTTCTCCAATAAATGAATAAGCAAAACAACATATGAAATTCTGACGTAACTCTACCAAGTTTACACGTCACGCCAACACAGGAAAAATAGTCGACCTTACTCGAATTCATAAAAAAGTCAGAATTCGACCTCGCTCGAGTTTACAAGTCAAAACGAACTTCGCCCAAATCGGCAAATCAAAATTCGACCTCGCTCGAATTAACAGGTCAAAATTGATTTCGCCCAAATCGGCAAATCAAAATTCGACCTCGCTCGAATTTACAGGTCAAAATTGATTTCGCCCAAATTGGCAAATCAAAATTCGACCTCGCTCGAATTTACAAGTCAAAATTGATTTCGCTCAAATTGGCAAGTCAAAATTAATTTTGCTCAAACTAGAAAGTAAAAGTTGATTTTGCTCAAACTGGCAAGTCAAAATTCGACCTCGCTCGAATTCACAAGTCAAAACTCGACCTTGGTCGAATTAGAAAGTCAAAACTCGACTTCGTTCAAATGGAAGAGTCAAAAATTGACCTCACTCGAATTAACATGCCAAATTCGATCTCGCTCGAATTAACAAGTCAAAACTCGACTTCGCTCGAATGGATGAGTCAAAATTTGACCTTGCTCAAATTAACATGCCAAATTCGATCTCGCTCGAGTTAACAAGTCAAGTTTGACCTCGCCCGAATTAGCAGGTCAAATTTGACCCTGCTCGAATCGACTACCAAAAGTCAGGGACTTGTTGCAAGAAAATCCAAGAAATCCGAAAAGAAAAGAGAGAAAGAGCCAAACACATATAATCAAAGACGGACCGACTGTTTTATTTCAAGGAAAAAATGAGAAAATATAGCACCTTACAAAAGGCCAAAGGGGGACCCCCGCCCAACTAACTAAGTACAAAAAAACTAAGTACAAAAGTTTCACTCACCATTACCCCCATCCATGCCATCATCTCTCTCTCCGCTTGGTTCGGCGACGTCACCTCCACCATCACCCTCTCCATCAGAACGGTCATCATCAAAGTCAAGCCTATCCTCAGACTCACCGTCCCCATTAGCCTCCGGTGTCTCAAGGTCATAGCCGCAGGCAAGCCGAGCCTCATGCACTTTGACACAGACTTTTTCAAAAGCGGCATTCGGAAAGCTCTCCGCTGCCAACAAGCCCTTATATATATCCCGCTGAGCCTCAACATGGATCCACATCTTGTACAAATGGCGAGGGACGGACGCGGGAGCGGTCGAAGCCAACAATCGAGCCCTCTCAGCCTCGAGAGCAACAATTTGATCACCCAAGGTCGAGACTTCTCCCTCAAGCTCGCTAATTCTCTCATCAAGTCGCGCCTCCCTCAGAGTAGTTGTCCCCATATCAGTTGCGCGCTCAGACCTGAGAACGCAGATAGAATCCTCCAATGCCGCAGCCCTCGCCAAGGCCGCTACTCGGGCTCCTTCGGCTCTCTCCAACTCACCCACCTTCCCCTCCAATTTGGTCGTTTTCTCTGCCAGCTCAACACTTAGACCGGCAACCCTAGAATCACTCTATCAAGCTCCGCCAGCAGGGCGACCACCTTCGCCTGAAGATCAACACACTCAGCCGAAATGCCCTTGCCCACCTCGAGCTCTTCTTTCTTAGCCCTAAGCAGCCCCTCAAGTTCGTTGCATCTGCCCATGGACCGCATCAAGTCCTCATCCTTTTGCTCCAACTCCTCCCTAAGGGATTCGGGATCGCTGCTCTCCCTAAGTCATGCATGCATCTTGCGGTACTTGTCACGGTATCGGCAGTACTTTGAAACCACCTTCTGGAAAATGGCAGCTCGCTTCTCCTCGCCGCGGAGACTCTCAGTCTCCAAAATGAAAGTCTGAAGAAATAAAAGAGGACAAAAAAAAGTCAGCAAGAGTAGAAGACATGAAACGAAGAAAGCAATAAAGAACTCGCCCTCAAAGCCATTCCGGCTACGCCCCGTGACAGGCCAGCATCACTGATCTTCTGAAGGGCCCTGTTTTAGATAGTAGAGCAAAGAACGGCAAATTGGGGCACCAGGCTTACTGTGTCCTCCAACAAGTCTAAGTTTGGGGAAATCTCGATCACACTGGAGGAACTATTCGTTCCCGCTCCCACCCGAGTGAACCACCCTTCAAACATTCTTATGTCCTCGGGGTCAATATCCGAATCAGACTTGTAGTCATCTACAACCATGCCCTTTGACCTCTCGCTAGTTGAAGAGCAGGCACAGGCTTGTTGTGAAGTCGACGGACCACTCGAAATGATTGCAGCGGCCTCCGAGCTTTGTCCCCCTTCCAAAGAAGCCATCTCCACGATCGGAGGAGGCACTGTCTCAACGTCCAAACCAGTACCCCCATTCGGTTCAGACACCACCAACACGAGTTCACCCCTCGAAAGTCCCTCGGTCCTCCAACGACTCGTCCACCAAATGAACTATGGGATCCAGAACCCCCACCAAGGAAGAGGCAGTTGGGCAGCCAAGCCCGCGCGAAGTCGAAATCTGCAAGACAGCGGCGGTCTGAGCGGGTTCACTTACAGCCACAGTAAGAATAGGCTCGGCTGAGATACCCAACTAGCGGAAAGCAGGCGTAGAGATCCCTCGCCCTCCTTGCCGCCCTCCGACCTGTAAACAAAAAAGAGAGATAAAAGGATAGAAATAACAGTATAAAGGCCAGTAATCGAAGCCGAAGATGACTCACCGGCCACAGGTCTACGCCCGAACCTCTCATTGAAATGTTACCACTCGTGAATCCCCATAGTATAGGGCAAAACCCGACTCACCTAGTCACGAATGTCAACAACTGGTAAAGGAGGATCCTGTTGGGCTGCAAAGAAAGAAAAAGAACAATTAGATTACCCCCCAAAGTAAACAACGGTTATTTTAGAAGGGATACACTTACGAGCAAAATTCCACTCCTCGGGGAATCCGCTAGGGTTCGATACCACGTGCACCCTCTTCATGTAGAAGAAATGTTCCCTAAAACAACAATTAGTTTTAACGTCCATCTTCACTACCAACCACTTGGTCCCCCGATGGTGCATATGAATCATCGTGCCCCTATGAAAACTTGGGGCGAAGAGGTGAAGCACATGGCGTAGAGAAATACCATGGCTGGATAACTCCGCATATTTGATAAGCATGAGGAAAAGCTTGTATATGTATGGAGAGAGCTGATTTGGGCACACATTGTAAAAGCGGCAAAAATCCTTTGCCAAGGAGGGAAGAGGAAGCGTGTAGCCAACGACAAATGGGTATGCATAAAATGTGCAGTACCCCGGGCAGTGTGTTTGGACTACATCATTACCAGCTGGAACTATTTCAACATGGGCTGGGATTCTCCACTTAGTACTAAACGCAGTGATCGCCGCCGCATCCATCATAGAGATGACAGATTCAGGTTCATCCTCAAGCAGGCTTTTGAAGTCTGATCTAGCCTTCCCGGAGCATAGGATTATCTCGTCCATGGTGGGAAAGTTTTCATATTCCACCATGGCCACCCCTTCCTCATGGTGAGGTGCATCCGCAATCAATATCACAGGGTCAGAGGAAGCGTTGGCCATTTTTCTGATAGTGTGAAGAAGAAGTACAAAGATGAAGTAGGTAACAGTAGCAAAGGATACTAAGGAGAGGAAGAAAGCACAGAAGCTGAAAATTCAAAGAAGAAAAGAACTCGGGCTTAAGGGGATCTAAAAACACAACAATTCAAATGAGGAGTGCCTATCCCTATTTATAAGAACACAGGCACCCCAATCAATAAAGCCCAAATGCCGCCTCATTAACTTCGAAACGAAAGAAGCGAGGGAAATGATGTAACGTATGGGGAACGTGTGTCATAATGACGCGTGAAGAAAGTGTCATTTCAAGCTGACATAACGGTTAGGTGCGGCTTTTGAAGCATCACCTCGCCACCTCGCCAACAAAGGGGAATCACTCTTCGGCCAACGTTCTCAAATTTCTCAATAAAATGCAACTGGCGTAGTTCATCCACCGAGCTCGCCCAAAGGCAATCTCGACGAGCGGAGGAAATAACTATATAGGTCAAAATCTGAACAGAAGAATCTTACTTAAGGGAGGACGACCAAGAACTAACCAAGCCGAGGTCAAGTATGAGGAGCAATACTAACGAGTGATTCGGCTGCGGTCGAGGTCGAGCACTCCATTTGGCCTGAACAGTTAGTTCAACCCTTAGACATTTCTAGAGGAATATTCCACACGATATTCCAAGAACTTAAGTACTCTGGTTAAGGATCGTGGGTTAAAGAAAGTGTTTTTGTATAAATATCGTAGGAGAGAGTAACTAAAGAAAGGGCTGACACAAACTCAGACACACAGGTAGACATATCTTGACAGATGAATAGGGATCTTCATCTCTGGCTCCTCATCAAGGAGAAAGGAGAAAGGAAGTTTAGATCCTCAGTATCCATCATTAGTTGCATTGCATCAAATGTATGGGGGTCAACCTTGTTCAAGAAAGGTGACCATTTTTATCTATGTATTCTTCGTTATCATTTAATATCATGAAAATCATCATCCTTTTCTTATATTATGGGATTCAACCACTGTTATAGTTAAATTTTATGTTCAGCTATACTTGTTCATTATTATCTTTTATCTCATATCTAGAATAAATTATCTTTGGTTAGGATTTGCCTCAAATCTTCCCATTTAATTAGTTCAACAAAAAAGTCTAACATTTTTTGGTCGAACAAAACTCACTTCCAAATTCGAATATTTTTCCTTCATTCACTTTTCAAAAGAGCTTGCACTATCTGCTCAGTCCGAATAAAGAGTCTCCGCTAATTTTTTTTTCCTTTTAAATGTTGAAACTAGAAGAAGAAAAAAAATCCATCAAAAGTTAGAAGCCCCCTCCCTCCCCACACACAAAAAAATGTAAAGGGTAAATGAGCTTATGATTTAACAAGATAAACAAAATCATAATGTGAGACATAAAATGAAACTTCAAAGGTCAAATGTAAGGCCCTTCCTATGCTATAGTACAATGGTTAACATCTCATGTTTGTTATTTAATTCCCTAATCAATACTTGGTTGATTTTTATTTATTTATTTATTTTTATCTTTGTTGCTGTAAATATTCAGTATTCGAAAACTTTGTAGCCTAGTTAATTTGGATTTGCAATGTACACGCCATTATTAGATGTGATACGTACCCTATTAGAAAAAAATTCGTTCTTATGTTCGAATTCGAGATATTTGTTCAAGTCAAATGACTCTAGGTGTTTACCACAACGCACTTCTTTGGTGATATTTGCTCGAGCGTTCGATCCTATATTCTTCTTCTCAAACGCTATAAATGTATCCCGAAAAATGGAACCATCTGGTCTACCTTAACTACAACAACAAAAAATTAAACACAATGTAGTCCCACGAGTAGGGTTTGAGGAGGGTAGTGTACACAGACTTACCCCTGCCTTTAAAAAGGCAAATAGGTTGTTTACAATAGTGTTCGCAACAAATTTTTGTTGTACGGAAAATAAACTGCAACAGAAATAATATGAAGAAAATGTGATTTTATTGATAAATACTTGTGAGTTCAATTCTATGTATCCCTTGATTCTCCTCTCAATAATTCTCCATGATTCGAGGGTTTGAGAAACGTCTTTCTCGAATGTAGGACGATGCAGACCTCATTGTGATGTATTTAATCGCCAAGAACGTCGAGCAGCACTTTGTTGTTACGGGTTGATCTCCGGAAAGAACTCCATTTGTCACTCCTTTGTTGAAGAAGTATGTACTTGATGATTGATCTCTTTGTTTGTGGATGCCTTCACCAATTACGGAATACTCTTCTCCCACTCTTTCAATCTCCCCAGAGAGTTATATAGCCCCTCCATTTTATAATGGTAGATGATAGATAATCCAGCTATATATGAACTCTCTTGCTTGATTCTGATTGGCTCATGTGAGTCATCAAACTTATCACATAAGCTATGCGATAAGCTTGCTTGTGATTGACCAAGACATGTCATTTTAGACACTTGACAACTCTTGATTGGTCACCTTTTTTGACTGGGATTGCCACATAGTTTAATACGTGGCATCATCTTGTTGGTTTTGAGTTTGACTAAAATGGACTAATTTAATTTGTAAAGTCCAAATTAATTATTTAACCCAAATAAAATTAAAATTCAATCCAAATTTTGTATGGATTAAACTTAACAAATCCTTTATGTCTACAAGTAGACCCTCGATTCAAAAAAAAAGGAGAGGGACAATAACAAACAAACCAATCTAACAACCGAAGCAAAAATATAAAACTAACATGCAATCAGAAAACCGAAAAACAAAGAAAGAGTTGTATTACTAAAAAAGTGTTATAAAATAAAGACTATAAAGTAAAGACAAGTATAGAGAGAAACTGATATATTATTCGAATTCAAACTGATGTACATAATGAACTGAAATCTCTTCTATTTATAGAAGAAAGGAAGCTGTTGTGTAAGCTGCTACTATACCAGATATGGATAATCTTCTACTGAGATCAATGTTTATCCATAACGGAGTACTGAAAGGATAAGCTTATTATACCCGATATGGATAATCTTCTATCGGGGGTAATGTTTATCCATAACTGGGTACTGAAAGGATAAACTTATTATACCCGTTATGGATAATCTTCTACCGGGGATAATATTTATCCATAACTGGGTACTGAAAGGATAAGCTTATTATACCCGGTATGGATAATCTTCTACCAGGGGTAATGTTTATCCATAACTGGGTACTAAAAGGATAAGCTTATTATACCCGGTATGGATAATCTTCTACCGGGGGTAATGTTTATCCATAACCGGGTATCGAAGTAATAAGCTTCTTCAGGAAGCTTATTTCCAATAGAGTACTTAAATAGATAAACATATTTACGGTGGAGTCCCATATAGATAAGCTTCTTCAAGAAGCTTATTTACAACGAAGTACTAGATGAACATCCATAATATAATATATTTATAACACTCCCCCTTGGATGTTCATTAAAAGATAATGTGCCTCATTAAAACCTTACTAGGAAAACCCACGTGGGAAAAAATCCTAGTGAAGGAAAAAAGTACTGAAGGAAAAAAGTACACATATTTAGTAATACACATTACTAGGTGCCTCATTAAAAACCTTATAAGGAAAATCTCATGGGAAAAAATCTTAGTAAGGGAAAAATAGTGCATCGCGTATTTTACTCCCCCTGATGAAAACCTTGTTTCAAATATTTGAGTCTCTGCATTCCAATCTTGTATATCATCTTCTCAAAAGTTGAAGTTGACAAAGATTTAGTGAATAAATCTGCTGGATTATCACTTGAACGAATTTGTTGCACATCAATGTCACCATTTTTCTGAAGATCGTGTGTGTAGAATAATTTTGGTGAAATGTGCTTCGTTCTATCTCCTTTTATAAATCCTCCCTTTAATAGGGCTATGCATGAAACATTGTCTCCGTATAATATTGTGGGTCTTTTATCACATTCCAACCCACATGTTTCTCGAATGAATCACTGATCTCAATCATATGCACTCACTGCTTGCCGGTTTGAAATCGAGCTTTATGGGTATCGGATAAATAACCTGCATCTGCATTACCAATATGATTTGCACCACTTTTGTTAGCATTAGCAAGATAAATAAGTGCACCATCTACACCGAGATAGAGTATTTCAGGACCAAGGAGCTCCTCATCCTCTTCTAGAGGTTGGAACGGATCCTTATTCACTTCAAGTGATTGAATATTCATTGGTGTACTTAATGGGTACACTTTGTCCATGTAAAAGTATTTTTAAGACCCTCTTGGAGCTCTTCCGTAGTTCCAATAAGATTTATGTCACCAACATAAACAGCAAGTGTAACAAATTTTGATGACATTTTCTTTATAAAAATACATGGACAAATAACATAATTTATGTAACTTTCTTTCAGCAAATATTTACTACGGTGATTATACCACACGCGCACAAATTGCTTTAAACCGTACAAAGATCTTTATAATTTAATCGAGTACATTTCTCAAGACTTTGAATTATATGTTTCGGGCATTTTCAATCCTTCAAGGATCTTCATATAGATTTAGTCAAATAAGTCATATAGGTTAAGACTTGTATCTAAATGGTATGACATATTCAAGTGTCTGGACTGCTGGTCCGATCCTCACAATCTTTTATAATATTGTGCACTATATTGTATCAAATATATCGTCGACGATCATTTTGTGTCAGTTCCGAAGCGACATAACTTGTGGAGATCTCATCACTTTCTTTATTTTCAGGTACCTGAACTTTTTCGGGAGTTTCATGAAATGTTATGTCGTGGGCTCTTCTAGAGCTTATTTCCTCCTCATTATGATCATTTTGATCATTAGCTCCTACTATTTTTCAAGGATTGTTACCTTTGGAACCGATTGGTCTACCACGCTTCATGCGTACAGTAAACTCTATCCTTCAGGTACTTTAATTTTAATAGGATCATTTGTAGCTAAAATATGATATTTAATTTTGGATCAGCAAATGCTTCTGGCATTCGACTTGAATTATCTTCTAAGTGAGGATCATATTAATGATAATTCGATTCATATAGCATATTTTTCAACTGTTTATTTCATCCCCCAAATGTTAGAAAAACTAACATATATCCCCAATCATCTTTGGGAAACATATCTTTGTGTATTATGGTAGAGAAATTAATCATATACCACACAACAAAAGATAGTAAAAATATTTGGTTTCCGATCCTAAACCAATTGTGAAGGGAGGACTTATCATATATTATTGATCTGATTCATACAAGTGATGCTATATGCAATTTAGAAAATCTTAGACCAACACATGAAGCTTTATTCTCATAAGCAATGGTTTAGCCATTAATAGGAGGTATTCAATGCTAAACCAGCTTGGATATAAACCAGCATTATCAAGATGAACTGTCTTGATTTTATAATCTGAAAATTATGCTCTTAATCGAGAAAAGCAATTCCAAATGCCAAATTGCAGGTTGACAATAATTACACATGTAACCATCTCATATATGCACCTATAAGTGGTTCACATGATAGGTGAACGGGCTCATATTCACCTTTTATATATTTCAGAATCAGGGGTCTTAGTCCCAACTTTAGCTGGTATAATCAATTCATTACGAGGGCAAGCAACACATGAGAATTCCTGAAGAATCTTCTAGTTCTTTAGTATATGCTTATCTGAATTCTCAAATAGCTTATTTAAAAATGGCAAATGAAAACTTCAAGTTTATCATGTCATGTGTTATCTCTTAGTAAACTTATGGTTTACTATGGCATAAACTTTTGCTTTAGTAAACTTCTGGTTTACTGTGATACATGATATAGTACAAATTAAAGAATAAGGCGGGTAACTTCTCACATACATATTATTTTACCCCCTATGATTGTGGAAACATGAAGATTATCAATCTTCCAATCATTTGTAGTCTCAATATGATAGTCATTTGTATTAGTAAACTTCAGGTTTACTACAACATATGTTTTGACCATAATCATATAATATGAATGATATATTTGTATATAAGCTCTTCGAGAGCCTTCATTTATTATCCACAATCTAATATTTATCGGGCACTACTGGTGTCATGTATCCTTTAGGCAAACAGTTAGCTCTTCAGGAGTTGTTGATACATTTTGTACTATCAAATATTTCTCATACACTTCTAGTATCATGAGAGAAAATCACAATCAAATAAACAACGTAAAACAATTGTTTAAGCACAAGAAAATTCTTCTTCATAATATTTTCCTACTTCATGAGGGAATTTCAATTGTGTTACTTCTTCAGGAGCATATTTAAATTACGAAATATTGAGTATATATTTTCTCAATTATATTACCTCTTCTGAAGGTGAATTGTGATATATTCACATCAAGAGTGCGTTCATATTTACCCGATTTATTAATATTGTCACATTCACTTCAGGGAATGGATTAATATTATCCAAAGTTCTCATCCTTCAGGAAATCGAACATAATTATCTGAATGCGCATTAATCACATCAAATTGTGATGCCTCAATCTCTTTTAAAATATTTACTACTTCAGGAGCAAATCGAGGCGTGCATTTAATATAGAGAATATTTATGTAGCTTATCTTCAATTGTAACCATAGAAAGCCTAAATTATCACTTCTGGTGATCATAGACATATACCACTTCTGGTGGTTAACAAAATATAATTACAATGAGATATATGAAATATAACTACTTCTGGTGGTTGTATATTTCTTGCAAACTCTGCTAGAGTTTAAGTTGATCTAATAATATTATCTATATTCTTCAAAATGACATAAATAAGATATATTATAGTAAAGATCATTATCAAATCATAAGTTTTTTCTTTATGTACAACAATTACATAACCATACTATCTATTACAAACAACAAAAATTAAAATATTTACATTTCTATAGATTCACCACCGATTACATGACTTGTTTCTCCTTCTGGGAGTGCAAGGTAATCAGTTACATCCAAATGCATGAAGTCTAAATTATCTTCAGAAATAAAATTTGCTTCAGCATTTTTCTCTGTTTTCTTTAGGGAGGCTTGATAAAGCTCAACCAGGTGCTTTGGCGTATGAACAGGTACGTGACCAGTGCCCTTTTTCTCCACATCTATAGCATGCATTTTCTGCATTTGGTGCTTGCACCGCTTCATGCTTTTATTCCTTCCTTTTCCACTGCTGGTGGTGAGGAGTGTTCTTTGGTGCATTATTATTACCATGATTAGATTTTCTTTCCCGACCACGACCATGACCAGGATTGGGGTCACGACCTTTTCCACGTTTAGCCTGGTGGAAGTTCGTCTCATTCACTTCAGGGAATGGACAAGAACAAGTAGGTCGGCTTTCATGATTTTTCATTAATAGTCCATTATGTTGCTCGGCTATAAGAAGATGTGAGATAAGTTCAGAATACTTTTTAAATCCCATCTCTCGATATTGTTGTTGCAAGAGCATATTCGAGGCATGAAAAGTGGTGAAAGTTTTCTCCAACATATCATGATTAGTAATATTATCACCACATAACTTCAATTGGGAAATAATTCTGAACATAGTAGAATTATACTCACTGATAGATTTAAAATCTTGTAGTCTTAGATGAGTCCAATCATATCGTGCCTGTGGAAGAACGACCATCTTCAAGTGGTCATATCTATCTTTCAAATTATTCCACAGTATGACTGGATCTTTAACAGTAAGATATTCCATTTTCAGGCTCTCATCAAGGTGATGGCATAGGAATATCATTGATTTGGCACGGTCTTGGTTTGATGCCTGATTTTTGTCTTTGATGGTGTCTGCCAGACCCATCGCATCAAGATGAATTTCAGCATCAAGCACCCAAGACATGTAGCTTTTTCCCGATATATCCAGGGCTACAAATTCAAGTTTAGAAAGATTTGACATTATTTAGGAAAAGAAAGTTCTTACCTCAGATACTTTCAAAATATTTGCTCGAGATGGTAGAGTCTCGTGCTGATAACGTGTTATAAAATAAGACTATAAAGTAAAGACAAATATAGAGAGAAACTGATATATTATTCGAATTCAAACTGATGTACATAATGAACTGAAATCTCTTCTATTTATAGAAGAAAGGAAGCTGTTGTGTAAGTTGTTACTATACCAGATATGGATAATCTTCTACTGAGAGCAATGTTTATCCATAACGGAGTACTGAAAGGATAAGCTTATTATACCCGATATGGATAATCTTCTACCGAGAGTAATATTTATCCATAACTAGGTACTGAAAGGATAAGCTTATTATACCCGGTATGGATAATCTTCTACCGGGGATAATATTTATTCATAACTGGGTACTGAAAGGATAAGCTTATTATATCCGGTATGTATAATCTTCTGCCGGTTGTAATGTTTATCCATAACTGAGTACTGAAAGGATAAGCTTATTATATCCGGTATGGATAATCTTCTACCGGGGGTAATGTTTATCCATAACCGGGTATCAAAGTGATAAGCTTCTTCAGGAAGCTTATTTCCAATAGAGTACTTAAATAGATAAACATAGTTATGGTAGAGTCTCATATGGATAAACTTCTTCAGAAAGTTTATTTACAACGGAGTATTTAATGAACATCCATAATATAATATATTTATAACAAAAAGAAGGTTAAGGGAGTGGAGAATCAGTAAATATGAATAAGTTCGGGGGTGCAAGGGAGAGTTTATTTCTTTCTTTTTGTCCAATTATAGCGAAAACGACATAATCCTACGTGGCAGCCACCCTTCGCTTTAGGTCAACGTAAGCATACCGCGTAAGAAACGCGTAACCGCGTTTTCTCTAATGGAAGAGAGAGAAATATGGGCCTTTTTCTTTTATTCATTTGCCTTTCTAATGTTTTTAAGAAAAAGATAGAAATTGAAATTAAGAAAAAATGAGAAAATCGGAATACACGTGGCACACAATAAGTGGTCGCTGAGATGATGTGCGATCTAATGATGGAACCACATGACACTAGTTCGTACACTTCTTTTGTTTCTTTATGTTTGACTTGCTTTTTGAGTTTACTGTTTTACCCCTTTGATAATAGGAGTAATATTTTGAAGAGATTATAACAGCTTTTACATCCCCAGTTATTATTTTTTGATAAAAAAGTAGTGTTATTAAGTAAATCTATGGTATTCGAAAAAATAGAGATAAGTAGAATAAATTGAAATAATATTTGCTTTCAATAAGAATATCTTGTTTCTCGCGCACTTCTTCAATAAAATCAAACTGGTTAAAGAGATGCTATCAACACTTATTTGTGGTCTATTTCTTTGAATTTTATATAATAATAAAAGAATCATCTATATATGTAATGGAGAGAGAATTTAATTCCATAGGTTGATATAATACCAATTTGCTAAAAAGAGATTGACATAACTCAAAAAGTTGAAAGTGCTTTTAGTTATTTTTAATTGTCTAATATACACTTTGGTAGAGTAGTACAATATTTGTTGCCATAATTAATCCACTAAAATTTAGAAAAAGACTTAGATTGATATTTACACTCGATTAAAAATTAACCAACAACATATAAAAAAAATATCAACCAAGTATCCAATTGAAAATATCAAGTACTATTATTTATATTATATACGAAAGTTCGCTTAAAAATATTGTTTGATCCACGCCAAATTAAATATTTGTCTTAATTTACTTCTCAAAAGTTTAAAATTCTTATAAGCATTTTAAAGTGAGGAAGTTTGCAACTTTATTTATTTTTGTATATTCCTCAAAGTCTTACAACATACACTTCCAAACTATAAGTGAAATCGCACAAAATTGAGGTTTAGTAAGTGAAATAAGTTTATTAAGATGGATAAATATAATTAATTTTTTGCTTTTCATAAGATTGTTTCCTAAACTATATTTTTACATTATGACAAAAACTTGTAGGGTGCAAAAACTGCAAATGATAAAGCAAACGATAAGGGCAAAGCGGGAAAAACGGAAACATTGAAACAAATAAACCGATCACGTCCGCATATAATGTAGGGAGAGAGACAAGTCTTTACTAATTTTGTTATTTATTCTTCTTTAATCCAATTCTTTCTTTCTATTTTTTTTACTTATTATATTTAGCATAAAAAGTGTAGTCATTGTTATAAAAGCAGCAATCATCCCTTAGCCCGAAATCGAAGAGAATTGAAAAGACGATTGTTGTGTCTGAAATTCTAGAACAATCTTCGTTGAATTGAAGAAGAAAATGGCGGATCAGCTAACCGATGACCAGATCTCTGAGTTCAAGGAGGCCTTCAGCCTATTCGACAAGGACGGAGATGGTTCGATTTTCTCTCTCTCTGCCTATGTCCAATTTAAGAAAGATTTTTTTTTTTTAAACTTGTGATCTAAAATAAGAAATTTACATTTTTGTGGCTATAAATATCTCATTTTATCACTATAAATGTCTTATCAAAGGTAAAATGGTAATTTTAAAGATGAAATTGTTTCTAGATACGTAAATGTATCAATCTTTGCGCGAAAAACTTAAAAAAAATTAAGTGTGACACATAAATTAGTACAAAAGGAGTATATATTTTGTGTTTGATGTTTATAATCAAATTTATTTTCAGATCTGACGTTTGGTTTTAATAAATGGATTGATTCTGAGGTGTTGGTCCTTTTGGTGTTTGGTTTTTAAGGTGACAGATTGATATATGAGAAATATTAACTTGGTTAACAGGGAATAATTGCTCTCCTAGCTTGAGGAAATGCTAAAAAACTAGTGAACATGGAAATCTTGTAGTTTGATGTTACTTTGGTGGATTATTGTATTTTTTTAAAACTAATTAAGAGACGTTTCGAGAAGTTGAGTAAATCGAATTGGATTAGGTATAGAAGGAGAAATGATAATCTAATTTTGATGATAGAGTTGGCATTTATCTTGTGGTTTTAGCTTGTTTTAAATGCTGCCAAAAATCCTTTTCTAAATCTATGGCGGGTTTTGGTTTAACTGATTTTGGTTTGGAGGAACAATCAGTATTGTCAAAGGTGCGCTTAAAGTGCGCTTAAGCCCTAAAGCAAGGCTCAAAACATGTTGAGCGTTTTGCCTTGCTTTGTGGGCGCTTTAGTGTCGCATCAAGGCTCTAAGGCATATTTTTGCCAATGAGTGTAATCCTGAAAATGCGACATTAAACATTTGATATTTCACTTTATCTTAATTTATTTTCAATTTCATTGTCCATATATTTGTTATTCATGCTTATAATTATTAGTCTTGGACTACATATACATATTTTTACTTTTTCTCCAGTTGCGCCTTTTTTCATTAAAGCCCATGCTTTATTTGTGCTTTGCGCTTAAAGCCTCAATGGACCTTAGAGCTTTTTTGCGCTTTTCGCCTTTGATAACATTGGGAACAATTGTCTTTTGGTAGGAAGGAAAAGGCTTTCCTCAACATATTATTTGTGGTAAATGTTACCGCTAGAAAAAAAGGTTTGCGGTAAATGTTTTCTCAGAAAATGTTTTCAAATGGAAATTATTTATATAAGGTTGATAATAGTGTCATCAATTATGGATAGTGTTTTGCATTGAAAATTTGATGCAGTCTTGTGTTAACGATTGATAATAATGTCTTAGTATTGGTTGGATGAGTAACATAAAGAGATGATATATTTATAAAAGGAACATGTTTTTCCCCATAGTGAAGGAAATCATTTTCTTCTTTTTAGATGATGACGTTAAACAAGAGCAGATATTACGTTCTGTTTGTGCCAAATTAGACTGATATAAATTCTGGCAACAGATTTGTTTGAGGAAGAATGGTATGTCAGGGATGATGTTAGTTCTCTCGTGGGGAGATTCGTTTTTAGCTGTTATGTGAATTCTAAGCAGTTTTGTTTGTAATTTACCACTTTGGAACTGGATATGCTAGTTCATGTTATTGTGATCCTTAAATATAAAATACAAGTAACATTAATTGAGGGAGCTTCTTAGTATAGTTATCCGTTTGTGTGGTGCACTGCTGATTCTGGTGTCTACTTGGAGATTCTGATTAGTGAGATGGTTGAAAACTTCATCTTCTGAATTTATTTACTGGGTTACGATTAAAAAAGGGCGTCTGATTTGTATATTTGGATTTGTTTAATCAACAAATGATTTTGTTATTTTTATTATAGGTACGGGCTTATAAGTTACCCAGAATTGATCGTTTAGCTTTGTTATTTTCTGGACATAAGTTGGAAGGTGGTACATCTACCGTTTTCTTATGTTTGTTTGAATTGGGAAGTAGCTTACTGACCCAATGTTATGGTTAGAAATGTGTTTTGTTAAGTATTTTTCGTATAGTAAGCTAATTGTGAAGTTTTGTATAGGTTGCATCACGACTAAGGAGCTTGGGACTGTGATGAGGTCGCTCGGACAGAACCCCACCGAAGCAGAGCTCCAAGACATGATAAACGAGGTGGATGCAGATGGTAACGGAACCATTGACTTCCCTGAGTTTCTAAACCTCATGGCCAGGAAAATGAAGGATACTGACTCCGAGGAGGAACTGAAAGAGGCGTTCAGAGTGTTCGACAAGGATCAGAATGGCTTCATCTCCGCTGCTGAGCTTCGTCATGTGATGACTAACCTTGGGGAGAAGCTTACTGATGAAGAAGTTGATGAGATGATTAGGGAAGCAGATGTCGATGGTGATGGTCAAATTAACTATGAGGAGTTTGTTAAGGTCATGATGGCTAAGTAATTTCACCATCTCTTATTGAAGTTGAAGTTTAGACTTGTTAAAAATGTGAAAAATATTTCATTGGATAGGATTTGCCTAGTGTAATGTGTTTCGTTGTACCATCTGGATGTATTGGACCTGGAATGAATGTACGCTTTATTGTAAGAGTGGTGGAGTATCTTTCTTCTTCTTCTCTATATTCTTTTTTGTACTCCTCTTAATTGATGAGTGCATTTCCATTATCAGCATTCCTGTGCTGTTGTTTCCAAGAATTAAATGCTAAATCTTCTTTGAGGTTTCTGGTTTTTGTTGGTAACACTTGTGATTAAAGAATCTATTGGTTAAAATTGAAGCTATTGGTTCAACTTGCAGTTGATGTTTCCAAATTTGTCACTGTAAATTGATATTTATCTAAGCATTAAATTTTCTATTTTTTCTACTAGTTCCCACGACTATCAATTTCATCTTTGGGTTCATTGTTAATTTCCAAGTTGAGCACTTTATCATCTAAGATACTCCTACCAACTTATATTATAAACCATTGTATAATGTTGATACCCTATGATAGGAGATGGTCACTACCATAATCTTTTCCTTGAAACAAGAAGGAAATATGCATACATTGCCCACGTCTGGTTACAAAACAGATAATCGCTAAAACAACATTGCAACACAATTTCATATTCCAAATCACGCTTTTTAATCGGATGCGACCTTCGACCACAAGTTATTATAACTTACAATTGCCTGATTGAGTTGCAACCATTGCTAGCTACAGACTTTAAATTTCGAAGAAGAAAAATTCAAGGGGTCGGTATTAATCAAGACTGATAATGAACAATAAAACTTGAAAGGAACATCTCAAAGAATCCATTTCATTTATCAGGACATAATACAAGCTCAGTTCTGTAGAACTGTTTCTTTATCTATCAAATAAAAGCAACCAAGAGAAAACAAGATTTAGTCCCCCCTTTAAAACAAAGTTTATAATCTCTTCAAGCTTTTCTTTCTTGCATCAATCTTCTTTTTATCTGCAGGGAGTTTATGCAATCCAGCTTCCTTCTTCAGGGTTACCGATGGTGGTGCTGCTGATCCACTAACCGCTGAGTCCGCAGTTGAACCTGGGGCTGGCGGCTGGTCTAGACTGTTTCCTCCTTTTACAATGTTAGCTGTAGGGGCTAATGGAGAAGGCTGTTGGAGAGGTGTAACTCCAGATATTGCAGTCTTCTGATCAACGTTACACGGTGAAGTATTTGTCTGGCCAACATTTAGGGCTGTAGTCGACTCGGATATAACTCCTGTTTTTAACTTAGTCTTTGGTTTAGCATGAATACTGGTATAAAGCCTGCATGTTTAAACACAGTGGACAGTGAATAAGTACATTCAGTGATTGAAACAGTGGTTTAAACTACAACAAAAGAGAGCTAGTCATAAGTTATATTGAAACAATATTCCCCACGAACACATAAGCTATTCTAGTGAGCAACAGTGGTTTAAAGTCCCTATCCAACTTAGCTGTTGGATTACAAGCAGGAATTCCAGGTTTATGCCTACAAACACTTGATAGAAGCTAATTTTACGGTACTTCATCCACCTCGTCACATTTTACATCTACAAAGAGAAATGAGCATGAGTTGATTCGCTTGGATCTTTTTAGTCATCATAAATTGATTAAACTTATGATGATCTTTTTAGTCATCATAAATTTATGCCTACAAACACTTGATAGAAGCTAATTTTACGGTACTTCATCCACCTCGTCACATTTTACATCTACAAAGAGAAATGAGCATGAGTTGATTCGCTTGGATCTTTTTAGTCATCATAAATTGATTAAACCAGATAGATGTATGATCACTTCCTATTTGCATCAAAATGAACTGTAGCATCATTTCCATGAATCCACAAAGATAAGATACAACTTAAGCACAACAAAACCATGTTCTCTCCATAAATAAAATGGCATTTAGATACAGGATAATTAAGCAAGGCAGAGTAATACCAGATAAGGATGCAATAACATCATACAAGTGACGGTGACATAATGAAGTGAGTGAAACTAGGAGACACTAACTTACCTTGCATGTCTAGCATACTCGTCATAATTATCAAGCAGCATTTTACCAGCTTGCTCATTTAACGCAGATTCTGGAAATGGCTCGATCAGTAAACACCTTACCACCTGTTACAAAGCGGTGACCACAGCAAATAACAAATCAAAGAAAGGAAAAGGTCACTTCACACTTATATTATTAAAGTCCTCTAGGCAGGCTCGATATTTGACTTAGAAAAAGCAGACACTTACCATGAGAACATGTCGTAGGCCCAAACTAGGATTCCAATCTTTTTTCAGAGCATTGACACAAATTTCACCATTGGAAGCAATGTTGGGATGAAAAATCCTGGTCAGAAAATAACCTAGAGAGAAAAACAAAAAATGTAAGTTATATGTACTCATCCATATTGGACCTAAGCATTGGCAAAAGGTAATTGTTCCCGCAATATGTCATGAGAAGTGACAAAGATCTTCCTTAAAGAATTAGCAATTGTAACTTATCATGGAAAAAAAAGAGCTCGCAAAAGGAAAGTCAGTTGACCTATTTAAATGAATAGGAAGTGAAAAAGAGTTCCTAAAACAAAGGAATGAAGGGTAAAATACGACTTAGGCGCTTCAATTGTGATTAACACAGGGCCCAACTGATTAAAACAAAAGTTAATGCAAAGCTAAACTAGATACAAGTCTCACGGGAAAAACTTAAAAACATTGCATGTGGAGACAAACCTTTGGGTGGGGAATGAGGGAAATCGTGTGTCAAAATCAACTTCATGCGGAAAACCCCGTTCTCATAGGGGGTTCCAGCTGCATGGTAGGGATAGAGCAATTAGAACAAGTGTTATGTCTCAAAAAGTGAAATATAGACAACAAAGATACCATACCTGGGCCCTCGATATCAGCATATATGGTTGAAAAATCATCATCGTTTACACCTACTTTGATGCCTTCGGGAGGAGTTTCGTCAAGATTTTTCAATTCCTTCGCCAATTGTTTTATCACGTTTGGTGGTAGATTTTCATTAGTTGCCTATGCCAAAACACCAAATTAAGGACAATATCAATTGACAGATGACATAAGGTGCTACAGGTTGGATGGCACAACATACTAAATTACGCGAGCACAAGAAAAAAAAAAAGGAAAAGGTAAGAACAAATTCACTTGCACATAGGGAGAAAATGACATCAAGAAAACCTAACAACATATTTAATTTGATGAAATACCATAGCCAAATATAAGTATAATCCTAGGATCAGTTGGCAAGTGCACGCAAGTAGTTTTTGCAGGTAGTTCAGATGTTGAAGACAATCAACTTATTATTGGATCCTGCAAAAGGGCCAGAAAAAGATCATCAGAATACAATCCTTCAACATTAGTTCAAACAATCATAAGACACAAGCAACTAAAGAGCTGCTCAAAATGATCAGGCCATCTTCAAGAAAATTGTGCTAATCCACCAGATGCGGATAACATGTGTCTGAGAACCACAAAAGTTCGTAGACTTCTCTTCTCCATATTAGTCAATACAATTGGACAAAATGTGAAATAAAATCTCTTCTGATACTCAAGCTGAAATACTACACTTGACTATTCCAATCAGACATTCAGCTCTAGCTTTCCGAACTTATACTATCGACCCAGTAGCACAGAAATTTCCTTTGAGCCTAAGAAATACCTTTTTTGTTAATAAGCTCAATAGAAAGCAATACTTGATTATTTTTATTTTTATTTTTTTTGATGAAGTAAGGTGTTGTATTGCTGGCATCAAGAAGATGCAGTTAGTACAAAAGAAGAGATGTTAGCTCCAGTACATCATGTGGTATTCTAATCATAGGGAGCTAACCAAAAAAAAGGGCCATCAGGCTAGGCTCATTGAGCCAATAAAGTCTAGAAAGGGGATAACATTATTTACAGGGGAGATATTACTCCAACTAAAAAGATACACCAGACATCTAGCTTTCAAAGAGTGAATAGGAGTTGAAATGCCATCAAAACATCTTCGATTCCTTTCTGTCCAAAGACACCAAAATATGCAACCTGGGACCATTTTCCAGATACTTTTAATGGCCTTGCTGACTTTCCAAAAGCTCCAGCTTTCACAATCAGAAAGCAATACTTGATTATTTATACTATTCTACTACAAAAAGGAAATTCCCTTCACAATCAGGACAGCAACATCATCAGATATGGTAGATTGACTAGTTTCAGTGTAATGTCAAACGTAACGACATTGCTCAGAGAATGATATGCTTCCTAGCCAAAAGTTAAGCACCATGGAACCAATAACCAGAGCAACGATTTTCAGATGAAACCTATGTGGAGACAATAACTCCACAAGAACTAATCAGTATCAAAATCCTATATGCCCAACCATGTTCGCACAACATCAAATCGCCGTTGAATAGCAGATACAGTAAAAGATAATCCGTTGAATAGCAGATACAGTAAAAGATAATCCATAGACTTTATCAAATTCAACTTCAAATACAAACTAAAAACCCTAGTAAGGTGAAGTGGGGAGAATAGAAATTACATAATCCAAACCAAGGTTTATTGCTTATCACAACCAAAGTCAAGACTTGATATACTTTTCTATAGCCACTTTGAGTCAAATTAAAACCCAATTTTGCCATTAACACATATCCCAAATGCACCAAGATAAGCACATAAAGAGTCAGTAAAACTGTAAAAGACACAAATATAAATCTTCACATCAAGTGAAAACCTAATTAGTCAAGTAAAAAGATCCTATCTTGACAATTAAACCAGAAACACAAGTCCAACCATGAAAGAAAAGAACTTTACATACAAAAAAAGTCCCCCTTTTACATTTAAAATCAGACAAAGCACCGATCTGAAGAAAACTCCAAGAAATGGCAAACCCAATCCTAAAAATCAAATCTTTAATCAGTCCCAAGTCAAGAATCAGGTACCAATAATCAAGATTGAATTTTTACACAACAACAGTCATCAAGATAGTGCTAGAAACAGAATTCTAGAGAGAGAAAGAGAAACCCCAGATGGGAAAAAAAAACCTTTCGATTGAGGAGAGAGAGAGATGGGTGTGGGGATTTAGAGGAGTAAGGGGTCTATTTGATTTCTATTTCCCTAGTTGAAATAACACCCACAAAATCCAGAAAGGGATGGGGCTTTTAATAAATCATTGATGAATGGATTAAAGAGCCAATCTTGATTGATGTATGTACGTTACATGCCAACAAAGTCCAGAGAGGAGAGGGTTCCTTGTAAGGCGAAGGTACATAGAATAGGTACATACTATTATTGCTTTATGTAATGTTTTTTGATTGGATACGATTTTTTTTAAAAAAAAAAAGAATATTTAAACTTATAATCTGAATAAGTCATAAATCTCATTAGTTATAAATCATGGAGTATAAAATAGTAAATTTAAATTATTAAATATAAAAGGATATTATCTTGTTGGGTAAACTAAATTGGAACATATGGACCGTAAAATGAGAAAAAAAATATATTTTAATTTTAGAGGTAGACTCGTGAATAAAGAATGAAATAATAGGATGAAAATATTTTTAATCAAATTTAAAGTTCTTACCACATTTTTTTCATCATTCTTTTACCACATTGGTGAAGTGAAATCGTAATCGTCATATCACTAATCTAGGTTCTCAACTGGAACGAAATTCGAGCATATTATCATAAATTTAATAATAAGAAATTAAACTAGTGAAATATAACTTTAAAAGTACCATTTAACATTGGATTATGCTTATGAAAATGTGTTAAAGTGGAGAAATATATAAATTTCCATTAATGTAGTAACAACATTAGTTTGTGTTTGTCTCACATTTCGAATTTAATCCTAGTTTACAAGAAACTTCAATTGTTTTGTATAAATATTTCTAGTTAAGTTATATTTTATAAAATTGTGTTAGATTTAATGATAATCGATCTACATTTACTTTATTTTTCACGCTATAAATCTAATTGGAAAGTGATTACATTAAATTTTATACTTTTTCTACTAGCATATTTTTTTATTGGGTCTCTTCTTCCTTTTCTTGAGATTTAAAATAAACTATATTTAACTCTTTAATCATTGGGGAAATTATAAAAAATTACTCCCTCCTTTTGTATGGACTATAGAGGAACCACATGAGCTAACATTTTGTAATTACTCGAGAATCTCACGAAAGCATCTTAATATTAACCCTCTTATGTCTATACTCCGACCTAAATTATTGAAATTTCCAATAAATTGCTATGCCTAAGAGCAATTATTTGTCAATTCAATAGGGATATCTACAATAGTTGGCAAGGTCATTATGTCACTCCATTGACAAAAATAGCTCTATGTTCCCACTGTAGGTCCATTCATGAACAAATGATTGGGTAGCTTGTACTTTCTAAAATTTCTAACTTTTAAGGAAATTTCTCAATGGCTTAATATTTTAAATTTTTTCTTTTATTTGTCACTAGTATTCCTATCAGTTTGTACACATTTCGACTTAAAATTTACAGTATATAATATATACATATATGTGAAAATAAATATTCTTGTAAACCATAAACCTAAAACTGCAATATTTATATGTAATACTTAAATGACTTTGATAAATGGAGCACTCCTCAACATCACTACCCAAGCTCAAAGGATAAGTCTACATTAAACACAAAAACTAAATGTATAAATTAGTGCATAAAATTTAAATTTGTGTTCTTCATGAAAATATCCAAAAGGGATAAATTTCAAGTAATTATAATGACATGAAAAATCTTATTACCATTAAGAAAGAGAACTAATAACAAGGATAAAAATGAGATACTAATTTAATCATTGGTAGTTGAATCATACAAAAGCTAGCTGGATTAATTCCACAACAAATTATATATTTAATTGAAATAAGTATTAAAAATTACACTATTTAGATCATTCTTGTTTGTTCATTTATTGATTGATTATCAAGGGCACTTGGTTTTATCTTCTTATTTTGTTAATATTATTTCATTTTCAAAGAAGAAAAGCAGCCAAGTAGGTGCTTATTTAATATTGACGACTCAAAGGTCCGAATTTTGTCGGGTTCTGGGCCATACCGAATACTGTCTCAATTTCAAACTCGCCGACACTTTAGGCTTGTGTTATTGACCGTTGGACGGTCTTCTTCAAAAACTAGCCGTTGGCCTTGCCAGCGTTTTATTATCTTGCATTTTTCTTTTAACAACCTTTTATTTGTATTTATTTCTTAAACCTCAAATGAATGGGTGGTTCACAGTACTAGAACCGAATCATCAACAATTACAGCACAGTGTAATTCCACAAGTGGGGTCAGGGGAGGATAGGATGCACGCAACCTTACTCCTATCTTGGAAGGGCAGAGAGATTGTTTCTAATAGACCATCGGCTAAAAAAATGGAAGAAGCGCTGATAGCAAGTCATAGCAAAACAATATATTTAGAAAACTAAATCGAAGATGACAATAAAGAATATGAAAGAAGTATCAATATCAAGTAATATCAAGACAATATATTTCGAGAACTAAATCTGAGGGTCTGATAGCAATAGAGAATATGAATTGAGTACTTATAGCAAACGAAGGAAGTATTGATGTCAAGTAAAAACATAACAAGATATGCGATATGTTACACCCCATATTTTCGTACATGAAAATATGCCATAAATAAATTAATAAGAGCCCGGAAGTGAGATACCATGTCCCACAGTGCTACATTACGACGATGTTGTACCCTGTAGTATTATACATTGAATTTGTCGTAAGGTAATTGACATCAATCCAAGGAAAAGATTATTTGAGGATTATAAGGATTATAAGTGATGAGTAAATCCGTGAAGGTAAGAGGGTAAGTAATATCGAAGAAAACGAATTTTGCCAAAGTTTGGCATGTTGGGGTAAAATACGCCCCGAGCTAAATTACCCGCTATTTATAAACTAGTACCATAAAAGGTACCACATGGCCATGATAGTAAGGTGTACATGGTCTGTTAAAAAAAAGAGTAGTATTTAATTAAGTTGAGATAATTTTTAAATTATGCGGGTTATAAATTAATTACCGGGTAACGAAACATTACCCGATTAACAAATAAGTGGATAAAATTAATAAGATTATACCAAAAAGGGACGTGGCAACCCCTTCTTACTTTAGGGTGAGTCATACACTACTTTTACATGTGTCAAGGCTAATAACAAATGCCTTATCTAGTAAAGACTTTTAATTATATAGAAAATGGAATGGATAAAAACAACATTTTTGTTACATTTTCTGATTTTGGAAAGAGAACGTGAGGACCAGATTATACCCCCATTTCGTCCAAGAACTCTTAGCCAAAGAGTTCAAATTCAAAAAGTGACTTAATCTATACTGTTTTGCACAAAACGTTGGAGGCAAAAGCAGAAGCAATTTCAAGCATCCAAACGTTCAAACTTCACCCCACAAATCAGAACAATTCAACGTTAACATAGGACCAAGCTTCGATTCTTAAATTCATTTTTTTTGGGTCTAAGTTCAATCCACGAAGGTTTCCGACGAGATAATTATACGGAGTTGTTTCTACTCCAGGTATGTTAAGGTTATCCCTTCTTTATTTTGGCATGATCCATATGATACGAACAAAACGTGCAAATGCACAAATTCCATATATGACTCTATTCATAGAAGTATTAGAAGTGCATATGTTCTTGAATTTTCATATGTATTATTATTCCATCGTCTGTTCATGGGTCTCAGAAAATACGTAAAATGATGTTATGATATTAATCAGAGGTATAATGGTCTTATGACGTGTCGAGAGATTTTGTTATTATATTTCATATGCATTTCATGCATTTATACATATACATTGACCCATGACTCAGACGGCGTTATATACGCGTATATATGTAAATATATGTATATGGGATATGGGAAAAGGTTACGGCGTTATATACGCATCACCACCTAATCAGTTGGTATATGATGATGATGTTGCCCACAGTGGCTGAAATATGATTCAAACGGTGTTATATACGCATATATATATATATGTACTCAAATGGCGTTATATACGCGTATATATGTAAAGATATGTATATGGGATATGGGAAAGGTTATGGCATTATATACGCACCACCACCTGATCAGCTGGTATACGATGATGATTTTGCCCACAGTGGCCGGTATGATATAATGGAATGCCCTCAGAGGCTGATGATGTTATGAAACATTTACCTATGCACGACATGACATTCATGCACACATACATGATGCTAAAAGTAATTTATGATCTACAAAGTGATTCATACTTACAGGTTGAGTCATGTACTCTATATGTCTTCCATGTCTCTTATGTATTTATTTATGTGCCTTACATACTCGGTACATTATTCGTACTTGTAAGCACGTGATTTTTGCCCTATATGAGAATTACTCCCAAAAAATTCAAAAATAAAATGATTTTTCTTTGGTGTGCAATTTTGTGATATTTTGTGATATTTTGAAGAATTATTTGTATTTGTCTGTGCGTGTTTATTCGCTAAATTAATAAAAAATACAAAAATATGTCGCATTTTGCATGTAGGATTTAATTCTACAATTGTTAGTAATTAAAATTGTTTTACAAAAATTAAAAATTACAAAAATAGGCATCGTTTGCATTTTTAGCATTTAATGTCCAAATATACAATTTTATGCTTAATTAATACTTAATTGTGCGTTAATTGTTATTGGGAGTTAATTTGCGCATTTATAACTTAATTTAGTTCTTAATAATAGTTTAAGTATTTTTATAATTTAGTTTTAGAAAAATAAAAGAAGAAAAGAGAGCGAAAATATAAAGAAAGTCGGAATTGGGCCTCTTCTTCAATTTCAAGCTATAGGCCCAAAAAATGGCCCAATCTTCCCTACGACCCAGTCCATTTCGAACTGGGTCAACCCAGTCCATAACCCAAAAGACCCAAACCCCTTTGTCTTACATTTTACAACACAAAACAAAAGAAAAAAGAAGAAAAAACCCTAAAAAGACTAAGAAGTCATCCGCCCCCCTCCTATCTTCTTCTTCTTCCTCAAGTTTCTCCAAGGTCATCCATGGCTTCCCCCTCAAAGCTCAACCATGGCTGTCCAACGTCACACTCACACACACACACGCACGTCACCCTCACAAATCGACCCCCATCCGCCATTAAAACCAAACGACCACCTTCAAACTTCGACATCCATGGTTGCCCCCCCCCCCCCTTGTTTCTTCGTCGTCTTCTTCACCACGTCCAGTCATGGACGACTTCAAACAGCCCCAAGCAGCCATGAACGAGCAGCCATGACGAGCAGCAATGACTCCCAGCAGCTACACCATCTTCGTCGCGTCCAAACAACCATCGTCGCAGCTGTTTCTGCGTCATCCATGTCGCTGCTGCTGCGTCCTTTTCTCTTCGCCATTGCTGCTGTTTTTGTCCTCCATTGCTGCTGTTTTTTGTCCTCCATTGTTGCTGCTTTTTGTCCTCCATTGTTGCTGCGTTTCCACTGCTCCATCGACGACGAACAGCTCGTCGACCTTCACCAAACATGCTTGCCGCTGCTGCTGTTTTTTGCCTTCATCTTCTCTTCATCTTCGTCGTCATTTGTTCGAGCTTTGGTCGAGGCTCGGACAGATTTGTTTACAATCAAAGTTCTTCGTTGATTCATCTCCGGTTAGTTGTTTTTGAGTTTTATTTTGTCCATATTTCGTTTTTATATTTCTCGAAGTTAAAATCGTTAAAGAATTCAATTCTTGTTTTGTTCGTTGTTCATCGTTGAAATCATTTTTCTAGTTTGTTCATGTTCATGTGCTTTGTTAAATTAATTTTCAGATTTCAAAATAGAAGTTTAATTAGTTGTTTTCATATTCATTTCATGTTTGTATTATTGTTTAAGTGAATATTTGTTAGTTTGATGTTTGTTAGATTCAAATTGAAATTTAATTAACTATTTCTTCAATTTGTTTCGTGTGTTTATGTATTGTTGGAAATTGTTAATATTGTTAAATTCAAGCTTAAGTTCATAATTGTTTATTCGTCAATCTTGTTATTTGTCTAAAAAGAATTTAGTTGTGTTAAAGGAAATATATTGATTTAATCGTTTAATCCGTCATGTTTGTTGTGTTAAAATAGATTCATTCATGTTCATACTTTGTTTGGATGATCTTGAATCCGAATTTTGTATAGTTTGATTTCTTGTTTACCATTTGTGATTATTTCTTGAATTTGTCTCATAAAGTTTAATATAGGAATTGTTGTTGTAATGTTGTTAGAGTAGTTGATTTTAAGTTCAATATTATTGAATTTAGAAATCAAAATATACTTGTTTGTTGTTGTTGTTGAATCCGAAAATACGATTGTTTGTTGCTAAAATATTGTTCAATCAAATTTTAGTTGTTCTTTGTTGTTCAATTTGTGTTCATGTGATTTGTTGTTGAAATGTTGTTGAAATCATGTTCATGTGCTTTGTTGTTGAAATGTTGTTAAAATCGTGTTCATGTGATATTGTTGTTATGATGTTCATCCGTGTTCATATTGTTGTTTGAACATTGTTAGAAATTGATCATATTGTCTATATTTTGGTTATGTTTGATTAAATGATGTGTTATAGCTGATGGGTAATTTGGTAAATTTGTAGTACGTTCAGGGGTAGTTTGGTAATTTCAGTAAGGTCGGAGGGGGTAGTTTAGGAATTGTACATTTTGTAATTGTTTATTTGAAGCATGGGGGACAAAATGAAATGGGGTGGGTTGTGATATGATTATTTAATATAAAGGGGGGACAAGATTTAATTTAAAGGGGGAATCTTGCATTATTTTAAATGAAGCATGGGGGACAAAATATAATGGGGTGGTGTGATATGTTTATTTAATATAATGAGGATGAGTGGAAAGATAATGGGTTGGGTAGAGAAAAAGTATTGATTTTAATTAATTGAAAGGTTTATGGGATGTGTTATATATGTGAAGTCTTGAAGAAATAGGGAGAGAGAGACGAAAAAAAAATACACATACAGATAGAGAAAAAAAAAACGGGCAGAGAATAGAAGAGAGAAAAAATCCGAAAAATATTTAAGCTTTCAAAATAAAAATAAAAACTAAAAAATCTACTGCTTTCTTTCTTTGTTTGAAATTAATATTAATGGTTGTTGTTTCATTTAAAGCTTAAAGCTTTTGTTTTTGGGATTACTACTCCACCGATCTGTTACTGAGTTGTTACTGCTGCTGGACTGTTGTTGCTGTATTGTTATTACTGTCGCTGATTCTCATCATCATTTTCTTTTGCTTCCGATATCAGGTACACAACTGAAAGCTGGTTATTGTAATCCGAATATGAAGCATGAATACGAAAAAATAAATAGTTGAAATTTTGAATTAGTTTTAATTATATTCTGAATTTTATTTGTATGAATAATTTATTTAGTTTGCAAAAAAATCAGAATCGTGTAGCTATTTAATACATATAGTGGAATATCCGACGATAGCTTAATGATTGAACTACCTATATATTGCCAAAAATAAATAAATGGTGTAGTAACTTCGTCAAGTAAAAATCAAACGAATAGGCCATCTAGTAAGAATTTGGTAGAAATATTGTTTAGTTAAATAATATTGGTTAAGTTCATCATGTAAATGGTCTAGGATTAAAATTGGATTGCTATTTTTTAATTTGACAAATTGAGAACCTGCCTAGTATAATGTAACTAGGTAATAACATGTAAATAAATTAAGACATTTTCTCTTTATTTTGTAAAGAAAAATTTCAACAGAAAATGTAGGCATTTTAGGACTATTTTTTTTAATAAAATGAGATGAGTCTCGCCCAATAAAACACACTAATTGCGGGGCCCTCAATAACTGTTTAATTGATTACTTAGACTTCGGATGGGCCGTTTAACAAATTTCACGGCCTTCCCCAAAGTAAATAAAACGCTAATTGCTTTAGGCGCGGTATAATAATAATTCCATTCTTAAACATGGGTACGCATTTATGCGACCCAAACTAATTTGCATAATTAGGGATGCGTTCGCGTGACTTGATTATACTTCTAAAGGCATTTCGAATTATGCGTTCGCGCAACTTCGAGCAAATTTTTATTAAAAAGGGGTTCTTCGGAGAATATCAAATTAATTTCATATAACCTGAGATGTGCAGTTCACTATTTAATCATACAAGAGCGACAGACGTTCTTAATTTTATTTTAAGCACAATTTCGAACTTAAGTCTATTTTTATAAATAAATAAAAATTTCGAAAAAAAATAAATAAATTATATTATCAATATCATTGTGTATACGTACGCGTAACACGATTTTTCACGTTAAAAAATATATAATATATAAAACGGATACACGTATGCGTGATTCGATTCGAAGAAGGGTCCTTAATTACAAGCAGTCTAAATAGAAGCGGTAACAATAAAATTGGGCAATAAATATGCATTTAATAAATCAAAGTCAAATATAATAACAGTTAAGCGACCGTGCTAGAACCACGGAATTCGGAAATGCCTAACACCTTCTTCCGGATTAACAGAATTCCTTATTCAGGATTTCTGGTTCGCAGAGTAACAAACAGAGTCATATTCTCCTCGATTCAGGGATTAAAAATTGGTGACTTGGGACGCCTTAAAATTCCCAGGTGGCGACTCTGAAACAAAACAAATAAATCCCGTTTCGACTGTCCTTTAATTGGAAAAACTCCCATGTACCCTCTCGGGTATGTAAAAAGGAGGTGCGACAGTACTGACGTCCCTTTTGCCTGGGGACGCTGCGTTTCATGCCCGCAGGTCCAGATAGACGAGTCGAGAGCCCTCCAAGTAGGCTATCAGCTCTGCGAAAGATGTTGGTGCGCTCCATTCGCTTTAGAGTTGCTTGTTTGGTTAGTATGATTTAGACGTGTATTGTTTGGTATGGCGGGACTCTGTCCCGACCTTTATGGCATTTATGTATTCTTAGAGGCTTGCAGACATATGTCGTGTACGTAAAAGATTGTACGGCCTTGTCGGCCTATGTTTCGTGTTTATAAAAGATCAGGTTGGCCTATTAGGCCCGTATGATATGTGTATATGATGATGTAATAAAAAAGATACGTAACATTGGTACTCGGCTGAGTAAGGTACCGGGTGCCCGTCGCGGTCCATCGGTTTGGGTCGTGACAAAAGTGGTATCAGAGCAGTTCTGTCCTAGGGGGTCTACAAGTCGTGTCTAGTAGAGTCTTGTTTATGGGTGTGTCGTGCACCACACTTATAAGCAGGAGGCTACAGAGCATTTAAGATTGTCACCCTTTCTTCTTACTCTAGATCGTGTGGTAGAGCTCAGTCATAGAAATTCAAATTCCTAAATCCTATTCAGACGATACCTATATCTGGAAAGAAGGTTGGAAAGAGAGATTGTTTTTGAAGATTTGAGTCAGAGGAACTCCATTTTTGCATCATGCTTATGATGAATGAATATGAGGTATTCGACAAATTATATGTATACTAAGATGTGTAAGTTTCTTGATAAAGATTCCAAAGGCAAGAATGCCTATCCACTCTTACGGTAAAAATGAACAAGAGAATCGGAAGGTAGATACAAGTTTCAGCAAGTAAAAAAAAAAGCAAGGTGAAGAAGGGTATGAGGTGCCCAATTAATGAAGGTTAACAACGTTTATAATTGAGGCAGAGGAACATAAGCTTTTTGAATTATATTCAATAGTAACAGAGGTATATACAATTGGTCGCACCCACTCCAGATATGCCCTATAGGGGTTAATAGAAGTAGTATAAGAAGATAGGATGGATGAATTATTTGTTTCAGTTGACATTTCCGAAGGATATTGCAAATGTGCTAATAGATCTCCTTGTGAGACACCCAGATGGTTCACTTTAAAATAGTGTAGCCAGATATGAGTACTACAAAGACATACACTATAAGACTTGAAGGGATAAATATTACCTTAGTGTAGCTCGCGTCCCTAGTAAAACGAGAACGTTAAGCAACTTGAAGAGCCACTGGATAGAGCAAAGGAATTAAAGCTAAAAGCGAAAGAATGTCGTATTGAAGTTTTCACAAGAAAAGGGATATGCAAATATTAGCAAAGTAATGAGAAGATAGATAAGAAAGCATTATGAATAAGGTGTGACACGTGGATGTAAACGGTAGAGTGTTACAAAATCTATGGTCAAATAAAGGAAGAGACGAAAGATGATGGGCTTTAAGACAACAAAAGAGTATAGGCCATAAGGTTATATCCTCATTTCGAGAAATAAGTTCGTGACTCCAACACGACTACCAGAGGGGAAAGTTAATCCCCAGAGTAATAAAAATCAGTATGGGCTGGTAAGCAAGATAAATTAATATGAATTAGGGACTGAATGATTGGAGAGTACTCGGCAACATGGTAATTTTAGATTTTGTTCCGGCGGTAATAGAATGGACCACAGAAGAAGATTCATGAGGAATTCACAGAATGGTCATTCAGGAAGACGCTTCCCTAAAGCAAGCAATGTTAGTAAAGTTAAGCTTAAGGGACTATATGTACCAGTTACATTAAGTGTCACCCTCCGAGTAAGAGGATTTGTCATCCTTGATACAGAAGGAATGCCGCAAGGCGAGTAAGGGTCGTTGATGACGTGAAATGATATCAAAGATGAAGAGGAAAAAAAACATCTATAGACAGGGCATCATAGCTCCAAGTCTTAGTACTCCCCTAAGGGGGGAATATGGAGTAATAAATGAAGAATGCGGTAAAAACGAAAAAGGAATGAGATTACACTTATTTTGCTCCTACGTATATGCTACAATTCCAGCACATTATGCAAACACGATGTTAATGAGAGGAAATAAGGGTCCCTGCCCGTGATGTTATTGATAGAAAAGGAGTCAGTGCGAGACATAAGTTAAGACAAAGAAAATAACCCAAGAAAGATTTCGTGGAATATTGACGTGAGAATGGGCCAACGAGTAGTTAGTAGTTGATTCGGGAAGAGCCTAGTCACGACTAGACAAGAAGTTACAGACAAATCAGTAGATCATGCAAAATAAATGTAGTAAACCCCAACATGGAGAATTCAGCCCCGCAGTTATGACATTGTAGTACTTGAGATATATTCATATAAGAGTTAGAGAAGCTAAAAAGGTACTATATGAGTGTTACGGAAATAAAAGAGAGTGTCACTAGGAAGACGGTCAAAATATCAGTCCCGAAGAAACCCCACAAGCACAAGGGCGTGTAGATAAGTAACTATGGATAAGTATAGGCAAGGAAGGACAGTAGAAGGTCCATCAAGTATACAATATAATAAGCTCGCATCTTTACAAGAGTCAGAGGATCCTCCGTAAGTACTATAGCGAAGGACTAGCTTAGGAAATGAGGAAGAAGGCTTCAACCTAAGCACAGTATCTTAATGAAGAAAAGGTCATGTAAAAGCAGTCTCACTACAAAAATTGTATGCCCTCCAAAAGAAAGCGGCACCTACCGTGGTTAATGAACGGGGAGAAAGATCGAAAGTAATATTTGAGACTATATGAGTTGCACAAAAATTCTGGCATGTGTGGGAACTAGGATGAGTTAAGTATGCACGCAACGAGGGTCAGAAAGACCAGAAAAAGTAATTGCATACTTTTTAAGAGAGCTGAGATGGAACTAAAAGAATTATTCGATCAATGATCCAGAGTTAGTACGTTATGGACACACTCAAGATTTTGGAGCATTATATTTGTTGGCAATCATACAGCCATAGAAGACTCCGGTATAAGTTAAAAAAATAAAGAATTTAGCCTAGGGCATAGACAAATGATTGAATTGTTAAAAGATTGTATCATGGATATTCCATAATGCCCATGAAAGGCTAAGGTAATAACTGATACCATGAGCCACAAATCGGAAGGTAGCTTAAACCTACACAAAGGCTGATCGGAAGGAAGAGGAAGCTAAAGAATCACATCACCCAAGTAAATCAAGAGTCTGATTATTAGACCTAGAAAAATTATAGAAGTTGTGGAGAACATGACAGAATCACTCTTAATATGAGATGTTCAAGAGAAATAACATAACAACCATAACATATAATGACTCTATAAGAAAGACAATTAGAAGAAGTACCAGCCTCATCAGAAGTCAGTATGAAGCTCCCATCGGATAGCGTATGTAGCAGAGGTGCGAGTATTATAATAGAGCTTTAAGTTATGGACGTGAATTATACCTATAGGGAGGGAAGGTCATAAAAGAGATAGAAGATACGATGCGAAATTTTAAGGTAAGTAAGGTAAAGGTGAACAACGTATGAGATACTCAAAGGCAGAAGCTCATGAATAATCCATACTTCGGATAGAAGTCTATAAGCGCGGGGATTCCATGTCCAAGAATGATAGTAGCGGCGTCAGTAGCAGATCTTCCGGCCTATGGTCTAGGTATCGAAAAGCCTGATTATGATAGTAAAGGATAGTTAGAGACGATGTAATGTCTCGCTTGATGTTCCAGAACAACATAAGAAAATCTATGGTGCAAGCAAGTTGAAGGAAGGCCGCGATAGAATAAATAGATATGTATAGATCCCAAGCTAAAGTATAGTAGAGCGACAAAGTTTTAACGAAACATAAGTAAGGATGAGGAAAGGAAAGTGAAAGGGTGACGAGAACGGATAAGTCCTCGGGATTGAAACCCATGAAAACAAGAAAGCTAATGGTTTCTCTAAATTATAGAAAGTTCAGTATAGCCTGAATGAACTCAAAGGAGTCTAAGACTAATAACATTCAGAAGAGATGGAATGCTGCATTGTTAATAGAATAAGGGTGTAATTATTATAGAAAAAAATGAATGACGTTTGGGCCTTCGATTGAGTAATGATCTGACGAATAAAAGAAAGGGATCTCATGAATTGGACAGGATTAAAATACCCACGCAAGGTAAATCACATTGGGATGCTGTGAGATACGATTATGAAAGCAGGGTATTGCCCCAGGTGGATCAATCTAATTATTTCAGATGTTCCCCAATAAAACATGGATCCTAGCAGCAATATTACACAGTTATAAAGTTATCAGAGGTGGATTATGGATCAAAATTGAGGGCGAATCAACAATGGATGGATAAAAGTTATAAAGTATGAGATGAGATTAGGCCGTCATTCTTAAGATGAACAGTAATGTGGAAGCATTAGAGGACATAGATTTATACGTATGGGATAAGTAATGAAATTAACCTCGGATTTGGTAGCAGACCTCAGTAACGAGAAGTCGAGGTAAGAGTTATGGTATAGTATGACCTATATAGATGTAGTGAAGTCATACGAATGGATAACCACATCTATAAAATAAGATATAGCAATATTCGTAAGTTCGACAAAAAGTGAAGAACTTCAGGATTGGCTAAAAACTGGAGGAAAAAGGAGAGGAGAGTCGCATAGGCACACTTACAAGATTAGTATCGTAAGAAGCTGCATGATGGGAGGTAGTAACAGTTATGAGATTGGAAGGAATTTGATCACAGGTCATGGCGTGGGAAAGAGGCCTAAAGTGGGGGAATACCCTGGCCTTTGGACTTATTCATAGAACAGTTGCCTAAATGGCAAGAGGACTACTAAAGTATTCGCAAGAGCTATGAGAAATGAGGACGATAAGCGCATCAATCAACATTCGAGGACGAATGTTCCAAAGGGGGGAATGATGTTACACCCCATATTTTCTTACATGAAAATATGCCATAAATAAATTAATAAGAGCCCGGAAGAGAGATACCATGTCCCACAGTGCTACATTACGACGATGTTGTACCCTGTAGTGTTATACATTGAATTTGTCGTAAGGTAATTGACATCAATCCAAGGAAAAGATTATTTGAGGATTATAAGGATTATAAGTGATGAGTAAATCCGTGAAGGTAAGAGGGTAAGTAATATCGAAGAAAATGAATTTTGCCAAAGTTTGGCATGTTGGGGTAAAATACGCCCCGAGCTAAATTACCCGCTATTTATGGACTAGTACCATACAAGGTACCACATGGCCATGATAGTAAGGTGTACATGGTCTGTTAAAAAAAGAGTAGTATTTAATTAAGTTGAGATAATTTTTAAATTATGCGGGTTATAAATTAATTATCGGGTAACGAAACATTATCCGGTTAACAAATAAGTAGATAAAATTAACAAGATTATACCAAAAAGGGACGTGGCAGCCCCTTCTTACTTTAGGGTGAGTCATACACTACTTTTACATGTGTCAAGGCTAATAACAAATGCCTTATCTAGTAAAGACTTTTAATTATATAGAAAATGGAATGGATAAAAACAATATTTTTGTTGCATTTTCTGATTTTGGAAAGAGAACGTGAGGGACCAGATTATACCCCATTTCGTCCAAGAACTCTTAGACAAAGAGTTCAAATTCAAAAAGTGACTTAATCTATACTGTTTTGCACAAAACGTTGGAGGCAAAAGCAGAAGTAATTTCAAGCATCCAAACGTTCAAACTTCACCCCACAAATCAGAACAATTCAACGTTAACATAGGACCAAGCTTCGATTCTTAAATTCATTTTTTTTGGGTCTAAGTTCAATCCACGAAGGTTTCCGACGAGATAATTATACAGAGTTGTTTCTACTCCAGGTATGTTAAGGCTATCCCTTCTTTATTTTGGCATGATCCATATGATACGAACGAAACGTGCAAATGCACAAATTCCATATATGACTCTATTCATAGAAGTATTAGAAGTGCCTATGTTCTTGAATTTTCATATGTATTATTATTCGATCGTCTGTTCATGGGTCTCAGAAAATACGTAAAATGATGTTATGATATTAATCAGAGGTATAATGGTCTTATGACGTGTCGAGAGATTTTGTTATTATATTTCATATGCATTTCATGCATTTATACATGTACATTGACCCATGACTCAGACGGCGTTATATACGCGTATATATGTAAATATATGTATATGGGATATGGGAAAAGGTTACGGCATTATATACGCATCGCCACCTGATCAGCTGGTATATGATGATGATGTTGCCTACAGTGGCTGAAATATGATTCAAACGGCATTATATACGCATATATATGTATGTACTCAAATGGCGTTATATACGCGTATATATGTAAAGATATGTATATAGGATATGGGAAAGGTTATGGCGTTATATACGCACCACCACCTGATCAGCTGGTATACGATGATGATTTTGCCCACAGTGGCTGGTATGATATAATGGAATGCCCTCAGAGGCTGATGATGTTATGAAACATGTACCTATGCACGACATGACATTCATGCACACATGCATGATGCTAAAAGTAATTTATGATCTACAAAGTTATTCATACTTACAGGTTGAGTCATGTACTCTATATATCTTCCATGTCTCTTATGTATTTATTTATGTGTCTTACATACTCGGGACATTATTCGTACCGACGTTCCTTTTGCCTGGGGACGCTGCGTTTCATGCCCGCAGGCCCAGATAGACGAGTCGAAAGCCCTCCAAGTAGGCTATCAGCTCTGTGAAAGATGTTGGTGCGCTCCATTCGCTTCGGAGTTGCTTGTTTGGTTAGGATGATTTAGACATGTATTGTTTGGTATGGCGGGACTCTGTCCCAACCTTTATGGCATTTATGTATTCTTAGAGGCTTGTAGACATATGTCGTGTACGTAAAAGATTGTACGGCCTTGTCGGCCTATGTTTCGTGTTTATAAAAGATCAGGTTGGCCTATTAGGCCCGTATGATATGTGTATATGATGATGTAATAAGAAAGATACGTAACGTTGGTACTCAGCTGAGTAAGGTACCGGGTGCCCGTCGCGGCCCATCGGTTTGGTCGTGACACGATAATAGCAAACTCAGGATAAAAGGGTATCATACTAACACTACTACTATCGAACTAATGAAGACAAAGGGAAACGCACGACTACCTATTAACCTTCTACCCTAATCATCAACCACCACAACCTCCTATCCAGGGTCATGTCCTCGGTTAGCTCAAGTTGAGCCATGTCCCGCAGGATCACCTCTCCCCAAGACTTCTTTGGCCTACGTCTACCCTTCCTCTTACCCCCCAAGGCCAACCTCTCATGCCTCCTAATTGGTGCATCTGTACTTCTTCTCTTAACATGCCCGAACCATCTCAGCCTCGCCTCACGCATCTTTTCCTCCACAGGGGCTACTCCCACCTTGTCCCGAATAACTTCATTCCTAATTCTATCTAACCAAGTATGCCCACACATCCATCTCAACATCCTCATTTCAGCTACTTTCATCCGCTGGACATGAGAGTTCTTGACTGGCCAGCACTCTGCTCCATACAACATAGTCGGTCTAACCACTACCTTGTAGAACTTACCCTTAAGTCTCAACGGCACATTCTTATCGCACAAGACACCGAAAGCGAGCCTCCACTTCATCCACCCTACTCTGATACAATGTGTGACATCCTCATCAATCTTCCAACCACTCTGAATTATAAACCCTAGATACTTGAAACTCTCTCTCCTGGGGATGACTTGCGTATCAAGCCTCACATCCCCATTCGCTTCCGCTTCCTGGGTAATACCGCTGAACTTGCACTCCGAGTATTCTGTCTTGGTCCTGCTCAACTTGAAAGGTATGTCTCAAGACCTCCGGCCTCTCATTAACACCACCTCGCGTCTCGTCAATTAGGACTATGTCATCTGCAAATAACATGCACCAAGGCACCTTCCCCTCAATGTGTCGCGTCAATGCGTCCATTGCCAAGGAAAACAAAAACGGGCTAAATGCTAATCCCTGATGTAGCCCTATCTCAATCGGGAAGTACTCAAAGTCTCCTCCTGTTGTCCTTACCCGTGTCTTAGCTCTATCATGCATGTCCTGGGTCACTCTAATATACACTACATACACTCCCTTAGCCTCCAAATATCTCCATAGGACCTCACTTGTGACTTTGTCATAAGATTTCTCTAGATCAATGAACACCATATGCAATTCCTTCTTCATCGCCTTATACTGCTCCACGAATCTCCTCACAATGTGGATGGCTTCAGTAGTTGACTGTCCCGGCATGAAACCAAACTGGTTCTCGGAAATGGACACACTCTTCCTCATCCTCCCTTCAATCACCCTCTCCTAAAATTTCATCGTATGGCTTAACAACTTGATACCTCTATAGTTGTTGCAGTTTTGAATATCTAAAATCGAATCATCAAAACAAATTTTTTAATTATTCAGTCTAAATTTTTACAATAACATATTTATTAACTTAAATACTAAAAAAAAGTTTAGATTTTGTGTCTTATCAAAACTTTGAAGTGAGTGGTATTTAAAAGGTTTGAGATTAATTGAAAAAAGATAAAGATTGGCATTGATGCAAATTTTCCTTGTTGTACCATATTGAATGCTCTTGTTTTTATTTATAATCAGTGCACGTTTAGATGTGTGTTGTATTTTTTGTCTTGTAGATATTTTTATTGCACGAGGCCTAAAGCAAAGCCTTATATATATATATTATTTAATGAGCATTGTTTTTTTTAAAAAAAATAGACAAGCGAGGATGTGCATTGAAAAAAATGAGAACTTAGTCTAATAAAGTACAAAAAATTTCATGAATTAACTTTGATTACATCACAACTGAGATGAGAGAACCCAGAAAACATACTTCCTCTGTCCCAAATTATATGACTCCTTTTTTTTAGTTAATCCTTTTTTATATTTGGTAACAATTCAACTTTAGATTTTTCTTTTTACCCTTAATGAGATGATTTCTAGCCTACAAATTTCTATGATTTATTTAAATTACAAATTTTAAAAGTCTTCCTTTATTTCATTAACTCCATGTCCAGTCAAACTCTTTCATATAAATTGGGGCAAAGAGAGTATAATTTATGTAAGAAAAATAAATAATAAGTTAAATTATCAGATATAGTTACGTGACTAACTAATGAATAGAGAAATATAACTTAGTAAAAACGTAAAATAAGATTGAGAGAAAACTATTTTGATTATATTAATTAGAGGAGGAAATTGAGTTATCAAAAATTAATATGACAATTAAAAAATAAATTTATCAATAATAAGAAATAATTATATAAATAATATATTATTATATATAGAGAAATAGTAATTTTGGGGACCTTAAATTTTTGGGGCCTAAAGCAAGTGCTTCACTTGCTTTAGGGTCTGGCCGCCCCTGGACTACCCTTATTACCATGTTGTTTTGATAATCTAACAAACTTACTGTTAAGAACCAGATAGGGAACTTGATACACATTCTCAAGAACTTAAAGATAAACAAGTCTCCAGTTGGAGACACAGTTCAACTCTTCAGAGTCAAAGGAACAACAGAAGGAGCAGGTAGCTACCATTTCCCGAGGAAACTGCACAAGTCAACTGTCCCAGCTGTAAAGTTGCTACCTGCACATGCTGCAGTACAGAAACAGTGCAGCAGTCAATTTTATGGGGAGTGCCTTTTACCTAACTTGCTTACATCAAACACAAATATGTTATTACCATCGAAGGTAAAACAAATCACTTGAACACATAGAGAATTCACTCAAGCACTTTCACTGTGATTGATCATCCAGAAAACAATTCTCAAGTGCATCAAGAACAAAGAACAACACTGCTATGGACCAGTTCCCCATATCAAGTTATTGTATGTCCTTAGTTGAGTTGTAACTTTGTAATAGTTCTTTACTTGCAATTCCTACTTAGTTTACTTAGAAGCATTGCGTAGGAAACCATTTTTTTAAAATCATAAACCCTTGTGTTTGTGTCTTGACTAGAGTTAGTCGAGTTGTAAAGTCTTTGTAATAGAGTTATTACAAAGTGGCTTGTAATAGAGTGTTACAAGTTAGTGAGGGATTAAGAGATTAATTCCTAAGTTACATAGGTTGTAATCTAAGTGAAGTTGAAATCCTACAAGGGTAGGTCATGATTTTTAATCCCGCTGAGCTAGAAATTTTTCACGTAAAACTCCTCTTGTCATTTACTTACTGTAGTGTACGTGGTTTCTGTGGGAACTAATAGAGAACCTATTTCTTTATATAGTTTAGTGGACCCTTAAATTCAACCTATTTCTTTATATAGTCTAGTGAACCCTTAAATTCTATCAATTGTGTTCAGTTGTCTTTACTGTTTGAAGGTCTTTCGGGATTAAATATCTTTCGTAAGTATGCTATTCAAGGTGATAATCACTCTATATTTTTAAAAGAAGAGGAATAACTTAGAAGACTAATTTGAAGCATCTAATCTTTAGCAAATAAGTGTTGGGATTCTGTTAGTTGATAAAGAGACATTTGACAAGAACTTTCTTTCATTTCCTCTCTTAGTGGGATTTGACAATGAACTTTAGCATCATTTGCTTTTCTTTTTAGACAAAAGTAGGTTGATTGGTAATAATAAACCTATTATCTTTACTGGTTTTACTGGCAATTGAAATGCCTTACCATTTATGTGCAAAGAAATTCAATGTTTCATATTGTCAATTATTTGTAAACAACTTTACTTATTCAATCACTTTTTCTAAATATAACAATCAAACTTTATGTTCATATTTGGCTTCTGTTTTTCAATTCAAGTGTACTCATAATTAAAAAGATTCATCAAATTAGACTATTACTATACTAACATCAACCTACTTTATTCTTTTATGTTATTAGACTTTCAAATCAGTCATGATTTGGCTGTGTGAAGCGAAAAAACCTTTAAAAACCGTAGCTTCTACAGGAGAGTTAAAAGCTTGTGATGTAAAATACCTTGGCCAAACAGTCACTTATTATGGATCGAAGGCAGTAAAAAAATTAAAAATTGTACTCATATTCTCAGAGTTTAAAAGAGTTCAAATTGAAAAAGTGGACGGAAAATACAAAGAGATAAATTTGTAAGGTTGAAAAAATAGATAGACAGGAGATATTAGTATACTCTTCTTGTCCTTCTGTTCATTTCCTAAGTTGCTGCTAAGCATGTGTTGCTAGCAAAACAGATCAGTCTTCTTCAGCTGAACACAGATTTTATCCCACTTTACTGCTGATGATTTGAGAAAGAGAGTGAAATTGTGTGCTCCATTAATCTATAGCTGTATACTTCTTCGTCCCCTTTGACCTGTAGTAGCAAATATCCGATAAAGTAGATCAAATACGGATACCTAACCGTGGGTATTCCTTAGAAATAGTATCTCTTCAGGTGAACAACATTCCAATGTGAAGGTAGTATCTTGTCATCCATTGTTTCCAGCTCGTATGCTCCTTTACCTGCAATATCAGGAATCCTATAGGGTCCTTCCCATGTTGGACTTAATTTCCATGCATTATCTGCCTTCGTAGATTGAAAACCCTTTTTGAGCACGAAGTCCCCAATTTTGAAGAATCTTAGGCGTGCTTTTCGGTTGTAGTATCGTTCTATGACTTGCTTTTGTGTTGTCATTCTTATCAGTGTAGTTTCCCTTTTTCCTTCAAGTAGATCAAGATTTATGCGCATTTCTTCGTTATTAGACTCTTCTGACGCTTGTGTAAATCTTGCACTTGGCTCTCCTATCTCAACTGGAATTAAAGCTTCAGCTCCGTAAACCAATGAAAATGGTGTTTCTCCTGTACTTGTTTTTGCTGTTGTGCGGTATGCCCATAAAACATCAGGTAACACTTTTGGCCAATTACCTTTGGACTCCTCTAAACGTTTCTTTAAATTGTTGATAATGATTTTGTTTGTTGACTCAGCTTGCCCATTACCCACCGGATGGTAAGGTGTGGATGTAATTCTTTTGATCTGCCAACTTTAAAAGAACTTTGTGGTTTGTGTGCCTATAAATTGAGGGCCATTGTCGCATACGATTTCCTTTGGTACACCGAATCGGCATATGATATTCCACCAAATGAAATCTTTAACTTCTTTTTCACGCACCTGTTTGAATGCTCCTGCTTCCACCCATTTAGTAAAATAGTCAGTGAGTACAAGCAAAAATTTTACCTGTCCTTTTGCTTGTGGTAGTGGACCCACGATATCCATCCCCCATTTCATAAACGGCCACGGTGCAATGACCGGATGTAGCAACTCTGCAGGTCTATGCATATTATTACCGTACCTTTGACATTTATCACACTTAGCCACGAAACTTTCCGCTTCTTCTGCCATTTTGGGCCAATAATAACCTGCCCTGATTAGGGTTCTTACCAATGATCTTCCTCCTGCGTGATTCCCATAATGCCCCTCGTGTATTTCTCTCATTACGTATTATGTCTGAGAAGGTCTGAGGCATCTTGCTAAGGGACCACCGAACATTTTTCGATAAAGATTGTCTTGCTTTAAGTAATATCGAGCAGCCTTTTTTCGAAGCGCGTGAGCTTTCCTCTTGTCTTCAGGAATGATACCATTCTGCAAAAAGACAACAATCTCGTTCCTCCAATCCCAGGTTAAGTTATTAAAATTTACCTCATTTTTATCTGGATCGAGCACTAAATGAAACAAATGTATTACAAAAGCATTTTCATTGCTTGACACGTCTGCTGCAGATGCGAGATTAGCTAAGGCATCCGCCTCAATTTTTCATCTCTTGGTATTTGCGTAACCTTCTAGGTTTGGAATTGCCTGATTAGATCCCGTACCTTCTCTAAATACTGTTGCATTCGTGCTTCCCTGGCGGTATAAGTCCCCAGCATTTGGTTAACCACGAGCTGCGAATCGCTCTTGATTACAATCTGATTAATGCCAAGTTCTTGTGCCAGTTCTAAACCTGCAATCACTGCCTCATACTCTGCCTCATTGTTAGTTATAGAATGATATTTAATGGCTTGTCGAATGGTTTCACCCGTAGGTGGTACCAAAACGATCCCTAAGCCTGCACCTTTTACGTTAGATGAACCATCAGCAAATAAGGTCCAAATCCCTGGGTTAGCTCCGTTGAGCACCTGCAATTCTTTTTCTGCTTCTAATTGCATCCCTTGGCTAAAATCAGCCACGAAATCAGCTAACACTTGAGATTTTATAGCAGTTCTAAGTTGGTATGTGATATCATATTCACTTAATTTTATAGCCCACTTGGCTAACCTACCTGACAACTCATGCTTGTGTAATATATTGTGTAATGGATAAGTAGTTACTACGGCAATAGGATGACATTAAAAATAAGGCCTTAATTTTCTAGAGGCCATGATTAATGCAAGTACAAGCTTTTCTAATTGAGGATACTGCGTCTCCGCATCTAGTAAAGATTTGCTGACATAATAGATCGGAGATTGTTTACCTTGGTTCTCACGGACTAAAACAACACTTATTGCTGCTTCTCAGACAGCAAGGTAGATGAGCAATCTTTCCCCAACCTTTGATTTTGCGAGCAGTAGCGGATTTGATAAGTATGTCTTCAAATTTTTGAGTGTCTGTTGACATTCCTCATTCCATTCGAAATGATCTTGCCTTTTAAGAGTTGAAAAGAATTTAAAGCACTTTTCTGATGATTTAGAAATGAATCTTCCCAAGGCTGTAATTCTTCATGTCAATCTCTGCACTTCTTTTTTACTTGTAAGTATATCAGGAATTTCTTCAATGACCTTAATATGTGTGTGATTCACTTCAATACCACGGTTAGAGACAAGAAAACCTAAAAACTTACCTGATGCAACACTGAATGCACACTTCTCAGGATTTAATTTCATATTAAATTTTCGCAAAATCTGAAATGCATCAGACAAGTGTGATATATGATCTCCTGAATGTTGAGTTTTGACGAGCATGTCGTCTATATAGACTTCCATAGTTTTCCCCAAATGTTCTTGAAACATTTTAGTCACTAGTCTTTGATATGTTGCACCAGCATTTTTGAGACCAAAGGCATTACTTTATAACAGTAAGTCCCTCAGTCAGTTATGAAGGAAGTTTTTCTTCATCTATCGGATCCATTTTGATCTGATTGTATCCTGAATACGCATCTAAAAAACTTAATAATTCATGTCCTGCAGTAGCATCAATTAGTTGATCTATAAGTGGTAGTGGAAAAGAATCTTTAGGACAGACTTTGTTAAGGTCTGTGTAATTTACACAAACTCGTCACTTACCATTCTTCTTCGGTACCACAACAGTATTGGCTAAACAATTAGGATACTTTACCTCACGGATAGACACAATCTTTAGTAATTTTTGAACCTCATCTTGAATCACCTGATTTTTGAAAGTTCCTTGCTTTCTCTTCTTTTGTTTGACAGGAGAATACGATGGGTCTTCATTTAATTTGTGAGTCATTACCTCCGGTGGTATTCATGTCATATTAGAGTGGGACCAAGCAAAATAATTCACGTTAGTTTTCAAAAATTCAATCAACTTACCTTTCATGTCCTGGCTTAGATTTGCCCCTACGTAGACTTTCCTATCAGGCCATTGTGCAAATAACACCACAGCCTCCAGTTATTCAATTGTTGTCTTGATATTTTCGTTTTCCTCTGGTTCTTGAATGGTATCTGGCCTTGAGTCCACATCTGTTCGCCCTTGTTCAGTTGAGGTTTGTGTTGTGGTACCCTCAACTGGATTATGTGATTGCTATTTTTCTTCGTTTCTCGTACTTGAATCCACTACAGAGTTGATGTTCCTGGATGTATGTTGGTCTCCACGGATTTGACATATTCCCCATGGTGATGGAGATTTAACAACTTGATGCAAGGTTGACGGAACGACATCCGTCTCGTGGATCCATGGTTTCCCAAGGATCATATTGTAAGCCATCTCCATATCTACTACCTGAAACTTTGTATCTTTGACAACTCCTTCTGCGAATGTAGTAAGTATTATCTCTCCTTTCGTCACGACACTGAAATTGTCAAATCCAGATAGAGTATGCACCTTTGGTATTAATTTATCTTCAGCTTGCATCTCACGTAATACTCTTAACAGAATAATGTTCACGGAACTACCTGGATCAATCAAAACTCGTTTTACATTAGTATCATGTACAAGTAGAGATATTACCAGTGCATCATTATGAGGAGATAATACGCCATCCGCATCTGCATCATCAAACGTAATGCTTTCTTCCTCTAAGACATGTCACACCCGTTTCCCTTAGGTAATTGTAACTTTGGAAATTTTATTGGCTGTTGTGTACGTCACACCATTGATGTCTTCACCTCCACTTATAACGTTGACGGTCCTTTTGGGAGAAGGTAGTTTAGGGGGCTCCTGCCTATTCTTCATGTATGCTTGATTATCTTTCTCACTGAATAACTCGGTGAGATAACCCTGTTTTAATAAATGATCAACTTCACTTTATAAAAACCTACAGTCTGTCATTTTATGCCCGTGATCGTTGTGAAATTCGCACCAATGATCAGGATTGCGCCTGTTTGGATTCGATCTCATCTCTTTTGGCCATCATACCTTGTCACCCATGCTTCTCAAAACAGCTACGAGTTCAGAAATGCTCACATTGAAATTATAACTGCCAAACCTTGCCTTCAAGTTTCTATCATCATCTCGTGACTCAATCGTGTTTCGATCATTCCCAAATCTTGATGACGAGCCCGACTCTCTATTCCTCGACCTGTGATCGTACCTTTGATTGTACTGTTTTGACCGTGAGTCTTTTCCCGCTAGTCACATGTATGGTTCGTACTTGTTTTTACGGGACCTTTTTTCGATTTCCGCCCGTCTCGAACTTACCTTTTCTTCTTTTTGAGACCGTGAGATAATATTTTTCTCTATCCTCAGCTTCGTGCTATACCTGTTGTAAACATCATTTCATGTTGTAGCTGGGAATTCATGAAGACTTTCCTTGAGTCGCCTCGTAGCTTCTGAGCTTTTTTCAATCAAATTACTTGTGAAGGCTATAGCTGCCCAATTGTCAGGTACACGCGGTAATGTCATTCTTTCACGTTGGAATCTGTCCACGAACTCTCTAAGTAATTCTGAGTCCCCTTGCTTAATTTTGAAAATATCTTCCATTCTTTTTTCAACTTTTTGAGCTCCAGAGTGTGCTTTGATGAAAGAATCTGCAAGCTCAGCAAAAGAATTTATAGAATTCTCGGGTAAAAGAGAATATCATGTTAATGCACACTTAGTGAGTGTTTCACTGAATTTCTTGACCAATACTGATTCGATCTCTTGTTTGGTCAAGTCGTTGCCTTTTACGCCTGTTGTGAATGCAGTCACGTGGTCTCGTGGATCAGTTGTTCCATCGTATTTTGGAATATCTGGCATTTTGAATTTCTTTGGAATTGGGAGGGGAGCAGCACTTGGCTTCCAGGGTTATTGCGAATATTTATCCATATCTATCCCTTTGATTACGGGCGGCACCCCGGGTATTTGCTCTATGCAGTCACTTTGCTCCTTGAGCTGTTTCTGCAATGTTAGTACTAAATTTTGTAAATCAGAATTGACTAAGTTACCTAGTACTCCCTCTTGTGATTCGCTGGGGGTTCTACCACTACCTGAATTAACAAGCCCAGAGCGAGGGTTCTCCAAAGTGTTGTTATTTGGAGTGGGTGTGGGTGATGCAGTTGGTAACTGGCTAGCAAAAGCCTCAAGAGCTTTATTGACCCGTTCAACAATTCATTTTTGTAAAGCTTCATCGATAGCTTCAACATTTTCAAATTGAGCGTTTCCATTTGCATGAGATCCATCAGGAGTGTCTTCTCGAGACCGCCGAGGAGAGCTTTGTGGAGAAAGGACCGGGGTGTGATTATCCTGTAGATTTCCCTGAAGTTGTTGGTTTTCCTTGAATGTTGTCATTATTGTTCGACATGGTTGATGCAACAAGGAAAGTTAAATTAAAAAGAATAGATTATCAGATTCCCGGTAACGGAACCAATTTGTTTAACCAAAAAGTGAAATTTCGATCAAAGCTTCAATTTAGAAGAACTCGGGTTACTGATAATCAAAAAATGTATAAGAGAAAGTAATTTGGCTAGTAATAAGATAATTAGAAGAAGATAAAGTAAACCAATGTATTCAGATAGTCTTTCGTGTCCTTACAATTGACCCATTCTTTCCATTTTATAGCTATCTTGGAAATATGTGTTTTGTCTTTGTCATAATAAGGTCATTATAGACAATTAAAGACATTAAATGCTACGTTACATAATCATGGTATTTTAATACAAATTCTCTAATGTTTTTAGTAATTAATGCTCATTAAATACTGTATCTGTACTCTCTTGTGCTGTCAGATTCATTCTCCTTGATTCTTGGACTTAAATAGGTACGGGCATTGAATCTTTTGTGTATCCGCTCGTGCCTCCTCTTATGCCTCTGCTCGTATCTGTTGCAACTCGTGCCTCTTTGTCAATCATAACTCTTTGACCAGTCTACGTGTCATGACACGTCATCTTCCAATCACTTTAATATGTAAACTCAATTTTTCCCAATACAAACACTATTAGGTTCATGCATACATTGGGTGTTATTATGATTGACAAGTAGTTGCATGCACCTCAAATAATCCTTAACAAGCACCGGTTCCAGATAAACCAATTCATGTAGGCTGGAACAGATGGGCGGGCTCACCCTGAGAATTGTAGCTATAACAAACTTTTACATATTCAAAGGAAGAGTAAATATTCAAAAACCAATCCTCACTAACAAATTGAGGAGAACACTCTTGATTTCCATTAGTCATATGCACTTCTAGTTAGGGGCGGAGCTAGCCCATTGAGTATGGGTTCGATCGAACCCAGTTACTTTGGTTCAATCCATGTATTTGTCTTAAAATATCATTCGAATATGTACAAATTATTAATTTGGAACCCAATAACTTAAAAGGATAAGAACCTCAAACCCATAAGATTCAAATCTTGGCTCCACCGTTGCTTCTGGTGATGCTAACTTGCGTAGTTAATATCTCAAAATTGTATAATTCGCCACTTTTGTATATCAGTTCTTATTTCCTTTTAGGTGTTCTACCAAGAAAAAAATTATTTGATTGCAAGAGCTCTAGCCAGCCAAGGACAGGCGTTGTAATGACCTGAACAAAATAAGAGAGACGACTATATATAAAGTATCTTTAAACTTACTTCAGGCACTGGATCTCGATGCGCTAGTAATTTCCAGCTTCATCATAGTTCTTAAATAGCTGCTTCTGCCCAATATCTTTGTGCCGTATGTTTTTTTTCACCATACTCACGAATTATTCCCATTATTCTAGGATGGGGAATAGCTGATCCGACTATAAATGTTAGTAAACTGTATTTATAAACTAATTTTGGAAAAGATAAAACAACATAAACAGAAATATAAAAGAAACAAAAATTAATCTGAAGCCTACTGAATTCACATTGTTTCCTTAAGGAATTTAATCCCCTCTTAGTACTCAAGGTTATGGATTATTTCCTCTCAGGATAGAATGAATTACACACTGGTGTAGTGGTACTTCAAACCCCAGTGTCTCAGCGAACACAAAGTTCGGTAGTAAATCACACTTACTGTTGCTTTCTTTGAAGTTAAAACAATGCACAAGAATGAGGAGAAACTCAGAAAATCGTATGGAAATTCGGAGAGAATGGACTTGTATTTATAGCCAAAGTTGTGCTGGAAACTAAAGAGGTGCAACTCTTCAGAATGGTTGTTTATGCAAAACGCTCATAGCATAAATGACTAATTTATGCAATAATAAACCAGGAATTGAAGAGGGAAGTTTAATTTTCAGTTACACAACTGAAAAACGGAAAACTGATTGGATTTAATATTAATATTTATTTTAATATTAATATTTTGTTATTAAAACGAATATTTAATAACATTTCTGTTAATATTTTACTACTAACAAATAAATTTGGTCCAAAAAATTAATCAATCAATCATTTATCTGAACCCGAACCCGAAGCCGAGCCGAGCAAGCGAGCGACGATGACAACGACGGCGCGAGGCTTGCCTTCTTCTCAACTCTTTAAGAGCTAGAAGAAGACCAATTGCTTATATACCCATAAAAAAACCTTTTCCTCTTCCAATATGGGACAATATCCCTTTGTCAAGGGGGAAAACTTAAAATTTCACTTAAAAATTTTATTTTTCTCCATTTCCCATTCACCCTCTTTTAAGCCAAATTAATGCTTAAAACCCAACAATCCCCTACATGAATGGGGAATGACTATATCAAGGAAATATACATAAAAAATTGTGTGATTTGCAAGCAAGGATTAATTGCATCTGGATAAGTAAGTTTCCCTTTGAACTTTCCGTAGTGAACTTATGTCGGATATACTTGGTCAATCGGTAGATTTGATATCTTTGAACCGTCAAACTTTAGTGTATACCTAGACAACCATAGTGTCACACAATCAACTCTTAACCATCTTTGGTTCTCATTGTTGTGTTCGTTTCAGCCATGAATACCGCCTAGTTTCATAAATGCACAGAGAACTGGCCTTGTAAAATTCTCCTTGAAGCGGCAAACACTTCACATTTACATAGGTGATACCTAAATGTGTCATCCCGTAGATACACTATTTGATATACTCCGTATCAAATTTAGAAATCATTAAAAAGCCTTAATGCTTTATCCTTGGTATTGAACATCGCCTCATCACGAGAATGGACCAAAAGTTTAGTTGACAATGTTGAACCGTCATTTATGACTTTATTTGATCTCCTTGAACCTAGATCTTGGGATCTCCAGTCTTCTAGGTAGAGTTACCGCCACTATAACTTGTTCTCGGCCATAGTCTCATTCCCCTTGATGATTTCTCAACTACCTCTCTAGTTAGTGCTTTTGTAAGTGGATCCGACACATTATCACTTGACTTTACATAGTCAATCGTGATAATTCCTCTAGAGAGTAATTGCCTAACAGTTTTATGTCTCTGCCGTATATGACGAGATTTACCGTTATACATAACGCTTCTAGCCCTTCCAATTGCCACTTGACTATCACAATGTATGTATATTAGTGCCAATGGTTTGGGCCAAAACAGAATGTCTTCCAAGAAATTCCGGAGCCATTCAGCTTCTTCACTAGTTTTATCTAAGGCCATGAATTCAACCTCCATTGTAGAACGGGCAAGACAAGTTTGTTTGGACGACTTCCAAGATACCGCTCCTCTACAATAGTGAATACATATCCACTTGTGGACTTAGAATCAGTTGATCTGGTGATCCAATTTGCATCACAGTATCCCTCAATGACTACAAAATATTTACTGTAGTGCAAAGCAAAGTCCTGGGTATGTTCTAAATATCCCAAAACTTGTTTTATTGCCATCCAATAATATTGACCTGGATTGCTCGTGTATCGACTCAATTTACTTATATCACAAGCTATATCTAGTCGTGTACAATTTATGATGTACATTAAGCATCCCAACACACGAGCATAATCCAATTGTGATATGATTTGTCCTTTGTTCTTTGCTAATGCAAGATTCACGTCGATTGGAGTCTTTGCAACTTTAAAGCCCAAGTGCTTGAATTTTTCCAGTATTGTCTTAATATAATGAGATTGTGACAATGCCAGACCTTGAGAAGTCTTATGGATCTTAATTCCCAGAATTAGATCAGCAACTCCCAAGTCTTTCATATCAAACTTGCCAGTTAGCATACGCTTGGTCGCATTTATGTTGGCAATGTCATTACTCATTATCAGCATATCATCCACATATAAGCAAACAATCACTATGTAATTTGGAACATTTTTAATGAACACACATTTATCACATTCATTTATTTTAAAACCATTTGACAACATTGTTTGGTCAAATTTCGCATGCCATAGTTTAGGTGCTTGTTTTAGTCCGTAAAGGGACTTAACAAGTCTACATACCTTCTTTTCTTTACCTGGAACCCAAACCCTTCAGGTTGTTCCATGTAGATTTCTTCCTCCAACTCTCCATTTAAGAAGGTCGTCTTAACATCCATTTGATGAATTTCAAGACCATAAATTGCAGCTAATGTTACTAACGTTCGTATGGACGTAATTCTTGTAACTGGAGAGTATGTATCGAAATAGTCAAGACCTTTTCGTTGTCCATACCCTTTGACCACAAGTCTTGCCTTATATTTGTCAATAATTCCATCATCTTTCATTTTTCTCTTAAATATCCATTTAGAACCCAACGATTTATTTCCAGGAGGAAAATCAACCAATTCCCATGTATGGTTGTTCAATATGGATTCTATTTCACTATTGACTGCCTTTTTCCAAAACAATAATTCTGAAGAAGACATAGCTTCTTTAAATGTTTGAGGTTCATTCTCCAATAAGAAAGTCATAAAATCTGGTCCAAATGAAGTAGACGTTCTTTGACGTTTACTACGTCTTGGATCCTCTTGATTAAATGTACTTCCTTTTGTTTCTTCTCGAGGTCATTTAGATCCTCCACCAATCGATTCACATTCATTTTTATACGGATATATATTTTCAAAGAACTCAGTATTTTCTGATTCTATAACCGTATTATTATGAATGTCAGGATTTTCTAATTTATGAACCAGAAATCAATATGCTTTACTATTGGTCGCATATCCTATGAAAACACAATCAACGGTTTTCGGTCCTATTTTTACCCTTTTAGGAACTTGCACTTTTACCAAACACCCCCACACTTTAAAATAATTCAAGTTAGGATTCCTTCCTTTCCATTTTTCATATGGAATGGATTGTGTTTTGCTATGGGGTACTCGATTTAGTATTCAGTTAGCCGTAAGAATAGCTTCCACCCACAAGTTCATTGGCAAACCAAAACTTATCAATAATGAGTTCATCATCTCCTTTAATGAACGATTCTTTCTTTCTGCAATCCCATTGGATTGAGGCGTGTAAGGGGCCGTTGTTTGATGAATAATTTCATATTCTAAACATATTTGTTCAAAAGGAGATTCATATTCACCACCCCTATCACTTCTTATCATTTTGATTTCTTGTTAAGTTGCGTTTCAACTTCATTTTTGTATTACTTGAATGCGTCTATTGCTTCATCTTTACTATTAATTAAGTAAACATAGCAATATCGAGTACTGTCGTCAATAAAGGTTATGAAATACTTCTTTCCACTGCGAGATGGTATTGACTTCATGTTGCAAATATCTGTGTGAATTAAGTCTAAAGGATTTAAATTCCTTTCAACTAACTTATAATGATGTTTAACATACGTAGATTCCACACATATTTAACATTTGATTTTTCACATTCAAATTTAGGCAATACTTCCAAGTTAATCATTTTCCGCAAGGTTTTATAATTGACAAGACCCAAACGTATATACCATAATTCATTTGACTCAAGTAAGTAAGACGAAGCTGAAATTTTATTATTATTCTCAACAACCATTACATTCAGCTTAAAAGGCCCTCAATGAGGTAACATTTTTCTACAAATATTTCGTTCTTACTTATTACAACCTTATCGGATACAAAAATACATTTAAAATCATTCTTAACAAGAAGTCCAGCAAAGACTAAATTCTTCCTAATCTCGGGAACATGAAGGACGTTGTTCAAAGTCACCACCTGGCCAGAAGTCATCTTCAGAAAGATATTCCCACATCCTTCAATCTTGGCGGTTGCAGCATTTCCCATAAAAAGAGTCTTTTCAGGTCCAACAGGAGCATACGTTGCAAAGGCTTCCCTAACAGCACAAACATGGCGAGTGGCTCCAGAAACAATCCAACACTCCTTAGGATTTCCCACCAAGTTGCATTCAGAAAACATAGCACACAAGTCACTAACATCTTCATGTTTTTCAACCATGTTTGCTTGACTCTTCTTCTTGTCTTTCTTTGGAGCACAGCACTCCGTAGATTTGTGCTGAGCTTTCTCACAGTTGTAGCAATTTTCATTGAACCGCTTCTTGCTTGGATTGCTTTTTGGTCCAGAAGCCTGCTTCCTCTTTCTCTTATTTTGAGAAGTATCCTCAACAATGTTTGCTACCATTATTGTTGAGTTTCCACGGCCTCTCTTTTCAGCAGCTTTGTTATCTTCTTTGATTCTCAACCAAACAATAAAATCTTCAAGGGACATCTCCTTGTGTTTGTGTTTCAAGTAGTGTTTGAAGTCCTTCCACAAATGAGGTAACTTCTCAATCATCGCTGTTACTTGGAATGCTTCATTGATGACAAGGCGTTCAATGAAAATTCTGTTAGTAAAAATACTAAGATTACTACTTTCAATATCAGTATTAATTTGATTTATACCTTTAGCAAGGAGATCGTGAATAATCACTTGCAATTCCTGGACTTGGGTAATAACAGACTTGCTATCTATCATTTTGTAGTCCAAAAACTTGGCGACAATGAATTTCTTCAACCCAACATCTTCAGTTTTGTATTTCTTTTCAAGCGCAGTCCACAATAGTTTTGACGTCTCCACGCCACTGTAAACATTATACAAATTGTCCTTCAGTCCGCTAAGAACATAATTCTTGCATAGAAAATCAGAATGTTTCCACGCCTCAATCACGAGAAAGTGTTCATTCTCTGGAGTTTCAGCGAGCAAAATAGGAACATCTTCCTTGATGAACTTCTGCAGACTTAAAGTAGTCAAGTAGAAGAACATTTTCTACTACCACCGCTTAAAATCTAACCCGGAAAATTTTTCGGATTTCTCCGTCGGTGCCAACACCGGTGTTCGACTTGTTGATACATTGGTAATCACATTTACTGTTGCTTTCTTTGAAGTTAAAACAATGCAGAAGAAGGAGGAGAAACTCAGAAAATCGTATGGAAATTCTGAGAGAATGGACTTGTATTTATAGCCAAAGTTGGGTTGGAAACTGAAGAGGTACAACTCTTCAGAATGAATGTTTATGCAAAACGCCCATAGCATAAATGCCATAACATAAATGGCTAATTTATGCAATAATAAATCAAGAATTGAAGAGTGAAGTTTAATTTTTAGTTACACAACTGAAAAACGGAACACTGATTGGATTTAATATTAATATTTATTTTAATAATAGTATTCTGTTATTAAAATAAATATTTAGTAATATTTCTGTTAATATTTTACTATTAACAAATAAATTTGGTCCAAAAAATTAATCAATCAATTGACCGAAACCGAAGCCGAGCGACGACGACGGTGCGAGGCTTGCCTTCTTTTCAGCTCTTTAAGAGTTAGAAGAAGAGCAATTGTTTATATACCCATAAAAACCTCTTCCTCTTCCAATATGGGACAATGTCCCTTTGTCAAGGGAGAAAACTTAAAATTTCACTTAAAATTTTCATTTTCCTCCATTTCCATTCACCCTCTTTTAGGTCAAATTAATGCTTAAAACTCAACAATAAGGACCTTCCCATATGATTCCTATCATTGAGCTTTCTAAAAGACACGTCAAAGGAAAATGAAAAAAGTTTGGCATACCATGAATTGTATCTTAAGCTACATAAAATAATTGAAATATATGGAGAAAACATGACCGTGAACAAAATAATTTATGAAAATAATAAGCTAGACACCTCACTTACAAGACAACAAAATCAAGCTACTAGTACTGAAAGATGCATATCAGAAGTAAAGGGAGGTAACATAGAACTATCAGCATCATCATATTAGGAAAAAACTATGTCATGTCTTATATACAAATCATTACAAACATCACTCGTCCTATGTAACAAACCATAGGATACAAAGCTAGTAGAAAAAACTAGAGTCACGAAACTGAAATGATACCTTTTTGGACATAAAATACGTTTATACAGTTAAAAAAAGTTACATTTCTACCTAAAACGTATAATACTGCATTTTACAATAATTTGGGCCCACCAAATAAGTGTTCTGCAGGACTGGCAATTTGTTTGTTAGTGTAAAATATATTATAATACTACGTTTTACTAAAACGTAGTATTATAATACGTTTTACACTAATTTTTGGACCCACCAATAAGTGTTCTGCGGATAACTGACATAACAATAATTCAAATACATACGTGGTATTATACTACGTTTTACATAAAAAAATTCTGCACCCCAAGCTAGGACTTGCCTTATTTAAAGGCTTTAGAATTTTATGAAAATCCATTCAAAACTTTCCTTCAAACTTCCGTTCATACTTCTATTCTTCTTATCAAGCATTTTTTATAATGTCTGAAGAGCCAAAAATAAGAGTTCCATTATATTTGGGGGGTGGGGTTGTAATGGAGACTAACTCTGTGAGGTATAGTTCACCTCCACATTGTCATGTTAAATTGCCGCGTACAATGGAGTACGATAAATTGGTATCGTTGTTATGTAAAAAAATGAGTGAGAGGAAACGTTCGGTGAACCTTAAAGTTACCGGTAGATTTTCGTATTCTGTGACTCCGCAGGGGTTTGTTTATTATTCTGAGTTTAACATCGAAGATGATGAAACTCTTAGAGATTTTTTGTTGATTCCGGATGAATACATGGAATTTATTGTAATAAAATTATTGGAAATGTATGTCAAGGTTGAAGACGTTTGATATTAGGCTATATAGATGATATTTACACCTTAATATTACCTTGTTGTTTTATAGGCGAATTGATAACAAAATGCTCTAAATGGTGTTCTTTTGCTTCGCAGGGAATAATCTAAGTGAGGAAGCACTACGGAGTATTTTGGAGTCAATAATGTGAAGAAAACGCTCAATCAAGAAGTACCCGAGCATAAATAAGCAAAAATGGACTGAGTGAGATCCACCGCGACCGCGGTGGAATAGCGGTTGAACCGCGGCAGATCAATTATACGAGACATAATGTTTAGCGTTCACTGCGGTCTTGCCGCGACCGCGGTGAACTGTTCAAGTGCCAGAAAATTGGGGACCAAAGTGTAATTCGGGAAAAACTTGTTCCAAACTCTTATAAACTTTAGAAGCTCGCCCAAAACACAATTAAGCTTGTTTTTAGACTACTTTGGAGGCAAGAACAAGTGTGAGAAGATCAACCAAACATTAGAGTTTTTCTATCTCCTTTTAATTCTTGCAATTATTCATTATGAAAAACTTTGTAGTTTTATTCTATTTTGTTATGAGTATCTAAATAATTATCTAGGGTTGATGGAACCAATTGTTGGTTGAAGTTTGACTCAACTTGTTATAATCGAGCCAGATTTATTATATGATTGTTCAACTACGTTTTGTATGGTGATTAATTGAATGGGCTCTCGATTAATCGTGTCTAATTACGTTATATTGCTTGAGAAAGAATTTTAGGTTAGACAGCTGTTGAACAACACCACTTTTGGGTAGTTGAAGAGATTCATTACTTGAACTTAAAAGTGGGTTTAGAGATAACGAAACTTTGGTGAGATAATTTAGAGCTGCACATATTGTCAACTAGAGTAGTTTGAGAGAATACTCTAGTAAATTAGTGTAGTTGATCGAGAGATAATTATGATAACCCATAACTCTTAATCCTCATAGAGTATTACAAAGAGATTATAGTGAAAGAGTCAAGACCTAAACTAGCAATTGGGGAAATCACTGCCCTAGACCTTTTTACCATTGAATTATCTTTAATCTAGCTTATTGTTATTTTCAATATTATTTGAAGTAGTTAAACAAAACCCAAGATTGATTGATAAAAATCTTGCATCTAGAAATTGGTTGAGTTGATACTAGCATTGCCAGAGAGTTGTAAAATATAGGTTAGTTCCCTGAGGACTCGATTCCGGACTTAAAACCGGATTATATTTGTAACGATCGCTCTGTCTTTTAGAAGGCATAGTTGGGCGTGATCAAATTTTGGCATCGTTGCCGGGGAACTAACGGTGTTATTCATTACAACTCAGAAGTGTAGACATGTGGATTTTGACCCTCCCCAAGATTTTTTATATTTTAGCACGTAAATATTTAATTTAGGCCTAATATAGCTATTGCAACTAATTTTTACTCTTTTACTCTATTTTATTACGAAAAAATAAAAATTACAAAAAATAGGTTTGTTTTAATAGTTAGTTTTATTTTAATAGTTATTTCTACTTAAGTATGACTAATTAATACTTTGGTAGTATTTTTATCTTTTTATTTTATTTTATAGGCAAGAGTTGATGTAGGGTGGATAAATTCTTGGTTAATTTAGCCAATTTTAAGCAAATTTGGTTATAAAGACCCAAGTTTTAAAGCCCAATAGCTTAGCCCATCAGATTTTAAAAACCTAAAATAAACCCTCACCCTTGAATAACACTAGACCTGGACCTAAGCAAGGGAGGAAGATCAGATTTTCCCCTCCTTTCCATATACCAAACGGCGCATCTCAACTTCCCTTGTTAGCTCTTGGACTCCTTCTTCTGCTCAAAAGAAAACAATGAGCCTATTCCATTCGAAGACCAAGAAATCAGACACAAAATTCCCTCACCTCTTAAAGAAAATGGTGCTCCATTCTCCTGGTTCTTGAACGAAAACAGACCTCTCTGATTTCATAGGTCTTCAACAAAACCAGTCGACCACCAAGCTCGGTGGAGATCCGGCGAAATCCTCCATTCCCTCTCAATTCCGACGCTGAACACACACACACATACAGAGAGTAAAAATTAAATAGTTTCGGCCTTCGATTTTCACTCATGGATTTTGTTTGAAGCTCTGTTGTTGTATCGTGGTTCAGCAGTGTTTGTTCGATGACGAGGTTCATGGTTCCGAGTCCGATTTGCTGTCGTCCTCTCGTTCAGATTTTAGACTGGAATCTCGCTCGACTAAATTGATGTATTAATTGAATTCTGAAATGAAATTTCTCATTATAAGACTTTTTGCGTTCCAAATTTTGCATCTGAAGATCTGATTATTTAGCTCTGTGTTTGAATTTTTGCCGAACCAAATTCGCTGGTTCAAGCTTTGCGAGTAAGCTCGTGTTGGAATTTTGAATCGAAGTTTCTCTGTGTGCTTGCGTTTGTGGTTCGTGGTAATTTCGGTTCGAGTTCGGGGGTATGTTAGGCTAAGCTCTCGTCGGAGGCTCAATGTTCATATTTGTTTGAGCTTCAACTTGCCGATCTGGGCCTTTATTTGACTTATACTTTCTTCTACAATTCAATTCGCAAATGTGTAATCAATAATTAGTTGTATAACAATTGGATTACTAAAAATAGTTTTAAAAGGAATAAAATGCACATAGGTTTCAAAGATGTTTTAAAATCAAATAAATAGGCCAATAATAATAGTTGAATGACCGTGCTAAAATCACGGAACTCGGGAATGCCTAACACCTTCTCTCGGGTTAACAGAATTTCTTACCCGGATTTCTGTGTTCGCGGACTGTAAAACAGAGTTAATCTTTCCTTGTTTCGGGAATTAAACCGGTGACTTGGGATACCATAAATTATCTCAAGTGGCGACTCTGAATTTTAAATAAAATAATCTCGTTTCGATTGTTACTTAAATTAGAAAAAACTCTCTTATGCCTTTTGGGTGTAGGAAAAAGGAGGTGTGACAGCTCTGACGACTCTGCTGGGGACAAGAACCCAGAACTTCTGGTTTAGGGTTCAAGAATTCGAGCTTAGAATAATTGTTATATTTGGCTTTATTTATTATCTGATTTATCACATGTTTGAGCCTAATGTGCTAAATGCTGCTTTTTACCGCTTTGATATTATCTGAGCTGTATATAAATTGCTACGAAAACCTTCTCTTCTCATCTTTGGGGATGTGCACGCTGGCGTGACTCCTTTTCTATTAGTGTCATACCTTAAATTATGAAGAGGCTCGGACAAGTTACAAAGCCGGATGGCCTTTTGGTTCCCGGTATGTAGCCCCCATCGGCTCGAGTTGTCCACTCGGGTACACAAGTCTAGAACAATATACCCTATGTTTGAACTTAGAATGACATAAACTCATGCCGGATCCCTCGTAGACACGTTTGTTTGTATCATGTGCATTTGACTTTGGGGACTCAACACAGGGGTTGGGTCTGTCTAGGACAGGTGTACCCAAAAATAAAAGACCATCCTGATGCATCCTATGTGCTACATGTTGCATTTCTTCAAGGGTTAATATGGTCATTTGACGGACCAATGATAGTTGAGAGCAAATAAAAAAAATAGAAAAAGAAAAAAGAGGGTGAAGTGTGAAAATAAAGCAAGTAGGACCCAGTTATGTTTTCGTTCACATTTTTGTTAAGAAAAAGAGGAAAAAAAAATGAAAAATTCATAAAAAAGAGATTTTGCACTTTCCCATTATTTTTTTTCAAAATAAAAACAAAAATAAAAAACAGAAAAAAGGAAAAAGCTTATCCAAAAAGAGTTTACATGTTTTATCATTTTTTTTCAAAACAAAAAAAAACAAAATATATTTTCGCTAAATTAGTTTTTTTTTTTATTATTTCTCGCCCGTATCCAATCTCCACGAACTACGCGAACCTGATTCTTGTCTCTCGGGGCGAGATATGTGGGCAACCCACATAGGGTCCGGTCTTCCTAGTAAATCTTAGGTTCTTGGCTTCGTGGGGTCTTAGCCAAATCTTGCATCTTTAGCCACATAGATTAATTTTAGAAAAATAGTTGCAACCATGTCTTGCATGTGTCTAGTAGGGAATGTTATTGTCTCACATAGTGTTGGTTGAAGTTTTCTCATACAGGTGTGGATCTACTTAACGGAGTTTGAGCATGACAGATACCCCAGGACCACTACATTTAGGAGTTGCCTGAGGAATCTTTATGTTTTTGAGTCTATTGTTCATGTTTTGCTTTCTAGTCCTGTATAATAGTATTCAGTCATTTAGTTGATGCTGGAGCCTGTCATAGTCCAGTTAATTTTGTCGAGTCTTTTGTTATTATTTCCTACTTTGTATTTGAAAATGTGTGTTATAAATCAAAAATCTAAAAAAAGAGATGTTGCATTTTATATTTCCGTTAGAAGTTTTCTTTAGAATACTAATTCTAGGGGAAAAAATCATTTGAGGTGGTTTTCCTTTATTGAATTAATTTCTAGAAAAAAAATTGCTTTTATATTTCCTTTAGTATATTAGGACTAAAAATTCAAAAAAAAAAGAAGAAGAGAATTTTCTTTTAATACCTTTTTAAAAGGTTTTCTTTAAGGTATTAATTTCAAAAACCCAAAAAGATTTTCTTTTGAGGTTCTTCTTTGGGAAACTAATGAAAAAATAAAAAATAAAATTCTTTTTATTTTCATTAGAACTTTAGGATATTGTACATAGAAGAAAAAAAGAAAACATATTTTATCTTTGGTTTATTTTTAAAGTTTCTTTCTTAGGTAATCAAACTGAAATCCAAAAATATTTTTTTTTTATTTTATCTTCTTCATTTCTTAGTTCGAAATCTTTCTTCAGGGATATCAAGTGAAAATTCAAAATATTTTTCTTTGGTTTATTGTTTAGATTTCCTTTCTAAAAAAAATAAAAGTATTAAAAAATATTTTTCTCTTGTAGGGTTTTTTCCTTTATAATTTTCCATAGAGTGTTTGTGTCAAAAAGAAAAAATATATATGCTCGTTAAGCTTGAGTTTAGAATAGGTTAGAACATTGAGTCTACAAAATAAAAAGATAAAAAGTTTTTCTTCTTTTACTTCTCTTTTCTCATCAGAGTGGTCATTAATGTAATAAAAAAATTATTTTATTCCAGATCTTCCCGAACTACGCAAAGATCTGATTCATGCGGGGTCATGATACGTAGGCAACCTACATAGGGTTCGATCGAATTATTTTTTTTATTAAATAAAAAAAAAGAAAATAAATAAAATCATGGGATGTGAGAAATGAGAAGGAAGAAAAGAGCGATAATTAGAAAGAAAAAAAAGGAAGGAAAATGAGCGAGCTAAGAAGTGCAAGAAAAGAAAAAGAAAAGAGAAGATTCAAATGGACAAATTGGGATGATGCCAAGTAACCTTGTGACTCTGAAAGTCATTCTTGAACTGTTAATTGTTGCTAGGTGCATTGCATGAAATATGATATTTTTAGTTGTTAAATGCCCTAACGCTAACATGATGACTTCATTTTGTTTCGCTTTTGTCACGACCCGGATTTCCCACCCTCGGGAGTCGTGATGGCGTCTACTAATGAGAGCTAGGCAAGTCAATTCTTAACTGCTTACATCGTTAACAATTACTTCTTTTAACAATTATCGGCGATAGCATGAAAGCAACAGAATTAAATAAATATGCGGAAGACTTAAATTTAAAGAAAACTGAACAATAATGCGAGAATCAACATATGCCTCTGTCACACCTCCTTTTTGCGCGCCCTGCCCCGAAGGGTTAGATGCGCGGGTGGAGTTTTTCCAATTTAAGTGACAATATTCGAAATGGGATTATTTATTTAATTCAGAGTCGCCACCTGGGAAAGGTTTGGTTTTTGGTGTCCCAAGTCACCGGTTTATCTTGAATCCCAAATCGAGGAAATTTTCGACTTTTCCAAATGAAGTCTGCGAACCAGAAATTCTAAGTAAGGAATTCTGTTGACCCGAGGGAAGGTGTTAGGCACCCTCGGATCCCGTGGTTCTAGCACGGTCGCTTAAATTGTTATAATGGCTAAATATCCGATTTAAATACATGTTGTGACCTATGTGCTTTTATTAAGTTTCAATTGCTTTTACTATTATCAATTATTTTACAGAATTGCAACGTCGTGAAAATGCGTCTCGAACCACGTCACAATCAATGCACCCGTGATTGTCGACACATTTGGACTTCATTGAGATTTGTATTTGGGTCACATCAATGTGCACCCGAATCTAAGAATGTGATTTAATTAAACCGCGCCAACAGAGTCTAACGCGCTATTATCTTTGTAGAAGGCCATGAAATTTATTAAATGGCCCATCCTGAATTCTAGATAATTATCAGGGTTATTTATTGAGGGCCCCGCAATTTTGCACCTTTATTTGGCGAGGCTTGTCTCTATTTTAGAAAAGGATATCCTAAAGTGGCTACATTTTTATATATTTGCGTCAAAAAAAAAAAACTAAAAGAGAAGAAAAATGCTAAATTAACTATATGCTTTTGTCTAATCCGGACTCTTATCGATTTCTGATTGATTATTTACAAAGCGGAAGGATGCCATAACTTATGAAACATACTTTAATTGGACAAAGAAATTACATTCGAGATTGACCCAATATTATACTTGTGTCCAAACGTTTCTTGAATTGAATTTTACTAGACTTATTGGGGCTGAAATGAAGGAATTAACTACTGGGCGTTGTTACTAATGGGATTTGAACATGATATTATGTACTGCCTAACGAGACCCAGCAAAGACTAAAATGAAACAAGTCAACATAGTGTAAGTTTGGAGTATCCATACTTTGTATTAACAAATAGCTACGAACTAAAACATGAAGGACCAAACTCAGAAGTGTATTAGTTAACAATACATTTTCGTACTATTGAACTGGGAACTAACAACTACACATGCCCCTTAATATGCCATGAATATTACAACAAATGATTCTGAACTTCTTCAACCTTTTCATTTCATGCTTTCAAGCTGTTTCAATTACATCAATATGGGCCTGAAATGTGTACCTGGAAATGCTGAATGTGCACAGGAGAAAAAGAAGAAGATGTTGAGATCAGCAGCAAAATAAACAGGACTAGCAATAGCAGCAGGACAGAGCAGCAGCAGAACAAAACGAGCAGCAGAAAAAGGGCTCAAGTGCAGAAATGCAGCTATGGCCAATAGAAAGAAATAGCCAAACGAGAGCACAACCCAGTGAAGTAGAATCAAGAACTCCAAGCAGACCAAACCAATAGTGAACCAATGGAAAACACTTGACTAAATAGACACAGCTGGAACTTCAAACAATCAGAATGGATTTCAGCGAGTTAAACAACTGAAAGTCCAAATAACAAATAGGAGGAAACAATTCCCGATTGTAGATTGTATAATTTCTGTATCTCTTTGTATGTCTTTCAAGCTTTCTCTTTCAACACTCCTCACAGTGTGTGTATTTTCTTTCTTAGTTCTGATTCTCTCTATCTTTTTTATGCTCCTCCTCACAGTGTATCTATTTTCCTCTTCAGCTCTCTTTCCCCAGAAAATCCTCACTGTGTGTTTATTTTTTTTTTTTTTTTACAGCCCTCAAGGTCCAGTGTGTATATCCTCCTCTCTATATCCCTGTCTGTTCTCCTTCAGATGGTCCTCCTGTCCCCCCTTTTATAAGTCTCAAAACTATCTTTTTTAACAGCCCTTTTTTTTCAGAATACCCCAGTCCCTCCCATGTGCCTTCCATTTTCAGTTCCACTTTAGCTAATTAAGTATTAAACCCCATCCTTCCCCTGGCAGGCTTAAACTTTCCCATTTTATTAACTAAAAGCAAGCATGGGCAGCAGAATCTATCTGACAGCATATGCTGTCAACACATTTTAAATTTGAAAGCCCCTTTTAAGAAGGAAACAGGCTGTGCACAATGCACATGCTGTGCACAAGTGCACATGCCATCGACTCAGATTTCAATTAACAGACCAAGCCTTTTCTGAAATCATATTAACAGCTATAAGTAACTGGACTTGGTTCTTAATTGTTTTCAACAAATGTTCAACAGAAGCAAATCGATTTACTACGCTCAGACAGTTGAAATTAATTGACGACACATGTCGACTCGACTATATTAGTATTAACATACACAATCGTAGCCAGAAATCAGACATTCAGAAGTATGGGACACATGACTCAACTTATACTGATTAAAACAGAATTGTACTTTGAGGATTTAGTCAGTACAAATTCGGAATACCACCAATACACATGCCTTAACAGAATAGGAGGGGAGGGATTCAGACAAACACAGAGGTTCAAACAAAGTGGACAAACAAAAGTAGATAAAATTAGAACAAATATGAACAGTCTTTTAAAACAAATCATACGGACTAAAACAAATAAAGGAAAGAAAGCAGACTCACCTTAAACTTGAAAAGTTAAAAAAAGTTTGAACCCGGATTTGGACAGACCTTTCTTAAGGCTGAACGAACTTTAATCGAAGTGTTTCTCAGATGAGAAACACTTCGATTAAGGTCCATTAAACCTTAATCTCTTTGGCTCGGACTGGCATGGGCCAGCGATGAAGAACTACAAAGTTCTCAGAACTCAGATCTGGGATTCATGCTTCCCTGGTCAGATTCGGACCAAACCAAGTATGGTTCGGTCACGAGGGGGGTCTGGGGAGTATCTGGTACAAAACTGGGGTTGGTTGGGTCAGATCGAGTTTTGACTCGAATCTTCGAATGAAGATTCGAGGACCTGGGGGTGATTCGAAACATGGGGTTGGTAGATTTGGGTTCAGGATGGCCTGGGGGTCCTATGGTGTTCAAGGGAAGGTCACCGGCATCCATGCCGCCGGCTTTCATGGCGGAAGTATGCAGAGGCGGCTAGGGTTTAGGGCTGTTCGTTTGGGGAGACGAAGCAGCTGGGGTATTGGATAGGGGGGTAGGGTAGTGTTATGTACTTATATAGTTAGTGGGCAAGTGGATCCTGGCCGTTGGATGAGACGAGATGAAGGGCCAGGATCCTTCGGCTAACAGGGAACGACGTCGTTCCAAGGGTGAAGGGTTAGGGTCGGTCCGGGTGAGACGGGTCGGGTTTATTGGTGGGTTATGGGGATTGATCTTGGACCGTTGGATCGGCTTGGTTTAAACGGTTGTGATGGGTTGGCATCGAAACGACGTAGCTTTGGTGTTAAACTACGTCGTTTCATGGCGGGGGTGGGCTGTTTGGACTGGTGGCTTGGGCTGAGTTCGTTGGGCCAATTTTAACAAATTGGCCCAAGTCCGGAAGGGCCTTTTCTTTCTCTTTTTTTTTATTTTTATTTCTTTTCTTATTTATTTTAAAACAAAACTAAGCCAAAAAAAAAAAAAAAAATCAAATTAAAATTAAATACACACTCAAATATAATTATTTGCGCACATACTAAAGTATTTCAAAACCGGTAAAGTCAAACCAAACAAAATCACGGACGAAAAATGCCTATTCACGATTTTCTATTTAACGACCGAATTACGGTTTGAATTACGCAGGACACATATATATTTTTTTGAATTTTATTTTAATAAAGTAAATAAATAAGAATGGGCCAAAATCACAAATAAATCCACAAGGTGCCGCACAGAAATTCGAAATTGTACAGCGGGGCCAATTATATATTTTTTATTTCTTTTTGGAGCGATTGTCGTGTGAAGCAAAAATCACGTGCTCACAGCCTCTACCCAAGAACTGGTGTCACATTACTCACGAACTTCTAAAAGTGCTAAATACAACCGTTTGAAAGAAAATATAAACTGTTTGTCTCGAATATATGAGATAACAGACGAAAATAAAAGATAGAGGAGATGTCGGGCCTGCGAACGCCTGCAAGGCTACCTCAGTGTCTCACTGGACTGAAGGCTGGCTCCCGCGCTACTGCTGCTGTCCAAAACCTGGATCTGTGCAAAAGAGCATAGAGCGTAGTATCAACACAACCGACCCCATGTGCTGGTAAGTGTCTGGCCTAACCTCGGCAAGGTAGTGACGAGGCTAGGACCAGACTCCAGATAAACCTGTACAATTATATAATATATGGCGGAAAAGTAAACAAGTAATAAGCAGTTAAAGCTGAGGAAGGGGAACATGCTTCGGGGATAACTGTTAAAAGAAATAATAGGGAATAATAAGGAAGCTAGCACTATAACTTCTATCACAAATGAAGAAAATAAAGGCAACTTTCACTTTCAGTTTCCTCTTGTTGCAGGCGTGCAACCCGATCCCATTTCTCATATCTCGTGGTAGGCGTACCACCCGCTCCCATTTCATTATATCTCGTGGTAGGCGTACACCCGCTCCCATTTCATTATATCTTGTGGTAGGCGTACCACCCGCTCCCATTTCATTATATCTCGTGGTAGGCGTACCACCCGCTCCCATTTCATAATATCTTGTGGAAGGCGTACCACCCGCTCCCATTTCATTATATCTTGTGGTAGGCGTACCACCCGCTCCCATTTCCTCACACAATCACAAGAAATCCCGGCAAGGGAACATAAGTAATATAATAACTTCCCGGCAAGGGAACAAGGATATCGAAATAGTCATCCCGGCAAGGGAGAATCAGCTATAACCAATCTCACTTTGCTAGTACTCAGTTCAATTAATGGAAATACTTAATCATAGAGGATCATTAATTAAAGTATACAAGGTGTTATTCAAAAACACAACAAATTTCAAGTTAAGACCCACGGTCATGCTTGACACCAACGTATAGATACTCGTCACCATGCCTATACGTCGTACTCAACAAGAAACAAATAGCAAATATGACTCAACTCCTAATCCCTCAAGCTAGGGTTAAACCAAACACTTACCTCGATGCCTTGAACACCACTCAAGTCTTAATTATAGCTTTACCTCTTGATTCCACCACCAATTCGCTCGAATCTAGTCATAAGTTACTTAATCACATTAATAAATGCTAAATGAATCAACCCCATTGCATGAAAATGAGTTTTCCAAAGTTTTACCAAAAATTCAAAATTTACCCCCGGGCCCACGTGGTCGCAACCCGAGGTTCGGACCAAAATCCGATTACCCATTCCCCCACAAATTCAAATATATGGTTTGTTTTGAAATCGGACCTCAAATTGAGGTCCAAATCCCTAATTTTAGAAAAACCTAGGTTCTGCCCACATCACCCAATTTCCCCATGAAAATCTTTGATTTGAAGTTGAAATCATGTTAAAAGATGTTAAGAAGTGAAGAAAATAAGTTAGAAATCACTTACCAATCGTTTCGGAGAAGAAAAGTTGTTTGGAAAATCGCCTCTTATATTTTGGGGTTTTGAAAAGTGTAAAATAACTGAAATTCACATGTATTTATACCCCTCTGATGTTCCCACCGCGGACCGCGCAAGAGGGACCGCGGCCGCGCAGGCTCCTTGAAGACCTGCGGATCATTTCCCTGTGCGGACCGCACCAAGCCGACCGCGGCCGCACAGCACCCACTGCGGACCGCTCAAGGCGACTGCGGCCGCACTGGCCCATCCGCGGTCGCAAGTGATTGCTCGCGAACCGCGCAAGAGGGTTCAGAGACCTGTCAAAATTCCTGAACCTGCAACGTCTGATCTTCTAAAGCCTAAGGCATCCCGGAACCTACTAAAAACTCACCCGAGCCCTCGAAACTCTAAACCAAGCATGCACACTACCTAAAAAAAAACCTACGAACATATTCGTGTGATCACATCACCAATATAACATCGTGAACATCGAATTGAGCCTCAAGATCCATGAAATTTCTCAGATTTCCTTTTAAACATCAATTTTTCCAATTTGGGTCCGGATCACGTCAAACGATGTCCGTTTTTTGACCAAACTTTACAGGAGCGATTCAAAACATATATAAAACTCGTACCGAGTGCCGGAACCAAAATACGGGCCCGATACCATTGCTTTCTAATCAGATTTTATTTCCATTTTCTTTAAACATTTTCAGAGAACAATTTCACTTAAAAATTCATAACTCGGGCTAGGGACCTCGGAATTCAATTCCGGGCATACGCCCGAGTCCCCTATTTTCCTACAGACCCTCCGGGATTGTCAAATCACGGGTTCGGGTCCATTTACCTAAAATGTTGACCGAAGTTAAATTTATTTATTTCGAGGTCAAAACTTAGCAATTTTCACAAAATTTCACATTTAAGTTTTCCGGCTACGCGCCCGGACTGCGTACACAAATCGAGGCGACTCTAAATGAGGTTTTTAGGGCCTCAGAGACACAGATTTCAATTAGAAACAGGTGATGACCCTTTTGGGTCGTCACATTCTCCACCTCTAAAACAATCGTTCGTCCTCGAACGGACAGAAGAAGGAAGTACCTGAGTCGGGGAAAAGATGAGGATACCGGTCCCGCATATTGGACTTGGACTCCCAGGTCAATGCCTCAGGGGGCTGACCTCTCCACTGAACACGAACCGAAGGAAAACTCTTCGACCTCAGCTGGCGAACCTGTCGGTCTAGAATAGCCACCGGCTCCTCCTCATACGATAAATCCTTGTCCAACTGGACAGTGCTGAAATCTAACACGTGGGAAGGATCAGCGTGATATTTCCGAAGCATGGACACATGAAACACTGGATGCACGACTGATAAGCTAGGCGGCAATGCAAGTCTATAAACCACCTCTCCCACACGATCAAGGATCTCAAATGGACCAATGAACCTAGAGCTAAGCTTGCCCTTCTTCCCAAATCTCATCACGCCCTTCATAGGCGACACTCGGAGCAACACCCGCTCACCAACCATAAAAGCCACGTCTCGAACCTTACGATCTGCATAACTCTTTTGCCTGGACTGAGCTGTACGAAGCCTATCCTGAATGATCCTGACCTTGTCCAAGGCCTCCTGAACCAAATCTGTACCCAACAATCGAGCCTCTCCTGGCTCAAACTATCCAACCAGAGATCGACACCGCCTACCATATAAAGCCTCATAAGGAGCCATTTAGATACTCAACTAGTAGCTGTTGTTGTAGGCAAACTCTGCTAAAGGCAAGAACTGATCCCACGAACCTCCAAAGTCAATAACACAAGCTCGGAGCATATCCTCCAATATCTGAATAGTCCGCTCGGACTGTCCATCCGTCTGAGGATGAAATGCTGTACTCAACTCAACCTGGGTGCCTAACCCTCGCTGAACTGCTCTCCAGAAATGTGAGGTGAACTGCGTACCTCGGTCCGAATGATAGATATCGGCACATCATGAAGACGAACAATCTCCCAGATATAGATCTCAGCTAACCTCTCGGACGAATAGGAGACTGCCATAGGAATGAAATGCACTGACTTGGTCAGCCTATCAACAATGACCCAAACTGCATCGAACTTCTTCAGGGTTAACGGAAGTCCAGTAACAAATTCCATAGTGATTCTCTCCCACTTCCACTCGGGAAGCTCAATCCCCTGAAATAAACCACCAGGCCTCTGATGCTCATACTTAACCTACTGACAATTCAAACACCGAGCCACATAGGCAACGATATCCTTCTTCATTCTACGCCACCAATAATGCTGCAGCAAATCCTGATACATCTTCGCGGCACCCAGATGGATAGAGTACCGAGAACTATAGGCCTCCTCTAAAATCAACTCTCGAAGCCCATCCACATTAGGCATACAAACTCGACCCTGCAATCTCAGAACTCCATCATCACCTAAGGTAACCTGCTTGGCACCCCCACACTACACCGTGTCTCTAAGGACACACAAATGGGGATCATCAAACTGTCGATCACGGATACACTCCAATAACGAAGAACGAGCGACCGTGCAAGCTAATACTCGACTAGGCTCAGAAATATCCAACCTCACAAATCGATTGGCCAAAGCCTAAACATCCAAAGCAAGCGGCCTCTCACCGACTGGAATATAAGCAAGACCGCCCATACTGGCTGACTTTCTACTCAAAGCATCGGCCACCACGTTGGCCTTTCCCGGGTGATATAGGATAGTGATGTCATAATCTTTCAACAACTCCAACTACATCCTCTGCCTCAAATTCAACTCCTTTTGCTTGAACAAATACTGAAGACTCTTATGATCCGTGAACACCTCACATGCCACGCCATACAGGTAATGCTTCCAAATCTTCAATGCGTGAACAATGGCTGCCAACTCCAAATCATGCACTGGATAGTTCTTCTCATGAACCTTCAACTGCCTCAAAGCATAGGCAATGACCTTTCCATCCTGCATCAACACTGCACCAAGTCCAATGCGAGATGCATCACAATAAACGGTGTAAGGCCCTGAACCTGTGGGCAAAACTAATACCGGTGCCGTAGTCAGGGCTATCTTGAGCCTCTGAAAGCTCACCTCACACTCGTCCGGCCATCTGAACTGGGCACCCTTCTGGGTCAACCTGGTCATCGGGGCTGCAATAGATGAGAACCCCTCCACGAACCGACGATAGTAGCCTGCCAATCCTAAGAAACTCCGAATCTCTATAGCTGATGCTGGTCTAGGCCAGTTCTTGACTGCCTCAATCTTCTTTGGATCGACCTGAATACCCTCTGCTGATACAACGTGACCCAGGAATGCCACTAAACTCAACCAGAACTCACACTTCGAGAACTTAGCATATAACTGACTATCCTTCAGAGTCTGAAGAACTACTCTGAGGTGTTGCTCGTGATCCTCCTGGCTGCGGGAATATATCAGGATATCATCAATAAAGACTATCACGAACAAGTCTAAATAAGGCCTGAACACTCGGTTCATCAACTCCATAAATGTTGTTGGGGCATTGGTAAACCCGAATGACATAACCAAGAACTCATAATGCCCGTACCAAGTGCAGAAAGCTGTTTTAGGGACATCGGATGCCCTAATTCTCAACTGGTGGTAGCCAGATCTCAAGTTAATCTTTGAAAATACCTTGGAACCCTAAAGCTGATCGAACAAATCATCAATCCTTGGCAGTGGATACTTATTCTTAATTGTAACCTTGTTCAATTGCCGGTAATCAATGCACATTCTCATCGAACCATCCTTTTTCTTTACAAACAAAACTGGCGCACCCCAAGGCGAAACGTTGGGTCTAATGAAACCCTTCTCAAGCAAATCCTGCAACTGTTCCTTTAACTCTTTCAACTACGGCGGGGCTATACGATATGGCGGAATAGAAATGGGCTGAGTGCCCCGAGCCAGATCAATGCAAAAATCAATGTCCCGGTCGGGTGGCACCCCCGGCAGGTCTGAAGGGAAAACCTAAGGAAACTCACGAACCACGGGCACAGAATCAATATAGGGAACCTCAGCACTGGAGTCACGAACATAAGCCAAATATGCCAAACACCCCTTCTCGACCATACGCCGAGCCTTCACATACGAAATAAAACTTCGGGTAGAATGACCAGGAGTCCCTCTCCACTCTAAACGGGGCAAACCTGGTAAGGCTAGGGTCACGGTCTTGGCATGGCAATCCAAGATAGCATAGTACGGGGATAACCAATCCATTCCCAATATAACATCAAAGTCGACCATGTCTAAAAGCAACAAATCAACACGGGTCTCAAGACCCCCAAACACTACAATACAAGAATAATGAACTCAGTCGACCACAATAGAATCACCCACCGGTGTAGACACATAAATAGGAATACTCAATGAATCACGGCATAACCAGGTACGGGGCAAAATAAGATGACATGTATGAATACGTAGACCCTGGATCAAATAGCACCGAAGCATCTCTATCACAAACCAGTATAGTACCTGTAATGACTGTATCTAAATACTCAGCCTCAGGCCTGGCTGGAAGTGCATAACATCGGGGTTGGGCCCCACCACCCTGAACTGCCTCTCTGAGATAGCCTGCTGCTGGTTGGCCTCCACTTCTGGCATCTTGAGCTCCACCTCTAGGACCTCTACTTCCACCTCTAACATATCTGCCCCTGCCTCTAGTTGGCTGGGCAGGTTGTGGGACATCTGGTGCCTGTACCATAGCACGAGAACCCTGATGCGGAGAACTGCTCGAAGCTCAAGGGCAATACCTAGCAATGTGCCTCATGTCGCCACATGTAAAACAAGCTCTCGGTTGCTGGGGCTGACGACCCTAGAAACTCTGAAGCGGCGGTGCACTGATAGGTGTTGATGATGCACTATAAGGCTGCTGATCAGAATAGTGCGTCTGAGAACCACGACCACCTGAAGTACCATGGGAGACCTGAAGAGCTGACTGAAAGGGCCTAGGAGGATGGCCTCTACCATATGAATCTCTACCTCCAGACGAGGTACCACTGAATCTACCTGAATGACGGGGCCGCTTATCCGACCCATGACCACCTCCCTGTGACAGAACCATCTCAACTCTGCAGGACACATTGGTCACCTCCTGAAATGTAATCTCACTCTCGGCCTCCTTGGCCATCTGCAGATAAATCGGCTGAATAAGACCATCAATAAACCTCCTCACCCTCTCTCTCTCAGTGGGAAGTATGAAAAGAGCATGGCGAGCTAGATCGATGAACCTGGTCTCTACTGAGTGACCGTCATGGAACCCTGCTGAAGGCGCTCAAACTGCCTACGATAGGCTTCTCTCTGCGTCACGGGGAGAAACTTCTCCAGAAACAACACTGAAAACTGCTTCTATGTCAAAGATGGCGATCTGGCTGGTCTCGCTAAGCAATAATCCCTCTACCAAGTCTTGGCGGATCCAGATAAGCGAAATGCAGCAAAATCGACCCCATTGGTCTCAACAATGCCCATGTTCCTAAGAACCTCGTGGCAACTGTATAGGAAATCCTGAGGATCCTCAGAAGGAGCTCCGTTGAAAGTAGTAGTGAAGAGCTTGGTGAATCTGTCCAGTCTCCACAAAGCATCGGCGGACATAGCCGCTCCATAGCCGGTCTAAGCCACTACACCCGGCTGAACTGCCACCGCTGGCTGAACCGCTGGAACCTGAATCTAGGGAGCTACTTGCTCCGGAGTGCGTGTAGCAGGAGTCTGAGCCCCTCCTCCAGCCTGATAAGTGGCTGGTGCTACAGGAAGCAAACCTGCTCGGGTGACACTCTCCATAAGGCCCACCAATCGAACCAGAGCGTCCTGAAGAACTAGGGTAGCAATAAACCCCTCTAGGACCTGAGCTGGGCCTACCGAAACTGTTGGGGCTGGAACCTCCTCCTCAAAATCAACCTGAGGCTCGGCCACTGGTGCCGCTACTCGGGGTTGAGCTCTGCCCTTACTTCGGCCTCTAGCACGACCTCGGCCTCGCCCTCTGCCCCTAGTGGGAGCTACTGTAGGGGGCTCGGGCTGTTGAGCAGTAGATGAGGAAGCGCGTGTTCTCGCCATCTGCGAAGAACAGAGTAGAAGTTCAATTAGCATTTGAGGAACATATCCGCACGACAAGAAAGAACAAAAGTGAAGTTTTCCTAACTCGGTAGCCTCTTAGGGATAAATACAGATGTCTCCGTACCGATCCCTCAGACTCTACTGAGCTTGTATGTGAGTTGTGAGACCTATGTAACCTAGAGCTCTGATACCAACTTGTCACAACCCGGATTTCCCACCCTCGGGAATCGTGATGGCACCTACTAATGAGAGCTAGGCAAGCCAATCCTTAACTGCTTACATCGTTAACAATTACTTCTTTTAATAATTATCGGCGATAGCATGAAAGCAACAGAATTAAATAAATATACGGAAGACTTAAATTTAAAGAAAACTGAACAATAATGTGAGAATCAACATATGCCTATACCCAAGAACTGGTGTCACATTACTCACGAACTTCTAAGAGTGCTAAATACAACCGTTTGAAAGAAAATATAAACTGTTTGTCTCGAATATATGAGATAAAAGATGGAAATAAAAGATAGAGGAGACGCCGGGCCTGCGAACGCCTGCAAGGCTACCTTAGTGTCTCACTGGACTGAAAGTTGGCTCCCGCGCTACTGCTGCTGTCCAAAACCTGGATATGTGCAAAATAGCACAGAGCGTAGTATCAACACAACCGACCCTATGTGCTGGTAAGTGTATGGCCTAACCCCGACGAGGTAGTGATGAGGCTAGGACCAGACTCCAGATAAATCTGTACAGTTATATAATATATGGCGAAAAGTAAACAAGTAATAAGCAGTTAAAGCTGGGAAGGGGAACATGCTTCGGGGATAGCAGTTAAAAGAAATAATAGGGAATAATAAGGAAGCTAACACTATAACTTCTATCACAAATGAAGAAAATAAAGGCAACTTTCACTTTCAGTTTCCTCTTGCTGCAGGCGTGCAACCCGATCCCATTTCTCATATCTCGTGGTAGGCGTACCACCCGCTCCATGGGAGATTCTATCTCGTGGTAGGCGTACCACCCGCTCCCATTTAATTATATCTTGTGGTAGGCATACCACCCGCTCCCATTTCATCAATCTTGTGGTAGGCATACCACCCACTCCCATTTCATTCTATCTCATGGCAGGCATACCACCCGCTCCCATTTCATTATATCTTGTGGTAGGCGTACCACCCGCTCCCATTTCATAATATCTTGTGGTAGGCGTACCACCCGCTCCTATTTCCTCACACAATCACAAGAAATCCCGGCAATGGAACATAAGTAATATAATAACTTCCCGGCAAGGGAACAAGGATATCGAAATAGTCATCCCGGTAAGGGAGAATCAGCTATAACCAATCTCACTTTGCTAGTACTCAGTTCAATTAATGGAAATACTTATTCATAGAGGATAATTAATTAAAGTATACAAGGTGTCATTAAAAAACACAACAACTTTCAAGTTAAGACCCACGGTCATGCTTGACACCAACGTATAGATACTCGTCACCATGCCTATACGTCGTACTCAACAAGAAGCAAGTAGCAAATATGACTCAACTCCTAATCCCTCAAGCTAGGGTTAAACCAAACACTTACCTCGATGCCTTGAATACCACTCAAGTCTCAATTATAGCTTTACCTCTTGATTCCACCACAAATCCGCTCGAATCTAGTCATAAGTTACTTAATCACATTAATAAATGCTAAATGAATCAACCCCAATGCATGAAAATGAGATTTCCAAAGTTTTACCCAAAAGTCAAAATTCACCCCCAGGCCCACGTGGTCGCAACCCGAGGTTCGGACCAAAACCCGATTACCCATTCCCCCACAAATTCAAATACATGGCTTGTTTTGAAATCGGACCTCAAATTGAGGTCCAAATCCCTAATTTTAGAAAAATCTAGGTTCTACCCACATCACCCAATTTCCCCATGAAAATCTTTGATTTGAAGTTGAAATCATGTTAAAAGATGTTAAGAAGTGAAGAAAATAAGTTAAAATCACTTACCAATCGTTTCGGAGAAGAAAAGTTGTTTGGAAAATCGCCTCTTATGTTTTGGGGTTTTGAAAAGTGTAAAATAACTGAAATTCACGTGTATTTATACCCCTCTGAAGTTCCCACCGCGGACCGCGCAAGAAGGACCGCGGCCGCACAGGCTCCCTGAAAACCTGCGGATCATTGCCCCGTGCGGACCGCACCAAGTCGACCGCGGCCGCACAGCACCCACCGCGGACCGCTCAAGGCTACCGCGGCCGCGCTGACCCCTCTGCGGCCGCATGTGATTGCTCGCGGACCGCGCAAGAGGGTTCAGAGACCTGTCAAAATTCCTGAACCTGCAACATCAGATCTTCTAAAGCCTAAGGCATCCCGGAACCTAATAAAAACTCACCCAAGCCCTCAAAACTCTAAACCAAGCATGCACACTACCTCAAAAATACCCTACGAACATATTCGTATGATCACATCACCAATATAACATATGAACATTGAATTGAGCCTCAAGATCCATGAAATTTCTCAGATTTCCTTTTAAACATCAATTTTCCCAATTTGGGTCCGGATCACGTCAAACGACGTTTTTGACCAAACTTTACATGAGTGATTCAAAACATATATAAGGCTCGTACCGGGCGCCAGAACCAAAATACGGGCCCGATACCATCGCTTTCTAATCAGATTTCATTTCCATTTTCTTTAAACATTTTCAGAGAACAATTTCACTTAAAAATTCATAACTCGGGCTGGGGACCTCGGAATTCGATTCCGGGCATACGCCCGAGTCCGATATTTTCCTACGGACCCTCCGGGATCGTCAAATCATGGGTCCGGGTACGTTTACCTAAAATGTTGACCGAAGTCAAATTTATTCATTTCGAGGTCAAAGCTTAGCAATTTTCACAAGATTTCACATTTAAGCTTTCCGGCTACGCGCCCGGACTACGCACACAAATCGAGGCGACTCTAAATGAAGTTTTTAGGGCCTCGAAGACATATATTTCAATTAGAAACAGGTGATGACCCTTTTGGGTCGTCATAACTTTGTTCTCCTAATTATAGCAGAAGGGTGGTTGGTTTGTGGTTCTTAAGGTAACTCGTCCATACAACACAAGGTCAAAGGGCAAGGTAGCCATGAATAGCAAAAACTTGGGCATAATAGTTGTTGACCCATCAAAGGAGTTTGTGGAGTCAGAGTCTGAATTAAAAGAGGAGGTCCAAAGGGTAAAACAACAGATGACAGAAATGTATCAGTCTTGGATCAGGGGGCATCCTCCACCTTCATTCCCCACTAACTACATTGAAAACCCTACAACTATCCAACCACTATCACAAATCCAGATTCCCACTGCTGCTGATATCTCCCCACGACCTTTTCACAATCTACCCGCCAAAACCACCTCATATCCCGCTCTTTTGGCCACCCATGATCTTGTAGCTCCTCCACCAGCTATTTTTCCTCGATCCTCTAACGAGACTATGTTCAAAGTACTCGATGCCCAACATTGTGCTCGAGAACCAACTTTCAAAGTCTCGGATCCACATACTCACATTCCTCATTTTGAGCCTCCCAGTGAAACTGAAAAGCCTGCTAAGACAGTGGAGCAAGATGAGATATCCAGGAAGGTGAAAATCTTAGAGCAGTCTTTAAGAAACATGCAAGGGATAGGGAGCCAGATGAGCGTGGCTTACAATGACTTGTGCTTGTTTCCTGACGTCCAACTGCCTGATAGGATTAAGATGCCAAAGTTTGATTTATATGACGGACATGGAGATCCCGTGGCCCATTTGAGAGGCTACTGCAGTAAGATGAGAGGCGCCGATGGGAAAGACAAATTATTGATGGCGTATTTCAGTCAAAGTCTGAGTGGGAAGCTCTGGAGTGGTACACCCGCCAAGATGCTAGCAGGTGGTACACGTGGGATAATATGGCTCAGGCCTTTGCCAGGCACTTTTAGTACAATATAGAAATTGTCCCAGATCGCATGTCCCTCACCAAGATAGAAAAGAAGCCTAATGAAAGCTTTAGGGAATACGGGCTCAGATGGAGAGAGCAAACTGCCAGAGTCAATCCTCCGATGGAAGAAAAAGAGATGGTCGAGTACTTTCTCCAAGCTCAAGAGCCAACTTACTTTGGGTATTTGATCACGGTTGTGGGTAGGCCTTTTAATGATGTGGTAAAAATGGGAGAAATGGTATAAGATGGGTTGAAGTCGAGCAAGATCATGAGCTATTCTGCTTTAAAAGCAACAACACAAGCAATTCTGAACGACATAGGAAGCTTGCTGGGTCAGAAGGAACACGATGATGTTGCCATGGTTGTTTCAGAGTCACGACATGGACCAAAGTGCCCGCCTTACCAATATACCCAGCCTCAACTCCAACCCCAAACCTATCCCCGAGCTCCATATAATCCACCTCAGTATTATCCTCCGAACAATGTCCGGTCATCTGTCCAACCACCAGGTCGCTCCCTATGGCGAGCACCAGCACTGCATAATGTATTCTTGCCTTCACAACATTTTCGAGCACCCAACAACCCTAGGAAACAGGGGCAGGGAAGAGAACAAAGGCAAAGAAATAGTTTCACGCTAATTGGGGAGTCCTATACAAGCTTATTTGAAAAGTTAAAGCATTCTGGCCTGATTGATCCACTCCTCGGCTATACTCCAGATCCATATGCAAAAGGCTTTGATCCTACCGTACGATGCATGTACCACTCTAATGTCCAAGGGCATAGCATTGAAGATTGTCGTTCTTTGAAAAGGGAAATAGAAAGAATGATTCAAGAAGGGGTAATTGTGATCAATAACAATGACAGGGAGCATGAGAATCCTCTTGGGAACTTGCTGACTGAAGTTAATGATATTGAAGTTGTTAATGGTTTTGGCAATGTTGATGTGGAACCCAGTGGCTAAGATGTCATGCTTGGTAATTGGAAAGACGCTCCATCTCTTGGCTAGCTGGAGAGGAATCTTGATGGTTTATTTTGTTGTCATTTCTATTGTCCGGGTTATTTTCAGGGTTGTAATCCGGATATTGTCTTGTGATTCAAACCCTTCTATCCTTTTATTTTGCCTAGTTTATTTTTTCGTAGTAACTCGTTTAGTGTTGTCTAGGTTTATTCCAGGGTTGTTACCCCAGTTTATTTTACTTGTTTTGTTGTTCAAACTCTTTCACCATCTGTCTAATGTAATTTTCTGTTTTCTATTATTTCTAGTCATTTTTTGTTTAGTTCTCTTTTCTTTTATGGTTCCTTTATGGCTGGTTCTAGTGACATGACATGCACGCATAGTTCCAAGCCTGGTCTTAAAGTTAGTTTAATCATGAAGCAATGAAATAATTTTGAAGATGATAGGGACATTTGAGGGAAATAAGTAAAGGAGTTTTGAGATCACTTCAAGCCCGAATTGTGTGAAACTAGGGCAGATAGAACATAAAGAAACCTTATTGAAATGCATCATGCCGTATCGGGTTGAAGCTAAAGGCAAGTTTGCCCCAAATTGGCAGGGGTCGTTCGTGGTAACGAGAGTGTTGTCCAATGGTGCTTTGTATTTAACAAATGTAGAAGGCAAATGGGTGGATATGGCTATCGATTCTGATGCAGTCAAAATATATTACGTATGATTTCTTTGGTTTGTTTAATTGTGTTGTTTGTGTTTGGCATGCTTTGAAGATTGGAATGACGAAGGCATTTTATTCTGCTATCTAAACACTTTATCCTTTGTCACCCCTTTGAGCCTTATTTATTTTCTTTTATATCCCTCTTTTGGAATCAGAAGCAGAGTTTAGAAATATGATACAGAAAAAGGTAGAGAAAAAAAAAAGAAGAGAAACAGAGAAAGAAAAAATGGAAAAAGAGTAAAGAAAAGAAAAGAAAAGGAAAAAGAGAAAAAGAAAAAAAAGAGAAAAGTACAAAAACGAAGCAATTCCTATGTCATGAACTACGTTCGACCTGATTCCTTTTAAGGATACGTAGGCAACCTCACGGTTCGGTCCTATCAAAATAAAAATTCAAAAGTCCCCAAGCAAAGAAACTGGGGCAGAAAGTTGTGATTGTTGTAAGAAATCTGATTCCAAGAGTTGTAATTTTGAACCCATTCAAGTTGTTTTGAGCCTTTTGATATCCTTTCTTTCTAACCCTATCCAAAAGCCTACATTACGATCCAAAGAAAGACCTTCTAACCAATACTTGAGAATGCCAAGTCAAGTGAGACAGAGGTATGATCCGCACCGGGGGCAGCACTCTGTGCTACACAAGGAAAACAAAATGAGAGAGTCTTATCGGTGAAAACCTTCACAGGCACCATAAGGCACCAATAAGTTGAGAGAAAGAACAAAATGAGAGAGGCTTGATGGTGAAAACCCTTTGGGCACTACAAGTCGAGTAAGGATCGTGAATCAGATTGAAAAATTGGAGCATTGAAGCCCAATTTCACGGCGAAGAGGTACAATAAGAGTTGAGCATACATGCTTGACAGATTAGGCCATTAATCCACAGGTGCATGTCATGGTCATTAGAGTTGGTATCCACATCTGATAAGTTTCTACTTTGTAGTTTTCTTATTAGGAATCATCTCTTTCCATTGTCCTTTACTCTGTTCCTTTGATTTTTTTTACTTCCTCTTCCTGAGTCTATTTGATCAAAACAAGTGAGAAATGACTTCAAAATTTGCTACCAACTTTCCAATTGTACAAAACGGAATTTGGCTAGCACATCAAAGTGGCATAAGTCAGGAAAGAACAACGTGCGCACTGAGTTGTTAACAATCAGCATGCTTTGGGATTCATGTGAAATACAAAGGTTTGGTATATATCAATTCATGAACAATGCAACAGATAGAGGATGTTAGGTGAACGGATCAAAGGTATTCTCTGTGATAAGGTTGACAGAGAAAGTGGTTAACCAACGACAAGCAAGGTCTTCCAAGCGGAAATCAAAGTTATCATGGCAAGTGAAAGAGCAATAGACTTCAAGGCCAAGGCCAGTAGTTTAAGTCAAGAAAGAACAGCATACGTACTGAGTGGGTAGCAATTAACGTGCTTTGGGATTCATGTGAAATACAAAGATTTGGTAAATGTCAGTTCATGAGCAATGCAACAGATAAAGAGTATTGGGTCTGAATGGAGAAGAGGTATTTTCTGTGATAAGGGCGACAGAGAAATTGGTTAGTCAATAAGCAAGCAATGTTTTTCAAGGTGAAATCAAAGTTATCATGGCAAGTGAAGGAGCAATCGCCGCAAAGTCAAGGCTACAAACCAACCACCATGTTTAAACTCACAAGTTTTCTTTGTCTGACACAGGGACGGAAGCTATGTTCATATCAAAGCTTGGAAGGTTGAAATTTTCAGGTGTAATGCCCCAATTCTGCTTACGCAAAGGCTATTGAGAAGATCACACATCACCACTAGGAAAAACATTTCCTAGTCTAGGTTTTCAAGTTATATTTTGTTGTAGGAGATGCACTTCCTAAATTGAGATTTTACCCTTAGGAGACGCACTTCCTAGTTCGGATCATATGAGTTTTAGTCACTGAAGTTTTCACCTCTAGGAGACGCACTTCCTAGTCTTGGGCATTTAAGTTCACCCCTAGGAGACGCATGTCCTAGTTGGAGTCATTGAAATTTTACCCGTCAGGAGACGCACTTCCTAGTAGGGATCTTTCAGTTTATACATGTTAGGAGACGCACTTCCTAGCTTTGGTCATTTAAATTCATTCATAGGAGACGCACTTCCTAGTTCGAGCCATTAAAGTTTCACCCTTAGGAGACGCACTTCCTAGTCTGGGTTTCTCAGGTTATATTTTTATTTTAGGAGACACACTTCCTTCATTGAGCTTTCCTCTAAGAGACGCAATTCCTGGTTCTAAGCATTAAAGTTATACCCATAGGAGATGCACTTCCTAGTCTGAGTCTTTCCGGATACACCTATAGGAAATGCACTTCCTAAATTGAGAGTCCATTTATAGGAAACGCACTTCCTAGTTTGAGCCATTGAAGTTTCGCCCATAGGAGACGTAATTCCTAAAGTGAGAGTTCATTCATAGGAGACGCAGTTCCTAGTTTGAGTCATTGAAGTTTCACCCATGGGAGACACACTTCCTAGTCTAGGTCTTTCAGACTATATTTTGTTTTAGGAGACGCATTTCCTAAATTGAGTTTCACCCTTAGGAGACACACTTCCTAGTCGGGGTCTTTCAAGATACACTTTCAGGAGACGCACTTCCTAAATTGATATTTTACCACTAGGAGACGCATTTATTAAATTGAGTTTCACCCATAGGAGACACACTTCCTAAATTGAGAGTTCATTCGTAGGAGACGCACTTCCTAGTAAGTTCTACCTATTGGGAGACACACTTCTTAGTCAGGGCCTTTTGAGTTATATTTTGTTTTAGGAGACGCACTTCCTAAATTGAGAGTTCACCCCTAGGAGACGCACTTCTTGGTTTTGGTTCATACAAGTTTTACCCGTAGGAGACGCACTTCCTAGTTGGTTCATTCAGGTTTTATTTTTAGCAGACGCATTTGCTAGTCAAAGTTTTTGGTTTTACTCATAGGAGACGCACATCCTGGTCTAGTCATTAGTTTACTCTCATCATTGCATCAATAGTATAAGTGGTTTATAATATTGCTAACAACTCACAAATCTTCCTAGTGCAAACTGGGGCAGAAAATTTTGTTTGTTTTGTTTGTTTTGATGAAATCAGGCATCCACCTAGAGAACAAAGGGAGGACGGCACAAGTTCAAAGGAAAGCGGATCAAGTTCGGCAATCAGGAAACCCCCTGGAGAGCAAGGGAAAACAGTTCAAAGGAAAAACAGTCTCAAGAGGAAGTAGTTCAAGTTCAGCAATCAAGAGCCCACCTAGAGAACAAAGGGAAAACTGTTCAAGTTTTAAGGACAAGTAGTACAATTGTTGGAAATCAGGCGCCCACCTAGAGAACAAAGGGAAGGCAGCAACATTCAAAGGAGTTTAGCAATTAGGAGCCCACCTGGAGAACAAAGGGAAGCAGTTCAAGTTTCAAAGAGAAGCAGTGCAAGTGTTCAGCAATGAGGAGCCTACCTGGAGAATAAGAGAACTCACTTCAGAATGCAATTCAAGTCAGAAACGAAAGAAGCTCGCGGCAAGAATGCGAGTCAACAGTCCGAGATGATCAACGGAAGTTAGTCACAATCCAGAATTAAAAAGAAAGAAGTAGAAGAAAGGCAAGAAGTGAATCCACATGCAGAAGTTGATGAAAGATGTGAGCTGCTCAAGACATGACATAAGTCACAAGCATGGTATGTCCGGCTTTGATCCGAAAAGTTGAAGAAGAATGAACTAGAACCTGCAACTAGCAAGCGTCTAAGGTTCAAACCCAAAGTCTGCATGAAGAACCACTTAAGACCCAAGATCAAGCTTCAGAAGACTTATAAATAGGAATCTTGTAACTCGTAGTTGATAGGCTTAGCTAGTTTTTTTTCATGTTTTGATTTTTGATGTAACATTAGGACCGCGTACCGGAACCTCGATGGAACAACACCTCGACCGGCTCTCCACCTCGGTGTACTCTATCATCTCACTCTCCTCTGAATTACACGTAGCCTGATTTCTTTATAGGCAAGGATATGTACGCAGCTCAGATACCAGTGCTCGGTCATATTCCCCTTTTCTCTTAGTTTTGGTCTCCTTAAATAAGGGTCGGGTCAAAAAACCTGTCTAATCGTTCTTTGTCCGAAAACTCTTCGCGTTTCCAGTCAAAGAGGGGCAGTTGTAGACATGTGATTTTTGACCCTCCCCAAGATTTTTCATATTTTAGCACGTAAATATTTAGTTTAGGACTAATATAGCTATTGCAACTAATTTTTACTCTTTTACTTTATTTTATTACGAGAAAATAAAAATTACAAAAAATAAGTTTGTTTTAATGGTTAGTTTTATTTTAATGGTTATTTCTACTTAAGTAGGACTAATTAATACTTTGATAGTATTTTTATCTTTTTATTTTATTTTATAAACAAGAGTTGATGTAGGGTGGATAAATTCTTGGTTAATTTAGCCAATTTTAAGCAAATTTGGTTATAAAGGCCTAAGTTTTAAAGCCCAATACCTTAGCCCATCAGATTTTAAAAACCTAAAATAACCCCTCGCCCTTAAATAACCCTAGACCTAGACCTAAGCAAGGGAGGAAGATCATATTTTCCCCCTTTCCATATACCAAACGGCCCATCTCAACTTCCCCTGTTAGCTCTTGGACTCCTTCTTCTGCTCAAAAGAAAACAATGAGCCTATTCCATTCGAAGAATAAGAAATCAGACACAAAATCCCCTCACCTCTTAAAGAAAATGGTGCTCCATTCTCCTGGTTCTTGAACGAAAACAGACCTCTTTGATTTCATAGGTCTTCAACAAAACCAGTCGACCACCAAGCTCCGCGGAAATCCGGCGAAATCCTCCATTCCCTCTCAATTCTGACGCTGAAGACACACACATACAGAGAGTAAAAATTAAATAGTTTCGGCCTTCGATTTTCACTCATGGATTTTGTTTGAAGCTCTGTTGTTGTATCGTGGTTCAGCAGTGTTTGTTCGACGATGAGGTTCGTGGTTCCGAGTCCGATTTGCTATCGTCCTCTCGTTCAGATTTTAGACTGGAATCTCGCTCGACTAAGTTGCTGTATTAATTGAATTCTGAAATGAAATTTCTCATTATAAGACGACTTTTGCGTTCCAAATTTTGCATCTGAAGATCTGATTATTTAGCTCTGTGTTTGAATTTTTGCCGAACCAAATTCGCTGGTTCAAGCTTTGCGAGTAAGCTTGTGTTGGAATTTTGAATCGAAGTTTCTCTGTGTGCTTGCATTTGTGGTTCGTGGTAATTTCGGTTCGAGTTCGGGGGTATGTTAGGCTAAGCTCTCGTCGGAGGCTCGTTGTTCAGATTCGTTTGAGCTTCAGCTTGCCGATCTGGGCCTTTATTTGACTTATACTTTCTTCTGCAATTCATTGTATCATAAGTGGGTATGTTTCCTTATGTCTATATTTTCCAAATTTGGGTTAATGTGAATCATGACTGCTTCTCTTTAGATGTTACTGTTGTTTGGGTTTGGATTGTTTGATCCTATGTTCAGCAAGTATGCTAGTTTGAATGAGATGCTTGGTTTGAGTGTTATTTTGTTTTCTCTGCTGGTTTGTGGTGATACTTTATTGAGATATCTTCCTGTATCGTTTAATCAAGCAATTGGTGCTATTACTCCATTTTCACTGCTATTTTGCTTTTGTGATTACTAGTAAGAAAGAATCTGCTGAGGTTTATTTGGCTCTAAAAAAATGTTCCATTTCAGCAAATACATAGCAGGAAACAATTTTTTTTAAGATTCTTGGTTTGGTGCTTTACTGGTGGGTTGGCATTTGTTTTTGCGAAATTGAAATGTAGTTTGGCATGGTTGGAAGGTTGCATTCCTTAATGTAATTAATCCTCACCTTGTTAATCCTTCTCTACACAGCTTGTTATCAACCAACAAATCTAAACGCTGATAATCAGTAGTACTATATTCCATTTTAAGACATGGATTTCATGAGTTTGTTTAGTGCTAGTAATTGTCTTGGTTATGAGTTAACGATATTATAAAAACGAATTGCTTAAATTTCATTTGGAATTGCTAGCTCCTCTAATTCATTGGTTTAATGTGGGCGTGATTATTAAATAATTATCATAGCTACGAGTATGGTTCCCGTGACGTAGTTGTGATGCCTAATTTCTAAATTCGGGGTACATTTATGTGACTCGGCCACAATTTAATCTTGTTAATAAAATAAACATGTTGTGGATCGTGGGTACGGTTTCCGTGACATGATTCGCAAATGTGTAATCAATAATTAGTTGTATAACAATTGGATTATTAAAAGCGATTTTAAAAGGAATAAAATGCACATAGGTTTCAAAGATGTTTGAAAATCAAATAAATAGGCCAATATTAATAGTTGAGCGACCGTACTAAAACCACGGAACTCGGGAATGCCTAACACAGAATTCCTTACCCGGATTTTTGTGTTCGTGGACTGTAAAACAGAGTCAATCTTTCCTTGATTCGGGATTAAACCGGTGACTTGGGACATCATAAATTATCCCAAGTGGTGACTTTGAATTTTAAATAAAATAATCTCGTTTCGATTGTCACTTAAATTGAAAAAAACTCCCTTATGCCTTTCGGGTGTAGGAAAAAGGAAGTGTGACAAGAAGTAGTGTTAGAATTATTAGTTTAAATCCATTTTCGAAGGTGTTAAACAGTCTTTTCATTGAAATTCTCATGTTAGAACTCTTGTGGAATTCAGGTGTATGCCTAGAAACTCTTCGAGGACTGGAGAACTGCTAGAAGGACTCTCAGACCCCGAGAAAACATTCAGGGCATTGAACCATGCCAACAAGAGGATCCAACAATCACAACAACCACACCAGCTCGAATTTGACATGGGTGACGTAGAAAACGTCAACGGAAACGTCGGGGATGCGCCAGCTCCCCCAAACGTTAGAGTAGTGGCACCTCTTGTGCCAGAAGCTGCACTTTATGATTGAGCATAACCTACAGCTGACAACCTGGCTACTGCCATAGCTGTACCCCCAATCCAAGCAGAGACATTCCAGATCACTAACAACATATTGTATCTTCTGCAGAATAAGGGATTGTTCTCCGGGTCACACATTGAAGACCCTCAACAACACTTGAAAAATTTTCTGTTGATTTTTGTGACCCAAATGTAGCCGAATGTGACCCCAGAAGCTATCAAGCTGTTACTGTTCCCGTTCTCTGTGACTGGGGAAGCTCAAACTTGGCTGAATTAGCTCCCAATCAATTCCATTGTCACCCGGGAGGAATTAGTCAAGCAGTTCCTGAATAAGTTCTACCCGCCCAACAAGACTGCAATGTAGATTGATGAAATATTGCAGTACAAGCAGCAGCCGACTAAGACCTTACAGGAAACTTGGGAAAGATTCAAAGGGATGCTAATGAAGTGTCCTCACCATGGTATTCCGGACCAGATGCTCGGTCAGAGGTTCTACATTGGGTTAGCGTACAATCTAAAGGACAATGTGGATGCTTTAGCTGGGGGTGCATTTTTGAGTAAGACATTCACCGAATGCAAAGTCCTTCTTGACAAGATGTCCCAAAATTCGGGGTGGATGACTAGAGGTACAACACTAGCTCCCATAGTGCATTCCGTTCCTCTTGACCCAAATAATTCGCATGCAGAGAACATGGCCACACTCCTGACTCAGATGAGTATATTGACAAAGAAGATTGATGAGATGAGTACAAAACAGGTGCATATTGTTGACACGACAAATGGAGGACTATGTACACCCTGTGTTAATCAGTCTTATGTGTGCTCATGGAGTGGAGAAGGTGACAATCAAGGGGTAAGAGAAGATATGAATTATGTTAGCAACTTTGGGGATCAGAGACAAAGAGAACAACAGTGGAGACCGACACCAAATCAGCAATACAGGCCAAACATGCAACAGCCTGGAGGTATGCAACCCCAAGGCCAAATGGTGCCATACCAGAGACAGCAGAGTTATCCACAGCAGAACCACCAGCAACAGTTGACATATCAGCCACCTCCCCAACAGCAAGATAATAACATGGTAGAGATAAGAAGTATGCTTCAGCAACTCATTGGGACAAATAGTAAGATGCAGGAAAAGTTGACAGTGCATGATTCAGCTATAAAGATCATTGAAACTCAGTTGGGGCAGCTATTTATGTCTTTAAACAACCCCCCCCCCCCAGGGAACATTGCCAGCAGACACAAACATTAACCCGAAGGAACAAAACACGAATCAGCTGACGGCAGTGAGTCTCCGGAATGGGAGAGATTTAGACAAAGAGCAGGAAGTTGACAAGCCAGTAAAGAGACTACGCCAGCCACTCCAGTTCCACTAGAGGTAGATGAACCAGCAGAACTTACTGAAGTGGTGGTTGAATAAGGTCAGGATGAAAAGGGTAAGGCTAAGGTGAGTGAATAAGCTGCAGAATAGGGGGCACCTCTTGTGCCACAGAACTCCAATAAAGAGAAACCAGCAAGCAGTGCACAAAGGGTGATACCTGCACCATTCCCTAGAAACTGGTAAAACAAAAGAAGGAAGATAGCCAGCCAATGACTCAATGGACCAACGGATTCATCAGAAATAGGCTTTTGGCTATCCGTTGATCGATTCGTGATGATGTGCCTCTTAAGACGGATAGCCAGCCAATGACTCAATGGACAACATTGGGCCGTTTGATGAAGTACAGTCTGTACATAACGAATATAAGCTTGTAAATTACACATAAAAGTTTGGTTTCCTGAAACCACTGATCTATGTCTCAAAATAGCATATCAAACATTAAATTATTCATTATTCATATAGAGAAACCCAACTAATTTTGGGATGTACTAGCTGATTACAACAACAACAACTATACTGTAGTACCAAACAAGTTGGAGTCAGCTATAAGAATTCTTATGTTTCTCCGCTTAAGCTCATCTTACGTCATCAATATCAGTATGTCATAGCTTATTGATTTACACAACCACAAACATACGTTTTACAAAAAAACACCTTTTGAATCGTAATACTGTTTCTCAATATCAACTTCCTGCTCCTCGGCTCCTCGGCCGAATACTCAAATCAATAATTCTCCATATCAGTATCTAATAAATATACAAATAAATGAATATGTACGTAAAGAAACCAAAACCCATGTGTCGAATTGTCGTCTTTTTTTTTGTATATGTACACTAAATATTTCATACAAATTATGATCAAACTTTGCATAAAATTTGGCAATATAATGGAAATAAACTCCATGAACGAAGCAATTAAATGAGTTATTTGAATATATAAAGGGAATTCTGACCTGCACCCATGACAAAGTGAAGAAGTACAGAGCCCTTTGAAGTGTATGTAATTGTCACTTTCAGAAAAATCAGAGTGATCTCGTTTTTTTTTTTTTTTGTCTGTGTTTTTGCCCAAAGACTATATATACTTCTCCATTTTTTCCAATTTGAAAATATGTAATCTAAACTTTTCACGCATTGCACTTTAATTTGATATTTATATTTTCTTCAGGCAATAATGATCCAAAACGGTCCTTAATGTATTGAGTTTTGCTTTAGTTTGGTCCTCAATATTCAACTTGACAAATATAGTCCTTGTTGTATCAAGTTATATTGAAAACATTGGATACTCCCTGTGCCCCTATTTATGTAGAGATGGCTCGACTAGTATGGAGTTTAAGAAAAAAATTATACTTTTGAAATTTGTAATCTAAATTAAATTATAGATATTACAAATGTTTCATTAAAGGTAGCGTAAGAAGTTTATAGCTAAATGTTTCTAGACAAAGACGTATGCTAATTCTTTTGGAACATATCAAAAGTAAAGTATGATATGTAAATTGGGACAACAAAAATAATAAATACTAGAACAATTTTTCCATGCACACATTAAGTAGTGTCCTCTTATTACCTCATTAGAAATACACTCGAAAAAGAATCATGTTCAACTATAATGTAATACTAATTGTAAAATATATTTTCAATTTTAAATATATTTTCAGTTTTAATTTTTTCATCTTTCAGTTTACAAGTTCGAAATTCTGCTAGTTTCAAAGTTATCAGTACAGAGGTTTATGTGTTTGGAAGTTTACAGGTTTAGAAATTATAAAGTTTACGGGTTCGAAAGTTCGCAGTTTCGAAAAGTTTAGCGGTTCGGAAGTTTATGAAATTTGTGGGTTCGGAAGGTTGTTGGTTCGAAAGTTTATGGCTTCATGTTTATTGTATCTAAATTATTTATGAATACTCTTGAGAAGTTATTTTTCTTAATTTGTGTACCAAACACCGAAAAATAAATAAGATTACTACTTTTTCCAATAAAATATTTTCTTGAAAAATATTTTTCACGAAAAATATTTTCCGTTATACCAAACACACCCTTAAGTATTAACTTTTTCAATCGAACAGTTGTTAGTGACAGGCATATTTTTGAATCTTTAGATAATATTGGGGTCATTTTTATACAACTAACAAAATGAATGGTAGATTTAAACTTTTTCGAACAATAGAGAGACAAATTTCATCTTTTTTTTTAAAAAAGAAGAAAAATATCAAAAAATGCCAAACCAATTTTCAAGTTTCTTTAATAAAATCATAAATTTTTATATAAATCTATAACCGTATCAATAATCAGGATACATTTTTTATTTTATGAAAATAAATCAAAAAAATATCGAATCGTACCGAATAAATTTACATGTGAAAAATATATTTATATATTAAGTTTAAAAATAATAAAGCATTAAATTTTTTCTTGGGCTTTTGAATTATAAAATGGTTACAAGCCAATGAATAATTAATTTTAAATCCTAATTCTCAAACCTATTATGCTTCTCATATTGAAATAAATTATTTTCAGCAAGACACAAGGTATTCTAATTGTTCTAAGTAGCAAACTACGTATTGAATATGTTTTCTTTCGTATGATTTAGATTTATTGTTTTGAATATTTAATCTTTTGTAAGCTTTATTCTTGAGTTTTAGCTTGGTTAATATCTTTCCACTCATGTAATTTATATTTTCTTTGTCTTTGCCAAATTTTTTTTTTGCGCTGCTGTAAAATGGTTGATGGATTTACATTGTGATCATCTTTCACGCTTTCTTAATTCATCACCCGTTAAACAATAAAAATATCTAAAGAGTTTTACGAAGTCATATAAAAGTATGTATGTTATTGCATTTTACTTCTACAAGTGACTTTTACATGACATTTAAAAAATACCAAAAATTAATCGAACAATACCGATATCAAAGAGAAACCAACAAAATTGAGACGATTCCGAAAAATCTAATTATGATTATATATAATAGAATAACTAAAAATTAGTATATTATAAATTTTATAAAATAACCGGTCCACCCGAACCAATGACACCCTACAAAGAACCAACTTTACAAAGTAAAAGAGAAAAATGAAAATTACAGAAAAGCATCTTAAATTAAACAAACATATCTGTTACAAATGACATAAGACAGAGTGTGCGCGCGCGCGCGGCGCGTGTGTTTGGGAGAGAGAGAATTGGAAAATGGAAGGATTGGTTGAAGGCTTCTTCGCAGGTAACGTGCCATGTCTGATGATCTGAAGAAGAGCATTTCACTTCAATTTTCATTCCTTTCTCCATAATGGAAGGTATTAATCTTTTCTCTATGTGAAACCCTTTTATTTTCTGTATACTCTGTGACTTTGGCTTACTGTGTTTGGACTGAAAGCGGACTTCATTTGGGAAAGGAATAAAAGATAATTTCCCTTCTTTTTTTTTTGATTCCGTTTTTATGGTTAATGGTTGCTGATCTCTTGTATCTTTTAGTGATGTCTTGACTGAATGTAGGTTTTTGTGAGAAAGGAATATAAGTTAATATCTGAAATGAATAGGGAGAATTAGCCTAAATAGCCTCCCACCCAACCACTTACACACAAAAAATAGCGGGCGGAAATTTGATATATATATATATAATCCATGTATAATATGTATATAGCCTTAAATACTCAGTGTTTTACCAGCTTCGATCGGCTATTTGTGTACAGATCCCTTTTTTCTTTTTATGGTGTATGGTTGGTGAGCTCTTGTAATTTAGTGATATCTTTTGAATTCTTTGATTTTAGCTTTCTGGGTCTTGCCGAACTATATGGCTTTCCTTCTTGCATATATATAAATATATTATAACCATGGTGTTAGGTCAGTTTGCGCACACCTCGACTAATTTTACGGTAACCAGCAACATGTACTAAGTAATTCTATTCACTAAGGCTTACATAGAGGAGAAAGGCCTTCTTGCATATATTAGGGAAAAATTATCAAATAGTAGCAGAATCTACATGATGTTTTGGTTAGATTTATAATGTTGGAGGAATTGGATCCAGTAAATATGGATTTACATAAATCAGGGAAGGCAAAACTGGCCTTCTTTAATCATATTCATTCTTCGCTTTACCCTTCTTGCATGCTGCCAGTAATAACAACAATGCTTTAATTCTAAACTCATTTGGTTTGTTATATGGATCCTCAATATCCATTGTGCTGTGCTTGGATCCATTTCAGTTCAATCGCTCAATGATTTGTTTCTAAGGACAAACTAGTTTTTTTTTTTTTTTTTTTTTTTTTTATCTCTAGAGGGTTTTTGCAATTTTTGCTAACATGCATTTCTCCAAATAAACTCTTGGCAAACACTGGACCTATGTATGAGCTATCTTGCGCGGACTCTCCAAAATGTAGCCGCACCCGTGTCGGATCCTTCAAAAATGCACTACTTTTGGAGGATCCGACACGTATCCAACCACATTTTCGGAGAGTCCGAGCAATACTAAGCTTTATTAGTAACAGTCAACAATTATAATCTTTTGCTAAATTCTTGCTATCATGCTCAAAAGAGCTATAAAAGAATGACATTCCTGCGTTTTGCCATATAGAAATGGTATACCTAGAGAAAGCTGAATAAAAATTTAGAGACTATAATCAAGTAAAAGAATAACGATTACAAATTTTGGTGGGGTTTGTTTCATGCTTAAGGAATAGAATCCTTTCAATTATGAGATTCCCTTTGGACTAGGCCAGACCTTTTAAGTTTCCCTAGCCGCATTATTAAAAGTCATCAGTTTGTTGCTTAAAATGACAGAGCAACGCTAAGCAAAGTGTTATCTCCTCTCGGCTGAAGCGATGTGCTTTTGAGAGGTTCATGCTCAGATAATGAGATGTAGAAAGTGATTATAAAGGAAGTTTTTGAAGATTCGTGGACAACTTTTGGGAAATGTTTCTTTTGAAATTTCCTTTTGTAAGAAAAGTTTGTGCAGAAAGAAAGTATGTTTGGTAGTTGTACTCTTTTTTTAGAATTACTGCGTGTTTTTGGGCTATTCTTTAAAGAACACCCTAAGACCACTTTTGTTTTATTTTTTCTAAAAACAAATTTTTGGTATAAATTTTTGCAAAAGTTTCTTGCAGGAACTTAAACAAGCACGTTTTTGAACACTTCCTTTTTGAAAGATTTCGAAAACTTCCCATTACAAATGCCACCATTAAATCTGGCTACAACAATAACTAGCCTCAGTTCCAAACAAGTTGGGGTCAGCTATATGAAACCTCACTGGTCATGTTTCACCATTACATCTGGTTTTGAAAAAAAAAATAGAAAGGGCAGAAAAGATTAGGCTTTTGCCATTTGAATACTAGGCTCCTCTCTATTACTCTTTTTTTGGGGGTGTTTTTGATAACTAAGGTTTTCAGGCCAGCTTGCATGCCTTTGGCTATTGCATCGGCTACCTGCTACCTTTTATTAGCAAAGGTACCGAGTAATTATGTTTACCAAAATTTTGGACAAATGAAAAGAAATCACCTAGCTTTTTTTGTCTTTATTGGGATTCGAGCTTTAGTTTCCCATGACTCCTCCTTATTACTCTTCATTGTGGTCGTCTTCTTCTCGAATTTGTAATGCCTCTCCTTCTACTAATTCTATTTCGTTGCAGATTTTGATTTACCCTCTCCCCTGCATACAATGTATGTTCTTCTTCTTGTAGTATACAAATCCTCTTATTCTAATTTTGAGCTCTCTTTTGCTCCTCTTTCTACTCTCTTAGTACAATTTCTACAGCAATTAAGCATGCAATTGAATGCAACAAATTATATTTGTTGTTGATTGACTTGAAAATAAAAATCAATTTTATGATTGAAGTTATCTTTGCATGGTCATGCTGAAATTACATTCTAATGATGTTTAATATGAGTTGTTTGATGAATATTATCGATAATATATAGTTGATGCTGGAATTAATAATTTTAGTTGCTTTTTGATGTAATTTAAATCATTGGCCCTCTTGTCATTTTGCACTTTTCACTTTTAATAGCATCGCTCGTAAAGTCACTTTAGCCCAACTGTCCTCTTCCTATACTGTTGTTCTGCTTTTGACTTATTCTTTGATGAATGAATAATTGATAACAGTTCATGTTTTCTCTTTGTGCAATAACATCTCTTGCACTCATAACCACCAGACCTTCTTGCCGTCTTATTGAAAGTTGAGCAAGGAGTGTGTACAATATAAATTATGAAAGCATCCATTTAGAGCACTAGGTGCATTGTTGTCAATCAATGGTGCCTTTGGTTATATTAGTTAAAGAGATGATATCTCTTGAATTTTTTTGTCAGATGCTGAAAATATTATCTGGGTCTCTTTATAAATCTAAAAGTGAGAGGCTGCAAAACTATTATCATTCTTTTAAACCTGTGTCATTCTGCTTGATTTTAAGGATAAATAAGATAGAAAAAGTTTGATACCCACCAAAATGTTTTTCTTAACGTATTATCTCATGTTTAATGTAGTTTGCATTTGACGTGGACATGGATACTGATATTTTGGAACTGTCGTTCTTTCTGTAGAAATACGAGCTGCTATTATACTTAGTACTTCATTTTGTTTTGCTCCTAGTTTGCTCACAGTGGAAACAGTCTCTCTACCCTAGGGTAGGGGTAAGGTCTGCGTACACACTACCCTCCCCAGACCCCAAAGTGGGATTATACTGGGTTGTTGTTGTTGTTGTTGTTGTTTGCTCACAGTGATTAAGTGAAACAAGTTTGAATGGGATAGTTATACTTGAGTATGTGAGAGATATAGTAAAATGATGTGAAAAAGAGTATAAAGATGTTATGCACTCCAAATTCGAAGTAAAATAAAATAGTAATATTAATTGTTAGTTTGACTTTTTGAGGATGTTAAATTTGCCATTTTGGTGAAGTGGCTATCCATTTGATACCGACAAAAATAAGATGTAGGTCAAACAAAATGCAATGGTTGTATTGTCAAAGAAAAAATAGTGTTAAACTGGTTATTAGAATTGTTGAGTCATATAATTACCCTCACTGTGTGTAAGGGTTTCTGAAGGATTTTATAAATATCGTAAAGCAGAAGCTTCTAGGGAGTTTATAAAGGTGTTGGATGTAGTAGTCAAATAGCAAAAGGCCATATTATTTTCCTCTTTTCTTTTCCATCTTGGGAAGTTAGATTCCAAAAATCCTTCACTTCTCGCTCGCTCCTTATTGTCTGACATTTGTGCTTGTTTGAAGTGCATGTCTTCCCCCACTAGGCGATAACCCTCCGTGCTGCATAGCTCCGTTGCTTGAAGCGGCAAAATGATGACTTCTAATAACACCATTGATCCCTTCTTACGGGGTTGTGGTTTGCAGACTTTGTGAACTTATATGTTGTGTCTGCAATGTTTTCTATTTAAGTATTGTAGAAAGATTATCATCAGTAAAATCCTAGAAACACACCTAACAATCAGCTTCTAATTATCTGTACTAACATTGACAAGTGAATCCCCAGATCGAGAATCTGTGGAATCTAGGACAAAGAAGTCCAGTATATCCTCAGGTGGCAGGGTCCAAGAACGTGAAGAATTTCTCCGTAGGTTTGTAGATAGCGAAAGCTTGGTTGAGAACCTTAAGACATGGTATGGAGAGTTAGCCAAGAATTCAGAGGAACCTCCTTTTGATGCTCCTTTTGAATTAGTAGATCTTCAAAAGTTTGATTATGCTTTGGAAGGAGTTCCATTTCAGCAGCTGGTTCGAATCCCTAGTGCAATCTATGATTCGGCTTCTGGCGCTGTGGAAGCAACTGCTTATCTTGCCCTTGAAGATTTTCTTCATGCAAGTGTGAAGGGTTTGATCGGAACAAACCCTATTATTTGTAAAAGAAAGAAACAAAAGAAGACTAAAAGAAGTAGAAGAAGACAAAGAGAAAAAGCAAGAATGAAAAGAAAGAAAACGAGGGAAGAAAGGAAAAGGAAAAGTTGGTGGGCTGCAAATGTGAAAGAATGAATTTGGCGCGTAGTTTGCGGTGTTATCCTGCCACGTATTCACATTCGCTGAAAATAGACGCTCTGCCTATAAATAGGTATTCTCTTGTTCAGTTGTAGATCATCACACAAATTCTTCTCTCTCTCAATATCAATAAAGCTATTCTCTGTACGGCCGTGGAGTAGGCAAAAATTGCCGAACCATGTAAATCTTGTATTTTCTTGTCTTGTACAATTTATTGCTTTTCTCTTTAAATATATTTTTCCTTTCTATTAGCCTGACACGCATCCCACCAACTGGTATTAGAGCACAGACAATGTAATTTTCGTAGAAAAGTACGGTATTGGTGCAAGTACTATTCACAATAATAGTGCGACACTATTGATCATCAATATTAACACTATTCACAATAGTGAAGTATTATTCATTAATAATGATAGTACTGATCACCAATAGTGAGTATTGTCTACTTTATACGGTTGAGACATTTTCCTACACAGAGTACTATTCGCGGTTACTATTCACATAAAAAATATTTTTTTGGTGAAGAAATAGCATCGGAAGAAGGAAAAGTTAAAGATTGACAAGTTTAATGGCAAAGATTTTGGATTCTGGAAAATGCAAATAGAGGATTATTTGTACCAGAAAAATTACAGTTACCTCTGACCGAGGTAAAACCAGAGAATATGGCCAAAGCGAATTGGGATCTATTAGATCACCAAGCTTTTGGCGTGATTCGTTTGACGCTGACACGAAATGTAGCGTTTAATATCATTAACAAGAAGATCATTGCAGGCCTGATGAAGGCGTTATCAAATATGTACGAGAAGCCATCTGCTTCAAATAAAGTCTATTTGATGTGTAGACTTTTCAACCTAAAGATGACAGAAGGTGGATCTATCACGGAACATATCAATGAGTTTAATGTAATATTAACTCAGTTGAGTTCTGTTAATATAACATTTGATGACGAAGTTAGGGCGTTGCTTCTACTATCATCTCTACCATAGAGTTGGTCCGCAAGAGTAATTGCAGTTAGCAGTTCATCGGGAAGGACCAAACTCAAATTGGATGATATCATAGACAGTTTTAAATGAATATTCACCGGAGAGAATCAAGTGATTCCCTAGGATCTGCTTTTTAATACCGAAAGCAGGGGAAGAAACAACCAAAGAGGTCAAAGTCATGGTCGTGACAGATCAAAGTCAAGGAGAAAGGGGCAATCCAAAAATCGCAAAGGCATTACTTGTTGGAATTCCGATAAAAAGGGTCACTACAGTAGTCAGTATAGAGAACCAAAGAAGAAGAAAGATGAAAATTCAGCAAATGTAATTGCTGAACAAGTTGGTGATGTACTAATTTTGTATGCAGATAGTCCAGTCGAATCTTGGATTCTGGACTCAGATGCATCCTTTCACTCTACCTCATGCAAAGAATTATTGCATAATTATATTGCTGGAAAATTTAGGAAGCTTTATCTAGCAGACGGCGAACCTTTAGATATTGTCAAGAAAGGTGAAGTCCATATAAAGACTTCATAAGGCACGCTATGAAAATATCAAAATGTCCGACATGTTCCTGGCCTCAAGTAAAATCTGATATCCATGGGTTAGATTGATAGTGAAGGATACACAACAGTATTTTGTAACAGATCGTGGAAGATAAACAAAAGAAATTTGGTTGTGGCACGAGGCTTCAAGAAAGGAACACTGTATACAACCGCAATACAGAGAGATACTATAGCAACAATTGACCATGGCGTGACACAATATTGTGGCATCGAAGGGTCGGGCATATGAGTGAGAAGGAAATGAAGTTGTTGGCATCCAACGAAAAGTTACCTAACCTCAAGCATGTTGAACTAGGTTTATGCGAAGATTGCATTTACGGGAAACAAAAGAGAGTTAGCTTCTCAAAGGCGGGAAGGACGCCAAAGAAAGAGAAGTTGGAACTAATGCATACAGAGGTGTGGGGACCAGCTCTTGTAACTTCTTTGGGAGGCTCATGCTATTATGTCACCTTCATTGATGATTCCACGAGAAAGGTATGAGTTTATTTTCTGAAAAATAAATCTGATGTGTTTGTTACCTTTAAAAGATGGAAAGCTGAAGTTAAAAATCAGACAAGCCTAAAGTTAAAATGTCTAAAGTCTGACAATGGATATGAGAATGGGATCAGAATGATTAAGACAGTTCCTGGAACATTGGAACAAAATGGCGTTGCTGAGAGGATGAACAGAATCCTGAGTGAACGAGCCAAAAGTATGAGAATGCATTCTGGGTTGCCGAAGTATCTTTTGGCCGAGGCTGTTCACATGACAACTTACCTCATAAACAGGGGACCCTCTGTATCACTAAATTTTGAAATTCCTGAGGAGATATGGACAGGAAAGGAGGTAACTCTCTCACCTATGAAAATCTTTGGTTGTGTTGCTTATGTGCATGTAAACTCTAATGATAGAGATAAGCTTGATCCTATAGCCAATAAATGTTTCTTTATTGGTTATGGTGATGATAATTTCGGTTATCGATTTTGGGATGATCATAATAGAAAGATCTTAAGACACAGGAATGCTACATTCAATGAAAATGTGATGTACAAGGACAAGCTTGGTGTAGAACCAACCAGCAGCAGCAGACAAGCATTTGAAACAATTGATTAGAAGAAATCTCAGAAAATAAAGTGGCTAGGGATTATAACTGATTCTGAAATTAAAGATGAAGAACGAGAAGCCGAATCTGGATCAGAATTAGATGTAGAACCAAATCTGGAGGCAGCACTTGAATCAATTTCGAAATCAGTTAATCCTGAACCTATATTAAGGAGATCTAAAAGAGTCATGAATGCTCCAGATAGGTTAACTCTCTCTTTCTCTCCACTATTTACTTCTGACTGATGCTGGAGAATTAGAGCATTTTGTTGAAGCAATGCAGGTGATGAACTCTGATAAGTGGAAGCCAACCATGAAAGAAGAGATGAATTCTCTTCGAAAGAATAAAATATGGATACTTACAGAGTTACCAAACGGAAAGGAGGCATTGCAGAACAAGTGGATGTACACGGTTAAGGAAGAGCATGACGGTAAGAAGAGATATAAAGCATGACTAGTAGTAAAAGGCTTTCAACAAAAAGAAGGAATTGACTATACCGAGATCTTCTCTCTTGTAGTCAAATTAACTACTATCAGGTTGGTGCTAAGTATTGTAGCTGCAGAAAATTTGCATTTGGAGCAGCTAGATGTTAAAATTGCTTTCTTGCATGGTGACCTTGAAGAAAACATCTACATGAAGCAACCCGAAGATTTTCAAGTTTCTAGTAAAGAAAACTTTGTGTGTAAGTTGAAGAAGAATTTGTACATTTTGAAACAAACTTCCCGACAATGGTACAAGAAATTTGATGGATTCATGCATAACAATGGTTTCAAACGATATGAGATGGACTGTTGTTATATCAAAAATCTTGACAAATCCTATATCATTTTATTGTTGTACGTTGATGATATGCTAATTGCAAGATCTAGCATAAATGAGATCAACCAGGGTTAAGCAACAACTGGTGGAGGAGTTCGAAATGAAAGACTTAGGACCAGCTAAGCAAATGCTTGGGATGAGAATGAGCAGAGACAGGTCTGAAGGAACCTTAAAGTTGTCTCAAGAAAAGTACATAGAGAAGGTACTAGTAGGTTCGATCTTCATGATGCAAAGACCAAAAGCACTCCACTCGGAAGCCACCTTAATCTGTAAAAGGACCAATCACCTAAGATATGAAGAAAGGAAGTATGTGTCTAAAGTTCCATATGCTTCAGCAGTAGGAAGTTTGATGTATGCTATGGTTTGCACTAGACCTGACATAGCCCATGCAGTTGGAGTTGTCAGTAGATACAAGTCAGATACTGGAAAGGAGCATTGGGAAGGTGTAAAATAGATATTGCGATATCTCAAAGGCATCTCAGGTATGACACTTTGTTTTAAAAGGAGCAATATTATCTTTCAAGGTTTTGCTGATGCAAATTTAGGCGGCGATCTGGATAGTCGAAAAAGTACCACAGGCTACGTGTTCACCTTGGGTGGTACTGTTGTTAGCTGGATGTCCAAACTTCAGAAAAGTGTTGTTCTATCTACCACTGAAGTAGAGTACATGGCAATATCAAAAGCTGGAAAAGAGATGATTTGGCTCAAGAATCTTCTTAAAGAGCTAGTAAAGAGTAGGACAATTGTGAGCTTTTTAGCGATAGACAGAGTGCAATTCATCTTACCAAGAATCCAGTGTTTCATGCAAGATCGAAGCATATCCAGATGAGGTATCATCATATCCGAGAGTTGATAAGTGAAGGAACTCTTTCCCTACAGAAGATACTAGGATCAAAGAATCCGTCAGATATGTTAACCAAATTTGTCGGTGTTGACAAACTGAGGCTGTGCACCGCCTCAGTTGGCCTTCAAAACTGATAATGTGAAGGCGTCACACTAGAGAATAGTACTTTTTTTATTGTAGTATGGGTTTGAAGGGGAGATTATCTTTGCAATTCTTGGATTGTCCTCTTCCTCTTTGCCATTGAACTTGTCAATCTTAACCTTCCCTTCTTCTGACGTCATTTCTTCACAATATGTATCAACTGTATAAGGTGGACAACACTCACTATTATATATATATATATTTCTTTTATAACCGCAAATAGTAACCACGAATAATACTCTGTATAGGAAAAATGTATCAACTGTATAAGGTAGACAACACTCACTATTGGTGTACAATACTATCACTATTAATGAATAATACTTCACTATTGTGAATAATGTTAGTATTGATGATCAATAGTGTCGCACTATTATTGTGAATAGTATTTGCACCAATACCGTACTTTTCTACCAGAATTACACTGTCTGTGTTTTGATACCAGTTGTTGGGAAGCGTGTCAGGCTAATAGAAAGGGAAAAACATATTTAAAGAGAAAAGCAATAAATTACACAACACGTGATAAGATAAGATTTATATGGTTCAGCTATTTTTGTCTACTTCACGGCCACATAAAGAATAGTTTTATTGATATTGAGAGAGAAAGAAGAATTTGTGTGATGATCTACAACTAAAAAAGATAATGCCTATTTATAGGCAGAGCGTCTGCCGAAAAAAAAAGTTTTCAGCGAATGCGATTACGCGACAGGTTGGCACCACAAATTACGCTCCGAATTCTTTCTTTCACATTTGCAGCCCACCAACTTTGGCTTTTCCTTTATTCTCCCATTTTCTTTATTTTCATTCTTGCTTTTTCTCTTTGTCTTCTTCTACTTTTTTTTGTCTTCTTTCTTTTCTTTCTCTTACAGTAAATAGGGTTTGTTCCTATCAGGGCTTATGGGAGGCATTTTGGGGTCAGGATGAACCTATGCCTTTCTATGTTTCTAGTATCTACAATTCAAACTTGAGATTCTACTAAGCCGAGAAAGCCATTGCTAAAAGGAGACTTGAAGGTCTTTGTGCTTATACTGTAATGCTAAAGAACCCAAAGCATCCACAAGGGAAGTGGGATGATATTCTGGAACTTGCTATTCTAAGGCCTGGTATTGGAACCCGTGCTACAATAGAGAATGACAGTAAGCCTCCTATCTCAGTTTTAGGTGAAGCTTTATTCTTTACGCTACGTGTATTGCTTGCGAAAAGCCTCAGCAAATACAATGTTCCTCTCAGTTTGAATTATGTTTTTGTTATTTTAGTTGGCTCTCAATGTGGTGGGTCATGAAAGTTGAAGGAGATATAACCAAGTCGGAAATGGATGTGTTAGATACTACCAAGTTGTCACACACTATAAGTATAATTAATTTCTTTAATACTACCTATCTTTTTAATTATCAGGTCAATAAATAAAATCTTAGTTTTTGTTGCAATCATTAGATCTAACATTTAAATTCTACTCCCTCCGATCACTTTTACTTGGCTTATATACTAAAAATAGATTTTCATTTTTACTTGTCACTTTAAGAGAATGACAATTTTTTTTTCCAGTTATACCCACAATATTTATTACTCATTTCAAATCATTTTTTTAAATCCAATAAAATATGCATCAATTAATATGAGTATCATGATAAATTATGCACTTCATTTATCATTTCTTAAGAGGCGTGAAAAGTCAAAACGTGTCAAGTAAAAGTGAACGGAGGGAGTATAAGTTTTATTTGACGACGGAAACAATTTTTTTATATAAGTGTGTGTCTGCATGTGTGCATGTGGTTAAATTCTTTCTGTTAGATATATGTGCAACACACTATAACTACAATTAATTCAACTTTAAGACTTAACTGAACAAAGTTAAATAAACCTAAACCACAAAAACAAGAACTTTTAAAAACTTTAAGGTAAAACTTTTGACATTGATGGATTGCAGCATAACGGAATAAGAATATACCCTAAACTCCAAACACAAGTAACACTCACAGTACAACAACTTTCACTAGGATTACAAACACCCAGACACCAAAAACAAGAAACTAGTAGAACAACAATGCGAACATAGATAGGCCTACACAAAAAATCACCAAAACCCTAAAACCACCACAACCCCTAGTTGTTGTTCTCACTAGGATCTGCCTCACCTTCATCACTTTCTCCTCCGTTCCCAGACGTGGATTCAGAGATCACTATAATAGGAGGGGGACCTAATTGACGCGGTGGTTCCATGGACAGATTCTACAAAGTTAACATTGGGGGTTCCTCCACAAGAAGCCTGTGAAGTACATCTTCGTCATTGACGTTCAACTGATTGACACTTCGCATAAGCTCTACAACTGTTTGAAATTCTTTCACTATTAAATATTTTTGTTTTTAACTTAATCAATCGAGATTTCAGTTACATGGTATTATTCATTTTACGACGTTTTCTAACCATGATCCATCAATATTTTCTCATCTCAAATTCAAATGAGTCTTTCCTTCTATACTTTAACATTATATTTTTTTTCTTTTATTGTCCTTGGTTGTTGTAATTGCATTTGCATGGCGTTTGAATGATTTTTACTTGGCGTTTGGCTCTATGAATGTTTCTTACATTAGGGGAATAGGTTCGAACAACAAACAATTTATTAGTTCCAACTAACATCTTCAAAAAGAATGAGCTGCCTATTTTTCTGTTTTGATAGGGTATTTATAAGCATGAATTGACGGCAGTTTACTCTAAATATTGAATGATTCTTACATGGCATTTGTCTCTAGAATATTTCTTACATTAGGGGAATAGGTTCGAACAACAAACAATTTATTACTTCCAAGTTACAGCTTCCAAAAGAACAATCTGGTTGAATGAGGTGCATATTTTTCTGTTTTGATGGGGTATTGTAAGCATGAAATGACGGTAGTTTACTCTTAATAAACACTCCTTACATACTATGTTTCATCTACTAATGAATTGAACAATTGTGGCCAAAATGTCAAATCAGCAATTTGAATTTACAGCTCCATTGACCTTCTATAAAATGCTCTTACATGCAAGCATCTATTTAAAATACTTACTTAACTATTTACGATATTCCTTGCAATGGTTAGCTACATCTAACATGGATTCAACACCACCCGAGTACACCATTAACAGAAAACCTAAACCTATGGCCTCCCCATCAAGTCTACAATAAATGTTCGAGAACCAGACCAGAGTTTGGATGCAACTCAGGGATGAAGTTGTAGACCTTATGCGAAGGGTCAATCAGGTGAACGTTAATGATGAAGATGTACTTCACAGGCTTCTTGTGGTGGAACCCCCACTGTTAACTTTGTTCAATCTGTCCATGGAACCGCCGCGTCAATTCGGTCCCCCTCCAATTATAGTGATCTCTGAATCCATGTCTGGGAACGGAGGAGAAGGTGATGAAGGTGAGGCAGATCCTAGTGTGAACAACAACTAGGGGTTGTGATGGTTTTAGGGCTTTGGTGATTTTTTGTGTAGGCCCTATCTACATTTTGTTCTTCTTGTTTTTGGTGTCTGGGAGTTTGTAATCCTAGTGAATGTTGTTATACTGTGAGTGTCACTTGTCTTTGGGGTTTAGGGTATGTTCTTATTCCGTTACACTGCTGCTATCTAACAATGTCAAAGTTTTATCTTAAATTTTTTAAAAGTTCTTATTTTTGTGGTTTAGGTTTATTTAACTTTGTTCAGTTAATTCTTAAAATTGAATTAATTGTAGTTATAGTGCGTTGCACATATATCTAACAGAAAGAATTTAACCGCATGCACATTGCGCACACAAAAACTTATATAAATTTTTTTTTATTTCAGTCATTAAATAAAACTTATAGAATTTAAATGTTAGATCTAATGATTTCAACAAAAACTTAGACTCTATTTATTGATCCGGTAATTAAAAAGATAGGTGCCATTAAAAAACTTAATCGTAGTTATAGTGCGTTGCACATATAGTGAGTGGATTAAAAATAATGCTTTAATTGCAATTTCCCGTACTGATAAAATCTGGAACAAGCTTGAAAATGCTAATTGGGGAGATATTGGTGCTTTACAGGTACTTTTTGCTACTTTCCACTCAATCACTCAGTACGCTGGAATGTCAAAGAACTCAGTTGAAGATTTGGCTGCTGAACACAGCTCTCGTCTTCAAGCAAGAAGTGAAAGGCAATTGGGCGATAGCAGATCGAATGGAAATTAAATGGTTTATTTCGCTTCGAGCATCATAGTGCTTCACCTGAAATCATGAAGAATCCGTCGCTTTGGTATCTGAAAAGTCCATGAAGCTGGAAGTAGGTTCTGTCTTGTTGATAGAAGATTCAAACTGGAAGAAGGGTTATCAGATCAACTAAGGCTTTGTTTCTGTATGTACTTCTCAGCTGAAACCAGCATGGGAAGATATGAAGCATATGGTTCTGTCTTGTTGATGGAAGATTCAAACTGGAGGTTCTACTGCTTGTTCAGTTGTTTGTGCAGTTCGTTGGAACGAAGACCGTTGAAGTTATCGGCATTGAGTTGTTACATATATGTATTTTTCTTACAAATTTTATTATTGTAAAGATAGGAATTAGTGAGATTGCACTCAACTGTGTGATTGTTTTGCTTACGGATATGGACTTGTAGGACACTGCTCAAGAAATCATTCTATATCTGTAAATGGAATATATCCTTCATCACTTTATGAAACTCCATGGTTGAGTTGAAATAGTCAATGAATCATTATTCTTTTGTTCACTAGCATTGCTATTTCTTGCTTATAATAAAGCTCTTCTTGCTGTTTGCTTTCTGCTAAGTAAAATATTTGGGCTGGAAAGCAATGGATGCATTGTTTCCCAGGTTGTCAAAATTTATGCTGGCAAATCTAGATTTGCTCCTTTTTTGTTTTGTTTTGTAGAATTTAGTTTAGGAGACAAGTAAAATCTCTTCATTCCGTGATTTGATGAATTATCTCAAAATTTTATGTTGAATTTGTAGGCGTATACATGTATCTGAGTAAAACAATTGAGTCCCCGTTAACGGCCTAATGTCCGCTTCGCGTACTATAATCATTTCCTTTCTTCATATGTTTATTCAAGGAATTTTTACACCCTATAGAAAACCTTAGTACCCTATTTATTTTAAATAAATACCATTTTAAAATATTACATCCTATAGATACCTTTTATACTTTATAGCCAAATATCTAATTATAGTTACATCCTATATTTAAGGCACCATATATGCTAAATAATATTTTTCTCTCTCCTTTGTTGATGGAAACAAAGAATCTGAATCAGCGTACTCATTATGTATTCGTGTCTTTGACCACTTTGTTGGAGTTTTCAGACTGCAACAACTGAGGAAAAACACTCACCTGCTTTTATTCAAACTCATCAGCAATGGCTGCAAGCACCTGCAGTAAGAAAGAGAACTCTTTAACTCTTTTCTGCCATGCCCAACAACAGTTACAATCGCCTAGGGTAAGTGTAATTCGTTGATTTTGATAGACGAAGAGCAATTGGTTCAACTGTAGCGGCTCAATTCTGCTTGGCAGTGGTCGTCGAAGTAGGGTTCACAGCTTTTGCGTAATTCATTGCTTCGTTTGTGGGATTTGAGGGCTGGGGATTGTTTGTAGTTGTTGTAGGAGGTTGGGCAGATGTGTTAAGGGGCTGACCAGCCGGAATTAATGGCTGGCCGCCGGCCGGTGAAGCCATCAGGCTGCTTCTCTCTCTAGATCGCCCAAATCGCCTATTTGTATTCAGTTGTATTCGAATGTATATTTCAGTTGTATTCACATGTATTCAGATGAATTAAGTTGTAATTAGTTATATTCAACTATTTTATTCAGCAGAAGTTAGTTGTATTTTGTTGCATTCAAGAGTTTTATTCAGCTGTATTCAGTTGTATTTTGTTGTATTCAAGTGTTGTATTCAGATGAATTAAGTTGTATTTTGTTGTATTCAACTGTATACAGTTCTACTCAACTGTATTATTCATATGTATTTCTCTTTATTCAGCTATACTCTTTATTATGTATCTTTCAAATACAGATTAATGAGGGATCGTTTTAGTTCATTGAGTTAAATTAGGAGAATATCATGTGATTTGATTTCCTTAGTTCGTGGAGTTAAATTAGGAGAATATCATGTGATTTAATTTCCTTAGTTCGTGGAGTTAAATTAGGAGAATATCATGTGATTTGATTTCCTTCCGTTTTTAACCAGTTTAACCTTCTGTATTTAACGTTAATGCCGCTTGAATACAGCTAAATACATGTCAAACTTAGCTGGAATTCCAGTTTTTACGCCTATTTTTTTGGTTGTATTAATGAATACAACAGCTTAAATACATGAAATACATTGTATAAAAACATAAAAAGTATCTATAACACATAATATAGCAAAGGGTATCTATAAATGACAAATTAGACCTAAAAGATGGTGCTTTATGAAAAATTCCCTTTATTCAAACTTATTATGTATAGCTCTCATTGTTTATACTTTTCAGTGATCAATGTAGCTAGAAGCTTAGTATACAGTCAACTTAGGTGTAAAGTATAATGCACTATTTTGATGTAGTGTTACTGTTTGGTTTTTAGACAATTGGAATGTCCATGTGGTGCAGGGCTGATCATTGATCAAGGTGATATATACAACTTCATCTTTATTTTGTGTACTACATATAAATAGAACCAATTTAATTTTAGTTTTAAATGACATGTTCTCTCTTTTATCAATGGTTAATTCCATGTTATATCATTATGTCCAACGACGACAAAACAACTCCATGTTGCCACCATTAATTATTTTCTTCTGACCTATCAAACTCGAAAGACCAATATATCGGTAATAGTGGCAATAAGCAACGACAACACTCAACAGGTTGGTGATCAAGAAAAAACAAAAAAACAAATACAATCGAAAATCTAATCAAGCTGACATTATATATTGACATGTATTTTGGTTTGATTTGTACGAGCATGAAAAACATGTTCTGCTGCATATAATTTATATCTATATATTTGTATATGGTCATTTCTCCTCTATTATTTAGGAAGCACCTCATAAAGATAGATACTAACCACCGGAGAATGAAAGAAATTGCAATTCAACTTGAGAAGACGAGAAAATTAAAAGTTGCAATGTGGGACAACAGTAACTTATCATTAGAAGTTAAAAACTGCTAAAAACGAGAATTCCCCATATGAGAATGCAACCTATCCTCTTGATCTTAGAAAGTTATGAGATTACAGTTTAAGGGAATAACAAATCTCTTTCATCACTAAAAGTAATCATCATACAGGTGCCAAATTCCAAACACGGCAGAGCAAGACTATTTGACTCAGCCGATAAAAGGTAGGTGCATGAATAAAATAAGGAACAAAGTGTTTTTGTGCCACTAATCTGCATCCATCTCTTCAAGTGCAGCTTTAGCCGCAGCCTTGGCTTCCTCTAACAAATCGGCAGGAACCTATGGCAACATTAAATAGCAGCACGAGTTACCAACCAGATTTTTATTTCAGTTAACATCAATTACATTCATTCACCATTATGATATACATTGCATGCAGACAAAATAAAAGTATGATGGAAAATTACAAAAGTAATAAATAAGCTAAAAATGTCATTTGCTTTAATATCTTTGTTTTTGCTTCTGTGACAGGTGCAGGCAAAAAATCAAGAAAATGTCGAGTCAACATTAGCATTTAACACAAAGATATCAGTTCCTATTAAAAGTGTCCTCGGAAGGATAGTGAATCACCTTCTGATGCTGTCGGTTAGACTCATCACACACCCAACTCATTTCCAGTTCAAATGCCTTGTCCTTTGCCTCATCATGTACTCCGTATATTCTAGTTCCAGATAAAGCATATTGTCAAAAAGCTGAACAATAAAAGCATGCAGCACCAACTAAATGAATTTGAAACCCTTAAATTTCTGGGGAAAAAAACTAATAACTGATGCTTCCATTCTTGCAACCTATAGATAAAAGCATAGGCTTACCACTTCATAAAGAACTAAACTTGGTGTTTCCAAATGCAAGTGATGATACTAACATCCCTTTACGCATAGTTAAAACCAGTTCACATATTACAAGAGTCTGATTGACTGCCCGAAAAATATTGAACTAACCAAAGGTTGAGAGAACTGGAACATGTTATATATAAATTGATTTGCAGGCAGTTCTCAATGTCAACATAGAACATCTACAAACTATGCGCAGAACATCTAGTGACTACTCAAAAATAGAACTTGCATGTGCATCAGGTCAGATTTCAACAAAAATTTCAGCAATAAAATATTAGCATGAATCAAATTGTAAAGTTCAATGACTCAATGAGAACAGTTACTTACATTTTGGCTACCTCAATTACCCCTTGCCGACACGTCATTTCTGAGAGCTTCAACTTTTCAATTTCTCTGCCAAGATTTTATTTCAAAGTCACATTAGTGTGCATAAAAGAAAATTTGGTGCCAGATATAACGAAAAAATCCAAAAACGGCAAAGCTTAAATCCTAATTGAAAAAAACTCAACTTGATCACTGTTTTTTTATTCTCATATTTAAAATAGCTTAGTCTCTATCGAGTATACTAACTAAACCAGTAAACTGTTTATGCCGGTTTACTTCTAACATCACCAAGATATTATCAGACCTTCATAAAACCAAAATAAACAGTAAGAAAAATAGTTCAATAGAGAAACATAAATAAAAGTTTTAACTTGAATTTTAGAAAGTTCAAAGTTACATAGAATAATATTTTAAATAGAGGCATTTCTGAACGACCAAAATAAAGTGCCACACAAATGAGGTTACAGATCTCTCTCCCTTGTGCGGGTAGTTAAATAAACCTGTATTTCTTAATAAGACAGAAAAAGAAAATAGATGAAAGAAAACGAAGATATTATGTGGTCATCCAGTAACATACTGGACCAGTTTAATGATGATAAGATTTTGGCCAAGGGTGTTCAAGTGACTTGCTAAGATAAGCAAGTTAATCTCATTAATAATAGGTGTTTCTATGATGGTAGAAACTCGAGAGGACATTCCCATCGTTGCCAAAAACTCATGGAGTCCAAATAAATAAGATATCCCCAGTTTTCAATTACAACCCCTCTGACAAACTATGGTCTATGGCAAGAAAAGATTTGAACCTTTTAAGCATTGCTTTAGACGAGAGAAAGTGCTTATAACCATAAAATTCTGGGTAAACAGCACCACGTGAACATCGAAAGCACAATTAATGTATCAGGAAAACGACTTTGATTTTTTATACTGTATCATAGTGAAGTCAAAGAAAAACTTCTTTGACAACAACTTTTTAAATGTGATTTTTAGCCCAATCATTACTGTTAGTAGTAACTTTCCATGTAGTTTCTGGATCTGCAAGTTTTATTTCTAAAGATAAATTAATAAATGTCAAAAACTAGGGCAGATATTTATCAGTTTAACCTTTTCTTAAAGGTAATTTTGTCATTCTCTTAGGGAAGAGGGAATATATAATAATGAACTTCGTCATTTTCTTGTGGATGATAATGGACAGAGCTTAAAATCTAGAAAGGCTAACTGCACAACCCCAAGGATGACATCAATGGCACTTTTAAAAAGGCCAAGCAAAATTTCAACTCGGAACAACATTTCGTGCAATCTGTTTTTGATAGTTGAAACTAAATGCAAATTAAAATATTCACCACCATCAGAAAGCCATGTCTGATTGTTTCAAATCTGAAATTTAGATTGTACAGAAGAGATCTATATACTTACGTTTTAGCAGCTTGTCTGCCCTTCCCAATAGCAGCACCAAAGTACCTCTACAACAAACAACATAAGACATCAACATCTTAAATAAACTCAGTCGATAAGGGTCGGTCCAAGGTGAGGAAGCTATTCAATAAAATATAATAGCACGCCATGTGGCGCAAACATATAGTAGTTAAACAATGATTTAACTCACATAGGAGACACCAGACGGCTCAACCATGTAGAGTTGAGGTCCATCTCTATCATAGCCTCCAAGGATCACCCCACATCCGAAAGGCCTAAAACAAGTAGTACTCCAATATTTCAGGTACAAAAAGCAAATAAAAGGAAGAAGCTGAGTATCAAAATGGCAACAGATATTCCAACATACCTGAGCCACCAATAAAGTGTGCATAAATGTACATAACTAGCAACACGTTCTGCAAGCTCTTTTACCAGAATTGGTTCACCATATGTACTACAAATTACAAACCCAGTCAATAGAAGAATAAAAAATTAGGGTGGTGATATATGATGACTGTGAAACAAAAAATTTCATAATGTCGAGTCGGGGAAAAAACTTTCATCACCATCTAGAACTCTAAGATGAGGCTCTAAAATCTTTTTGACTTTCCATCTACTAATGTAGGAAATATACAAACAGCACGTTTGGTAATAATAATCAAAGGAACAACTGCAAAAGCCCCCTGTCGAATCAAAAGCTATGTTAATAAATATCCCACGTGACAACACTGGCATCTTTCTAGGGAGGATAACATTAGCAATAGGATCCGCTAAAGTGCTAATAAACCCTTGCTGGAGATATCAACAGAAGCAGAGGCGTATCTGACAGTGCCTCTTTGACACAATCGTGGCAGCAGAAAAGCCAGAAAAATGACTTAAATACCACTGTATCTCACTTTAGTATTATGAAGGTGCTTCTGGAAAAAATGCAAACCAAATAATACTTCTTTAATCTTGAGTAGCTTCATAGTGGGATTGTAAATCTGCAATATTTTTCGTTGATTTGATATCTAGGTTGACTATAGAGACAAGATAGGTATGCATAAGGGCCAGATCGTCCATTTATGTTCTTACAACCACGGAAAAATAAATAAGCAATTCACCTGCAAAAAGCTCACTCAAGGAGCAACCTTTGCACTTCAAAGCCGTGAAGATATGCATAGATACATCATTAAGTTTTTCATCCATATGTCACACTTAAGGAATATCACACTTTACCTAACACTAGTCAACGACTCGAGCGCCGTACAATTTAAATTATTTCGTGTGTATCTACCAGAACAAATATAGCCCATAATAGAGCGAGTTAATACTTCTGAACGCAAGTGATCCATAAACGATAGGTCCTAATCAATTTACATTTTCAAAGCATTATTAGAAAACTACAAGTGGTAAAACAAAACTTAAAGCCAATAGGAAACCACAAATCGGTTTGCTGTTTTCATAGATCTATGAAATGCCAAATGTGAACTCCCACGAATGCTAAACTACAGGAGAAACAGATGTAGAAACGAAACTCACACATCAAGATGTAAGTACACACACACTGACACACATATGTTTTCAGATAAGGTGGCAAGAAGCAAACCTTTCATAGTTGGTTGCTTCAGACTTCGTGCGGGCAACAATTTGCCTCCCATCTGCAGCCAGCCCTGCAACAGCCTGTACATAAAGAAAATAAGCAAAATAGAATAAACCATCACCCAAGAATCATCCAACAGAGCAGTGGTTCAAAACTTTAACAGTGCCATAGCCCATAGGTCCTTTTCAGCTTTAATGGGGCATTTGATGATGCTTCTGTAAATTTATACCTCTAACAAATCAATAACTGCAGCAACACTCCATTGTCATCACTAGAAACCATCTTAATTGATTTTTTACGAACAAACACCATTGAAAAGAAAGATAACAAAGCCTAAACCTTTTCTCAATATTAGTTCAACGCTAAAGAACATAGACATAGATGAAATTAAATCAGTCCCATCATCAAACAAAAAAAAAGTAGGAGAACTAGAGAATATCTAACTTTAGAGCACCCCAAAGACAAATTATTAGGCATTGGTATGACAGGACCCAAATTGAGCAGAATGGATGTAGACAATTCATACAGCCGAGCTAGTCCAACTTATTTAGGAATGAGGATTAATAGTTTAATTCTTTCAAATTAAGGTGGTGTCCAAGTCAGCCTACTCACACCTCGGCTAATCCGCCAGTAATTGTTATCTAGTAGAAATAGCGGAGCCAGGAATCTATACAGGGGATTCAAAAATATTATGCCTGGGAATTGAACCTATAACCTAAGCAATTTTAACCCCTTTTGCCACTTTACTAGAAATTTTTTGTATGTCACGGAAACTCAACAGCTATTATAATATAACCTAAAAACTAGTTTTTGCCATATTTAGATTCAAAGATGCTTCTTTCAAGATAGCTCAGCCCCTGGCTACCTAGTAACTCTATCCGCCAATGCTTAGACGATGGGAAGAATTCACCTATTGTCACCTATGCTGATTCCAATTATTAGCACTCCAGGTCTTCGACGCTAGGTCATCCCGCTAGGGACTAAGGGATAGTAGTAGTAGTTGTAATATTAGTTATAATGTCATATAATTATCCCCTGGGAGGATCAAATAATAAATCAATGCAAGAAAAATTAGTAACACTACGTCAGTAGTACTAGCATAAACGATTACCATGCCAGAATGGCGATGAACGGAGTGAATCCGACGATTAGATCCCGGTAACATCATTTTAGACGCAATCAGCTTCTCAACTCCCTACAATTTCAAAATTCCCCAAAATATCAATCAATCAATAAAAACACTAAAACACAAAACGTTGAAAACCCCTAATCAACCAAATAAAACAAAATACCAAAACGATTCCGTCCTTGCATTTAATTCCGACAACAGTACCACTGTTATCGACGGCTTTGCCGGCATATTCGATCTGAAATACTCTGCCGTCCGGCGAGAATGTCGTCACGGATAAGTCATAACCTGTTCCTATGCTGCTCATTTTTAACTGATTTTACTTATTCAGTTTTGAGTTCGAAGATCTTTTGTTCTGGAACTATGAACGACGGAACATACAGAGGAAGAGGAAAAGGAGTTTTCTTTTGTGTCAAGACAGAAGAAGAGTTGGAAGGAAAGGGGAAGTTGCTTTGTTTAAATTCTTAATTGGGGAATAGAGTTCAAATATTTTAACCTATGGCGACTATACAACTGAGAAAATAAACTTTCTCTGGTCATTTTATTTGTCACTTTAAACCAAAAAACTTGGTCTAAAATATTTGCAGCTTAGAAAATCAATAAGGTATTAATTATCTTTTCAAATCCAACTTCTACTATCATAGGAGGCACATTAACATTATTACTCATTTAAGAAAGATTTAATAAATAAATAAATAAATAAATAAATAAATAAAAGAAGAAGAGATAAGGTTAATTTTATCACATACCTCTAACAATTAAGGGATTTAGCTCTCGTTTGTCCATGGATTTTGACAAGGGTTTTTTCAAAAAAAATTTGGCAAAACCTATTTGTTTATAGATTTTATCCATATTTTAATAGATTATAAAAATAAAATTTTTAAATTCCAAAACTAGGTCTAGACCTATTTTTGGCTCAAAATATTGCCGTTGGTTTTTTTTAACAATTTTAAAAATTATTCCAAACTTTTATATTTTATTAAAAAAGTCCACCATCTATTATGACCCAACTAATCAACTAGTTCGTTACTATCATTTTTTTTTGGACTCATGGATCTTGTAATTTTATTGTAATTTGAGGAATTGTAGTAGCTAGTAATTGCTATTAGCAGTTGATGTTAAAATATCAGGTTATGATTTTAGGATAATATATTATGTAGTTCATTATAAAAATAATAATTTTGTGCCAAACATATCTATGTTGAGGACTATGATTTGTGATAATGATAATGAATGGCATCGACGAACATTCTGTATTTACAGGATTAACAAGTTTGTTTGTTTGGCATTGTTAGGTATTTTTGATAATTTTTAGAGCTTATGGGTATAAGTCACGTTTCAGGGTTTTTTCAAAAAAAAAAAAGTGAAATATGTTTGGAAAATGATGTCCAGACAAATTTTCATCGTCAAACCACACTTCACCCAAATCAGATTTTTTAAAACAATTTTGGGAATCTGTGGCCAAACGCTGGCTTTTAATACTAAAAGTTGAAGTTTGCAATATTAAAGCCCGAAACCAAAATGGCAAGTTTTTGGACTCTAATTACGTTTCTACAGCTATAAAAAATGTTACATTTGTACCTAAAATGCAGTATTATACTGCGCTTTACGTTAACGAAATTTTAGCCATTAAAGTAAGTGCAGTATAATACTGCGTTTTACTAAATAATTCATTTTTTTATGTAAAATACTGCGTTTTACTAAAGCGCAGTATAATACTGCGTTTTACTAAAGTGCAGTATTATACTCCCTCCGTTTCATATTAAATGAGGTACTTTCTTTTTTAGTCTGTTCCAAAACAAATGACACATTTCTAAATTTGGAAATAATTCAACTTTAAACTCTTTCATTTTACCCATTTACCCTCAATGAGAAGATTTTATAACCACACAAATGTCATGGCCCTACAAACTTTTTACCCCTTAAGCTTTTAAGACCACAAGTTTCAAAAGACTTCTTCTTTTTTCTTAAATTTCGTGTCGAGTTAAACTACCTCATTTAATATGAAACGGAGGGAGTATTGTGTTTTACTTCATTTTTTGGCCCACCAATAAGTGTTCTGCGGATAACTGACATAACAATAATTCAAATACATAAAGCGTGGTATTATACTGCGTTTTATATAAAAAAAATTATGCACCATAAGCTAGGACTTGCCTTATTTAAAGGCGTTCGAAATTTTAGTCGTTAAAGTAAAGCGCAGTATAATACTGCGTTTTACTAAATAATTTGTTTTTTTATGTACTAAAGCGCAATATGTTTTACTTCATTTTTGGGCCCACCAATAAGTGTTCTGTGGATAACTGACATAACAATAATTCAAATACATAAAGCGTGATATTATACTGCGTTTTACATAAAAAAATCTGCACCCCAAGCTAGGACTTGCCTTATTTAAAGGCGTTAGGATTTTATGAAAATCCATTCAAAACTTTCCTTCAAACTTCCATTCATACTTCTTGTCACACCTCCTTTTTCCGCACCCGCGGGGGCGCAGGAGAGTTTTTTCCAATTAAAGGACAATCGAGACGGGATTGGTTTAATTATTTCAGAGTCGCCACTTGGGAGATTTAGGATGTCCCAAGTCACCAATTTTAATCCCGAATCGAGGAAAAGAATGACTCTATATTATAGTCTGCGTACCAGAAATCCGGATAAGGAATTCTGTTAACCCGGGAGAAGGTGTTAGGCATTCCCGAGTTCCGTGGTTCTAGCACGGTCGCTCAACTGTTATATTTGGCTTGATTATCTGATTTTATACATGTTAAAACCTATGTGCGAGTTTTAAACTCTTGACCGCTTTTATTATTATTTTTTACGAGAATTGCAACGTCGTGAAAATATATCTCAAACCACGTTACATCAATGCACCCGTGGTTATTGACATATCTCGACTCGGTTGAGATTTGGATTTGGGTCACATAAATGTGCACCCGAATTAAGAAAAATACGTTATTAAGACGCACCTAAAGCAACTAACGTATTGTTATTTTGGAGAAGACCGCAAAATTTGCTAAACGGCATGTCCCGAATTCTAAGTATTTTTAATATATATACATTTAGAGGGCCCCGCGACTTGTACATTTGTTTGTCGAGGCTCGTCTCATTTATTATTAAAGAATTTGCAACGTCATGGAAATGCATCTCGGGCCACGCCATAATCAATATACCCGTGATTAGAGACACATTTCGATTCCGTTGAGATTTGGATTTGGGTCACATAAATGTGCACCCGAGTTTAGGGAGATAACATTATTAAAGGCGCGCCTAAAGCAACTAGCGCATTATTATATTGGGTAGGGCCGTGAATTTTGCTAAACGGCCCGTCCCGGAGTCTAAGTGTTTAATACATATATTTTGTGAGGGCTCCGCAATCTGTACATTTTTATTTTTGGCGAAGCTAGTCTCGTTTTTTTTTGTTTATTTATTTGTTTGTTTTTATTTACCTTTTTTATTTTTTAAAAAGGATGCCATTTTTACGCCTTTAACAATACTAAACCTTACGACTTTTTACAACCAAAATCTCATAACTTGTCAAAAAAAATTAATAAAATGAGTTTAGTGAACGAGTGTTTCGGGCGTAGTAAGAGCATGTACTAATAATAATTTTGTCCGAATGACCTAAGCAAAGGAAAGGACGAACAGATTAACGTCAAACTTGTGTCATAGAACAACTAATACAACTAAATCAAATGACATCAAGTAAACAATAATAACATAACGCAAAATGAACAAAATGCATACGGTGAAAACATAAGCAGAGAATTATCATACGAATTTATATATTGCGTCTTCGAACATTTAACGTAACATTTCCTTATCTAACACTTGAGGTTTACTAACCTGAACAAACAAAAACGGAAAGAGCCATGGACCAAACCTCTACATCGACCTCAACGGACTGCCTCGACGTACCGGACCTCGACGAACCAAAGGCGACCTCAACGGACTGCACGACGATGATGAAAGAACAACGATAACTGGGCTGATGGGTTGTCGACTGGTGGTGTTTGACGACGGGGGGGGGGGGGGGGGTGCAACGATGGAGCTAGGAGGAGAAGTGATGGTCGTGGGCTGTGTGAGACGATGGAGGGAGCTGGTTGTTGTTGTTGGTCGTGGTGCTGGGGAAGGTGACGAAGCAGCAGGGCTCGCCGGATTTAATGGAGGAAGGAGGCGATGGTGGAGCTGGGCGTCGCTGGGTAGGTAACAATGGTGGTTTCGTTCACTGCTGGGAGGGATGGCTGGAACTGGTGGTGGTGTTTGGACGATGGTCGTTTGGTCGCGGTGGAAGGTGACGGACTGGAGCTGGAGGTTTGTTGATGGAGGTGGTGTTTGGACAGTGACGACGCTGCTGCTACTCGTCGGGCTGGGTAGTGATGATGGTCGAGCTGGGAGGAGGAGGGTGGTTCCTTTTCGCTAGGGTTTCTGCTTCTTCTTCTCTAAGAAGAAGAAGCGTGAACAGTACCTTTCTCCAAAAAAATTCCAAAGTCCGTTTTTTTGGTTTTTTGTTCTTCTCCTTTTTTGGAGAAGATGAATCAACAGTCGCCCTCTCCAAAAATTTTAAAATCCCCCTTTTGTTCAGCAAAATGTCCGTTTGTGCCAAGAAAAATGAGCCCCACGCGTGGTGGGGTTCAAGGCATATGTCCCCCACGCGTGGTGGGGTTCCCCATGTGTCGTGGACTCGATTTATTATGGGCTAGGTCCGAAAATTAGGCCTAAAACCGGGTAGTTTGAACCCGAATATTATTCTTTTGCCCGGACCCGAGAAATAGGAACACGACGTTGCTTAACTAGTCCTATATAAGCAAAATAGCTACTAAAATAAGACTAATTTAAAACAAAACTATATTATTATTTTCTTAATATTTTTCAAGATTTAAAATAGCTACAAAATATTAATAAAACTATTTTTTTGTAATTTTCGTTTTTTAAATATTAAGATAAAATATGAGGTAATATTTTTTGTATTTTTCAAAGTTAAAATGACTATAAAACCTTAATAGAACTATATTTTCTTTTGTAATTTTCGAAATTATATAAAGTACAAAAATAAAGTGCAATTTTGTATTTTTCAAGTTTATGAGAGATACATAAACTAAAATTTATATATATATTTTTTGAAATTTTCTTTTTTGCAACGAAATAAAGTAAAAATAGTTAAAATAGCTATACTAGACCCAATTTCACATATTCACGCTAAAAATGTGAAAATTCTCGGGGAGGGTCAAAAATCACGTGCTTACAGCTGCCCCTCTTTGACTGGAAACACGAAGAGTTTTCCGACAAAGAACAACTAGACGTGTTTTTGACCCGATCAGTACTTGGACGGACTACACTTAAGGAAAGGGAGGGAATGTGACCGAGCCCTGGTATCTGAGCTGCCTACATATCCTTGGTTATACAGGAATCAGGCCACGTGTAGTTCGAATATGAGAGAGATAGTGAAGTGTACCGAGGTGAAGAGCCGATCGAGGTGCCGTTCCGTTGAGGTTCCGGTCCGCGGTCCTGTCATTACAACAAAAATGAAAACTGAAAAAGGCTAACTAAGCCTATCAGCTACTGGTTACAAGGATTCCTATCTTTAAGTCTTCTGAAACTTGGTCTTGAGTCTTGAATGGTGCTTCATACAGACTTTGGATTTGAATCTTGATACTTGCTAGTTGTAGGCGCTAGTTCTTGAACAGATCACATCTGTTCTCCACTTCCGTATTTTTCTCCTTTTTTGTTTTTCTCCTTTCTTGTTCTTCTTCTTTTCTTTTTTCTTTTATGTTGTGTCCAGCTTTTGTCGACCATCTCAGATGTTGACTCGCATTCTTGAGGCGAGCTTCTGCTATTTATAACTTGGTTGAATGCTGGGGATTTTTGTTGTAGCCTTCTGCTTCCCGGAGCTGGGGATTCCCGTTGTAACCTTCTACCTTCCGGTGGGGTTACTGATTTCCAAAATCTGCAGTATAAGACTAAAAGGTATTCCTCTTATTATACAGGTGGGCGCCTGAAAAGAAATTTAAAGACTGAAAAGTATTCCACTCGTTATGTAGGTGGGCGCCTGACAAGAAATTTAAAGACTGGAATGTATGCCTCTGTTCTATGGGCGGGCTCCCAATTTCAACACTTGAAAGTAAAGACTGAAATGTATTCCTCTCGTTATACAGGTGGGCGCCTGGAACATGAAATGCAAATACTGAAATGTATTCCTCTCGTTATACAGGTGGGCGCCTGGGTTTAGGAAAATGACTCCTTTTTTTTCAAACGTTTTTCTTTTCTTTTTTTTTTCTTCTTTTCCTTTTTTTTTGGTATCTTAGGAGAAAGATTCATCAGACTAAGATTTTGATCCTAGGAGAAGGTTCGTCAGACTAGGTCTCTATCTTAGGAGAAAAATTCATCGGACTAAGATTTTGATCCTAGGAGAAGGTTCATCAGACTAGGTCATTTTTGTTTTTTGGTTATCTTAGGAGAAAGATTCATCAGACTAAGATTTTGATCCTAGGAGAAGGTTCGTCAGACTAGGTCTCTATCTTAGGAGAAAAATTCGTCAGACTAAGATTTTGATCCTAGGAGAAGGTTCATCAGACTAGGTCATTTTTTGTTTTTTGGTTATCTTAGGAGAAAGATTCATCAGACTAAGATTTTGATCCTAGGAGAAGGTTCGTCAGACTAGGTCTCTATCTTAGGAGAAAAATTCGTCAGACTAAGATTTTGATCCTAGGAGAAGGTTCATCAGACTAAGTTATTTTTTGTTTTTTGGTTATCTTAGGAGAAAGATTCATCAGACTAAGATTTTGATCCTAGGAGAAGGTTCGTCAGACTAGGTCTCTATCTTAGGAGAAAAATTCGTCAGACTAAGATTTTGATCCTAGGAGAAGGTTCATCAGACTAGGTCATTTTTTGTTTTTTGGTTATCTTAGGAGAAAGATTCATCAGACTAAGATTTTGATCCTAGGAGAAGGTTCGTCAGACTAGGTCTCTATCTTAGGAGAAAAATTCATCGGACTAAGATTTTGATCCTAGGAGAAGGTTCATCAGACTAGGTCATTTTTTTTGGTTATCTTAGGAGAAAGATTCATCAGACTAAGATTTTGATCCTAGGAGAAGGTTCGTCAGACTTTTTTGTTTTTTTGGTTATCTTAGGAGAAAGATTCATCAGACTAAGATTTGGATCCTAGGAGAAAGTTCATCAGACTAGGTCTTGTTTTTTTTATATCTTTAACAACCACTTAAGAGGAAATGCATCTCCTATGGGTAAAACATAAACTTAGGAGGAAATGCGTCTCCTATGGGTAAAAACAAACTTAGGAGGAAATGCATCTCCTATGGGTGAAACTTAAACTTAGGAGGAAATGCGTCTCCTATGGGTAAAACTTAAACTTAGGAGGAAATGCATCTCCTATGGGTGAAACTAAAACAAACCGAGGAGGAAATGCGTCTCCTATGGGTAAAACTAAAACAACCTTAGGAGGAAATGCATCTCCTATGGGGTGAAACTAAAACAATCTTAGGAGGAAATGCATCTCCTATGGGTAAAACTCAAACTTAGGAGGAAATGCATCTCCTATGGGTGAAACTAAAACGAACTTTCAAACTAGGAAGTGCGTCTCCTATTAATAAAACCCTCGCTTTCTCTTTTTTTTTTGAATTATTTACTTACCTGTGTTGTCTTCCCTCGAAACTGTTGGGGATTATTTAGACGGGGATGACTTTCCTTTTCTTTTTCTTTTGTTTTTTTTTCTTTTTATTTTTTTTGTTTTTCTTTTTATTATTCTTTTTTTTTTATTCCTTTTTTGTTTTGTTTTTACATAGCTTCTTCCTTCAAAGACTACCTCCCTTGATTTACTTACCTGTTGGGGGTAAAATGTTATCAGCTGGGGGTACCTGACTTCCAGAAAATTTTCTAAATGGAAGGAAAATTTTCTGCCCCAGTTTGATAATATCCCTTGTGGCATGCGTTTCTGCATCAATGCCATTTCCTTTACCTGTTTCAAATCAAACAAAATTTGTTAGTTTAAAACATGGTGGTTGGCTGTGATACTCCTATTGGGATTGCTTTCCCTTTCTCCTTCATTGCGCTGTGCTCCACGACTTGTTGGGGATGATATTATGTGCTGGGGATAATCCCTTCCTGCTGGGGATATCCCTCTTCTTTTGTGGCATAGCTTGGAAACTGGCATTTCCCCGACCTTTTAGTCTAGTATGGATTTCGCCGAATCATGCTCACTGCTCTCCTTGCTTTGTTCACGGGCCTTGTCTTTGAGGTTTATAACCTTGGTTTTGGCAAGGATATCCCTCTTGACGCTTGTCAATCCTTTTGTCAATTCCCTTTGCTGGGGATATCTTTTTGACACTGGCCTCGCGCTTGTTCTTTGCTGACTATACCATTTGGAGGTACTAGTCAGATCTCATCTGACATAATTGGAAAGCTGATGACATATTTTGAAGTCAATTCACTTGTTCTGACCAGACAGACTCTATTGGGGATTTTTCTATGAAAGGAAAAAGATAAAAGGGAACAGAATAAAAGACAAAGGGAAAAAAATGACTTTTTAACAAAAGAAACTATAAATAAAAACCTATCAAATGCAGATACCGACTCTAATGGTCATGACATGCATATGTGGCCTATTCTCCGCCGTTAATCGTCTTTCCAGATCTTCAATTGGCAATTCCCCATCTGATTCTCAATCTTATTCAACTTGTAGTGCCCGCAAGGTTTTCACTAGCAAGTCTCTCTCATTTTTGGTTCTTCTCTCAGCTTTCATCGCCTTATGGTGCCTGTGAAGGTTTTCACCGATAAGACTCTCTCATTTGTATCACTTTCCAGCTGGGGATTTGGAGTGTTGCCGGTATGACTCTTTCTGTTGGAGATTAGAGTCCTTTCTGCCGTGGAACAGAATGTTATGTTCGCCGGTAAGACTCTTCATTTGTCTGACTTGGCATCTTTTGGAGACTGATCAGAAGGTCTTTCTTTGGACCGTAATGTGGGTTTTGGATAGGGCTAGAAAAAAGGTATTAAAGGCTCAAAAAATGCATTAATTTTGGGTTATTAGTTACAACCTTCGGAATTAGATTTATTCACAATAAACGCAACCTTTGCCCCAGTTTCTTGCTTGGGGATATCCTAACTGATTTTTTTCATTTTTCAAAACTCTGACCGAGCCGTGAAGCGCCTACGTATCCTCTTTGAGGAATCAGGTCAAACGTAGTTCCCAATCCTCTTTTTTTCTTGTGACTTTCTTTTCACTCATTTCTTATCTTTCTTTCCTTTTTCTTTTGCTTTTTTTTTTGCTTTTTTTTCTTGCTCTCTCTTTTTTTTTTTTTTTCTTTTTTTTCTTTTGTTTACCTGCCGCGCTTGCGTATTCTATTCGTTGCTACTAATTCCGAACGAGGGGTATGAAAGGAAAATAAATAAGGCTCAAAAGGGGTTAACGAAGGATAAAGTGTTTGGGTAGCAGAACAAAATGCCTTCGTCATTCCAGTCTTCAAAACATGCCAAGTGCAAACAACACAATTAAACAATAGATTTATAGTCTCTTCCGATGGTGCTGGACTTGACAATTATATTCAACATCTGTTTGTTCATTTGTCACTTCTAAAGCACCGTTGGGCGACACTCTCATTCTCATTATTATGAACGACCCTCATGCCAATTTAGGCGAATCTTTCTTTAACGGTTTTCTTTGTGTTTAACTTGCCCCAGTTCCACATGACTCGGGCTCCAAATAATCTCAAACCGTTCTTATTTCCTTTAAATGCTTTGATCACCTTCCCAGGGTTTTATGATTAACTTTTAAGATTAGGCCCAAACTGGGTGCGCATGTCATGTCCCTAGAATCGGCATTGAATGAAATGATAAAAGGACTAAACAAAAGACGACTGGAACTAACAAAAGACCGACTTTGTATTAGACTACCGGCGAAATGGTTTGAATAATAAAACAAACAAAACAACCAGAATAAAATCCTAACACAAACTGGACAAAATTTAAACAAACTGCTATGACAAAATGGAAAGATAAGAAGGTTTGACACAGGACAAAATCCCAATTACAACCTTCATAATCCGAACAACAGAAATGACCACAAAATAAGCCACTACAAGCTTCTCTCTTGCTGACCAAGGAACGAAGCGTCCTCTCAAAAAAAATTAGCATCTTAGCCACTGAGCTTTGCATCAATACGGCCAAGACCATTACCCGCTTCAACATCGTCACCCTCTGTCAACAAGTTCTCGATAGGGTTCGAGTGCTCCATGTCACTGTTATTGATCACAATCCGCCCTTCTTGGATCATTCTTTCTATTTCTCTTTTCAAATCCCGACAGCTTTCAACATTGTGCCCCTGGACATTGGAATGATATTCACACCTTTTAGAAGGGTCAAAGCTTCTTGCACGTGGGTCCACACGATTTGGAGGAATAAGTGCAATCATGTCATGATTCTTTAATTTTTCAAATAAGCTTTCATAGGACTCTCCTATTGGTGTAAAATTATCTTTCAACCTTTGTTCCCCTTTATACCACTGGCTTGGCTGTGGGTTATAGGGCACCTGAAAGTTTTGTGGAGACTTCTGGAGATTTTGTGATGCTCGTGCTCGCCTCCTGGGGTGTTTTGGTGGTTGGACAACATACTGAGGTGGAGCGACAGAGTATTGAGCGTCCTGAGGCGGATAATACTGCTCAGGGGAGCCATAGAAAATTTGAGGAGGCTGCTCATACCTTCGAGATGTTCTCCTGGGACCTCTTCTAGACCCTGATGTCATCATGATTTCTTCAATCTCCTCATTTGTGTCGCTAAGATTATCTGAATCAACCCGGACAGCCTGAGTTGCGGCTTTAAGAACAGCTTGACTTATAATTTTGCCTGTCTTAAGACCATTCTCTACCATTTCTCCAATTTTGATTGCTTCCGAGAAGGTTTTGCCAACTGCGGACACCATGTTTTGAAAGTAATCTGGCTCTTGCGCTTGAAGAAAGACAGTAATTAGCTCGTGGTCATCCATGGGTGGCTTAACTCGAGCTGCTTGCTCTCTCCATTTTATGGCATATTCCCTGAAACTTTCACTTGGTTTCTTCTTCAAGTTTGAAAGGGAAACGCGGTCTGGGGGAATGTCGATGTTGTATTGGAACTGTCTGACAAAGGCCTGTGCCATGTCATCCCAGACATACCAGCGAGACGTGTCTTGATCCATAAACCATTCGGAGGCTGCTCCCGTAAGGCTTTCCCCAAAATAAGCCATCAACAATTTTTCATTTCTTCCCGCACCTCTCAGTTGATTGCAATACCTTTTCAGGTGGGCTATGGGATCTCCATGTCCATCGTACTTTTCAAATTTTGGAGTCTTGAAACCAGGCGGCAAGTGGACATCGGGGAACATACATAGATCTTTGAAGGCAACACTCTTTTGGCCTGCCAACCCTTGCATGTTTTCCAACCATTGTTCTAAGCTTTTCACTCTTCGGGTCATTTCTTCCTGTACCATCTTTCGGGCAGGCTTCTCAGTTTTTGCAGCAAGATCAAACGAGTACGAGTGGTACTCAGGAGAGCGGTACTGCTCTTGTTGTGTCGCAAATTGTGACTCATGACGAGGAACCCTCCGACTCTGAGTCTCTGGAGCACTTGTAACAGCTTCGACATTAGTTGTCATTTTTCTTTGAGGCACAAACCGACCACCTCAACTTTCTTCACAATTCAACACCAAATATGTTAGAATGGACTCAGTCGGTCCTTATTATTATCAACATATATATATATTTATTTATTTATATATTATTTATTTATTTTTTTACCTTTGTTTTTTCTTTTTCTTTTTTTCTCTTTTTCATTTTTTTCGTTTCGTTTTTTCATTCTTTTTTTTCATTCTCTTTTTTCCTTATTTTTGTTTGGTCGAATCTTATGGAGATTGCCTACGTATCATGACCCCGCTTGAATCAGACCTTGCGTAGTTCGGACCAATAAAAGATAAACAATAATGAACATTTTTTTTCCAATTTTCATATTGAAACAAACTGGGTTTCAAGGATTTAAAGATGACCCGCAAACTTGAAAATCAAACAACCCGCATGTTCTAATCAAAAGATTGGTAGACTCAAAAACAAAATTCCAGCTCCCTTTCTCTGTTCGACAAATGCAACCAAATGGTTATTTTTTGCAAATGTGGCCCCTTCCAAATTTCACATGAATTTTGAGGTCGGGGAGGATTATTTTGACACTTTACAAACTTGTCCATTCTTTTACGAAAATAGCCTTTCGACAACTGAAAGATACTCTAAGGCTATTTCGGCAAGAACGGTTTAAGACGCGGCCGAAGCTGGCTCGGCTTATTTTATTTTTTCATTTTTTTTGACTAAACATCCAAACGGCATTCACCTGACCGTTTACTCTTTGTTTTTTTTTTCAAATTACGATAAAAACCTTGTGTTGCAAACACAGCCTTTCGACGTCTCGGGGACGAAGCTTTTTAAGGCTGTGTGGGTCAACTGGACCAAATTCCTAGACATGACCCAAAAGGTGGCTGTTTACGCAAAGTCAGCCTTCCGGCGTCCCTTTCGGGAGCATTCGGCTATTTATGACAAACAGCATCTCCTGACTTAGTTATGACTCTTTTATTGTTTTTCAAAAATAGGAAACTCAATATTGCAAACACGGCCTGTCAACGTCTCGGGGACGAAGATTTTTTAAGGCTGTGTGGGTCAACTGGACCAAATCTTAAAAAATGACCCAAAGGTGGCTGTTTATGCAAAGTCAGCCTTCCGGCGTCCCTTTCGGGAACATTCAGCTATGTCTTGATAAAACAGCGTCACCCGACTTCTTTATGACAAAAATTAAAATTTGACATGTATATTTTTTATGATTATTATTTGTTTGTTTTTGGCTTTTTAGCAAAACGGTGGGGTTGGACCCGATGAGGGTTGCCTACGTATCTCACATCCGGTGAGAATCAAACCCGCGTAGTTCGGGCAATCAAGGATAAGTAGATGAACTAACTTTTTTTTTTTAATTATTATTATCTTTGTGAAAGAACTACTTTAAAAGAAGAAAGGAAGTATTGATTTTCTTTTTAAAAGAAAGACTTCTAAGATATATTTTTGAATTTTCATTTGTTTTTTTTCTCTTATTCTAAAAAGAAAATATTTTTGGAATTCTACTTTTAATAAAAGAAATGCTTCTAAAAAAATATTTTTGAATTTTGAATTTTCTTTTCAATATTTAAAGAAGAGGGAAAATATTTTCGGATTCTTTTTATTATATATATATATATATGTTTTTTTTTAATAATTAAAAAAAAACTTTCTAAAGAAGTCAATAACGGAAAATATTTTTGGATTTTTGTTTCGAAAACTGGGAGTCTAAAAGAACTTTTCTAGACTTTGCAAGACAAACATTTTTGCAACAAATAAAGATATATATACATTTTAGGAAATAATGAAAAACCTTTGGATTTATATATATATATATATATATATATATATATATATATATATATATATATATATATATATATATATATTTGCAACAAATAATAAACTATTTTTTAAAAAAACAAACTATTTTATTTATTTTTTATTTTTATTTTGGCATTTTCATATACAAATAAATAAATAAAAACCCATTTCAAAACAAGACTCTTTTTTTTATTTTCATTTTTATGGCAAGACAAACTATTTTTTTCTAATTTTTTTTTTTTGAAAAACAAGACAAAGCCACTACTTTTTTTTTTCTATTTTTCCCTTGCTTTTAATAAAACAAACTAATAAGACACTTTTTCATTTTCTCAAAATTTCGGCAGAGTTTTGACAGTATTTGTGTATTAGGTTTTTTTCAAAAATAAACAATCAATTCCCTAACCGCTATTTCTTTTTTTTCAATTTCACGATATTCATAATATTCAAACACCGGTCAGCGAGACAAAATAAATGCACGGAAAACAAATAGGATGCCTCAGGATGGTCTATTATTTTCAGGTTGCTTGTCGTAGACGGACCCAACCCCTGTGTTGAGTCCCCTAAGTCAAATGCACATGATGCAAATAAACGTTCCCACTAGGGATCCGGCATGAAGTCACGTTATTCTATGTTCAAAACCTGGGTCGGTGTTCTAGACAGTGTACCCGAGCGGACAACTCGAGCTGAGGAAGGAGCTCCTTTCCGGGAACCAAAAGGCCGGCCGGCTTAGAAACTTTCCGAGCCTCTTTTATTTAGGGTATGACACTAACAGAATAGGGAGTCTCAACCAGTAAGCACATCCCCGGAGGTAAGAAGAGAAAGGTTTCGGCACAATTTATATATAGTTCAAATAATATTAAAGCGGTAAAAGCATCACTTAGCACATTGAGCCCAAACATATAATAAAATCAGATAATAAATAAAGCCAAATAATAACAATTATTCTAAGCTCGAATTCTTAACCCTGAACCAGTGGTTCTGGGTGCCCATCCCCAGCAGAGTCGCCAGAGCTGTCACACCTCCTTTTTCCGCACCCGCGGGGGCGCAGGGGAGTTTTTTCCAATTAAAGGACAATCGAGACGGGATTGGTTTAATTATTTCAGAGTCGCCACTTGGGAGATTTAGGGTGTCCCAAGTCACCAATTTTAATCCCGAATCGAGGAAAAGAATGACTCTATATTACAGTCTGCGTACCAGAAATCCGGATAAGGAATTCTGTTACGGAGAAGGTGTTAGGCATTCCCGAGTTACGGAATTCTGTTATACATGTTAAAACCTATGTGCGAGTTTTAAACTCTTGACCGCTTTTATTATTATTTTTTACGAGAATTGCAACGTCGTGAAAATATATCTCAAACCACGTTACATCAATGCACCCGTGGTTATTGACATATCTCGACTCGGTTGAGATTTGGATTTGGGTCACATAAATGTGCACCCGAATTAAGAAAAATACGTTATTAAGACGCACCTAAAGCAACTAACGTATTGTTATTTTGGAGAAGACCGCAAAATTTGCTAAACGGCATGTCCCGAATTCTAAGTATTTTTAATATATATATATATATTTAGAGGGCCCCGCAGCTTCTACATTTTTGTTTGTCGAGGCTCGTCTCATTCATTATTTTTAAAAGAATTTGCAACGTCATGGAAATGCATCTCGGGCCACGCCATAATCAATATACCCGTGATTAGAGACACATTTCGATTCCGTTGAGATTTGGATTTGGGTCACATAAATGTGCACCCGAGTTTAGGGAGATAACATTATTAAAGGCGCGCCTAAAGCAACTAGCGCATTATTATATTGGGTAGGGCCGTGAATTTTGCTAAACGGCCCGTCCCGGAGTCTAAGTGTTTAATACATATATTTTGTGAGGGCTCCGCAATCTGTACATTTTTATTTTTGGCGAAGCTAGTCTCGTTTTTTTTGTTTATTTATTTGTTTGTTTTTATTTACCTTTTTTATTTTTTAAAAAGGATGCCATTTTTACGCCTTTAACAATACTAAACCTTACGACTTTTTTACAACTAAAATCTCATAACTTGTCAAAAAAAATTAATAAAATGAGTTTAGTGAACGAGTGTTTCGGGCGTAGTAAGAGCATGTACTAATAATAATTTTGTCCGAATGACCTAAGCAAAGGAAAGGACGAACAGATTAACGTCAAACTTGTGTCATAGAACAACTAATACAACTAAATCAAATGACATCAAGTAAACAATAATAACATAACGCAAAATGAACAAAATGCATACGGTGAAAACATAAGCAGAGAATTATCATACGAATTTATATATTGCGTCTTCGAACATTTAACGTAACATTTCCTTATCTAACACTTGAGGTTTACTAACCTGAACAAACAAAAACGGAAAGAGCCATGGACCAAACCTCTACATCGACCTCAACGGACTGCCTCGACGTACCGGACCTCGACGAACCAAAGGCGACCTCAACGGACTGCACGACGATGATGAAAGAACAACGATAACTGGGCTGATGGGTTGTCGACTGGTGGTGTTTGACGACGGGGGGGGGGGGGGGGGGTGCAACGATGGAGCTAGGAGGAGAAGTGATGGTCGTGGGCTGTGTGAGACGATGGAGGGAGCTGGTTGTTGCTGTTGGTCGTGGTGCTGGGGAAGGTGACGAAGCAGCAGGGCTCGCCGGATTTAATGGAGGAAGGAGGCGATGGTGGAGCTGGGCATCGCTGGGTGGGTAACAATGGTGGTTTCGTTCACTGCTGGGCGGGATGGCTGGAACTGGTGGTGGTGTTTGGACGATGGTCGTTTGGTCGCGGTGGAAGGTGACGGACTGGAGCTGGAGGTTTGTTGATGGAGGTGGTGTTTGGACAGTGACGACGCTGCTGCTACTCGTCGGGCTGGGTAGTGATGATGGTCGAGCTGGGAGGAGGAGGGTGGTTCCTTTTCGCTAGGGTTTCTGCTTCTTCTTCTCTAAGAAGAAGAAGCGTGAACAGTACCTTTCTCCAAAAAAATTCCAAAGTCCGTTTTTTTGGTTTTTTGTTCTTCTCCTTTTTTGGAGAAGATGAATCAACAGTCGCCCTCTCCAAAAATTTTAAAATCCCCCTTTTGTTCAGCAAAATGTCCGTTTGTGCCAAGAAAAATGAGCCCCACGCGTGGTGGGGTTCAAGGCATATGTCCCCCACGCGTGGTGGGGTTCCCCATGTGTCGTGGACTCGATTTATTATGGGCTAGGTCCGAAAATTAGGCCTAAAACCGGGTAGTTTGAACCCGAATATTATTCTTTTGCCCGGACCCGAGAAATAGGAACACGACGTTGCTTAACTAGTCCTATATAAGCAAAATAGCTACTAAAATAAGACTAATTTAAAACAAAACTATATTATTATTTTCTTAATATTTTTCAAGATTTAAAATAGCTACAAAATATTAATAAAACTATTTTTTTTGTAATTTTCGTTTTTTAAATATTAAGATAAAATATGAGGTAATATTTTTTGTATTTTTCAAAGTTAAAATGACTATAAAACCTTAATAGAACTATATTTTTTTTTGTAATTTTCGAAATTATATAAAGTACAAAAATAAAGTGCAATTTTGTATTTTTCAAGTTTATGAGAGATACATAAACTAAAATTTATATATATATTTTTTGAAATTTTCTTTTTTGCAACGAAATAAAGTAAAAATAGTTAAAATAGCTATACTAGACCCAATTTCACATATTCACGCTAAAAATGTGAAAATTCCCGGGGAGGGTCAAAAATCACGTGCTTACACTTCTCTTCTTGTTATCAAGCATTTTTTTATAATGTCTGAAGAGTCAAAAATAAGGGTTTTATTATATTAGGGGGGAAGGGGTGAGGTTGTAATGGAGAATAACTCTGTGAGGTATAGTTCATCTCCACAGTGTCATGTTAAATTGCCGCTTACAATGGAGTATGGTAAATTGGTATCGTTGTTATGTAAAAAAATAAGTGTGAGGAAACGTTCGGTGAACCTTAAAGTAACCGGTAGATTTCCGTATTCTGTGACTCCGCAGGGGGTTGCTTATTATTCTGAGTTTAACATCGAAAATGATGAAACTCTTAGAGATTTTTTGCGGATTCCGGATGAATACATGGAATTTATTGTAATAAAATTGTTGGAAATGTACGTCAAGGTTGAAGACGTTCCCGATAATGAGGGTGTGCATAGTAGGGATAACCCCCAGTCATCGGGTGATTATTCTAGAGCAGTTTTTGCCGGACAGATTCCTGATGAAAGAGCTTGCATTGATTTAAACTTGTCACCGTCGGCGAATGAGCAGCGAGAAAATAATTTTTTGACTTTATATAATCCAAAGACGACTGGTAAACTATAATTTTTCTACGCTTTAGTGATGTTTATTTTATGTTTGAATTGGATTTGTATTAACACTCATATTTTTCATAGGGGGTACCGTCCGGATATGAATTTTATAAGTTATGACCCCGCTCCTAATTGGAATATCCGTAGTTCTGGCGTGTTGGACCACAGTGGTCCATCCGGGAGTCATCACCAACAAGAAAATGTCCATCATGGAATGTCAACACAGTACGACTTGTAAGTAAAGTGATATAGCTATATGTAAAGTATTTATCTAGTTGAATAGCTTATCATTTTGTTATTTTTGTGCAGTGAAAACGAGCAACTTGACCACACAGTTGCCCATAGACGACGTATTGACTCGTGATTTGGCATATGTGCAAAGTCAGGAAGATGATAGTGATTATGACAACAATGTCAATGAGTCTGGAGATGACACACCCTTCCCTGATGAGGGTGATGATGAGGAGGAAGTGAATGTCGAACCTGAGCTGACGAGGGAGCATGATCCTCTACCTCCCGTTAGACCAAGAGTGTACGAGTCTCACGTGTCGTTTCATGAGCGGAATAATCCCTACCTTGATAATTTGCCAAGTATGCCGGACGTGAATGCCCTCACAAGGGATGCTGACGAATTTCGATCAGCAATGTGGGATGAGTCTAGACCAGCGGTGCTGGTAAAGGGCATGTATTTCCCCGATAAAGCTCGCCTAATTAGGGTTGTAAAAATCTACAGCGTAAGAGAGTGCCGTGAGATGACGATAAGGGAGTCAACTACGGAAATATACAAGGTTGTATGCCGTAGAGACTTTATGGGTTGTCACTGGATGTTGCGTGCCAGCAAGAAGAAATCAGGGTTGTGGAAAGTGGGTAAATATATTAGCACCCACAGATGTGAAATGGACACATTCAATGAGAATCACTTGAACCTGGATGTAGACTTGATTTCTCATCTTGATTCTATACTTGGAAGTGTCCATTAGGTTCAAGATTAAAGAGTGTATTACAGTCGTCCACTATGAGTATGGGTGTACTATAACCAAAAGAAAGGCATATCTCGGGTGCAAACGTGCCTTTGAAATTATTTATGGTGACTGGGATAAGTCATTTTCATCTCTGCCCAGGTACATGGCCGCACTGCAACACTTTAACCCTGGGACTATTGTTGAATGGAGGCGTGAGCGGAGTTCGGACAGACCCGAATATATTTTCAACTATGTGTTCTGGTCATTTAAACCAGCAATTGATGGTTTTGTGCATTGTCGTCCTGTAATTTCCATAGACGGTACTCATGTCTATGGAAAGTATAATATTAAGCTTTTGATTGCAGTTGCAGTAGATGCCAACGGACAAATATTTCCACTAGCTTTTGCCATTTGTGCCAATGAAAGCGAAGAGACGTGGACGTTTTTTTTAACCACTTGAAGCAGTACGTTGTCAAACAACGTTCAGGTATTTGTCCAATATCTGATCGACAAGGTGGTATTTTAAGTTCTGTACGACATTTGCATGAATGGCAGGAACCCTATGCATACCACCGTTACTGTGTGAGGCACTTGAAGGCCAATTTTCAGAAGAAATATCACGACAAGGTCTTGCATGATTTAATGTGCATGGCTGCAATTGAGAACCAGCAGTGCAAATTCACGAGGCGCATGGAAGTAACCCGGCAGTTAGATCCACGAGCCTATACTTGGCTGATAGGACATGAGCTTCACATGTGGACATTGCATGCTGATGGTGGCAGACGATGGGGAGCCCTGACTACAAATGTGTCGGAGTCATTCAACGGCTTGTTGAAGTCCGCACGTGGATTGCCTGTCACTGCCATGATCCGGATGACATTCAAACAAATTGCGGAGAGGTTTGTTGAAAGGCATAGATCTGCATCAATATTGATGGACAAGGGCATTCAATTTATGCCAATACCGATGAGAAGATTTGAGAAGTACATGAGGCGAGCACATTGGCATTCATTTTTATAGTACGATCACGACTGGGGTATTTTTGAAATTCGCACCACTATCCGCGGACATCGGGGGAATAATCTACAGATGGTGAATGAAGCCAACAAGTTATGTTCATGTGGGAAATGGACCATCTACCACATGCCATGCGCACATGCCTTGAAGTTCTTTCAACAAGTTGGTTTAGGGGCAACCAACTATATTGATAGGCAGTACAGTGTTGCTGCATACGTAGACACATATAGTGGGCAGTTGCAGCCATTGAGAGCTGAGCATTATTGGCCGCTAGAACCTTTTAAAATGGTGTGTAACAAGGACTATTTGCGCAAGCTGCAAATGCAAAAGAGAACGCGTATATGGAATCAAATGGATGTTGGTGATACCGTTTATGTGTGTAAATGTGGCATATGCTCGCAAACAGGACACGACTGTCGTAAATGTCCTTCAGCTGGTGTGGGTGGCGGTGGTAATCCTGGTACAAGTTCGTCGAATGTACCCAACTATCAATGATATACCTAGTGTTTTATTTTCGTAATATTTTTTGTAATTAGTGCCTGTACTTGTGTATGTTGCAATATCTATAAAATAAAATTATGTTCCATAATCTTGTTATATCTTATTTTTTAACATGACTTTTTGAATTGGGATGATAATATGGTAGTCCAACATTCAACTTATTGGTATTAGTAAAGAAGACCAATCTGAAGATTAAAATTTCATAACATAATATTTGAAGAGATAAATGCACAACAACCATAACTAAAGCAACATACATGAAAATAAAAGATAATAAAGGAAAAATCAAGACATTGTTGTTTCGTTTCACATAAATTGAATATGTATAGCGTGGTACAGTACTACGTTTTGTGTGTTGTCTTGTCGGTCTAAAAAGTTGAACCGACTGCACAAAGGCTGTTTCGTTTCAGTAAAAATTGAATATGTATAGCGCGGTACAATACTACGTTTTGTGTGTTGTCTTGTCGGTCTGAAAAGCTGAACCGACTGCGCAAAAGCTGTTTCATTTCAGTAAAAATTAAATATGTATAGCGCGGTACAATACTACATTTTGTGTGTTGTCTTATCGGTCTGAAAAAAGCTGAACCGACTGCGTAAAAGCTGTTTCATTTCAGAAAAATTTAATATGTATAGCGCGGTATAATACTACGTTTTGTATGTTGTCTTATCGGTCTGAAAAAAGCTGAACCGACTGCGCAAAAGCTGTTTCTTTTAGAAAAATTTAATATGTATAGCGCGGTATAATACGACGTTTTGTGTGAAATCTTGCCTATAAATGACGGGCGCATTCTAGTTATTTTCTGCACTTTAACAATAAGCAATAGCAAATATTTCCATAAAAGCAAGGTTTCTCTTTACGCTTTAACAAATGTCTCAACAACCCCTTTATGTCCAAAGGTGCGAGTGCGGCAAAAAATGCATGATTCGCGATTGTTGGGAAGAAGCTGGACGCCGCTATTGGGCGTGTATGAACAAGTTTTATAGGCAACTCGCCGAACCTGTTTGCAATTTTGAGGTATGGATTGATGAACCCTGTGAGCAGGAATACTACAAAGACAAGTTGTATTCTCTTCATAGTTTATGTTTGAAGCAGCAGGAAAGAGAGCGACAATCCAAACAAGAAGTTGCGGAGTTGAAGGCGAAACTCAAGGAGGTGGAAGAAGAAAAAAATAAGCTGGAAGACCAACTCAAGTGGTTGGAGCAGAGAATACTAGGCGGTCGTGACTAAACAATGGCATGTACGTGTTGAGTGTAGTAGTGTATCTTTATATTTCCCTTGTCATGTATTTTCATTAGTTGTACTGAATTTATGTTATATTAGGTTTGCTATATTTGTGTTTGTGTTGTACTGTTAAAATAAAATTATTATTCAAATTGTGTTAAAATAAAAAAAAATTCCATTATTTATTTAATATAGTATTTACACAAAATACAAACAAAAAAATCAATGAGTCCCACAGCCTGTGTGCTTCAATGCAGCCGCTGGCCTGAGGCGCATCCCCTGTCGCCCGAGTACACTATCAGGATCATCCTCATCACGTCGCCTCTTTATGTGAGGATGTGCAACAGCATGATCATTAGTACAACTAGCAGGATCAGAAGAAGGGGCCATCGGTCCGTCAGCAACCTACAAAACAATTACTAAGCTTAGCATTTGAAAATGTATATTATTAATGTGCATGTTAAGTCAAAAACATTTTCTCACCATGGTCTCGTCGGGCTCCTGAGTATAAGCATCCGTGGTGTCCTTATCATCACATACAGTGGGCTCCGTGATAGGATGGGCCGAAGCCTTAATAAGAAAATTAAAAATTAATTTATGGCAAATCATTAAGGAAAAAAAAACAAGTTAAAATTTAACAGTAATACAAACATACCTGCGCCTGCGATAGATCCGCATCAACCGCCGGGGATGAGCCAAAACTCAACCTGCGCGCGCCATCCACATCTCGGGTCGGCCGATCCATTGCGGTGGATGGGCCTGAAAATAACTACTCTACATCTCCGTTAAATGTACCCGTGATCAGCAATGGATCTGACGATGTGACCTGCGATGCTGGCAGATCCAGCTGAAGGCTGTACGATGGTATGCTGCTGGAAGGCTCGTCTAGCTGAGGGAAATAACCCGGCTGATCATATCCAACATCCTCATCAGGTGCCTCAACAGGTGGGTCAACAGGTGCCTCAACGCCCCCTTGCTGGGGACCACCTCCTCGCCTTCCCCCACGACCCCGTGGGGAAGCCCTGGCTCATGGGGCAACCTTGGCTCGTGCCTGACCCCTGCCTCATGCGATAGGCCTACCCCAATGGTGCTGCTCTGGCGCCACATACTCAGCAGCGTGATCTAACCTCTCATCCTCTCTGGCTCGCTGCAGTGTCTGGAGAGCCAGCTCTACCACCTGCTGGCCATACTCAACGACTGCAGGATTGTCGGCATGCTGGTGTATCTCCTGTCCCAACCGGTAGACCATTTGATGACCAATAGCCTGCACAACATTTAAATATTAATTACATAACGCTATATCACAGTTATAAGTATGGGTTCCAACAAAAACATACCAGTGCCTTGTGCCTCCCAGCGTATGATCTGAACCGACCGCCAGCTTGATGAACAGGGTTCCTGATCATCAGTCGAGTGTGACGGCGTTACCATGACGTATACATCTCAATAGACGCCGCTTGGATCTGTGAAGGTTGTGGCAGAATCAGGTCCTCTCGCTGCTGCCAAATATGGACCTGCGCCTCTAGCCATTCTACAAATGCGTCGTCCACCCTCGAACGATCATCCTGCTGATAATGTGTAGCCACCAATGCAAGCTCCCTCGGTATAGTCTACGGACGGTCAAACTGGCGAAGTACTCGCTCTGTGACATGATGCTCCACAACATCGAGGCACATCAGTAGGACAAAAGTGCTCCAAAGTAGTTGGTCGACCGAGCAATAATCGGGCAGACCAGCTATCAACTCGTCGATGTATGGCGTTGTCACACCTCCTTTTTCACCTACAACCCGGGGAGGGTATAATAAAGGGAGTTTTTTCCAATTTAAGTGACAATCGAAACGGGATTATTTTAATTAAAATTTAGAGTCGCCACTTGGGATAATTAATGGTGTCCCAAGTCACCGGTTCAAATCCCGAATCGAAGAAACGATTGACTCTGTATTACAGTCTGCGAACACAGAAATCCGGGTAAGGAATTCTGTTAACCCGGGAGAAGGTGTTAGGCATTCCCGAGTTCCGTGATTCTAGCACGGTCGCTCAACTGTTATAATTGGCCTATTATCTGATTTTAGTACATGTTTAAACCTATGTGCAAATTTTAACTTAAACCGCTTTTCTTTATTTAATTTTTTAAGAAAAATTCAACGTCATCTAAAACACGTCTTGAACCCCGTCACATAAATGCACCCGCGGACCATGACGTATTTTATCCAACATTGTTGAGATTTAGATTTGGGTCACATAAATGCGCACCCGAGTTTAGGAAGATAAATTATTAAAATAACGCGCCTAAAGCAACTACGCACTTTCAAATTTGCGAGGGCCATGGAAAATTCAACTAATGGCACGCCTCGATTTCTAAAGGGTTAAAATTAGTTATATGCGGGCTATGGATTATGAACAAAATATATTGTGGAAAACCATCTTCAATAGGAGAACTATTGTGGATACATCTGCGGTACATTACTGCTAAAGTAAACATTTGCTCCAATATGTGCAGAAAACAAGCATATCAAAATTGTTTGACATAGGTTCAGGTGAAACCAAAATAGAAGAGATCAAAAGATATTAAATTCTTTATTGACAAAATATCGTGAGAATATTCATAGGATTTAATAATATGAAACATGGCCATTTCACAAGTAGATATACGATACAACACATCATTCAGGCATCTTTAAAGTTAACCGCTAATATAATAAATAAAGGCACTAATTTGACAACTACATACAACACATCGTTAAAACACATCTAAAGGACACAATGATATAAATAGCAATACTTTTCAACTTTAGCTAACAATTTCCATAGCTTTTGTTGTTTACTTTCTAAATAATGAGTTTTAAATTCAAAGGGAAATCATGTACTTCTTCAACAACCTTCAAATAAATCAAAAGGCCTTCAACTTAAACTCACGTTTCCAACTAACCAAAGATAATAAAATATTTTACGTCAAACAAATACAGGGATGCAAAATCGACAATAACCAAACTAGCTGAGAAGATCAACACTGATACAGTAGTATTATCAAAGTGCTAGAAAATAGGAGCTGACCTTATCTTCCAAATTCAAACAAAACAACAGCGGCAAAGTCAAACAGGAACCGCAAGCAAAATCGAGACCTCGAACCGGAAACCTCAGAACTACGTTCTTCGACGACCTCGAAACTCGCCGGAACAGTTTTGGAAGTGGACTATTTGGGGCGTTTTATGGGGTGTTTTTTAGGTGGAGAAGATGAGCTCTCATGGCTCTTTCATGGTGGATGTTAAGCTCTAGATGTAAAAATTTTAGGAGGAAGAAGACCCTCTTTTCATTGGCTGTCCGTGTATATCCAGTGTATATCGAGAGTAACTCTAGTGTATATAGAATGTATACTGACTGTATATCTAGTGTATACCCCCTTTCTCCGTTAAGAAGAAGCCATCTTTTTTTCCTCTCTATCTTTTGAACTTCCCCTCTCCCTCTTTCTCCAGCTCTCTAATCTCTAAATAGGCATCAAATTAGTGCATCTTCCATTACAAATTATACTTTTAACTTCTTTAATTATCCACTAGTTAGTGTTATTATTTAATTTTCATTAGTGTTAGTTTTACCCTACCAATATAGAAGCTTCCTAATTAGTTAGGTAAGACACTTTTTTCATTTTTTTAAATAAAACCTAAATTAATTTCTATCCCCAAATTATCTTAGACAATTAAATTAATTAACCCTAATAATTATTACAACTAATTAAAAACCAGATTAAAAGAAAATTGCCAAAATTTAAAAATTAAAGAGTAAAATGTAACATGACTATTTTTTATGATCTTTTTCTATTTTTTCAACAATAACTTACTTAATTAATCTAAAAATATAAAATAAAATCCAAAATGCAGATGCAATATATATATTTTTTGTATTTTTTCATAATCTGAAATACTACATAATGCATTTTAAAATAAGATAGAAATATTGCACAATACCAAAGCTAATCCTAATTAATTAAACTAAATATAAACTATTTTTGTGTTTTCGAAATTATAAGATAAAAATAAGGTACTATTTTTTTAAAATTATTTTTTATGAAAAGTACATAAACTAAAATACTTGTTTGTAATTTTTATTTTTCTTGTAAGAAAATAAAATAAAAGAGTTAAAATGAGTTGAAATAGCTATATTAGGCCTAAATTAAATATTTACACGCTAAAATATGAAAAAATCTTGGGGAGGGTCAAAAACTACACGTCTACAGCTGCCCCTCTTTGACTGGAAACACGAAGAGTTTTCCGACAAAGAACGACTAGACATGTTTTGACCCGACCCTTATTCGGAGAGACTAAAACTAAAGGAAAGGTAGAGATTGTGACCGAGCCCGGGTATCTGAGCTGCCTACATATCCTTGGCTATAAAGGAATCAGGTCACGTGTAGTTCAGAAGTGAGTAAGGTGATGGAGTATACCGAGGTGAAGAGCCGATCGAGGTTCCGTTTCGTCGAGGTTCCGGTCCGCGGTCCTGCTATTCCATCAAAATCAAAAACATGAAAAAGACTAACTAAGCCTATGAGCTACTAGTTACAAGATTTCTATCTATGAGTCTTCTGAAGCTTGATCTTGAGTCTTGGTTGGTGCTTCATGTGGACTCTGATCTGAATCTTGATGCTTGTTAGCTGCAGGTGTTGGTTCAATCTTCTTCAGCTTTTTCATATCAGGACGGGACATGCAGAGCTCGTGACTTCAATTATGTCTTGAACAGACCACATCTTTTCTCCACTTCTGCACTTTGGATTCATTTTTTTTTCTTTTTTTTATTGTGACTAGCTTTTGTTGATCATTGTTGTCTTCCTCTCGATTTCTGAACTTGAATTTATGCTGGGAATTTTTGTAGTAACCCTCCGCTCTCTGGGAGTGCTCCTGACTTTAACAACTTAAAAAGTAACGCCTCCGTTCTACGGGTGGGCTCCCGAATGCAGCAACCTAAAAGTAACACCTCTGTTCTACGGGCGGGCTCCCGACTGCAACAGGTTTAAAAAAGTAACGCCTCCGTTCTACGGGCGGGCTCCCGACTTCATCAACTTAAAATTTAACAACCTCCATTCTACAGGCGGGCTCCTGACTTCATCAACTTAAAATTTAACAACCTCCATTCTACAGGCGGGCTCCTGACTTCTTCAACTTAAAATTTAACAACCTCCATTCTACAGGCGGGCTCCTGACTTCTTCGACTTAAAATTATAACAACCTCCGTTCTACAGGCGGGCTCCTGACTTCTTCAACTTTTAAAATAAACAACCTCCGTTCTACAGGCGGGCTCCTGACTCCAACTTAAAATTTAAGAACCTCCATTCTACAGGCGGGATCCTGACTTCGTCATCAATTACTTCCCTCAAACTGGTATTTTCACTTCTCTGAAATCTGCCGGGGATAACACTGCTGGGGAATTATCTTCCTTCTTTAAGACTAGTAACAACCTCCGTTCTACAGGCGGACTCCTGACTTCTTCAACTTAAAACATAAACAACCTCCGTTCTACAGGCGGGCTCCTGACTCCAACTTAAAATTTAACAACCTCCATTCTCCAGGCGGGCTCCTGACTCCAACTTAAAATTTAACAACCTCCATTCTACAGGCGGGCTCCTGACTTTATCAGCAATTACTTCCCTCAAACTGGTGTTTTCACTTCTCTGAAACCTGCCGGGGATAACACTGCTGGGGAATTATCTTCCTTCTTTAAGACTAGTTACTTTCCTCCTTTTAACAATGGTGGGGATGATACTGATTCAAAGACCACTACCCTTAAAACTTGGGTTATCTTGCTTCTTCCAAGATTACTTTCTTTAAAACATGTATTGCCTTCTCCCGTAAACTGCTGGGGATTCCACTTCCTTCAAAACTTGTGTTATCTTCCATCTTCCCCAAGTGGGTATCTGATTTCAAGAAAATTTTCACAATGAGAGAAAATTTTCTGCCCCAGTTTGATAATCTTCTTTGTGGCCATGTCTTCCCGCTGTCAATAATATTTCCTTTCCCTGCTTCAAATCAAAGAAAAATTTGTTAGTTTAAAACGTGGTGAGTGGTCGTGCCACTCCTGCTGGGGATGGTTTTTCCCTTTTTCCTTTCCCTGCTTTGCGTTTTATTACAAAACTTGCTGGGGATGATATTCCTGCTGGGGATGGTTTTTCTTTTCTCTTCCTTCCCCGCTCTGTGTTGTCCGACCATCGCGGAACTTGGTCGATAATCTGTCGGAGTTGTTCCTGCATCTCGCAAATCTGCTGGGGATCCTCTTGGAATTTGATCCATAACTTTTCAACTGTTGTTTTTTCTGTTTTTCTCCAACTTCCCCTGGAAATTTGGTCCTCTTGGAATCTAGACCCATTCATCATTTGGTCTTGTGACAAACTTCTTTTCGCTTTGTCGCCTTATCTTTGGCCTGTCCTATTCGCATTTTGCTTTGCACCGTTTTGGCAACTGGTGTAAGCACGTGATTTTTGCCATATATGAGAATTACTCCCAAAAAATTCAAAAATAAAATAATTTTTCTTGGTGTGCAATTTTTGTGATATTTTGTGTAACTATTTGTATGTTTGTCTATGCATGTTTATTCGTTAAATTAATAAAAAATACAAAAATAGGCATCTTTTGCATTTTTAGCATTTAATGTCCAAATGAACAATTTTATGCTTAATTATTACTTAATTGTGCATTAATTGTTATTGGAAGTTAATTTGCGCTTTTATAACTTAATTTAGTTCTTAATAATAATTTAAGTACTTTTATAATTTAGTTTTAGAAAAATAAAAGAAGAAAAGAGAACAAAAATACAAAGAAAAATCGGATTGGGCCACTTCTTCAATTTCAAACCACATGCCCAAATAATTGCCCAACTTTCCCCATGACCCGGTCCGTTTCAAACCGGGTCGATCCGGTCCGCTCCATTAACCCAACACCCCTTCTTCATTTTTGTCCAACACAAAACAAAACCAAAAAAATAAAAAATAAAAAGTGAATTATCACTATTAATAGTTTTATTTTTTGTTTTTTTTATATATAAAAAAAAAATCCGAAAATATTTTATTTTATTTATTATTTTTATTTTAAAAAATATATATATATATATAGTAATTTCGGAAATGATTTTAAAAAAATAAAAAAAAGTAAAAGAATGTAGAAAATTTAAAAAAAGTAAAAAGTTTTAAAAAATTTAAAAGTAAAATAAGGTTGGAATTAAAAATAAATATAAAGGTATCTGAAAATTTAAAAAATTTAAAGTAATTGAAAGTAGCATTTTTAAAAGAAAAAGAAAAGATAGTGTTTTGTTTTTTAAAGAAAAGTTAAATAAAGTGAGATTCTCTTTTTAAAAAATAAAAAGTGGGATTTTAAATAAGATAAAGTAATTAAAGTTGGAATTTTAAAAATAAAAGTAAATAAAGGTGGGATTTCTTTTTCTAAAAAAATAAAAGCAATTTGTAAGTGGGATTTCTTTTAATTAAAAAATAATAAAATAATAAAAAAACAAATCTGAAAATTTCGAAAATTTTGCTATAAATAGAAGAGAAAATTTAGGAAGAAGGTGTGGAAAAAAGAGGAAAAACTAGATAGAGAGAAGAAGAAAAGAGGGGGCGGAGAGAGCAGTATACACTCGATATACACTCTGGATACATAGAATATACAGGGACAGAATTCATTTTGAAGAGAGTAAAAAATATAGAAACATATTTTCTGAAATATTGAGAGTGGAAGAACACCATAGAGAGTTCAAATCTAGAAATAAAAAAATAAAGAGAGATTTCCGCACTATTTGTCTTCTCCATTTTTACTAGTTTTCTCCGTGTTGCTGAGATTTCTGGACTGAGGTGTTGAAGCTACTGTGTTGGGCTTTGTGCTGCTGTATGTTGCTGTGTTACATACTACTCTCCTACTTCTTTTCTTCTTGTACTGCCATTTCCAGGTACACATTTGTACACTCTTGGCTTGAAGCGAAAAAAAATGAAATATTAATCAGGCTTTGTTTCTGTTGAATTCCTCCTGTTTAGATTTGTGTTTGAATATTAATTTTCCTCTCTTTGTATAAAAATGTAGTTGATTGATTAATGAGTAATAAGGTTACATATGTATAACTTCTTCATATAATAATGTTAGTTTAAATTAATCGAAAAATAGTTAATCTGTTTTGATATTATGGTGTGTCAATCTCATGTTCTAGTATTATTGAATAAAAGAATATAGAATGAAAGCAGTTTTTCTTTGAACAAACTCGATCGCAATTTTCCATTCGTATTAACCGTAAACTAATAACTAATAAGTTACATCTTTTCAGCATGTAATTAATTGAGGTATTTTCTTTTGTTTTAGAGACAAACTTAATAGAAAAAATGTAGTCACTGTAGGTTTATCCTTAAAAATAAAAATGAGATGAGCCTCGCCGAAAAATACAAAAATCGCGGGGCCCTCAGTAAATATTTGCTTTAAAATTGCTTAGACTTCGGGATGGACCGTTTAGCAAAATTCCACGGCCTTCCTAAAATAATGATACGCTAGTCACTTTAGGCGCGTATTTAATAAAGTTATCTCTTTAAACTCGGGTGCACATTGATGTGACCCAAATCCAAATCTCAACGGAGTCGAGATATGTCAATAACCACGGGTGCATTGATGTAACGTGGTTCGAGATATGTTTTCACGACGTTGCAATTCTCGTAAAATAATAATTATGAAATTGGTAAAAAGATAAAATTTGCACATAAGTTCACATTTGTATAAAATCAGATAATCAAGCCGAATATGACAGTTGAGCGACCGTGCTAGAACCACGGAACTCGGGAATGCCTAACACCTTCTCCCGGGTTAACAGAATTCCTTATCCAGATTTCTGGTACGCAGACCGTAATATAGAGTCATTCTTTTCCTCGATTCGGGATTAAATTGGTGACTTGGGACACCCTAAATCTCCCAAGTGGCGACTCTGAAATAAATAAATAAATCCCGTTTCGATTGTCCTTTAATTGGAAAAAACTCCCTTGCACCCTCTCGGGTATGTAAAAAGGAGGTGTGACAGCTCTGGCGACTCTGCTGGGGATCAATGACCCAGAACCACTGGTTCAGGGTTAGAAATTCGAGCTTAGATAAATTGTTATATTTGGTTTTATCTGATTTTTACATGTTTGAGCCTAATGTGTTAAATGCTACTTTTACCGCTTTGATATTATTTGAACTGTATATAAACTGTGCCGAAACCCTTCTCTTCTTACCTCCGGGGATGTGCTTACTGGTTGAGACTCCCTATTCTGTTAGTGTCGTACCCTAAATAAAAGAGGCTCGGAAAGTTTCTAAGCCGGCTGGCCTTTTGGTTCCCGGAAAGGAGCTCCTTCCTCAGCTCGAGTTGTCCGCTCGGGTACACTGTCTAAAACACCGACCCAGGTTTTGAACATAGAATAACGTGACTTCATGCCGGATCCCTAGTAGGAACGCTTATTTGCATCACGTTGCATTTGACTTAGGGGACTCAACACAGGGGTTGAGTCCGTCTAGGACTAACAACCTGATATGAAAAGACCATCCTGAGGCATCCTATTTGTTTTCCGTGCATTTATTTTGTCTCGCTGACCGGTGTTTGAATATTATGAATATTGTGAAATTGAAAAAAAAAAGAAATAGCGGTTAGGGAATTGATTGTTTATTTTTGAAAAAACCTAATACACAAATACTGTCAAAACTCTGCCGAAATTTTGAGAAAATGAAAAAATGTCTTATTAGTTTATTTTATTAAAAGCAAGGGTAAAATAGAAAAAAAAGAGAGTAGTGGCTTTGTCTTGTTTTTCAAAAAAAAAAAACAAATTAGAAAAAAATAGTTTGTCTTGCCATAAAAAAAAAGTCTTGTTTTAAAATGGGTTTTTATTTATTTATTTGTTTATGAAAATGCCAAAATAAAAATAAAAATAATAAAATAAAATGAGTTGGGCGTTGAAAGTGGTTTTATTATATATATATATATATATAAATCCAAAAAGTTTTTCTTTATTTCCAAAAAATGTATATATATCTTTATTTGTTGCAAAAATATTTGTCTTGCCAAAAAGTCTAGAAAAGTTTTTAGACTCCCAATTTTCAAAACAAAAAATCCAAAAATATTTTCCATTATTGACTTCTTTAGAAAGTCTTTTTAATTGTTAAAATATATATATATAATAAAATAAAATAAAAATCCGAAAATATTTCAAAAATATTTTTTTAGAAAGCATTTCTTAAAATATTTTTTTTAGAAAGCATTTCTTTTATTAAAGGTAAAATTCCAAAAATATTTTCTTTCTTCTTTAGAATAAGAGAAAACAAATGAAAATTCAGACAAAAAATATCTTCCTTTTACTTTTGCAATTCTCAAAGTTCAAATCAAAAGAAAAGGAATTCTTACAAGTCTTTCTTTCAAAAAGAAAATCAATCAAAAAAAATACTTCCTTTCTTATTTTGAAGCAGTTCTTTCACAAATTCCAATTAAAAAAAATGTGTTAGTTCATTTACTTATTCATGATCTGCCCGAACTACGCGGGTTTGATTCTCACCGGATGTGAGATACGTAGGCAACCCTCATCGGGTCCAACCCCCTTTTGCTAAAAAGCCAAAAACAAATAATAATAATAAAAAAAAACATGTCAAGATTTTTTCATAAATAAGTCGGGTGATATCCAACTTCCCATTTTACAAAAAAAAATAGCAAAATATATATGTCAAATTTCATAAAGAAGTTGGGGGACGCTGTTTTATCAAGACATAGCCGAATGTTCCCGAAAGGGACGCCGGAAGGCTGACTTTGCATAAACAGCCACTTTTGGGTCATTTTTTGGTCCAGTTGACCCCCACAACTTAAAAATCTTCGTCCCCGAGACGTTGAAAGGTCGTGTTTGCAATATTGACTTTTCTAATTTGAAAAACGATAAAAAAGAGCTATAAATAAGTCAGGTGATGCTGTTTTGTCATAAATAGCCGAATGTTCCCGAAAGGGACGCCGGAAGGCTGACCTGGCATAAACAGCCACTTTTGGGTCATTTTGAGATATGGACCCACACAGCCTTAAAAATCTTCGTCCCCGAGGCGCTGAAGGGCCGTGTTTGCAACACCAGGTTTTTATTATAATTTGAAAAAAAACAAAGAGTCGGCGGCCAGGTGAATACCATTCAAATTTTGTCATAATAAGCCGAGCCAGCTTCGGCCGCGTCTTAAACCGTTCTTGCCGAAATAGCCTTAGAGTATCTTTCAATTGTCGAGAGGTTATTTTCGTAAAAGAATGGACAAGTTTGTAAAGCATCATAAAATAATCCTCCTCGGCCTCAAAATTCATGTGAAAGTTGGAAAGGGCCACGTTTGCAAAAACAACCATTTGGTTAAAATTAGCAAATGGAAGAAGGAAGTTGGCCATTTGTTTTTGAAGTTTGTAAACCTTTTGATTAAAATAGGCGGGTTGTTTGATTTTCAAGTTTGTAGGTCATCTTTAAACCTTTGAAACCCAGTTTGTTTTAATATGAAAAGTGAAAAGAAAAAATGTTCATTATTGTTTATCTTTTATTGGTCCGAACTACGCAAGGTTTGATTCATGCGGGGTCATGATACGTAGGCAATCTCCATAAGATTCGACCACAACAAAAAAAAAATGAAAAAAAAAGAAAAATGAAAAAAAGACAGAAAAATGAAAAAAGAGATAAGAAAAAATCGGAAAAAAGAAAGAAAAAAAAAGAAAATCGAAAAAAAAGATGTTGTTAATAATGAGGACCGACTGAGTCCATTCTAACCTGTTTGTTTCGCAAAGAATGTTAAGGTGGTTGGTTTGTGGTAAGCCGGATAATGACACCCAGAACATCGCGCAGAATCCTATTGGGAACTTGTTGACGGAGGTTGATGATATTGAAGTTGGTAATGGTCTTGGCAGTATTGATGCAAAGCTCAGTGGCTAAGATGCCAGTTTTTGATGAAATGGGAGGCCGCTCCGTTCCTTGGTTAGCAAGAGAGAAGCTGTTGGTGGCTTATTTTGTTGTCATTTCTGTTGTCCGGATTATTCTTAGGGTTGTAATCCGAATATTGTCTTGTGTCAAATGCAAAATCCGGTCCCTTTTATTTCCAGTTTTCTTTTGTTTAGTCCTTTTATCATTTTATTCAATGCCGATTCTAGTGACATGACATGCGCACACAGTTTGGGCCTAATCTTAAAAGTTAATCATAAAACCCTGGAAAGGCGATCAGACCATTTAAAGGAAATAAGGACGGTTGAGATTATTCAGAGCTCGAGTCATATGGAACTGGGGCAAGTAAAACACAAAGAAAATCGTTAAAAGCAAGATTCGCCAAATTGGCATGAGGGCCGGTCATGATAATGAGAGTGTCGCCCAACGGTGCTTTAGAAATGACAAAGGAAAAATAAAACGTTTAACATAATTGTCAAGTCCAGCACCATCAGAAGAGACTACAAGTTTAAATTGTGTTGTTTGCACTTGGCATGTTTTGAAAACTGGAATGACGAAGGCATTTTGTTCTGCTACCCAAACACTTTATCCTTCGTTACTCCTTTTGAGCCTTATTTATTTTCTTTCATACCCCTCGTTCGGAATTAGTAGCAACGAATAGATACGCAAGCATGGCAGGTAAGAGAAAAGAAAGAAAAGAAAACAACAAAACGGAAAAAGAAGAATAAAAGAAAAAAAGAGAGAAAGAAAAAAAACGACAAAAAGAAAGGAGAAATGAGAAAAGAAAAAGAGAAAAGAAAACTGATAACAAAGAAAAAAAAGAAAGTCAAATGAAACAGAGGAATTGGGAACTGCGTTTGACCTGATTCCTCAAAGAGGATACGTAGGCGCTTCACGGCTCGGTCATAGTTTTGAAAAAGAAAAAAAATCAATTAAAATATCCCCAAGAGAGAAACTGGGGCAAAGGTTGCGTTTGTTGTAAATAAATCTAATTCCGAAGGTTGTAACTAATAACCCAAATTAATGTATTTTTTGAGCCTTTTATACCCTTTCTTTCTAGCCTATCCAAAACCCACATTACGGTCCAAAAAAAGACCTTCTGATCAGTCTTCAAAAGATGCCAAGTCAGACAAATGAAGAGTCTTACCGACGCACATAACATTCTGTTCCACAGCAGAAAGGACTCTAATCTCCAACAGAAAGAGTCATATCGGCAACACTCCAAATCCCCAGCTAGAGAGAGACATAAAACGAGAGAGTCTTATTGGTGAAAACCTTCACAGGCACCATAAGGCGACGAAAGCTGAGAGAAGAACCAAAAAATGAGAGAGACTTGATAGTGAAAACCCTTCGGGCACTACAAGTCGAATAAGATTAAGAATCAGATGGGGAATCGCCAACTGAAGATCTTGAAAGATGATTGACGGTAGAGGATAGGCCACATACGCATGTCATGGCCATTAGAGTCGGTATCTGCGTTTGATAGATTTTTATTTATAGTTTCTTTTGTAAAAGAGTCATCGTTTCCTTTGTCTTTTATTTTGTTTCTTTTATCTTTCTCCTTTCATAGAAAAATTCCCCAATAGAGTCTGTCGGGCCAAAACAAGTATGAAATGACTTCAAATATGCCATCAGCTTTTCAAGATAAGATCTGACTAGTACATCCAAATGGTATAGTCAGCAAGGAACAAGCGCGAGGCCAGTGTCAATAAAGATATCCCCAGCAAAAGGGAATTGACAAAAGGATTGACGAGCGTTAGGAGGGATATCCTTGCCAAAACCAAGGTTATAAACCTAGGCCCGTGAACAAAGCAAGGAGAGCAGTGAGCATGATTTGGCGAAATCCATACTAGACTAAAAGGTCGGGGAAATGCCAGTTTCCAAGCTATGCCACAAAAGAAAAGGGATATCCCCAGTAGGAAGGGATTATCCCCAACACATAATATCATCCCCAACAAGTCGTGGAACACAGCGCAATGAAGGAGAAAGGGAAAGCCATCCCAATAGGAGTATTACAGCCAACCACCATGTTTTAAACTAACAAATTTTGTTTGATTTGAAACAGGTAAAGGAAATGACATTGATGCAGAAACGCATGCCACAAGGGATATTATCAAACTGGGGCAGAAAATTTTCCTTCCATTTAGAAAATTTTCTGGAAGTCAGGTACCCCCAGCTGATAACATTTTACCCCCAACAGGTAAGTAAATAATCCCCATCAAGTTTTCCAGGTAAGACATTTTCAAGTCTTAAGGATATTTTGGGTTCATCCGCCCTCGAATAGGATATTTTGGGTTCATCCGCCCTCGAATAGGATATTTTGGGTTCATCCGCCCTTGAATAGGATATTTTGGGTTCATCCGCCCTCGAATAGGATATTTTGGGTTCATCCGCCCTCGAATAGGATATTTTGGGTTCATCCGCCCTCGAATAGGATATTTTGTGTTCATCCGCCCTCGAATAGGATATTTTGGGTTCATCCGCCCTCGAATAGGATATTTTGGGTTCATCCGCCCTCGAACAGGATATGTCGGGTTCATCCGCCCTCGAATAGGATATGTCGGGTTCATCCACCCTCAAATAGGATATGTTGGGATCATCCGCCCTCAAATAGGATCTTATTTTCAATGTTATTGTTGAAACCAGGCGCCCACCTGTATAACGAGAGGAATACATTTCAGTCTTTAAATTTCAGACAGGCGCCCACCTGAATAACGAGAGGAATACTTTTTGTCTGTGCATTTCATATTTCAGGCACCCACCTGTATAACAAGGGAATACATTTCATGTCTTTACCATTAGGCGCCCACCTGTATAACAAGGGAATACATTCCACGTCTGTTCCAATAGGAGACGCACTTCCTAAGCCTAGCCTTTACCAATAGGAGACGCACTTCCTAAGCCTAGCCTTTACCAATAAGAGACACACTTCCTAAGTCTAGTTTTGCCAATAGGAGACGCACTTCCTAAGCTTTACCCATAGGAGACGCACTTCCTAAGTTATTTCACCCATAGGAGATGCATTTCCTCCTAAGTTTATTTTTACCCATAGGAGATGCATTTCCTCCTAAGTTTGTTTTAGTTTCACCCATATGAGATGCATTTCCTCCTAAGTTTGTTTTAGTCCACCCATAGGAGATGCATTTCCTCCTAAGTTTGTTTTAGTCCACCCATAGGAGATGCATTTCCTCCTAAGTTTGTTTTAGTTTCACCCATAGGAGATGCATTTCCTCCTAAGTTTGTTTTAGTCCACCCATAGGAGATGCATTTCCTCCTAAGTTTGTTTTAGTTTCACCCATAGGAGATGCATTTCCTCCTAAGTTTGTTTTAGTCCACCCATAGGAGATGCATTTCCTCCTAAGTTTGTTTTAGTTCCACCCATAGGAGATGCATTTCCTCCTAAGTTTGTTTTGGTCCACCCATAGGAGATGCATTTCCTCCTAAGTTTGTTTTAGTTTCACCCTTAGGAGATGCATTTCCTCCTAAGTTTGTTTTTACCCATAGGAGATGTATTTCCTCCTAAAGTTTATTTTTACCAATAGGAGACGCACATCCTAAGTTAAGTTTCACCAATAGGAGACGCACATCCTAAGATAAGTTTCACCATTAGGAGACGCACTTCCTAAGTCAATTTCACCAATAGGAGACGCACATCCTAAGTAAGTTCCACCAAGAGGAGACGCACATCCTAAGTTAGTTTCACCAAGAGGAGACGCACTTCCTAAGAAAAGTTTCACCAATAGGAGACGCACGTCCTAAGGAGACGCACTTCCTAAAAATAGTTTCACCATTAGGAGACGCACTTCCTAAGAATAGTTTCACCAATAGGAGACGCACTTCCTAAGCTAAGTTTCACCAATAGGAGACGCACTTCCTTAGCTAAGTTTCACCAATAGGAGACGCACATCCTAAGGAGACGCACTTCCTAAGAATAGTTTCACCAAGAGGAGACGCACTTCCTAAGAATAGTTTCACCAAGAGGAGACGCACTTCCTAAGAATAGTTTCACCAAGAGGAGACGCACATCCTAAGTTAGTCCTAAGATAAGTTTCACCAAGAGGAGACGCACTTCCTAAGAATAGTTTCACCTATAGGAGACGCACTTCCTAAGAATAGTTTCACCAGTAGGAGACGCACTTCCTAAGCCAAGTTTTACCAATAGGAGACGCACTTCCTAAGAATAGTTTCACCAATAGGAGACGCACTTCCTAAGTTTAGTTGTACCAATAGGAGACGCACTTCCTAAGTTATTTCACCCAATAGGAGACGCACATCCTAAGTTATTTCACCCAATAGGAGACGCACTTCCTAAGTTAGTTTTACCCAATAGGAGACGCACTTCCTAAGAAAAGTTTCACCAATAGGAGACGCACTTCCTAAGTTTATTTCACCAATAGGAGACGCACTTCCTAAGTTTATTTCACCAACAGGAGACGCACTTCCTAAGTATAGTTGTACCCATAGGAGATGCACTTCCTAAGTAAGTTTTACCAATAGGAGATGCACTTCCTAAGTTTAGTTTTTCCCAATAGGAGACGCACTTCCTAAGTTTATTGTACCCAATAGGAGACGCACTTCCTAAGTTCAGTTTTACCATAGGAGACGCACTTCCTAAAGTTCAGTTTTACCATAGGAGACGCACTTCCTAAGTTCAGTTTTACCATAGGAGACGCACTTCCTAAGTTCAGTTCTACCAATAGGAGACGCACTTCCTAAGTTCAGTTTTACCATAGGAGACGCACTTCCCAAGTTCAGTTCTACCAATAGGAGACGCACTTCCTAAGTTTATTGTACCCACAGGAGACGCACTTCCTAAGTTTATTGTACCCAATAGGAGACGCACTTCCTTAAAGTTTAGTTTTGCCCATAGGAGACGCACTTCCTAAGTTTACTTTTATCCCATAGGAGACGCACTTCCTAAATTAAGATTTCACGCATAGGAGACGCATTTCCTAAATTATTTTCATTCATAGGAGACGCACTTCCTAGTTCAAAATCATTAAGGTTTCACCCATAGGAGACGCACTTCCTAAGACTATTTAACCCCTAGGAGACGCACTTCCTAAGTTTAATTTCGTGCATAGGAAACGCACTTCCTGAATTAAGTTTACTTTAGGAGACGCACTTCCTAGTTTGGCTTTTTCAGGTTATACTTTTACTTTAGGAGATGCACTTCCTAGTTTTGCTTTTTCAGGTTATACTTTATTTCAGGAGACGCACTTCCGGAATTGAGATTTCACCCTTAGGAGATGCACTTCGTAGTTTGATTCATTTTGAGTTCGACCATAAGAAACACAATTACTAGTCTAGTTCTTTGAAGTTTTCACTCTTAGGAGACGCACTTCCTAGTTTAGCTCATTCCGATTCAACTATAGAAGAAGCACTTTCTAGTTTGAGTCATTGAGGTTTTTAGCAGACACATTTGCTAGCAAGAGTTTTGGTTTTACTCGTAGGAGATGCACATCCTAGCCTAGTCTTTAGTTTACTCTCATCATTGCATCAGTAGTATAGATAAGTTACAATTTTGCTAACGACTCACAAATCTTCCCAGTGCAAACTGGGTTAGGAAATTCTCGTTTGTTTTGTTTGTTTTGGTTGTAGGATCCCACCTGGAGAATAGAGGTTGTTAAATTCAAGATGATGAAGCCAGGCGCCCACCCATAATAACAGAAGAATACATTCCAGTCTTTACTTTTCAAGTAGTGAAGTTGGGAGTCCGCCCAGATAACAGAGGCATACATTCCAGTCTTTATTTTTCAAGTGTTGAAGTTGGGAGCCCGCCCAGATAACAGAGGCATACATTCCAGTCTTTACTTTTCAAGTGTTGAAGTTGGGAGCCCGCCCATAATAACAGAGGCATACATTTCAAGATCAAGTCAGAAGACAATAAAACAGAGGGTTACAACAAGAATCTCCAGCAGGAAACAATAAAATCTCAGCACCGGAAACAGAAGGTTGCAACAAGAGGTCCCAGCACAAATTCAGGCGCATGAGTCAAAAGGAAGAAAAGAGGCGTCTTGAAAGAAGCAGCTGGTGAACATTAAATCATGCCCAGCATAACAAGTCTGATGAAGAGAGCCGTACCCACCAGAGGAACCGCCAAAAAGCTTGATGAAGAAAGCCATGTCCCTAGCGGACCGAGCAAAATGATGAAAACTGGTATTCAGAAAAGCAAAAGGCCAGTATCACGCCCAAATTCAAGAAAGAAAAGCACCGGAGGAAACACAAGCCGACAAGAAAGCAAGGCAACAAGAACAAATTTTAGTCTAGCCTAGCTTCTTGTTTTCTTTTAAGCACGGTGTAACAAGGAGATCGGTAAGCAGTGATAACAGCATGCAACAACAGTAACATTGCAGTCCCACGGTAGTCCCAGCTACAAAAGCTTCCCGAACTACATTGACCTGATTCCTGTTTAGCCCAGGATATGTAGGAAACCTTTGAAGCAAAGGTTCGGTCAAATCTTTTTCAAAATAAAAAAAATGCTTCACATGGAGTACTCGGATGGGCAAAAATTGCTCGCTTTATCTTTGCACGAAAACCATTCGTGTTTTCGGGCAAAGAGGGGCAGCTGTAAGCACGTGATTTTTGCCATATATGAGAATTACTCCCAAAAAATTCAAAAATAAAATAATTTTTCTTGGTGTGCAATTTTTGTGATATTTTGTGTAACTATTTGTATGTTTGTCTATGCATGTTTATTCGTTAAATTAATAAAAAATACAAAAATAGGCATCTTTTGCATTTTTAGCATTTAATGTCCAAATGAACAATTTTATGCTTAATTATTACTTAATTGTGCGTTAATTGTTATTGGAAGTTAATTTGCGCTTTTATAACTTAATTTAGTTCTTAATAATAATTTAAGTACTTTTATAATTTAGTTTTAGAAAAATAAAAGAAGAAAAGAGAACAAAAATACAAAGAAAAATCGGATTGGGCCACTTCTTCAATTTCAAACCACAGGCCCAAATAATTGCCCAACTTTCCCCATGACCCGGTCCGTTTCAAACCGGGTCGATCCGGTCCGCTCCATTAACCCAACACCCCTTCTTCATTTTTGTCCAACACAAAAACAAAACCAAAAAAATAAAAAATAAAAAGTGAATTATCACTATTAATAGTTTTATTTTTTGTTTTTTTATATATAAAAAAAATCCGAAAATATTTTATTTTATTTATTATTTTTATTTTAAAATATATATATATATAGTAATTTCGGAAATGATTTTAAAAAAATAAAAAATAAAAAAATAAAAAAAAGTAAAAGAATGTAGAAAATTTTAAAAAAGTAAAAAGTTTTAAAAAATTTAAAAGTAAAATAAGGTTGGAATTAAAAATAAATATAAAGGTATCTGAAAATTTAAAAAATTTAAAGTAATTGAAAGTAGCATTTTTAAAAGAAAAAGAAAAGATAGTGGTTTGTTTTTTAAAGAAAAGTTAAATAAAGTGAGATTCTCTTTTAAAAAAATAAAAAGTGGGATTTTAAATAAGATAAAGTAATTAAATTTGGAATTTTAAAAATAAAAGTAAATAAAGGTGGGATTTCTTTTTCTAAAAAAATAAAAGCAATTTGTAAGTGGGATTTCTTTTAATTAAAAAATAATAAAATAATAAAAAAACAAATCTGAAAATTTCAAAAATTTTGCTATAAATAGAAGAGAAAATTTAGGAAGAAGGGGTGGAAAAAAGAGGAAAAACTAGATAGAGAGAAGAAGAAAAGAGGGGGCGGAGAGAGCAGTATACACTCGATATACACTCTGGATAAATAGAATATACAAGGACAGAATTCATTTTGAAGAGAGTAAAAAATATAGAAACAAATTTTCTGAAATATTGAGAGTGGAAGAACACCATAGAGAGTTCAAATCTAGAAATAAAAAAATAAAGAGAGATTTCCGCACTATTTGTCTTCTCCATTTTTACTAGTTTTCTCCGCGTTGCTGGGATTTCTGGACTGAGGTGTTGAAGCTACTGTGTTGGGCTTTGTGCTGCTGTATGTTGCTGTGTTACATACTACTCTCCTACTTCTTTTCTTCTTGTACTGCCATTTCCAGGTACACATTTGTACACTCTTGGCTTGAAGCGAAAAAAATGAAATATTAATCAGGCTTTGTTTCTGTTGAATTCCTCCTGTTTAGATTTGTGTTTGAATATTAATTTTCCTCTCTTTGTATAAAAATGTAGTTGATTGATTAATGAGTAATAAGGTTACATATGTATAACTTCTTCATATAATAATGTTAGTTTAAATTAATCGAAAAATAGTTAATCTGTTTTGATATTATGGTGTGTCAATCTCATGTTCTAGTATTATTGAATAAAAGAATATAGAATGAAAGCAGTTTTTCTTTGAACAAACTCGATCGCAATTTTCCATTCGCATTAACCGTAAACTAATAACTAATAAGTTACATCTTTTCAGCATGTAATTAATTGAGATATTTTCTTTTGTTTTAGAGACAAACTTAATAGAAAAAATGTAGTCACTGTAGATTTATCCTTAAAAATAAAAATGAGATGAGCCTCGCCGAAAAATACAAAAATCGCGGGGCCCTCAGTAAATATTTGCTTTAAAATTGCTTAGACTTCGGGATGGACCGTTTAGCAAAATTCCACGGCCTTCCTAAAATAATGATACGCTAGTCACTTTAGGCGCGTATTTAATAAAATTATCTCTTTAAACTCGGGTGCACATTGATGTGACCCAAATCCAAATCTCAACGGAGTCGAGATATGTCAATAACCACGGGTGCATTGATGTAACGTGGTTCGAGATATGTTTTCACGACGTTGCAATTCTCGTAAAATAATAATTATGAAATTGGTAAAAAGATAAAATTTGCACATAAGTTCACATTTGTATAAAATCAGATAATCAAGCCGAATATGACAGTTGAGCGACCGTGCTAGAACCACGGAACTCGGGAATGCCTAACACCTTCTCCCGGGTTAACAGAATTCCTTATCCAGATTTCTGGTACGCAGACCGTAATATAGAGTCATTCTTTTCCTCGATTCGGGATTAAATTGGTGACTTGGGACACCCTAAATCTCCCAAGTGGCGACTCTGAAATAAATAAATAAATCCCGTTTCGATTGTCCTTTAATTGGAAAAAACTCCCTTGCACCCTCTCGGGTATGTAAAAAGGAGGTGTGACAACTGGTAGTAAGCTCTGAAAAAAATTTCTCAAAACAAACTGCTGGAGGAAAAATTCTTAAAACAAAAGAAATGAAAAGTGATGATTTCAAAAGATGGAAAAAGAAGAAGTCTTTCCGAACGAATGCTGGGGAGAAGAAAAGGAAAAGGACTTATCTGAATGATATAACCGATCCCAACGATCATGTTTGCATTCCGGATTAATCAACCCTATCTATTTGTATAATCAATCTTTCTGGTGGCCTCATTTCGCTGGGGGATATGCAGGCGCCGAACTCTTTTTGCCAAATCAACACTTTTGCATTGCTTGATGCCTCGACAGATCCTTTCCGCCAATCTTATCTTGTCGCCTCATAGTGCCCTTCGAGGGGTTTTCACTAAAAAGACTCTCTCATTTCTCTCAACTCCCGTCGCCTTCTGGTGCCTATGAAGGTTTTCACCATAAGACTCTCTTATTTTGTTTCTCTCAGCTTTCGTCGTCTTACGGTGCCTGTGAAGGTTTTCACCATAAGACTCTCTCATTTTATTTTCTCTTTCTCAGCTAGGGATTGGAGTGTTGTCGACAAGATTCTCTCTACTGGGGATTCCTTTGGCTATCAATTCCGTCGGCTCATAATCCTCTTTCAGTCGGGGATCAGTGTGCTATTCTCGGCTTTCATTTGCCTGCTCGGCATCTCTCGGATACAGATCGGGAGGTCTTTTTGGACATCAAATATGGGTTTTTGTGTGGGGCTAAAAGGAAAAGGATATCAAAAGATTCAAAATAACTTTAATGGGTAAAACATTACAACTCTCGGAATCAAACCTTTTTCCACAATTTAAAACGTAACTTCTGCCCCAGTTTTCTTGTTTGGGGGATTTTTTGATTTTTGTTATACTATGACCGAGCCGTGAGGCGCCTACGTATCCTCTTTGAGGAATCAGGTCGAACGTAGTTCATTCGATTCCTTTGTATTTCTTTTTCTTGTGGCTTTTCTTTTTGTTTTGTTATTATTTTTTCTTCCTTTTCTTTCTTTTTTTTATTAGTGATTCCAAGAGAAGGGTATGAAAGAATAAATAAGGCTCAAAGGGGGAAGCAAAGGTTAAAGTGTTTGGATAGAAGAAAGAATTGCCTCCGTCATTTCATTCTTCGATAAATTCCAAGTACAAACAGACAAACATCAATTGCAATCAAAGGAATTACACATAATATCTCTTGACTGCGTCAGAATTGATAGCCATGTCGATGCATCTTCCCTCGACATCTGTCAGACATAAGGCGCCGTTGGATAACACTCTGGTCATAATAAACGACCCTTTCCAATTCGGGGCGAACTTGCCCTTTGCTTCGGCCTAATGTGGTAAGATTCGTTTCAGCACCTGATGTCCTACTTCAAATTTTTTGGGACGCACCTTCTTATTATATGCTCTTGCCATCCTCTTTTGATACAACTGGCCATGACATACTGCTGCCAATCTCTTTTCATCAATCAAGCTCAACTGCTCCAATCGGGCTTTGACCCATTCATCATCATCAATCCCAGCCTCAGCGATAATTCGGAGGGACGGAATTTCTACTTCTGCCGGTATCACTGCTTCAGTTCCGTATACCAACAAATAAGGAGTTGCACCTACTGAAGTGCGGACAGTAGTGCGATATCCCAACAATGCAAATGGCAACTTTTCGTGCCATTGCCTGGACCCTTCTACCATCTTCCTCAATATCTTCTTTATGTTCTTGTTGGCTGCCTCAACCACGCCATTCGCCTTAGGGCGATACGGGGTGGAATTACGGTGTGTAATCTTGAACTGTTGACATACTTCTTTCATCAAACTGCTATTAAGATTAGCGCCATTGTCCATGATGATCACTTTGGGGATCCCAAATCTACAGATGATATGGGAATGAACGAAATCCACCGCTGCCTTCTTGGTTACCAACTTGAAAGTTTTAGCCTCAACTCACTTGGTGAAATAATCGATGGTGACCAGAATGAACCTATGACCGTTGGAAGCTGCCGGCTCAATCGGTCCAATGACATCCATGCCCCATGCCACAAATGGCCATGGTGCTAACATTGTATGCAATTCTGTTGGCGGAGAATGAATCAAATCTCCGTGTATCTGACACTAATGGCATTTTCGCACGAAATTGATACAATCACGCTCCATAGTGAGCCAATAATACCCTGCTCGAAGAATCTTCTTCGCCAATATATATCCGCTCATATGTGGCCCACAAACTCCCGCATGTACCTCTGTCTTCACTGTCGTGGCTTGACCAACATCTATACATCTCAGCAATCCCAAATCTAGTGTTCTTTTGTATAACACTCCTCTACTGAGGAAAAATCCATTTGCTAATCACCGAATGGCTCTCTTTTGATCTCCGGTGGCCTGCTCTAGGTATATCCCCATCCTGAGGTATTCCTTGACATCATAAAACCATGGCTCGCCATCCATTTCTTCCTCTATCATGTTGCAATAAGCATGCTGATCACGAACCTGCATATGCAACGGGTCAACATGAATTTTGTCTGGGTGGTGCAACATCGATGCTAAAGTGGCCAAAGCATCGCCAACCTCATTGTGAACTCTTGGGATGTGTCTGAACTCTACTGATCGAAATCTCTTACTCAGATCGTGCAAACATTGTCGATATGGTATAAGCTTCAAATCCCGTGTTTCCCATTCACCCTGGATTTGATGCACCAGGAGGTCCGAGTCTCCCAAGACCAAGACGTCCTGGACATCCATATCTGTAGCTAACCGTAAGCCCAAAATGTATGCCTCATATTCAGCCATGTTATTGGTACAATAGAAACGTAGTTGTGCCGTAATAGGATAATGATGTCCTGTTTCAGAAATAAGTACTGCTCCTATTCCAACTCCTTTCGCATTTGCGGCTCCATCAAAGAAGAGCTTCCAACCTGGTTCCTCAGATAATTACAACTCATCTATATGCATCACTTCTTCATCAGGAAAATACGTCCTCAATGGCTCGTATTCTTCATCAACAGGATTCTCAGCTAAGTGATCGGCCAATGCTTGGGCTTTCATAGCCGTCCTCGTCACATAGACGATGTCGAACTCCGTGAGTAATATTTGCCATTTCGCTAACCTCCCTGTGGGCATAGGCTTCTGGAAAATATACTTCAGTGGATCCAAGCGTGAAATGAGATAAGTAGTATATGATGACAGATAATGTTTAAACTTCTGTGCCACCCAAGTTAGGGCGCAACACGTCTTCTCAAGTTGAGTGTACTTAACCTCATAGACCGTAAACTTCTTACTGAGATAATAGATGGCTTGCTCCTTCCTTCCTGTGATATCATGTTGCCCCAGTACGCAACCAAATGAATTCTCCAGTACCATTAGATAGAGAATCAACGGTCTTCCTGGTTCAGGTGGGACAAACACAGGTGGGTTTGATAGATACCCCTTGATTTGGTCGAAGGCTTCCTGACATTCTGCCGTCCATTCTACCGCAGCATCTTTCTTCAATAGCCGAAAAATGGGTTCACAAGTCGCCGTGAGTTGAGCGATGAACCAGCTGATATAATTCAACCTTCCCAACAGACTCATTACTTCTGTTTTGTTCTTCGGTGGTGGCAATTCCTGGATGGATTTGATTTTTGACGGGTCCAACTCAATGCCTCACCGACTGACGATGAATCCCAACAACTTTCCAGATGGAACACCAAATGCACATTTGGCCGGGTTGAGCTTAATGTCGTACCTTCGAAGTCTTTGGAAAAACTTCCTTAGGTCTGCCACGTGGTCTTCCTGACGCTTAGATTTTATGATCACATCATCTACGTATACCTCAATCTCTTTGTGTATTATGTCATGAAACACCGTAGTCATTGCTCTCATGTACATTGCCCCAGCGTTCTTCAAGCCAAAAGGCATTACCCGGTAGCAATAAGTCCCCCACGGCGTAATGAATGCCATCTTTTCCGCATCTTCTTCATCCATCAAAATCTGATGATACCCAACATAGCAATCTACAAAAGACCCGATCTCACGTCCGACACAATTATCGATCAAGATATGGATGTTGGGTAATGGAAAGTTGTCCTTGGGGCTTGCCCTGTTCAAATTGCGGTAATCGACACACACTCTGATCTTCCCATCTTTCTTCGGCACTGGCACCACATTAGCCAACCAATCAGGATATCGAGTGACCCGAATAACCTTTGCCTGCAGCTGCTTGGTTACTTCTTCTTTAATCTTCACACTCATATCTATCTTGAACTTCCTCAATTTCTGCTTGACGGGAGGGCACGCCGGGTCAAGTGGGCAATTTGTGAACCACTAGATCGGTGCTTAAGCCCGGTATGTCATCGTACGACCATGCAAAAACATCTTTGAATTCAATGAGTGCTTTGATTAGTTCCTCCCTGATGTTCGGCTCAATTTGGATGCTTATTTTGGTTTCCCTGACATCGTCTGCATCCCCTAAATTGACAGCTTCAATGTCGTTCAAATTGGGCTTGAGTTTCTCTTCGAACTGGCTTAATTCTCTGTTTATCTCTTCAAAGGCTTCATCCTCATCGTATTCCGATTCATCATCATAATCGACCTCTTGTACAATTAGTTCGGAATCAGATTGATTTTTTAGACTAGGTTGAAGATCCGTTGTGCATGCCATGTCATTAGAACCAGTATAAAGAGAACTGTTCAGAAAGAGAAAAGAAAGAAAACAGAATTAAAACAAAATAAAGAGAGAAAACTTTCACTTAATTAAAATGCGGGATAACAGAGTTTCATGCTTTTTTCGAATACAAAAATAAAACAAAACTGGATTACAACTCTGGAATAATCCAGAAAACAAGAAAGAAAATCCAGAGCCTACTACCAAGACTCCCCCCGTGTAGGAAGAGGAGTAGCTGTCCAATTGTTGATATTGGCCCTAGGCCCCACAAACTGTATATCTGCCCTACTGAAACCTTCTCCAGCTTCTATCACGTTGACGTCGACGAACAGCCTTTCAAAACCCTGATTCAAATCTCCATCTGACCCAATCAGAGGTCCGAGAATTTTGGGGACTGACAACCTTCTGATACCTGCTCTGACAAAGGATCTGGAAAGACGTGGAACTGGCTTGGGAAGAACCCAAACTTTCTTCTTCAACTTTCGGGCCCGCCTTACATCTGCTGCCGTAGGCTTGAATCCTAGCCCAAAAGTGTCCAGGTTCTTGGGTAAAGAAACTGGCTGGACCATACCTTGCAGATCAACCCCCAAACCTTTTCCTGGTACAAACCCGCTTTAGCATTTCCGAGGCTACCATGAAGGTCGAAGCTGCGATCCTGGGAAGTGGAAGGTCCTCGCCTTCAGAAATTTATCCACTGAAACCGCGTCGAAAACCTGGTACACCCATGGACCTTTGCCGTCATCAGTTTCTATGAATGGCACAACGACATCACTCGCAATGCCTATACCATCATCCCCGTGCACCACTATCTCCTGCCCGTCCCATTCAAATTTCACCATCTGGTGCAATGTAGAAGGCACGGCTTTGGCGGCATGGATCCAGGGTCGCCCCAATAGAAGATTGTATGATACTTCCACGTCTACCACTTGGAATTCCATGGTGGATTCTACTGGACCAATGGTCAATCCCAGTATGATATCACCCACCGTGTCGGTACCACCTCCATCGAAACCTCGGACGCAGACGTTGTTCCTGTGAATCCGGTCATGATCAACTTTCAGCTTGTTCAGAGTAGTCAAAGTATAGATGTTGGCGCTTGATCCATTATCAATCTATACTCGGGTGACCACCGAGTCTTCGCATTTCACGGTCAAGTATAGGGCTTTGTTGTGTTCTGTACCCTCTGATGGCAATTCATCATCAGAAAACGTCACTCGGTTTACCTCGAAGATTTTGTGCACTATCCTCTCCAAGTGATTTACAGAGATTTTATCCGGAACATGGGCCTCGTTCAGGATTTTCATCAGTGCCTGGCAATGATCGCTGGAATGGATTAGCAGTGATAGTAACGAAATCTGCGCTGGGGTCTTTCTTAACTGCTCCACAATGGAGTAGTCTTGTGCCTTCATTTTCTTCAAAAACTCCTCAGCCTCTTCCTCCGTCACTGGCTTCTTTACCACCGCTGGGTTGGATATTCTTAACTCTACGGGAGCAAAATACCTTCCCGAACGAGTTAAGCCCTGGGCCTCACATACTTCTTCCACAACCTCCTTCCCTTTGTACATTACCATCGCTTTACTGTAGCTCCATGGCAAGACTTTCTCGCTGGTTATCGGCATCTGCATTACTGGCCTGATGACAACTGGCCCTATGCATGCTGGCTTGCTTGGTACCCCTCGCACCGTTACTTTGACCGGCTCTGGATTCTTTGCAACAATAGGCGAACTCTTCCCCATCACCACTACTGGCTTGACGTCTACCTTTTCCAACTGTACCACCTCTTCTCCACCTGTCGACTTTTCTTTTGGACTGGCACAGATCATCATCACCGTCTGTGAGGGTTTCTTTAGCTCCCCTCCTTCGTGCACAAGCTCGATCATGTGGGTTTCGTGGTGTGCTGGAAACGGGTTCTGATTGATGTTGGGTGCCTCCGGTGTCTGAACCTCGATCTTGTTGGTGTCAATAAGATCTTGCACTGCACGTTTCAACTTCCAGCACTTCTCGGTATCATGTCCGGGAGCCCCCGAACAATACTCACAGCTTACCGAGTGGTCCATATTTTGGGGAAGGGGATTCGGCAATCTGGGATCAACGGGACTCAACAAACCTAACAGACTTAATTTGTGGAACAAAGCAATATAGGTTTCTCCCAACTCAGTGAATGTTCTTTGTCTCTGCACCCTTTCATTTCTAAAAGCTTGATTCCCCCGGAAACCTGGCCCTACGGGATTCCTGTAGGCCCTTGGTGGTGGATATATGTTTTGTGGAGGTGGATATGTATTCTGTGGAGGTGGATAGGTATTTTGGGGCGCCGGCGCGCGCCACTGTGGATGAGCCGGAGGCTGGGTATATGTCTGGGCTTGATGGACGGAGAAATGTGGTTCTTGTGGTGGGTAGTAGGGCTGTGGGGGGTAATTTGGAGTGTGTGGGTAATTTGGGTGATGGGTCTGGCTTGGTAGCGGGGGAAAGGACCTCTCGATCTGGACCAATTACCTGCCTCTATTGTTGCGATCTCTTCTCTTTTCTTCTTCCCGAGCGCACCTCCCGTGCCGCTCTAAATGGCCTGAGTTGTTGCTTTGATTGCCGAATAGCTCAGGATTTTGTTGGACTTAAGTCTCTCTTCAATCATACCACCCATTTTCACCACCTCGTTGAAAGATTTGCCAACTGACGTCACCAAGTGACCAAAGTAAGTTGGCTCTAGAGTCTGCAGAAAGTAGTCCACCATTTCCCCCTCTCTCATCGGAGGATCAACTCTTGCTGCCTGTTCTCTCCACCGGAACCCAAATTCTCTAAAGCTCTCTCCCGGCTTCTTCTCAAGTTTCAGCAATGTGAGACGGTCAGGGACGATCTCAAGGTTGTACTGGAAGTGACCTGCGAATGCTTGTGCTAGATCGTCCCAGGTGTACCACCTGCTCGGATCCTGTCTTGTGTACCATTCCAGTGCAGACCCACTTAGACTTTGACCAAAGTAAGCTATTAGCAGCTCATCTTTACCACCTGCTCCTCTCATCTTGCTGCAAAACCCTCGCAGATGTGCCATTGGATCACTGTGCCCCTCGTATAAATCAAACTTTGGCATCTTGAACCCTGCCGGTAATTGAACATCACGGAAAGGACATAGATCTTTGTAAGCTACATTGACCTGATTGCCTAACCCATGTATATTCCTGAAGGATTGCTCCAGGCTTTTAAATTTTCGAAGCACTTCGTCCTGCTCCGAGCCCTTAGCCGGCTTTCTAGTCTCCACCGGGATTTCAAAGTAAGGATTATAAGTATATGGCTCGGGTGCTTTGAGGGTAGGTTCAGAGGGGTAATATTGGTTATCGTGAGCCTGAAACAACGGCTCACTGGATGATCTTTGTAACGTGGCTGGTGGGGGTGCCACAAAAACAGGAACATTTGGTGGGGGAAGGTTCTGATTGGGTGGTGGAGCTTGGGGATCATAGGGATTTCTTCCCTGATAGTAGTGGTGACTTGGCAAGCTTGTCGAAGGGCCGGGTGAAGGGTATTCCGGCGTGTGTACTGGTGGGAGAGTAGGAGTAATGGGTGGTTCGGACCCCTTTTGTACCCTAGCCAGGGCTAGCTGCATTTCGTTCATCTCCAGTCTCATTTTTTCCATTTTTTCCATTGCCTCTTTCAGCATCTGACTTTCCGTCCTTTCCTCTTCAACACTGTTTTCTGAGTTAGTCATGCTTTTCGGTATGGGCCCTTTGGATCTTGTTTGGTAATGGTAATCTGCTAGAACATTCTAACAAACTAATTGGTTTGAAATCTCTAGAAAACAACAAACTTATTAGCGTTAGAGTTTAACACATATTGCAATTGCACGTTGGGGAATGCAATGTTCCTAGGCAGTTTAACCATTTCTAACATGTCTTTGCTCCGTATGCATCATCCCGACTTATTTTACTTGTGCCCTTTAGGTGTTTCTGAAACTTTCCTTTATTTGCTTTCTCTTTCTCTCTTTTTATTTCTTTCTTTTCCTTTCTTTTATTCACTTTTTCTTTTAGCGGTGGTCGAATCTTATGTGGATTGCCTACGTATCATGTCCCCGCATGAATCAGACCGTGCGTAGTTCTACCACAAATAAAGACACCAATTTTTGGAAAATTTATTTCATTACTAAAACTTCTATTACAAACTACGCATTTGGAAAAGGAAAACAAAATACAGACTCCGAAGTACTAACATAATTTGATGCCAAAAGGAAACACACGGACAGACAACAGACTTTTGAAAATAGAAAAATACAGATTTGAACTAGGAGTACATTAAGGCTTTGAATTTTGGTGCCCACGGGGCATCGTTCGGCCTTTCCGCGGGCTTTGGTGCAAGGCCCCTTTGCAAGCTTTTCAATTCTTCCATGATTCAGTGGACGTAACCCATGACTAAAGCAAAAAGGGTTTCACGGGGTATTTCCTCACATGCTAGGCACCTCATGGTGACGTAATGCCCAATCTCCTCAATTCTACCCCTGATTCTATCCCTTTCCATGAACAGTTGCTCTATTCGTTGATTCTTTGCTCCCAGTACTTGAACGTTGTCAGCGAGTTGATCTTGGAACCTCTCCATTTGTTCTTCCATTCGGGCCATTAAATCATAGCAGCGCTTCCTGTCCGTTCTGGCATCTCGGGCTTGTTTAAAGACCCGATCTTTGAGAGTGGAATTTGTTTCTCTTAATATTTCAATGCTCGCTTCATAATCCCTTCTCACTTGCCGTAAGTGCTTTGCTCGCGCTGTTGTACCTTTTGCCCATCTGGCCCGAATTCTTGCTATGTAGGCCTCTGATCTTGCCAAACCCTCTCGGCTTTCAATGACTTGGTTTCTCAACCCAGTTATCAGACCTTTGTCGGACCGGCTCCTTTGTTGGTTATCGACATCCATTCTGACTCGTTGGATTTGGGCTTTCAAGGCCTTATTTGCTTGAGTCAATCTGTTCTTTTTTCCTGTGTCAGCATCGACTTGCACGCTATTTTCATATTTTAGATCCTCAATTTGCTGTTTCAGCTTGCCAATTTCAACCCGATAGCCTTCTTCTCTTGCCAGCCATCCCCATTGTTCTTGTGAGTCATTCGTGAATTGCTGGACATGGGCTCTTTTAGCAGGCCTTTGACGAATCTGGAAGCTTTTCCCAAACCATGCATCATATTTCGGGTCCACCTCGCCTTTGGCTAAATCTCGCACCATAGTTTTGGGCTCAAGGAATCTGCATTCATGCCACAATTTGCGAATTGCATCTTCCGGGGCTGTGGCATTCGGTCTTAGCTCGATGGTATGCTTGCTCAAATCTTCATCATGAGGGATAATCTGGAACCTTCCCAATTGACGCAATACCCGATAGGGAGCGTATGGTTGGATACTACGGACACCCATCAGAAGAACATAACATTCTTTGGCCGACATATATATTGCTTCAGTAGCGGGCAACCACCCAAACGCCCATTCAATTTGGTCCGCCGTTAGTGATCTCAGTCATATAAACCAATCTCCAGTACCCTCGGGAAACGCAACACCCGTTACCCGCTTCTCAAACTTTTCAATGCAGTTTAAACCAGTCAGCCCGAAGTTCATATACCCCACTCGATGGCAGAGATGTTCCTGTATCCACAACTGAAGTAATAGATTGCAACCTTGGAAAAAACTTCCTCCCTCCTTACACACGGTCAATGCTCAGTATATTTCTGATAAGATCAGGGGAACTATAGTGCTGTCAGCCCTTTTCATTGCAACATCAACCATCCCCACGAGACCTATCTCTATTTTCTTGTCATCTCGTGGGCAAACCATGATTCCCAAGAATGCCATTATGAATGCCAAGGTTCGTCTTGCTTCCCATTTACCTCTATTTCCGGCGTGAGTCAGTCCCAAATTTGGCTCGTCAAAACCCCGCGGATTACCATAACGCTGATATAAGAACTGAAGAGCGCAACATCCTTTTGATAAATCATTATTTTGCACAGTCCGACTGATATTTAACAAGTCCAGAAATCGGTGTGGCGATACCGGCCTTGGTGACAACAAATACTGACTTCTCAGATTCCCATTCATACCCGCATAACCTGCTACTTCCTCCAGTGTGGATGTAAGCTCAAAATTCGCAAAGCGAAATACATTTCGGGGCGGGTCCCAAAATGGTATCAAAGCCTCGATGACATCCGTCCTTGCCTTGACATTTAGTAGACTGATGAGACCCCCCAAGACTCTGACCACTTTCTTTGCTGCTTTTTCCCAAATCGTCCCACCACATATGGAGCTGGAGAGGGACCTCGCTAAAGACGGTGAAGGGTTTGTTTTCACTTGTGCTCATCCTGCACATTTATTAAGGTGATTTAAACAAAAGCAAAAAATTATTTGACTCAAAAAATGATTTGACTATATTTTCAGAAAGAAAGATCCGATTTTCCGAACACGGTCTTTCAGCACTTCGGGGATGAAGCCTGTGAGGGTCAACCGATTAAAACTCTAAAGGATGATCAAAAGTGGCCGTTTATGCAATGTCAGCCATCCGGCGTCCCTTTCGGGAACATTTGGCTATTTTTGACAAAAACAACATCACTTGATTTATTTAAGACTCTTTTCTGGTTTTTCCAAAATAGTAACCCGACATTGAGAACACGGCCTTACAGAGCCTCGGGGACGAGGATTCTAAGGCTGTGTGGGTTAATTGGTCAAAATTCAAAAAAAAAAAAGACCAAAAGTGGCCGTTTATGCAAAGTCAGCCCTCCGGCGTCCCTTTCAGGACCATTTGGCTATTTTTGACAACAACGGCACCGCCCGAATTATAATAAAATTTTTGACATTTTCTGGGTATTTTTGCAAAAAGGGGAAGTTAAACCCGATGAGGGTTGCCTACGTATCTCACATCCGGTGAGAATCAAACCGACGTAGTTCGGGCAAATAAAATAGACTATTTTTTTCCTAAATAAACTATTTTGAAAACAAGACAAACTAAAAATAAAGACTTTTTTTTTGCTTTTTGAATAAAACAAACTATTTAAAATAAAAACTTTTTTTTCATTTCTAAAAAAATTTGGCAGAATTTCGACACTATTCGGGCATTGGTATTTTCAAAACTAGCGATTAACTCTCTTAACCCTCTACACTGCTATTTCTCTTTTTTTTTTTCATTTTTTCCAATACTTAAAAGCCGGTCAGCATGCGAGTCCGAAGCATATAAATGCACATGTAGCAAGTAAGATGCATCATGATGGTCTTTTTTATTTCAGGTACACCTGTCCTAGACAGACCCAACCCCTGTGTTGAGTCTCCAAAGTCAAATGCACATGGTGCAAACAAACGTTCCTACTAGGGATCCGACATATGGTTTTGTCATACTAGGTTTAAAACCTGAGTGTATTATTCTAAACCTGGCTTACCCGAGCGGACAACTCGAGCCGAGGAGGAGGCAGCGTACCAGGAATACAGAAGCTTCACCGGCTTAGCAACTTATCCGAACCTCGTTCTAAAAAATGGGATTGACTCTAAACAGAAAAGAAGTCACACGAAGTGCACCCTTCTTCATGATTTAGAAAACTCAGAGAGAAGATGGGTTTCGTAACAATTTATATACAATTCACAGAATAACAAAGCGGTAAAAGCAACATTTAGCACATTAGATGAAAAAAATGTAATAAAATTAGATAATAAATAAAGCCAATATAACAATTATTCTAAGCTCAAATTTCTAACCCTGAACCAGTGGTTTTGGGTTAATGTCCCCAGCAGAGTCGCCAGAGCTGTCACATTTCCTTTTTCACCTACACCCCGGGGAGGGTATAATAAAGGGAGTTTTTTCCAATTTAAGTGACAATCGAAACGGGATTATTTTAATTAAAATTCAGAGTCGCCACTTGGGATAATTAATGGTGTCTCAAGTCACCGGTTCAAATCCCGAATCGAGGAAAAGATTGACTTTGTATTACAGTCTGCGAATACAAAAATCCGGGTAAGGAATTCTGTTAACCCGGGAGAAGGTGTTAGGCATTCCCGAGTTCCGTGATTCTAGCACGATCGCTCAACTGTTATAATTGGCCTATTATCTGATTTTAGTACATGTTTAAACCTATGTGCAAATTTTAACTTAAACCGCTTTTCTTTATTTAATTTTTTAAGAAATATTCAATGTCATCTAAAACACGTCTTGAACCCCGTCACATAAATGCACCCGTGGTCCGTGACGTATTTTATCCAACATTGTTGAGATTTAGATTTGGGTCACATAAATGCGCACCCGAGTTTAGGAAGATAAATTATTAAAATAACGCGCCTAAAGCAACTACGCACTTTCAAATTTGCGAGGGCCATGGAAAATTCAACTAATGGCACGCCTCGATTTCTAAAGGGTTAAAATTAGTTATATGCGGGCTATGGATTATGAACAAAATATATTGTGGAAAACCATCTTCAATAGGAGAACTATTGTGGATACATCTGCGGTACATTACTGCTAAAGTAAACATTTGCTCCAATATGTGCAGAAAACAAGCATATCAAAATTATTTGACATAGGTTCAGGTGAAACCAAAATAGAAGAGATCAAAAGATATTAAATTCTTTATTGACAAAATATCGTGAGAATATTCATAGGATTTAATAATATGAAACATGACCATTTCACAAGTAGATATACGATATAGCACATCATTCATGCATCTTTAAAGTTAACCGCTAATATAATAAATAAAGGCACTAATTTGACAACTACATACAACACATCGTTAAAACACATCTAAAGGACACAATGATATAAATAGCAATACTTTTCAACTTTAGCTAACAATTTCCATAGCTTTTGTTGTTTACTTTCTAAATAATGAGTTTTAAATTCAAAGGGAAATCATGTACTTCTTCAGCAACCTTCAAATAAATCAAAAGGCCTTCAACTTAAACTCACGTTTCCAACTAACCAAAGATAATAAAATATTTTACGTCAAACAAATACAGGGATGCAAAATCGACAATAACCAAACTAGCTGAGAAGATCAACACTGATACAGTAGTATTATCAAAGTGCTAGAAAATAGTAGCTGACCTTATCTTCCAAATTCAAACAAAACAACAGCGGCAAAGTCAAACAGGAACCGCAAGCAAAATCGAAACCTCGAACCGGAAACCTCAGAACTACGTTCTTCGACGACCTCGAAACTCGCCGGAACAGTTTTGGAAGTGGACTATTTGGGGCTTTTTATGGGGTGTTTTTCAGGTGGAGAATATGAGCTCTCATGGCTCTTTCATGGTGGATGTTAAGCTCTAGATGTAGAATTTTTAGTAGGAAGAAGACCCTCTTTTCATTGGCTGTCCGTGTATATCCAGTGTATATCGAGAGTATCTCTAGTGTATATAGAATGTATACTGACTATATATCTAGTGTATACCCTCTGTCTCCGTTAAGAAGAAGCCATCTTTTTTTCCTCTCTATCTTTTGAACTTCCCCTCTCCCTCTTTCTCCAGCTCTCTAATCTCTAAATAGGCATCAAATTAGTGCATCTTCCATTACAAATTATACTTTTCACTTCTTTAATTATCCACTAGTTAGTGTTATTATTTAATTTTTATTAGTGTTAGTTTTACCCTACCAATATAGAAGCTTCCTAATTAGTTAGGTAAGACTCTTTTTTCATTTTTTTAAATAAAACCTAAATTAATTTCTATCCCCAAATTATCTTAGACAATTAAATTAATTAACCCTAATAATTATTACAACTAATTAAAAACCAAATTAAAAGAAAATTGCCAAAATTTGAAAATTAAAGAGTAAAATGTAACATGACTATTTTTTATGATCTTTTTCTATTTTTTCAACAACAACTTACTTAATTAATCTAAAAATGTAAAATAAAATCCAAAATGCAGATGCAATATATATATATATTTTGTATTTTTTCATAATCTGAAATACTACATAATGCATTTTAAAATAAGATAGAAATTCATAATCTGAAATACTACATAATGCATTTTAAAATAAGATAGAAATATTGTACAATACCAAAGCTAATCCTAATTAATTAAACTAAATATAAACTATTTTTGTGTTTTCGAAATTATATACAGATAAAAATCAGGTACTATTTTTTTAAAATTATTTTTTATGAAAAGTACATAAACTGAAATACTTGTTTGTAATTTTTATTTTTCTTGTAAGAAAATAAAATAAAAGAGTTAAAATGAGTTGAAATAGCTATATTAGGCCTAAATTAAATATTTACACGCTAAAATATGAAAAAATCTTGGGGAGGGTCAAAAACTACACGTCTACAGGCGTCCAAATGAACTATCAAATAATAACATAAAAGTGAGTATGCGCAACACAAGTGAATTTATAACAAGTAAGTTCAGGTACATATTTACCTGTGCGGCCTCCAGCATATCCAATATATCCCTGACAAGAGGTAGATTATGATGAGCATCAATGCCTCGGTAGTTCCCACGCCGGAGAACCCACCTCCTAGCTAGAGGGAGTAACGGAGGTGCTACATCTGGAGATAATGGTGGTAGAGGTGGCTGTAACGGCAGGAACCGCTCCCAAGCCCAAACCTAACATACAAGGTCAACGAAAAATTTAAGAGTCATTTTGACTATATAGAATTGGAAGTAATGAACAAAGTATTCGAATATGTTGTCACCTGTAGAAGCGGCAGAAAATCACATATGTCGCTCTGGGTGCCCATGCTAGCCCGGCACATACTCCTGTACAGGTAAGCGAGAACAACAACACCCCAACTGTACTGGGGTAACTCATCTAGTTGCTGAAGATGATGTAGAAATTGCATACTCACTAGATTTCCCAAAGTGTTCGGGAACAAGACACCCCCAAAAAGAAGGAGCAGCGCCAACCTCGTTTACCGGTAAATATGGAGATCATCTGTCTCGCTGGTGATGTCGGGGTGCAATACCTCCAAATGTTGTCTGATAGCTGTCACAGTAAGGCGACTGGCCCCTCTAGCTGCATCCTCACCCTGTGGCCTGAAACCAGTAAACTGCTGCAGCAAGTCCAAATACTCGACACGCGTCATAGATCTCATATACTGAGCTAGTGCAACGGCCAGTCCATCAGCAGGCAGCCCATATAAAACCTGAACATCCTGAAGCGTGATGGTGGCCACGCTAATGGGCAGGTGAAAAGTGTGCGTCTCCAGTCGCCACCGCTCTATCAACGCCGTGATCAGAGACCAGTCGAGCTGCAGCCGCCCAATCTCAAAAATCCTATAGAATCTCGTATCACGGAGGCGTTGGACTACGTGGGAATGGAAAGCTCTATCCCTCAAAAAGTCCCACACGTCGTCCGATCTCCTGTCGCGGAGAGTCTGCTCCACTAGCTATCCCTACCATACGTAGGTGGTCCTATGATCACCCTATAATACTAATATATGATCCGAGACTGGACCAGGATGCACAAGCGGCATGTCCATGTCGTCTACTATAAATTAAACAATATTAATTGTGTATTTGTGTTATAATAATTAATATTTAATTATTTAATTGGACAGAGTATATATTTATGGGTTCCAGGCTCGATATTTGAGGCCTAGTAGCACCAAGCTATCCTGAATTCTTATGTGTGTCAATTTCAATATTTTTAAAATTTTGATTGTGTTATAATAATTAATATTTAATTATTTAATTAGACATAGTATATATCTATGGGTTCCAGACTTGATATTTGAGGCCCAGTAGCACCAAGCTATCATGAATTATTATGTGTGTCAATTTTAATATTTTTACAATTTTGTTTGTGTTATAATAATTAATATTTAATTATTTAATTGGACAGAGTATATATCTATGTGTTTACTGTGAAAATGATAACAACAATTAAATTTGTAAATGGGATTCTAAAAATACGTGATCTATTTTTATACTAGTTGTTAGAGCAGATGATGCTAGGAGTATGAAGTTTAATGATGAAATGCAAGCTAAAACGAGGCAGTAATCAAACCGAGAGGCCTGCTGCTCGGATATAGGGCTGGTCGATGGGGGACCTCGAGGTCGATGTCCGGGTCGAGCTCGAGCTATCGGGGATAGACGGGAATGGGATAACAGTTAGATTATGATCAAGCAAAGCTCTATATGGCCAATGCCAAGCGATAGAATGAAGAACAAGTAAGAAAGCGATAAATATTAAAGTGGCATCGGGCCAGCGAGAACGAGCAAGTTAGAAAGAAAAGAGAGAGAGAGAGAGAGCGAGATATTATTGCACTTGTGGAGAAATGGAGCAACAACAGCCCTTTACAAGGTAGTGCAAGTTCCCTTTATATAGGAAGGGAACTCGGCTATAGTACAACATGCATTAATTGTTAAGTATAGAGATGGGACGGCTAGATGCGACGCCTCGACGTAGGCCCTAGATAGGCCGACTTTGTCAGAATTAGCCGCGTGCCTTGGGAGCTTCCCTTTCTATTCTGGCTTCAACTTCCATCTTCTCTGAGTCGGGCCTCGACGAGCCCTAAGGGAGGGGATTCGGTCATGGCTTCCCGTCCTCGGGGTCTCGAGGCATTCTTGCGAAATGACTTGATAGAGAGAAATCAAGTCATCTGATTTTGCCGCGTACAGATAGTCTCCGCATTTCCCAAAACGAAGCGATGGGAAATGATTCTGACACTTGACTCCTTGAGCTTCTTACGGAGACGTCATACCAATGATGTGACCCGTGGCGTGAGCTTTTGTGGCGACCGGGGTGTCCCATGGACTTGTGCATTTCGACTTCATTCAATGCACTGCCGATTCCCGTTCTTCAAGGTGAATGTACCGCTAACAATTCGGTCTTTCAAGAATGTAGTAACTGCGTCCGTCGGTCAATCTTCCAAAGCCTCGATGACCGTGTCGTTACCTCATATAAATGGGGGTGCCTTGGCGTTGTTTTTCCTATCCTAGTGCTTTCGTTGGCTCATTTGCCTATTTCTTCTTACCATCTTTCTCTATCCTTGAAGATAATGCTTGGGGCTCATAGCCTCAAGACCGTTTGCCAGAGCTCCCTTAGATTGTGTTGTGGCCTTTCGCCGGGGCTTCCCTTTGTCGAGCATAATCATACTGTCCTGTTGCCGTTGTGGTCATTGACACGTTTGTTGTGGTTGTTGTTGTTGGCCCGAGATGGTGACGGACGGGGAGTCGGTTTCCCCTTATGTAGACAGCCATTCGGACTATGCCCCACTGCTTACTCTCCTACCCAGGCCGGGTGTGGCACTTCATCCCTTGGGGTTTTTCTTTCCCAAGGGATAAAATGGCACTACCGGCCATTGAGGCTAGGGCCTGCCGAATCTTCAACCTTTGGCTTTGGCAGGCCATGTCTCTTTTCTCTGCCTCCTCTGCATACCCTCCTTTACCTCTTCTTCATCTTCTCCGGTGGGAATCCCCCGGGGGATTGAGCTGGGAACCTAGAAGAGGAGGCAGTCGAGGGAATCACCCTCGAGGATGCGTGCTCAAGGATGCTGATACTGGAGATGGACTTTGGAGGATGGACCGGGCTCTCGAGTTTCATCACATGTACATCCTTCCGTTCCTCCGTTTTAGGCGTAGATAAACTCTGTAGGCTTTTGTAATTGTATGTAAGGACCCCTCGAGGGCTGTTGTACATGGATTTTTATGAATATGAATATACTTCATTGACTTCTTCTTTTGATTCTTGCCTTATTTTTGTACGCTCTTATGCCCTTTGAGGCTTTTGGATGTTTTCCTTTGTTGCTGACCGCTGATACCTAACTCGGATGCGAGCGTTCTTCCCGATCCTCTGCTGATTGACATGGCTCCTTTCCGAGCCTGTCATCATACCTCGGATCAAGCCTAAATTGATCTGATAGGCTCGGGCTGTCCGGCCCTCCGAGTTGCATGGAGATAGTACGTTGAGTCTCGGAGCTTTCGAGAATGATATCCTGAATGGAGGTCAGCTTTGGGTACCTGGGTGTCCCTTTGAACTTGATGTAGATAGTTTTTTAAAGCGTATGGGATAGACTTCTGTTGAGGAGTTGCTTGTATTCAGGTGCTGCCTCGAGCCTTTGTGGAGCCTTTGTGATCGGAGCTTCACGTGCTTATTTCTCTTTTTTAGAAAAGGAAACCATGAGACCGGGTACCGCCTTGAGTCGGGTGATGGCGTTGAAAGCTTCCCGAAGCCCGACTTCTTTTTTGGCGGAGGTTCTCGAGGTCGGACACTATCCCGAGATTGGAGACAATACAGTTGACTCCTTGAGGCTTGGCCTCTTATCGGTGGATGCCTCTGGGGTCGGTATCACCCCATCGATCTGTATCGAGGCTGTTGGTTTCCCGGGGTTCACTCCGAGTAGGTGAGTCGTCGCTGCTTCTCGCATATATGTGGGGCGGCTTTGGCTTCTTCGAAAGACCTTAAGACAGTTGCCTTTACACTTTGGCATAGTGTTCTTCATTCCTTTAAGTGCAAAAAGCGTTGGCGCACGTCCTTTCTCTAGTCTGTCAATTTTACCATAGTCATGGCAACTACTTCGGGGCCGGCTCGACAGGGAGTGGGGAGTGCTGCTCCCGACGCTTAGGATCTGCGGGAGTTCGCTCTGAAGACCGTGTCTTTGATAAAAGAGGAACATCTGGAGATGGTGAGGAAATAATGTGGATGGAGCAAGGGGATAACGCTGCAGGTGCTTTCCCCGGATGAGAGTATTACGGACTCCACTAATGGATTCTTGAGCGTATACCTATATCCTTTCACATTTGGCCCCCTTGATAGGGTTGTGCTTGGTTTTTACTTGAAGTATCGGGTTACTTTGGTGCAGATACATCCGTCGTTTTGGCGAGTGGTGCTAATGATAAGGTCCTTTGCGGAGAGGGCTGGGTTTGAATTCATGCTTAGCCACCTCTTTAGGCTATACCGGCCCTTTCATCACCAAGGCCTGCTAACCCTGAGGTGCCGTTCGTCCATGCCCTTTGTTGTCGATGACGAAGAAGATGGGGATCGAGAGTGGGCAGTTGGTTTATCCAAGTCCGGACGACCGACATTATCCCTGTGGAGCTTTTGCGTTTTCCCGAGGGATGGAATTATGCACATGAGTGGAGCGTCTGGTGCTTTTTCAGATTTTGCTTATAGCAAAAATCAGTGGAGTAATCATGTTTTCCCCCTTTTGCAGCAACTTCATAGACGTCGGGCAAAGTTCTTGACCTACCCGGCTGGGTCCGGAGGCTGGTGACCTATTCGGCCTGCGATGAGCGTAGGTGGCGAGTTGTATTCCAAATCAGATGGGGAGCAAAATACCCAGGTATGCGCGCACGCTGCCTTTGCCTTGGACTTCGTATATTTGAGGTGAGATTTTCCCCTTTCTTTTGTACTGGCTTTGCCATTTGAAGGTATCGGGCGGTTCCTTGTGATGAGGCAGTGCTCTTCTGAAGAGGGGAAGGATGCGTCGACCTCCGAGCTGAGGGATGATGGCGATAAATGGGATTGGCACCCGCAGTGTGATGGAGCTTTTAGTGGCACTGAACAGGCCCGTATCTTCGAGGAGAGGGCATCGTCTGAGCCTGCTGTTCTCGGAGTGTCTGATTCCCGGATAGTGGTTCCTCCGAGTGAATATGCTTTGACCGAGGTTGGTTCTCATGGGGCCGAAGAGGCAGGATCAACATGAGTATGCTCTGACTTCGAGGAAGTCTGCCGGCTTCACTTCATGGTGAGCTTAGGCGCAGTTTTCCTGTATTTCGCATCCTCCTCTCTTTACTGAGTTTTCCTTTTGCAGGCCTGTGATAGGCTTAGGTCTGAGCTGCTTCGTCAAGGAGCCAAGCTTCGGAAAATTCTGGACGAGGGCGAGTCCCTTAGGCTCCTTAGCGAGGCGAAAGAGGTTGAGTTGCTGCATTGGCGATATGAGGTGTATCGGAGCTCGAATTACAAGAGCTATTTAATGGAGTAGGTAACCTTTTATAGCACACACTTTGCTCTTTTTGGACCTTAAGGTTAACCCCTTTTTATTATATTAGTTGCAGAAAAAAACGGAGGCCTTGGAGTACCTCAAGGGCGACACCGACTGCGTCAAAAATGCTTGTGGTGAGCTAAGGGCTCAAGTGCAAGCTCAAGCTTTAGAGAAGACAGGCGCTTTGGCCAAGGTTACTGCCTTCGAAGCCCAACTCCGCTTGGCCCGTGACAACGCTATAGTTCAAGTGGATATGATCGGGAAGCTCGAGTCTGATCTCTCGAAGATCAGGGCTGAGATAATCAATGCCCGGGTTGAAGCGGCATTAAGCCAAACCAAGGTTGATCAGGAGATGGCGATTCATATGACGGACGTTGTTGATGCCCAAGCCGAGCTGAACCGGGCCTTCGACCAGGAGAAGAGGATCGAGGAATATGTTCGTTGTAGATCCCGAAGAGAGGCACTCGAGGAGATCGGTGCAAGGGGCTTCGTTCTCTCGGAGGAATTGGCTCGAGCAAGGGTGGATGAGCGTGACGCTCAGTCACTTCTTGCCAACATCGCAGAGAGCGAATCTAATAGGATGTAGTCCTTTGGAGCGGAGTGTAGATTTCACTGTTTTTCCACTTTGTATTTAATACTTGTAGGACATGTTGGTAGATGGAGAGTGCGCCTTCTGCGTATGTAAGATAAGAGAAAATTTGAAGCTTTATTTCTTCTACATCTTTTCATGTGTTGCTTTTGACCAGGCGGACTGGTTTCAGTGTTTGGCACAATCCTCATAGGTTCGGAACTGATCAGGCAGACCCAGAGGTTTTTAAGTGCGATCTTTGACGTGAGCAGGCGCTGGGGCCTCCGTGCTTTGCCCAGCTGTTTAGGCTCAGTCTCCGAGTCAGGTCTTGACTCGAGCTTGCCTGACCTTCGATCTTCTGTGCCTGTGCTGGCGGATAGTGATTGTTCTCATTTCTTGCCCTTGGGCATTTGCTGTTTCAACTATTTTGGGTCCAATATCCTAGTCGCGTTGCGATTCAAGCTTTAATTGAACCTTCGATCTTCTGTGCCCGTGCGGGCGGATAGTGATTGTTCTCATTTCTTGCCCTTGGGCATTCACTGTTTCAACTATTTTGGGTCCAGTCTCTGAGTTGCATTGCGATTCGAGCCTTAATTGACCCTTAAGTTCTTTCTGGCCTGCATAGGCGGACGATGGTGGACTTTATTTCTCGCCCTCAGGCATTTGTTATTTCAAATATTTCGGGTCCAGTCTCCGAGTCGCGTTGTGATTCAAGCTTTAATTGACCCTTAGTTCTTTCGATTTTCAGACCGACGATAGTGGCTCTTATGATGTTTTGGTCGTTGAGACCTTTTAATATGTGGTCTGGAGGCTTGTATAGTTAACTATTTTGGATTCGGTCTCTGAATTGGGTTACGATTCGAGCTTATTTTAATCTTCAAGTTGTCAATTTTCAAGCTGGCGACAATAGCTCTTACGCTGCTTGGTCATCGAGACCTTTTAGTGTGCGGCACGGAGGCTAGTTTGGCTGGCGACAATGGCTCTTATGCTATTTTGCCCGTGGGATTTTTGTAGGCTTTGTTTTCCGCTCGTTAAGGTCTTTTGAAATAATTTTGCCTGACCCATCGTCGGTTCCGGAAGAACCTCGATTTCAAGTCATTATCGGCGATATTTGAGCACCTCGGAAGGTTTATAGCTCGTAGGCTGAGCAGGTCAAAGCCTTGTGATTTGGAGCTGACATGGTCAAAGCTCGTTTTTGCCTGTAGAGGGAAGCCAATTTTAACAAGTTCTTTCCGAAGTATATTTGAAGTAGTGGCCTGCGATTTTGTTTAGTGACGGTCAGGCGTCCCAGAGTCGCGTTAATTTGGCTGTATTAGCTGTTTTGACCGTAGTCATATGTGTTTGGCCGGAGCCATTTTTTGATCCCCGAGTGATAGTTTAGGCGTCTACACCTAGGATATGCCCTTTCGGGATTCTTACAAATGCGACATATAGCCTAAACTTCGGGATTTTCATACTTGTTAAGGTCTTACCGTTTTATCATGTCTGTTGAGGTCTTACAGTTTTATCATGCCTGTTGAGGTCTTACAGTTTTATTATGCCTGTTGAGGTCTTACGGTTTTATCATGCATTTTGAGGTCTCACAGTTTGTGTTGCTTTATAGAATAGATCTGGTTACACCGAGTTTGCCCGCTCGGGGTCTTACAGTTTCGGGTTTTCCAGTACATGGCGATTGGCGACAGTCTCCGAGTTATTGAGTTTGCTTGGGCTCGAAGGCCGCTATTTGTGAGCTAGGAGTTGCCTTGATAGGGCTTCATGAGCTCGGAGTTCCGACCTTGGGGTCGTGCGGGTGCCAAATTGTTGATGCTAAGTCCCCGAGCATTTTGGGATGCATTCGGTGGAAGGGTTCCTGCCGAGAGTACACTGCGATTTCCTTCTTTAGAGAATGAGATGCTGAAGGATATTCTTTTATTGCTTGGTGTAAACACATATCATTTCATTGTTATGAGCTCGGCCCGCGCGGCTCCTCAGACCATTTGGTCCGGTACATGATTCCCTATTGAAACTCAGTTTGCCGTTCCCCGGTCCCTCTGAGGGGATGGGCCCTCGAAAGAAGATCATCGCTCATAGTTTGACTGTAGAAGAAGGCCTGTGATCTTATCGGATCCTCCTCTGGGGGTACGTTGCTCCGCTAATAATCTTGCTGGTGAGACCCTCTTTGGGGCGGAAGTTCGATCGAGGGAAAAGAGCGCGGCGGGCCCTGTTAAGGCCTTGGGATTTTCGGGTGGAGTTAGAACTTCCGAATGTCCCGGCCGATTGTCTGCATACAGGTTAGTGAAAAATAACAAGGGAGTGAAGCAGTTCTTCCTCACCGCGGGATGTGTAGGCGAAGTTTTGAGATTTGGTATGTTCCTGCCCTTTTGAGGTGTGAGCCCTGATACAGCCCTCCGATGTGTTTAATCAGGCTTGGCCGAAGATGCGGTTTGCTTACCCTTTGATCCTTCCGAGGGTCGAGGTATTGATGCCGGCGATGCGCTATATGGTGAAGAATTTCCCCTCATCGCGTATTGCTCCATGTCGACTATTTTAATTTCTCCCCTTGCGTAGGATTTCATTATTTTGACGAAATGGGGTCGACGCTGTCTCCGGGCGGTGTGCCCGTGGCCATCTGAATAAGATGTCCGTGCCTTGAACCTTCTTTGATGGTACAGAGCTCGGCGTCCCAGCTCGAGCTTAGACGGGCTGTATAGAGAGAATGGTCTTCCCGCTTATTGTGGTGATCGTCGTTTGGAATCCGTCAAAGATTCGAGGTGCGGGAGCGATTTAGTTTGTTAGTCCGAACTGCCCTATTGACTTTGGTCCGACATCGTTGGTATGCTTGATTGAACCACCTGAATTCATAAACACATGTTTTATGTGAAATAGATCAAATGAGGGAGAGGGTTACCAATGCGCCAGTGTGAGGCCGAGGCAAAGTCTCAGTGTCCTTTTCTCTGGATGTATGGGTGTCCTAATATATCACTGGACCCGTTTTTCGCTGGCGACGAACATTTTTACTTTCCATTTTATGAGTCCTTGGAGGGTGTCGTTGCTCCTCCACTGTCGTGGTAATACGCCGTAGCTTGTTTGCTTCGTTTTTCCTAGTTGCCTTCCTCCCTTGGGGCTGGATTCGGGCCTGATCGCTCAACAACACTCAGTGGCGATTTTTATTGAGTAGCACGACTGTTGTCCTCCTGAGCTGGTGGCCATTTTTGACCCCGTGGCCGCGCGCGCCCTGCAGTTCCCGCGCCACGTTGTGGTTCCTTTGAATGGGTCTTGATCTAATAGGTCTGAGTCATTTGGCATCCCTAGTTTCGCTTATGGTGATCACGATGTTTGGTATAGCAATGCTAAAATCGTACTCTGCTGGGCGAGATGCCCCTGCCGACCATGCCTCGTCGAATCTGGCTCTACTGAAGATTCCTCGAGGATGTTTCCCTCGAGCCATTTCCCGATCATTGCGAGGTAGATGGCATCTTGGGGCGTTCCTCCTATCTGCGGCGCATGGATGGTACCTCCATCTGTTTGGCATTAGTTTCTTTGCCGGGAGGCTGCTTGGGTATACCGAGCCTGAGGAGGCTCCAAGATGGTCGTCCACGGTCCTGATTCGTGGCTAGTGCCGGGTACGGGCATCCGACCAGATCTCGGCTGGGTATCTGATCAAGCTTCGTTCGAAATGCCCTGAAGTCGTCGGGCATGGTTCGTTTAGGCTTCGGGCGAAGGCCTGTATTGCCTAGTCATCCGAACCCGAGGCGATTTCGTTCGTTCTATCAGGGAATGAGGCGCGGCTTCCTGTGGTGTTACATTCTCTCTTTGTTCGGCCTCAGATGTGTCGGGCTCTCCTGTTGCTGCTTTGATGGCATCGGCGAGTGCCTTGTAAGCAAGTTTGTGAGGTCAGGCGCTAGGCTACGACGCCATATCATGGTTCCTTTTGAGAGTGTTTCCCTGAACTTCTTCAACGAGACGGGCTTGAACTCATCATCTTGAAGGTCGCTGCCTTTTCCCGCACACGTGTAAGCGGTGGTGCGCTCGTCGGGATCCGAGGTCCTGTCGTACTTAGGGAGTTCCGGCGTTCCGGATTTCTATGAAATGGGTTTCGGGACCGCTTCCTCGGGGGATAACTGTTGCATGAACTTCCACGAACCTGACTTGATCCTCTTGGAGAGATCTCCAAGCATCTTCGCTATGGCGGGGTCTATTACCGATCCGTTGTTGCTTGACCTCTCAGGTACTCGTTGGGGGGGGGGGGCTGTCTCTGGTACTGCTGTGCTGGGAGTCTTCGGATGGCTTCGTAACTGGGCAATGGGCAATTGTTGTGCCCACAACATTTCAAAAATAACATGAAGACTAATTTCCTGTTCTTCCCAGGCCGGGGTGAGCTTCCTGTCGGTTGCTGTGCCGTATGCTCCTGTCGGTGTGAGAAGTTTTGTCGACTTGTTGTACGTCCTGCGAATCCGCATCCGCTAGAATCGGTTCGAGCGCGTTATCGGGATTCTGTGGTGGTGCTCCAGCGGCCGGGACAACCACGCCGTTTTCCCCATGGTTTTAGAGGTTGTCATTCTCGACTCTGTTTACCGAGCCAGATATTTTGACTTGAAATCAAGAGATCTTTGGACAAGAAAAAGTGTGAAAGATAACGCGTGTTGGTGCAATGGAACCAGCAAGAAAATAATAATAATTATTTTTAGACCCACAGTGGGCGCCAAACTGTTTACCGTAAAAATGGTAACAACAATTAAATTTGTAAATGTGATTCTAAAAATACGTGATCTATTTTTATGCTAGTTGTTAGAGCAGATAATGCTAGGAGTATGAAGTTTAATGATGAAATGCAAGCTAAAACGAGGCAGTAATCAAACCGAGGGGCCTGCTGCCCGGATATAGGGCTGGTCGATGGAGGACCTCGGGGTCGATGTCCGAGTCGAGCTCGAGCTATCGGGAATAGTCGGAAATGGGATAACAATTAGATTATGATCAAGCAAAGCTTTATATGGCCAATACCAAGCGATAAAATGAAGAACAAGTAAGAAAGCGATAAATATTAAAGTGGCCTCGGGCCAGCGAGAACGAGCAAGTTAGAAAGAAAAGAGAGAGAGATATTATTGCACTTGTGGAGAAATGGAGCAACATCAGCCCTTTACAAGGTAGTGCGAGTTCCCTTTTATATCGGAGGGGAACTCGGCTATAGTACAACATACATTAATTGTTAAGTATGGAGATGGGACGGCTAGATGCGACGCCTCGGCGTAGGCCCTGGATAGGCCGACTTTGTCAGACTTAGCCGCGTGCCTTGGGAGCTTCCCCTTCTGTTCTGGCTTCGATTTCCATCTTCTCTGAGTCGGGCCTCGACGAGCCCCGAGGGAGGGGATTCGTTCGTGGCTTCCCATCCTCGGGGTCTCGAGGCATTCTTCCGAAATGACTTAATAGCGAGAAATCAAGTCCTCTGATTTCGCCGCGTACACTATGAGTTCCAAGCTCGATATTTGAGGCCCACTAGCAACAAGTTATCCTGAATTTTTATGTGTGTCAATTTTAATATTTTTATAATTTTGTTTGTGTCATAACAATTAATATTTAATTATTTAACTGGATACAGTATATATCTATGGGTTCCAGGCTTTATATTTGAGGCCCAGTAGCACCAAGGTATCCTGAATTCTTATGTGTGTCAATTTCAATATTTTTACAATTTTATTTGTGTTATAATAATTAATATTTAATTATTTAACTGGACGCAGTATATATCTATGGGTTCCAGACTCGATATTTGAGACCCAGTAGCACCAAGCTATCCTGAATTCTTATGTGTGTCAAATTGAATATTTTTATAATTTTGTTAGTTTTATAAATTAAATAATTAATTTTTAATTGGACAGAGTATATATATCTATGAGTTCCACGCTGAATATTTAATTTGATAGCATACATTAATTTGTTAGTTCTGTGTGTTTGTTTTATAAATTAAATAATTAATTTTTGTAAATGTAATTAGACAGAGTTTGTAGTTAGTAGATACTTACACTACAGAGATTCTACTATAAAATGCTCTTTATTTTATTACGCTAAAAGGTTCTATATTTTACTACACTAAAAGGCTCTATATTTTACTATGCTATAAGGCTCTACATTTTACTACGCTAAAAGAGCACTATTCTTTAAGCAAATAAATAATCTAAGCTAAATAAAAACAACAAACAAATTTATGAACATTTTTATTAACAATAAAAATTATTTCTCAACTTTTAACTATTTTTTAAACACTAATAATTTAATCCGGATAAAAATAACATGCAAATTTAATCGCAAACAAAACACAAAACAACGTGGAAACACATTCAAGAAAACAAATATGCATTATTATACGAGTTTCGACATAAACTAAATCGGAATACCTCGATTTATGTTTTTAGAAATGTCGGAAATTTAAAATTTTGAGCCCAAAATAGGGAAACCACAACAATCGAAGGCTTGGGTTGTATGCGGGACCTACAATCTTCACTTTTTGTGTGACGGGTGGGGTCCACTCGAATTTTTTTTAAATCGAGGGGGGGGGGGGCTGCTGGGGAGTATTTTAATGGAGGAGGTCTGTTCTGTCATGGGTGGGGAAGAAAGGGGCATTTTAAATTGAAGAGAAACACAATATAGTACTGTACTTTACTAAAACACAGTATTATACTGCGCTTTTCTTTAACGGCTACAATTCCGTTAAACTAAAACGCAATATAAATCTGCGTTTTAGTTAGAAAGGTAACTTTTTTTTATCTGTATAAAGATATTTTGAGTCCAAAAATTCATTATTTAGGTTTCGGGCTCTGCAATATTATGCTTACTTTTCTTTGTTTGGTCTTTGTGTAATAATTATTTTAACACACTTCTATTAATGTAAAAGGATTATGATTTGACTTATTTGTCCTTTCTAAAAAAAATACTGTTTTGGTCATTTGCTTAGCCAGAGGATTTCATCCAAAAATGAAAAGTTATATATATATATTTTACAAGCCGATTTGAACTAATGTTTTCTTTAACTTCAGTCACAACTTCATGTTGGTTATGCGATGTATTTTCGTTGGTGATTCTAAGACGTCCTGCATTAACGTGGTGTTAGTAATATCATTTATTTTGGCATTTGAAGCATCCAAAATATTTTCTAAATTAAGAATATGGTTATTTTTTCAAAGTGTGATTCGTGAACCAATGAGCATCAAGAAATATTGTGAATGCTCGGTAACATGGGTTGTGGAGTTTTAGCCAAACAGGACAGACTTTAAATTCTTTTTCTCATTTCTTTCTCTTATCTTTATGTTCCGATTTGACCTAGCTAGTGTTTGGACATAAGTTTGATTGAAATTTGAAAAAAGAGTTTTTAAAATTATGTTGAAAAATAATTTTTGAAAGTTGAAGTTGTGTTTGGACATGTATTTTATTTGAAGAAAAGTTAAAGTTTTGTGAGTGGATGAAAAATTTGCACCCAAAAACTATCATAAACCGGTTTTTGAGAACTTGGAATTTTTTGAATTCTGCCCCCCCACCATGCCCCCCCCACCAAAATGATCATATCTCATACACAAACAATATTTTCAATTTTTTTTTTTTTGGAAAAAAATGAAGCCAAAATTATGGCCAAACGGGAACATAGTGATTATGTATTTCCTGTTCTTTATACAATGAGAGTTGACTTCTAATTTTAACCTTTAACCAAACAAAATTAATAATTGAAATTAAGTGAAGCAACCATATTTTAAATGGGAATTAAGGTTGCTTAACAGATTTTCCGGTTAAACGAACTTTGTAACTTGGAATTTTCGGGTGGAAATGGCGTGTAGTAGCCACTAAATAAGGGTGTATTTAATTTTTATCCACTATTTAAAATGCTTATCAAAAATAGCCACTACTAAGGCGGAAAAGACACAATTACTCTTTCTCTATTTCTTGTATAATCCCAAAATCGACGAAAACCCTTATTTCATTCGTTCAGAGTTCTGCGTTTCTTCATCTTCCTCGTATGCAATTAACTTCTGCTCCTTCATCTTCTCCGTCATCTTCCGTCATCTTCATCTTCATCTTCTCCGTCATCTTCTGTCCTTCATCTTCTCCGTCATCTTCTCCGTCATCTTCGTTTTTCTTTATTTGTAAGTTGGTTCAATGCCGTGTGAAGTATGTGTGAAATTTCAAAAATTAGCATTATATGTTGATTCAGTGTAGTATATTTTGTGTGATTCTGTTTTTGATTATGAATTTTCAGTTAACTGTGTTCATTAAATGTAAGGAAGAAACGACATTAAATTTTGTAGTTGGAATTCAAAGTTAAGGACTGATTGTCCTTAACTTTTGCACATGAAACTTGAAGTTAAGGACAAAGTGTCCTTAACTTTGGATGTTGAAAGTATATGTTAAGGACTGTATTTCCTTAACCTATGCACTTACAATTTAAAGTTAAGGACTGATTGTCCTTAACTTTTGCACATGAAACTTGAAGTTAAGGACTAAGTGTCCTTAACTTTGGATGTTGAAAGTATAAGTTAAGGACTGTATTTCCTTAACCTTTGCATTTACAATTTAAAGTTAAGGACTTATTGTCCTTAACTTTTGCACATGAAACTTGAAGTTAAAGACTAAGTGTCCTTAACTTTGGAAGTTGAAAGTATAAGTTAATGACTGTATTTCTTTAACGTTTCCACTTAAAATTTAAAGTTAAGGATTGTATTTTCTTAACCTTTTAAACTTGAAATTTTAAGTTAAGTCCTAATCTTTGTTTGTTTTTCCTTCTTTTCTAGTGTTATAATGGAAGACGATCATTTGTTTGATTTTGACGATTGGCGTAATTTTCTGGTATATTGGAAAGGAGATTTTCAATATAAGGAAACAATTAAAAGTTTTCTGTCGAATAGCCAATGGAAGAAATTGAGGGAAAGCATTTTTGGCAACTTCTTCAAATTACAAAGTGTGAAGTCCTCGGGTAAACTTATGCATTGTGTATTGCTTTCTGAAATTGTTAGTAATGAACCTGATTCGATGACCTTCAAGGTATTTGACCGCGATATTAAGTTTACTCGTGATGCATTCCATATTATTACTGGTTTGAAGTCTTATTCGTCGCTTGACATGAAAGGTTTAAATGAGAAAGAGAATAGGCTTTTAAGAGTCTATTTCCCTGGAAAGGACAAAATTGAGTTGGCTGATTTGTATAGTTTTATTTCTATTCGCCCACATGGTATAACTTCATCATTTGCTGGCAGTGATGATGATGCATTGAAGTTGGCAACACTCTATTATGTTGAGTCGGTTTTGATGGGCAAGAGGAAAAATAGGAATGTGTCGGAGCAAATAATGAAAATTGTTGACGATGATGCACTTTGCGCTTCCTTCAACTGGGGATCTCTTGCTTATGAGACGCTATTAAAATCATTGAAGAGTTGCTTGAAATCAAATGAGAATGATGTTCAGAAGGAGAAAGAGAAAGAAAAAGATATTGATAGCTACACTTTAGTTGGCTTTCCTTTTGCGTTTTGTGTCTGGATTATGGAAGTACTTCCTATTTTCCAAGAGAAACAATTTGTGAACTTCAAAGAAGTTGGTTATCCTCGAATGTTATGTTATTCTGAAATGAAGTCTCCACAATTTGATGCTCTTTGTAGAAAATATTTCCATAATAAAAAAGTAAGTTAATGTAATTACTATCTCTTTTTTTGTTTATTTGTTTTAGTTATGTATACTTATGTTTAGTTTTTCTTATATAATAGGTGTTTAAGTTGATTGAGGTGTCACCCTTTATTCCCGTGGAAGAAGAAGATACAGAGCCTCTTTGTGTGGAGGAGCCAGTTTCACAAGATCGAGGCTCAAGGTCTTCTTCCACACAATTTGACGAAGGCGCACTTAAGAAAATTGTTAGAGTATGTGTTTCTGCCTTTGAATAGTATTAGTTTTTTATTTGATTATTTCTTGCTTACGAACACCTTTTTTTTATATTATATTTTTTGATTCAGAGATTATCAGAGAGTTTTAAGAAGAATTTGCAACAGAAGTTACCAGAGTTAATCAGAAAATTGCTGTATCAGAAAAAAAGATTGAGAACAAAATCAAGGTAATTTCAGTTAGTCCAACTTTAGGATTTTGTGTCCTTAAATTTTGAACTTGGAATTGAAAGATAAGGACTTCTTGTCCTTAACTTTTGAACTTTGAAATGAAACTTAAGGACATCATGTCCTTAAGTTTTGAACTTGGAATTCAAAGTTAAGGACTTCTTGTCCTTAACTTTTGAACTTGGAGTTCAAACTTAAGGATTGCATTTCCTTAAGTTTTGAACTTTAAGTTCAAACTTAAGGACTGCTTGTCCTTACTTTTGAACTTTGAAATGAAACTTAAGGACATCATGTCCTTAAGTTTTGAACTTGGAATTCAAAGTTAAGGACTTCTTGTCCTTAACTTTTGAACTTGGAGTTCAAACTTAAGGATTGCATTTCCTTAAGTTTTGAACTTTAAGTTCAAACTTAAGGACTGCCTGTCCTTAAGTTTTAAACATGTCCTTCTCTTTGTAACTTAGTTGCTTTCTCAGGATTTAAAGAAAACTCTAGGATCAAAGCTTGATACTTTGATGAACATGTTTAGGAAAGCTGATCAGATGAACACAGATAGAGAATCTAGTGTTCCAATTAGAAAATATGGAGTTGATGATCATTGTCGTGCTACTGAGCGTACTGGCATATTCAACCAAGATGCAGGTGGTGTTGAACGTGATTATATGGATGTGCATGCAGAGGGTCAGTATGAAAGAGAATTTAGAGATGCACATCTAAGATGATGAAACTGAAAATGTTACTGATATTGGGAAAGGTTAGTTATAGATTTTGATTTTGATTTTCGTTGAAATGTATATTCAATAGATTAATACATATAAACTATGCATGTGCATGCAGAAGTTTGTGGAGTGCCGGAGAAAATTTGTAGAGTTTGTGGATTGCAATCACAGGAGGATTTAACAAGTCCATTGGGGACAAGTGTCAACGAGATTGTATGCAAATGCTTAGAAGGAACGTATGATCTCTCTACACCGCTATCATACAAAGAAAAATTTGGAGTTCAAACTTGTGCCAGTCAAGGTTAGATAAAATTTTTATTATATATTGTATCTTTATTTCATTATATATTGTATCTTTTGAAGCAGCAAGCAAAGAAGATGGAGTGCAGTATCAAGAAAACTGGACTACAATCTCAAGACATAGGCAGAAGTGAGATTGGTTCCAAATCTATAGATGCAATATGTGATGATGATGATATAGCTGGAATGATCTTGGATATTGCAAATGGTTAGGCAGTGCTTTTTTAATTTTATATATGTTTGTTTTAATTAAAGATTATAACATGTTAGCTGTTGTAAATATTTTTGCAGAATCTTGTCAACAAGCATCTAAAGATCATGGTGAACAACTGCAATATAAAGAAAATGTGGAATTGCAAGAAAAAGAAAATGCTGCACGCAATATTTTAGCTGAGTTGTCTCTTGAAAAAACACAAGAAGGTACTGTGGAGAAGACAGGTACTGATTGTGCCCTAATTATTATATGTACAATTGAAATTTTGTCTCTTCATTTGACCTGTTGCAGAAAACTAATATGAATATGTATATATATATATATATATATATATATATATATATATAGTGTCGCTAGCAGAGAAAAACAAAGAGGACACCAATGATGACAATCTTAACCAATATACAAGGAAAAGAAAGAGAGACAGTATTGGTTATGATGGTCCGTCATTTTCTCTTCTTACTCCTACTCCTCGAAGTATACAAATGGACATTGATGCGACTTTGACTATGGAGGGTGAAGGAAATGTTGAAGAAGAACTTTGTCGAGATAAAAGGAACAAGAAGTTAAGCTGGCAGTTGAAATCTCCTTTTGATAAGGAAGGAAAAGCAGTAAGTTCCAAGGCAGACAATCAAAATACTCTGAAGAGTTCAAGTTGGATAAAATCAACCTATACTCGTAGGTATATTTTTCATTATGCCAAAGAAGATGAAAAATTAGTGAAGAAATTCATTGTGTGGTTGGGCAAGGAGAAAAGGAGAGGTCGCAAAAAAGAGTAAGTCTCTTAATGTGTTTCACTACATCCTTAACTTCTGTGATTGTAAGACTAATTTTAGGACTAACTGTCCTTAACTTATAGATTCAAGTTTAAAACTTAAGGACTTCTTGTCCTTAAGTTTGAATTCAAAATTCATAAGCTAAGGACATGCAGTCCTTAAGTTTGAGTATCAAATTCAAAAGCTAAGGACACTTGGTCCTTAAGTTATAGATTAAAGTTTTCAAAATTCTAACTTGACATTTTCAAAATTTTCAGGGGACAAATTGATTTATATGCTGATGATAATAGTTTGAGGAAAAAACCATACAAATTTGTATCATCAAAAAATCAGTAGCAAAATGTTTTTCCTTGAGCTTTCAGATAGCAAATTTGTTCTTGATGATAAGGTTAGATAATTCACAAGGCATTTATTTTTTCTATTATTAATTTATCATTTTTTTATTATTTTATGACTGATTTGTTATTGATTTGTTTTATTTTTTGCCTTTTTATGAAGCATATTGACATTGCTCTCTATTATCTGAGAAAGAAAGAATGCTACCACCCTCGCGATCATCCTTTTCGATGCACAACTACTGATGTTCTTTTTGATAATTATATGGCACTTGTGTATAAAGATTTCAGTGAAGATGCTAGTGATGAGTTTTGGTGTGCTGGTGATAATCAGTTATTTCTGACACCATATGTGTACAGCCGTAGATGTGGAATTGCATGTACTGAGGTTGACAAAATCTTTTTTCCATGTCGGCTTTCTTTAGAAGATGATGAAGCTGTGACACACTTTTTGTTGGGAGTATTGGACTTGAATCAAAAAAAGATTGATGTATATGATTCCATATACAGTGAACCATATGAAGCAGGAATGAACTACATGCAAATGTATGCACGCATGATCCCCCATTTGCTAAAGTTCTCACAGTTTGACAAAAATCACAAGTCTTTTGGGAATGTCTTCAACAAATTTGATATACAGTGGCAAAGATCACCACACCAAACTGGATCGTACGTGTTATTATTTGTTATATTATTTATATGTACTTAAGATTTATTGTTTAATTCACTGCATATCTTACATTTCTCTTAGGACTGATTGTGGTGCATTCCTGATCAAATTTGTCGAGTTGCTGATGATTGGAAAGGACGTGCAACAATTCCAACCCGAAGAAATAAAAGACTTTCGAAAAGAACTTACTGCAAATCTTTGGGCACATGGTGAATGGAAAAGAAATTTTGGTTATGATACTCCACCAGAAAATGTTGGTGATGATTATGAGAGTGAAAATGAAACATTCTGTCCAAAGGAGTTGTAAAGAAATTGTGGTGTTATTTTTGTATAAAATTGCTGTAAAGGTGACATCTGAATTATGCCAGTTTAGGATAGTTCTGAAATATTCTGTAAATTTGTGAAAAGGCACTTATATTTTGTTTTGTTGGCATAGCGTAATTTTTTGTAACAGCTATGCAAAATTACAATTTCAAAAGTTATGTCAAGGCATTTTGTTATTTATTTCGTTGTTTCTCTCAACTGTTGATTTGTCCATTGAGTTTGTTAGTATTTGTTCATGACTAAGTGTAAGTGAACTTCAAATTCAAAGTTAATGACCAAATGTCCTTAACTTTTGAACTTGAAATTCAAAGTTAAGGACCGACAGTCCTTAAGTTTTGAACATGGGACTATAACTTAAGGACCTTATGTCCTTAAGTTTTTAACTTGTATTTCAAACTTAAGGACTCCTGTAGTTAATGACAAATAGTCCTCAAGTTTTTAACATGGGACTATAACTTAAGGACCTCATGTCCTTAACGTTTGAACTTAAAATTTATAGTTAAGGACAGACAGTCCCTAAGTTTTTAACTTGTATTTCAAACTTAAGGACTCCTGTAGTTAATGACAAACAGTCCTCAAGTTTTTAACATGGGACTATAACTTAAGGACCTATGTCCTTAACGTTTGAACTTAAAATTCAAAGTTAAGGACAGACAGTCCTCAAGTTTTTAACATGGGACTATAACTTAAGGACCTCATGTCCTTAACGTTTGAACTTAAAATTTAAAGTTAAGGACAGACAGTCCTTAAGTTTTTAACTTGTATTTCAAACTTAAGGACTCCTGTAGTTAATGACAAACAGTCCTCAAGTTTTTAACATGGGACTATAACTTAAGGACCTATGTCCTTAACATTTGAACTTAAAATTCAAAGTTAAGGACAGACAGTCCTTAAGTATTTAACATGGGACTATAACTTAAGGACCTCATGTCCTTAACGTTTGAACCTAAAATTCAAAGTTAAGGATAGACAGTCCTTAAGTTTTTAACATGGGACTATAACTTAAGGACCTCATGTCCTTAACTTTTGAACTTGAAATTCAAAGTTAAGGACAGACAGTCATTACGTTTTTAATATGGGACTATAACTTAAGGACCTCATGTCCTTAACGTTTGAACTTAAAATTCAAAGTTAAGGACAGACAGTCCTTAAGTTTTTAACATGAGACTATAACTTAAGGACCTCATGTCCTTAACTTTTGAACTTGAAATTCAAAGTTAAGGACAGACAGTCATTACGTTTTCAAAATTGCAAGTTGAACTTACTGACTCCTGTTAATAACTTTTAATTGTTGAACTCAAAAGAAATTAAAAGAACGTAACAAGATATAAATATTGAAAATCTAGGCATCCGCTCAAATTAGAATAATAATGAATACAATCTATAGCAAAAACTTAAAAGAGTCGATAAACATAAGTGTATATTTCTACTCTTCTCTATGCTTTCTTGAAAATGGATGGAGTGCCGGAGAAAATATACAAGCTGTTCTATTATGACCAATTCTTCTGCAACGACCACATTTGAATTTTATTTTTGATGGCTCGGTAGCAGGAATATGCCTTTTCTTTTGCCTTCTACCTGGTGGCACTTTGAAATCTGGAGGTTTAACAATTTGTGACTTAACACTCTCTGGTACAATCCATGAATCAGTATGTCCTACAGGATGTATTTGTCTTTCATATGTTTTAAGCCAAGATTCCTTTAAGTACCAGTGCGAACAAAAGTCAGACTTCTTGATGTTTCTCTTCTCGATAGCTGCAATTGCATGTATGCATGGTAATTCATCAAGTTGAAATTGAAAACAATCACATGTTCTTTTGTTTAAGTCCACCAAGAAAGTTATTCCTTCTTCTTCAACTCTAGAACGCCATGAATCAACAGGGAAGACCTTCAATGTTGAAAAATTATAAGTGAGTACATTATGTTAAAAAATGTCAAAATCATAATATAAACATAAAACATAATACTTACATTCAAAGTAAATGCCAAATCTATTCTGTTCTTCAATTCCTCCTCTACCCAACAAGAAACATCATAAAATGTTCCTTCTGCTTTATTTCTTCTTTCATAAAACCAATGTTGTAGCTTCACTTGAATGAAATCCATCATTCTTAGTATAGGCAGCTCTCTTGCTTCTAATAGCACTGAATTCATCGACTCAACTATATTTGTTGTGAGCATGTCATATCTTCGTTGTGGACTATAAGAACGTGCCCATCTTTCCGGTGGTTCTTCCATCAAGTAGTCATAAGTTTTCTTATCTACATTTGCAATATCTGACATGTATATGTCAAATTTTTCACCTTTCTTCGCTTTAGGTTCTGCTCCAAATGATAGATGCAAATCCCATGATGGCTTTCAGGATATACCTTTACAATGCCATTTGCAATAGCTTGATGCCTGTCTGATAAAAAAATCAAATTCTCACGGCTCCCAATTGCATTGCGAAGCTGACTAAAGTACCACTCATAGGAATTGTTGTTTTCAGATTCTGCTATTCCAAAGGCTAATGGGAAAATTTGGTTATTTGCATCTTTTGAAACTGAAATCATTAAAACACCACGATATTTTGACTTCAAAAAAGTCGCATCAATAGCAATCACTGGTCTACAATGATTCCAACCAGCTATCGATGATCCATATGCGTAAAACATATAAAGAAACCTGAAAATACAATATAAAACAAGGTTAAAATACCCGAAGTTTAGGACAGTCAGTCCTTAACTTACATTTACAAGTTATAAAGTTAAGGACATGTTGTCCTTAACTTTTATTTCAAAGTTCAAAACTTAAGGACTGAAAGTCCTTAACTTTTAATTACAAGTTCAAAACTTAAGGATAGGCAGTCCTCAACTTCTGGTTATAACTCAAAAGTTAACAAGGCTAAAGACAGCATGTCCTAAATTGTTTACCTGTTGTTGTCGTCTATCTTTATGTTAGTATAAGTTCCCGGGTTTTTACTTGTCATCATATACAAGAATGAACACAATAATTCATAATTTTCTTCGGGACTTCCTCTTATTAAAGCGGAAGCATGTTGAATAGCACGCCACGCCTTGTGATATCCAATGTCTAGTCCATGCAATTTTTGCATCTCTGCCATGACAAAAGCTGGTGTAACTTCAAATCTTGGGTCCCAAAGATTATCAATAATGTAACCACTAATCAACTTTGAAGTAGCATGCCTTTGATCTGCTTTCCTAGTGTTAACAGAGCAGTCATGCTTTTTCTCAAGCTTTACTATCTTGAATAATGTTGAGTCTTTAATTCTGAAAGCACGCACACACCAACGACACCTATCATCATTGCATGTCAACGAATATCTTGTTGAGCTTGATCTAACAACTTTGAATTCAAAATGTCCTTTGATTGCTACATTAGAAAAACAATTAATTATGCTCTTCTTCTTGTCAAATACTGATCCGACTTTTATTTGATCCAAAGAAGCATTTTCTCTTAATATCGTAGTTGGGGATTCTTTTTGTTTCAAATTTGATCTTCGTTTAGTTATTTGAGTGCAGGTTTTGTCAGCAACTACTTCGATTATCGGTGCACTCTCTAAGACTTGAATACCCAAAGCTTGTTCGTTGTCAATCTCTATACTGCTTTGCCCTTCTACTTGAATAGAATCAAATGTTTGATGCACCTCTTCATTTAATGGTTGAGCTTCAACCATATCTACTTCAACTATCTGTTGGCATCGCTCTTGATTGTCATGTTGGGTTTTTGTGTTGGCATGCTCATTGCTTGTTGATGCAAAAACTCTTTCCGAAATATCAACTATGAAACGACAGCTCTTGAAGAGTGAATGAATTTTTAGCAACTCTATACATGTGTGAAGATCTAAATCTTTGGATACAAGCATTCCTTTGCTTGTTCCAAGGTTGATATCAAACCATATCACTATTTCAAACTTTTCACTATCCAATTCAATAAGCTCAAAAATCTGTTTAACAAAATCTTCAAACTGAATTGACTCAGGTGCTAGGAAAAGCTTTGTTTGATGATCAAGATATTTATAGTCTTCAGTCCATCTACCATTAAAAGCAACTATTATACATATTGTTTCCATCCTACAAGTCAAGAGAATGGGAAACAAAGGACATACGTTATAAAGCAATCCTTGTAGAATTAAGAACAGGTGTATTGTAAGTGCAAGACCAAGATAAGGACTGTCTGTTCTTAACATTTAAACATGTAATTAAAGTTAAGGACTGCCAGTCCTTAACATTTCAACATGTAATTAAAGTTAAGGACTGCCAGTCCTTAACATTTAAACATGTAATTAAAGTTAAGGACTGTCAGTCCTTTAACATTTAAACATGTAATTAAAGTTAAGAACTGTCAGTCCTTAACATTTAAACATGGAATTAAATGTTAAGGACTGCCAGTCCTTAAGTTTTAAACATGGAATTAAAAGTTAAGGACTGTCAGTCCTTAAGTTTTAAACATGGAATTAAAAGTTAAGGACTGTCAGTCCTTAACTTTTGAACAAGAAATTAAAACTTAAGGATTGCTAGTCCTTAACTTTTGAACCAGAAATTAAAAGCTAAGGACTGTCTGTCCTTTAACATTTAAACATGGAATTAAAAGTTAAGGACTGTCAGTCCTTAACATTTAAACATGGAATTAAAACTTAAGGATTTCTAGTCCTTAACTTTTGAACCAGAAATTAAAAGCTAAGGACTGTCTGTCCTTTAACATTTAAATATGGAATTAAAAGTTAAGGACTGTCAGTCCTTAACATTTAAACATGGAATTAAAACTTAAGGATTGCTAGTCCTTAACTTTTGAACCAGAAATTAAAAGCTAAGGACTGTCTGTCCTTTAACATTTAAACATGGAATTAAAATTAAAAGTTAAGGACTGCCAGTCCTTAAGTTTTAAACATGGAATTAAAAGTTAAGGACTACCAGTCCTTAACTTTTGAACCAGAAATTAAAAGCTAAGGACTGCCTGTCCTTTAACATTTAAACATGGAATTAAAAGTTAAGGACTGCTAGTCCTTAACATTTAAACATGTATTTAAGAGTTAAGGACTGTCAGTCCTTAACATTTGAACCAAAAATTAAAATATACAATTTGAAACTCAAGCTACATGACTTTGTATACAGAAGAACAACAACAAAGTGAAGGACATTTTGTCCTTAAGTTTTTTATTCAATTTGCAAAATGAGGCCAGTAGAATCAAAGTTAAGGACATAGTGTTCTTATTTTTTTGAATTTAATTTCCAAAATGAAGACACTATGTCCGGAATACAGAATTATCATAGGAGGCGGTGTCTATAAATTTATCAATCCAGAAATTCAAAAAAATCAAATTCTTATCTAATATATAATCAAAACAATACAGATCTAAAAAAGTATAACTATAGCGAAATAAAAATTGATAGAAACACATGAAATTACAACTTACTGTTTATCTATGTTGTTTTTTTTGGATTAGATTGCTGAATTTTTGAAATCGGGAAGAGAAATGGTGGTTCGTCCTCAGTTGATCGTCGTTGCTGCTGTTGCTCGCTTCTTCTCTTTGTGTAACTGCTGCTTGTGTTGATAGCATAGGTATAAGTTATACCAGAAGGGTATTTTTGCCCAGTCAGGTATAAGTTTTTTAAAAGGAGTGGCTAAAGTCTAAATACATTGAAAACAGTGGCTTTAAAATAAAAGCCACAACTTTTAGTGGCTATTTGTGCCGTTCGCCCAATTTTCGGTAGCAAACCAGACAGAGTCCAAATAAATTTAAAAGGAACTTCTTTTTTTGTAACTAACAATTTTGTATTAATCACCAGTAAACTTTATATATCCATAACATGTTTATAACTCAGCAGCTATAACTCTTACAAATTCTATAGCCTTTTAAAACATAAAATATTGCTCCATGCTACTAATCCCAGTGGTGGCTCTCACGTTACATATGTAGGCTAACTCTCGTGCAATACTATCAGCTCCTCTGCTTATCTTTCCAAACGGCCGCAGGTTCCTTTCAATCCAAATGAAGTGAGTTATCTCAGCATATACCATCCTAAAGACTTGTGCTCGTTGTGTCCTACCCTTGGCACATTGTATAACCTATTGCATATGTTGTTCGCAGTTATCCCTAGCAACATCCTGCCTTTGCATCCAATGTAGGATTCTCTACCATAATTCCTTAGTAAATCGACAGTTGGTAAACAAGTGTTCCCTGTTCTCATCATGAGCTTGGCATAAGGAGCACTTTGGATCTACAGCTAGTCCCCATTGTATCAGCCTATCTGCAGTCAACAATCTCCCGTGCAGTTGCAACCACATGGTAAATATTGATTTTGGCTGGCATTGTTTTGGAACATCAAGCATTTCCAGTTAACTCTTGGTCTGTCTCCCAACAACTGCAAGTAGAAACTGCAGATCATACTCTTTCTTTGATGTTGCTGATGCTGCACCTGTTGAAGAATTATTCTAGCATTTAAGATCTGTCTCACCATCCAGCTTGTTTGTTAGGGAATTGCCACCTCTTCAAAGAGTTTGTCTTTGATGTAGAAAGCAAGTATCCATCTTATCCATAGTTGATCTTTCTTGTGTGCTACATCTCTAGCATACTTTAGCTAGAGCAGCCTTGTTCCATAGATGCAAATTAATCAGGTTTAGGCCCCCACTTGATTTAGGTGTACATATTTTATCCCAGGCTACCAAAGCCTTTTTGTGATCACATTTATCCCAGAACAGATGTAGCTTTTACAATATGACTTAATCATCTTCAAGACCTTTGAAGGCAGAGTAAACAACTACGACCAATAAGATTGAATACAAAGTAGCACAGTTGGAACAAGCTGTATTCGACCAGCATATGATAATTTCTTTGCTTCCTAGGAAGAAATCTTTGCAACTATCTTCTCTAACAAAGGATGCCATTATATCAATGAGATCTTCTTGGTAGCAAGTGGGATACCAAGATATTTGAAAGGCAGTTCCCCCAATGTGAAACCTAACTGTTGGAGGGTATCCATTCTTACAGTCTGAGGGACTCCACCAAAATACACTGAGCTTTTCCTCAGATTTGTTTGCAGTCCGGATACTTAGAAAAATTGACTAAAACATCTATGATTATCAGAGATTGGGGGAAGGTCATCTATAGCAAATAACAGGAGGTCATCTACATAACTAAGGTGTGTGATTCCAAGCTTTGCACATCTTGGATGAAATCTGAAACTTTTCACTTCTTTGAGACTGTTGAGACTTCTACTAAGATACTCCATAACTATGGCAAATAAGAAAGGGGAGATACGATCTCTCTGCCTCAAACCTCAAACCTTTAGCAGCATCAAAGAGTGGGGTGGATTCACCATTTATCATGAAAGTATAGTTAACAGTGGTAACACACTCCATTATCCATGCTACAAATCTCATAGGAAATCCCAGCTCTATTAGGACTTGCTCCAAAAAAACTCCACTCGACTGAGTCATAGGCGTTTTGAAGATCAATCTTGATCATACATCTGTCAGAAATGTATTTCCTTGTGTATGCCTTTACTACATGTGCTAGTATGATGTTATCAGCTATTCTCCTGCCAAGAATGAAGCCAGCTTGTGCCTCACAGATGATAGAGGCAATGATTTGTTGTATCCTGGCTGCTAGCACTTTAGATATTAGTTTATATAGATGCATCAGGCAATTGGTCGATAATCTTTGACTGTATTAGGGCTGAGTATTTTAGGCACCAGTGTGAGAGTAGTGCAGTTAATCGTTTTATACAATTTTCCAGTAATAAAGAAGTCTTTGACAGCTTGAGTAACATCACCTTTAATGACCATTCATGCCTTCTTAAAGAAGTAGGCATTGTATCCATCTATTCCTGGTGCTTTATCACTGTCAATATCACAATGTCCAGCATAGATTTCTTTGTCAGTAACCTCAGCACAAAGAGCAATCTTTTGCTGTTGTGGCAGTACTGGTCCATTCCTCATAACCAGTCTGTTTATAACAGAGAGAGAATGAGCTATTGATCCCATTAGTGACTTATAAAATTCAATGATCTCCTGCTTTATGCTGTCAGGGTGGGTAAGTTTATCACCTATAAGGGCCATAATTTCATTTAGCTATTTTTTCTAACTTCTTTCCTTCATGACAGCTGCAAAATACTTGGTGTTTGAATCACCAAGCCTAATCCATTTTGCTCTTGATTTCTGCTTCAATACACTCTCTTCTATGAGAGATCATTTTTCTAAATTCTGTAGTAGGTTTCTTTCTTCTTTAAGCAGTGAATCATTACATGTTGTATTGATCTTTTCCTGTATGTTTTCTATTTCCACTCTAGCCTGTTCAATCTTCAAGCTAACAATTTTGAACTGTTCATTATTTAAAGCTCTGGCCAATGATCTTAGAGCCTTCAGCTTCATCCAAACATTCTTCATCTTGCAAGTAGCATATGATTGTCCCTAAATCCTTTCCATTATATCAATAAAACTATCATGCTCAACCCAAACATTAAAGAATCTAAATGGTACTTTGCCATGTTTTGGAGCTGAGTGTAGGATGAGTATCATGGAAGCATGATCAGAAATAAACGGCAGCCCATATTCAGTAGTCACATGACCCCACTGCATCATCTATTCAAAGTTACCAAATGCTTTGTCAAGCCTGCTACACACCCTATCTGCACCATATTATTTGTTTAACCATGTGTAATACTCCCCTGTCCACAACAGTTCATTCAGAGATAGTGAAGTCATGCAATCAACAAAATCCTAAATTTGTATAGTTAATAGGATTACCCATAAGTCTGTCATTAGAATACAACACAACATTAAAATCACCACATAGGAGCCATGGCTTGGTAATTCTTACTGCTATCTCCTTTATAGATTCTCACAATTGTTTCCTTTGTTCTAGAGTATTATATCCATAGATAGTTGTAACTTCACAATCCACCATACCCAGCCTATCATGTACCAAACAATGTATAAGTTGAGCTTCAGTTCTTAGCAGTGTAACAATATACCATTGAGGATCCCATGTAAGCCACACTCTTCCATTTAGAGCATGTTGATAGTTTGTAAAATAGTTCCACCATGGGATTACTTTTAGCATTACCTTGCTTGCATTATGTTCTTTGACTTTAGTTTCAACTATAGCTGCTAACTTTATTTTCTAACTACTAATATAATTTTCTAACTCTTTTGTTTGTATCTCTTATTTACACCTCTGATATTCTAGAAGAGCCACTTTATTAGCAAGTCATGTGACCCCTACCCTTATCAGGTGGTAGGCTGTTAGCATTCCAACTTCCCCTTTGTAATGGTTCGAAGGCATTTTTCACTGCTATAGCTGACAGTGCTGGAAAATTTACCAAATTCAGTTCAGGCATAGTTCCTATAGCTTTGCCCTTATCTACTATTGTCTCCAAATTATCCTTGTGTTGTTGTATAGGTGTTTGAAAATTGCCTTGCTGCTCTTGTTCATGAGTGCCAACAATTGTCTGCACATTTCCTCTACCATGTGAACCTTCCTTGCTCTGCTGAGGGGGAATGTCTTGTGCCTGTTGTTGAGCTTGGTCTCCTAGTTGGTTAGCATGATTGTCTTCTTTAGTCAATGGGCCTTTGCATCTCCATTCCATTGTGACATTCTTAGGCTCTCTTCTCCTTATAGGTTGCTTTTCTTGCTGATTGTTTGGTCGTTGCTCTATGCCACATTTTGCCCCACCACTAGAAATTTCTGGCAATACTCAGGTTTCCAGTCATACCTGACTAGCTATGTGAATTGCCAGCCATTAGGATCCATAACCATTAACTTTAGAGGCAACTCTTTAGTGATGTTTACTTCTATTAGCATCCTCGCAAAGGGCACTCTAGTTTTCTTTGCGGTACACTCATCTGCATAAATAGGAGTCCCAATTACACTAGCCATTCTACTTAAAGAATCATGACCACAACAGTTCATAGGAAGCTTAGGGAATTGGACCCACAAAGGAATTTCTGTAGGAAACTCCTCATTGAAATCAAAATCGGGTGTCTAAAGCTTTAAAATAATAGGTCTATTGTTGATCGTATATGGACCAGAATAATAAATTTCCTTCATGTCTGCTTCATTTTGAAATTTAATGATGTAGTAGCCCTCCTCATGTAGGTATAACGCAAGTTCAACAACATTTGCCCAATTCATCCCAATGTATCTCTTCATAGTGTTGTAACCTGGTACTTCCCCAATGATATTGATCTAGAAATGGAGAAGTGGAGAAGTGTTGTAACCTGGTACTTCCCCAATGGTATAAGCTATCACAACACTTCTCCACTTCTCCGTTTCTAGATCAATTTCAGCTTTGTCTAATTGCACTATAATTTGGCTATTAATAATTTGTGGGGGTATGTAAGATAACGACATACCATTCTCAACTGCTTTGTTCCTCTTAAATAGGTTTGTCCACGGTTTGGGCTTCACAGCAACTGCCTCATCAGGTTTATTATTCTCCACAATCACTGTTCCATTAGTAGCATGCACATGATTCACTGTTTCATTGCCAGAAATATTGTTTCCTTACTTGCATGTTGGATCTGGTGCTCCTCAGGGCTGTTGACTTCAGGCACTATTCGAGGAGTGTTAGATCTAGCCTCTTCTTAACACTAGAGCCTGTCAATGATAATCCGGCTTCACAGCTCGTTATCCCCATTGCAATTCTAATTTCCCGCACCACCTGTTTGTGAGAAGGTGTGCCTAATTGATTATTTTCCTTTTCATCAGCTTGGATTCAAGCACCCACAGAGCTACCATAGATAGCTATGGGGTTCTTCTTGGGCCTACCACGCCCACGTCCACGTCCCCATCCTCTTCCGTTCGTCATGGATGAGCACAGTCAACGCACATTAACTATTATGTGTCGAGAGCATGAGCGAGGAGAGAGGACAAACTTTCCCAAAAGGAAATTCTTAAACTTAAAAGGGACTTGCTAGGGAAAAACAATTATGGTATAAAAAATAATTTTGGGGTCACACACTTAAAAATATTTTAGGTGGTGATTACACTAGGGCTGTGCACGAATCAGATCGGATCGGATTTAGCACATTTCGAATTCGAATTTCGGATTTCGGATTCTAGAAAAAGCAATTCGAATCCGATCCGAATTATATCGGATTGGATCGGATTTTAAAGTTTGGATCGGATCGGATTTCAGATCGTATTATGCCTCAAAGTTGCAAACTAATATGTATATTTTCTTTGTAAAAGAGGCAATACATTAAGAAAAATTCATGTTTATGCAATTATGGGAGTACTATGTGCCAATATAACTAAATCTAGCAATTGTAAAGGTAATAACTTGGAGGAAGATGCAAAGGAAGTCTGGCTATCCGAAATAAAAGTGTAGTATTTATACATTACCTAATAATTTCGAATTACGGATCGGATCGGATTAAAATATACCAGTCTGAATCCGATCCGAAATCCGAAATTTTAATAAACACAATCCGAAATCCGATCCAATCCGAAATCTGAAATCCGAAATTGAATGGATCGGTTCGGATTTCGAATATCCGATCCGAATGAACAGCCCTAGATTACACTACATAAATACCCTTGTTGAGGTTGTCATTTTAAGACTTCGCTCTCATTTTCTCAACTTTAAATTCAACTGAGTGGTTGGTGAAAAAAGGGGTGCAAAATACATGCAAATTAATTGGCTTCCACCTAACAACTTCTCAAGATTAGGCCGTTAGGAGTTAAGATCCTGCATAATCATCCTTTAGTTATAAATTTCATTCGGCATCAAGCTCATTCTATTAATACGTCATTCAATTCCCAAAGCAAATAATAAAAAATAAATAATACAAAACATAGCTCACTAAACACAATTAACAAGTCAAAAATACATACAGGTATGCATGTTAAGTAAAAGGCAATCTTGAGACACTACATATCTGTATCTAAAAACAAAATAGAGCACTAGAATTCATCACAGTCAATAAAAATGAACCAAACAAATATTTTTCTCTCTCTATAATATACAATATTATATTTCAGATCAGTGTTTTAGAAGGTCTTTTGGGACTCGTCCGCGTGCACCCCTAGGAGGGGCACTATCAAAATGCCACGAGACTCACATGACGAGCTTAGTTTTGTGAGGCTTACGTCTCAAATGATCGTGTGTGCGCCCTAAACACGCCTAACGCTCAACGCTCGAGGCTCGGCCAATAGTTCCTACACAGATTATGTGTCGGATTTCATAGTTGGTGGTATTGACCTTCAAAATTCTTTAACAAATGAATGATGAAAGTTCTATTCATCTATAAAAACATGAAGATTGAGAGTAACTCAAATAACAAGCTATAATATTGCATATTTACTAATAAAGCATACTCCTTCCGTTCCAGTTTATGTGAACCTATTTCCTTTTTGGTCCGTTCCAAAAAGAATTACCCCTTTCTAAATTTGGAAACAACTTAGCTTAAACTTCCAATTTTACCCTTAATGAGAAACTTTTATAACTACACAAATACTCTGAACCCCTTTTTGACTTGTTTAGGACCACAAATTCAAAAAGTCTCCACATAATAGTGGCCTTCATGTCTTAGTTCTATGTCTCTCAAAATTATCAAACTTTTATTGCTGTTTGAAAGAAATTTTGTATTTATTCATAAAGTAGTAATATTTTAATTTATAATACTAGTAAAGCTTATTGATTATTTGTTATTAGGAAAGTAAAGTTACTATGAGATACAAATCAACTATAACATTTTTAACTTTAAAACAAACAGAAAAATCACAATTTCTTTAAAAGTGTTATCAAACTACACATTTTACCTTCAAACAACAATAACAACAAACCTAGTGACTTATTGGTTTGTGTTATTTTATATATATAAGTCAATTGTGGAGCACATGCTAAAGAGAAAAATATGGGATGTCGACTTTGTCTCTCACTCGAAGGCTTGTATGGTGCTCTCACTTTAATCGTGTGTATTCCTGGATGCTGATTTGGTATCCGGACAAACTTTTTCTTGGACACCTTCCTGTCTCGATCTGCCCTCCTCTGTATGTAAGTTATTGGTATATCATAAACATATAAAGTGAAATTTGTTTGATAGAATTTAATTTACTCGTACAACTAAGTTACAAATTTTTTAACATTGGATAATATCTTGTTTTTTGCAGCATAAATATGTACTACTATAGAGCATTGAGCAATATCCACGTGTTAGTCTACCAACCATAATGCCTTTTAAATCTTACACAATCACAAATGTTGCTTACGTTAAGTCTGTCAAAAAACTTTAGTTATTGGATTTTTCTTCTGTTAAAATAAATTCATATAGTTGATCATTAGATATTTTCAATATGTTTATGTATATTAGGCGAAGGAAGGCTAACGTGTATACTGGGGTGGATCCAAAGCATTACATACGATTATACGAATTCATCGGAATACAATAGCTTTTGTTTGTACCTTATATATATATATGGATCAAAATCCATTGACTTGCATGTACATATATTTTTTTGTTTTTGTTTTTGCAAATTTAGAAATATATTCCTTAATTTTTTTCAAATAAAAATAACATATTGAACTTTATATACTTATATATATATATATATATATATATATATATATATATATATATATATATATATATATATATATATATATATACTATATTAAAAGCACGAAGGCCCTTAGCGAAATATCGTTCGCCTTTTTTACCCTTTTTAAAATAGAGTTCACATTAGACAAAATAGTCATTTGATTATTTCCCTAATATTTAAAAATAATCATTTAATTAATTCCCTACTATTTAGGAATAATTATTTAATTACTATTCCTATAATACTTATAATTGACACACATACTAGGAAACATTTTCGTTCTCTACACAATAGGAAGTTTTCGTCCAACTCTATATTTAGGAGTATTATTAAATTTTTCTTTCTAATTTAGGAGGATCTTTTTTAGTTAATAAAAATTTGTCCAATTTACACACAATAGGAAGGTTTCAGTTTTCTTTAGTTAATAAAATTTAACTAATTCACATACTAGGAAACTTTTGATACTTTCAACTATATTTACATTTAGGAGTATTAAAATTTCTTTTGACTAATTCATGCACACACTAGGAAAGTTTTGATATAAATTTTTGACACTGAATTTTTTATAACTATATTAGATGAAGACGAGCTCTTTGAAAACTTATAAGAGTCTTTTTTTTAATAAAATTTTCACCCAATTTTATATATTCCTGTAATTCTATAAAAAGAAGTTACAATTTCACCTTCTCATCATCATAATTTTGCCTCGTTGGAACAACACCTACAAAATTAAGGGTTTTAGGTTTTCTTTCTTTGAGCATTTTTTTTACTAGCAGTTGAATTTTGCATTCATGTATTTGTATTAGTAGTTGAATTTTGCATGCACGTATTTAACCAATACATCTTATTTTGCTGATCTGGATTGTAAAGCTTGGTTGAATAGAATCCTTTTTGTATTAGACTGTATGCTTTAACCTTTAGTCAAGTTGTTTTTTTTACTATTTTTTCGTGCTCTTATTGGACCTTTTTGCTCCATTTTTAGTTGCTTTTAATAGTTATTATATTGGACAAAACTGTATTAAATTATTTTTCTTAAAATTTTAAGATTTTGCAATTAACTAAAATTTTAGTTATAATTTTTTTATTTGAACTACGTAGGAAGTCCTAATATTTAATACTCTAAGATCAATTAAGATTTTACCTTATGAAATTTTTAAAAATAATTTATTCATTGGAACTAAAAAGCACGAAGGCCCTAAACGAAATGTCGTTCGTATTTTTTACCCTCTAAATATAAAGTTCACACTAGATAAAATATTCATTTAATTATTTTTCTAATAATTAAAAATATTTTGTTTAATAGATTTCCTAATATTTAGGAATACTCACTTAATTATTCTCCTACTATTTAAGACTTTAATTTTTCTATTCCTTTTAGATCTACAAGTCGTGCTTTTCAAATCCATGTAGATTTAGTAGTATTAAATTTTATGAACTTTCAATTACCACTAGGAAAATTTCTGAAACTTTGTACCACTTATATGTTTAAGATGATCTTTTAATAAAATTGTCGTCACTTTTAAATTTCATTTAATTTTAGACTTATGATGGTTTTTCACTTTCTACCTCCACTTAAGTTTAGTAGTATTAAATTTTAAACACGATTTATCTTAGGAAAGTGACCACTTTGTAACTCCTTTTAGTTTTAGAAGGCTTTTTAAATAAAATTTTGACTCAATTAAATTTCAAGCACTTTCGTTTTATACTAGGAAAGTTTCGATCACTTTGTACTCATTTTATTTTTATAAGTTATTAGGTAAAAAATAAGCACTTTGAACTCCTTTTTGTTTTAGGAGTCTCTATTTTTTTAAAAAAAATCTTTATTTATTTTAACTATATATAATTTTACCTTACATAAATCTTTTCCTGTTTCAGTTATATATGTAATGCTTCTATAAAAGAAGCTTTACTATTCTACTATTTTTATCATCGAAACTTACACAATTTTACTTTAGAAAGTGTCAAAAAAATTGCACCGAACAAAATAGTTATTTAATTATTTTTTGAATATTTAGGACTTTAATTGTTTCTTAAATATTTAGGACGTCAAAATTAATTAAATTTATGTATTAAATTTTTTTCTATTCTGATTATGTACTATACCTTATTTGTAAAAGAAAATCACATTTTTAAATTTAGAAGCTTAAAATCCATATATTACAAATTCAAATTAGGACTTCCAAGTTCCAAGGCACGTAGGCCATATGCCTTGGAATCATACTTTTAGCTTCGAACATCAATTTTAGGTTCAAGGATCTTAATTATTATAGTTTTAAAACTTTCAAAGCGGGTAGACACAAAATATAGTTTCACCTTTCAATCAAATGTTATTCCTCTGATATTTTTATATAATAAAGCAAGTATTAAAACAAACTAAAGGAAAACTACTAGAATAGATCAAATTCCTAAACATGATTAACACAATTATCATTTAAAACTTATAATTTTTTGTTAATTCTTATATTATAACGTAAACACATCTTTTGAATAATATTTATGTTATTTTAAAAAAATTATTCTCATTAATACGAGGTAACACCCAGCGAACGTACAATAAGATGCAACGCGTACTTTTCATCTATTGATACTATATTAAAAGCAAGAAGTTCCTTAGCAAAATTTTATTTGCATTTTTTATCCTTTAAAATAGCTTTCATATTAGTCAAAGCTATAATTTAATTAATTCTATTATCTAAAATTTTAAAATCAAATAAAATTTTAATTTATTAAAACTTATTTTTTTCTTATTTTAACTATATAGAAACTCCTAATATTTAGAACTACATCGTCAAAATTTTCTTTCACATATTTGACATAAAACTTTACTCTCCAAAATATTGTTACTACAGTTTTTTTATCTAACATTAAATGTACGTACAATATTTTACTCCTATGATTAATATTTTTTTTATAGTAATTTACATGTATTTTTTCCCACAATAATATACATGCATATTTACTTTTAATATTCTTTGCTAAAATATTTGGCATTTTAGTAAATGCATCATAACAAACTTAATCAAATTATTTATCATTGTAGGTCCAATTATTGTAACTCTAACTATCGCATTAACTTAATAAACAAATGTTTGCATCTACTTTAATGTCCATTACAATTTTACATAACTTGTTCTTTTACATAAATTTTAATTGATTGACGCGATAAACACGTGCAACACACGTACCCTAAAGCTAGTATATATATAAGCAGTTTTGTATAATAGTTTTCTATCTTCTCTATTTTTCCTTCCGGAATCAATACTATCACATTACAAAAAAAAAAAAAAATAATTAATCTCATAAGTGTATGATTGTTTCGTAAAGAACATGCATGTCTATTTAATTAAGATATTTTAACAATGCAAGGAGGTAAGCACAAAAGGAAAGGAGAATCAAGCATTTTGATCTTCACTTTATCAGATTGAGTATAATAGAGAGAAACCCAAACAAATTAATCACGACTCCGAACAATCAATTAAACAATCCAAACAAATCACTGCAAAACCACCTGCCAAAGTAACCTTCCACCACAGAACAAAAACTCAGGCGAATGGAAGAAGGCACTCAAACAAACGAGGAGGAAGGCCTGCTTTCACGCAGTACTGGCCAAAAAACTGTGATGCATATACGGGAATCTAGGTAAGTTACAAGGATACAGTAATCGAAAAAGAAACCTTCACTGCCAGGGATTTTGATTGCAAAATCTTTAGCAATCTTGATTTAGAAGAGGAAAAGGAAAACCCATCAAGCCACCCTAACTTCATACCCATTATAATAGAGGAAATACTAGACTATATGAGTCCTGGAAACAGTCCCTATTCATCCAGCTATTGGAAAAACGTATGGGGTACAATTGTAACGATCTGACCGGTTATTTTGAGATCTAGCATGTCATTCAGCGATTTGAGGTCATGAGCAGCTTCACTCCAGGTATTGTGACTTGTACGCATGGTCGGAATTAAATTTCGGGAAGTCCGGAGTTGATTTGGAAAGAAAAGTCTCATTTCGGAAGCTTTAAGTTGAAAGAATTGACTAAGATTTGATTTTTGAGTAAACGACCTCAGAATTGAGATTTGGAGGTTCCAACAGGTTCGTATGATGATTTCGGACTTGATCGTATGTCCGGATCGGGATTTGGATGACCCGGGAGCATTTCAATGCCTATTGTGTAAGTTAGCATTTTGGAAAAAATTTCATAAGTTTGGGTTGAAGTGCATTTTAGTGTTATCGATGTCGGTTTGGGATTCCGAGTCTGGGAATAACTCTATATGGTGATTTTGATATTAGGGGCGCGTCCGGAAGTGGATTCGGAGGTCCGTAGGTCATTTTGGAATCATTTGGCTAAAGTTAGAAATTTGAAGGTTTTTGAGAAGTTTGACCGAAAGTGGAATTTTTGATATCGGGGTCGGATTCTGATTTCAGAAGTTGGAGTAGGTCCGTAATGTCGAATATGACTTGTGTGCAAAATTCAAGGTCAATCAGACGTGATTTGATAGGTTTCGGCATCGAATGCTGAAGTTTGAAGTTCTAAAGTTCATTAAGCTTGAATTGGGTTGTGATTCGTGATTTCGATATTGTTTGATATAATTTGAAGGCTCGACTAAGTTCGTGATGTATTTTGGGACGTTTTAGTATAATTGGTTAAGGTCCCGAGGGCCTCGGGTGGAATTCGGATGGTAAACGGATCGAGTTGAACTTGGAAGAAAAGTTGAGGTCTACTGTCATCTGGTATAACCGCACCTACGAGGTTTTGGCCGCAGGTGCGGAGCCATAGAAGCGGCCATGAGGGTCGCAGATGCGATTTTGGCTGGGAGTGCTGGGACCGCAGATGCGTTCATCTCGCCGCAAGCGAGACTGCACCTGCGGAAGAGAAGGCGCAAAAGCAGAAATGGGCTGGAAGCCCTGGACCGCAGAAGCGGTGTTTTGTCCGCACCTGCAGAACTGCAGAAGCGGTCAAGTGACTGCAGGTGCGAAGAATCGCTAGGCAGTGGGTTTGTTTAAAAGACGGGTTTTGGCTCATTTCATCTAAAATCTTTCATGGGAGCCGATTTTTGGAGCAACTTGGGAGTGCCATTTTCATCACCAAGCATGAGTCTTGGGAGCGTTGAGCATTGATTTGAGTTGATTGAATGGCTTGGGAGCCGGTTATAGAACTTTGGAGTGAGGTAAGTCTCCTTTCTAACCTTGTAAGAGGGAATTTTTTCCATAAGTGAAATAATTGAATATGTGCTTCTATTTGTGGGGGCTACTTATGCACGAGGTGACAAGAGTCCATGCGTAGCTACTATTATGCTTAAGTCTGGGTAGTCTAGGACACAAAAGCATGCTTTACTTGCCGTACTTGCAACTTTATTGATAATTTAAAAGGCTTAAATCATATCGAACTTGGTAAATAAATTTCAAAAGGGCTAAACATCACTTTCTTGGCTGTTAAAAGAGAAGTTGTCATTTCCTGGGAAATTGCTTCCCTGATGAAGTCTTGATTGACTGTTTGAGTGTGTGTATCTATGTGTACCTGCGTCGCATGTATGATTTGCGAGCGAGGTAATTCTTTTATTTATATTTGACCGCGTCGCATGTATGATTCGCGAGCAGGGTAATAGATGCATCTATGGTTCGCACCATTCTACCCTTTGGCAGTACACAGTTTAAATATTATGTTGGATCGGGCCGTACGACCTCAACATGATTTACGCATGACTTTCTTGATTGTTCTTTTGGAATTTTTGATAATTGATGTGGCCTCATTGGCCGGGGAAGTAAATTGTTAAAAGATGAAAATAAGTTTGTAGATTTCTATTAACAAAAGATATGTTTACCTACTTCATGATTAATGAAATTGCAGCCGACTTATAAAATCCACGATTTTTCACACTATTGATATTTTATTATTGGACTACTAGTAAGTGTCGAAGTCGACCTCTCGTCACTACTTCTCGATGTTAGACTGGATACTTACTGGGTACGCGTTATTGTCATACTCATACTATTTTTGCTGTGCATTTTTTTTGCATAGGCACACATATATCTAGTGGCCTCGTTGGGCACAGCGGCATGGTTGATACGGAGACTTAGGTGAGTTGCATCTCTTAAAATGACCCGTAATCAGCAGAGTCTCCTTCAGAGTATTGTATTTTCTTTTCTGTCCCATTTGTATTCCGAACATATGTTGTATAATTCTTAGTTGATGCTCATGCACTTGTGACACCGGGTTCTGGGATGACTATGGGATTATTCAGTATGTAAATCTGTTAAAGATATCATTATAAGGAAAAGAAATGGTTTCAAAAATACTAAAATGAGAATTTAATTAACTCCTTGGTGTTGTCTTGCCTGACAGTAGTGTCGGCGCCATTACGACCTTTATTGGATTTTGGTCATGACAACAATTTACTACGCACCAAAATCAAAAAAAAATTGGAACCCACCCGAAACCATCAACCTAATTGATCTAGGTAACAACTAATACCTTTTACGTTTCCAATCACTTGACCAATACCAAAAAGTCCATAATAACGGACCTTGGTTTATTAGCTCACAATACCTTAGTGTTAGGAAATAGACTCCAAAATTCAACCCCAATAAAAATCACATTAACTTTTCCACAATATGAATACAACTACAGGAATTACCTACAGAGTACTATGATTTTGAAATTCTGAAAAAGATTGGCCAGATGATTGGGGACGTTTTGAAGATCGACAACTGCACTAGGAACGTGACTAGAGGAAGTTATGCACGCTTGTGTATCCTTGCACCCCTAAGAAAATCACTACCAAGAAATTTCATGATTGGGAAATATCTACATGATATCCACTACGAAGATACCAATCCATTATACACAATTTGCAGATGCCTAGGAGTTCGGCCAAGAACACAACATCTATAAAGATAAAGGACAACTCTACATCAGACACGGCCAATGAACAGTGGAATACCGTTTCCTACTCAAACAAATGTTACACCACTACAACTCAAAATTCAAAAAATTTAGAAAAAGCAACTACTGAAAAAAAATCGGAAAAAAAAGAAGCAATAATATCAAAAAACAATGAAAAAGAAGAAAAACAGGAGAGGAAAAATCAAAACAAAACTCTTGTCGAAAATAATATTCATAAATGAAAACAAAAAGAAATAGGAAAAGAAATGATGACCCCTAATTCAATAACTTGTAGGCTATACACACCTACTTCTACCCCAAACTTAGGGACCAATAAACAATTCCCTATTCACACCTCTACCACCTCTAAAGGGTCAACTAGTTATGTACAAAGAAAACCAATTCTCTATCCTAAGTCAACTAGATTTAGAAAACAAACTGCCAAAAAAGGAAAACTCCAAACCTCACACTTCAACCCCATCATCAACGGCATCACAAGCTTACATCAACAAAAACAAAAAACCCGCCCCTTTCTATTTTCAGCCACAACAACAACATTCCCACCAACCGTATTACAAACAAAATATGCTTTTACAACAAATTACACTGTTGAGCCCACAAAATCACTGACAACAACACCCAAAATAGACACATAATAGGAGCACTTACAAGTTCTCGAGAACAGGAACAGACTTCTAAAATTAGAAAAAATAATACTACACACAGTGCGGAAATTAACGAAAATATCAGAAATACTACTCCTAAGAAACTGACACTATATGAAATCATTTCTAATTATGAAACCTACTCCATCCCTACCACCCACCCTACTAATGCCACTGTCAAACCACATCATCACACCCTTCATCACTCCACATCTATCACCCCCCCCTCACACAAAATGAAACCCCAACATACCACACCATCCGGTCAGCCCCATTATCTCACCTTCCACAATCCCGTCCAAAGACACTCTCTCCACTCTCCACCCTACTCAAAATGTATCGCCATTTTCACCACCGCCCCAACTACCATAACCACCGATGCCACCATCACCCATGCCATATCAGAGAAAACAACCACCATTTTCCATGCCACCACAATCACACACAAAAAAATAATTACTTTGTCCAAACAATAGTTATTCCAGTGCCAGTTCTAATAGTACCACAGATCTTAGTCATGCAACACCCACCACCAACCCCATGGTTGGATGTAGTGGGACTATTAAAACATGCCTAGTTCCTCTTGGACAACACACATGATCTCATCGACCAGCTACAGGACTGGAGACCTTACACAGAAGTAAGAATGGAAATGACGCAAAACCTAGAAGTAGCACCTGACCACAGCCACCCAACACCCGCCACTTTTTCAAGGCCACTACCAGCAACCTCCAGTGTAGCAACTACCAGTGCAGATACAAGAGACCTAGTAAATCCAGGAGAAACAACAAGTTCATACACCCCCACCAAACACCTGGTTGCTCTCTTCACCAGAAATGGAGGAAAACACGTTGCGGGAAAACCTAGACATAGAGCTCGAGCCACTTCCAGTGGAGTCATTGTCCCCTTTGAATCCGGAGGCATACATAATCATCCTAATGAACCCAGAAGTGCAGGCACCAAGTATCCTAGATCAAATGCTGCAACACATCACAATGCGGGAATCACTGTCGACCACACTCCACGAAAAGAGAAAAATGATACTTCATCACAGTTCCAAAAAATGTGCTTCTAATAGCAGTGAACATCCGCACCTACCCCTTCTCGATCACCCACTAGTTGCGCCCTTGCGCATGTCACTGGCCCCGGGTGGGAGCTCACGTATAACCAATGAACCCAAAATGAAGATTCTCATTTGGAACTACACGGGCTACAACAATCAGGAATTCAGGTGCAATTTCAAAGACATTGTGGACTGGAACAATCCATCCATCATATGACTCACCGAAAAGCACATGCAGAGCCATTACGGGCTCATAGAATTTATTGTTTGTACAGACTTATTTGAAATTAGCAAAAAATGGCTACTCTGGTGATGTTGTCCTAATGTGGAAGCATGAGGAGCCAGAGATGGATCCAGTGGCAGTTACTGATAAGGAAATCCATACAAATGTACACGTTAGTAGAACTTCAAAACTTTGGCTACTCTCTCTAATTTATGCCAGCACTTTATTAGCAAATAGGAAAACTCTTTGGAATATTTGTAAATAGATGCTAAAAATAACACATTCTTGTGACTATTATGTGGTGACTTTAATAAAGTCATAGCATCTTCCAAAAAGTTTGGAGGTAGGCCTATAAGCAGTAGTAGAAGTACTGCCTTTCTAAATTGTTTTGATGCTATTGATATGACTGACTTGAGTTTTGTGGGACCAAGTTTCACATGGACAAATAAAAGGAAGAAATGACATCAGTAAATTTTTGAGCGGCTGGATAGATTCTTGGGAAACTCGGACTGGGTGAAAATGTTCCCTAACGCTATTATCGCACACATGGCATATACCCACTCGGACCACTGCCAATTGGCTAAATCTGTCAAAAAATATTAGTAAACCGGCGCATGTTTTTTGCTTTGAAACAATGTGAATCTGTTACCCACTTTTTTCAAACATAGTTAAACATCACTGGAATAATAATCCAAATTATATTCATGCCATTTTTTCCTTCACAAAACATGTGGAAGAATGGAACAGGACCACATTTGGTAATATATATATTTTTAAAAGGAACCTCCTTGCACGCATTATGGGACTCCAAAACATGGACCCACTACATAAAAGCAACTTCCACATTAATCTAGAAAATAACCTTATTCACGAATATAACTTAATTCTCTAGAACAAAGAAGATTTCTGAAAATTAAAATCTAGAGTTCAATGGATAAATGACGGGGATGCCAACACAAAATTCTTCCATATTTTCGCTATCTAGAGGAACATGAAAAATAGGATACTAGGACTCAATGAAACAGTCGGTAATTGAATTTTTGACCCCAAGGGAATTCATGATAATATAATAAAACATTTCTCAAATAACTACACAACTGAACTTCAATCATGCAAATATACCCTACTACCTAACCCAAACCTGCTAAACATCCTCACAGAACATGATAAAGAAGCTCTCATTAGACCACTCTCAATAACTAAAATTAATACAGCTATAAAATCGTTTAAACTTCTTAAGGCACCGGGCCCGGATGACATACACCCAATTTTCTTTCAGAAATACTGGGCCGACACAAACTCAGCTATCACACACACATGTATTCAAGCATTTTCTACCCGAACAGTTATAACTGAAATTAATAAGACCTACGTAACTCTTATTCTCAAGGTGAAACACCCTCAGAATATCTTCCAATACAGGCCCATCAGCCTTTTGTAACACAATCTATAAAACTATAACAAAAAATTTTGTAAATCGTATTCGTCTTTTCCTCAATAATATTATCAGTCCTAATCAAAGTATCTTTATTTTGGGAAGGAGAGCAATTGATAATGCAATAATTGTCCAAGAAGCAACTCACTCATTCAAGAGTTATACGGGTAGGTCTGGGAAGATGTGCTGAAAATTGATCTTAAAAAGTCCTTTGACAGACTTGAATGGTCATCCGTTAGGAGCTCACTAATAGCTTTAAACTTTCTAGAGGACCTAATAACGCTTATTATGAATTGCAAATCTACCACTACAACTTCAATCATTGCAAATGGAAAACCTACAAATTTCTTTAAACTATCAAGAGGCATCCGTCAAGGAGACCCGCTTTCACCAGATCTTTTCATCATCTCTACACAACCCCTAACACGTTACATTGATCATGAAGTAGATGTTTTGAACTGAAAGCCCATTAAAATAAGCCATAATGGCCCATTCATATCACACCTCCTTTTTACAAACGACCTTATTCTGTTGGCTGAGGCAAACATTAATAGCGTAACTTCTATCATAAACATATTCAACTTTATTTCCCACTAATCAGGATAGACAATAAATTTCTCCAAATTCAAAATTATCTTTTCCTCTAATGTATCAGCTACGGACCAAACATCACTGTCAAACACTCTTAACGTAAAAATAAAAAATAATATGGGAACACAATTGGGATTTCCGATTACAAACTTATAACCAAAAAGTTCGGACTATCAGTTCATACTTGACATGATGAATAGTCGACTAAAAGGATGGAAAGCAAAACTACTCACTTTATCTTGAAGATTAACTCTTATAAATCAATTCTGCTAGCACCCATTTTATGCAAATAAACCTCCTTACAGCAAATACTGGGAAAAATATTGATCGCATCCAAAGAAACTTCCTATGGGGTTTTACAATGGACCAGAGGAAAGTTCATCACATCAATTGGAATAAGGTTGCATCCTCTAAAAAGAGGGAGGCTTAGGGTTGTACAAAGCAACAGAGAAAAATATCGCACTCCTATCAAATCTATTATGGAGATACCCACAAACCCAAATACTCTTTGGGCAAAAATCCTTAAGGGCAAAAATATTAGCACCCAAAAAAGGGACCCCATGATTTACAGAGCATATGACTCCTACATTTGGAAAAGCACAACCAAAACCTATTCTTTCTTCTCCAAAGGCATCACATGAAATATTGAAACTGGGACCAAAATACGAATTTGGGATAATAGATGGGTCATTGGCAATCACTCATTAAGGGAACTAATTAAGGGACCACTTACAAGGAAGATACAAATAAAAATGTAGCTTGCCTTATTAATAATAAAAATTGGTACCTACAAGACCTATTATACGGCCTACCAAATACGCTTTCCGACATTGTAACACAACCATACATTCCGTTCTCTGAGAATTTAAATAATTTATTCTTCTGGAAAGAAACGGAAGATGGGAACTTCAGTCTACAATCTCTTTGTTAAGCTAATAGAGGCACCTCAAAATTATGAAGCCTTCAGCCACTTCTGGATATGGAAAGCACATTGCCACAACAAACACAAAACCTTCCTATGGTTACTAACACACCAAAGACCGCCTACTACAGTTGTCCTAAGCCAAAGGAAAATAATTGAATACAACTCTTGCAAACATTGTAGAACAGAGGAAAACATAAACCACATATTCTTTTACTATCCTAGGAACACTTCAATATGGGAAGAGCTAAATATATAAACCCAACACTCAAACCAACTAGAATGGATAAAGGATATTTGTACCTCAATTAAGAACATCATTCTCCCAAATAACTCATCAATCCCATTGGCCATCATCACACCAATTATCCTTTGGCATATTTGGCTATACCAGAACCATAACATCTTTAATAACTGCTCAACACTAATTGATAGCACAAAAATTATTTTGCATGCAATGGAATACCTTTGCCTAACAACCCATAACTTCAAACATTTCATAACAACAAAAATCCCAATAAAACGGACACCCCCACTACAAAACCTCTACAAATGAACCAACTCCAGGCCTTGATTCATCCTCCATAGGGAAGAAATGAGTCGGTTACCCTTTTCATCTTTCGGTAGCATAAAAAAAATATATTTAGTGAGAAAAAGGGGGCAAGTGTACATTAGGCCATGTGCAACAAACAAAGTACAAGGGCATCGTACCCTCATAGTCCTCAATTTTTGGCACATCTGGATCGGGATCGGTGTAAACTCACTCGATCTGTGCATCTACTGGGGCACCATACTTGGTGCGTGCTCTCTTTATTCTGTAGATGCACTCCTGGTTCTTGAAATCTATCAATCCCCACTTCTCCCTCTCATATACGTTTTGCATCAGATGATGAGCTCATGTGAAAACTTTCTCTTTTATTGGTGCCATGCTGCTATTGATGGACTGGTGCTACCTCTGGATCTAATAATCATGGAAGACGTAATTAAAATATGCACCTGGAATTAAATCACATTGGTATAAAGAGTCAAAAAGGAAAAGATGAGGAAATAAGCAAGGGACTGAGCGACGAACCGAGGTTTGGAACCCTTCAATTACAAAGTAGAAGATGCCTCTCACAATGGGTAGGATTACTGCATTTCTTATATTTGACTCTTCTATTTGATAATATACATAGGACGTTGTAGGCACTAGAATGGAGTCCTTTATTTTGTCAAAAGCTTTCTAGCGGGCTTCATCCCATTTTTCTACTAAATTTTGGTTTCAAAATTTGTTTATCGGCTCGCAAGTGGTTTTACAAGAGAAAGTCAAAGTTTGATGGGACTATTGATCGCTACAAGGCTCGTGTGGTAGCCAAAAGCTACAACCAGCAATATGGTATAAACTATGATGAGACATTTAGCCCAGTTATCAAGATGGAATCAAGGGCAATTAGGTGTGACTTGCTTGATAAGGGAAAGAGAAGACGTTCGTTTTCTTCATCGAATAGCGTCTTACATTAACACTTGACTAGTAAGGGAAAAACGTTTCGCTAAACTAAGAAAACAGAATAGATAAGCTTTTTTTGCTTGTTCGTCAAGCTTTGAACAGCTCTTTCAACTGACGTCTAATCCCCCAACATGCTCAAGAACCGAGGCCGTCCAGGGACTGGACTGTCGGAGGGAGCTTTCTTATAGAAAGAAGATAGGCACTGTTGCCGCCATATGGATAGTAGTCTTCCTCGTTATGACTTTTCTTCATTCTTATTAGGTTCTATCTCCCTTTGGATTTAGAAGTGAAACTCTTTTTCTACTATATAACAAGGCGATAGTCCTAGTTGGAAGACAGGCGCCATCCTAAGAAGCAGATTCGTTCCCCCAAAGTGGATGATTACTCCTCTTTGGCAATCTATCCTAGTGGGTGAAAGTCGAAATAGTAGTGAAAATGAGGGTTCCGGTAGACGAACTCACATGAAGGGCAGTACCACGCCGCCCACGCCAATAGAAAGAGTGTTGCTACTAAGCTAAGCTGTTGTTGGGGAACTCGGTATAAGTGATTTTCTGTTTTCGCCTTTCTAGGCTTTACAATAGATCCCCCTTTTCTTTTCCTATTCCTTATTTTTGTTCTACTTAGGTGGAGCAATCCGAACTCTCGACATAATATAAAAGAACACCACAGGCCTGTATAAACACCTCAATGAACTCATATGGACACTCTTCAGCCCGAGGACAATCTCTCAAATACCAAAAAAGATTCACTTTAACTTATAGCTCGCTTAGCTTAGTGTAGGTTGCTTGCAAGACTTTTGATAACTGGCTCGGCTGAACAGAATCATCGATCTAGATAGAAGGGTCATTCACTCCCTATTCTTTGAGAGGTTGCTTGCGACGGTAGCATTAGCTAGGCAATGCAGGTCAAACCGATGTTCTAATATAACCTTACGATTATATGGTTCTCCCTGGCTACGAGGCCTCACACAGTTAGAGTTCGGTATTCCTTTGTCGATGGCTGACACAATTTGATTCTTTTTTCTATTTCATATTTATTCATTTTTCTCAGTCTTACAAGGAGAAAAATACGTGATTTAGAAAATTTTTGAAAAAATCTACAAGTGCAGGACTCCCCTATGTTGGGATGAAATAGGGGAGAGACAAATTCTTGGGCTAGAGATTGTACATGAGACCTCTTCCTTCGGCCCGGTTAGTACATAGTTCTGTCATTTACCTTGCGTCTTGTATGAGTCATTTAATCGAGTCCCTTTTCTTTAATAGGTGCTTTCAAGTAGCAGGTTTTGATTATCTTTTTACGATACGATTCCAGTATTAAATATCTCCGCCTCCCCATTCCTTTATCAAAGTCTGGTACTTATGGGCACAAGTCAGTCTCTTCAAGTGGAATCAATCATAGGGGGTTCGGGTCTGAGGTAAGCGTTCCTCTATCATTGGTAGGCAAAAAAAGGGTAAGCGAACATGGCTGTCTTTGTTAATAAGCAAATGGGTAAGTAAGCGCAAATAGTACGAATCTCCCTGTCTCAAGGTAAACAGGAGTTCCCGGCTCAAGCAAAATGATACCGACGCAAGGTAATTCAAATTCTTTAGTTTGTGGTAGAGAGTTTTAGAAGACTCTCGGTTATTAAGGATGTTACATAGTTGGTCCTCATCCTTCATAGACTAGAGTGTAATAAGAGCATATGTCGGCAAAAGGATCACCGTGAGATGATCATCTTGTGGCTATTGAGAACAAATTAAATCAGATAGTTCTATTTCTCAATCTTTCTAACTTGCTCCTACGAAACCAAGGTCGAAAACAGTGAGTGAAGAGATAAGGCCTCTCATTTCCATTAGGGCAGATGGATTCCCATTGTAGAGACGGCGGAGGGTGCCTCTCGGTCTCAACGGTTCTTCCGCTCAACCACTCTCGTTCTTTTATGGGGTCCCTACTTTGAGGAGCTTTCTCTCTAACCTCTTTCATGAAATTACATGTATCGAAGTTGACTATCGAAATCCATTGTGACTCTGGAGGTGATAAGGGGAGCTACGCTTTGTCATTTCCGGTATGTTAAGTCTACTAGTAGTTGGTAGGCATCAGCGGTAGGTAAATTTCTGTATGTGTTCCAGAGCATCATAGGCTTTCAAAAAAAAATCTTGTGGAATTTGTGGTCGTCCAGCGGAGCCTAGAAAAAGGTGACTCGCACAGACAACTGACTCATTTTCAACAGAAAAGAATAGCCAAACCAACCTAGTTGGCCAGTCAATCTTAGAGATTTTATCGGCTGGCAAACGGGAGATAGATGACCAAGGTCTCGGCCTTACCAGCAACGGAGGTGTACTAATCAATGAACCCATGAAACCAACTTTCTTTTATGACAAAATAAATCAGGCCTAAGCGGTTACGATATCTTGTTGATATTTATTGAGGAGTTTGATGGAATTTAGCTGACTGAATCCATCCATAAACTTAGACCGTGATAACCTTCATAACTAAAGCATCATGACAACATCCAAAGGTGACCTTTTGGATTCTTAAGTATGGGGCAAGGAGGAGCACATAGGAATTCCGACCACTACATAATCCACTAGTGGCTGAGAGAAAGCGAGAAACACCTTGTATAGGTTGGGCGGAGCTTAAAAAAGCAAGCCCCTATCAGAGAAAGCCATTGCGTGCTAGCCTAGCTAGCAAGGTAAAAAGAATTATTGATGGATAGGTAATATACCTCCTATTGATAGCTGTAATATATGGGATGTCATTGTACGTGACCTAGCCAGGGAAGACCGCTTGATTCTTCCGCGGAATTGCCACTTTAATTTTCTAGAATTTCTTCTGCTATTGCGGTTACTCTTTCAGAATCTCATCCTGAGATCTATGTATGTCATTCTCTTCATTAAGAAAGATCGAGCATCATAGAAGCCTTGACTTCAGGATTAGATCTTTTAAAAAAAAAGGGAACTAAGGAAACTTTTAAGTGTAGGAAAAGAAAAAGAAACTTCCGAGAGAGTTGTTTTTGCCTCGGTAATTACCTAACGAGAGAGAGCCGATACAAAAGTAGTCCTTTACGCGAGGAAATTGCCCCTTTTAAGATTATGTGATATAATCATTCTTATCTCAAAAGAGAAGTATACATTATCCCCACTTAAGTTATTAAGTATTCCCAAAGACGAGGCGATTTTTTTTAATGTTGAAACGTCCCTCTCGCTCTTTGATAGACATCTTGCGGTTCTCGGTTTCATCCAACGAACAAATTTAGGTCTTGATTCTGTATCCTATCCTTCCTTGCGGATTCCCGCTTTCTGAAAGAGTAGCGGCCTGTGTAAAGGTAACTTCAAATCCTCAAGCCCTTCTAGATACGTTTTCTTGGGATTTTTGCTTTCACTTTTCAAGTGATTAAATTTAAATATTATTTAATGGATTAAAATGGTTTTTTTAGTCCTGATCCATGTCGTAACATTATTTTAAACCTATTCAATTGGAATTGTATTTTCTCCATCAATATAGATAGTGCACACCAAAAAAACTCTAACACTAGAGGAGCAGGTGGAATCATTAGAGATTCCGCCAGACATTGGATTGATGGGTTCTCATGCCACGTAATGACCTCATCACCCATCCAAGCAGAAATTCTTGCCCTGCTAAAAGTATTGGAACTTGCTTTCACAAAAAATCGATTCTGATTATAATGGAAATAAACTGTCAGGTATTATTGAACCTTTTAAACGACAAATCCCACAACAAAGCTAATGCTAATTTTCTCCATGATTGTAGGTTCCTACTCGACATACTGGGCCAAGTGTATGTTAGGCATGTCTACCGAGAAGGAAATCAAGTGGTGCACACACTAGCGCAGTATGGGAGCCACTGTAACTTGCATACTAACGCTGAGTGTGACGAACACTTCCGGAATGAATCACCTTTATTTATTTTCTCTACTTTCCGCAAAGACTTACTTGAGGCTGTTTCGTTAAGATCAGTCCGGCACTGTAATAACTATCTCTAGCTTGTACTGTTTAATAATAAATCCAACGCCTTCAAGCAAAAAAAAATGCAAGTATCATATGCGGTCAAGACTTCCCGTTTATGTGTTTAACATATGCAGTTGCAGGGATTTAACTCGAGGGTTGTACACTACAATTTTCAATCGAGCTACAAATTTGATGAGGCTCAGAACATTATTAGGGATAGTGGCCGCATGCGGTCGGGTCGGTCGGATATGGATAATACAAAAGCAAATAATTTATTCAACCCGATCCGACCCATATTTAATAGGATAGAAAATGGGTTGACCGGCATATAATATAGATTTTCATATTATCCATGCTTATTGAATATGGTTATATTTGGAAGAATTCCTAGTCTCCCAAACTTGGAGAAATTTCCATTTGAGTCTTTGAAAATGTAAAAGTTAAACCCATTGATTGTTCATTTTTTAAATGGATAATTACGGATCTTATCCATATTTGACCTATTTTTTAAAAAATTTATTATCCAATCGATCTTAGCGGATAATATGGATGGATAACAATTTTTAATGCAATTTGCCACCACTAATTAGGGAGAGTTAATATATCATGTTTATTTATTTTGATTAATTTTTAGGATTGTCGTTGTTGAACACTAGAGTTGCACTACGTACTCGATATTAGATCCTAGATAAAATCGCGTATTTGACGATATAAACTTAATATTAGGTGTATTACATTTTATATTTGACGTTTTATCCTCTAAGAAGTTGTTTAAGAGGGACTATGTGATCTTGCAATGAAAATATTTCCACTTGTAAAGTCATAAAGAATCCTAAAATAAATCGATTAATCAAACTCTCTCTAGGACCCCACGAAAGATTTTTATGTATTTTTTTAGGACAAGTGAAATTATCAATCTACGTCCTTTGAAACAACTCAAACAGAGGAGTTCTGAGTGGGAAAAACTTTTTTTGCAAGTTATAATTTTTCACTTGCCTAAGTTACAATGAGTTTTAAAATTATTACTCACTATAAATATTTAATTTATTTGGAATGTTAACTTAAAATGTTAATGAAGTAAATGCTTACTGATCTTCCAAAAGAAGCGGCGGGGGAAGTAGCGCGCAGGCCACGACATATATTATCGAGAGTGACTCTGGACCCCTTTCCCTTGTACGTCTCAAATAAGCAAATCATACAATACATCATATGAAAGTTCCATTTATTCTTTTCAAATAAATCGAGAGGATTTTTTGTTTCACCCGATATTCGATACTCATATCGGGGCTCCAACTAGTATAGATTTACGGTGTACAAGGTCTTTTTTTAAATAAAAAAAATCATTCTTTGCCTAAATTTTTTTTATACTCAGAACTTTAACCCAAACTTCTGATTAAGAGTGGAGAAATCCTATTTATCTGCCACAAATATTGGTGATAGACAAAAACCAAAATAAGAGATAAGGAACCTTTGAGCACAAGCACCCTTATTTGGTCTTAGGGTAAACGTAAACACACATTATCTCTTATCCAATAATACATTAATTAATTAAAGAGCCTACTTATTTTTTCTATCTTATAAGATGTATGGGCCCTAAGCAATTATATACTGCCACACTGTGCTCTGAAAATATTTTAGAAACTCTTTAGCAGTCAATTAAATGACATATTTGTCATTCGAGATTTTTTCTTTCCTATACCATATATGAAACCTTATTATCAAAAATGTGTATAGTTTTTAATTTACCTGCACTGTCCACATTTTTTCTACAGTTATTATACCAATCATTAAATACTAATTAATAGTAGCTGAATCTTCCTAATTTGTCGAGCTAAAATTCAGGAACAGAATTTTCTAAAAAGATTTGGCGTAAATCAGATTAAATCATATCACAGAAATCCTTTATCTTCAATTTATAATCAAATTCTGTTCTTCGATATTCTCACAATCGCTACAAATCAAAATCTCAGTTTGTCGAAATCAGAAGCTCAATTTCAAATTGTAGAAATCAGTTCTGCAAATCTCAGTTTGTCGACTTTTTTCCTCAATCCACTAATCAAAAAAGCGACAAAATATTCAACAAATTCAAGTCAAATAGTAGAAATCAATTCTGCCGATTCTCTATTCTTCGTCTTTTTTTTCTTAATCCAAAAAATCGAAAAAACGACAAAATATTGAACAATACCTCAACAACGAGACGCAATCATGTCCAAAATTCCAATCATGCTACACTTTAATGGCAATTAGGATAGCTATGGCAGATTAGAGATTTTCAAGTTGATGGCATTGTACTTGATGAGGATGCAAGTTATAGTATGTTGATTTCTACAATTGCAGAGCAATTAATGATTGATACTTCGGGAAAAAATTGTAAAAATCAAATACATTATGAATGAGAATTGTCCTCCACTGTAGATGAGGAACAATATGGGGGTTAGTGTGTATATGGAGACAAAAAAGGAGAATAAAAACTTAGGATCGTATCCGTTACTCATAAGTGTATGAGATTTCAATATGGAATTGGTTATTACAAATGAGAACACAAGTGCAGGTTTGTTATGTGTCAAATTCTATGGAAGTCTGATTTTATGATAATATCTACAAAATTCCTACGTTTATCTACAAATAAACTACAAATCAGTTTTAGGATGTATAAGGCAATATTGTTTTCATGCTTATCAACAAAATTACTACATTTATACTACAATTAAGCTACAATCCATGTTGAAAAAAATTGACTACAAATTTTTTTATTCATTTACAATTTATCTACAAAGATTCTACAAAATTGTATATGACACTGTTTATCTTTATTTTCATGCAGGTTCGTTTGGGACAATACAGTTACTTGATATGCCAGCCTCTCCCGTCATAGAGGAATATCAAAGTGAAATAATAACTGAAGGTACACAAAGGGTTATCGAAGAAGGACAAGTGTATCAAGACAAGCAAACAATTGAAACTGCAATGAGGTACTATTCTGTCATGCACAAGTTCCAATTCAGGGTTAAAAGATCTAGCCACAGAAGGTATGAAGATATTAATTGTGAAAAGACCTTTATAAACAGTATTTTCCTTGTGATATGTAGATGAAAAATAGTTATATTGTATAATGTGTTACTTTATGTTAGAACAATCAATTTGTTAAATCTACATTGATAACATGTATTATAAATGTATTTTTTTGTAGCTACTGGCTCATATGCATTGCAGAAAACTGTAATTGGCACTTCAAGGCAACATCAATTAATGATTCTGCAATATTCAAGATCAGGAGTTTCAACCAACAACACACATGCACCTTAATGGACGATACATTCACACAGCGCAAATGTACTGCAGTTGTAGTTGGTAGCATGGTCATTCCAAAGTATTGTGATCCTAAGACAGTTTACACACCAAAGGACATACAAACTGACATGTTGTCCCAACACGGAGTGAACCTAAGCTACATGCAAGCATGGAGGGCAAAGGAAAAGGCTTTACAGTTGTTGAGAGGTCATCCGGCTGACTCCTACAACAAATTACCAAAATATTTTTATATTCTTGAGAAGACGTATCCTGGTTCAGTTGTTAAATTGAAGAAGACAATAGATGAATGCTTCTTATATGTATTTGTTGCTCTTTGTACATCAATAAGTGGTTAGGAATATTGTAGACCAGTAGTAGTGGTTGATGGGAGATTCTTAAAGACAGCCTACAGGGGGATTATGCTGACAGCAAGCACAATGGATGCAGCAGGTAAAATTGTATGCTAACAGCAAGCACAATGGATGCAGCAGGTAAAATTATAGTTATTTTGTAGGCAATTTATAAATTGTAGATATTTTGTACATATATATTGTAGTTTATATGTATTTGTGTTTTCATATGCATTTTCAAATCTGCCAGTTAATTATTTTTTTACTAATAATGTAGGTACAATATTGCCTTTGGCATATGCTGTGGTTGATTCGGAAAACGACGCATCGTGGAAGTGATTTTTTGAGCAATTCAAGCAAGCATATGGTGAAAGAACTTCAATGTGTGTTGATTCAGATAGGAATGAGAGTATCCTGAAGGCAACATCAATTGTCTATCCGGGCGTGCCACACTACTCTTGCGTGTGGCATATTTGGACAAATATAAGGGCAAAGTTCAAGAAGGGTCATCTACAATTAAATGAATTGTACTTTGCTACAACAGGATCATACACTCTGGATGAATTTAATGAAAGGATGTCGAAGATTGAAGGGATAGACCCACGTGTTAAATCATACCTCTATAATATTGGCTATCATAGATGGCCAAGAGTACATGCAACGGTGAATAGAACTTGGACTATGACATCAAACATTACCGAGTCGTTGAATGCTGTAACAAAAGAGGCAAGCGAGCTGCCAATATTTGATCTATTAGAGTATATGAGGACACTTCTTGAACGTTGGACAAAAGAGAAGTTATTGAAGGCAAAAGGGTACTTTCACATACCTTGGGTGCAAATTCAACAAAGAATTGGAGAAAACCAGTACATTATCTCAGAAACTTAGGGTAATATCTGTTTATTTGGTGCAGAAAATTAATTAATTAATATACATTGTTTCCAGATTGTAGATAAATTGTAGTTAATTTGTAGATTGTAGATAATTTGTAGATATAATTATAGATACATTGTAGATAAATTGTAGATAATCTATTTTTATGATTGTAAATATTTTTCTTTCTGTTTGTTATGTAATTGTAGGTGAGGGCTTTAACAGATCATATCCATACTGTGATAGATGGTGTGAAGTGGTACATTGTGTGTCTTGAAAGCAAGAAATGTAGTTGTGACCAGTTCCAACTTGATGAACTTCCATGTCTGCATGCTTTGGCAGCTCTAAGGCACAGGAATGAAACTTATGAAAACTATTTCTCTCCGTATTACACAAGGGAGAGCCTGCTGCGTACATATGAAATACCAGTAAATCCCCTTCCTGATAAAAGCGAATGGAATGTGCCACAACATATATCTGATGAAGTAGTAAATCCACCTACGGGAGAGAAAAGGCAACCAGGAAGACCTCAAAAGGAAAGATACAAAACATATGATGAACTAAAGTCAAAGAAGTACAAGGTGTCATGTGACAACTGTGGAGGTGAAGGGCATAACAAAAAATCTTGCAAGAATGCACCCAAAAAGAAATAAATATCGTGTAGTTAGAATAGTATTTCAAAATAATTGTTAGTGTGTTCAAGTTAACAGAATTTTGTGTGTAATCGTTTAAGTTTTGAAAGATCATAATGTAGTTAACTTCAATTTGTTTCTGTGTTTGTTAACATGTTTTTCTGTATTGTGTCAATCATCTACCTCCATTTTTTACATTCTTTACATAGCAGTTAATATTTATTATCTACAATATAACTACAAGTTAAAAAAAATTAATGTAACTTGAAATGATAGTTATATACAGAAAGTAAATACAACTGGAGGTATTCCCTACAAATTATATACATATTCAACTATAAAATTATATACAATCTCAACATTCAGTGTTTCCAGATTGTGGATAATTTGAAGTTTTTTTTGTAAATAATTTGTATTCTAACAATATAACTACTTTTAAGATAATGAAGAACATGTGCTGTAAATATTAAATAACTGGAGATAAAACCACCAAGTTATTTTCAAGTGAACTACTAAACTGGATAGAAATTAACAAAACAAAATGTCTGCTACAATAAAAACACAAAAGAAATGTTCAGAAAGTTGTGTACTATACTTCTCCTACAAACTAGCATCAACTAAATTACATGGACATGACACTACTTCTTCTTTCTCTGGACTCTTGTTTTCTCATTCAATGTAGGTGCACCCTTCCTCCTTGCTAGTCTGCATGTAACCTCACTTTCACTGATTGACCCATCTTCTTGCTTCTTTGTAGCATAGTCCCATAGGAGCGCTCCATAGCGTCTACGATGTTGGTCAATATCAGAAAGGTCTTCTGCGGAAATTGACAAATCTCCAAGGCTAACATACTCCGCAAATGCAGCAACAAATACACCACAATCACTGCAGAAACACAATTTTTTTTAAATATTTACCAAATAATTAGAAATAAAAAAAGAATTAAATGCATAGAAAGAGAGAATAGATCTTTTACAGTGACCCTTCTTTTTGCTGTGGAATCTCTGCAACCATCCATTGAATGTTAAGAGGGTCGATAACAGGTTTCTCGATGTATGCCTTTGTATTCATGAAGTTAATGTCCTTACGTTTCCCATAGAAACCAGTGCATGACAAATACAAAGGGATAATAACAGAAAACTTTTCGACACAGGATTCAACAACATGATGGTTGTGTGAAGAGACCATGGAATCATACGCATAAAGTTGCATGTCTGCAATGTCGATAACGACCAACACCCAATGGAATTTTTCTTTAATATTGACGGGCATGATGACATAGTCAATTTCATCCCATGCAACATTGGCAAGTAGTCTATACCCCAAAATATATTCTGCAACAACATCTTGGGGTTTAACAACTGAATACTTCTCTTGTGGAGGTGAATTTATGAACTTTTCATAAATTTGTTCTATCCTGGTCTTGAACACACAATCCGTTGTGGTAAACCTGGTCTTGTTATTGGGGCTATACTTGCCTCTTTTCCTCAAGTAATACATTATTACATTAATGTGCTGCACCCAAAAATAGTTGGCATATAAACATCAACTCAACTTCAAATAATCTACATGAAACCTACATTATAACTACAATTAACTACAAAAACAGAAACAAAAAATATCTACAATGATGTCTAAAAACAACTCTACAATTTAAACAAATTTACCTACAATTTACCTATAGTAAATGTACAATTTACCTACAGTTTAAGTACCTAATCTAAAAATAACTACAATTTACCTACAGTTACTGGGCAAACACGTAACACAACATCTACAATCATGTCTACATTATATCTATATTTTAAACTACAACTAATCTTGTAATATTCTATATAAACTACAAATAACTACAATTACACTACAAACAGTAAATACATCAATAAAACTATTCTGTCCACAAAATACATATAGAATTTATACTATAAATAATCTTCAAATATGATACATGACATGAAACCTAAATATTAATTACACTACATACAAGAAAGACAACATTTACAATCATGTCTATATAATATCTACACTTTATACTACAAGTCCTCTTCATATATTATCTAAAAACAGAAGACAAAATATCTACAAATCATATCTTGGGAATAGACTCCTTGATACTTATCGAGCCATTGAGGACTTGTCCGGGGTGAACCAGCGAAAAGAACCATTCCTTCTTATCAACCTTTTCCACTCCAAGGTCTAACCAAGGCTTAATTTGGTTATCCTTTATGGAAAACGGAGCCTTCCTCCTGTAACAACAAATAAATTACAAAAAAAATTGTAGATTGAATTAGATATGTAAAAGATAAATGCTGAAATGAAAGTGTCAAATTATGCATTACACCTCTTTGAACCTTTGTCGCTAGACTGGTACAACCACTTGTTGAAGTTTTCTAAAACATACGGATCTACATTTTCACCAATAACAGTAGTAAAAGGGTGCTTGAGGTAGAAAATTTTAGGTCCAACCGAACTGCTGCCCCTAGAACTGTATAGAGGGATAAATGGTGATCGGGCATACTTTCCCGGATGCCTTGTTCTCCCCGGATGCATAGGTGTTGCATCATCTTGTATGGGCTCGCCAAACATAACCAACTGGGATAAGTTGTCGGGCAACTCAAAATCATCTAGTGTGACCCTATTCTTCTAAACTCCTGATCCTTCTGAATCACCTAGATCCACATACTGTGCATCTGCACCTTCATTGTCATGTTCCTCAATAACCTGTTCTGGCTGAGCTGCTACTGTCACTCCGTGAATTGGGAACTGTGCATTGATATCTTCCGTAACTATAACACAATTCATATCAATTTTAACAAGAATGTTAAAATTTATAAACAACAAGAAAATATCTCTGAGTGACAGTATGATACCTGCTTTGTTTTCATCAACTGCAACTTGAAAATGTGTATATAAATCACCATGTGCTGGAAGATTTTCTTGACCAACTGCACCTTCAACATGTTCTATTTTATAATTAAAAATGGTAAATAATACTAGATAATGGTGGCTTGAAAGGTGTAGTATATGTGTAGCAAAATTGTAGATATTTTGTGGATAAGTGTAGATATGTTAATTATACACTGACACAAATTGTAGATATTTTGTAGGTATTTTGTAGATACCTATTTTGCTGGTACTTTCCTGCACTTGTTCCCCAATATTGAACTGAAAATGCTGATTGTTCAAATCTTTTTGTTGGTCATTGTTTTTGTTGAACTGCCAGCAAACTGAATGTTTTATGTTAGTTTGTATATATTTTTTCATTGTCTAAATTGTTTTGCTATAAAAATAAAAGTCAGATCTTACCTTTGCATCATTTTGCACATTTCTAATGTTTATCATTTGCAAAACAGACTGCACAGAATCATTTATAAACACTCGAAGGCTATCAAGTTCTACAAAGATAGATTTCGTAAAATCTTCAAGCTTTTTATCAACCTACATGTTACAATATAGTAAGTTGTTAACTTCATAATATGTCCTAACATACAATGCAAAAACATATGCAATTATATAAATATATATATAAGAATTTACAAATTTGTAGATATTTGGTAGACAGTTTATGAAATGTAGATATATTGTAGATAAAATGTAGATATATTGTAGTTTATATGTATTACCTGCTCAATTCCTTTTTGTAATTTACTGATCTTCTCAACAATAGACTCCTTATCCTCTTCTCCATCTGTTTGTTTGGGTTCCAACGTGGATCAGCATTAGGAACCTCAGATGTTTGTTCACCTTCTTGAACTTTGTACTCAATTTTGTCGGGCAAAATCAGCACTGCAATCTCTTCTCCAGATTCAACTATGTTGGTAAACTGAATGAGGAAAAATAAATTAGTTTGATCAAGGTAGAAAATGTAGAATACATGTAGATATGTTGAAGGTAAATGTATAAACGTAATAAAAGAAACTATACCTTTATCCACTCAGGCTTTATCATCTTCTCTTCAAAGGCAGTTAACCAAATCTGTCTCTTAGTAGCTGACCATCTTAGTATGCGAGGTATTGAGTTAGAACACCTTGTAGCTAGATCAGTGCTGACAGTAGAGCAACACTCATAAAGCCATACTTGCAATGCTAGTGAGCATCCCCGTATGAGATAAGAATGTACATACGGATTTAGTCTGTGCCTAACAGATTCCATCATCTGGGTGAAAGATTTAATACCCCATGGGTATGACTCATACTGCCCAGATTCTACCAAATAGAACCTAAAGTGATCTACGAAAGAAACATGATCTTTGTCCGAAGGACAAATGAAAAATTCTAAAAGATAAAGGATGCACAACTTCACCGCATCCTCATCGTTTACCCAGGATGTAGTGGTTACTATCTGTTTCAAATAAGACTTCTCCACTCTTAATTTGTTACGAAAATAACTGCTCATTATTTTGCTAACATAAGTAGGATTATAACCAAAATCAGTAACCTGGGTAACACATCTTAGACCGGTAATTAATGCAAACTCACGCAATCCAAAATTTAATGTTTCACCCTTTAACTGTACAGAAAAATATGATTCATTGGATTTGGTCAATTCATACTTCATTAGAAGATGAATGGCTTGATTTTGCATGCATATGGTGGGAAGAGACAATAAGTATCCAAAACACGTCTTTTTGAAAGATTCAAACCATTTGAGGATAGAAACTCTTTAATCTGACTAGAAATGCTAGGATCACATAAAGTATGGAATCCAAGCACCCCATAATCAACATTATGTGGGGCAAAAAACTATTCATTCTGCACAAATAATAAATTAATTCACATTAATAAAATGCATAAAAAGGATAAATTTATCTACATTTTATCTACAACATAACTACAAATGATTACATAATATCTACAATTTAAAACATTTTCTACAAAAAGGCAGCAACAAAAGATAACTACAATTCTGCTTCAAATATTACAAGTTACCTAACAGTATAACTACAAAAAAACTACAAAATATCTAAAACTATAAAAGCAGAACATCACAACTACAAATAATCTTCAAAATTAAGACAATTAATCTACACTTGTCTAAAAACGTAGAACACATGTTTAACAACATAACTACAATTGATTACATAATATATATAATTTAAAGCATTTTCTACAAAAAGGCAGCAACGAAAGATAACTACAATTCTGCTTCAAATAGTACAAGTTACCTAACAGTACAACTACAAAAAAACTACAAAATATCTAAAACTATAAAGGCAAATATCACAACTACAAATAATCTTCAAAATTAAGACAATTAATCTACAATTGTCTAAAAACGTAGAACACAGATTTTACCATCCTAAACTAAATAAAAAAATTAGAAACGAAACTAATAAATGTTTACCTTCGCCAATGATTGGTTCTGAACAATTTTAGGGTGTTTTTTTGAATGTTTCTTCATTTTTAGATTTTTCGAACTGGGAGACACCTTTGCTTTCTTTCCTGTTCGAAGATTAGGGACCTCTTCTACAAAGTCATCGTCTACAAAAATCTCTTTTCCTTTTCGTTTGACTTGTTTGACTGGTGTAGAAGTTTCTCCAGCATCTACATCGTGTTTTTGTTTGGTTCCCATCTCAGCTCTGATTTGTTGGGGAGATGAACTATGAGTAGTCTCTGCAATTGCATGTGGAGATTTGCCTTGCTTTTTGGGTGATTTTGGGGATAAAACACCCAAATCAAAGGAGGGTATATCAGCTACTGCTGATTTTTTAGGAATCTTTTTAGAAGCTTTGTTGTTCTTCATTGATGAACTTCAACTAGAGTAAAATGGGGAACCAATTTGTTTGAAGGGTTTCTTCAATTTTCTGTGATTTTAGAGGGAGATTGGGTGGTTTCAGAAGATGAAAAATGGTAAAAAGAACGTGGGTATGGGTAAAAAGAATGTGGGTACGGGGCAGAGGGTTTAGGAGAGAGAAAGTAAGGGATGAGTGGAGATACTGGAATTAAACGGAAATCCTTTAATTAAGGAGTAAAAAACATCTCATTAATTATACCCTTAATTAATTATGGTATAAAAATGGTAATTTGGTATACTAAGTGTAATTAAGTCAAACCTTAAACATTGAGGGTAAAAATATTTCCTATGTGGCATAGAAATGTAAAAATTCCTTAGGATATTAAACACGGATTCACACAATCATTTTGATATATTATTATGAAGCATTCCGACTTTTCATTTTTGAATTGGCATACATATGATTTTTCTATTCGCTGGCATAGTATTAAGGGATAAGGTAACTTTAATAAGTTGAAAAATTTCTCGTCTAATAAAGAAAATGGATGGGATATTCATAACTATGAATTTCTTATAAAGATCATTGACAAAATTGAGCATTATCGAAGAGAGTGTTTGAGCTAAAGCTCATCCGCCATGACTATGTGCCATGAAGCTCAGAGAGAGAAAGGAGAAGAAGGTTCGAGATCTTTTGGAGTAAGAGTAAACATTCTCATTGAATTGAATTAGAAAAGGTAGTGCCCCTATACATATATACAAACTACTCACTGACACTAACTAACAATGTAACTAACTACTTACAAAACTAGCCACTTACAAAACTAGCACTAATAACCTAACTAACTAACTGTAGAAAATGTGGCTACTAGTTAAATAATTACATTCAAGTTTTAATCTTAACACCCCCCTCAAGTTGGAAGGGAGGTACTCATTTCCAACTTGTGAAGCAGTGACGAATGTTTGATACCTGTCAGGGATTTGGTGAGTATATCTGCGAGCTGGTTGTCTGTATAGACATAGTGTAGAGAGATTAATCCTTCAACGACCTTATCCCTTACAAAATGGCAATCGACCTCTATATGTTTTGTTCGTTCATGAAACACTGAATTTTTGGCGATATGCAGGGCTGCTTGATTATCACAATATACTGGAATGGGAAGACTCAAGGGTATAGTTAGTTCCTCCAAAAGCTTAGACAACCAAACAAGCTCTGCAATTACCTTTCTTGCACACCTGTACTCTGCCTCTGCAGAGCTTAGTGACACAGTGGACTGTTTATTCGATTTTTAACTAATTGGACTGTATTCAAGTATCTGAGTACATGCATGGCAGCTTTGAGATGAGAGTCTCGAGGACTTTGCATGTACTGGCTGAGATGCTAGACACTGTAGGCAATATCAAGTCGTGTGTTGGTGAGGAAGTTCAGTTTTTCCACCAACTTTCTGTATTGAGTGGGGTCTGTGAGTAGGGTACCTTCAGTGGCTTTCAACTTTGTTGAGGGATCAAGTGGAGAGGCCATGCGAGTGCAGTGTGAGCACTCAAACTCCTTTATCAGATCAGTTGTGAATTTTTTTTGTGTGATTATTGCTCCATCATGTTATATAGTATCTCCAATCCTAGGAAATAGTGTAATCTTCCCAGATCCTTTATTTTGAAAGTCTCATGTAGGAAAGACATCAATGCCTTGATTTCTTCCAAATTTGTTCCTATCAAGAGGACATCATCCATATATACTGCTACAAAATAGCTGACTTACCCTTTTTCTTGTAGAAAAGGGAATAGTCTAGCATAGAATGCACATATCCTTTAGAGGATAGAGCCTCTGTCAACTTATCATACCACTGTCTACTTTCTTGCTTCAAACCATACAAGGATTTGTTTAGCTTACACACTAAGTTATGTTTTGCTACTAATAGTCCTGGTGGTACTTGCATGTACACTTTTTCATTTAGGTCTCCATGGAGAAAAGCATTGTTCACATCAAATTGAAAAACTTTCCAATTCTTCTTTACTGCAATACCAACTAATGCTCTCACAGTAGTCATCTTCACTACTCGAAAGAAAGTCTCAATGTAGTTAATTCTTGCTTGTTGAGTGTAACCCTTGACAACTAGTCTAGCTTTAAATGTTTCAACACTTCCAACTGCCTTATGCTTGATTTTATATACCCATTTACAACCTATTGCTTTCTTTCCTACAGGTAGTGGGACAAGGTCCCAGGTATGATTAGAGTAAAGGGCATCAAATTCTTGGTTCATGGCCTGTTGCCAAGCAGGTATAACTGCTGTTTCTTCATATGACTCAGGTTCACAGTCAATAGAAAGCTTTTCAATCTAATGCTGACTGCTGCCACTTAGAGCATTTAAGGATATAGGTTGCAAGTAGGGTACATGTGTGTGAAAAGAAAAGGACTGTGAGGGTGAGCTATGATCAATTTCTGTAACTTGTTCTCCAGTGGTATTGAGAGTGGGCACATTGCAAATGTAATATTTCAAATAACTTGGAGGTTTCAGTGTTCTTTGGGTCTATTGTGAGTTAGGATTGTAGTATGTTCAGATTGTATTGAGCTTGGTAAATTATCTGAAAAGGATTGTTGTTGATCCTGTGGGTGAAAGCTAGGCTCAGGTGATATGTTGGAGGTTCTATTCGGGCTGGAAGAATTTTGGTATTCTGGTGACCCAGATTCATGAGTGATAGGATTAGTATCATTGCCAAATGAAAGTTCAGGTGACATTAGTTGTTGATGTGGACTCTCACTGTTACTAGTGATAGTAAGATTAGCAACATCAAAATGACTCATACTTGGTCCTATGTGAGGAGAAGGAAAACATAAATGTTCATATTTAGATGCTAAATCAGTGTGGTTTCCATGCAATGCAAATGGAAAGATTGTTTCATGAAAAGTCACATCTCTAGATACATGAATCTTCCTTATGGCTAGGCTAAAAACCTTGTATCCCTTTGATCCAAAAGGGTATATTATGAAAATATGTGGAGTTGATCTTGGTTCAAATTTATCTTTGTGAGGTTTTAAGTTTGTAGGAAAGCATAAACATTCAAAACTCCTAAGGTGTGAATAGTTTGGTTTCTTCTTGTATAAAATCTCAAAATGACATTTCCTTTTGAGGGATGAGGATGACAATCTATTGATCAGTTAGGTAGAAGTTAGGATGCACTCCCCCTAGTATCTTATAGGTAGTTTAGACTGGTACAACAATGTCCTTGCAGTTTCAAGGAGGTACTTATGTTTTTTTCGACTATACCATTCTGTTGAGGGCTATAAGGACAAGTTTTCTGGTGTAAGATCCCTTTGGCTTGGAAAATCATGGTTGTTTCAGTATTCACAAACTCCAGACCATTGTCAGTTCTGATAGTCTTTATTGAGGCATTGAAATGGTTTTGGACCATTGCACAGAAAGCTTTTATGACATGTCGGGCATTGCTTTTACTAGTCAAGAGATGTGTCCAAGTACATATGCTATAGTCATCAACTAGGGTGATGAAATATCTGTGATTGTCATGAGTTGGTGCATGATAAGGGCCCCACATATCCACATGGATGAGTTCAAATACTTTGGTGGTGGAAGTGGTTCTTTATGGGAATGGATATCTATTCTGTCTGGCCATAGGACAAATAGAACACATAAAAGGTTGTTTGCTTGTAAAGGCTATAGGTATGGAATTGATACCCTTCATCTTGATAAAATGTACATGGCCTAGCCTTTTATGCCACAAGAGATCTACATGATTGTCACCAGGTCTACATGTACTGCTCACTGAATCTATTTTGTCAGAAGAAGTTCTATTGGAATTCAAAGGAACTCGTACACTTTTATTATCACAAACATGAGAAGGAATGGATGCACTAGGTACAAAATTACAAAGATGGTGCTGACAATGTACATTATTAATACTATGACTATCTGAGGTGGATGCACTAGGTACAGATCTGTGTGTGAGTGGTATGATAGAAGAACTGTTCTTTCTTGAATTTGAATAGTGAAGGTAGAGGCTGTCTCTAACTTTACCAATCTCCAGAGGCCTCCTCAGTGAAAGGCCCTGTAGAAGGATACGTGAAAACTTAGTGAATATGATGGTGCAATCAAGTTAAGCTGTCAATGAGTGAACAAAGATCAGATTGAACTTGAAACTAGATACATATAAGACTCTTTTTAGGGTAAATTGAGGACTGAGAATGACATCTCCAACTATTGTTACTTTTACTTTATATCCATTTGGCAAAGAAACTAGGAAAGGATAAACAAGAGTTTTGATGTTACTCAAGGAGGCCTTGTTGTAAGTCATATGGTTAGTGGCTCCTGAGTCAAGGATCCAGGAATCAGTATTCTCTTTAAAACTTTCATAAGACTGTGTACTGGGATCAACAAAAGTGTTACAAGCAGTCATACCTGCAAAGTTAACAGCACCACCAGTCATGTTGATGTTTCCTGAGTTGTCTCCATTATTTCCACACTTGAAGCTTTCCAATATGCTTAGCAGTTGTCCATATTGTTCCTTGGTTAGTTGCTGCATGGTTCTACCTTGCTCCTGAGAGTTTCCCCTTTATCTGTCAAGGTTGCTACATTGTCAGATGTGTCAAATACATTTGCTGACATTTTTCTTCCCCTATTACCATTGTTGTACTTCATGTTTTGTGGATAACCATGAATTTTATAATACTTGTCCTTGGTGCGCCCTGGTCTCTTGTAGAAATCACAAAATGGCCTAGGCCTATTTCCCATATAACCTCTTCCATAGCTGTTGTTCCCAGAGGAAGTACTCATGTGTTGACTATAATTGGTTCTAAAGCTGTTATTTCCTGGGCCATTGACATTCAATGATGTAGACTCAATTACCAATTGTTGATTGTGTGGCCTAACTTCTATTTGCTTCTCTTCTTGTATGAGGATAGAGAAGTCTTGTGCAATGCTTGGAAGAGGATTCATCATTAGTATACTCCCTCTTACGACATTATACACCTCATTTAATCCCATCAAAAACTGTATCAGTCTTCTGTCTTGCTCAGATTACTAGTTTCTGACACTTCCCTGTTATGAAGCCAACCTTATTCTTCACTAAGAGGGATCTAAGTACACCTCTCTTCCATGATTTATATTCTGTGCCATCAAAAGGTACATGAACTAATATAGAACCTGCACTTTCCGACGGATGCATGTATAGGGGACTTGAAGTATCTAAAGTGTCTTTGTTTACAGTATCTCCACCCATTACTTAAACTACAAATCTCAATTGATTTAAACCGTGAATCGAAGATAGGAAACGAGAATTCAACAGAGAAACCTTCGAGAACAGTTAAAGTTGCTATGACTTGTTGCAATCAAACCAGATCACAGCAAAAAAATGCAATTTCGAACAGGATTTCACAAGAGAGAAAAATGATTGACAATTTCGAGAAAGACCTAAAACTTCAATTGTGAATTGAAGAGAAAAACGAGACTGGAGATCGCAAGTTACCTCAGTAGATAAAGCCTTGCTCTGATACCATGACAAAATTGAGCATTATCGAAGAGAGTGTTTGAGATAAAGCTCATTCGCCATGGCTATGTGCCATGAAGCTCAGAGAGAGAAAGGAGATGAAGGTTCGAGATCTTTTGTAATGAGAGTAAACATTCTCATTGAATTGAATTAGGAAATGGTAGCGCCCCTATGCATATATATACAAACTACTCACTGACACTAATAATGTAACTAACTACTTACAAAACTAGCCAATTACAAAACTAGCACTAACATCCTAACTAACTAACTGCAGAAAATATGGCTACTAGTTAAATAATTACATTCAAGTTCTAATCTTAACCATCATACTATCTGTTTTCCCATTTTATTTATTTATCTCCTACTGTTGTTCCTAGAATGCATAAAATACTTGGGATGCCCCAATGACTTATTCTAAATGGATAATTTTTAAAAATAAGAAACATGGATAAAATTTCAACATGTTAGGTATTTGGTGGAGGTCATTTAAGTATGAATTGGACTTTGTATTTCAAAATTGTTTGTTGTTTACTTGTTTATATTGTTGTTATATACTATTTCTACCCTAATTTTTATATTTACAAAAAAAGAAAAGGACAAAGAGAGGTCATATTAATATCATCACCTTTAAAATTTACTTTCTAAAAACTATTTGTATGACATAAACTAAAAAAAAAAAATATGAGTAGTTTCAACTTCCAAATAATATACAAGTTTACTTGTAGTGTCAACAAAGAGACAATCTATCACGACAAAGAGTATGTTGGGAGATATAAAATCTATTCTCTCTAAATTATTATAAGTTCTAAGTTCTAAGTCTTGAAATTAATATAAAACTTCTCGATAGGAAGCATTTTTTTTCTTCATCAATTTATCTGGCGCAAAGTTAGATCAATCAAATAAGTGGACTTTCACTGCGAATGTTGAATGGTTAAATGGCTTAAAACAAAAAAGAAATAGCAAATTGATAACCTCTTTTATTCTATTGCAAATAGATAATCCACTACCGTAAAGTTTGTCAAAAATATCCTCATCCTTAATTAGAGATATTAAATTTAAATCTGACAAGAAAATTATTTTTTGTAGAAAATATTTTATTTTAAAAGTGGGACTTCACTGCGTTTAGTCGGACCAAAGAAAATGGAACAACAACAATAAATTAAGTGTAATTTCAAAAGTAGAATCCATAATATCATATAAAAATTGTAATTTTTGAGAAAAATATTATTTGGAGTTAAGTTGAAAAATGATATTTGGAAGTTGAAATTATGTTTGGACATGTATTTTACTTGAAAAAATATTACAGTTTTGTGAGTGGGAAATATTTTTTTTTTATGGAAAAACATATTTTTGAAAAAAAAATAAAACTTTTGTCAGGAAAAAAAAAATTATTATCCAGTAAACATCAGTGTGGGGCCAGCCACTAAAAGAGGATAAGAAAACGGTATTCAAGAATTGGTCCAAGATACTACTCTGCCCAGCCCCAGCACTTGAAGGAAACAAAACAAACTGCATACGTGAAAGCAAAGAGAGACAAATTATCTCTTGCTTTACTTCAAGCAATAAACAAACTCTCTTTCTTTCTCCCACCATCTTCAACTATATATATATAACAAAAATATCAGAGTCATTATTTATAACAAGACTTGCAGCACTGAGCTCACTCTATAACTAACCTCATCCATCTTCTCCTCTGTATAATCTTATAATACGTCAGAGCAGCAAAACCCACTAGTTTATTTGCTGGGCCAGCTCATTTCCAGGTGAAAAGATCTTGATATATTAATCAATTCCTCATATTTGGTCTTTCTTCTTTCTTGCTATTAGTAATTAAATTTTTGAGTTTTTCCAATTCTGTTTTCCTCTTTGATCACTGTATCCTATTCATTTCTTGATTAACTTCTTGTTCAATTAAGGGAAATGGAGGAGAGTGAAGGAAATTAATTGTGTTCCCTTGTTTGTTTTGACTGCAAATTAAAAGTTGGGTTTTTCTCTCGGTCAACAAGTTATACATCGACGGATTATAATATAGGGATAGTAGTACAGTTAATAATAAATACCATAGTATATGCATTGTTATTGGATGATGATTAATCTTATTAATATCTGGATATATATATTGTATAATCCAAACATTTGTTTACAACAACAACAACAGACCCAGGGTGACCCAGTGGGGTCTGGGGAGGGTAGCTTATATGCAGACCCTGCCTTTAATAAGGTACAAGAGGTTGTTTACGGAAAACCCTCAATCCAAACCTTTGTTTAAAAATAATAAAAAAACATAAATAAAATAGAATTTACAATTATCAAATTTTAGTATATAAAAACAAGCCTTATCTTGCTTTCCTAGAAGAGACATTATTTCATGACTTAAACCTGTGAGCAGAGGCGGACCCAGGAGTTGAAGGCCGTGGGTGCACTTTTGGATTCAAGCAAAATTTGCTTTGTATATAGGGTGCCCACTACTAATATATCACTATTTCTAAAGACATATACATCTATACATGAAATTTTTGCCAATTTAAGGGTGCCGGTGACCCCTCTTTTTATAGCATGTGTCCGCCTCCGCTTGTGACCTCCTGATCACAAGGTTGCTACTTTTTCCCTTGCATCAAGGCAATAGCTTCCGATCTTAAGCTCAATAATTTAGTGTAGCACAATAAGTTTGGCTTTTGAGCCATTATATCTAGCATCTCCTTATGAATTCAACTTAATGAGTTTCATTTGTATTATGGATTGGTCATTTTATCATTCTTCAGTTCTTCTATCATTTTAATCTGACAAAGCTTATCTAGTAACTTGGATACTTTGGGAACTAATGTATGAGCTAATAGACATAATAATATTTTCTCCTTTTTATGGCTTATCTTTTATGTATTGAATTGTATTCCTTGATTGCTGTTACTATCGTGCTAGTATAAGCAGAAAAATCCGACAAACCTGACTCTTATTGTTATTAATTCAGACAATAATCTTTTCGGTTCTGTCTTATGCTGACATTAGGTTGTTGTAAAAGGTAGCAACTTGATAACTTTATACTTCCATTAATGATCAAACTCTAACTGCATTTGCACCTTTCTCAGAGCTTAAATAGGCTACAGGCCTACAGCAGCAACAGCGAATAGACTGAGACGGAGATGGAGTCAAGGCATTCCCTTTATCACGTACTGCTTTTACTTTTCTGCGGTCTCTCTGCCCTGTGTCAGTGTTCGGCTACTGGGGTTGAAGCAAACCAGACAGCAGTATTGTTTGTGAATGCATCTGAAGCATCAGCAAGAAAAATACCTGATACTCTTTTTGGTATATTCTTTGAGGTGAGTTTAGTCATTTGGGTTCTCAATCTGTATTGCAAATGAGAAGTGTATACTTTCTAATATATAAAATGTATTAGGTGTTTTGTTTGCCATTTTCTTTTTCATGCAAACTCTTCTAATGTATATGATACTCAGAATCAGAACATCCTGCTTCTTGAAAACACATCTAGAATACATTTTGATTAGTTCATTCCATCAAGCCAAAATCCCCATTCTCAACTCTTGAAAAGATTTCCTGTTTGAACAGTTTTTGAACTAAAGAAGAAAATAGGATAAAAAATGACAGTGAAATTTTATCTTACGCCTGTCTATGATGTGAAACCTGAGAGTGTCCATCTTATGAACCATCAACATTTTCCAAATATCTGGAAGAGAATAATGCATGCCTTCTTTATGTGGGCGTAAGGGGAAAAGTTTTTAAAATAAATTGGACTTAATTTTCCATGAAATTAGATAATATCAATTTATTTAGTTTATAACACCTGGAACATTGTATTTCAGGAGATCAATCATGCTGGAGCTGGTGGATTGTGGGCTGAGCTTGTCAGCAACAGAGGTCAGCTTGACTTTATGGTTGCCTAAGAAAAGAAAATTCTCCAAAAAAATAAAATAATATATGCTTCGCTTCGTAGTGAGTAAGTAGTAAGGCTTTCTTTGGACTGAAAAAGAAAAAGGAAAAGAAAGGACAGACAGGAATTATGATGGAAAGGATGAAGTATTTATGTTTATGTTGCTCAAGCAGAAAATTAGAGTAAATTGTTACACGACTCTGTGCTGTATTTTCTCTTGGATTGTCATTATTACTTTTCCCTGACTGTTAACTTGGAGAGTTTTATACTCAGCATGCTACTGTGTCCAAGAGGTTACTTTTTGACTGATAAGAAGATTTTAGTCAAAATACTAATAAGGCACTTAATGTGAAATTTCTTGTTCTAATCATGCAATAAGAGTTTTACCTTCTATATATTCTTGACATTTATTTTATTTAAGTGTTAAATTTCTTGAAATCACTTTCAGGTTTTGAAGCTGGAGGCCCAAATGTACCTTCGAATATTGATCCTTGGTCTATCATCGGGGATGAGTCCTCAGTGATTGTCTCAACAGATCATTCATCATGCTTTGACCGGAACAAAATTGCACTTCGCATGCAGGTGCTCTGTGACCATAGAGGCACCAATATCTGTCCAGATGGAGGAGTTGGTATCTACAACCCTGGATTTTGGGGCATGGTATGTTTATCATGCTTGACTGAAACGTTGTTCATGCGTTCCTCTCTTCCTCTCTCAATAGTATAAGCACATTGGATAGTCACATCCCAAGCTCATGTCACATATTGTCCGCTTTAGTCCAAGAAACCTCACGGATTTGTCCCTTGTTGTACTATGCCACATCAAGCCGAGAAAAGCGCTTACCATGTGAATTTGTACTCTATCTTATATAATACTTCATTTCCTCTTTCTTTTTGATGTGGGATTTGCCGAAGGTATCATATGCACTCTTTCTTCAGAAGCCTGCCAATTCTTCTTTTTGACGTGTCCTCCTTCATGGGCGTGACCATACACCCTTGTAGGGACTCAACGTCTTCATTGAGTTTTGCCCTACCATTGTACTGTCGGAATTAGGCGTCGGTACCATATTTGTCACAGCCCAAGCCCATGATACGTATTATCCGCTTTGTCCCATCAAACCTTACATATTTGTTCTTTGTTGCACTATGCCACATGGAGACCAAGAGTATGTGAACATGCGCGCGCTATATAAGTGAAGTTCTATATAAGATAGTATATAAGTTTAAATGGTACGCACGCTTTTGGGCTCGATATGGCATAATCCAATAATGGACAAATCCGTGAGGCTTGTTGGGCCAAGGCGGACAATACGTACTATGGGCTTGGTAAGTGACATGGATTTCCTTCATTTGTATCATCAAGTCTTCACTTACATTTCAATCAGAATTTTATTACTATAAACTAAGATGCCGATCTAGGTGTTGCTTTCTTTAAGTATTTTTTGGTGCATGTTCTGTATTTATTGTCCTCATTTTTTGCTTTCCTGCAGAATATTGAGCAGGGAAAGAGTTACAAACTAGTGCTTTATGTTCGTTCACAAGAATCAATCAATGTATCTGTTGCTTTAACTGGTTCAAATGGATTGCAAAAGTTGGCTACTTCCAACATAGTGTAAGTATATGTCTAGTTACCTTTGTTTTCCATGTTTTTACAAAGTGCGGTTCTTGCACACAATTCATTCAACATGTTCTTGCAGAGCTGCCGATGTTTCAAGTTGGACAAAAGTGGAAATCCTGTTAGAAGCAAAAGGAACAAATCCCAATTCGAGACTCGAATTGAGATCAACTACAAAAGGTGTTATATGGTTTGATCAAGTGTCATTGATGCCTACGGACACATATAAGGTATGTAGCTGAGAACTTTCTTATAGCTATTCAGAGAAGGCTCAAAATTAATCAAGGAGATTGGCTTTAATGCAGCTGGCTGAGTTAATGACATATTTCTGAACCAAAAAACTCCTAAAGGGGATTCTTTTCTTGTTTATTGTATACAGGATGTGTAACCAGCTTCAGTTCTGTTCCGATATCATTAGGTTTATATCAATCAGTAAACTAACGTTTATCCAAATAAATTGGGTCGCCTATACATGAATCCTCTGTCAATTCTTCAGAGGATATTATTAGGTTTTACATTTGGGAAAAATTAAAACTTGTTGACCATGTAGGCATTGTTAACTAATAATGTGTATAATTTGTCAATGAAGATAAATTCACAAATTATTGCAACTGGTTTTTGCTCATTATTTGGCTGTAAATATTCAACAATCCTTTCGATGAGTATGACATTGTCTTCGATTATTTTTCTTTCATATTTTTCATTTTTGTAGGACATTGGTTGTATTTGTATGATAAATATGGTTTGTGGCAATTTTCTTGGCACAGGGCCATGGCTTCAGGAAAGATCTTTTTGGAATGCTTAAAGATTTGAAACCAGCATTCATTAGATTTCCAGGTATTCTCCATTTCAGCTTGTTCCATGCTGATGGACTGGGAATTACAGTTATTAGTATTTTATACCTGCTACTTATTTATAATTTTTTTTTACATGAGCCCTTCTGTCACAGTCTAACCAAATTAATCTGGAAATGAACGAATGCGAAAAGGAATTGGGACAATTTTTTGTTATATTGAAATAAAAGCAGAACTGAACTACAAGCTAAGGAAAAGAGGATTGGAAAACTAAATGAAACAGTAAATCTCCATGACTGAACTCTAGACCTGCAGAAGAGAGAAGGGACTGGGTTAGAGGAGGGAATCAGGAAGAAGAGAATTTGGGAGGAAGTAAGAGAAAGGAAATACCGTGTATTCGTTGCTCGTCTCTGCAGAGTTTGTTAGTTAAATAACAAACTCCTCGCCAGCTGGCAGAATCTGTTCCCTTGAGCTTCAATAAGTAACTAATGATCTGAGCCCTCGATTATGTGTTTAGTTAAACCTCCCCTTCTGATTCAAGATCGAACTCCTCTAGATAAATTTATTTAGTTAATAACTTCTGGGTCATAACACCTTCTTGACGAGGAAGTAAAATATTAGTTGAGAGGAATTATTCATGAGTAAATTGTAAACAGAAAGCACAATAAAAAGAATTTTATGCAGGATTTCTTAGAGATAAAAAAAAGAAGCCCATATATAACTGTCTTATGTATTAGTGTAATTTTTTCCCACAGGAGTTTCAGTAACATCATTTTTTCATTTCTTTAGACTCCGTTCAAACAGAGACCGTGTGATGTACTTCTATTAAAGGAAAATTTATCTTGTAAAGATTGAATTTAGGTGAATTGATAGATCACTAAAGGGTAGTATAGGTGAACATCCTCCCTAGACACTTGATGAAGGAGTATTCTACCTAGCATTTAATTGAGCAGAGGCTTCTAAATATTGGATGATTCCAGCTGCATATCTCATGTAAATATTTACAATTTCTGGTTTTTGAATTCCATGTATGATTCTTTTGATATACTTTATGAAATCACCTGAAAATTCCGTAACAGAACAATTCTACTAAGTGAGATAATACATCTTTGATTCTAAGACTGATCTTCGGAATTTCCAAGTCTGATCTGATTAATGGCATTATTCTGATCACATCTTTTTTTTTTGTTGTTGCTTTTACACTGTTAGATGTGGGATTAGTATCAGAAACTGTTCAACGTTTATCCCATATTTTTACTTCCAAATCCGTGACCAATTAATGCAAGTATTTCCCATCAGACTTCGACTTATGATTTCTCAACATATAGTAACATGTTTCCTTCCCTAGGGTTTAGCTTGAAGGAACTTAACTTAAAAATTTAGTTGAAATTCGGACTTTCTTTTCTTGTTTTGCTTTACTTCTTTGAAACAGACAATTTCTCCTTTTCATCTGTTAATCATTTGTATTCGAGCACATTTAGAATTTTAAACAACTAGCTTATACGGTGTTTGCTAGGAAAAAGGAATAGGACAAATATAGTAAAAGATCTCATCATTTAGAGGACTTAATTTTACCTCTGTGAAGTCCCCCTATCAATCTGCATATCTTCTATGTGAGCTTCTTAAAATAATCAGATTATCCAATGTTGATAAATCGTTCATGTTATCTGTCTCTAGGTGGATGTTTTGTTGAAGGTGACTATTTAAGAAATGCATTTAGGTGGAAAGAAACCATTGGGCAATGGGAAGAGAGGCCCGGGCACTTTGGTGATGTTTGGAATTATTGGACTGATGATGGGCTTGGCCATTTTGAGTTCCTGCAGGTAATATTCTATGTTCTATGGCCATTTTGGCTGGTCATGCATGCTAACCACACACACACACACCAAAATAAAAACAGAATAAAAATGAAAAGAGCACGCGTGCACACACTTGATGCAAACATTCGTATGCTTCTGAATGTGAATAACTCCAGCCCTTTTCTGCAGCTTGCCGAAGACCTAGGTGCACGGCCGGTGTGGGTTTTCAACAACGGTAGTCCCCCCACTTCCTCAAATGCACTATTCTTTGTCTATTAGTTAATTTCGTTTGTTTACTTGATTTAATTCTTCTTCCTTTTATGCTTCTAAATTTTCAGGAGTCAGCCACCATGATGAAGTTGACACTTCCGCTATTTTACCTTTTGTGCAAGTAGGTTTCTTGAATGTTTAGCTCATCAAAATATGATCTGAGATTTAATAGAATAAATATTATATAGATTTTATCTAGTGTTGTAAACCTTTCTCTTGTTTGTCAGCTGTGAATTCCTAGCGATTAAAAACTCACATCACTAAAAGCTTCATTTTAATGGCTATAATACTCGCAGGCTTGTGCATTAATAGGTTTATGGTGTTACATATTCAATCACCAAAGTAATTAATATTTTGAAATCAACTTACAGAGTAGACATCATTTTTTATTGTTGCATAAATTGGTTAAGAAAGTAAAATTAGCAGTGGAAACACTCTTGCTTCCCGCTCTGTAGCAACAATTCATCTTCATTCAGTCCATGCTACATTATGTTTATATGAATATATGTTGTGTCTATCCAGGAAATCTTAGATGGTCTTGAGTTTGCAAGAGGTGATCCTACCTCAACATGGGGTTCTGTGCGAGCCAAAATGGGACATCCGGAGCCCTTTGATTTGAAATATGTGGCGATTGGAAATGAGGATTGTGGAAAGTCAAAATACCGTGGTAGGCATACTTATCGTATTTGGAAGATCATATGTGTCCGTTGTTTCACAGGGAGCTTATTAACAGAGCATAAAGGATTCATATTTCGCATAACTTTCTCGCACATATTTTTTACAATTTTCTGCATAGGTCAACGCAGCGTACCTATCTAAGAGGAAAAGATTCTCGTGTGTGATTTCTGTTCCTTGTGATACAGGAAATTACCTCAAGTTCTATTCAGCCATCAAAGATGCGTACCCAGATATTAGGATAATCTCAAACTGTGATGGTTCTTCCAGTCCACTGGATCACCCAGCTGATTTATATGATTTTCATGTAAGATCTTGACGCTTTTCTGACTCTTTCAGTATATCTGAAGCGTTAACTTTGATTTGTTTTGTCTTTGCACAAGCTTTAACTTTGTGATGTTTCTATTGTTAGATTTATAGCAGCGCAAGTTCGGTATTTTCTAATGCTCGCCATTTTGATAGTACACGACGCAGTGGACCAAAGGTCGGTAAAGCTTCCTTTTTTATGATTAGTGAGTTAAATTACTAAGTGATGCTTGCGTATAACATATATTTCAACAGGCTTTTATAAGTGAGTATGCTGTGACCGGAAATGATGCTGGAAAAGGTAGTCTTTTGGCAGCATTGGCTGAAGCTGGTTTCCTCATTGGGGTAGAAAAGAACAGGTACCTGTGTAATATTTGTCTAATTTTCTATTTAAATTTTTTAACGCTTCCCATGTGTATGTAGTGTTTCCTCGTTATAGAAAACTTATGAGGGGCAGACCACATTCAGAAATATTTTGCAGGGATGGCTTTCACCCCCAATAGCTAACAGTATTGCTGTGTAGACCTTAGATCAACCAATTAATGAGATCATTTAGTCCTACAACGATAAAGGGTGATATATGATTTTTACTTTGACGAATTACTTATAGAAAGGGTGATATGTGATTTTACTTAACAAAGTCTACGTTGATTAACGCCCTTCTCTTTTTCATACGAAAATAACTGATCTTTCCTTTAGCTTTTCCTTGAAAATGTTTTAATCTATGCCGGTCCATCATACGGTGTACTATGTGGTACCTTTTATTTACTGTATGCCGGATGACTTTGATCTTAGAGGTCAGGCATAGACTATGCTAATCACCTTCAACTAATTGATATTCCATATTTTTCCCTTTTCTATGTTCTCATTTTTTGATGTTACTTGAAATTTTCCTCTGTTCAGCGAAGCAATTGAAATGGCAAGTTATGCACCCCTATTTGTTAATGACAATGACAGGAGGTATATCTGATTGCTTCTCCTCTTATTTCTCTCTCTCCTTTTTGTTTTTAAAGAAATTATCTTAATGTATTCTATCGAACAAAATTGTTCTTTCATGTAGGTGGAACCCAGATGCAATTGTCTTCACTTCTTCACAAATGTATGGAACCCCAAGTTATTGGATGCAGCATTTCTTCAAAGAGTCAAACGGTGCAACTCTTCTGAGTTCATCACTTCAAGCTAATCCTTCAAATTCACTTATAGCATCTGCCATCACTTGGCGAAATTCAGTTGATAACAACGAGTATTTGAGAATAAAGGTGTGGATATTTTCTTGTTTTGGTTCATCACTCTTTGAGGGTTAAGGTCGGCTAGTTTCTTATGTACGATAGCTTCTTCTTTGTTGGTTATCATTAGCACTTCAAGACTTTTGAATGGTCTACATTCACTCTTAACAACTATTTAGCGTCGTTTTATGGTGAGTACATGATAGTTCAGGTTCTTCAAAAGGGAAGTTAGATTTTATTTCCATAATCCTAAGATGCGCCATCGTCCTGACCATTTTGCATTTACACACTGTTCTCCACCTTTAATAGGTTCATTATTCATACGTTGAGATATTTTCCCCAGGTTGTGAACTTTGGGACCACCGCCGTTACTCTTAAAATCTCTATCAGCGGATTGGATCAGAACACTTTAGAGTCATCTGGAGCAATAAAAACTACATTAACATCCACCAATGTGATGGATGAAAATTCCTTCAAAGAGCCTAATAAGGTACAAACATCTTTTCATTTAATTCTTTAATATCCTAAAAAGGTTCGTGGTCTTTCGCGGAATATAGTATTTCCTGGATCTGCTGGCAAGATTTGTTGGTTTGGCGTAAGTTGTTTCACAATTAGCAGCTAAACTGAACTTTTTTCTTTCTTACTTTGCCTCGTCAATATCTACAGAAATGTTGTAATTATGGCGATAGCTAATTTAGAACTTAGGGTAATTAACAGAACTGTCACCTCTGTTAGTGTATGAGGAGCATGCTAAAACTATTATTTCAATTTGTAACCTTAATTTGTTTATGTGGTTGCTTTTCTTAAAATTTTGTTTTTTCTATTTAAGCAGGTATCACCTGTTAAAGCGATGCTTGAAAAAGTTAGCGAGAGCATGGATGTTGTACTGTCTCCACGTTCCCTCACTTCATTTGACTTGTTAAGAAAATCAATCAGCACTAGTGTTGATCCTGCTTCTGCACTTATAGCTTCATACTAAGACTATGTACCATTTATGAATGCGTGGTTATAAATCCATAATATCAATTTCATATATATTCATGCAGTTACTTCTTAATACTATCTCCTATATTTCTTTTTGTTGTTCTCTGGCACTTTGCTCAACTTCTTAGAGAAGTCTACTTTGTGAAACAATAGCGCCGGGAATAAATTTACTCATACTCGATGATTACATCAAACAATTAAATTCGCGACTGTACTTCCAGAAGGAGTACGTTCGGAGAAATAGTTTCTTAGATGTATTACCGTATAGATCCACTTTTTACAAGTCTGAAATCTTTAAGCTTTAATAAGTGTCACGCGTAACTATGATCTTTTTTCTCGCTATGATTGATTAATATATTTCTCACCTTGATTATATTTTAGAGATAAAGTACCCGTTAAATTAACTTGGTTTGATGCAAACACTGGATGTGAATTTTTCCTTCTTTAGCAAAGTAAAGCTGGCCCATATATTATCTTATTCATGAAATTGTAGCTTTCCGTGATCATATTACCCATACTTCGACTAGTTTATTTTTATGTTATGAAAGTACGGGGGGGGGGGGGGGGGGTGAATTATATATTTTTAATCTCAATCTCTATTAGTTGATTGGTTTTTCAATTAGTCGACTAGATGCAATAACCTAACAGTTATAATAGCAGAATATAAAACACAGAAAGTAAGTGTAGGAATTCAAGACACCGGGATTTTATACTGGTTCGGATTCAATGTGAATCCTAGTCCAGTCCTCTTGGGTTGCAAGGGAGTTCTCTTTAGTAAATGTGTTTCTTCGAGTACAATGGAATTATATATTTTTAATCTCAATCTCTATTAGTTGATTGGTTTTTCAATTAGTCGACTAGATGCAATAACCTAACAGTTATAATAGCAGAATATAAAACACAGAAAGTAAGTGTAGGAATTCAAGACACCGGAATTTTATACTGGTTCGGATTCAATGTGAATCCTAATCCAGTCCTCTTGGGTTGCAAGAGAGTTCTCTTTAGTAAATGTGTTTCTTCGAGTACAATGGAAATGCCGTGATAACTCAGTTCCTATAACACTCGTCTCTTTTGATACAATGCCTCACCAGTGTTGTTCTCTCTTTTTTTCTCTGACTTGTTACACAGCATGTCTTAGAGAACTACAATGTTTGTTTGCAGTAGAACAAAGAGAGGATTTTTGGTTCGATCAAAGTATATGTGTCTAAGGCTTGATGCTGAGTATAAATACTTTGGTAAAGGCCGTTTGCTGACGAGACTTGACAACCCAAGAGATTTGATCCTTGGAAAGAGATTGATTCTTTCCAAGAATAAGATTGCTTGTCGTTGCTCTTCCTTGATGAGAGAAAATTAACATCTTTCCTTCTACAGTTGTTGATGATGAGGGTTTACTCCTTGATTGTTGGTCCTTCCGAAATTAGCAGCTCAACTAATCTTCTTACAGAATTTTTGATGCTTTTTGACTGCTTCAATCTTCCGGATTGACTATGCTGGCCTTGATTGATGCCTTAAGTTTAGGCTTGCTTGATTCTTTCTATCGCAGCTGTCCATGATTTTGTAATCTTTGCTAATTGATTTCTTTCCTTAAGCATCCAAATTGGCTTCAACAATCTCGTAGTATCTCCTTGATTCCTTGATCTTCTCTAATTGATTTCCTGCACAGATATATTATTTGCATCATTAAAATTAGATCTAACAATCTCCCCCTTTTTGATGATGACAAAATAATATATATGTATAAACAACAGTTGAATTCCCTGTGTTTTACTCCCCCTCAATGTATGCAGTTGACAGGTTCATAGTACTCCCCCTCAGTTCATGCAGTTGACTAGTCCATTGTTGGAGTCGACTCCTGCCATGGAGGATGCTAATTTTGCCACAGTCAACTATACATGTATACAGATACAACATATACTCTTCTCCCCCTTTTTGACATCAATAAAGAGGGAACAAACCATGAACTAAACAATATATATATAGCATTAAACGACAGAGTTATAGTCCAAACAGAAATAACTAAAACAAAATAAAAACAGAAATTATCCAATGGCTGAGATAACAACCCAAAAATAGCACAACAAAAAAATTATCTTAAGCAATCACATTAACGACACAGAAAATAGGTAAGAGTGTTGCAGATGGCCTCCTTTAATTGTTTATGTAACGACCAGACCGGTCGTTTTGAGCTCTAGCGCGTCGTTCAACAGTTTGAGGCCATGAGCAGCTTCACTTCAGGTATTATGACTTGTGCGCACGGTCGGAATTGAATTCCGGGAAGTTCGGAGTTGATTTGGAAAGAGAATTCTCATTTCAGAAGCTTTAAGTTGAAAGAATTGGCTAAGGTTGGATTTTTGAGTAAACGATCTCGGAATCGGGATTCAAAGGTTTCAGCAGGTTCGTATGATGATTTCGGACTTGGGCGTATGTCCGAATCGGGTTTTGGAAGACCCGGGAACGTTTCAACGCCTATTGTGGAAGTTAGCATTTTGGAAGAAATTCCATAAGTTTGGGTTGAAGTGCATTCCAGTGCTATCGATGTTCGTTTGGGATTCCGAGTCTGGGAATAGCTCCGTATGGTGATTCTGGTATTGAGAGCACGATCGGAAGTGAATTCGGAGGGCCGTAAGTCATTTTGGAGTCATTTGGCTAAAGATAGAAATTTGAAGGTTTTTGGGAAGTTTGACCGAGAGTTGACTTTTTGATATCGGGGTCGGTTTCGATTTCGAAAGTTGGAGTAGGTCCGTAATGTCGAATATGACTTGTGTGCAAAATTTGAGGTCAATCGGATGTGATTTGATATGTTTTGGCATCGAATGAAGAAATTTGAAATTCTAAAGTTCATTAAGCTTGTATTGGAGGTCGATTCATGATTTTAGCGCTGTTGGATATGATTTGAGGCCTCGAGCAAATCCGTAATGTGTTTTGGGATTGGTTGGGTCCTAGGGGCCTTGGGTGGATTCCGGGTGGTTAACAGATCGAAAATGGAATTTTGGAAAGGTCTGAAGTTGCTGGTTGCTGGTGTAACCGCACCTGCGAGACTAAGGCCGCAGGTGCGGAGCCGCAAAAGCGGCCTTCGTGCCGCAAAAGTGGAAATGGACGGCTAGGCTAGGACCGCAGATGCGGTCGTTTTGCCGCAGATGTGGGACCGCATCTGCGGAGGAGAGGGCGCAGAAGCGGCATGGGCTGGGAGCCCTGGACCACAGAAGCAGCATTTGGTTCGTACCTGCGAGACCGCAGAAACGGTCAAGAGACCACAGATGCAGAAATGCTGGAGGCAGTGGGGTTCTTTTAAATCGGGGGTTGGGTTCATTTAAACCCCATTTCTTCCATTGGAGCCGATTTTGGAGTAACTTTGAGGTGCCATTTTCACCACTAAGCATGAGGTAAGTAATTTATACTAGATTTTAGTTAATTACATGATTATATACGGATTTGGACATGGAAATTGGTAGAAACGTGGGGTTTGAGGGGAAACCTAGAAAATTGATATTCTTGGATTTTGACAACGATTTTGGGTATGAAATTAAGAGAAAATCATATTGAGTTCGTGAGTTCATGGGTAAACTTTATCTTCAAAAAATTTTGGAATCCGGGCACGTGGGTCCGAGGGCAATTTTGCCAACTTTTCGATTTTATAAATTGAATTTTTTTTTTGGCAATCCGCTAGGCAAGCGGCTAGGGCTAGTGTTTATTAATTCAAGAAAGTACAAATACAACAATTAGGAAAAGTATAAATAAGGGGGACAATAGCACCGGTATTGTTACCCATATGCCTTGGCTATATAATTACTCATCTGCGCCTTATGATGGCAGCCTCATGTAGAGGATTCATGGTGTAGCTGCCGGCACAGTCTCACGAGGGCATATAATCTCATATCCGTGTGGATATTTTTCCAAAGGCATAGGACCAAGGCAACACAAACCTGGCTAAACCTTACCTTACTAATCCTATTGAGGCGTAAGAAGCCTCTCCTACTAGCATGCATGTAAAAAATAAGAAGTTGAGAGTACCAAATATTCTATGATCATCACAGAGTTTATAACATACTCTACGATGATATTACAAATGATTATACTAATAAAATGATAAAATATAACATAGAAGTAATTAAAATCTTGTCCTTTCTTGTCCAATCCTGTAACTTCTTCAAGTTGTACCTCTTTGTCTTGTTCATCAACCCTATTCAAAATGTGTTCGAGATTCATCATTATTTTTTTGAACGGTGTGACTTTGTAGATGTATTTTGGATGGCCTTTTTTTGTTTGGCAACTCTCATTGGAAGTCGCCTTACGTTTGTATCTTCATTCACCTTGCCGTCCCAACTTTTATCCCTTGTACGAGACTTCTTACTTTTTCCACTATGCATTGGTGATAAATCCCCTTTTCTTGCTGCCTCTGCCCGGCATTGATTTAGAATATCATCTTCCTCACCTTCTTCAAATGTATCTCTGCCTACAATCACCGGTATTGGTATGTCTTGATCAAAACCTTGTGGCACCATAGTGTTTCCCTCCTGTGGATTAACCAAAGTTGCCTTGTGTCGTGGTTGTTCTACAGTTTGCAATTTGTTCCTGCTTGTACTTGCACGCCCAGTGCTGCCAGCATTAAAATATATAGAATTCACAGGATTTGAACTTACCATTGCATCCAAGAGTCTTCTCTCTTCTGCTGAGAAAACTGTAGTGTTTGTGACCAATTGTTGCTGCCCAGGTTCTAGTTTTGGTGCTGATTCCACCCCACCAATAGCATTTGAGGTGGTTGTTAAAATATGGTGTTTCCCAGTCGAGATCACTCCATAGTTGTTTGCAACTTGCTGCTGCCCAATCGTCTTTGCTCCATTAATGGTTGCCTTCAATTGCTGGTCAGATGTTGTATTCAAATGCTGCTGCTGCTGTTCGATGAGTGATGTTGCTGCATTTTGTTCCACCACCTTCTGCAGCCGCCCATGCGTAATTGTTGCTGCATTTTGCATCAGAGAGGTACGTGTTGTGCTAGCTGCCCTTTTTTGGTTTGCACTTTTTGGCACAAATACTTGTGCTTTTGCATTGAGTTTACTGCTGGAATTTGCCTTCATGGAATTGCCAAATTGAGGAAAAGATGGTGAGCCTGCTGATAGAACCTCTTCGTCTTCACTCTCTTGGTCATCCTCTTCACTCGAATTCCCAAAGTACACATCACCATAGAGTTCCTCATCATCATACTCTCGTTGATCTGTCCATAGTTTAGATTTGATTGCCATCCCCCTTAAATTTGCCTTGATGTTCCTCCCCAAGCTGCTGTCGAAAAAATTCTCATTGTGCTGTGCATTTTTTCCATTGCTGGCTTTTGTGACTATTTGCTTGGACATCATATCCTTATTTTGAAAATCTGTATCAGGTTCACCATCTTCATCTGATGCAAGAAGCTCGAAGGTGTTTGTGTTGGAAACACTGCTAGAAGCTGTAAGAGCTGCTTTTTTTTCCCAGCTTTACCAACTAGTGCAACATTATGTTTAGCATCTCCAGAAGTAGCTATTGGAGCTGCTGATTTTCTCGCGATCTGCTGTTCCTTAACCCCATCAATAGTCCCAACATATTCTGCTGGCTTTTCTCCTGATACAATATTAAGCACATCCTTCAAAACACCTGCTAACGGTGATTTCACCACTGGAATAACAGGTGCAACATCTCGATCTCCATTTCGGCCTCGATCACCACCTACCTTGTAACTAGATTGCACAGTCCCATTAAGTTTGCAGCATTTGATGCAACAGTTGGTTCATTAGAATCAAGCAACTTAGCATCTCGTGCACATGCTGCCTGCTCTTGGGCATTATAACAATTCCCAGCTCCTTTAGGGACTGATCCTGAACTACTAAACTTTAGTTCAGCTATGTCCTCCTCATTCAACAATTCATAATTTGGCAATCTCTTTGTATCAGTTTTGGATCGAGCTGTAGGATACACAATCCTAGGTGCATCCTGCTCCATTGCAGTTGATTTCTCTGTTGAGTCCACAGATGCAACAGCTTGATCCCTATTTTGTTTTAATGCAATAGTAGCCTTCATATTTGCACCTCTACTAGTTGATTTTATAGCATCTCCTGTAGCTTGTCCTGACATTAGTTTCAACGGACCTGCTACATCACCTACTGATATCCCTTGATTCTCAGTATTTACATTAAAAACTTGCACATCTGGTCGAACGCCAGTTTCCTTTTGTCCTACAGTAGCCACCAGAACTCCTTCATTTTGCAAAACTTGCTGCTCGATCAAATTTTTTTGGTTTGCTGCTTCATCACCCAACTTATAGCCTGCTATTTCCATTGCTCTTTGATTCATTCTTTTTTGCATTCAGGTATTCCCTAGCATCACCTTGTAGCTTGTCACAAGTGCTCACCTCAACAACAGGCATATTACTTCCAGATGTCACTTCCTCTGCCCTTACATCCTTTCCTTCTTTTTCGTTCCTCACTCGACAAACATTTTCACCATGTCCTTGATGCTTGCAAAAGGTGCAGTATGTAGGAAGATTATCATACACCACCTCCTGGTAATGTACTATACTTTTACCCGAAATTCTGTCCACTATCAGTAGCTTAATCTTTTTAGGGTGTTTATCCAAAAGATCAATTATAACCTTCACCCTCGCTGCACTAGGTCGTGTTCTATCTTGTGTTGCCTTGTCAACAGCAAGCGATTTACCCACAGCTGAGGCAATGGACAATAGCGACCTCTTCGCAAAGAAATTAGGCGGCAAACCTGGAAACGAGATCCACACAACAGCCATGGATGTTTCCTCTTTCGGATTGAATCCTAACGTCCATGGAAAAGTTCGAAAAAAGAATTCATCACCTTTTTCCTTGACATATCCAGTTGATTTAGATAAGAACTGAACATAATCGTTGTGGAGGTCAAATCTAATCAAGAGATGACGATATCCCAGAAGCCCAATATTACAGCGTCCTTGAACATCGAATTGCAACGAAAAGATTTTACGAAAATCTTGAAGATCTGGTTTTCCGTATGAAAACTTCAGCACAACTGCTTGATGCAGTCCTTCTTCTATTGTAAACTCTTTAACCTCATCCATGGTGAATTCCACAGTTGGTTCCCCATGTTCAAACGTGACAGGCAGTAGGTTTATCTTCTGCGAAGTTGTGGCAGCTTGATTGGTTTGAAGTTTCGAAGCATAAGAAGGTTTTGGATTGTAATTAGGAGCTGTTTCGTTGATGTTTTGGATCATATCTCCCACAACCAAAGGTTGGGGAGAGGATACTACATTCATGGCTGCCTCAACACGATATCCTTGATGAAGATGAATCAGAAAACCAAATCTGGGACGCTGCTACAGTAACTTTCACGAAAAAATTCAGATTTGTAGCAGTTGGTTGATTATTTGATAATGAAACCAACTGGGATAAATTGGATTGTAATGAGTAATTGAACATATATTAATGGATTTGCATAATTATTGGCTAGTTTTGGAGCATTTTGCATCGATTCGAGTCTTTGGAAGGGCGTGGAATGCCGGTTATGGATCTTCGGAGCGAGGTGAGTCTCCTTTCGAACCTTGTAAGAGGGAATTGTCCCCGTAGGTGAGTTAATTGGTTATGTGCTCCTATTTGTGGGGGCTACGTACGCACGAGGTGACGAGAGTCCGTGACGTAGCTACTATTATGCTATTGTCAGAGTAGTCTAGGACCCAAAAGCATGCTATACTTGGAATATATGTAATCTTGTTGGTAGTTTAATTGCTTAAATCTTATCGAATTGGTAAATGAATTTCTAAAAGGATTAAACTTCTTTTTCTTAAATCGCTAAAAGAGAATTGGATTCTATTTGGATAAACGTTCCCCGATAAATTCTTAATTTGCTATTTGAGCATGTATCTCTATGTGAACCTGCGCCGCATGTATGATTCGCGAGCAGGGTGTTTGTTTATTTTGTGTTGACCGTGTCACATGGATGATTCGCGAGCGGGGTAATAGATGCATCTATGGTTCGCGCCGTTCGACCCTCGGCAGTGCACATTTTACATTTATGTTGGATCGGGTCGTATGACCTCGGTATGATATGCGCATGTTTGTATTGTTGCTTGAGATTTATAAATGTTGACATTTGCCTTTCATGGCCGGAGATAAATTGATAAAGATAATAAAAAGTAAATCTTTGGAAATCCATTATTATTTGGGAAGATGTTTACCTGCTATCTGGCTTTATGAATTATAATTATTGTTTTAATAAAATTCCCTACCACCTCACATTTTTACTATATTATCATTGGACCACTAGTAAGTGTGAGCACGTGATTTTTGCCTCATACAAATTACTCCAAAATAATCCCGGAAATTAGGTCTTTTCTTTAATTATGTGTTATTTTTAGGAAATATTGTACGGATTTCCTGATTGTTTGCATGTTTTTATGTGCATGTTTAATTTTATTAATGCATTAAAAAAATACAAAAATATAGCATCTGCACTTAGGATTTGATTTTTTATATTTTTCGGGTTAATTTAGTAAATTGTTATTTTACAAAATGAAAAATTACAAAAAATAACGTATTTTTGCATTTTAGTGTTTAATGTCAAATTTTTGTGATTTTCTTTTAGTTTGGTATTTAATTATTTGTGATAATTACTACTTAGAGTTAGTTAGTGTTTTTAGGATAATTTGGGAATTCAACATCAATAATTGAATAGGGGCTGCTAACAAATAATAGTGGTGCACTAGCTATTTAGGTAAAAGCACTAAGTTAATGGACAATTAAAGAATGAAAAGGATAATTTGGTAGTGAAAATAACACTAATTAGTGCCCTTTAAATGGTTGATCATCAGAGCTTAAAACGGAGGAAGGAGAAGGAGAAAGAACGGGAAAAAAAAATGCTGAAAAAAAAGGAAAAAAAGAAGAAGCAAAAGCTGCGCAAGAAAGGCCCTCCCTCTAGATTTGCGTCTCTATCGAGAGCCCCACTATTTAGGTAAAAATCCTCCATCATTATTCTCTTCTTCTGGGAAGAACTAGCAGCTAACACACAAAAAGAACCGAGAGCTGCATCAAGAGAGAGGATCAGATTTTAAACACTGAAAAACACCCTAACATTGAATTCTCTCTTTCTCGCCAATCTTGGAGCCGCCCACCACAAAAAGAAAAGATTATCAATTCAAGGGTAGCAGTTCCAACGTAGGTGCACAAAGAGTAACGAATGCTTGTATAGTTTTCAGAAACATTTGTGAACAAAGGAATTTTGGAGGGTGTGTTCAATGTCTGCAGCACACGAAACATGAGTATTTTCTTGTGAAGAACAAACTTGAAACCTTGTTGAGGAGTTTGAGTCCGTCGCCGGTCGCCGACGAGGTTCGGACAAACATCCGGTCGTAACACGGTCTGGGATCCTTGTTGATCTAAACAAATCTTAGCAGTTGAATATTCGGCGATAAAGGTCCTTTCTTTGTCTATTGGTTCAAATGCAGTATTATATTCGTTTTAGCTGGTTTGTTTAAATTAAATACTTCCTCCGTTCCGTTTTCTTTAGTTAGTAATTTTTGGATGTTTTCTTGTATTGAATTAGTTATTTTTTTTAAATCAATTTGAGGTATGAGTATTCTACTTATTCTCGCTATGAAATGGGATTTGGTTAGGTAAGATTTGGATAAGAAATAAAAAAATGATTTATTAGATGGTCATATAGTGAATTGAGTAATTCGGTATTAGCATTTGAAAGGTCAAAGTTTCTTGATTTAAGATTTATTTGATTTCTTTTGCATGAAAATAGTACTGTGTACCTGTATTGTTGTTATTCGGTGAGGAAAATGGAGTTTTGTAAAGAAAGGTGGGCATCATATTATAGTATGCTATAGGTGCTCTCAATTAATCTATCATCGGGATTGTGTACATGTTCGCGTGACATAATTGCGATCTTGAAAATAAAATTGGAGTATGCGTTCGCGCAACTTCGAGCAAACTTTTAATAAAAGGGGGTTCTTCGGAGGATATTAAATTAATTTCATATAACCCGAGATGTGCAGTTCACTATTTAATCATACAAGAGTGACGAATGTTCGTAATTTTATTTTAAGCACGCGCAATTTCGGCCATAATATATTTTTATAAAAAAAATATAAAAAATATTATCAATCGTATTGTGTACACGTATGCGTGACACGATTCTTTACATTTATAAAAAATATATAATACGAATATACGTACGCGTGATTCGTTTCAAGGAAGGTCTATAATTGTAAACAATCTAAACAAAAGCGGTAATAAAATCAGGTAACAAGAAAAAGGGTATTTAGTAAATCAAGATAATTAAGCCAAGTATAAAAATGGTTAAGCGACCGTGCTAGAACCACGGAATTTGGGAATGCCTAACACCTTCTCCCGAATTAACAGAATTCCTTACTCAGGATTTCTGGTTCGCAGAATAACAAACAGAGTCATATTCTCCTCGATTCAGGGATTAAAACCGGTGACTTGGGACACCTTAAAATTCCCAGGTGGCGACTCTGAAACAAATAAACAAATCCCGTTTCGACTGTCCTTTAATTGGAGAAAACTCCCTACGCGCCTCCCGCGGGGGCGGAAAAAAGGAGGTGCGACAGCTCTGGCGACTCTGCTGGGGAACGAACCCAGAATCTCTGGTTCAGGGTTCAAGAATTCGAGCTTAAAATAATTGTTATAGTTGGCTTTATTTATTATCTGATTTTTTTTACATGATATATGCCCAATGTGCTAAATGACACTTTTACCGCTTTAATATTATTTGAATTATGAATATATACAACTGCTACGAAACCCCCTTCTTTCTGAGTCTTCTAAATTTATGGTGCACACGTGCGCGTGGCCCACCTTTCTGTTAAAGTCATACCAAATAAGACGAAGTTGGGACAAGTAACTAGGCCGGGTAGACTTTCGTGCTCTCGGTACGTTGCCCCCGCTTCGACTCAAACTGTCCGTTTGGGTAAGCCAGGGCTAGATCAATATGCCTCAGGTTTTTTCACTTAGAATAACTCAGCTTCATGCCGGATCCCTAGTAGGAGCGATTGTTTGCATCACGTGCATTTGACTTTGGAGACTCAACACAGGGGTTGGGTCTGTCTAGGACAGGTGTACCAAAAAAAATGACCATCCTGATACATCTTACTTGCTGCTACTTGTGCATTTATTTGATCCGGATTTGTGTGTTGACTGACTTTTGAATATCATGAATAATATTTTAAAATTGAAAAAAAGAAATAGCGGTTAGGGAATTGACTGTTTATTTTTGAAAAAAAAATCAATGCCCAAATACTGTCAAAACTCTGCCGAAATTTTGAGAAAATGAAAAAAAAAATGTTTTATTAAAACTAAAGAAAAAATAGAAAGAAAAAAAAATCGTTGTTCTGTCTTATTTTTCAAAATATATATATATATATATATATATATATATATATATATATATATATAAAGGAAAATAGTTTGTCTTCCCCTGAAAATGACAATGAAAAAGAGTCTTACTTTTAAAATAGTTTTTTTATTCATTTCTGAAAAATTCAAAATAATAAAATAAAAAGAGTCGCGTTGAAAGTGGTTTTATTATTTGTTGCAAATATATATATATATATATATATATATATATATATATAAAAATCCAAAAAGTTTTTCTTTATTTCCAAAAATATATATATATCTTTATTTGTTGCAAAAATATTTGTCCTGCCAAAAAGTCTAGAAAAGTTTTTTTTAGACTCCCAATTTTCAAAACAAAAAATTCAAAAATATTTTCCATTATTGACTTCTTTAAGAAAGTCTTTTTAATTATTAAAAATATATATATAAAATAAAACAAATTCGAAAATATTTTCCTTCTTCTTTAAAAGTTGAAAAGAAAATTCAAAATTCAAAAAATATTTTTTTTAGAAAGCATTTTTTTTATTAAAAGGTAAAATTCAAAAAAAATATTTTCTTTCTTCTTAGAATAAGAAAAAACAAAAAAAAATCTTCCTTTTACTTTTGAAATTCTCAAAGTTCAAATCAAAAGAAAAGGAATTCTTAGAAGTCTTTCTTTCAAAAAGAAAATCAATCAAAAATTCAAAAAAAAATATATACTTCATTTCTTCTTTCAAAGCAGTTCTTTTACAAATTCAATAATAATAATTTAAAATTAGTTTACTTACTTTAATCATGACCTGCCCGAACTACGCGGGTTTGATTCTCACCGGATGTGAGATACGTAGGCAACCCTCATCGGGTCCAACCCCCTTTTTGCTAAAATAAGCCAAAAACCAATAAATAAATAAATAAAAAACATGTCAAAATTTTAATTTTTTCATAAATAAGCCGGGCAGTGTCCAGCCTCCACTTTTTGCTAAAACAAAATAGCCAAAAAAAAATATGTCAAATTTTAGTTTTGTCATAAAGAAGTCGGGTGACGCTGTTTTATCAAGACATAGCCGAATGTTCCCGAAAGGGGCGCCGGAAGGCTGACTTTGCATAAACAGCCACCTTTGGGTCATTTTTTAAAATTTGGTTCAGTTGACCCACACAGCCTTAAAAAATCTTCGTCCCCGAGGCGCTGAAGGGCCGTGTTGCAACACCTGGTTTTTATTGTAATTTGAGAAAAAAAACAAAGAGTCAACGGTCAGGTGAATTTTTTTTTAGTCAAAAATAAGTCGAGCTAGCTTCGACAGTGTCTTAAACCGTTCTTGCCGAAATAGCCCTAGAGTATCTTTCAGTTGTCGAAAGACTATTTTCGTAAAAGAATGGACAAGTTTTTAAAGTGTCATAAAATAATCCTCTCCGGCCTCAAAATTTGGAAGGGGCCACATTTGCAAAAATAATCGTTTGGTTGCATTTGTCAAACGGGGAAAGGAAGCTGGCCGTTTGTTTTTGAGTTTGTAAATCTTTTGATTAAAATATGTGGGTTGTTTGATTTTCGAGTTTGTAGGTCATCTTCAAACCATTGAAACCCAGTTTATTTTAATATGAAAATTGAAAAAAAAATGATTAGTATTGTTCATCTTTTATTGGTCCGAACTACGCAAGGTCTGATTCATGCGGGGTCATGATACGTAGGCAATCTCCATAAGATTCGACCACCACAATAAAATATTTATAATAAAATAAAATAAAATATAAGTGAATAAAATTTTCAAGAAAACTGGGACGACACAAGCAGTCGAGCAAATGCATAATAGAAAGGGGATATTTGTCTAGGAGCATTGCATCTCAACGTGTAATTATATATGTGTTAAATTCTCAAAACTAACAAGTTTGTTCATTTCCAGAATTCAAGCAGTTAGTTTCTCTAAAGAGTATACTGGCATATTATCATTATCACACGAGATCAAAAGGACCAATACCCGAAAGTATGTCTATCCCAGATGTTGACACAGGTATTGAGCTAGAGGAGATGGATGTCGGGAAAATGAAAGAAGAGATGTTTAAACTCAAACAGCAAATGGCTGAAATGTACCAGGCTTGGTCTACATGGCAGTTACCCCTATCTTACCCAACTAACCCTGCTCCATCAATGACCCAAACTCAGGATAATATTATCACTAAATTATCCCCAAATTTCCCCATTTACCAACACTACCGAGGAACCACCTCTCAGACACCGCAGTCTCCACCTCCAAAACCAGTTTCATACTTTCCTCCACCTGTGACTCCTGTTTTCGTAGCACCTCCCCCGGCTACATTCCACAAATCTCCTAGTGAGCCTACATTCCAGGCCCAGGACAACCAATATTACCCCCTGGAGCCCACCCTCAAAGCCTCCGAAATCCATTCAACTGCTCCTCATTTTGATATCCCAACCGAAATTGACAAGCCAGCCAAAAATGCTGAACAAGAAGAAATGTTCAGGAAGGTCAAAAGTCTAGAACAATCATTCCGAGACATGCGGGGATTAGGTGGGCAAGTCAGTGTAGCTTACAAGGATTTGTGCTTGTTCCCAAATGTACAATTACCAATTGGTTTCAAGATGCCTAAATTTGACCTATACAATGGGCACGGCGACCCAGTAACCCACTTAAGGGGTTTCTGCAGCAAGATGCGAGGAGCTGGGGGAAAGGACGAATTATTGATGGCTTACTTCAGTCAAAGTTTAAGCGGATCAGCTTTGGAGTGGTATACACGCCAGGACCATGGGAGATGGTACACCTGGGATGACCTAGCACAGGCATTCACACACCATTTCCAATACAATCTGGAAATCATCCCAGATCGACTATCTTTGACAAAATTTTAGAAGAAACACAATGAAAGTTTCAGAGAGTATGGCTTCCGGTGGAGAGAACAGGCAGCAAGAGTGGATCCTCCTATGAAGGAGAGTGAAATGGTAGACTACTTCCTCCAAGCCTTGGAACCAACTTACTATGCCCATTTGGTTTCAGCGGTAGGGAAATCATTCAACGAGGTAGTGAAGATGGGAGGTATGGTGGAAGAAGGCCTCAAGACAAATAAAATTATGAGCTATTCAGCAATTAAGGCAGCTACTCAAGCTATTCAAGACGGGGTAGGAGAAATCGGAAGAAAGAAGAGAGAGGAAGCAGCGGTAGTTGATTCAGGAATTTGGTCAGGACCCAGAGGTTCACCGCCTTACTATAATCAACAACGACCTTGCCAATCAACTTACCACCACAATTCATCCCAACACTACTATCACCCTTCGGAGCCTCATTCTTCTATTAACCAAGCCCAAACATACACTCAGCCTCCGGTTCGCTCGCAATGGCGCGCACCGGCTCCCCAGAACACACATACACCACTGCAAAACACCTATTCACCACCAAGAGCCTACAAGAACCCTCCAGGGGTAGGTTTCCGGGGAAATCAGGCTTTCAGAAATGAAAAAATACAAAGAACATTCACTGAGTTGGGGGAAACCTATACTGCCGTGTTCCACAAATTAAGGCAGTTAGGCTTGTTGAGTCCTGTTGAGCCTAGATTGCCAAATCCCCTTCCCAAAAATATGGACCACTCGGTAAGCTGTGAGTATTGTTCGGGGGCTCCCGGACATGATACCGAGAAATGTTGGAAGTTGAAACATGCAGTACAGAATCTTATTGACACCAACAAGATTGAGGTTCAGACACCAGAGGCACCCAACATCAATCAGAACCTGTTGCCAGCACACCTTGAAACCCACATGATTGAGCTAATGCACGAAGGAGGGAAGCCAAAGAAACCCTCACAAACAGTGATGATGATCCGTGTCGGTTCAAAAGAAATGTTAACCAGTGGAAAAGCGGTGGTATAGTTGGAAAAGGTGGATGCCAAGCCAATTATGGTGTTGGGAAAAGGGTCCAACGAGGCAGATGTGCAGTTTGTGGGGTTGAAAGCAAAAATCAACAATTGAATGGCTACTCCTCTTCCTATACGAAGGGAGTCTTGGTAGTGCGCTCTGATTTTCTTTTTGTTGTCTGGATTATTCCAGGGTTGTAATCCAGATCTTTCCTGTGCTCGCCAAAGTGTGAAACCTTGCTATCCCGTATTTTAATAAAGTGAAAGTTTTTTTTCTTTTCTCATTCCTTATTTTGTTTTAATTTTTCTCCTTATTTTTCTCTTCTGAACAGTTCTCTTTCTACTGGTTCTAATGACATGGCATGCACGACGGATCTTCAACCTAGTCTAAAAAAAAATCAATCTGATTTCGAACTTATAGTACAAGATTGTGATGATAAGTCGGAATACGATAAGGATGAAGCCTTCGAAGAAATTAACAGAGAGTTGAGCCAATTTGAAAAAAAAAAAGCCCAACTCAAATGACACGAAAGTCGTCAATCTAGGGGATGCGGATGACATCAGGGAAGCTAAGATAAGCATCCACATGGAACCAAACATCAGGGAAGAACTAATCAAAGCACTTACTGAATTCAAAACATTTTGCATGGTCATACGACGACATGCCGGGCTTAAGCACCAATTTAGTGGTTCAAAAATTGCCCACTGACCCGGCATTACCCCCCGTCCAGCAAAATTGAGGAAGTTCAAAACCAACGTGAGTGGGAAGATTAAGGAAGAAGTGACCAAACAGCTGAATACTAAGGTTATTCGGGCCGCTCGATATCCTGATTGGTGGGCTAATGTGGTGCCAATGAAAAAAATAATAATAATAATAAGAAGAAGAAGACGGAAAATCCGAGGTGTGTGTTGATTATCGCAATCTAAACAGAGCAAGCCCGATGACGCTTTATGATCAACAGATATCGAAGGGAAATGCGTCGACATGGCTATCAATTCTGACGCAGTTAAGAGATATTATGATTTCTGGTAATTATAATTGTTGTTTGTTTGTACTTAGCATTTATTAGAGAATGAAATGACGGAGGCAATTCTTTCTTCTATCCAAACACTTTGACCTTTTCTTCCCCTTTTGAGCCTTATTTACTCTTTCATACCCCTCTTTTGGAATCAGTAATGAAAACGAAAAAAGTAATGATAATAAGAACAAAAGAAAAGTCAAAAAAAAAGAAAAAAAAAATTGGGAACTACGTTTGACCTGATTCCTCAAAGAAGGATACGTAGGCGCCTCACGGCTCGGTCATAGTGTAACATAGTGTGCATAAGGTAACATAGTGTGACAAAATAAAAATCCCCGAGCAAGAAAAACTGGGGCAGAAGTTGGCGCTTGTAATTTTGTCAAGAAAGTTTGATTCCAAGAGTTGTACTATTTTACCCCTAAAAATTATTTTTGAACTTTGGATACCCCCTTCTCCTTTCAGCCATACACAAAAACCCCTATTGATGTCCAAAAAGACCTCCCGATCAGTATCTGAGAATTGCTAAGTCAATTCAAATGGAAATCGGGAATAACACTCTGATCCCCAGCAAAGAAGAAGATCATAAGCTGGAAATGAATTGATAGCCGAAAGAATCCCCAACAGAGAGAGTCATATCGGCAACACTCCAATCCCCAGCTAAAAAATAAAATAAAATGAGAAAGTCTTATCGGTGAAAACCTTCAGAGGCACCATAAGGCGACGGGAGTTGAGAGAAATGAGAGAGTCTTATTAGTGAAAACTCCTCGAAGGGCACTATGAGGCGACAAGACAAGATTGGCGGGAAGGATCCGCATTTGGCAAAGAGTTGAGTGCCTGTTTATCCCCAGCAACATGAGGCCGTCTGGAATTTGATTGATACAAATAGACTGGGTTGATTAATCCGGAATGCGCGATATGATCGTTGGAATCGGTTATATCATTCAGATAAGTTCTTTTCTTTACTTTTCCCTAGCATTTGTTCAGAAAGACTTCTTCTTTTTCTATTTTTTGAAATCATCACTTTTTCATTTCTTGGTTTAAAAGACTTTACCTTCCCAGCAGTTTGTTTTTGAAAAGGATTTTCAGAGCTTACTACCAGTTGCCAAAATGATGCAAAGCAAAATGCGAATAGGACATGCCAAAGATAAGGCAATAAAGAGAAAAGAAGTTGGTCGCAAGACCAAATGATGAAAGGGGCCTAGATCCCAATAGAACCAAATTTCCAAGGGAAGTTAGAGAAAAACAGGAAAACAACAGTTGAGAAAATTGTGGACCTAATTCCAAGAGGGCCCCCGGCAGATCATCGAGATGTAGGAGCATCCCCGACAGATTTTCGACCAAGTTCCAAGAGGGTCGGACAACATAGAGTGGGGAAGGGAGAAAGGGAAAAACCATCCCAGTATGAGTATCATAACCAACCACCGGGGTTTTAAACTAACAAATTTTGTTTGGTTTGAAACAGGTAAAGGGAATGGCAGTGAAGACCATAAGGGAAAATGCAAACTGGGGAAGAAAATTTTCTTTCAGTTAGAAAATTTTCTGGAAATCAGGTACCCATTTGGGGAAGAATAAAGATAGCACCAAGGAAGTGGTCTTTGAACCAGGGTTGCCCCCAACATAATAAGCTTCCAATGGAGGAAGTTGATCCCCAGCAGATAGAACAAAGGGATGACATTTGTGCTCAGAAAAGCAAAGAGCCATTATCCTCCCCAGCAGCTTCCAGAAGAATGAAGCATCGATTTGAAGGGATAAAATTCCCCAGAAGTGTTATCCTCAACAACGTTATCCCAAGAAGATAACACTTTTATCCCCAGCAGTGTTAAGAAAAAAAAATTGAATTTGAAGGAGGGAAAGAAAGGAGACTCCCCCAGTGGTATTATCCCCAACAGTCAGGCGTCCACCTAGAGAACAAGGATGAGTAATGGAAGTATTAGCAATCAGGCGTCCACCTGGAGAACAAGGAAGAGCAATGAAAGAAACATCAATCAGGCATCCACCTGGAGAACAAGGAAGAGAAATGGAAGTATTAGCAGTCAGGCGTCCACCTGGAGAACAAGGAAGAACAGTTGAAGTATTAGTAATCAGGCATCCACCTGGAGAACAAGGAAGAACAGTTGAAATATCAGAAGTCAGGCGTCCACCTAGAGAACAAGGAAAAGCACCAAAACTGGGGCAGAAGATTTTCTGCCATTGTCGAAAATTTTCTCGGAGGAACGAGGAAATCAATTCAAGTTTTAAGAGATAACAAGACAACACAATTCGAAGAAAAACAGTCGGAGGTAAGACAATTTCAAGATTTTGAAAATGGGATCATCCGCCCTCGAATAGGATATTTTGGGTTCATCCGCCCTCGAATAGGATATTTTGGGTTCATCCGCCCTCGAATAGGATATAATGGGTTCATCCGCCCTCGAATAGGATATATTGGGTTCATTCGCCCTCGAATAGGATATTTTGGGTTCATCCGCCCTCGAATAGGATATTTTGGGTTCATCCGCCCTCGAATAGGATATAATGGGTTCATCCGCCCTCGAATAGGATATAATGGGATCATCCGCCCTCGAATAGGATATTTTGGGTTCATCCGCCCTCGAATAGGATATTTTGGGTTCATCCGCCCTCGAATAGGATATTTTGGGTTCATCCGCCCTCGAATAGGATATTTTGGGTTCATCCGCCCTCGAATAGGATATTTTGGGTTCATCCGCCCTCGAATAGGATATAATGGGTTCATCCGCCCTCGAATAGGATATAATGGGATCATCCGCCCTCGAATAGGATATTTTAGGTTCATCCGCCCTCGAATAGTATATTTTGGGTTCATCCGCCCTCGAATAGGATATTTTGGGTTCATCCGCCCTCGAATAGGATATTTTGGGTTCATCCGCCCTCGAATAGGATATTTTGGGTTCATCCGCCCTCGAATAGGATATAATGGGTTCATCCGCCCTCGAATAGGATATAATGGGTTCATCCGCCCTCGAATAGGATATAATGGGTTCATCCGCCCTCGAATAGGATATAATGGGTTCATCCGCCTTCGAATAGGATATAATGGGATCATCCGCCCTCGAATAGGATATTTTGGGTTCATCCGCCCTCGAATAAGATATTTTGGGTTCAACCGGCCTCGAATAGGATATTTTGGGTTCATCCGCCCTCGAATAGGATATTTTGGGTTCATCCGCCCTCGAATAGGATATTTTGGGTTCATCCGCCCTCGAATAGGATATTTTGGGTTCATCCGCCCTCGAATAGGATATTTTGGGTTCATCCGCCCTCGAATAGGATATTTTGGGTTCATCCGCCCTCGAATAGGATATTTTGGGTTCATCCGCCCTCGAATAGGATATAATGGGTTCATCCGCCCTCGAATAGGATATTTTGGGTTCATCCACCCTCGAATAGGATATAATGGGTTCATCCGCCCTCGAATAGGATATAATGGGATCATCCGCCCTCGAATAGGATATTTTAGGTTCATCCGCCCTCGAATAGGATATTTTGGGTTCATCCGCCCTCGAATAGGATATTTTGGGTTCATCCGCCCTCGAATAGGATATTTTGGGTTCATCCGCCCTCGAATAGGATATAATGGGTTCATCCGCCCTCGAATAGGATATAATGGGTTCATCCGCCCTCGAATAGGATATAATGGGTTCATCCGCCCTCGAATAGGATATAATGGGTTCATCCGCCCTCGAATAGGATATAATGGGATCATCCGCCCTCGAATAGGATATTTTGGGTTCATCCGCCCTCGAATAAGATATTTTGGGTTCAACCGGCCTCGAATAGGATATTTTGGGTTCATCCGCCCTCGAATAGGATATTTTGGGTTCATCCGCCCTCGAATAGGATATTTTGGGTTCATCCGCCCTCGAATAGGATATTTTGGGTTCATCCGCCCTCGAATAGGATATTTTGGGTTTATCCGCCCTCGAATAGGATATTGTTGGGTTCATCCGCCCTCGAATAGGATATTTTGGGTTCATCCTCCCTCGAATAGGATATTTTGGGTTCATCCGCCCTCGAATAGGATATTTTGGGTTCGTCCGCCCTCGAATATGTTATTTTGGGTTCATCCTCCCTCGAATAGGATATTTTGGGTTCCTCCGCCCTCGAATAGGATATTTTATGTTCATCCGCCCTCGAATAGGATATTGTTGGGTTCATCCGCCCTCGAATAGGATATTTTGGGTTCATCCGCCCTCGAATAGGATATTTTGGGTTCATCCGCCCTCGAATAGGATATTTTGGGTTCATCCGCCCTCGAATAGGATATTTTGGGTTCATCCGCCCTCGAATAGGATATAATGGGTTCATCCGCCCTCGAATAGGATATTTTGGGTTCATCCGCCCTCGAATAGGATATTGTTGGGTTCATCCGCCCTCGAATAGGATATTTTGGGTTCATCCGCCCTCGAATAGGATATTTTGGGTTCATCCGCCCTCGAATAGGATATTTTGGGTTCATCCGCCCTCGAATAGGATATTTTGGGTTCATCCGCCCTCGAATAGGATATTTTGGGTTCATCTGCCCTCGAATAGGATATTTTGGGTTCATCCGCCCTCGAATAGGATATTTCGGGTTCATCCGCCCTCGAATAGGATATTTCGGGTTCATCCACCCTCGAATAGGATATTTCGGGTTCATCCGCCCTCGAATAGGATTTTATTTTAAAGTTGTTGAAGTCAGGAGCCCGCCTGAAAAGAGTAATGGCGATTATTTTCAAAGTTGTTGTTGAAATCAGGAGCTCGCCTGAAGAGAGGAAAGGCATTTTATTTTAGAAGTTGTTGTTGAAGTCAGGAGCCCGCCTGAAGAGAGGAATGGCGTTTATTTCAAAAGTTGTTTATTTGAAGTGGGGAGCCCGCCCAGATAACAGAGGCATACATTTCAGTCTTTAATTTTCAAGTATTGAAGTTGGGAGCCCGCCCATACAACAGAGGCATACATTTCAAGACCAAGTCAGAGGACAATAAAGCAGAGGAGTCCAACAAAGTCCCCAGCAGGAAACAACAAGAGTCCCAAACAGAGAGAAAATACGGGACACAATGAAAGGGAATGTGGAATAAGCCAAATGCCCAAGACTCACCAAGATATCAAGACAACAAGAAACACAAGGGCATGATCTAGATAAGATTTTATAATGCATGTACCATAGTCTAGTTTAGTTTTTTTTTATTACCTTTAAAGCAGGGTGTAATAAGGAGGTCAGCAAGCAGTAAAAGCAGCACAAAACAGCAGTAACATCACAGTCTCATGGTAGTCCCAGCTACCAAAACTCCCGAACTACATTGACCTGATTCCTGTTTAGCCCAGGATATGTAGGAAACCTTTGAAGCAAAGGTCTGGTCAAATTTTTTTTTTTTTAAAAAAAAATGCTTCCCACGGAGTATTCAAACAGGCAAAAATCGCTCGTATCCGCTCACTTTATCTTTGCTTGAAAACTCTTCGAGTTTCCGTACAAAGAGGGGCAGCTGTGAGCACGTGATTTTTGCCTCATACAAATTACTCCAAAATAATCCCGGAAATTAGGTCTTTTCTTTAATTATGTGTTATTTTTAGGAAATATTGTACGGATTTCCTGATTGTTTGCATGTTTTTATGTGCATGTTTAATTTTATTAATGCATTAAAAAAATACAAAAATATAGCATCTGCACTTAGGATTTGATTTTTTATATTTTTCGGGTTAATTTAGTAAATTGTTATTTTACAAAATGAAAAATTACAAAAAATAACGTATTTTTGCATTTTAGTGTTTAATGTCAAATTTTTGTGATTTTCTTTTAGTTTGGTATTTAATTATTTGTGATAATTACTACTTAGAGTTAGTTAGTGTTTTTAGGATAATTTGGGAATTCAACATCAATAATTGAATAGGGGCTGCTAACAAATAATAGTGGTGCACTAGCTATTTAGGTAAAAGCACTAAGTTAATGGACAATTAAAGAATGAAAAGGATAATTTGGTAGTGGAAATAACACTAATTAGTGCCCTTTAAATGGTTGATCATCAGAGCTTAAAACGGAGGAAGGAGAAGGAGAAAGAACGGGAAAAAAAAATGCTGAAAAAAAAGGAAAAAAAGAAGAAGCAAAAGCTGCGCAAGAAAGGCCCTCCCTCTAGATTTGCGTCTCTATCGAGAGCCACTAGCTATTTAGGTAAAAGCACTAAGTTAATGGACAATTAAAGAATGAAAAGGATAATTTGGTAGTGGAAATAACACTAATTAGTGCCCTTTAAATGGTTGATCATCAGAGCTTAAAACGGAGGAAGGAGAAGGAGAAAGAACGGGAAAAAAAAATGCTGAAAAAAAAGGAAAAAAAGAAGAAGCAAAAGCTGCGCAAGAAAGGCCCTCCCTCTAGATTTGCGTCTCTATCGAGAGCCCCACTATTTAGGTAAAAATCCTCCATCATTATTCTCTTCTTCTGGGAAGAACTAGCAGCTAACACACAAAAAGAACCGAGAGCTGCATCAAGAGAGAGGATCAGATTTTAAACACTGAAAAACACCCTAACATTGAATTCTCTCTTTCTCGCCAATCTTGGAGCCGCCCACCACAAAAAGAAAAGATTATCAATTCAAGGGTAGCAGTTCCAGTGTAGGTGCACAAAGAGTAACGAATGCTTGTATAGTTTTCAGAAACATTTGTGAACAAAGGAATTTTGGAGGGTGTGTTCAATGTCTGCAGCACACGAAACATGAGTATTTTCTTGTGAAGAACAAACTTGAAACCTTGTTGAGGAGTTTGAGTCCGTCGCCGGTCGCCGACGAGGTTCGGACAAACATCCAGTTGTAACACGGTCTGGGATCCTTGTTGATCTAAACAAATCTTAGCAGTTGAATATTCGGCGATAAAGGTCCTTTCTTTGTCTATTGTTTCAAATGCAGTATTATATTCGTTTTAGCTGGTTTGTTTAAATTAAATACTTCCTCCGTTCCGTTTTCTTTAGTTAGTAATTTTTGGATGTTTTCTTGTATTGAATTAGTTATTTTTTTTAAATCAATTTGAGATATGAGTATTCTACTTATTCTCGCTATGAAATGGGATTTGGTTAGGTAAGATTTGGATAAGAAATAAAAAAATGAGTTATTAGATGGTCATATAGTGAATTGAGTAATTCGGTATTAGCATTTGAAAGGTCAAAGTTTCTTGATTTAAGATTTATTTGATTTCTTTTGCACGAAAATAGTACTGTGTACCTGTATTGTTGTTATTCGGTGAGGAAAATGGAGTTTTGTAAAGAAAGGTGGGCATCATATTATAGTATGCTATAGGTGCTCTCAATTAATCTATCATCGGGATTGTGTACATGTTCGCGTGACATAATTGCGATCTTGAAAATAAAATTAGAGTATGCGTTCGCGCAACTTCGAGCAAACTTTTAATAAAAGGGGGTTCTTCGGAGGATATTAAATTAATTTCATATAACCCGAGATGTGCAGTTCACTATTTAATCATACAAGAGTGACGAATTGTTCGTAATTTTATTTTAAGCACGCGCAATTTCGGCCATAATATATTTTTATAAAAAAAATATAAAAAATATTATCAATCGTATTGTGTACACGTATGCGTGACACGATTCTTTACATTTATAAAAAATATATAATACGAATATACGTACGCGTGATTCGTTTCAAGGAAGGTCTATAATTGTAAACAATCTAAACAAAAGCGGTAATAAAATCAGGTAACAAGAAAAAGGGTATTTAGTAAATCAAGATAATTAAGCCAAGTATAAAAATGGTTAAGCGACCGTGCTAGAACCACGGAATTTGGGAATGCCTAACACCTTCTCCCGAATTAACAGAATTCCTTACTCAGGATTTCTGGTTCGCAGAATAACAAACAGAGTCATATTCTCCTCGATTCAGGGATTAAAACCGGTGACTTGGGACACCTTAAAATTCCCAGGTGGCGACTCTGAAAGAAATAAACAAATCCCGTTTCGACTGTCCTTTAATTGGAGAAAACTCCCCACGCGCCCCCGCGGGGGCGGAAAAAAGGAGGTGCGACAGTAAGTATCGAAGTCGACTCTCATCTTTACTTCTTCGAGATTAGACAGGATACTAATTGGGTACACGTTGTTTTCGTACTCATACTACACTTGCTGTACATTTTTGTTGCACATGTTCATATGTGGCTAGTGGCTTAGTGGCATAGCGGCATGGTTGATACGGAGACTTAGGTGAGCTGTATTATTCGAGATGACCCGCAGTCAGCAGAGTCTCCTTCAGAGTATTGTTTTGTATTTTCATTTCTGTCCACTTTGTATTCCGGACAGTTACCGTATTTTATTTCATTCCCTAGTAAATACTCTTGCACTAGTGACACCGGATTCTGGGATGATTATGGAGTATTCTATATTAACTTCTAAACATTCTTTCATTTATTTTGTAAAGATTATATTTTACTAGCCAAATTGAAGGAAAATTATAGTTTTCAAAATTTTTAAGACGAGAATTTAATTAAGTATTTTGGTTGGCTTGCCCGATAGCGGTATCCGTCGCCATCACGACCCTTAGTGGATTTTGGATCGTGACAACATGGTATCAGAGCACTAGGTTCCCTTAGGTCTCACGAGTTATGAACAAGTCTAGTAGAGTCCCGCGGATCGGTACAGAGACATTTGCACTTATCTTCGGGAGGCTACAGGGCTGTTAGGAGTACCTCCCTTCTTGATTCCTCATCGTGCGGTTTGATTCCTTGAGGCTTATGCCCTTGTTTACTTCCTACTCAATCTTACTGTCACAACCCAAAATCCACTAAGGATCGTGATGGCGCCGGACAACGCTGTCAGGCAAACCAACCATAAATATTTAATTAAATTCTCATTTTAATAATTTGAAAACTATGATTTTTCGTTCAAATTTACTAGTAAAAGGTAGTCATTTCAAATTAAATATAATGTTAAAAAGTAAATACAAGATACCCCATAATCATCCCAGAACCCGGTGTCACGAGTGCATGAACATTTACTAGGGAATGAAATAAAATACAGTAACTGTTCGGGATACAAAGTGGACAGAAATGAAAATACAGTACAATACTCTAAAGGAGACTCTACTGGCTGCGGGTCGTCTTGAATAATGCAGCTCACCTAAGTCTCCGTATCAACCATGCCGCTATGCCACTAAGCCACTAGACACACATGAACCTGTGCAACAAAAATGCACAACAAGTGTAGTATGAGTACGAAAACAACATGTACCCAGTGAGTATCCCGTCTAATCTTGAAGAAGTAGAGACGAGAGGTCGACTTCGATACTTACTAGTGGTCTAATGATAATATAGTAAAAAAAAAGTGAGAAAATCATGGATTTCACAAAGCAATAATAAACTCATAAAGCCGGAAAGCAAGTAAACAACTTCTCAAATAATAAAGGATTTCCAAAGATTTACTTTTTATTATCTTTATCAATTTATTTCCGGCCAGGAAAGGTAAATATCAACATTTATAAATCTCAGGTAAACAATACAAGCATGCACATATCATTCTGAGGTCGTACGACCCGATCCAACATAAATGTAAAATGTGCACTGCCGAGGGTCGAATGACGCGAACCATAGATGCATCTATTATCCCGCTCGTGAATCATACATGCGACGCGGTCAAATATAAATAAACAAGCACCCCGCTCGCGAATCATACATGCGATGCAGGTACATAGAAGCACGCATTCAAACAGTCAATCAAGACTTCATCAGGGAAAAATAATTACCCAAAGAAATAGTAATTCTTTTTAATGGTCAAGAAAATGATGTTTAATTCCTTTAGAAATTCATTTACCAATTTGATATGATTTAAGCATGTTTAAATCGACAACGAGATTCCAAATATTACAAGTAGAGTATGCTTTTGGGTCCTAAACTACCCGAACTTATGCAAAATAGTAGCTACGCACGGACTCTCGTCACCTTGTGCGTACGTAGCCCCCACAAATAGGAGCACATATCCAATTAATTTACCTATGGGGACAACTCCTTCTTACAAGGTTAGAAAGGAAATCACCTTGCTTTGAAGTTCCAAAACCGGCTTCCAAGCCCTTCCGACGACTCAAATCGATGCACAATGCTCCAAAACTAGACAATAAATGAGAAAATCCATAAACATATACCCTAATACTCACACCAATTCAATTTAGATAAATTCCTAACTCCGTTTGAAAAGTTGGCAAAATCGCCCTCGGGACCACGTGTCCAGATTCCGAAAAAACTCACAACATCCGACAACCCATTCCGATACGAGTTCAACGATACCAATTTTATCAAATTCCGATAACAACTTGACCTCCAAATCTTGAATTTTCGTTCTTGAAAAATTTTACAAAAATCTTGATTTCTTCCATTTAAATCTGAAATAAATGATGAATATAACCATAAATCATGAAGCATAATTACTTTCGGATATAGAACACTTACCCCAATCCATATGGTGAAAATCGCCTCAAAAATCGCTTCAATCCGAGCTCCCTAGCTCCAAATATGATAAAAATGGCTGAAACCTCGAAATATAGCTTCTGCCCAGGTATTTACTCTTCATGATCGCAGAAAATGCTTTGCAATCGCGAAGCACAACATTTCTCAGCCCAAAATTTGTCTTTCGCGATCGTGGAAAATGCTTCGCGATCGCGAAGAACAAATGCTCAGCTCTTACAGACAGTCTCTAGTATAATGGCCATAACGTTTTGTACACAATTACAAATTGCAAATGGTTTAATGTTTTGAAAACTAAACTCCAAGGATTATAACTTTCATGGTTTTTGCATCTACTAGTTCCTTATATATTACAAGATATAAGTTTCCAAAGTCAGCCCTGTGCAACACAAATTTCTTCTTCGCGATTTCCAAACTCTTCACGGATAGGCTGTAGTGTACCACTCATAACCTTTTGTACGCAACTCCAAATACCAAATGGTTTAGTTTTATGAAAACTAGACACAAAGAGCAACAACTTTTATTTTTGAATCATCTCCAAATTCCTTATAGGTTGCGAGATACAAGCTTCCAAAGTCGGGTCCGTGCAGCAGAAACTTTCCTCTACGCGATCGCGAAAGACCTTCCGCGATCGCGAATCACTGGCCATTTTCTCCCATTTTACTCATCGCGATCACAACCAATTCCCCGCGATTGTGTAGCACACTGCTGTAGCCAAAAACCAGCAGCTTAAAATGGTCTAGAAATGGTTCGAAACTAGCCCGAAACTCACCCGAGTCCTCGGGACCCCGTTCAAACATACCAACAAGTCTCAAAACATATCACAGACTTAGTCGAGGCCTCAAATCACATCAAACAACGCTAAAACCATGAATCGCACTTCAATCCAAGTTTAATGAACTTTAGAATTTTAAACTTCTATATTCGATGCTTAAACCTATCAAATCACGTCCGATTGACCTCAAATTTTGCACACAAGTCATATTCGACATTACGGACCTAGTCCAACTTCCGGAATCAGAATCCGACCCTGATATAAGAAAGTCCACTTCTGGTCAAACTCCTCAAAACCTTCAAATTTCTATCTTTAGCCAAATGACTCCAAAATGACCCACGGACCTCCGAATTCACTTTCGATCGCGCTCCCAATACCAGAATCACCATATGGAGCTATTCCCATACTTGGGATCCCAAACGGACATCGATAACACTGAAATTCATTTCAACCCAAACTTATGAAATTCTTTCAAAAATGCCAACTTCCACAATAGGTGCCGAAATGTTCCCGGGTCTTCCAAAACTCGAACTGGACATACGCCCAAGTCTAAAATCATCATACAAACCTGTTGAAACCTTTGAATCCCGATTCCGAGGCCGTTTACTCAAAAATCCAATCTTAGTCCATTCTTTCACCTTAAACCTTCCGAATTGGGAATTTTCTTTCCAAATCAACTTCGAATTTCTCGAAATTCAATTCCGACCATACGTACAAATCATAATGCCTAAAGTGAAGTTGCTTATGGCCTCAAACCACTAAAGCTCAAAACGACCGGTCGAGTCATTACACTTACGCGATGCGAAGCGCTTGTTATAAATCTAGAAGTGAAGAATTGTAATGGCACTACAGATGTGGTGCGGGATGTTTCTCCCGGTATTGTTAATTGGGCTATTGTCGTTGCCTTGCGGGAGGATATCTTGTCATTTCAGCTCAGTAACAGTATTCCTGAAAGCTTTGAGACTATGCATAGATCACTATGATTGCTCATGATTGGTTATCACACAATATTGACTTGATGGTAGGATACTTGCCTATGTGTTGGTATGGTGAATAATTTGAAAGGAAGTTTACTCAGTGTACGATTCAGAGATCTGATATTTCATTTCCGGCAGAGGAAAAACAATTGGCCTATGAATGTCAAGATTTGGGGTGATGGAGTAACGAGACTTGGTATCGGGCCCGTATCTTGGTTTCGGCGCCTGGTACAGGTCTTATATATGATATAAGATAACTCTGTGAAGTTTGGTAAGAAACGGAATCTGTTTGATGTGATTCAGACCTTAAATACAAATTTGATGTTTAAAGGAGTTTTGAGAAATTACATTGATCTTGAGGTCTAATTCGATGGTCATGATGTTATTTTGGTGATTTGAGTACATGAATAAGTTCGTAGGATGTTTTTGAGATTGTGTATATATTTGGATTAGAGCCCCGAGGGCTCAGGTGAGTTTTGGATAGGCCACGGGGTGGATTTTTAGGCTCAGAAAGTTGTAGAAACTTTGCTGGTATGATCAGGCCTGCAGGCTTCGCATTTGCAAAGCCTGGCTCGCAAATGCGAAACCAGCCCAGGCCTGTCTTCCTCGCAAATGCAAGGCTTTGATCGCAAATGCGATTCGTCCTGTTTCAGCCTTGAGTCGCAAATGCGACTCACCTCTCGCAAATTCCAACTCGCAAATGTGAGGGTCCTTTTCGCAAATGCGAAAGTCCAGCTTTCCTATTTGCGAACCCTGTTTTGCATTTCCCAACTTAGCAGAGGTCGGTGTTCGCAATTGCGAATCCCTGTTCGCATTTCCCATATCTGCGACCTGCAACTTTATACTTAGACAATTTTAAACTCATTTTTCACATCTTTTCAAAACGCAAACACCTTTGAGCGATTTTCCAAGAACAACTCTTCTTCCAAATCGATTGTAAGTTAATTTTAACTCATTTCCTTCAATCATTAACATCTTTTAACATGATTTCAACTTAAAACCAATGATTTTCATGGGGGAAATTGGGTGTTTTGGGTAGAACCTAGATTTTTCAAAAAATTTAAGATTTGGACCTCGATTTGAGGTCCTATTTCAAAACAAATTATATATTTGGGTTCGTGGGGGAATGGATAATCGGGTTTTGGTTTGAACCTCGGATTTGACCATGTGGGTCCGGGGGCGTTTTTTGACTTTTTGGGTAAAACTTTGAAAAACTCATTTTTATGCATTCAAATTGATTCATTTGGCATTTATTGATGTAATTAAGTAACTTGTGACTAGATACGAGTGAATTGGTGGTGGAATCAAGGGGTAAAGCTATAATTGAATCGTGAATTGTGTTCGTTGCATCGAGGTAAGTGTTTGGTCTAACCTTAGCTTGAGGGATTAGCAGTTGAGTCCTACTTGTTATGTGGTAATTGTTAAGTACGACGTATAGGTATGGTGACGAGTACCTATACGTTGGTGTCTAGCATGCCCGTGAGTCTTTATATTGTGATTATCATGACTTTGTTGTATCTTCCATGCCTTAATGGTGGTTTCTATTTGTTGTATAAATTTTGTGGAAGGAATTGTGATCTATGAACCTTGAGGAGCGTTGGCTCAAGTTGTACAATGAATTGTGAAAGTATAAGTGATAATTGAACCTCTAGAGCATTGGCTCGAGTTGTGAAGTAAATAGTGAAACAAAAGTGAGAAAGAGAAGAGATCATTATGTTGTCATCTTTGCCGGGCTATTGTTGATTTATTTGTTATCTCCCTTGCCGGGATGTTGATGTTATTGATGTTGTTCCCTTGCCGGGATTAAATTGTTGCATTGTTGTTCACTTGCCGGTATTTTTACTGCATTTTCATTTGTTCCCTTGCCCTATTGTTTGTGATTGTTGTTTGGGTGAGGAAAAGAGTTAAAGCACAAAGGGTGATGTCGTGCATTGTTTGTTTTGTGAGGAAAAAGTGTAAAGCACGAAGGGTGATGCCATATATGATTGTGAGGAAAGACACGAAGGGTGATGCCGCGTATGATTGTGAGGAAAGAGTGTAAAACATGAAGGGTGATGCCATGCCGCACGATGTACCATTTCGTGCCGATTATATTGATTATATGGTGAGGAAAGAGAGTAAAAGCACGAAATGTAATGTCGTGTACATTTCTATTATATGATTGCTTTGGTGAGGACGAGAGTAAAAGCACAAAGGGTGATGTCGTGCATTTGTTGATTTCTGATTATTTGTTGATATTCGAGTTATATTGTTCCTTTTATTACTTGATGTCTTTCTATTCGGAATTGTTATCTCCCCCACAACATGCTCCCCCTCCCATATTGACTGGTTATTTCTGTATTTCTTTCCGCTGTATATTTATTTGAACTGCACAAGTTTATTTGGTAGTCTGGTCCTAGCCTCATCACTACTTCGCCGAGGTTAGTCTAGACACTTACCAGTACATGGGGTCGGTTGTGCTGATACTACACTCTGCACTATGTGCAGCTCCCAGAGCTCCTTTTGGATAGCAGTGTGGAAGCTACCTTCAGTCCACCCGGAGATCTAAGGTAAACCTGCAGGTGTCCGCAGGCCCTGGCATCTCCCTCTATCCCTATTTCCTGTTTCGTTTTCCTTCTATTCAAAAACAGTGTACTGTTATTTCTTCAGACTTTGTATGTAGCAATCTTAGACAGTCTGTGACACTGTGACACCAGGTTTTGGGTGGTTAAGGTTTAAGTATTTGTAATAGATAAAGTTTTTATATATTTTATTGTTGTCTTCCGCTTAAACTTGAATTTCCGCTGTTATCACGTTATCGCCTTATATGTGTTATAAAGAAATAATCGGTTAATGAAGTAATTAGATCAAAGGTTTGGCTTGCCTAGCTCACATTAGTTGTCGCCATCACGACTCCCGAGGGTGGGAAATCTGGGTCGTGACAGGGCCCGCTTGGTCAAAACACGAGGTTCAGACTAAAACCCGATCACCCATTCACCCACGAGCCCGAATATATAATTTGTTTTCAAATCTGACCCTAAAACGAGGTCAAATTCCCAAATAATCAAAAAGCCCTAACTCTACCCAAATCCCTAATTTTCTACCCTTAATCACATGTTTTAGGTCTAGAAATCTAGTGGGTGTTGATAAAAATGAAAGAAAACAAGTCAAAGATTACTTACCCAAGAGGTTATGGTGAAGAAGTTCTTCAAAAATTGCCCAAGAGGTGTGGAGAAGATGAAGTTTATAAAAAATTGTGGAAATCCCGTATTGTGTTCTATTTTTGAAACTTAAAATAACTGGGTGAAAATGGTCTTTGCGTTCGCGACAGGCTCATCACGTTCACGATGAGTCAAGCCTGAGAGACCTTCGCGTTCGTGTAAGTGGGCTCGCATTCGCGGAGAAGAAACTCCTCGAGCCTTTGCATCCAGGTGGTCGCGTTCGCGTAGGGTACAATACCCCTCCCCCTGCCCAGGCTATAAGCCTTCACGTTCGCGATACCAGGCTCGCGTTCGTGTAGAAGGAATTTTCCTTCAGCACAAATAACACATCGCGTTCGCGAGGGTCCTCCCGCGAACGCGAAGAAGAAAGTATCAGCACACCAGAAACTGGACAACCCTGCAACTTTTGAGTTCCAAAAACCTTCCGAAACACACCCGAGCCCTCGGGGCTCAAAACCAAACATACGTACTAACTTAATAACATCATACGCACTTATCTGTGCGATCAAATCACCAAAATAACCTCAATAACAACGAATTAAACCTCAAAATCAATGAAATATTTCAAAACTTCTTAAAACGTCAAATGACATCCGTTTCTTACCAAACTTCACAAAATTATCTTAAATCACATATAAGACCTGTATCGGGCGCCGGAACCAAAATACGGGCATGGTACCAATATGTTCTAATTAAAATTCATTTTCAAATCCTTTAAATAATTTCAGAAAATAATTTTCTTTGAAAATTTATTTCTAGGGCTTGGGTCCTCGGAATTCGATTCCAGACATACGCCCAAGTCCCATGTTTTCCTATTCATGGGTCCGGGTCCATTTACCCAAAACGTTGACCGAAGTCAAATTAATTTTTTTAAAGTCAAAACTTATCATTTTTCACAGATTTTCACATATAAGCCTTTTGGCTACGCGCCCGGACTGCGCACACAAATCAAGGTGATTCTAAAAGAGGTTTTGAAAGCCTCAGAATGCAGAATTTATTTTAAAAATAAGTGATGACCTCTTGGGTCATCACACCCCTAGAATGTCTATTCAACAGATAGTGTGCCTAATTAAAACCTGAACTAAAATAAAATCAATTGGAAAAAAATTCTAGTGATGGAAAAAGAGTACACATGTTTAATAATATGCCTTCCGGTTGCCGCGTTAAAAACCTTGTAAGGAAAACCTAGTGGGACAAAACCTTATAAGGAAAAAAGAATACAACGTGTATTAACTCCCCCAGATGAGATAATCAATTTATATCTTTGAGCCTTCGTATTCCAATCTTGTGCACCATCTTTAAAAGATCATTGGTAGAAAATTGATAAATAAATCAGCCATATAACTTGAATGAATATGTGCATTGAAATCATCATTCTTGATAGATATGTAATGTCTTTATATAATGTCGTGAAATGACCTTTTCCATATCTCTATAGAGGTAAAAATTCTCGCTATCACATTATCATGCTTATATTATAGCAAGATACATATGTGCACAAATTGCACTTAAGATGTGGTACTTTAGGACTAAGAATTGTACTTGATTTAAGTGATTTAAATCCTTCAGGGCTTGTCATATAAGTTAAGTCATATAATCCATATTAATATACTTTAGATGCATATCAAGTTTTCATGTCTTGCTAGATATATAAGATAGATAAAAGTGATTTCACACACTATTGACTTAATACTTTCAAGTGTTCGAATTGCAGGTCCAAAACTATATGTCTTTCATATGAAACCCATTCTACTTGAATTGTTTCTCTAGACTTAAGATCATCATATATATTTAGCATTATCAGAGATGTAGTCAACGAATATTTTATATCGGTTCCAACCTCCTTTTTTTTCTTCATAAAGATATAACATAGATATCTCTTCATTCATATTTGCAGGTACCTGAACCTCTCTTGAGATTTTATGAAGTGTTATGTCATATGATCTTCTATATCACTTCCTTCTTATTATGATCATTTGCCCGACTTCTTTATTAAGAATTTTATTTGAGACTGATTTGTCTACACGCTTTAAGTGTACCATAGACTTTGTCCTTCTAGGACTTGTTCTAATAAGAGTATTTGCAGTGAGAACATATTTACTTTTTTGATTCAGCAAATACGTCTGGCGTGCTTATTCGAGGATCTAGATATACAAATGAATCCATTCTACATAACTTTTTCTCAACTGCTTATCATGTCTCCCCCTCATGTTAAAAAAACTAACTTGCTTCCTCAATTTTTTAAATCCGCCTTTTGTGCGTCATGGTGTTAATCAAAATTTATACCGCACATCGATAATAATAAGATAGAGTTATTTGGTTCCTGACCTTGAACCACTTGTGAGGGAAAAATATAATATATTTTCGTATATAACATATATTAAACTATTATAGATAATTTTGTTTTCATGAGCAATAGTTTAGCTATTAAGTGGAGGCACTCAATAAATCATTTTGCTAAACCAACTGTGATGTAAACTAACTTATCAAGATGAAATGTCTTAAATAAAAAATTTGAAAATCATGCTCTAAATTAAATTATTGAGCAAATTATCTCATAAATACTATGTTGCAAGTTAATAATAATTGCACATGTAACCATCTCATAGATGCATCTTATGTGGTATACATGAGAGGTGAATGTGCCATAGTCACCTTTGATATTTCTAGAATTCATGGTATTTACTCTCAATTTTAGTTAGTCTATTAGTTAATGAGAACAATCAACATAAGAGAACTCGTAAAAAACTTTCTAGTTCTTTAATTGTAATGGCCCGACCGGCTGTTTCGAGAGTTGTATCCCTATTTCCCTATTTACTGCTAATTTTATGCTTTACAGTCGTTATGTGACTTTCCGGAAGTAGTTGATTCGGGTCCAGAGTGGTTTTGGTATAAATTAAGATACTTAGTCTCAAAGTTGAAATCTTAAGTTAAAAGGTTAACCGGATGTTGACTTATGGGTAAACGACTTCGGAATGGATTTTTGATGGTTCCGTTAGCTCCATTTGGTGATTTTTGACTTAGGCACGTGTCTGTATAGTGGTTTGGAGGTCCGTAGTTGAGTTAGGCTTAAATTGGCGAAAGTTAGAAATATGGAAGTTTGCCTGAGAGTGGACTTTGTGGTTACCAGGCTCGAATTAGGTTTTCGAGAGTTGGAGTAGGTCCATGGTGTCATTTGTGACTTGTGTGAAAATTTTGGGGTCAATCAGACGTGATTTGATGCGTTTCATTATCGAATGTAGAAATTAGAAGTTCAAAAGTTTATTAGGCTTGAATTGATGTACAATTCGTGGTTTTAGCGCTGTTTGATGTAATTTAGGACTCGACTAAGTCCGTATGATGTTTTGGGACTTGATGTGTTTGGTTGAGGTCCCTGAGGCCTCGGGTGAGTTTCAGATGGTGAACGGATCAATTTTGGACATGGAAGATTGCTGAATAATTTCTGGTTTCCTTCTATGTGATCGCATACCTATGGCTTGTTTGGGGAAGCTAGGTTTTTACTCTATGTGTTCGCGAAAGGTAGTAGGCGATCACGTAGGTTGTCCCGGCAAAGCATCGCAAACGCGTGGGGATAGACGCATTTGCGAAGAGGAAAGGAAGCAGGAGTTGAGGCACGCGCACTGTTCTATGCAAAAGGGTGAGAGGTTATGCGATCACGTAGGTTGAGAGAAGCAATGCTTCACATTCGTGTGAGGACTGTCGCGTTCACAAAGGCTTATTTTTTGATCAGTTGAGTTGTGCTTCACGATTACGAGGCAATTTTTGCAATCGCGATTAAGGGTCACCGGGCATAACTTGAATATTTCAAAAACGAGGGTTTGAGTTCATAACACAAATTTAATTTGGGAGCTCGGTGAGAGGCGATTCTTGGAGAGATTTTCACGTGGGTGATTGGGGTAAGTGATTCTTACCTAGTTTTGGTTAATTTCCATGTTTATGCCATTGATTTTATCATTAAATTAGTGAATTGGGATGGAAAATTGGAGGGAAACGGAGAAACGTTATTAGGCCAAATTTTGAGGTTTTGATCGATATTTTCACATCGGCTTTGAGTAATTTTGGTATGGTTGGACTCGTAGTTGAATGTGTGTTCGGATATTTTGACTTTTATCTGATTTCGAGACCTGGGTCCGGGGGACGATTTTTGGGTTGACTTTTTGACTTTTGATTTAGAGCTTGATATTTTCTTATGGAATTGATTCCTTCAGCTCGTATTGATTGTATCGTACTGTTTTGGCTAGACTCGAAGCATTCAGAGGCCATTTCGCAAGGCAATGTTGGAGTAGGGATTTTGCACAGTTTGAGGTAAGTAACACTTTTGAACTTGGTTTTGAGGGTATGAAACCCCAAATTAAATACTATGTGATAAATGTTGAGGTGACGCACATGGTAAGTCACGGGCGAGCGCCGTAGAAGTTGTGATTTAGTCATTACCCTGGGGCTGTGTAGCCATTTTATCTCAACATTCTTGTTGTATTCTATGTGTTAGAACACTTGAGTTGTGATTCATGCTAGGAATCATGTTTAGGCTATATGTTGGTACTGTTGGGACTTATAGTGGTCGTCCTTGCTGTTGACTTTTGATTAAACTAAAATTTCGTACTCAATCATACTTATTCATTGTGTATCATATCTCAGTCTCTGTTGCTATTTATTGTGTCACGACCTAATTTTCCCTCCGTCAGGTTTCGTGACAGCACCTAGTCTTAAGGACTAGGTAAGCCTAATGTTTACGGAAGAACAACAATAATAAATAACATCTTAAAATTCTTCTAGAATGAACCCTTTATACAATGAACATATTCCCAAAACCCGGTAGTACAAGTTATAAGCTCTACAGAGTTAGCTACAACTTCTAAATATAACTGTTTGGAAAAGAATGAGAACAGTTGAATACAAGTAAGAAGGTGACTCCGAAGCCTGCAAACGCAACAACAGGATTACCTTGAGTCTCCTCAGCAATGTTCTGCACATCTACTAACGATCGATAACTGGATCTGCACAACAAAAATGTGCAGAAGAGTAGCATGAGCACACCATAGCGGTGCCCAGTAAGTATCAAGCCTAACCTCGATGGAGTAGTGACGAGGAACAGTCAAGACACCCACTGGTCTAATAAACTGTACAAATATAAGCATAGGGACAATAGAACATGATGTATTTATAAAGACTACACGATATGGCTAACAATACAACAATCACAATAAGGGAAGAAAAACAACAAGTAACAATGACAATACCATAATAATGACATAGAAGAGCGAGCGAAAACACAAACCCAAATACTAAATCACAAATACAGTAAAAGTAAGAAATAACTCAGATCCTACAATAGTGTTTACATCAGGTCTTAGCCAACAAACTCCACGAAATACCGAACCTCGAACACATTTACAGCTCACGGGTCCCAGTACCTAAAATCTAACACTTGCCATCCTGTGGCCCCATCACACCTCATGGTCATGCTGACAACTCACTTGCTAACTAGAGCCACTCTCACATATATGACAAGTAAACGAGGGTGTACATTTATACCCAGCAAAATTAGGAGAACTTCACATCCAATAGGAGTGTTCAACTACGTGTATGCTTGTGCAAGTGCTCTAACATAGTTCCTACCAGCTAATAAGCATAAGGAAAAGAACGGACAGCACGTAAGATGTTTCCTCACAACTTCTATGAGATAAAGCTCATACAGGTAAGTGTACCACAACACAATATCAAACAACAGGAATGCCCCCAGGCCATCACAAATCATCACAATCAATCCCCGATATGGCCCACCTTGTCTCGCCACGTGTGCAAATAATAATATGATAAGTGCCCGCCTTATTTCGCCACACGTGCATCATAATGTTCCCACCTTGTCTCACCACATGAGCAACCCACATATAAGCATATATATACATATCCCGCCTTGTCACACCGTATGTGCAATATATCATTAGTAGCAATCGCACGGCAGAAACCTCGTGCAACCTTATAACAACAACCGCACGGCAGAAACCTCATGCATCACAATATCAATGACCGCACGGCAGAAACCTCGTGCACCACCACAACATGTACAACAGAAACAATGACAATATATACAAGAACACGACAAATAAATCAACTTGAGAACTTTCGATTACAAGGAGACAGTAAAACTAGCTCACAAGGAATAACCACGATAGAGAATACTAAGTGTATTATGAAAATCTCAACAAGGGAAAAAATAATATGTAGCAACGATCCCACAATATGTAGTTCAACAACAAGGAAGCTAACATGAGTCAAATAATTCCAAATAAGGAAATGTCAACTAAATATAGGATATCTAAACTTCTTTTAAGGTTGGGAAACTTATGAAGAATATACAACAATTTCAATTAAGGATGAGAAGAGGGAAGATAATCATAACATCAATTAAGACTAAACAATTACAGGAGAGATAATAATAATTTCCAATAAAGACAAGCAATTATGAAAGATAGCATGACAATAGAAGAGGTAAAAATATTCAATTAAGCAAAATAAGAGTCAAATAGGCAATAAGAATGAATCATAAAGCAATTAATTCCAATTAAAGCATGTAGAGGTAAAATTAGTAAATGGGAAACTCAATCATATCAAGAACAACTTCATACTCAATAAATATCAGGACCTAAGAACTCTAAAAGGATAACTTTCCACAAATAAGTCCAAACACGCACACGTCACCTCGCGTACACGGACTACAATCAACATAGAAGACTCAAATCCTAAGGGGAAGTCCCCCACACAAGGTTAGGCAAGATACTTACCTCAAAGATGACAAACTAATACTCTAAATGCACTTCTCGGGTGAAAAGACCTTTGTACGGCTCAAATCTAACCAAATTAACTTCAAAGCACAAATAAAACACATAAGAAACTATTCTGGTTCATAAAGTCTCAATCTTTAACAAAATTCAAAAATCAGTCCAAAAGTTGACCCCCGGGCCCGCACCCCGGAACATGACAAATTTTACCAAAACCGAATACCCATTCTGATACGAGTTCAATCATACAAAATTTATCAAATTCCGATACCATTTGGTCCCTCAAATCACGATTTTTCATTTAGAAATTTTCTTTCAAAACCAACATTTTTCTCAACTCAAAATACAAATTAAATGATGAAAATGAAGATAAAATCATGGAATATGATAGATTGTAGGTGAAGAACACTTACCCAATCGATTTGTGTGAAAACCCTCAAAGAATCGCTCAAAACCGAGCTCCACAAGTTAAGATATGAATAAAATGATCTAACTCTCGATTTTGGGATATATTCTATCTACCCAGGCATTTGTGCATCGCAAACGCGGAGGGAGGCTGCCCAGGTTGCTCATCGCGAACGCGACAATGAGCTCACGAACGTGGAGAAGAAGAGCAGGAATCTATGCGAACGCGAAGAAGGAAAATACAGGGCTTCGCGAACACGAAGAAGGATTTCGTGGTGGTCAGCAACAAAGCATCGCAAACACGAAATGTTGCTCACGATCACAAAGGAGAATACTAGAAGCAGAAAATAGCAGTTCCAAAAATGGGAAGAATGACCCGTAGCCCACCTGGAACACACCTGAGGCCCCCGAGACCCAGTCTAAACACACAAACAAGTCATATAAGCTAAGAAGGACTCGCTCGAGGTCTCAAATCACATCAAACAATGCCGAAACGATGAATCACACCATGATTCGAACTTAGGAACTTTCAAATCTTCCAACTTTCAAAACTTGCGCCAAAACCTATCAAATCAACTCGGCATGACGCCAAATTTTGCAGACAAGTCCAAAATGACATAACGGAGCTGCTCCAACTCTCAAATCGCATTTCGACCCTGATATCACAAAAGTCAACTATGGGTCAAACTTCTCCATTTTCCAAACTTCAACTTTTCCAACTTTCACCGAAATGCCTCAATTTTCCCTGCGGACCTCCAAGTCTGAATCCGGACACACGCCTAAGACCCAACTCATAATAAGAAGCTGTTGAAATCACCCAAAACCCATTCCGGAGCCATTTACTCAAAGTTCAATTCCGGTCAAATTCTCACCGCTTAAGCTTCCAAAACTAGATTACTTCTTCCAATTTGACTCTGAATCATCCGGTAACTAAATTCAACCACGCACGCAATTTGATAAACGTAATATGAAGCTTCTCAAGACCTTATGCCGCTGAATGGAGCTTAAATTCTCAAAACGACCGGTCGGGTCGTTACATTCTCCCCCTCTTAAAACTAGCGTTCGTCCTCGAACGTGCCAAGATTCGCCTCGAAGTCCTCAAGTTGCTGAATGCACACTTCCAACATACCCCCGCGATGATCCCACATCACCCCACTCCACATAAACCTGACGACATCATCTCAACTGAAATTTAGACTTTCTAACAATACCAATAAGCCTTAGAGCCAGAATTCTCACTTTCCATCCATTTCCAAAAGACCCGATTCTAAACCGATACCCGATATCGGTATCAACCAGCTACATCAATTCATGCCAACGCCCATATAGTATAACCTTACAATATGACACATCACACATAGGCCTACAGTAATATTTCTAATTACAATATTTGCTCGAAATCAAATTCAGCACCGTCTATAAGCCTCATATTCAATAGGAACCCGTTTCAAACCTCGACAACACTGGCGAGGATACAATAACCACGTAAACCACATAACTAAACACATGAATCACCAAATCACATCTAATACCAATAGGTACACACCCCACAATCTAAAACTCAAGAAGCATAGAATGAAAATGACTGAATATGGAAAGGGAAACATATAAGGTAAATATCAAACAAGCCCGACAAGCACAATTTTTCTTTTCTATCAATACTAATCTACAAAACAATCTAACAAGAAAGAATTAAAGCATATAAAAGAATCGCAAGGATCTCATACTGATATAACTTCTGCCGCGGTACACAGCCTGGTCTCAACACATCAAATCATATTAAATCATGAGGGTCTCGCCCTCAACTCTGAATCAAAAATAGGATATATATCAAACCAATTGGATCCTCTCGCTAAATCAATTCCGCCACAATTTACAACAAGTGCTGGCTCCCACACTGATGGATCATAAACATCATGGCTCGTAGCCAAAAATACTCATAAATCACATCAAGCCTACCGAAAAGGACAACAGGAATTTACTACTAGTCTCATGACTCTCAACAAGGACTAGAAACAGACATAGTGCCCTAGCGCAGCTGCTCAAACTCTGCGGGCCATGCATCCCGAAGGGACTGAGGTACGAACTCTCTCAAGAACATCTCTGAAAACTGAACCCATGTAAGTGAAGCTGACTTAGCCGGGCTACCCAACTCATATGTCCGCCACCACTGATAAGCCGCTCCTCTAAGCTTGAACGTAGTAAAATCAGGCCCACTCAACTCAACAATACCCATAGTGCGGAGAATGTGATGGCACTCCTCCCGAAAACCTTGTGCACTCTCTGAAGACAAACCATTAAATGTAGGAGGGTCGTACTTCTTGTACCTCTCAAGCCTAAGCTACTCTTCTTCAGATGTTGTTTCCCTGGCTACGGGCTAAACTGGAACCACAGGTTGTGCTGCCGTGATGCCTAGAACTTGACCAACATGAACTTACTGCTCTGGAGTGTGGGCGGCGGGAGTCTGAGTCCCTCCCCTGGTCTGTGAAGTAGCCTGTGCAATCAGAATCAACCCCGCCTAAGCCAACGTCCCAAACATGCTCAGTAACTGTGTTAAGGTCTCCTGAACTTCGGGGGTAACAGCAGGCGCCTTCGGTACCTGCCCCTCCCCCAATTGGAGCTACTGGCGGCTCCTCAACAGCTGCTCTGGGAGCAGCATCATTGGTAACTGCAGCACATGTCCTCACCATCTGTGAGAGAATGGAATGGTAATAGTTCAGACACCGAGATCAATAAGCTCGCACGATAGGAGTGAAAGAAGTGAGATTGTTCTAATAGTTCTGTAGCCTCTCAAAGATAAGTACATACATCTCAGTACTGATCTGCAAGACTCTAACTCTCTTATGACTCATAGCACCTACGAACCTAGAGCTATGATACCAACTTGTCACGACCCAATTTTCCCTTCGTCAGGTTTCGTGACGGCACCTAGTCTTAAGGACAAGGTAAGCCTAATGTTTACAGATGTATGACAATAATAAATAACATCTTAAAATTCTTATGGAATGAATCTTTTATACAATGAACATATTCCTAAAATCCAGTAGTACAAGTCATAAGCTCTACAAAGTTAGCTACTACTTCTAAATATAATTGTTTGGAAAAGAATGAGAACAGTTGAATACAAGTAAGAAGGTGACTCCGAAGCCTACGAACGCAGCAATAGGTTTGCCTTGAGTCTCCTCAGCAATGATCCGCACAACTGCTAATGATCGATACGTGGATCTGCACAACAAAAATGTGCAGAAGAGTAGCATGAGCACACCACAGCGGTGCCCAGTAAGTGTCAAGACTAACCTCGGTAGAGTAGTGATAAGGAACAGTCAAGACACCCATTGGTCTAATAAACTGTACAAATATAAGCGTAGGGACAGCATAACATGATGTACATATAAAGACTACACAATATGGATAACAAAATACAACAATCACAATAAGGGAAAAAATAGCAAGTAACAGCGGAAATACTATAATAATGACATAAAAGAGCGAGCGAAAACACAAACCCAAATCCTAAATCACAAATACAATAAAGGTAAGCAATAACTCAGATCCTACGACAGCATTCATATCAGTTCTTAGCAAACAAACTCCACGAAGTACCGAACCCCGGACAAACTTATAGCTCACGGGTCCCAGTACCTGAAATCTAACACGTGGCATCCTGTGCCCCCATCACACCTCATGGTCATGCTGACAACTCACTTGCTAACTAGAGACACTCTCACATATATGACAAGTAAACGAGGGTGTACATCTATACTTAGCAAAATCAGGATAACTTCACATCCAATAAGAGTGTTTAACTATGTATATGCTTGTGCAAGTGCTCCAACATAGTTCCTACCAGCTAATAAGCATAAGGAAAAGAACGGACAATACGTACAATGTTTCCTCACAACTTCTACTAGATAAAGCTCATACAGGTAAGCGTACCATAGCACAATATCTAACAACAAGAATGCCCCCCAAGCCATCACAAATCATCACAATCAATCCCTGATATGGCCCACGTTGTCTCACCACATATGCAAATAATAATATGATAAGTGCCAGTCTTGTTTTGCCACACATGCATCATAATGTTCCCACCTTGTCTCGCCATATGAGCAACCCACATATAAGCATATATATACATATCCTGCCTTGTCATGCTGCATGTGCAATATATCAGTAGTAGCAATAGCACGACAGAAACCTCGAGCAACCCTATAACAACAACTGCATGGCAGAAACCACATGTATCACAATATCAACGACCGCACGGCAGAAACCTCGTGCACCACCACAACAAGTACAACAACAAAAATGACAATATATACAAGAACACGACAAGTAAATCAACTCGAGAACTTTCGATCACAAGGAGACGGCAAAACTAGCTCACAAAGAATAACCATGATAGAGAATACTAAGCGTAATAAGAACAGCTCAACAAGAGAGAAAATAATATCTAGCAAAGATCTCACAATATGTAGTTCAACAACAAGGAAGCTAACATGAGTCAAATAATTCCAAATAAGGAAATATCAACTAAATATAGGATATCTAAACTTCTTTTAAGGTTGGGCAAATTACGAAGAATATACAACAATTTCAATTAAGGATGAGCAGCGGGAAGATAATCATAACCTGAATTAAGACTAAACAATTACAAGAGAGATAATAATGGTTTTCAATAAAGACAAGCAGTTATGAAAGATAGCATGACAATAGAAGAGGTAAAAATATTCAGTTAAGCAAAATAAGAGTCAAATAGGCAATAAGAATGAATCATAAAGCAATTAATTCCAATTAAAGCATGTAGAGGTGAAACTAGTAAATGGAAAACTCAATCATATCAAGAACAACTTCATACTCAGTGAATATCATGACCTAAGAACTCTAAAAGGCCAACTTTCCACAAATAAGTCCGAACACGCACACGTCACCTCGTGTACACAGACTACAATCAACATAGAAGACTCAAATCCTTAGGGAAATTCCCCTCACACAAGGTTAGGAAAGATACTTATCTCAAAGACGACAAATCGATACTCTAAAATGCACGTCTCGGGTGAAAAGACCTCCGGACGGCTCAAATCTAACCAAATTAACTTCAAAGCAGAAATAAAACACATAAGAATCTATTCCGGATCATAAAGTCTCACTCTTTAATAAAATCCAAAAATCGGTCCAAAAGTCAACCCCTGGGTCCGCAACTCGGAACCCGACAAATTTTACAAAAATCGAATACTCATTCCGATACGAGTTCAACCATACAAAATTTATCAAATTCCGATACCATTTGGTCCCCAAATCACGATTTTTCATTTTAGAAATTTTCTTTCAAAACCAACATTCTCCTCAACTCAAAACACAAATTAAATGATGAAAATGAAGATACAATCATGGAATATGTTAGATTCTAGGTGAAGAACACTTACCCAATCGATTTGTGTGAAAACCCCTCAAAGAATCGCTCAAAACCGAGCTCCACAAGTTAAGATATGAATAAAATGGTCTAACCCTCGATTTTGGGATATATTCTGTCTGCCCAGGCATTTGTACATCGCGAACGCGAAGGGAGGATCGCGTTCGCGAAGAAGAAAAATGAAGGCTGCCCAGGTTGCTCATCGCGAACGCGACAATGAGCTCGCGAATGAGGAGAACAAGAGCAGGAACCTACGTGAATGTGTAGGGAAGGACGCGAACGCGAAGAAGGAAAATGCAGGGCTTCGCGAACACGAAGTGCTGAAAGAAAACGTGAAGAAGGATTTCGAGGTGGTCAGCAACAAAGCATCACAAACGCAAAAGGTTGCTCGCGATCGCGAAGGAGAATACCAGAAGCAGAAAACAGCAGTTCCAAAAATGGGAAAAATGACCCGTAGCCCACCCGGAACACACCCGAGGCCCTCGGGACCCCGTCTAAATACACAAACAAATCATATAACCTAACACGGACCCGCTCGAGGTCTCAAATCACATCAAACAATGTCGAAACAACGAATCACACCATGATTCGAACTTAGGAACTTTTAAATCTTCCAACTTTCAAAACTCGCGCCGAAACCTATGAAATCAACCCCGAATGATGCCAAATTTTGCAGACAAGTCCAAAATTACATAACGGAACTTCTCCAGCTCTTGGAATCGTATTCCAACCCCGATATCACAAAAGTCAACTATGGGTCAAACTTCTCCATTTTCCAAACTTCAACTTTTTCAACTTACACCGAAATGCCTCAATTTACCCTGCGGACCTCCAAGTCTGAATCTGGATGCACGCCTAAGACCTAAATCATAATACGAAGCTGTTGAAATCACCCAAAACCCATTCCAGAGCCGTTTACTCAAAAGTTCAATTCCGGACAAATTCTCACCGCTTAAGCTTCCAAAACTAGATTCCTTCTTCCAATTTGACTCTGAATCATCCGGTAACTGAATTCAACCATGCACGCAAGTCGATAAATGTAATATGAATCTTCTCAAGACCTTATGCCGCTGACCAGAGCTTAAATTCTCAAAATGATCGGCCGGGTCGTTACATATTGATACATCATATCATCATTTTGGGGTTAGTTTCGTGACATTGTGAACCCGAGAGGCTGGAGAGATTGATGCCTGAGTGAGGCTGAGGTCCTAATTATGAGTGATATTTATGGGATCGGGCTGCATGCTGCAGTATGTTTTATTGATTTTTGCCTGTACTGAATTATTATAGCGCTTGGGCTAAAGGAGCCCCTCCGGAGTCTGTTTACCCCCGGTGAGCGCAGTTGATTTATATTGAGGGGATGAATCTTCTCTGGGCATGGATATTGCCCGAATCATTTATATTTGGGGATGGATCTTTCCCGGGGATGGATTGGCCTTATACAGTACTAAGTGACTGACTGTCAGTTGATGTATATATATTTGGGATGAATCTTCCCTAGGTTGGATTGGCCATATGCAGTATTGAGTGATTGAGCATTCTGATAGTGAGAGTACGCGAGGCTTTCAGCGTGGTGCATCACATACAGCTTGTGCACTGGCATGTAGATGTAGAGAGGTCATATTCCTCAAATCATTCAGAATTGATACATCTTACTTGTATTGAGTTTAACTGATAAACTTGAAAGCATGCCTACATTTCTGTACAATTATTTCTATATTGAACTGTACATTCTGAGTTCGTCACTACCTTCAGTCCAAAGGTTAGATTTGTTACTTATTCAGTTTGTTGTACTCACGCTACATACCCTTCACCTCGTTTGCAGATCTAGGTGCTTTCGGTCACGGTGGTTGCTGCGTTGCGGAGTCTGAACCTTTGGAGATCATTGAGGTAGTTGCTTGGCATTCACAAACCTTGACTCTCCTCCCTTATCTTTCATTTTATGCTTCAGTTTTATTTTCTAGACTGTATACCAAACTATATGTTTATATAGATGCTCATGTACTCGGTGACGCCCCGATTTTGGGATAGCTTTTGTATTGAGTTATGATTTCCTATTTTGTTTTTAAAATGTTTCCTTAAATTAAACTATTTTTTGTATCTTTCAAAGCTTTTGAGCGTTGGAAATGTCTGAGTAGTCGACATGCCTAGTACTATAATAGGCGTCATCACGACGGGTTGGTTTCGGGTTGTGACATTAATATTTACCCATCTGAATTCTCTTTTATTTTGCACATGATACTTAAATTAACACGGCTAAACCAATTATGCCAATTGGATAAATTATCAATATTAATAACTTCATGTTTATACCATGACGTGTGCAATTATTGATGTCGTGCTATCATTCCAAATATTTTGACGTTATTCATCTTACTTGTTTGTTGTTTGGATGCTAATTCATTCAACAATTGAGCTTAATTGAGTTCATTTTACGTGTAGGAATACTTGAATATGAAGTGGAGAAACGTTGCACGAAATGGTACCTCGAATCTACAAATTATAGCAATAAAAGAAGACATTGCAAGGCCATGAAAAGTCATAGCATTAGACATTGTAAGGCCATGAAAAGTCACAGCCTTAGATGTTGCAAGGCTATAAAAAGTCACAGCCTTAGACAGTACAAGGCTTTGTCCGGGGCATCAACATTGGCGCCTTTGATGGTGCCTTTCCGTATATGTTGGAGCCTTTGATGGCGCCTCTCAATGTAGTTTGGCGCCTCTGACGATGCCCTGCGCCGACGATGCTTATCCGGGCGACTTTTTATTCCTCATTAATTTTGAACATGTAGACTTTAAACCTACCTTATAAACACCTTCTAAACATAACTTTTAGAGAGAGTTATTGGAGAGGCAAAAGGCTACAGAACACTCTAAGCGCGGATCACGAGAGTTTTTCTTTTCGTTCTTCTTTAATCTGTAGTTTAATGCTTTTGAATGTGACTATGATTGTGTAGAAAATTATGATTAGCTAAACAATCTAATCTAGGATTTGATGGAACCTATCGGAGTATAATTTTTATTACGTTGATTATAATTTAGCCTTTGGATTTTTCTACGTGCTCAACTATGTGCTTATTGTTGTTGATTGAATGGCCATCAATTGACCGTGCCTATTTATTATGTATTTCTTGAAAAATAGTACATATTTAGGTTACTGTTGAACAACATCACTCCTAACGTATCTGAAAAATCAATACGGAGGGATTAACGGTGGGATTAGAAATAACGAAACTTTGGTATGATCTTAGTAAGTGGTGAACTAGTGTCAGCTAGCGTAGTTCGAGAGAATATGTCTAGTAAATTGTGGTAGTTTACGACACTTGAAGTGTTCCTGATCTGTAGAGAATATTTAGGCATTATTATAGGAGACATAGCGGAAGGATTCCGACAATTGGAAAAATCATAACTCTAGACCTCCTTAATCTTGTCTTCAACCCTTAGTATCTTTAGTTGTTAATTCACTCATTTAATCTGTAAGTTAATTAGTTAGACATAAGAATCTTTATATTTGTAACTTAGGAATTGTTCAAACTTGTCTTTTTAGTGATAGTGAATAATTGTAGCTAAGTCTTAGTTCTTTGTGGGATTAGATTCCGAACTTTTAGATCGGGTTGTATTTGCAGTGACAACTTATTTTTTTTAGGACTAGAGTTGGGAATGAACAAATTTTGGTGCCGTTGCCGGGGAAGTAATGGTGTAGTTGTAGATGTATATATTGCTAGGTTTCAAGTTTTAACTTTTATATATTTTTTTTAGTTCTACTTGTTGATTTAAGAAAAATGACATCTTGAAATTATGGGAATTTAGGTATTGGTAATTCTTATTTTGATCCTCATACATATTGTGAAGGAAATCGTCTATGGAAAAATTATCAAAATGTTCCCAAGAGCGAGTTATATGCATCAACTCAATCTTATTTGTTGAATGTGTGTGATATATGTGGTAGTCAAAATAGTCACTTTCATAGTTGTGCGTATATGTCTTATCCTCCCCAACCCTTTACTATGATGGTTTTTTTTGTGAAATTAACAGGAATAAAAAACCCAAGGCAGATGACCTGAAAGAAATAAAAGATATGCTAAGGTACCTTGTGAAACAAAATAATAACACACAATTACAGATACAAAGGCAAGAAGTAATTATTCACAACTTGAAGGCTCAGGTGAGTCAAGTGGTAGAAGCTTTGAATGTTCAGCAAGTCAATATGCCAAAAACTATGAATTAGAGTCAGCAGTTGACACTCTGATGGAGGAGGTCAGAGTAGAATACCAACAACCTAGCCAACTAAAATTTGAGGATGTCGATGTTGAAGACGTGATACTAGAGTCAGCGAAGGATAGTGAGGATACAAATTTTGTTGATTCTAGTGTCATTAGTGTTGAGGATGTTGAAATTCCTGAAGTTTATGTATTTGAGCACATTGGTCCTTACTCCAAGCATTTTTGCACATTATGTTTGGATGATGATATGAAAATAGAGTTATCCAAGACAATTGAAGAATTAAGGAATGAGGAACAAGGTCCCTACATTCTGGAGCTTTTCATGCCAGAAAGATAGGATTACATTTCTTATCTAAAAGCCATGAGTGTAGAATTGTACGATGGTTGCTTGTGCCAATTAGATTTGTTCCACCATTCCTGGAGCATAACCGAAAACTTGAAGCTAAATTGGGGGTTCAATTCAAAAGTTTGAGGTGGAGACAAAAAGTGGTTCTAGTCGTGTCGTGGCTATAACTTAGGTGTTTGTTGGGAGGCAACCCAGCTTTACTACTTTCTTTAATTTTTATTTAATTTATTTTATTACTTTTGTAGTATTTATTTTTATTTGTAGGATTACGAGTGTAGGAAGCAAAGCTATTGGAAGAATGCAAAAGCGAGCTACATGGTGAGAACGAAGAGTGGGATACCCACACAAAGGACCATGCCTGGAGGAAGTCTAACTACCTCGTAAGCCGTGATTGCTTCGATATTTGGCCTTTCAGGGAGTTTCTTGTCCACCTTCATTGTTTTTTCTTTAATTGTGCATTGGGGACACTGAACTCTTTTAAATATGGTGTGAGAAAATTCCTTTGGATAATTAGTAATATTACCTTCTTATTTTTAAATTTTTTTTGTTTAGCTACTTATTTTTATTTGTGTCGTGTTTAATTGTGTCGTATTTTAGTAGCTTAATTTATCCCCAAAAAATAAAAAAGATTGGACTTTTCCCAATGATGGATCTCCTAGATAGTTTTCTTGAGGGATTAAAGTCTAAAAATTACAAAAAATGGAAAATAGGAGGAAAAAAACATACCTTTTATTGACTTTAGGTAGTAATAATCTCTGTGGTTTTTCTTTGCGCCTCAATTCTTTTTCATGGGATGTAACTTGAATCGGATAGTAGTTATTTTTTAGTAGAGTAGTACTTAGGAAATAAATGAGAAGAAATGAAGAGATCCGCACCTTTTGACTTATTTAATGGTTGCATACTTAGGTTCTGGCATGTGTTTCACCTTCCCTTAGATTTTAATATATGATGATGCCTTGATAAAAATGACTCATATTGAATTGTAATGACCCAGCCGATCATTTCGATAGTTGTAGTCTCATTCCCCTATTTCTTGCTTCTTTTGTGTTCTGCAGCTGTATTATGACTTATCGAGTTAGTTGGTTCGGGTCCGAAGTGAATTGAAACACTTAGTCTCTTATTTGAAAGCTTAAGTTGAAAAAGTTAATGGGATGTTGACTTATATGTAAACGACCTCAAATTTGAATTTTGATGGTTCTGTTAGATCCGTTAGGTGATTTTAGACTTAGGAGCGCATCCAGATTGTGATTTGTCGGTAGAAGAATTAGGCTTGAATTGGTGAAAGTTAAAATTTTGGAAAGTTTGACAGGGATTGGACTTTTTGATATCGTGGTCTGATTAGATTTTCAAAAGTTGGAGTAGGTTTGTGGTGTCATTTATGACTTGTGTGCAAAATTTGAGGTCAATCGAACGTGAATTGATAGGTTTCGGCATTGTTTGTAGAATTTGGAAAATTCAAAGTTCATTAGGCTTGAATCCGTGTATAATTCGTGTATTCGATGTGTTTTGAGGTAATTTGAGGATTTGACTAAGTTTGTATGATGTTTTGGGACTTGTTGGTATATTTGGCTGAGGTCCTAAGGGCCTCGGGTGAGTTTCAAGTGGTTAACGAAGCATTATTGGACTTTGGTTGATGGTTGATAGCTGCTGGTCTTTTTATTCTGGATTCCTTGTACGTGATCACAGGACTTCATCCGCGATTGCGTAAGCTTATCTAGTGCAGAGGTGAATTTCTTCTACGCGATCGCGTAAAGCTGGATGTGATCGCGTAGGTCTGACAAGCAGTAGTCTGCGATCGCATGGAGGTATCCGTGTTCGCGAAAGGTAAGCTGAGGGGCAGTCTGTTTTGTGCTTCGCAATCACGAGGCTATTTCCGCGATCATGAAGTTATTTCCGTGATCGCGATGAAGGCGTATCTGAGCAGATTTTAAAGATTCAAAATGAGGATTTCGAGTTCATATCATAAAATTGAAGTGGGAGTTCGGTGGAAGGAGATTTTTGGAGAGATTCTTGCGTGGGTGTGTGGGGTAAGTGATTCCTATCTAATTTTGGTCAAATTCCATAATTATGTCTTTAATTCCCCCATTTAATTTATGATTTGGGGTGAAAGATTTGGGGAAAAAGAAGAAGTATTCTTGAGATGGATTTTTGAGGTTTTGAATGGGATTTTGTTATCGGATTTGAGTAAATTTGGTATGGTTAGACTCGTGAGTGAATGGGCTTTTGGATTTTGTGGCTTTTGTCGGATTTCAAGACGTGAGTCTGGGGGTCGGGCTGATTTCGGATTTTTGGCTATAATTTAGTACTTTTCTTGTAGAATTGATCCCTTTTGCCTATATTGATTGAATTGTACTACTTGTTGCTAGATTCGGGACATTTGGAGGCCGATTTGCGAGGCAAAGGCATTTTGGAGTAGCGTTTTGCTCGCGTCGAGGTAAGTAATAGTTTTAAATCTAGTCCTGAGGATATGAAACCCCGGATGTTGTGCTATGTGATTATTTTGGAGGTGATGCACATGCTAAGTGACGGGCGTGTGGACGTGAACCGTGGGAATTGTGACTTGGTCCATCCCGTGGAAACTGTAAAGTGGAATAACTTGTTATTAGCTATATGTTTCTCTCAGTGTTATAGAAATTAAACTGGAACTCATGTTAGAAATCATGCTTAGGCTATATGATGTCACTGTTGGGACCCTAGAGGTCGTGTACTTGTTGAATTAGCTGCTATTTATTGTCTTGTACACAGTCATGACTTTATTTGTGTATCATACCTCCGTCTTTTCATGTTCCGTACTGATACATGTTATTATCTCTGTTTGGGCTGATTTATATAATTTCTGAGAGCCCGAGGGACTAGAGAGGTTGCTGAATGAGATAGGGCTTGAGTGTCGAGCTGTGAGCTATGTGTGTATCTATGGATCGGGTTACACGCCACAACGAGCTTTAGGGTTGTGTGTGTATATATATATAGATCTGGTCGCATGCCGCAACGAGCCTTATGGCTATTTATCTATCATGGATCGGGCTGCACGCCGCAACGATATAGCAGTTGGGCTGAAGTAGCCCATCCAGAGTCTATACACCCTAGTGAGCGCAAGTACCTATTCAGTGTGAGTACTGAGGGCTGAGAGACGATAGATTAAGCTGTTGAGATGAGTTGAGTGATTGTTGCCCTAAGTGGCTGTACTTGCTTTCATTTATTGTTGCACTTAGTTTCTATCTATCATTGTCGTGAAATTTGAAAGATTTTATAACCAGTTTACTTGAACTTGAAATAGTATAAAACTGATTTGACTTAAACTGTCAGATTTCAAAGCATGTCTATTCTTTACTGAAGTTGTTATAAATGAACTATAACTGTGTAGCTCGTCACTATCTTCAGTTCCTTAATTATTATTGTTACTTACTGAGTTGGATGTACTCACGTTACTACATGCACCTCGTGTGCAGATCCAGGTGCTTTCGGACACTGTGGACATTGATCGCGTGCGTGGTTGAGTATCGGAGACTCACGAGGTGCTCCCGACATTCGCAGTCATTGTCTCTCCTTTTTTGTTATCTTTTCTTTCCTATATTGGCATTTTGACACAGACTCTTGTAGACACTTTTTTGGACTGGTTGTTTCGATGCTCAAAAATTAGTGGCACCCCGATGTCAGGCTTTTCCGACTTATGTTTTGGGTTTAACCCGTTCTTATGAAAAACTCCAGTTATTTTAAATGTCTTAATTCATTTCAGTTAAATATTGAAATTGTTTTTAAAACACCGGCTTTCCTAGTACCATGATAGGCGTTATCACGATGGATTAGGTTTTTAGATCATGACAAGTTGGTAACATAGCCTAGATTCCATATGTCTCACAAGTCATAAGCAGGTTTAATAGAGTCTTGCATATCGGTACGGAGATGTCTATACTTATCTTCGAGAGGTTGTCGAACCCTTAGGAAGCTTCACATTCTTGAATTCTCATCGTGTGAATCTGTTGATTCTAGTAACTAAACTTCTATTATTTTATTCTCTCACAGATGATGAGGATACGTGCTACTAGGCAGGATGGATAGCCACCAATATCACCAGCCAAGGCCGCGAGAGGCCGAGGTCACGGTAGAGGACACGGTAGGGGTAGAGGACACGGTAGGGGTAGAGGTACAACTCGCACATCAGCTAAGGCAGCACCTGCGAATCCACCAATTGCCCCAGTTCAGGATCAGATCCCAGTTATGGATGCGCTAGTGGAACCAGCCCAGGCACCAGCTGTGCCTATTGTGATTCCAGGCCTTAACTCAGATTTTGACCATATGCACCAGTCTTGCTTAGGTGGTCTCTATTCCGACTACAACAGCCACTTCTCAGGCCCGGGGAGGTACTCAGACTCCTGCCGCCCGCATACCAGAGCAGGTGATGCAGGGACTCTAGACACCGGGGGCACTACCAGCCCACCCGGTAGCAGTTGCTCAGGCCCATGTGGTTCCTGCTATGACTAATAATGAGCAGTGGAGACTAGATAGGATTGGTAGACTTTAGCCTCCATCTTTCAGTGGGGCAGAGTCGGGGGATTCCTAGGGTTTCTTGGATAGATGTCAGAGGATCCTCCGTACACCATGTATTCTGGAGACCAGTAGGGTATCGTTCACTACTTTTCAGTTTACCGGAGCTGCCTTCACCTGGTGGGAGGCTTATGAGAGGCGTAGGACGGTTGGTGCAGCGCCACTTACATGGCAAGAGTTCTCTATTCTCTTCTTGGAGAAGTATATACCGCAGTCTCACAGAGAGGAGCAGCTCAGATAGTTCGAGTCATTGTGTCGGGATGATATGACTATGATGCAGTACGAGATAAGGTTTTCTGAGTTGGCCCGTCATGCGATTTGATTAGTTCCCACTGATAGGGAGAGGATCATGAGGTTCATTGATTGCCTCACATTTCAGCTACGTGTGTTTATGACTAGAGAGAGGGTATTTGGTGCTTCTTTTGATGAGGTTATTGTCATTGCTCGAGAGATAGAGTCAGTCCGCCGCTAGGAACGGGTTGAGAGGGAGGCCAAGAGGTCTCGTGGATCAGGTAGTTTTGGTGGTGTTCCTTTTAGAGGTCTAATCTACCACGGTAGGGGTCGTCCCTATAGGCAAGCTCAGACAGCTTGTCAAATTCACCATGGTGCATCATATAGCCATGGTTCTCACAGTTCTCAATAGGGTCACTCATCTTTCAGTGCCCTTCTAGCTTAGAGTTCATCCCATGCTCCATCGGTTCAGGGCTCATCTATGCCAGGTTCTTCTACCAGTTATCCTGGTCCTCGGGGCTCCCTTCATTTCCCACCACCGACACCAGGGAATTGCTATGAGTGTGGAGAGTCTCGTCATATCAGGAGATAGTGTCCCCGCCTAGTGGGAGTTCTAGCTCAGCAGAGGAGCCAGCCTATGACTTCAGCACTAGTTAATTCACCACTCGCCCAGTCAGCACGGGGTGGAGCTCAGTCAGCTAGGGGTCTCTCAAGAAGGGAATGCCGATCAGGTGGTGGTCAGGCCTGTTTCTATGCACTCCCTACCAGGCCATATGTTATTGCTTCAGACACAGTGATCACAAGTATTGTCTCAGTATGTCACCGAGATGCCTCTGTATTATTTGACTCTAGTTCCACCTATTCATATGTATCATCGTATTTTTCTCATTATCTAGATATGCCCCGTGAGTCTTTAGCTTCATCTGTCCATGTATCTACGCTGGCGGGCAATACAATTATTGTTGACCGTGTGTATCGATCGTGTGTAATGACTATTAGGGGGTTGGAGACTAGAATTGATCTCTTGTTGCTTAGTATGGTTGATTTTGATGTGATATTAGGTATGAATTGGTTGTCTCCATGTCATGCTATTCTGGACTGTCACGTTAAGACTGTGACGTTAGCGATGCCGGGGTTGCCAGGATTGAGTGGCGAGGTTCTTTAGACTATGTTCCCAGTAGAGTGATTTCACACTTGAAGGCCCAGCAGACGGTTGGGAAGGGTTGTTTATCTTATTTATCCTTTGTGAAGGGTGTTAGTGCTGAGACGCTGACTATTTATTCTGTTCCGGTGGTGCGACATTTTTCGGATGTGTTTCCTGCAGAGTTGTCAGGCATGCCGCCCAATAGAGATATTGATTTTGGTATTGACTTGGTGCCGGGCACTCAGCCCATTTCTATTCCTTCGTACTGTATGGCACCGGCTGAGTTGAAAGAGTTGAAGGAGCAGCTTTAGGAGCTCCTTGAGAAAGGGTTTATTAGACATAGTATGTCACCTTGGGGTGCACCAGTTCTGTTTATGAAGAAAAAGGATGGCTCTATGAGGATATGCATTGATTATAGGTAGTTGAACAAAGTCACTATCAAGAACAAGTATCATTTGTTGTGTATTGATGAGATCTATTTGACCAGCTTTAGGGAGCGAGGGTGTTTTCCAAGATTGATTTGAGGTCAGGGTATCACCAGTTGAATATTCGAGACTCGAACATTCTTAAGATAACTTTCAGGACCCGTTATGGTCATTATGAGTTCCTTATGATGTCTTTTGGGCTGACCAACGCCCAGCAGCATTCATGCATCTGATGAACAGTGTATTCCAGCCTTATCTCGACTTGATTGTTATTGTATTCATTGATGATATCCTAGTGTACTCTCATAAACAGGAGGAGCATGCGCAACATTTACGGATTGTGTTGCAGCGGTTGAGGGAAGAGAGGCTTTATGCCAAGTTCTCCAAGTGTGAGTTTTGGCTCAGTTCAATGGCATTCTTGGGGCACGTGGTGTCCAGTGAGAGTATTCAGGTAGATCCGAAGAAGATAGAGGCAGTTCAGAGTTGGCCCAAACCATCCTCAACTACAAAGATTTGGAGCTTTCTTGGTTTGGCTGGTTATTACCATCGATTTGTGCAGGTTTTCTCATCTATTGCATCGCCCTTGACTAAATTGACCCAAAAGGCTCCTTTCAGGTGGTTGGATGAGTGTAAGGCGAGCTTTTAGAAGCTCAAAACTGCCTTGACCACAACTCCAGTTCTAGTTCTACCATCAGCTTCTGGTTCTTATACAGTGTATTTTGATGCTTCTCGGGTCGATATTGGGTATGTTTTGATGTAGGAGGGTAGAGTGATTTCTTATGCTTCACTCCAGTTGAAGCCCCATGAGAAGAACTACCCTGTTCATAATTTGGAGTTGGCTGCTATTGTTCATGCATTGAAGATCTGGAGGCACTATCTCTATGGTGTGTCTTGTGAGGTATTTACTGATCTTGTAGCCTCCAACACTTGTTCAAATAAAAGGATCTCAATCTGAGGCAGCGGAGATGGTTAGAGATGCTAAAGGACTATGATATTACTATTTCATATCATTCGGGAAAGGCCAATGTGGTGGCCGATGACTTGAGTAGGAAGGCAATGAGTACAGGCAGTCTTGCATTCATTCCTGTTGGGGAGAGACCTCTTATAGTTGATGTTCTGGCTTTGGCCAGCCAGTTCGTGAGATTGGATATTTCCGAGCCTAGTCGGGTTCTAGCTTATGTGGTTTCTCGATCTTCCTTGTTTGATCACATCAGAAAGTGCCACTATGATGATCCTTATTTGCTTGTCCTCAAGGACAAGGTTCAGCACGATGATGCCAGAGATGTGACTATTGGTGATGATGGGGTGTTGAGTATGCAGGGCCGAATATATGTGCCCAATGTAGATAGGATATAGGAGTTGATTCTTGAGGAGGCCCGCAGCTCATGGTATTCCATCCATCCGGGTGCCACGAAGATGTACCAGGATTTGAGACAACACTATTGGTGGAGAAGAATGAAGAAGGATATAGTTGGGTTTGTAGCTCGGTGTCTCAACTGTCAGCAGGTAAAATATGAGCATCAGAGACCAGGTGGATTCTAGAGTGGAGGTAGGAGCGGATCACCGTGGATTTCGTAGTTGGGCTCCCACAGACTTCGAGGAAGTTTGATGCTATTAGGGTGATTATGGATCGGCTGACCAAGTTTGCAAACTTCATTCTTGTAAGTGCTACCTATTCTTTAGATCGATTGGCTGAGATTTACATCAGAAGAGTTATGCTGACAAGAAGGTATGTGATGTGTCTTACATGGTTGTGGAGAAGGTTCTGCTAAAGGTTTCACCCATAAAGGGTGTTATGAGGTTCGGGAAGAAAGGCAAGTTGAGCTGTTGGTTCATTGGTCCTTTTGAGGTACTCCAGAGGATTGGGGAGGTGGCTTACAAGCTTGCCTTGCCACCTAGCTTGTCAAGTGTGCATCTAGTATTTCATGTTTCTATGCTCCGGAAGTACATTGGCGATCCGTCTCATGTTTTGGATTTCAGCACAGTTCAGTTGGATAGTGATTTGACTTATGATGTGGAGCCGTTGACCATTTTGGATCGGCAGGTTCGAAAGTTGAGGTCAAAGGTCAAATAACTATCCAACTGGGAGACCGAGCGGGAGATGCAGAGCAGATATCCACACCTATTTATGACTCCAGGTATATTTCTAGATCCGTTCGAGACGGACATTTGTTTAAAAGGGGGAGGATGTAACGACTCGGCCAGTCGTTTCAAGAGTTGTAGCCTTATTCCCTCATTTCTTGCTTCTTTTGTGTTCTGCAGCTGTATTATGACTTATCGGGTTAGTTGGTTCGGGTCCGGAGTAATTTCGGAGTGAATTTGAAAGCTTAAGTTAGAAAAGTTGACCGGATTTTGATTTATGCGTAAACAACCTCAGATTTGAAATTTGATGGTTCTATTAGCTCCGTTAGGTGATTTTGGACTTAGGAGCGTGTCCAGATTGTGGTTTTGAGGTCAATAGTATTAGGCTTGAATTGACGAAAATTGAAATTTTTAAAAGTTTGCTCGGGAGTGGACTTTTTGATATCCGGGTCGGAGTGGACTTCCAGAAGTCGGAGTAGGTTCGTGGTGTCATTTATGACTTGTGTGCAAAATTTGAGGTCAATCGGACGTGAATTGATAGGTTTCAGCATTGTTCGTAGAATTTGGAAAATTCGAAGTTCATGAGGCTTGAATCCGTGTGTAATTTGTGTTTTCGATGTTGTTTGAGGTGATTTGAGGATTCGTTAAGTTTGTATGATGTTCTGGGACTTGTTGGTATGTTTGGTTAAGGTCCCGAGGGCCTCCGGTGAGTTTCGGGTGGTTAATGAAGCATTTTTTGACTTTGGTTGATGGCTTATAACTGCTGATATTATTCTTCTGGTTTCCTTGTATGCGATCGCAGGACTTCATTCGAGATCGCGTAAGCTTATCTAGGGCAGAGGTGAATTTGTTCTATGCGGTTGCGGAGTCAAGAATGTGATCGCGTAAGAGTATTAAGTTGTGCTTCGCAAACGCGTGGCTAAGGACGCATTAGTGTAGAATGATTTGAACAGTGGAGGAGGTGAGGAAATTTCTCTACACGATTGCATAAAGTTGGATGCGATCGCGTAGGTCTGAAAAGCAGTAGTCCGCGATTGCGTGGAGGTATCCGCATTCGCGAAAGGTAAGTTGAGGGGCAGTCTGTTTTGTGCTTCGCGATCGTGAGGCTATTTCCGCGATCGCGGTGAAGGCGTATCTGAGCAGATTTTAAAGATTCAAAATGAGGATTTCGAGTTCATATCATAAAATTGAAGTGGGAGTTCGGTGGAAGGAGATTTTTGGAGAGATTCTTGCGTGGGTGTTTAGGGTATATGATGTCACTGTTGGGTCTCGCAGAGGTCGTGTACTTGTTGAATTAGCTGCTATTTGCTATCTTGTACTCAGTCATAACTTTATTTGTGTATTATGCCTTTGTCTTTTCATGTTCCTTACTAATACATGTTATTAACTATGTTTGGGCTTATTTATATGATTTCTGAGAGCCCGAGGGACTAGAGAGGTTGGTGACTGAGATAGGGCTTGAGTGCCAAGCTATGAGCTATGTGTGTATATATGGATCGGGATAGCACGTGAGAGAGACTGGAGAGATTGAGGACTGAGTGAGGCTGTGAGAATGATTATAAGTGACAGTTATGGGATCGTGCTGCACGCCGCAGCATGTTATACTGATTATATTTTATTGGATCGGGCTGCACAGCGCAGCTATATAGCGTTTGGGCTGAAGGAGCCCCTCCGGAGTCTGTATACCCCCTAGTGAGCGCAGATACCTATTGAGTGTGAGTACTGAGGGCTGAGAGCTAAGTGATTGAGCTGTTGAGATGAGTAGAGTGATTGTTTCCCTGAGTGGTTGTACTTGCTTTCATTTGTTGTTGCACTTAGTTGCTATCTATCATTGTCGTGAAATTTCTGAAAGATTTTATATCCAGTTTACTTGAACTTGAAACTGTATAAAACTGATTTGACTTAAACTGCCGGATTTGAAAGTATGTCTTTTCTTTACTGAAACTACTGAAAATGAACTATAAATGTGTAGCTCGTCACTATCTTCAATTCCTTATTTATTATTGTTACTTACTGAGTTGGATGTACTCACGTTACTCCATGTACCTCATGTGCAGTTCCAGGTATTCCCAGACACGATGGACATTGATCTCGTGCGTGGTTGAGTATTGGAGACTCACGAGGTAGCTTCCGGCGTTCGCAGTCCTTGTCTCTCCTTTCTTGTTATCTTTTTTTCCTGTATTGGCATTTTGACAGAGACTCATATAGACACTGTTTCTGAATTGGTTGTTTAGATGCTCATAACTTAGTGACACCCTGATGTCGGGCTATTTTTTCGCACTTATGTTTTGGGTTTACCCCGTTGTTATGAAAAACTCTGGTTATTTTAAATGTCTTAATTCATTTCAGTTAAATATTGAAAGTATTTTGAAAATGCCAGCTTGCCTAGTACCACGATAGGCGTCATCACGACGGGTTAAGTTTTTGGGTCGTGACATGAATAGCATGTGGTATGGCTCCTATGTCTCATTTTCTTGACTTGTGTTCACTTTGTACTTTATGCTTAATATATCTTGGTGAATACTTGTTTGGTTGAGAGTCAGAATGAGATCGTCCTTAGTGAGTCATGTGCCATGTATGAAGTGAGTTCTTTGCATAGTCCATGTCATTGCGTTTAAGTCTAGAACTTACCCGAAAATATGAATTGAAGTGAAATCCCAGATGTTGCTCAGTTTGAAAAGTGATATTAGTCTTTCTTTGATCTTTTTGAGTTTTGTTGCTTATCACAAATAAAATCATCTTTAGTTTACCCTTATGAGCATATAAGCCTTTCTTTCGGCACCCGCATTTCAAGCCTATCCCTTTTTGTTCTGAATTGAATCATTTTCATCCTTATACATCTTAAAGCACTTGAATTATAAAAAGAACGCTAGAAAGAAGGAATGAGAAAACTTAGGGTAGCTTTTAAGTGGAACCAATAGAAGGAAGAAATATACACTTGTATTTAATAAAATTCCACTAGCACCATGACAAAATACAAAAAAGAAAAGAAAAAAAGGAGAAGAAATAAATAAATAAGGATTTATTATTCTTGCTAGAGGATGTGATATGAAGTAGTGCATAAAGAAGAAGGAAAAATATTCTTGGGTGAGCTATTTTGTGATGATTGAAGTGGATTGAAAAAATTTTGCACTTAAAATTGAATGTGTGAGGTGTTAAAGTGCTTAGGAGGGTTACCCACTATATCCTAAATATATATTACCCGTCCCTTAGCCTACATTAAAATCATAATAAAGTCCTAGTTGATTTTGGACCGAGTGTGCCTACATTAATAGATGTTTACATAATGGGCAAACCTACGATACCTTTTGCGTGCATGTGACTTCTTTGAGTGAGTGATTTTCTTCATATGTGTGAGTCCTTAAAATATATTCGATCATGTGATTTGAATGTGTGGACTGCTTACTCTTTTATTTTTATCGTAAGGGTACGTGGTTTCACAAAGGATAGGTAACATTATTAGACTTCTCTGTTAGATTAAGTATTCATGCCTTGGGTGCATTGTGACATTGAGTTAGTTTTCAAGGCTAGGATTGTTATAATCATGTTGTTCTTGTGTTGGATACTTTGAAATTGGGCATAAGTACTAGAAGTGTATTTTGACCGCATATGCTAGAGCTTAAGTATTGCTATTAACCATGCTCATAGGTGTAGTGTATTTTGAATGTGTGTCTTGTTCGATACTTGAAGCAGAAGTGTTTAGTTTGTTGACTCAAGGGAAAGCGACATTTAAGTATGGGGTACGGATGTCACTATAATTCCATATATTTTGATATTATTCAGCTTACTTGTTTATTGTTTGGATGCTAATTCTGCGACAATTGAGGTTAATTTAGTTTATTTTACGTGTAGGAATACTTAGATATAAAGTGGAGAAAAGTTGCACGAAATGGTATCTCGAAGATACAAAATAGAGCAATAAAAGAAGACAATGCAAGGCCATAAAAAGTCACAACCTTAGACATTGAAAGGCCATGAAAGGTCACAACCTTAGAAAGTACAAGGTTTTGTCCAAGGCATCAACATTGGTGCCTCTGATGGCGCCTTGTAGTGTATATTGGCGCTTCTGATGGCGCCTCACAATGTAGTTTGGCGCCTCCGATGATGCCCCGTGCCGACCTTATTCGGGCCACTTTTATTTTCTCATTAATTTTGGACATGTAGACTTCAACCCTACCTTATAAATACCTCATAAACTTAGTTTTTAGAATTAGGGACATTATTGGAGAGGCAAAAGGCTATAGAACACTTTGGAGCGCGGATCACAAGAGTTTTTCTCTCATTCTTCTTTAATCTGCAGTTTAATGATTTTGAATATGATTATAATTATTTATACAATTATGAGTAGCTAAACTCTCTAATCTAGGGTTTGATGGAACCTATTGGAGGATGATTTTCATTATGTTTAATATAATTTATCCTTTAGATTTTTCTACTTATTCAACTACGTGTTTACTGTTGTTGATTGAATGACTATCGATTGATTGTACCTATTTATTATGTACTGCTTGAAAAGGGATACATATTTAAGTAGTTGTTGAACAATGTCACTCCTAATATTTGTAAGATATTAAATACGGAGGGTTTAAAGGTGAGATTAGAAATAACAAAACCTTGGTGTGATCTTAGTGAGCGGTCAGCTAGTGCCAGTTAGCGTAGATCGAGAGAATATGTCTAGTAAATTGTGGTAGTTTCTCAAAAGCGAATTACGACATCTGAAGTATTCACGATCAATAGAGAATACTTAGGCGATATTATAGGAGACATAGTGGGAAAGATTCCGACAATTGGAGAAATCATAGCTCTAGGCTTCCTTAATCTTCTAACCTTTAGTATCTTTAGTTATTAATTCACTCCTTTAATTTGTTAGACATAAGAGTATTTATATTTATAACTTAGGAACTGTGCAAACTTGTCTTCTTAATAGTAGTGAATAATTTTAGCTAAACCTTAGTTCTCTGTGGGATTCGACTCCGAATTTTTAGGCCGAATTATATTTGCAGCGACCGCTTATCCTTTTTAGGACTAGAGCTGAGCGTGATTAATTATCAATAAACTTCAAGTTTATTATGATATGATTTTTTATATCAATGAACTTATACTTTATTGTAGCATTCTTTTATTCGTGTAGTACAAACTAGAGAATATAGGGCGTAGATTTTTACATACATATTACCCCGCTACAAGTTATAGTAATAGAGAATATTAAGTCTTTCCTTTACTTACAGTCTCAATATAACCAACCACTTTCGCGAATACTTTAGAAACTCAATAAGTTTCTTTGAGATTTAGTACGACACAATACTTTATTGATAATCAATTTTATTTTTTCAAAATAGTGTAATTGGCTCTTCCAGAGCTCTCAATTAATTTTATACTACCACATATTCATCAACATCCATATGGTGAATATCTCTTTTACGGAGAAAGTTATACCATTATGGTCATGGTCAACATCATTATAGACAAGATATGTTGCTTCCATTACTTTTGACATGCAATAATTATACTGCCATAATATTTTGGCATAATCACAATATGTATGTGATTAATTACCATTTATGCCATAATAATAAAAGAAATTCTATATTTGTCACAACCCAAATCCGTAATAGGTCGAGACTGCGCCTAATGCCGCCATTAGGTAAGCCCACAAGTGTAACTACTATTTATTTACCCGTCCTTAACAAATTAAAAAGGAAGTTTCCCCTTTTCTTAACATATTTGTAATTACGCTAAATTTCGTGCAACTGTGATAAGTCTTTTTAAATAAAATATCAATATAATAAATACATACTCTGCGGTGATCGAAATGACAGGTACAGCAGTACATAAGTGCTACAAATTCCCAAAATCTGGTGTCACAAGTACATGAGCAATCTAGAGAATATACAAAATTACTAAAACTATTGTCCAAACAGGAATAGAAAATAAGATGGAAGGAGACTCCGGTGCTGCGGATCGTAGCAACGCAAGCAACTCACCGCTAAGTCTCTGAAGATGATCGGCTACGCGCCCACGTGACCACTGATGGATACTATATCCGTGTATCTGCACATCAGTACAGAAGTGTAGCGTGAGTACGAAGAACAACGCTTACCCAGTAAGTATCTAGTCTAATCTAAAAGAAGTAGTGACGAGGGGTCGACTTGACACTTACTAGAGGTCAATAACAATAATAGAAGTGCATAAAGTAGACATGGTGAGCATACAAAAGGTATCAATGAGACAATTTAAAGCAACTACAATAAATATAGCAAGGGTCTGTAACACATTACCAACATCTCATAACTGGTCGTGAAGGAACTACCCCAATTATCCAAATTGGAATCCATTTCGATTATAAGCACGAAGTTGCTAAGGCAAACAGCCCGATCCCATAAAAGTGTGTTACATGATACTGTCGAGGTGAACTGCCCGATCCCGTAAGAGTGTGTTACATGATACTGCCGAGGCGAACGACCTGATCCCATAAGAGTATTTCGTGAAGTTGCTGAGGAAAACGACTCGATCCCATTAGAAAATGAAGCTTTTACGGGTCTTTGGTCTGATGCCATAAGAGTGGTGTTATCATACTGCTGAGACGAATGGCCCATTCCTATTAGAGTAAAGAAGTTTAACTCGCCACCGGAAGTACATGCGAGGCGAGAGGACATGGGTTTTTCTCAGTTATTAAGTATTCCTCAATTTTCCAAAATAAAAAGGCTAAATTGATAATTGCAACTTTAATCCTTCGTTTCAGCTCTATTCAAGACAGTAAATACGCAAGATAAATACAACAGTACAACTAAAAGCATGATCTGGATCTAAGTCTATCCGGACATATCATGGAATATATCTACGCACGGACTCTTGACACCTCGTGCGTACGTAGCTCCTCACACAAGTAATACACAAAAAGATACATCTACGAGGATGAATTTCCTCTTACAAGGTTAGACAAGAAACTTACCTCATTCCAAAGCTCACTTTTCGGCCCACAAATTTACTCTAAAGCCTCGAGTTGGAGCCGAACAATCCGAAGCTAGCCAAATATTACATAAATAAATCAATATAAACTCACAAGTTCATAATTTAGCTATTAGAGTAATCACTCAACCCAAATTGGAAGATTCCTAAAATTCACCTCCGGGCCCACATGCCCGGAATTCGGAAATTTTCGAAGATAAATATTACTCATAGCCTCACGAACTCATATATATATATATTACTTAATTCCATAACCATTTTCATGATCAAATCTCATTTTTATCAAAACCCTAGTTTTTTTCCTTTCAAAATCCCATTAATTTTACCATTTTTCTATGTTAAATCTACCTATGATTCGCGTATTTAGCTAAAGAATTGATAGGGATCGCTTACCTCTTGACGTTCATGAAATCCCTCCATAAAATGCTCTCAAAATCGCCCAAGATCAAGTGGGAAATTAAGGAAATAAGCTAAGTCCCGCAATAAAAAGCTCTTGCACCAATCGCAAAATGTCGCATTTGCGACATTTTGTTCGCAAATGCGACAAAACCATCACAAATGCGAAGGCTGGTCATCTCTGCCATGGTCATAAATGCAACCAAAACTTCGTAAATGCAAAGAGGGGCAGTTTGCAAATGCGGCAGAATCTTCGCAAATGCAAAATCCTTAGTGCCTTCCCAACTTTGCAAATGTGAATGGTTCCTCACAAATGCAAACAAAACTTCGCATTTGCGAGACCTTCAGCACCAGCCCAGGAAACCAGAAAAACTGAAGTCCTTCCACCCCTCCAAACACGTCTGAAACTCACCCAAGCCCTTGGGGCTTCACACCAAACGTCCACACAAGTCTAAAAACATCATACGAACTCTCTCGCGCGATCGAAACACCGCAATAACATCTAAAATCATGAATTGCATGCCAAAATGCATAAATTAAATCATGAAGCTAAAAAACTTCTAAAAACACTTACGCGTGTCCGATTCCTATCAAATCAACTCAGAATAATGCCAATTTTTTCTTGCATGTCATAAATCGCCATATAGAACTACTTCCAGGATCGGAATCTCAAACGGACCTCGATAACACCAAAGTCTACTTCAAACCAAACAAAGAACTTGGAAAACCTTCAATGCACCAACTTCAATATTAAGCGCTGATACGCTCCTGGGTCATCCGAAACTCGATCTGAACACACGCCCACGTCCAAAATCATCATACAAACCTATTGGGACTGTAAAATCCCGATTCCGAAGTCGTTTACTCAGAACATTGACTCAAGTCAAACTTAACCATTATAGGCTATTGTTAAGAAACTAAGTGTTCCAATTTCAACTCGAACCCTTCCAAACCCGAACTAACCATCCCGCCAAGTCATAAAATAGTAGAAGCACATACGGCGAGTCTTAATTAGGGGAACGGGGATCTAGAAAGCAAAACGACCAATCGGGTTATTACACTGTGATAAGTCTTTTTAAACAAAAGATCAACATAATATATACATACTCTGCGGTGATTGAAATGTCAAGTACAGCAGTACATAAGTGCTAGAAACCCCCATAACCAAGCGTCACAAGTACATGAGCAATCTAGAGAATATACAAAACTACTAAAGCAACTATCCGAAAGTAATAGACGGGAATAGTAAATAAGATGGAAGGAGACTCCGGTGTTGCGGATCATAGCAAGGCAAACAGCTCACCCCTAAGTCTCCATAGATGATCGGGTACGCGCCCACGTGACCACTGGTCGAACTATCTCAGTACCTGAACATCAGTGCAGAATTGTAGCGTGAGTACGAAGAACAACGCATACCCAGTAAGTATCTAATCTAACCTCGAAGAAGTAGTGACGAGGGGTCGACTTGACACTTACTAGAGGTCAATAATAATAATAATAAAAGTGCATAAAGTAGACATGGTGATCATACAACAAGTATCAATGAGACAATTAAAAGCAATTACAATAAATACAGCAGGGGTCTGTAACACATTACCAACATCTCATAACTGCTCGTGAAGGCACTAAACCAATTATCCAAACTGGAATCCGTTTCGATTATTAAGCACGAAGTTGCCGAGGCGAATGGCCCGTTCCCATAAGAATAGTGGTACTTAGTACTGTCGAGGCGACTGGCCCGATCCCATAAGAATAGTGTTACCATCTTACTGTCGAGGCAAATGGCCTGATCCCATAAGAGTGGTGTTATCATACTGCTGAGGCGAACGACCCGATCCCATAAGAGTGGTGTTACCATACTGCCGAGGCAAATGACCAATCCCATAAAAGTGGTGTTATCATACTGCCGACGTGAACGACCCGATCCCATTAGAGTAGAGAAGTTTAACTCGCCCACGGAAGTACTTGCGAGGTGAGTGGACATGGATTTTTCATAGTTATTAAATATTCCTCAATTTTCACAAATTAGAAGGCTAAATCAATAATTGCAACTTTAATCCCTAGTCTCAGCTCTATTCAAAACAATCAATATGCAAGATAAACACAATAATACAATTAAAAGCATGATGTAGATCAAAGTATATCCGGACATATCATGGAATATAGCTACGCACGAACTCTCATCACCTCGTGTGTATGTAGTTTCCCACACAAGTAATACACAACACAGATACACCTAGGGGGATGAATTTCCTCTTACAAGGTTAGATAAGAGACTTACCTCATCTCAAAGCTCACTTTACGACCCACAAATTCACTCTAAAGCCTCAAGTTGGTGCCGAACAATCCGAAGCTAGCCAAATATAACATAAATAAATCAACATACACTCACAAGTTCATAATTTAGCTATTAGAGTAATCACCCAACCCAATTGAAAGATTCCTAAAATTCACCTCCGGCCCCACGTGTCCGGATTCCGGAAATTTTCGAAGATAAATATTACTCGTAGCCTCACAAACTCAAATATACAATTTTTACTTAATTCCATAACCATTTTCGTGGTCAAATCTCATTTTTATCAAAACCCGAATTCCGTTTTCCTCAAAATCCCATTAATTTCACCATTTTTCCATGTTAAATCTACCTATGATTTGCGTATTTAGCTAAATAATTGATAGGGATCACTTACCTCTTGATGTTGATGAAATCCCTCCACAAAATGCTCCCAAAATAGCCTAAGACCATGTGGAACATGTGGGAAAAAGCTAAGTCCCGCAATAAAAAGCTCTTGCACCAGTTGCAAATGTCGCATTTGTGATATCTTGTTTGCAAATGCGACAAAACCATCGCAAATGCAAAGGCTGTCCATCTCTGCCATGGTCACAAATGCAAAGAGGGTAGTTCGCAATAGCGGCAGAATCTTCGCAAATGTGAAATTCTCAGTGCCTTCCCAACTTTGCAAATGCAAATGATTCCTTGCAAATGTGCGCTCGCAAATACGAACAAAACATTGCATTTGCGAGACCTGCAGCACCAGCCTAGGAAACCAGAAAAACTAAAGTTCTTCCGCCTCTCCGAACGTGTCCGAAACTCACTTGAGCCCTCGGGGCTCCACACCAAATATTCATACAAGTCTAAAAATATCATACGAACTCGTTCACGTGATCGAAATACCTAAATAACATCTAGAATCATGAATTGGATGCCAAAACGCACAAGTTAAATTATGAAACTCAAAAACTTCTAAAAACACTTCCGCACGTACGATTACTATTAAATCAACTCGGAATAACGTCAAATTTTGTGTGCAAGTCATAAATCACCATACGGAACTACTCTTCGGCTCGGAATCCCAAACGGACCTCTATAATAGCAAAGTCTACTCCAAACCAAACTTAAAAATATTGAAAAACCTTCAATGTACCAACTTTCAATATTAAACATCGAAATACACCCGGGTCATTCGAAACCCGATCTGAATATACGCCCATGTCCAAAATTATCATACGAACCTATTGGGACCATCAAATCCTGGTCCCAAGGTCGTTTACTCAAAACATTGACTCAAGTCAAACTTAACCATTATAGACTACTGTTAAGGAACTAAGTCTTCCAATTTCAACCCGAACCCTTCCAAACCCAAACTAACCATCCCCGCAAGTCATAAAATAGTAGAAACACATACGAGAAGTCTTAATTAGGGGAACAGTGATCTAGAAAGCAAAACGACTGGTCGGGTCGTTACAATATTTCATCTCAAACCTCCTTCTAGAGGTAAGTGTGGTATATTCACTACCACTAGCACGTTCATATTCTTCCAAGAATGAATATGTATCCATAAATCACATGTTGTCACATTCACATTATGAATGGACCATAATCATTTGTATGTGATTTACAAAAGCTCATGTCAACTCGATGACAAACATTACCTTCACAAAGTATAGGATTATTTTGAGAATTCTTATTGGGCTCATTACCATAGTGATGACGATTATAGTTTCGTTTATTGCCACGTCCACTTCTATTGATACATTTACAGTAATAATTTTATCTTCTTTCAGATTTATCACATACTGCTACCGCATTCTCCTAAGAGAACGAGAATAAAGCAAATTCAATCGGATGCGTTTCCACTTCTTGTGCTCACAATCATACATGAATTTGATCGTGGCAAGATATAGAAATTTTACCAATTTGGGTGGATATAATTTCTTACAAACTCTATTAGAGTTATAACCAAAATTTATTATTTTTGCTTATATTTAAAATCAAATTATAGAATTTCAAGAATTTAAAAGTGAAAAATAAGGTAAAATACTTTCCTTAAATCCAGAATTTATTCCTGAAGGAAGTTCATAGAATAATTGACAATCATTATGCTCAATATTATGTACAAGTTGAGCACCATACACGTATCTCAAAGCCTAGTGATCAAAGCAGATGCCTAATATAGGAATATCAATGCATGCACGCAAGAGTCACACAAATTCCTATATATTCTCTCCACGGGTGGTTTAATTTCTCAAACATTGTACAACTAATTAATAATATATCTATAAATTAAAATAATCGTCTGCTACTCAATTGGTTAGAGTCTTGTGTTGATAACGTGCTATAAAACAATAAGGGGTCATTTGGTAGGATGCATTAGATAAAATAATGCATGCATTAGCTTTGTGTATTAATAATACATTATTTGGTACACATTTTGAACCTATGCATTAGTTATGCAAGCATTAGCTATACATCCTATTTGGTATTATCCTATGCATAACTAATGCATCGAAAACAATGGTATTAGCAATGCAATGAGTTTTAATGCATGCATTAGCTTAGTTAAAGACAAAATTATCCTTCAAAATTTATGTTTGATTAAAAATGCTAGTTAGTATATTAATGCAAGTTCAAATAATCCAAATAGTGAGAAATAAAATTATATCCTAGTAAATAAATAAATACTTAGCATATTTTCTTTTTTATAAATAAATATTTAATTTAATTTTACAATATAGGTAGACAAATCAAATAATTTTTTGTAAACTTTTTCATATAAAAATATTTCTCAACATATATTTCTTTTAAAAAGTTAGAGTGTGAACTAGTTTTGAGGGCATTTTTGTAAACAAACAATTCTTTTAGAAATTGTGCAATGCTTTAATACATCAAACCAAACAATGGATAAGAAATATGTAAGCATAACTAATATCAGCATAACTAATGCAAGCATAACTAATACCAGCATTACTAATACACCCAACATTATTCTTATGCACCCTACCAAACGACTCCTAAAAGAAGAAGAAGAGTATTGCATAAAAAAGTATAGAGAAAGAATACTTATTCATTTCGGATGAATTACAATGGAATAGAATCTCTTCTATTTATTGAGGAAAAGGACTTAGCCATAAAGTAACAAACTCTAAAATCTCTCTAAAAGATAGATATTCACCATAAATGAAATATCACTATTTATAACAGTAATCAAATTTCTTTTTTGCCTTCTGGAAAGCAATTTTGTAAAATTAACCTACTTCACAGAAAATCAATAAATAGCGGAGCAGTAGTAATAAATAAATTGAGAAAAGATTCTAAATCTGTTTACTGTATATTTGGTCAGTACGCCTTAACAATAAAATTCTTAGTGCACTTTAACAAACTACGACATTCAAAAAGCAAGTCCTTAAAAGTGTCTGGTGTGATAACAATTTGGTTTAGCATATAGTATTTAATTAAAATTCTATTTAAATATTCAGCAGTACAACCATATAGTGTAAATTATTAACTAACTGTCCGACAAAATATATGGAGACTTTGAGAGGAAAGGTAATTAAGTGTATTATTAAAACTGGATAAGCATCCCTTAATCATGCCAGCCAAGACAGAAGGTCATTATATTTTACCTTATCTGATCAAATTAATAGGATACTATTTTGAATCAATGGGAAAGTGATTTACTTTCTTTTCTTGCACTAAAGTCGGATATTGGATTTTACCTTGCTGTTCATTATCATCCATCCTCCTCGCATGGTAAAACCGTAAAAATATTGACAAAGAAAGGCTTTAACATTATATTTCTAATGTCAAGGATAATGATAAAATTGGAGAAATTTTTTAATACCTAAACTCAATTTTAGGCGCTAAATCCGTACTGATTTATCATGATTAAGTGTTAGATTTGCGTAATAATATTAGTTATTTATCATGATTAAGTGATACTAGAATATGACAAAGTCATGATACACATTTGCTAGTTTGGATTATGTATCCAGTTCAGTAAATATTTATCCTAAAGTAATGTACCAAAATTACAACTATAACCAATTCTTAACAACCCTCTCCCCAACCTTGTCCTTCAACCATGTGTTATGTCTCCGTCCTTGGATAATTTTTTTAATTTATTCTTATTTAGAATTTGTGTCTAGATAAGTAAAATTCATAATAACATCACTATATATATGCACTACCAAGAAAAACAAAGTTTTGAATGGAAAAGTTTAATTGTTTCACTTGACTTATAAGTTAAAATTGACTTAAATAAACAAATAAATTTGAAAATTAGAGGAAATTATGCAAATCAAATTCTATAATTGTTATTTTTTTTTTCCTTTTCCTTCACTTCATAATTTATGCATATGACAAATTTGGACCCCGCACTCACAAGAGTGCCAATGGCACTTACCAAGTATTACCAGAATTTCTGCTGATTTTGCTTTTTCTCTAACCCCACTATATATAGCATTCCACCAGTTCTCACCCAAAACAAAACAACTAGTCATCACTTTCAATCCACCCCCCCAAACCCCACCCACCCACCCCCACTTCACAAGAACACTTGAACAAGCAAAAAGATTCAAACCTTATGCAGAATGGACCAAGAATTTCAAAGAAATTTAATTAGTGAAAATGGTGGTTTTGAACAGAGCTATTTTAGAGGTTTAGGTACCCCCTTTTCTTGGTATTTTTCAAGAATGGCCTCATATTTGAACCCACAAAACCACCATCAAAGTTTTGATGATGATGGGGTTGTTTCTTATGATGATGATGATGCATCACCATTTTGTTATTATGGATACTCAAGACCCATTGTGGTTCTTGATGTAATATGGAACTTGGCATTTGTTTGTGTTTCTTGTTTTGTGCTATTGACCACTTTAAGTGAAAGGCCTTCTACTCCTTTAAGGCTTTGGATTGGTGGCTATGCACTTCAGTGCCTATTGCATGTGGGTTTTATTTGGATTGAGTTTCAAAGAAGGAGTTTTGATGATTTTGATGCTGTCAATTTTGATGGAGTTTCTTCCTTTTCACTGTTTCAAAGCAGGTAACTCTAGTTCAATTTGTCTGATTTTTAGGGTTTGATAGTTAGTATTGGGTTGGCTTTTTGTTTATTTTTTTGTCTGACTGGATGGTTTATGAAACTTTCTAAACAGGGAAATTTTTTTGTTTTAAAGAAATAAACTTTGCTTGTAGTTGACCCGTTGCATGGTACTCTATACCTAGTTAAGTGTTCATTCTCTTTTCCATTTCCTCTTGCACCATTTTTTTACTAGTTTACTGCCATTCTGTGGTTTGTTTTACAATTGTTCTATTTGCAGTAAGTTTTTGTTTTTTCTTTAGGGTTGGGACTGGGATGGGGTGGGAGTGGGGGGTGGATAGTTCATAACTGAGGGAATCCTTAGAAATTCATCTACCTAGTTTGACTAGTAAATTTTTGTATTTTGTCTCTTTTCCTTGTTAGGTTTCTGATTTTATTCAATCTTTGCCCTATACTTTAGCTGTCATAGTATTCTTAGCTTACTGACTTTCCGAAGAATAATAATTGGGATAGCAGCATGGTGTGCCTTTAACAAAGATGAGGAAGAAAAAGCATTCCTTTTTTGTTAGAATGTGTGAAAGCTATTGCATGACCCCAGCTTTTGTAGTACATATTACATATATCTCGGGTAACGTCTATCTAGGAGTGCTTATATCAAAAGACATAATTTCCCATTGCTTCCCTTCATTTGAATCTAAGATCCTTTTGAAATAAGTGTAGCCTCTAGTTCTATGTGTTTTTCTTTAATATTAATTAAAACCGAGTCTAGCTTCTAGTTCTTGGATACCTAAAAGTTAACCACCTTAACATGGCTTTGTATCCAGAGTGGTCTGTTTTATGGTAGATTGAAAAGCAAATCTTGTTGCAAGTCGAACGTCCTTAAGCTAGAGTTGTTTCTCTTTGCTTTGTGGTGCCATGACACAACTCATAGAGTGAGGGCCGTGGGGTTGAACCATTCTGGTTTTGTGTCACTAGGAGTGTAAAGCTCTTATAGCAGTCTATGTTTACTGGATTTGGTGGATCTCTTTTCAGGAATACTAGGATATTTGAGGTCAATACATGCCTATAAATTGTATTAGCATGAAATGAGATGTCTTTTAACGGTTTCTGGGCTTTAGTTGGCCTTCCTAAGAAATTATTCTTAAGTGACTATTAAATGAGAATGATTGCCTTTAGTATTTTGGCATCTTTCTGATACATATCCGTTGAAAAGCATTGTCCATCTGCTCTGAAAATTTTCAGCTATAACTTAAGAGAGCTCATGATTCATCACACATAGACACATACACAAAAGGGACTTTAGAAGAGGTCCTGACTTTCAATCATAAGGAAATCTAGGGACTTTTTCTCAAATGGTCAATTTTGATGGGGATTTCCCGGAGTTAATAGTCCTGTTTGTCCATGTAGGGATAAGTGAGACTTAGAACCTCTAGTTTTAGAATCCCTAAATTGTCTTTGAAAACAAAGTATTAGTAGGAGTGAATTGGACTCCTAGAGTCAAATTGAATAGAAGATTCATATAGCCAAATTAGACTTGTTTGGGATTTAAGTATAGTTGATTGATTGATTGATATATCTTGTCAACAAAAACTCTAATGCAAATGCAGGCGCTGGCAAGGGGATTCTATCCCTAACTTCGCTAAGCTGATATCATTGCTCTTACTTAAAATAGTACTTGCATCTTTTCTTTTCTTTTTTTGGAGAAGATTTGGTTGATAATCTTTTCTCCTCCATTGCGTCTAGCGTTATTTGCCCTTTTCTCTTAAGATTTAGATTTTCCATCTTAAGAAGGAAACATCGGAAGAAAAGGGTAGTAATATTTTAACCAAATTCTTGGGTCAGAGATTATAATACTGAATTGACATTCAGCTGTGGTTGTTCGTGTGACGTATCAATATGCCCGAGCTTGTTTGCACCAATAACCACCCCGCTCCCACTACACTACAATAGAATGATAATAAAAGAAGAAAAAAGGGCAAAAAGATCAATTACTTTGTTGTTAAAGCTCAAGGGAGGGAAAGAAAAGAAAATGGCAGCTGCTCTTTTTTTCTCCTTCCCGAATATCGGCAGTTCATATTTCAATGCTACTTCACTTTCGAGCTCCTCTTTTGCCCAGCGTATAGATATTTTGCTTTGTTTTGGTCCTGGAGCTCATGAACTAAAGCTCAAAATTCTGATTGACCTTTACTATTTTGATTGTGAAATGTTATCACTCTTAATAGATGAAATTTATGTACTCAAATTTCCACTTCTTTTTGTAGCAGCATCATGAAGAGGCTGGAATCAGTTAATACTGTGATTTCATCTATCTGGTGGGTGTTTGGCTTTTACTGGATTGTTATAGGTGGCCAGCTACTTCTGCAAGACTCACCTCGTCTTTACTGGTATGAGCTATGCTTTTAGAATTTGAAGCTTTTTTTTTCTTTGTAATTACTTCTGTGAGCCACAATTTCCCTTCCTCCTATCCCCCAAAATCAATGAACAAGATAAATTAGGAAAATATACAAAGTGTGAGCTTGACTAAATGGAAGCTTCCCTAGATGTATGTTTATTTCTGAAAAGTATGGGTGCAAGACTTATCTTTTTTGCTTTTATAATATTTGTATAATAGACCCTTCTGGCCCTTATCGGACCCCGTGCATAGCGGGAGCTTAGTGCACCGGGCTGCCCTTTCTTTAATATTTGTATAATGTATGTGTGTGTATGTGTATGGTGGGAGTGGCGAGGCAACTTAAAAGTATCAGTATGTTTGATAGCTTAAATAACAGTATCCTTAAATTGTTGCAGGTTATCAGTGGTCTTCCTTGCATTTGATGTGTTCTTTATGGTCTTTTGCATTGTGATGGCATGTGTACTCTTCTTCGCGCTCTTTTGTTTCTTTCCATTTATAGCAACAGTTGCATATGCCATGAGACTTGGAGATGGAGCATCTGAAAATGATATCGAGACTCTTCCCAAGTATAGATATGGTCAATCAAATACTTCAGGGAACCTTGTAAATGTGAAGACAGGAGAAGATCACTCAAATGTTAATGCGAAGACAGGAGAAGATCACTTCGTATCACAGTTCAACAGTAGTGATTCTGTACCTGAGCTTGCTCTTCAACCAGATGATTCTGTAAGTATGTTTCGTCCATTTGAATCTTTTCCTCTTAGTTTATTGCTTTCTCTTCTCGTGTGTTTGCTTAATTTGAATTAAGGATAATACTGTAAGTGTGGAGGGAAGTAGGCTCTGTAAACTATTATTACACAGAGAGATACAATTATTAGCAGACTATGGAGACACAAAAATAGAGAAAAGAGAGAAGACTTTCTTCGTAACTAAGGAAATCTTTTGAAGTATCGAGAATGAAGATTCTACTAAAATTATCTTGTTGCCTTTATTCTGCTTTTTATATGGCTTTTGGGCTTTCCGTTCCTGTCTATATTTTCATTAATGTGGTGTTTATGGTTTCCTGCGCCGAGGGTCTATTGGAAACCGCCTCTCTATCCTCACAAGGTAGGAGTAAGGTCTGTGTACACACTACCCTCCCCAGACCCCACAGTGTGGGGGGGATAATACTAGGTAGTATGTTGTTGTTGCTGTACTAAGTATTGTAAATGAAGATTCTAGTACGAGTTGTTTCGAGATCATTGAATGAAGGAACCTGGATTTTTCTCAGATTTATTTGACAAGGGCACTATTCCTCTAAGTGTGAACATAGAAGCTATTTTGCTCCGAATCTGTCTCTAAGTTTTGGCTATTTGATTTGGTATCCAATTCAATGAGCTATTTTCTTCTCTTTATCTGATATTTCTTTAATATGGATTTTAGAGTGGAAAAAGTAGAAGAACGGAGGGTCCGTGTCATATCCAGATGGAGTAGTTTGAGTTATATCTTTCGAGGAAAAACAGGATGATCCACCTTTCTTTCTTGAATCTATCATGCTTTGTCGAAAAGAACCCCAAAAGCTTTGCAACTTGTGTCAAACTATATTGTTTTTTTACCATAGTTGCTAACTTTTTTGACACAGGAGTGCTGCATATGCCTCTATAAATATTTGGATGGAGTAGAGCTATGCGTCCTTCCCTGCAATCATCATTTCCACCATGGGTGCATTAGCAAATGGCTAAGGATAAATGCAACCTGCCCACTCTGCAAATTCAATATTCTTAGGGCTGAAACTCTAGTCTGACTATTTTTGTCAATCAAAAGACTTGATATTATACAGAGAAATGTTAGCTGCTAGCTGCTGGCAATATGTAATGTAAACTTAGCCATATTTTAATGTATTGTCTCATCCTCACTGTCTTCTTGTCATTAAAATTAGCCATATTCAATGATCTGATTTGTACCCTCCTTTTTCAGCTCAGTATTGATAATGGAGTTTAGGTTCTATGCACTTCACTTGACGGAATAAAAACTACTTAAAAGATAAAGGTTAATTGATACAACAACTGTGCCTCAGAGTTGGGATCGATTATATGGATTCTAATTTCTCCTTGAGCTCAAATCAGGTCATCAAAATGAAAAACCCTTCACCTCTGGTCTGAATTGTAAAATTAAATGGTACTTACCATTTTCTTTAATATTATCAGACATTTTATCTTTGATAATATTAATAATCTCACCATTGATGTGGCTGATAAGTGGGCAGATGCAAGGGAATTCTGTCAACCACGAACTGGATAAAAAGCAACTTGGTGGACAGTGGAAAAAGTCAGTGGAGTTGCACCTTTTCTCATCGTCAGTCAATTATCCAAATTCACTACTATGACGATTCTACTTTGACTTTTTCTAAGTACTAATTTCGCATATGGGTATAGGCTTGGACAGCCTAGGACCACAGGGATGATGTTTATTAAGGATTAGCCATTACTTATTTTTGTTCTGAAATTTTAAACTAAAAATTGAAATAAATTTAGGACGCACTGGCTAATTCTTAAGTAGCATCCTTTTAAAGTGGCTACCTTATTTAGATTGGTTGAGCCCATAGTTGAATAGATGGACTTGGACTAAAGATTTAGCGGGAGAAATTCAAAAATAGCCAGATTTACAACTGGTCGTTTCAAAAGTAATTGAAATTTAGCCATTTTTCATGTAAAGATAAATCTGAGCGAAAACACTGTTCAAAACCCGGAAAATACGCCAGCATAATATGATGGAGTTCCAGCATAAATATGCTTGAACTCCAGCATATTATACTAGAGTTACAGGATAAGTATGCTGGAACTCCAGCATAATATACTAGAGTTCCAGCAAGTATAATTGTCCAGTCCAGTATATTATACTGGAATCCAGCATAATATGCTGGAGTCCATACACAGGTGCACCGAACTCCAGTATATTATGCTGGACCGGCCTCTGTTGCAGCAAAATAGTGACTATTTTTCATTGACTTCGTAAACGCTGACTATTTTTGAATGACCAGTCCGAAAACTGGCTATACCGTGCTATTTTTACAGAATTAAATTGGGGCATTTGCATCTATACCCGTTTTTTGGGTCACGTTTTAATTTGTGCCCGCTTTGCAAAAAAAATAAGGAATTTACAGCTCAGAATAAAGGGTGACTGTAGAATTAGAGGCAAGATAATAAGATCAGAGGTCCAGAAGTTGTTTTATAATAAGAAAAAAACATAACTGAAAAAGATACTAATAGTCAAAACGTGCAAATGCTGGGCAGAATATGCATGACCACTTTGATTTGAAGGAGACTAGTCAAATAGCTTTATTTCTAATTAAGTAAATCAATTTACTTTTTACAAGTTGAGTTGCTCAAAATGCAAACCAGATTGGCACAAAGTAATTTGTTTTTTCTTGAATCATAACCTCGTACCATTGGAGGATAATGTTGGTTCAAGCAGATGGTTTCAAAATTTTACCATGACAATTAGTCCAATCAGGATAGTTGTTTTGTACTTCCTCTAATGAGAACATCAGTACAAGAGCAGCTAAGAGCCTATGACTGCAACAAAGAGGTTTTCCAAATTTCAGCACAAGGATACTCATAAGATGCAAGCAAGGATTGAGCTTCAAGGTTATATTTCGAGGAACAAAGTTTGAAGCTTTGGATTGCTCTATTACTCCACTGTCTTCCAGGCAATACAATTACATGTAGCCATACCCTAAAGTGACAATACCAAGTCCTAACTAACATATCCAAAATAATGATCAGAGAGCCATGGATTCCATATGCACCTAGCAAGTCTCATCAGTTTAGTGATGATGGTCTATTTACTCGAGGAAACTTCCAAGCTTTTGAATGCCAAACTTGATAATGTAGATACTTGGTTTCAATTTCCAAGTCTGAATCAAATGAAGAACTATGAAAAAACACTGGGAACATCACTAAACCAAGTTAGTATTGTTATCTACTTGCCTAATCCTCTAATGTGACAATTAGCACCAATTTCCAGAGCCACCAACATGTGTTACAGGAAATAAAACCTCCAAAAAATCAGACATAGCTTCCAGAAAAAAGCTCAACAAAATGAGCAAAAGGGAACTCCACGAAGAGAAAATGAAGAATGACCGTCCATGGAATATATCCAAGGGAACTTCCTGAATCACCATTAGAAATAGTACAGGATGTTTCTCAATCAAGTAACGACAAGTACAAACTCAACCCCTAACATATTCGATCACAAAATTAAGAAATTTAATCAGGAAAAGAATCTAATTAATTTCTTGAAATTTTAGATACAGATTGAAGAAAATTATCTTAAGGTCACAGCATTGCATTTATAGAAGGGACACAAGACAGCAGATAAACCTGCAAGATATCTCAGGTTAAGCCTAGACATTCTTGTTCTTCTTCATCTTAGAAGGTGGCCATCGCCCTTTCTTCCTTAGGTGGCGCTTCCTAACGAGTCTCTTCCTTCGTAGTCTGATCTTCTTTGCCAATTTCATTTTCATCTTTTGATCAACCTTTTGCTGAAGCTTAGACTCCAGGGGCAGATTCTCAACAGGCACACTTTCTTCATTGTTCTCTGGTGCCGGTTCAGGATTATCAGAACCCACACTATCAATGTCCGCAGCTGCCTTAGCAATCAATGCACCTCTCTTGTTGAAGATAAGAGGTGCTTGAATATGGGAATTGGCAGATAACTTCGGTTTCAGAGTAACGTGACTGTTGCACAACCTGGAGGCTAATACAGAATAGATTACGATGTTCAAAAAACTTTAGAGTGGGTCACATGAACAACCAAAAGAACAATCTAGCATACTTTCTTTTTCTTCTTTTTCCCCTTTCTGATTTCCAAGAATCCACCATAAATCAGAAAAAACGTGCCCCCCATTTTCTCATAGATATAGATTTCCCATCAGTCGCCTAACTTTGGTTTGAAATTTACTACTGTATCTATTTAGTGTAAACTCATGTATACGGAAGATATCCTAGTTTGGAATAGTCAAGTGATGTATGTGCACAGAAAAGAATACTAATCTTGATGGAATGCCTGGAATCACATAATAGGCGCCATTAGCTTCAAATTGAGATGGACAGTTTGAATCCAATATAATGCGAAATGTAAGCCCTGACACCCCACCCCCAAAAAAGAAAAAAACTACTATTCCTAATCTGAAATTTGTTTAATTCAGCTACATGAATCCTCTATATCCATTTGTGCTACTCACATTCATTTGCATAGAATATTCACTCTATCCCAAGTTATGTGACACTATTTCATTTTTAATCTGCCCCATGATGAATAAAACAATTTAACTTTAATTTCGCATTTTATCCTTAATGAGATGATTTATAGCTACAAAAATACCTATGGATTGTTTTAGACCACAAATTTCAAAATTCTTTCTTAAACTCCATTTTCAGTCAAACACACTCACATAAATTGGGACCGAGGGAGTAAAGATTTTGTCTTATAAGTCAAATTAGGGGTTCTTTGTAAACGGGGATAACAAAAGCCTAAGACATTTGCCTTTTTTGGCAACCAAACAAGCAAAAAGGATACTCTTCCCAAATTGCATAGTACATAGCAAGGAAACAACTAAGGGGACAAAAAGCTGAAGAAATAAGAAAAACCCAAAACCCAGCACGAAAACCTAATTCAAAATATCTAGAAAAAGAAAAAGAAAAGAAAATGCGATCAACAACATGTATCGAGTATTCAAAGCACAACGCAGTCAACTATAATGAATTAAGAAAATCTTCTTCTTCTTTTTTTGTTTGTTTGGAGAATGGTATATATTAATGAAATAAGAAAAATTCAAGCAGCTGCAAAACAAAAGAGGAATTCAAGCAAGAATCCAAAATCCCTTTAACAAGGTCACAAGAAATAGCCCGAAATTAAAAAATAATACAGTTGCAGAGTATTCATTGGAGAATGTTATTAAGCAATATAATACTTACATGGGAATGCAGAAGTAAAGGAAGAATGAGAGGAGAGAGGAACAGAGGGAGCAGGGGTGAAGATAAGGAGAGACATTTCCCCTGCTGTTTTGAGATTGTTTTTTCGGATAAGCTTATTCTACAGCAATATATATATATGAACACTGGGTTTTATTTGGCAATTTTACCACTTCCCTTTTAAATTTTTATTTTACATTGCGCAAAGGGAATGGGACAATCTTTTTTTTTTTTTCTTTTACTGCTTGGTCTTGGGAGGATTATGTAGAAGCAAATGTTACTTTGTTTTTTACATGATATTAGTGATAGTGGAAATAAATATTGAAAAATAATACTACTAGATAATATTGGTCAAATACAAAATTGAATAATCGGTCGAAATTAATTACATTCCCTAGCCAAAAAAGCATAAATATGCATTATATATGTGTATTATATATATATATATATTGATCCTATTCAAGACCACCGAAAAGTAATATTCATTAATTGAATTTTAAGGCTAAAGACCTATCATCTCTATGGGATTAAATCCCAAGTTATTGCGAAGTAAAAAATCGATCAGATTATTGAAGTAAATATTCTTGCATTTATTGCTACTGCACTATTTATTCTAGCTTCTACCGCTTTTCTACTTATCATTTACAAAAAACAGTCAGTCAAAACGATTAATTATTAACTAATTTGAATGAAACTTGACTTCTGAGTTCTTAGCCAAAATTGACGAAAAAAAATAAAAAAGATTCTAGTTTCTTGTCTTAAATAGATAGTACGGTAGAAAGAAAGATTCATTTATTTCATTGTACCATATTATCTTGATATATGTGAATATCAATTCTATATATGGGATTGATATAGCATTCAATTCTATTTATTTGTTATATCTATTTGTTCTTATGTCTTAAGTTTGAATTACTAGATTTTTTATTTTCAATCTGAATCACGGTATCTATTGAAAGAATCAAATCAATGCAGGAAAAGCGATAGATATAGGCAGATTCAAAAAATCACGTAGTAACCTTTTTTTTTAACATTCCCAAGAAGCAATTGAGTGAACAAAGAAAAATATTATCAAGACGAGTGAATAGATTGACCTTGAAACAATAACGATTAATTACTCTTGCTATAAAACAAACTCGTATTTTATCTTGGTTACCCTTTCTCAATACTGAAAAACAATTTGAAAGAATCGAGTCGGCCGCTAGAACTACTGGTTTTAAAGCTCGAAATAAATAAGCTTACTTTTTCTTCACTTGAATCATATTACAAGAATCTAGATTTGAGTATCATGTCGTAGGAAAAAATAAATTAGAAAAAAGATTTCTTTTTTTTTATTGAATTGAACGTGTTCATTCATTTTAACTACTTTAGCATATTTTCTCATACTAATTTCTGCTCTACCTTCCCGGAGTTCATCCTCCGAGGAACTCCATTTAAATTATTATTCCAAGACAACGGGGGGGGGGGGGGGGGAGATTTCTAGGAAAACAGAACCAATGATGTCGAGCCAAGAGCATTTTCATTCCTACATAAAATGGTAGATGTACGAATTCACAACGAATCTTGTCCTTCAAGTCGCAAGTTGCTTTCTATCACATCGTTTCAAACAAAGTTTTACTATAACATTCCTCTAAGAACCGATATGAAATTGATTCAATTGTGGAATGAATAGTCATTGTTTGGACTGACGTATAAACGCCATAATCTATACTTTTCTATATTTATATACTTAGATATAAGTTACTATAGAGATAGGTGGATAAATATTTTTCTTTAGTAAAACCCCATCGCTAATATTAATTTATCTAACATATCAATTAATATACAAACTATTAATTATTTATTTAACATATTAATTAATATATAAATTGTTAACTAATATATATATACACACAAAAAAAGAAAATTATACATTTTACCGGCTATTATTTTTGGGAACGGCTAAGAATATACGTTTCTCGTAAAAATTTAGTTTGAGACAAGATACATTGTCTGAAAATTTAAAATCGCTAATTATTTGAATTGTGAAAATAGTGAAATTGTGATTTAAAAGAAGTTCAGGTAGGCAGGTAAATAATGAAAATGAGAAGATAAAAGACACTATATATCTTGTGTTAAATAAGTTTTGACACTCACATAAGTCTCTAGTCTAAATGATAAATCCCGACAAGCTAAAGGGTTGTATTCAGCCCAAAGTGCATAGATTGGTTCCTTACCATAATTGATGTTTGTAAAATATATTCATTAAGTTGTAGATACTATTACTAGAATCGTATAAATGCTTTGAAACATGTCACGTCAACTAGGAAAGAGTTACTGTGGATGTTTTTAAACAAGATTGATTATCCTTCTGTAAAAATTAAAGTGAAAAAATAAAGACAATATAGCAAACAAAAGAGTAGCAATATTGCACCCCCTACCATTCTACCCACGTTTGTTAGATTAAGGTGAAAAATGGACGATTAAGGTATTGAAGGAGGGGGCAGATGTGCTCTCATAGAATTTTTCAGTGTAAATCTAACTTAAAAACTGGTCTTTTGATCACAAATTAATGGTCAAGGATCAAGAATATGACAATTTCCTACCTCCTCATTTGATATGTCTGAAGCTGTCTTGGACTTGGGGGCTCTTCCAAACAGGTTAGTCATTCAAAAAATTGACAACTTCAAATTAAAATAGTATGAAACGAAAACTGTCTTTTAGTAGCTTTTTTTTTCTTCATGAGATTTGGTAAATTATTTATAACCATCAACTAAAGCTCAATGCATCAGATTGATGCACCTCATGAAATAAGCTAAAATAGCAGAAACAGAAGAGATCCCCAGAACACTTCATACAAAATCTTAGTATTCCTTAAAGTATGTCATGCAATAAGGAAGATAAGATACTACACTACATCTCAAGAGGAGCTTATGTCTCAAAAGCAACAACCAGAACACCAAGCTTACATCACAAGTCTTTAACAAATAATAAAGACTATTACACTTCATTACGCTGCAACAAGGAAAACAGCTTTAAAAATGGTAAACCAGCTATAAGAGGCAAATATCTAAATAAACATGTTGAGCTCAGGCCTACTGAAAACATTGGTTTCATCATCTTCCAGAATGGGATAAGCAGCTACAAGTGCATCCTGAGCGCCAATGTACAGAGAATTGTAAATCTTCCAGTACACTTCCCTAACTTTCCTTGCTGGATGGAACAACCCCTGCAGACAATAGTTAAGGATTACGGCTGCTCCCAGTGCAACCCTCATTCCTTCAATGGCTTCCATAACTGCATTGATCACATGTGGAGAAGTCTCAAAAATGTTTGGCCAGACGTAGTTCAAAAGGTGGACAAGCGCATCTTCACATCCAAGACCAGCAACTCCAAGAGCCATGTGCTTCACAGCAGAGGCAGCAGTCTGCCTGTGTACAAGATCTCTGTCCATTAGAGCATCTTCCAATAATGGAGTCACAGCATATATATAGTCCTTGCCCATTTCTCCAATGTACTCGAAAAGGAAGGAGAGAGATTTCAAGACACCATTCTGAACATTAAGCTCAGGGACTCGATATTCGTTCATCAAGGCAGGCAAGACTGTAAAGGGAGAACAGGTTTCTGCAACAATAGCAATGGCGACAGTGGTGCAGACACGGTTCTGACGTTCCTGCACCTTAAGGTTGTTCAACAATGTTGCAAGCACATCCTGAGGCCCAATAGCTTTAGCAATGTACCCAAATGTGTTCACTGTTGCTCGACGGATACCTTTCTTGTGGGCTTTAAGCATCTCAAGAAGCTCAAAACAAATTCTCATCCACTCCCTTGCAGGAACAAATTCAGCTCCACGATCTGCAATTCGACCAACAAGGTCAATACAGTTCTCCTGAACTTTCTCGTGACGATTCTTCAAAATTGGGGTCAACCGAGGAAGCAAGTCCTTAATTGGAGGTGTCATCTTGGTCATACCAATAACATTCACAATAGCCTTGAGAGCCCCCAGTATAGATCCTAGAACTTCTGGGTATTCTTCTCCCAAGTACTCATACAAGACAACACCAAGATGGCCCATTAGTTGCTCTTCCCCACACTGCTTCATAACCACTGCAATTCTGGATATCAGATCTGCAGCTTGCTGTCTCACCTTTGCACTCTTGTTGTTCAGTCGCCATTTTATGGTACCACAAATCTGAGGAAGGTATGGTTTAACTCTTTGGCCAAGTGCATTTACAACAGCACCAAATCCGTTAAGCATCACATTGGCATCGTCACTGGTCTGCTCTTGGAAGGCATAAAGGATTCCATCAATTAAAAGCTCTTCCAATCGAGCATCAATATCAGATGCACCAAGATTTGCAACCACTTTCTCAATGGTCTCCATGACCATTCTTCGGTATGGTTCACTTTCATCTTTGAGGTCTTCCACAATTCTCCCAACTATATCAGCTACACCAACTTTGTTCGCTATCTCCACAGTGGTTTCAACAAGCTGCTTGTAGTTTCTGCGGTCCAAAGCCATTCTTCTGACCCAGAAGTTCCTGAAGAACTCTGGAAGTATGTCTTGACGGATGTAATCCGGCTCCACACCTTCTGTACTCACGCACTGCTTCACCACTTTCAACACAATTTTCTTCATCTCCTCGTCAGGTGATTGAAACTCACGAATAAGAATAACCATAACTTCTTTGGTATAGTAGCTGGCATATACAGCATCCATAAGAGGAATGATGAAACCTATAGCCTTTAAGAAGGCAGCCAAAACCTTGCCACGATGTGATCTAATACCCTTCCATAAGGGCTTCAAAACTGAATCAAAACTCTCAATACCGTACGGCGCAGCAGCTTCAGCAAGAGCAGCCAGAGAAAGAGCTGTAATAGTTCTGACCTTCTGGTTCTCATCATTGAGACCATGTTCAATAATTTCCACCAAAGACCTCAAATGTGGAAGAACAGCACAACCAATGAGAATAGCGATCTGCTGAACAATCTTAATACCCGTATGACGAGCCTGCCAAGACTTCTTACTCTGACAAACTGCTTTCAGGAACGGCAGCAAAGCAGGAATACCGAGTGCAGACGCTACAACACTAAAAGCTCGAGCAGTTGTGTTCCTGACATACTCATCAATGTTGTCAATATCTGGACGCATGGCAGCAATCATAGTCGCCAAGCCAGCTGCCTTGCTAAGATTAGATATAATTTCCCTTCCTTCAACACGAGCATAATAATCTTCATCAATCAGAAGAGGTTCAATAACGACAAGAATCTTGTGCACATACGGGCGAACCAATTCATCCAATTTGTAGAGTACCCTATCAATAACTTTAACCAGCAAGTGCCTTTCTTGGTCTTCCAATGTGGGTTGCATGAGCAATGGCAGAATTCGATTAAATAAGGGCCCCGCACCAAATTCTCTGGCCTTATCAGTAAGCTGTCTCAAAGCAGTTTTCCTCTGAGGGGGTGTGCCATTTTTAACCTTGAGCAAAAGCTTCATAATCTTCCGCTCCTTCTGTTCATCGGGAGACAACTCCTCTTCATCTTCCTCGTTCAACAAGGAACCAAAATACTGGTAATCCTCAGGCTTCATAAATGGCAAACCACCAGGCATTTCTTTTGGTACATCAAACTGTTGACCCCGATTTTCCTCAGGAATAGAATACAAGGGAGTCCCTATAGGAGTAGGTGTGGCAAGCAGCTTCCTGGCAGGTGTTCTAATGGGAACATAAGATGGTGGCGGGTCCAAAATCTTATAACCTTCCTGAGGAAACATTGCATCAAGCTCCTCATCAGTCAAGGGCCGATTTCTCTCTTCAATGTCCTTCTCCCACCTCATCAAATTGTATTGTTCAGGAGTCATCGGACCACGCAAATTGATGGCCCCAGGGGTTGGTGTAGCTAATTCAACTCCCCCAACAGGAGTAACACCTGGTGTATATGCTGCTGCCGGGGTAGCACCTGCCATGGGAGTTGCACTTCCCATAGTGGCTGGAGTCTCATCCCACCTTGACCTCTGTCTTTTAGGTGTGGGGGTAGCAAGACCTGCCAGCTTTGGTGTAGCATCCCAAGACATACCAGCTGGAGTTGCTCCTGGAGTAGCACCACCAGCAGGGGTAGCATCAGAATCAGCAACCCTACCAGGCGTGGGAGTCTCATCCCACCTATTCTTCTTCACCGAAGGAGTTGCATCACCGACCCTGCCGGGTGTCGGGGTTGCATCCCACCTCCCAATACCAGGAGTTGAGTCAGGCAAATCCCAATCTGACCCAGCTTTGGCCTTCTTAGCACCACCATCATCCTGAGATTGGTCCCACCTATTCCTCCTCTTCTGAGCTGGCTTCTCAACCTCCTCCTTCTTATCCGCCGCCTTCTCCTGCTCTTCCTTCTTCTTCTTTGCAATCTCCTTCATCAACTCTTCCTTCTGTCTCTTCAAAGCCTCCTCCCTCATGACATCCGCATAGGTCCTCACTTCCGGCCCCGGGGTTTTATCCAAAAAGGGATCATTCCTCTCAGGGGAGATCACACGATTCAACCTCCTCCTCCTATAATCATCCTCCCTATCAATAATCTTACTCGGTTTGTTAAATCCCGTTGGCTCATCCTCTTCCCCAGCCCGCGGGGCCTCCTTGAAGAACTGCTTCGGAGCAGTGAACGATGCCATCTTCCTGGCAACCTCATTCTCCGTGTCGAAAGTATCATCATCATCATTCACTGGTATCGACTTCTCATAACCCTCAAATCGGTTGGTATTATACAGATCAGTATCAAAAGTCACCGAATTCATAGAGGCGAGCTGCTCCTCCATCTTCTTCCTCTCCTCTTGCGTCTTCTGAATCTCATCATCCATTTTTATATGCTCAATCAATCAAGAGTTCCCCCAGCACCCGAAGCTTCAAAAAACCTAACCCTAATTGAAGATTTATCGAACCACCAAATGTAAGCTGAATCAGGATAAATAAAGGAATATGCTGATATTCACTAATTAAGCACCTGAATTCACAGAGAAAATTTATCAAATAATAAGAATGTTAGAAACTATATAATATAATCAGTTTGAATATTCATACAAGTTCAAAATCAATATCAAAAAACAGATAAACATGATAGGATAAAATTTAGGGATTTTAATTTATAGAAGTATCTGAAGAATACCTGATAGAATAGGATATTATTCCGAGCCCTAGTAAGAGAGGCTAACGCTCGCCGGCGTTGTGGAGTGGGGTTTTTACTTTTTACTATATGTTGAGAGCGAGATACGATTATATGAAAGTTGAAAGATCCGTACACCGCCTCCGGAGGGTCGGTTGTATGGAGCTATGGACTACCCGACCCGTTGAAGGTGGGGAATATGTAATTAATCTGGCTACATAAGGATAAAAATTACATCTCAATTTCAACTTTTCAAGTTAATTGAAATCCAATAGGAGTATGTTATTTTGGTTGCATAAGGAAAACAATATCCGCACATATTTAGTTGGCAGCATAAAAAAATAATTTTTGTATATCTAATGAAGTGTTTTGGTTGGCGGCGTTAAGCTTAATATTTGCATAATTTTTGCAAGAATTTTATGTATTATTTACGAAAAAATGTAGAATAAGAATGAGTAGTAATTATAGGTAAATAGGGATATTTAAAGATAAAAGTGGCCTGATCCACGAAAAATTAATGTTTTGGATGCTATCAATCTTGCAATCGCGATTTGGATGACAAATGTTCAGCAAGAGATAATTGCAAATTGTATTTTGCACTATTCGTTCGGGGTGAAGCCTCGAGGAATTTAAATGAATCCACTTGTGAAAAAGATATTCATGAACATGAGGTCATGGTTAATGATCTCGGTTACCGCAATAAAATAGATGTCATTAACCTGCTGAATTACCCAGGTGAAAATGATATATGTTGAGAGATCTAGAGCTTAGAAGAAATTGTGGATACCTTCGGAGAAAACAATGTTGATGATGAAGTTGAAGATTATACAATACCTTTGGAACCAGTGTTGTTGTTGTCTGACATAATACTCGAAACAAATAAGTGATACAGAAATAGATTATTACAATTCTCCAAAAATTTGTCAAAAAAAATAAAACTTTTGATTTTTTAAACATGTGGGAGTGGAGAGGTTGATTTTATAGCTCATAAAAAAATTAATAAGTGACAATATGAAGCTAAAAAGGACTAATATTGAGTTAAAATTTTTCAATAAATAACTTAATATATATAAAAAATATATAGGAACTTGTCATTTGTTAGACAAGTGCAAAGGAAAGAAAATCAATTAGTGATAACTCATATAGAATATATTTTGTCTTTAACTATTTCAGCCTTATAGCTTGAAGTATGCATTTTTATCGACTTGTCTCTCAATGCTATATTGTAACTAATTTTGCTTTATTTTCTTATTTCTTTTGCCGTCAATACGCCTCTTATGGAAAAAAAAATGTATGTACACTACGAGTTTTATAATTACTTATATGATAAAGTTGTAAAATAACTGAATTGGATTCCTAACTAGTTAGTTGATTCAATTTATTTATTTTGTTAATTTAGTTCAGAAACATAATTGTTCATTCTCAACATTAGAGGAAGTAATTTTTCTTTGTTCAAATTCTTAATGTTAGCTCATTCGAAATTTTTAATGTTTAACTGTAATTATATTTTTATCCAATATGAATTTCATGTTCAAAGGATAAAAAATCGATCTAACATTTCTTTTTCTTTTTTGGTTGGAAAGATAGGCAATATTATAGCATAACAAATATTTACATAAGTTTAGAGTCTTGGATGCATACACGACATCCGTTGTACAAAGATAGAGCTAGATTGTTTGTTTCCCACTACTTGGGAAACAACACTAGTATGGGAAGTAGAAGCTACTAAGGGAGTTGTACTATTACACACACTAGCTAAACCATATGATCCAAAGAGAGATTGTGTAACATTACTACTAAGCTGCCGAGACATCCTGCTGTGGAGTGTGCCCTGGTGATCTTGTTCATAACAAGACATAACAAAGGGTGGGGGTGTTCCAAAAAGTAGGCATTGCTCTTGTACATGCGTTGCACCATATTTAGCTAATTTATCTGCTATACAATTCTGCTCTCTGTAGATAACTTGTACTGATGGACTATCCAACTATTGGAGCAAGGACCTGCAATCATTAATAATATTAATAAAGCTCATTGCTGGTGACTTTAACATACCAATTTTTTGCTTGTGCATCCGTCTCAATGATGATTGGTAAGAGCATTTGTTGGATAACAATTTGTAAACCTTTGAGGAGTGCAAGGAGTTCTATTTGTATAGAGGTGCCTTCTTTGACAGACCCTGCAAAGCCTATGATCCAATTACTTTTGTGGTTGCGAATAACTTCACCAATTCCATAAGTGCATAGAGCCGGGCAGCAAGATTTTAGAAATTTTAGTTGATTTTAACATTCTAAATATTAGAAAGATAATTAAATCACAATTTTTTTCCAATGTAAATCTATTGTAGCGCGTAAAAACTATTGATCAACATATCATTATAATAAATTACAGTATAAAATTTATTTATTGTTAACCACTTTGTTAGAGTGTAAAAAACCAAATCCCTCAATATGTTTAAATAAATCCAAAATAAAAAGAGACTACCTTGGGGCATAATGCCAACTACAAACGTGAGAAACTTAGTTAGGGTGGGATTAATTTATATAATAAATTAAGGAAAAATTTACTAATAAGTAAAGTTTTCGTTGAAAAGTCTAAAAATTAGAAAAATAATTAGATAATTATTCCTAAAATTATGAAATTAATTAAATAAATATTTCAAATATTAAAGAAATAATTAAATGACTATTTTGTCTAGTGAAGGGTAAAAAAAAACTACATTTCGCTGACAGCTTGTTTGGATGGTTGTTATGTATCGCTTCATAATGTATCATATAGTATTTTATTGTATTGTACTATATCTTTTTTATATATACAATGTTTGGATAGATTGTATTATTTGTCATCGTTTCACGATGACATGCACCAACAATATAAAGAATAAACTTGCAACATTATATAAAAAAGTAAGTTACGAGATAGAATTATTATATAAAAAGATAGGGTAAAGGATAAAATAGGATTAATCAATAGTAAGGAAGGGTAAGATGAGAGAAGAAAATAAGATAACGACGCGACCACACCAAATCGATCATTCCATAAAGTGACACTTTTCATTGTTACGTAACAAAAAATTTAACAGTACGATATAATAAAATTTAGGTAACAATCGAAACAAACATTATATATAAAATAACAATATAATACAAGAAGTAACAACCATCCAAACAACATGCAAATTAAGGATATAGATAATATCCTCTCGCAACAAGGAGACTCGATGTGGTCTTCTTGACGCACGTCAGTGGAAAAAACATAAATCGGTCTGATTACATATAGCCCATAGCAACAGATGAACAAAGCAATCCTCTACTTTTTTCATTCTATAAATTTAAGAATGTTTTAAATAATTTTTAAAACTTACTTAAATGACCTTTATTTGTAGCAAAATGATCAAGTATATAGAAGACAGTCAGAGCAACTCCAATCTATTAAATTAAAAAAAATGGATGCAATTTATGTAAATAATTTTCTCTCCAACATCTTAACAATTGCTTCTAGTCGCTTGCTTTGACGAACATAAAATATTAACTTACACCACTCATTGGACTTGAAAGAGAAATTGCATGCCTTTCACTTCCTCCTTACTGATGCTATATTAAATAACTCAATCTAACATTCCAAGTGAATGCCCGGTCCTAGACAATCATGGTTTGTAAGGAAGGTATTTGATATTAGAGACTGACCTTAGCAATATTACAAGGGGTTGGGGGGAGGGAATATACATCTCAGGACTTCTATAAATATTGGGATTGCCTAATTATGTAAAATGGCTAGTTAGTTATAAAGTGGTTAATTAGCTGTAAAGTGGTTAGTTAGATGCAAACTAGCTAAGCCAGACATTTAGTTAATTAGATAGGATAGTGTGTATATATATTTATTACAGGTATCAATAATAGGTGAGAGTTTTATTTTCCACTTTTTTTTCTCCTTCTTCTCGAATGCTCTCTCTCTCTTACTTCGACCTCCATTGTTGTTCAAGCCAAGCTTGAGCCAGCCTTTACTTTGAGCAATTAACATGGTATCAGAGCCTAGTCATTACAATATATCATCTCTCGATTATCCATTTCTCCTTTGTGTTCGTCGATTTTGCCTTTTCCCCCAATTCAATCGATTTTTTAGAGCAGTTTCATTTTTGCCCTAATTGATTGTCTGAGAAGGGGCTTTTTCTCCCAAAGTGTGATAACATAATTAATCTCAATCACTCATGGCCGTTGATGATTTGAGTGATGTGGCTAGCACAGATATGCACATCGGAGTTCCAGGAAATTCCGGAATCGATCCAGGTGATCCCTTGTATCTGCACCCGTCGGATAATCCCGGTGCTATGCTTGTTTCCATTCCTTTCAGTGGTGTTGGTTATTGTTTATGGAGGTGTAGTGTATTGCGAGGCTTGTTAGTGAAAAACAAGCTAGGGATTATAAATGGTGAATGCAAGCGTCCGGAACCTCACTCACCCACATTTCATCAATGAGAGCGATGTGATGATATGATGACTTCGTGGATTCTTAATTCCCTGTCAAAAGAGATCGCAGACAGTGTTGAATATGCAAATGATGCTATGGAGTTGTGGATCAAACTAGAAGATAGGTATGAACAGACAAATGGAGCTAGATTGTACCAAATCCAAAAGGAAATAAACGATATATCTTAGGGAACTCTTGATATTACCAATTACTACACCAAATTGAAGAAACTTTGGGAATAATTGAGCACCTTGAGTAAAAAAGTCTCAATGCAGTTGCAACTGTACTTGTGGCACGAAGGAAAATTTCTACAAAGCTGAGCAGGACAGGCGAATAATACAATTCCTCATGGGGTTGAATGAAACCTACATTATGATTCGAGGAAGCATCCTCATGATGAATCCATTACCAAGCTTAGTTCAAGCTTTTTCTCTCCTAATACAAGATGAAAAGTAGAGGGAAATCAAGTCACACACTCAGCTGTTTATCAAATCAACTTCTATGAATGCTGCTAGTTCTAGGTCCAATACTTATAGGACCAACTATTCGCCCAATAACACCAACTATGGTGGACAAGGAAGGGGAAGACCTATATGTGATTACTACAGAAAGCCAAGGCATATTAAGGAAAAATGTTTCAAATTACATGGCTACCCCGAGAGTTCTGGATATCCCCGCAATCAAAATCAAAAGCCAAACCAAAACTCCAACCAAAATTAGGGATTCAATCGGAACCAGAAGTATAACAAGAGAAAGAGAATAGTGGCAAATGTACATGAAAATCAGTCCTCTCACATGTTATCCAACAAGGGAGAAGAACAAAATGATTTGAATGAAGACCAGAACATCAGCCTGTCAAAGAAGCAATATGGGCAAATCATGAATCTACTCCAAACTTTCAAGCAGGGAATGGAGGAGAGAATGCAGGTGCCACCAATCTTATCGATAGGGTTGTGAACTTTATAGGTATAATAGTCTGTACTTCCTCTATAGATTTTGGTAAATTTTCGTGTCAATGTCTCAAAAACAAGACTGATTCCTGGATATTAGACTTAGGGGCCTCAAATCACATGACCTTCAATAAGTCCTTATTAACCAATATTGTAACACTGCCCTATCCACTCTTAATAGTCCTACCAAATGGATATAAAGTGAGAGTAACAAAAATTGGTAGTATAACACTTGTTCCTGATATCACTTTACACAAAGTAATATTTGTACCTCCTTTCAAATACAACCTAATTTCTATGCATGGCCTAACCAGTGTTAATCCCAGAAGCATAACAGTCTTCACTGACAATCTTTGTATTCTGCACGCCCCTTCAATTAAGAGGCCTCTGGAGATTGGTAAGGCTTGTGATGGGATGTACCTTCTTTGCACAAAATGTCTGAAAAAGGTACTCAGGTTCTGTTGTTAGCAACTTAGTTTCTTGCATTGGTAATCTCATTGCACACATAACTCACACTGTCACATTGATTCATCTGTACGTAGTTCATTATCCACAAATAAGTGTGTATCTCATCCACCTGTATGTTCATGTTTGAATAATAAAAACCTTAGTCTGAATTCTTGTGTATCGCCTGATCACGGTGTAAATGTTCTATGGCATAATAGACTTGGGCATGTACCCTTTGTCAAAATAAGAGGGACTTCCTCTATCCCCATCTCCTTTCCTTCAAAGCAACTCTTTCTTTGTTCTATTTGTCCAATGGCCAGGTAGGGAAGACTACTATTTCCCCATAAAACAAACTTTTCCACAAAAATCTTCTAGCTACTACACATAGACATATGGGGACCTTATCATGTGGCAACACATGACAACTACAATTACTTCCTTACACTGGTGGATGATTACAGTAAGTCCACTTGGACTAACCTTCTCACATACAAAAGTAATGCCTTACAAGTCATAAAGACATTTACTTCTATGGTTGAAACCCAGTTTAATACAAAAAGTTAAAATAATAAGATCAGACAATGGCTTGAGTTCACAAGTATAGAGGCAAGTATGTTTTTCCAATCCAAAGGCATCATTCACCAAAAGACTTGCCCTTCTATACCTCAACATAATGTGATAGTAGAAAGAAAACATAAATATCTCCTGAAAACTGCCAGGGCACTCCTATTCCAATCAATGTTACTTGTAAAATACTGAGGTGAATGCATCTTATGTGCAACCTACATCATAAATAGATCACCCTCTTCCTAGAGTTATCCTAAATCCCTATTTGAATTACTTCACAGGAGAAAACCAACATACTCTCACATGAGAAGTTTTGGATGTCTGTGTTATCCTTCTGCACCAAAAGTGAATAGAGACAAATTTGAACCTAGAACATACCCACACATATTCATTGGTTATCTCTATGGTGTCAAAGGGTACAAGGTCTTAAGTCTTGCCACTAAGAAGATATCTGCTTCTAAAGATGTTGTCTTCATTGAGAATGTGTTTCCTTTTGCTATATCACCTGAAAACACTTCATTTCATTCTATTCTTAATTCTGTTCCATTCATTGATTATATTCAAAAAGGCACTGAACTTGCTTATGATAGTGATAATGGCATCGGTGTTTACACATAGCCAATCCCAACACCTTGATTTCAACACCAGTTCACCAACTATGAATTCCTCCAGTCCTTTACCACAACCTGAAATACCTCAATCTTCAAGCCACACTTCATCACCAATAGTCTATCAGTATATTAAAACACATCTTGCCTTAAGGAAATCACAAAGACCACATAGGACACATGTATATTTACAAGACTACCTACACTCACTCCCTAAGCTAAGATCATCACCATCTGTTGCTCACAGCAACTCTGATGTACCTTTCTCCCTTAATGCCCTATTCTCTAACAATCATCAGATAATCTCTGATGTCTTAAATCCTGAGAGTCAAAGTCTTGTGACAAACATCTGCAGTGACAATGAACCCTCATAATATGAGGAGGCAGCTATGAATCCACCTTGGTAAACAACTATGAACCAATAGTTTGAAGCATTGCATGCCAACCACACGTGGGACTTAGTTCCCTTACCTGCTGGAAAGAAAGCCATATGATGTATGTGGGTGTACAAAATAAAACATAAAGCAGATGGTAGTATAGAAAGACTCAAAGCTAGGTTGGTTGTAAAGGGATATACCCAACAGGCTCGAATTGATTACGCAGAAACATTCTCCCCAGTAGTCAAGATGACAACTGTGAGGTCCCTAATAACCATCGCAATCAAGAAATGGTGGTACACATCACAATTAGATGTAAACAATGCATTCTTACATGGGGATCTAAATGAGGAAGTGTACATGGAGCTCCCACAGGTCCTAACAGTAAGCAACTCAGGCTTGGCTTGCAAACTCAACAAATCTCTTTATGGCCTGAAACAGGCAAGCAGGCAGTGGTATGCTAAACTAACTGAGGCTTTATGCTCAAGGGGTTATGCACATTCAATGTATGACTATTCTTTATTTTACAAGAAAACTAATCATTCATCTGTTTATATAGCAGTATATGTCGATGACATTGTAGTTACAAGAACTGACACTATGGAGATTTCAGAGTTAAAAACATTCTTAAACAATAGCTTCAGAATATAGGATCTGGGGAGGCTACATTACTTCTTGGTGTCGCACCTCCTTCTTTCCCTCCGCGGAGAGAGGTCCAGGTTCCGACGTTTATGGGGGGTGATAACTCATTTTCTTTTGGGAATTGGGCATTTGAAGAGTCACCACCTAACGAGTTATGGTGCGTTAGGACACCTAGAGCAATTAACTCATGTAACTAGTTTGCATTACCAGAGATTTAGGGTAATGGCTCGAAATAACCTCGAGGGGAAGGTGTTAGGCACCCCTCTTGGTCCACAAATGTGGGTCCCGACCAAACTTATATTCACCAATTAGTCTATATAAATAAACAGTTGAATCAAATAGGTTGCAAGTAAAGCACGTTGGATAACTCAAGTAATAAGATAAAGATTTTTGAACAAGTTGTAAAACAAAGGTTTTAAATAGAAAAAGGAATTTTGGTAAAGGAGGAGTCCTAGGTTGGTTAGCCTATAGGATCACACCACACAATGTCCGATAAACACTCCTCGATGAGGGGCTACACATGACATTAGCGCGTAGTCATCATATCCCATATCTACCCTTCCCCATCTCCTTAGTGATCATGCAAAGCGAGTGTTGGTCAGACAGACCCTGATACCCGTCCCTTCTTAATGGTCCTGGAGGGATTTAGGACCTCTACCTATAGGTGGTTCTAGACAGACCCCTAAGGTTTCAAAGGTGAAAATTCTAAGGTGATAGGCAAAACAATTCGGACTTTTAGCACATAAGATAAAAGGGAGCAATTAGAGGCTCAAAGTTTCCTCCTCAAACAAGGCACATAAACAACACGACTCAAGCACAATTAAGGGCTTTTATTAAACAGTATCCTAAGGCAAGATGTCTAGGCGAATACGCAGAAGATAAGCAATTTATTTTTATAAACTCAAAAGTAATGACCCTAACAATTGCCTATTGATTTTTAAAGCTTGTTAAGATCAGAAGAACATTAAGTCACAGAAAACAGTTTCAGAATTGCAAGTTTTGAAAAACACCCTAAAGGCTTGCCTACGCAGAACACTGATAACTACGTCTTATAGTGAAACAAGGCAAGTTTTAAGACGGGCTTTTAATACCTATATGCATGTTGTCTAATGATAAAATGAGGCATTTTTGAAAGCACTCGTTTCAGGAAATATACCACTTAATTAAACCAATTCAGAAGTGAACTAAACATTAACCGGATTGAGTTATTTAAACTAAACTTAGGCTAGATCCATAGGCAGTATTTGATATTGTTCCCTATAGGCATGATATCTAAGTTTAATACTGATTTTAAAGGCTTGCAGGCATGGAAACATACATAAACACTTGTTATAACAGAATCTAGGTTAAATTACATCCTATAGGCATGACATCTATTTGCTAAACTGATTTTAAGACCTTGCGGACATGATTTTATTACGGAATTATTTGAAACCTATAGGCATGGTTTCTAGCATGGAAAGATAAACATGACAAGATGTAAAGTCCTATAAGCATGATTTCTACTTGGTAAGGCAATCAGATTAAAATGCAAAGTCCTATAAGCATGATTTCTACCTGTATTACCCCATAAACATGTACCTACCCATCCCTTTCACTAATTACCCCAATATTTGTTTACAAGTTATTACAGGCCATATGAATGAATTACATAAGTAGATAAGAAAATAAGAAGTTATTCTATAGGGAGCCTTCAATTAGGCCCAGGTTTCCAAAGCCTCCAATAGCCTCAAATGCCTCAATTCCATAGACAAAGTCATAGTCTAGGTGCATCAAAGTTCCCTAAGAATCTCAAGTATCCCGGGCAGTGCTTACACCTAGACTTGGTAACCAAAATTGAATAAGTGCAGTGTGAAAAGGCCAGCCTCAGTATGCCAGAATTCAGAGGGTTCTCAAGAGGATCCCAAGGCAGTACACATACTGGAGGGGGCAGAACTTATTGACTTAGGAGTAGAGTAAAAAGTGACTGACACAAGTTGAAAGGTTTGATTGGAAAAACTGTATTAAAAGGAAGTTTGTTTGAAAATAATTTAGTAAAGCAACAGAGACAGTTTGAAAAGAGATTGGAGTAGTGAACAATAGTCCAAACACAACACCTTTAAGACAGGTTCATACACAACCAGGAGTCACAGAACCAAAGCAAGTTCAGCAGTCACAAACAGGGGTCAAGGGATTTGGGATACATAGAGTACAGGATTATAAACACATAACAAGTAGAGGTACTTGGTACAGACATGCTCAGAAACAATTGATCAGACATAGAGGGGATAATATGTTTGCACTGATCCTAAGGAAGGGGAATTCAAAATATGGTAATCATGCAAGCATATTAACTGCAGGTTTCACAACAAAACCATAAGTAAAAGCAAACTAGAAACAGGATGAACTGAAGCAATAAAAGAACCATATTGTTTTTGGAACTTGAACTGAAATTAGAACATACCAGTAAAGAAGACAGTAAACAAAGTGAAGGAGCAGGAGAACACAATAGTTAACCTTGGCTTGCAGCCGACTAACTCAAAATAGTAGCAAATAGCACAAAAGAGAGAGAGCATAAAGTTTAAGTGAGAGAGAGAGAGCTTTTGAACCAAGAGTGTTCGTATCTTTGTGCTAATAAGAGAGTATGTATATATAGTTTGAAAGTAGGTAGCAAATAAGGTAAAAATCAAAGTTCATCAGTAATTATGGGGACTCAGAATCAATCAGTCACGAAATCAAGGTAAGTACTCCCTTTAATTGAGGAGTCAACTTCAAACGGTAATAAACATGTGGCAAATAAGGAAGGAAATCGTATAAGGCTGAGCATAACAAATAAAGAAATATTTTCTGCATAGTACAAGTACACAACACGTAATAGAGGCTAGGTTCAACATGTTTCAATCAAGGAAAAGACTTAAGAAATCAATTAATAGTATAATTGACCGTAGAATAAGGTCAGAAAATATTTTACAAAGTTAAAAATCAGTAGAGATATCATGCGAAATCAGTGAAAGATCAATCACAAAGACTCAATGATTCAAAAGTAGAAAATAACACTGATTTAGCACAGCTTTATAAGAACAAGCACATAGTAAGAAAAAACCAGAACTCTAAGAGGTCGAGTAGGACCAAAAATCATATACGAGTTAGGGATTCATGTAGAGCATAGTCTGAATTAGTAGAACAAGTATGATACAGGTAGGAGAAGTGAAGAGTGAGAAACATTGGTAAACAAAATAGGGTAAAATCACATAATAGGGAGGGATAGCCATAATTAGGAACCTTAACAAGCAATCATAGTGTAAAATCACAGAATCACAGAAACATATAGATTAACTAAACACGTTATCAAAACAAAACTCAGAAACCCTAGATTAGAACTAAGAAATTAGAGTTTTGAACATAGGCAAGTTGAAGAGGTAGTAAAATCATAGAATCAGTCAAAATATGAAAGAGATAGAAGCTTAAACATAAAGAATCGGTTTAAGCAAAGTTTTAGAAGAAGTTTCGAAAACCCTAATTTGAGAAGAAGGCAAAAATACTTTGAAACTGATGATTTTTGTAAAGAGTTACAAGGATAGTGTAAAACATCAAAGAAACAGACTCAAATCGTTTAAAAATTGTACAAATCTAAGAGATGTAAGCAAAAAATTAGGGTTTCAGAAGAAACCCAAGTAGAGATGAAAGAACCTGTCAAAAATCTCAAGGGTCGTAACAAGTACAACATGATTTCGCTTGGAATCATACTGAAGTAGCCAAGAAAAGATTAGATGGCAAACCCTATATGCAAATTAGCGTGGCCCAAGGCCCTTGAAGGCCTCAGAGAAGGTGAGCATGACAATAGAGGAGCCATTGGAGGCTTAGGAGTTGAAGGGTGGTCACCGGAGAAGGGAGGCGGCGGTTGAAGGAACTAGGGTTAGGTTGAGGGGTTGAGAGAGGAGAGGAGATGAGAGAATACACAGGCGGAAGATTTGAGAAATGAGATAGGGTTAGGGGGTCGTTTGGGATAAAAAAGGAAAGAACTCATGAGAGCCGTTGATCTTTTAGATTAACAACCAGGATTTAACGGGCCTTGGGTCGGGTAGGCGGGTTTAGGGCTTGGGTCGGGTGTTTTTAATCCGAAATTGGGTTGGGGTTGGGTTTAAATTGGGATACAATTGAAATGCAGATCTGGCTATATTTTAAATAGCCAATTTTCCTATATAATTTATAATAAATGATAAAATATTTCTAAAAACTAATTTCAGGTACTAAAATGGTTTAAAATATATATATTTAACATTTTAAAAATGTAGAAGGTCGATTTTATGCATATAAATGTAATTATACATTAAATGGGCTAATATTGCAGTTATATGCAATTTAGTTTTAAAAATACCAAATGCAATTATAAAAATCCATAAAAAATATTTTAATCACATCTTGGCATAAATATAGAAATCAAATGACTAAATCACCACAACAATAATTTGAGGGATAATTATTGGGGATTTTATGAATAAAAGGGAAGGAAATAAATCAATTTAAATACTTAAAATTATGGGAAAAATTATAAAAACCGTGTGCATGCTTATATATGCATATATATGTTATTTTGAAGGTATCTATACATATTTAAAATATATAGAAAAAATTGGGTATCAACACTTGGGACTGGAGGTTTTCTACAAAGATGATGGTGTAATAATATCCCAGAGAAAGTTCACTCTTGACCTGTTGAAAGAATACCAGTGCATGGATCACATCAGTTTCAATTCTCCAATGGACCCCACGGTGAAACTTAAAGCTAAGGAAGGAGAAACATTAACAGAACCCACTTACTACATAAAATTGATAGGGAAGTTCAATTTCCTCACCAATACTAGACTAGATATAGATTACAGTGTGCAACACTTAAGCCAATTCGTGGATGACCCTAGAGAACCTTATCTAAAAGCAGTCTTTCATCTGCTCAGATACTTAAAGAGGGATCCCACCTTGGGCATATTCTTGTCTAAGGATCAAGATTACACAATCAGAGCCTATTGTGACTCTGATTGGGCAACATGCCCAGACTCTAGAAAATCTGTATTGATGGGCAGTAGTCCAGTTATTTGGAAGTCCAAGAAGCAGGACACTATCTCCCTATCCTCTGTAGAAGCAGAATACAGAGCCTTAAGTAATATAGTAGGAGAACTGGTGTGGCTTAGTAGATTGTTTGAAGAACTCACATCACCTTTTCCTAAACCCATTGCAGTATTTGTTGCAGTCAGCCTGCCATGCACATAGCTAGAAATCTTGTATTCCATGAGATAACCAAACATATAGAAGTCGACTGCCATTTTGTAAGAAACAAGCTACATGAGGGGTTGATTTCACTACACCATGTGGGGACTACAGATCAACTTGCAGATGTTCTAACAAAGGCCCTCACATGAGTCAAGCATTTAACAGCTTTGTACAAGTTGGCAGTGTTTTCCACACAACCAACTTGAGGGGGGGGGGGAGGTATTGAGATTGCCTAATTATGTAAAGTGGCTAGTTATGTCACGCCCCGAACCTGGGGGGCGAGACCGCACCTAGTGCCTCACCTATTCTTGCTTACCAACTTGCGACTAAGGGACTCTGAAAATATAATGTCATACTTTGGCCATGGGACACATTGAAAGACAATTGTAAATGCTGACTAAACATTAATATGATGCTGGACTGACAAGGCCTCATAACTACTATAGCTGGCAAACCAACAAAATATACATGAAAGGCCTACAAGCCCAACATACTGCACTAACTGACAGGATATGTCTACAAGCCTCTACTAATGGATATACTGTGAATCGGAACAGGGCCCTGACCTACTCATAATATATATACATATATATACAAGATGTACATAAAGCTCTAGACCCGGCAACTCCGAAGGGCATGGAGCTTATAGATCAAGCTGAACTCGGGCAGCACCTAATAAGGACGTCTACCCATCTGTCTATTTGAACTTGCATGAATGAAATACAGCGCCCCCAGAAAAGGGTCGTCAGTATGAAATAATGTACCGAGTATGTAAGGCAATAAACTGAAAGTTGAACTGAACTGATAATATAACAACTGAAAGCAACTCGAAGTCAAGGATAATCTGAAGATATGTTTATCTGCTGATACTAACTCAACTCTCTCAATATAGTAAGTAAAATAGTTGTCCGACCTTATAAGGCCCGGTATATATATAACTGCACTGTCGTAGTAGGCTCACTTATAGGCGCTCGGCCATACTAGGCTCTGTATCTCAGCCAACTAGGCTCGCTCATAGGTGCTCTCCCATAGTAGGCTCGATATATAACTTACCATCTGATTAGAGGTTGTCCAATAGGGGCCTGCCCATCGATTATAGCTCGATGATAATGAAAATACTATAATACTGTATATATAGACTCTACTACTCTCTTGACTGGAAAAAGGAAATACTCCATTGAATATGAAGTCCCAATACAGAGAATATTGTAACTTACAAGACTAGGAAAGTATACATAAATTCCGGGACATGAATATTTCTTTATGCCTCGTTATCAAACTTGTGTAATTACGAGATAATGCAAAATGAAGGAAGATCTTAGCCTTAACATACCTAAATTTTACGAAAACACGTAATGGAGGATCGAGTAAGGAAAAATCCGTATGATATTCTTGAGAAAGATTGTACCGGGCCTTCTTTGAATTAGAATTTCACATACCTTGTAATATTTCAGAGAATCTCATGTTAGTCATTGTTATTTCTCTCTTAATAATGTTGGAATGTCATTTTACTTAGTCTTAGAAAAATTCCATATGTTACTAATAGATAGACTAAATATCTATACATGTAAACAAGATTGCCTTTTGCCTTATGAATCATTTTATGCATTTTTCCACTTTGGCTTAGTCTATGCCATGTGGCAATTTCCAAAAGACACTTTTCTACTTAATATTATAATTGTCTCCACAATTGATCAATTATCCACATAATTAAGAATTATCTTAAATTACTTAGAATACTACTCACTTTTGACACACTTTATACACCTTACTATCATGGTCATGTGGTACCTTGTATGGTACTAGTCCATAAGTAACGGGTATTTTAGCTCGGGTCGTATTTTATCCCAAAATATCAAACTTCAACGAAATTTTATTTTCTTCGATTTGCTTACCCTCTCATCTTCACGAATTTATTCATCACTTGTTTGAAATAGCATAATAATTATAATCTCCAAATAATCTTGTCCTTGAACTGAAGTTAATTATCTTATGACAATTTCACGTATAATACTACAGGGTATAACATCGTCGTAATATAATACTGCAGGGTGTAATATCAACGTAATACTGCGGGGTATAACATCATTCCCCCCTTTGGAACATTCGTCCTCGAATGTTGACTGATGCACTCATCATTCTCATAATCCATAGCTCTTGCGAATACTTTTAATATTCTCCTATCTATTTAGGCAACCGTTCTTTGAATAAATCCAAAGGCTAGGACATCCCCCCTTTAAGCCCCTTTCTCACACCACGGCTTGTAGTCGGAATCCTTCTAATATTGTAACTGTTGCTACCTTCTATCATGTATCTTGTATGACTCTAACTTTGTACGTGCGCCTATAAGACGCTTCTATCCTCTTTCTTCCAATTCTTAGCCAGTCTCTAGGCCTCACTTTGTGAACACATACAAAATTATGTCAAGTTATCCCTCTAGGTGTCATTAGCTTTACTACACCTAAGTAGGTCATACTATACCATACCTCTTACTTCGATTTATTATTACTAAGGTCTGCGACCACACTCCAGGTTACTCTTGTTGCTTATCCTATATGCATAAATCTAAGTCTTTTAACGCTTCTTCATTTCTGCTCATTCTAAGACTGGTGTCATAATCTCATCTCGTACTTTGTATCTTTTACCCATCCATTATAGATTCACCTTAATGTTGATCTACAATCTTCCATTGATAAATGCTACTAGTCATAGACTCCTTTGAGCTTATTCAAGCTATGCTAATCTTTACTTAATTTAGAGAACCCATCGGCTCTCTCTCATTTTCGTGGGCTTAGTACCGATGGTTTATCTATTCTTGTCACCTTCTCACTCGCCCTTTCTTATCCCTACTCCTGTCTCCCTACAATCTGGTCGCTCTGCCATACTTTAGCTTGCGACCCATACATATCAATTTTTACTACTCACAGCCTTCCTTCAACTTCTTGCACCATTGATTTTCTTGTGTTATCCTGGAACATCAAGTGAGACATCACATCGTCTCTAACTCTTCTTTTACTTTCTTAACTAGACCTCTCGATACCTAGAAACCATAGGCTGTAAGATATGCCACTGATGATGCCGCTATCATTCCTGTTTATTGAATCCCCGCGCTTCTAGCCTTCTATCCGAAGTATGGACTATTAATAACCTTATGTATTTGAGTATCTTTTACGTCATTCACCTTTACCTTACTTACTTTAAAGTCTCACATCACATCTTCTATCGACTTCATGACTTCCCTTCCATATGGGTATAATTCACATCCACAAGTTGAACTTCTATTATAATACTTGCACCTTTTTACATGATTAGATGAGAGCTTTATACTGACTTCTTATGAGGCTGGTATTCTTCTAACTACACCTTTGATATTAAGAGTGACTCTGCCATGTTCTCAATCACTATGTTCATAATTTTCTGGGTTCAATAATCAAACTCCTAATTTACTTAGTTGATGTAACTCTTTAGTTTCCTCTTTCCTCTGATCAACCTTTATGTAGGCTTAAGCTATATGCCGATCTGCGGCTCATGGTGTTAGTTATTACTTTTAGCCTTTCATGGCACTATGGAATATCCGTGATACAATTCTTTTAACAATTCTACCCTTTGTTTATGACCCGAGCTCAATTCTTCCTTTTAACTTATACCGGAACCTTCTACGGCTGTATGATTGTCAATATATATGCTGTATAGATAATGCTCCAAACTCTTAAGTGCGTTTATAATGTAACCAACTCTGGTTCATCGATCGAATAATTCCTTTCGTTCTATCTTAGCTTTCTTTAAATGTAAGCTATTACTTTTCATGGTCTTTCTGACCCCTTGTTGCATCCATGCTTAACTTATCTTAGTTCCCACACATATTGGAATTCCATACAACTCATATGATCTTGAATATCACTTTTGATTTTACTCCCCGTTCATTAGCCACGGTAGGTGCTACTTCCTTATGGAGTGCATACAATGTTGTTTTGAGACAATTGTTATAAGACTATTTCCTCTTTAGGTCACTGAGTTTAGGTTGAAGCCTTCTTTCTTATTTTCCTTAGCTATTCTTTCATTTTAGTACTTAGGGAAGGCCCTCTGACTTTTGTAAAGCTGCAAGCGTATTACATCATATATTCAACAAAATTTTTTATGCCCCTCCTTGTCTATAATTATCTGCGGTTACTTACCTCCACGCCCTTGTGCTTCTAGGGTTGCTTCTGTACTTGATATTTGGACCATCTTCCCAGTAGAACTCTCTTTTATTTCCGTGATACCCATATGATTCTTTAACTACCCCAACTTCTATCCGAATATTTCTCAAGGGTTCCGATGTCATATCTGCGAGACTGAATTCCCCATGTTGGGGTTCACTATGTTTATTTTACATGGTCTGTTGATTTATTTGTAACCTCTTGTCTAGCCATAACTAGACTCTTCCCGAATCAACTACTGACTGCTCGTTGGTCCATTCTCATATCAATACTCCGCATAATCTTTCTTGGGTTATTTCTTTTGTCTTAACTTACATTTTGCGCTGGCTCTTTATTTATCAATAACATCCCAGCTCGGAACCCTTACTTCCTCTCCTTGGCATCGTGCTTGCTTAATGTTCTGGAATCGTAGCATATACGTAGGAGCCAAATAAGTGTAATCTCATTCCTTTTTCATTTTTACCGCATTCTTCCTTTACCATTCCATGATTACTAGAACCACTTAATTCTGAATTCATGGAACATCACTCCATATTCCCCCCTTTTGGGAAGTACTAAGAGTTAGTGCTACGATGATCTACCTATAGATGTTTTACCTTTTCAACTTTGGCGTCTTTTTGCATCATTGATGACCCTTACTTGCCTTGCGGAGATTTTTGTACCAAGGATAACATAATTCCTTACTCACAAGGGTAACACTTAGTATAACTGACACACATAGTCCCTTAAGCTTGACTTTGGTCATTGCTTGCTTTAGAAAACATCTTCCTGAATGACCTTTAAAGGTTATTCTTCTGTCATCCTTTCAATTATCGTTGGAACGCAATCTGAAAGTCTCATGATGTCGACCATTATTAAATCACTCAGTCCCTAATTCATGTTTAGTTTATCTTGTTCACCAGCCCATACTGATTTCTATTATTCTGAGGTATAACTTTTCCTTCTGGTAGTCACGTTGAAGTCATGAACTTATTTCTTAAAATGAGGACATGACTTTGTGGACTATACTCTTTTATTATCTCAAAGCCTGGCACCTCTCGTATTTTCCTTCACTTGACTATAGACTCTGTAATACTGTCATTTTTTGATCTACCATTGTTATCCATGTATCACGTCTTACTCATAATGCTCCATTAATTCTCTTTATATTTCTTGCTATCTTTTCTGTCAATCACTTTATTCCGAAAACTTCGACAATACATTCTTTTGCTTTTAGCTCCCCTTGCTTCATCCATGGGCTTTTCGGGTTGCCCAACATTCTTTCTCTACTAGGGACGGGAGCCATACTAAGGTAATATTATCCCTTCAAGGTTTCCAGTGCCTATCTTTGTAGTACTCATATCTAGCTGCACTATTTGCAACAATTTTAGAGTACACCATCTGGGTGTCTCACACGGAGATCTATTAGTACATGCAATATCCTTCGGAAATGTGAATTAACGCAAACAGTCTATCCACCATTTTGGGTCACTCTAACCCCAGTCGTATCCTGATATCCGTCCCTCTCTTATACTTCTTTTGTTAGACCTCATAGGGCATAAATGAGATGGGTCGCCCAATTGTACATACCTATGTTACTATTGAAGGTAACTCAAAATGCTTATATCTCCCTCCTGAGTTGAAAGTAACGATAATCTTCATTAACTGGGTACCTCGTACCCTTTTTCACCTTGCTTATTTTACTTGCTGGAACTTATGTCTATTTTTCGATTCTCTTTTTCCTTTTTATCGTAAAAGTGAATAGACATTCTTGCCTTAGGGATCCTTATCAAGAAGCGTACACATCTTAGTATACACACGGTCTGCTGAATACTTTATATTTATCCATCATAAGCATGATGCAAAAATCGAGTTCTTCTAACTCAACTCTTCCACAACTATATCTCTTACCAACTATCTTTCTGGATGTAGGCATCATCGTATTATAAATAAGATAAAGTTTAGGAAATTGAGTTCCTACAACTAAGCTTTACCACACGATCTAGAGTAAGAAGAAAGAGTGATAGTCCTAAATGCCCTGTAGCCTCGTGCTTATAAGTGTGGTGTACGACACACCCATAAACAAGACTCTACTAAACACGGCTTGTAAACTCCCTAGGACAGAACTGCAATGATACCACTTCTGTCACGCCCCAAACCTGGAGGGTGAGACCGACACCTGGTGCCTCACCTATCCTTGCGTACCAACTTGCGACTAAGGGACTCTGAACATATAATGTCATACTTTGGCCATGGGCCATATTGCAAGAAAATTGCAAATTCTAACTAAACATTAATATAATGCTGGGCCGACAAGGCCGTAATAACTACTACAGCTGGCAAACCGACAAAATATACATAAAAGGCCTACAAGCCCAACATACTGCACTAATTGGCAGGATATGTCTACAAACCTCTACTGATGGATATACTGTGATCGAAACAGGGCCCCAATCTACTCATAACATATATACATATATACACAAGATGTACATAAAGCTCTAGACCCAGCAACTCCGAAAGGTATGGAGCTTACTGATCAAGCTGAACTCGGGCAACACTAATGAGGAGGTCTACCCGTCTGTCTGTCTGAACCTGCATACATGAAATGCAGTGCCCCCATAAAAGGGATGTCAGTATGAAATAATGTACCGAGTATGTAAGGCAATATACTGAAAGCTAAACTGAACTGATAATATAACAACTAAAAGCAGCTGGAAGTCAAATATAATCTGAAGATATGCACACCTGCTGATACTGACTCAACTCTCTCAATATAATAAGTAAAATAGTTGTCCAGCCTTATAAGGCTCTTTATATATATAACTGCTCTGCCGTAGTAGGCTCGCTCATAGGCGCTCGGCCATACTAGACTCTGTATCTCGGCCAACTGGGCTCGCTCACCACAGTAGGCTCGGTATATAACTTACCATCTGATTTGAGGTTGCCCAATAGGGGCCTGCCCGATTATAGCTCGATGGTAATGAAAATACTGTAATACTATATATATAGACTCTCTGCTCTCTTGACTGGAAAAGGAAAATACTCCATTGAATATGAAGTCTCGATACAGAGAATATTGTAACTTACAAGACTAGGAAAGTATACGTATATTCCGGGACATGAATTTTTCTTTATGCCTCGTTATCAAACTTGTATAATTACGAGATCATGAAAAATAAAAGAAGAGCTTAGCCTTAACATACCTAAACCGATTCTTTTTTGAGAAAACACGTAACGGAAAATCGAAGTAGGGAAAATCCGTATGATATTCTTGAGAAAGATTGTACCGGGCCTTCTTTGAATTAGAATTTCACGTTGCACCTTGTAGTATTTCAGAGAATCTCACGTTGGTCATTGTTATTTCTCTCTTAATAATGTTGGAATGTCATTTTACTTAGTCTTAGAAAAATTCCATACCTTACTAATAGATAGACCAAGTATCTATACGTATAAACAAGATGGTCTTTTGCCTTATGACTCATTTTATGCATTTTGCCACTTTGGCTTAGTATATGCCATGTGGCAATCCCCAAAAGACACTTATCCACTTAATATTATAATTATCTCCACAATTAATCAATTATTCACATAATTAAGAATTATCTCAAATTATCTAGAATATTACTCACTTTTAACTCACCTTATACACCTTACTATTATGGTCATGCGGTACCTTGTATGGTACTAGTCCATAAGTATCGGATATTTTAGCTCGGTCCGTATTTTATCCCAAAATATCAAACTTCGACGAAAATTTATTTTCTTCGATTTGCTTACCCTCTCATCTTCACGAATTTATTCTTCACTTATTTGAAATAGCATAATGCTTATAATCTCTAAATAATCTTGTCCTTGAACTGAGGTTAATTATCTTACGATAATTTCACGTATAATACTACAGGGTATAACATCGTCGTAATATAATACTGCAGGGCGTAATATCGACGTAATAATGCGGGGCGTAACAAGTTAGTTGTAAAGTGGTTACTTAGCTGTAAAGTGGTTAGTTAGATGCAAGCTGGCTAGGCCATACATTTAGTTAATTAGATAGGATACCGTGTATATATATTCATTAGAGGTATCAATAATAGGTGAGGTTTTATTTCCCACTTTTCCTTTCTCCTTCTCGAATTTTCTCCCTCTCTCTCTTACTTCGACCTCCATTGTTGTTCAAGTCAAGCTTGAGCCAGCCTTTACTTTGAGCAATTAACACATAATATAGAAAGATGCCATGAAAGAGGTTAATACTGGCTCAAATGCAGTTCTTAGACACCATCATGTTGTGGTTGGCCTTTCATCAAAGACTTATCACAGTTGATCAATTGAAGAAATGAAGTATCTCTGTGCCAAGTGAATGTGTATAATGCAGAACGAATACAGAGGAAACAGTGTCTCATCTCTTTGTTGACTGTGAGTACTCTAGGACTGTCTGGGATACACTGTTACATTGGATGGAGAGAGGCACCAGATTGGAGGCTGGAATGATGAAGTGGAATGGCTCTCAAAAAGGATTAACAATTGCAAGCCTTGAGCAAGCATACTGGCATTTCTTTTTGCAGTAGTTTACCACACTTGGATGGAACCGGACATGTGAAGATTTCAGGGGCAAATGACAGAAAGTATTACGAGGATTCGAGGAGACTGGTGGTGGAATGCAGTTGTACAAGGTAAAGTGGAAGCGAAGAAGGTGGCTTACCTGCGGTTAGTGGGGAGCATTGGAGAGGAGGAGAAGAGAGCGAACATTGCGAGATATAAGGTAGCTAGAAAGGAGGCAAAGATGGCAGTGACGGAGGCAAAGACGACAACTTTTGCTCGTTTGTATGAGGAACTAGGGAACAAAGGCGGGGAGAAGAAGTTACCCCGACTCGCTAAGGTGAGAGAGAGGACGGCTCGGGATTTGGACCAAGTTAGGTGCATAAAAGATGAGGACGGCAAAGTTTTGTTGGGGGATGACCAGATAAAGAGGAGATGGCAGACCTACTTTCATAAACTTCTAAATGAGGAAGGGGATCAGGATATTGTACTAGATGAATTGAGGAACGCCGAAAGCCCCCATGTACTAAGTGATTGTCGGGACATTGAGGTCGATGAGGTCATGGAGGCAATGCGTAAGATGAGAAGGGGCAGAGCTACCGGACCAGATGAAATTCCGGTTGAGCTTTGGAGGTGTGTGGGTAGAGCAGGCTTGGAATGGCTTACTAAGTTGCTTAATGTTATATCCAAGACTAATAGGATGCCCGAAGAGTGGAGGTGGAGTACAATGGTCCCGTTGTATAAGAACAAAGGCGATATCCAGATCTGTAACAACTATAGGGGTATTAAATTACTAAGTCATACCATGAAAGTCTGGGAGAGAGTGGTAGAAATGAGAGTGCGAAGGACGGTGTCTATTTCAGACAACCAGTTCGGGTTCATGCCGGGGCGATCTACCACAGAAGCTATCCACCTTATTAGGAGGATGGTGGAACAATACAGGGATAAGAAGAAGGATCTCCACATGGTGTTTATCGATCTAGAGAAAGCGTACGACAGGGTTCCTAGGGAGGTCTTATGGAGATGCTTAGAGGCTAAAGGGGTCCCGGTTGCCTACATTAGGGCGATTAAGGACATGTATGATGGAGCTAAGACTTGGGTTAGGACAACAGGAGGCGATTCAGATTATTTTCCGGTTAGTACGGGGTTGCACCAAGGGTCTGCATTCAGCCCTTTCCTATTTGCCCTGGTGATGGATGCTATAACGCATCATATTCAGGGAGAGGTGCCATGGTGCATGCTATTTGCTGATGACATAGTCCTAATCGACGAGACACGACGCGGCGTCAGCGAGAGTTTAGAGGTTTGGAGACATACCCTTGAGTCTAAAGGTTTCAGGTTGAGCAGGACGAAGATGGAATACCTTGAGTGCAAATTTGGGGCAGAGACGACGGAAGCGGGAGTGGAAGTGAGGCTTGATTCTCAAGTCATCCCTAAGAGGGGTAGTTTCAAGTACCTGGGGTCGTTTATTCAGAAGTCCGGGGAGATCGACGAGGATGTTACACACCGTATAAGGGTAGGGTGGATGAAATGGAGGTTAGCGACGGGAGTCCTGTGTGACAAGAAAGTGTCACTGTTACTGAAAGGTAAATTTTATAGGGCAGTGGTTAGGCCTGCTATGTTGTATGTGACCGAGTGTTGGCCGGTGAAGATCTCACACATCCAGAGGATGAAAGTTGCAGAGATGAGGATGTTGAGGTGGATGTGCGGGCATACAAGGAAGGATAAGATTAGAAATGAAGATATTCGAGAGAAGGTGGGTGTGGCCCCCATGGAGGACAAGATGCGGGAAGCAAGACTCAGATGGTTCGGGCACATTCAGAGGAGGAACACTGATGCACCGGTGAGAAGGTGTGAACGACTGGCGGTGGTGGGTACGAGGAGAGGTAGAGGGAGACCTAAGAAGTATTGGGGAGAGGTGATCAGGCAGGATATGGCGCGACTTAGGGTTACTGAGGACATGACCCTAAACAGGGAATTGTGGAGATCGAGCATTAAGGTTGTAGGTTAGGGGAAATTGTGATGTCTTTTTTTACAGCGCACTAGAGTGAGACTAGCCAGTTAGGAATTAGTCTTAGAATGCTATTGATCAACTATTGATGATGGGCTTTATCTTCTGTGTATTAATACCTTACATCTTTCTCGTATTTCCTATATCTCTTATATTGTTGTTACTTTGTTTTTTATGGAATTTATGTTATGTTATGGATTTTACGGTATTTTATGTTGTTTTATTATGAGTCTATTGATAGTACTAATATAGTGTCTCTTGTTGCCTCTTTGAGCCGAGGGTCTCCTGGAAACAGCCTCTCTGCCCCTCGGGGTAGAGGTAAGGTCTGCGTACATATTACCCTCCCCAGACCCCACTTGTGGGATTACACTGGGTTGTTGTTGTTGTTGTTGTTGTTGTTGAGAGTGGAAATGACACGAGGTAGCCACTTTTAAGCATGTTGTTTAAATATATTCACAGTTTACAATGTATTTAAAGATTAACCTATTTCGCGCTCAAACTTAAGGACATGACATCCTAGAATTTAAACTCAAAATTCAAACTTCAGGACATCGTCTAAAGTTCGATAATTGTGTCTTGAAATTCAAATCTCATGTCCTGAATTTGAAATTAGTAGTTCAGAAATTCAGGACACATAAATGTCTTGAATTTCAAATTAGCATCTCAAAATTCATGACACTAAGTCGTGAATTTCAAAATTCAGGATACTTAGTCCTGAAATTTGGATGAATTGGCTAATTTTTAAATACATTGTAAATTGTGGATATATTTTAAATAGCAGGCTTAAAAGTGGCTATTGCTGCACTTCACCCGATTGAAGACATAGTACTCCAACTACATATTAGAGCGCAAAAAAAGATCAATCGGAAGAAGTTTTTAGAAAGTTTGAATAATTTTCCTGTTTAGTTTTAGAAAGTTGCACCAAGGGTCGGCGTTCAGCCCTTTCCTATTTTCCCTGGTGATGGATGCCATAACGCACAATATTCAAGGGGAGGTGCCATGGTGCATGCTATTTGCTGATGACATAGTCCTAATTGACGAAACCCGACGCAGCGTCAATGAGAGGCTAGAGGTTTGGAGACAGGCCCTTGAGTCTAAAGGGTTCAGATTGAGCAGGACGAAGACGGAATACCTCGAGTGCAAATTTGGGGACGAGGCGACGGACGAGGGAGTAGAAGTGAGGCTTGAATCTCAAGTCATACCTAAGAGGGGTAGTTTCAAGTACCTTGGGTCAGTTATTCAGGGGACCGGGGAGATCGACGAGGATGTCACATACCGTATAGGGGTGGGGTGGATGAAGTGGAAGTTAGCGACGGGAGTCCTGTGTGACAAGAAAGTGTCACCGTTACTAAAAGGTAAGTTTTGTAGAGCAGTAGTTAGACCTGCCATGTTGTATGGTACCGAGTGTTGGCCGGTTAAGAACCTACACATCCAGAAGATGTAAGTAGCAGAGATGAGGATGTTGAGGTAGATGTGCGGGCATACAAGGATGGATAAGATTAGGAATGAAGATATTCGAGAGAGGGTGGGCGTGGCCCCAATAGAGGACAAAATGCGGGAAGCACGACTCAGATGGTTCAGGCACATTCAGAGGAGGTGCACTGATGCACCTGTGAGGAGGTGTGAGCGATTGGCGGTGGTGGGTACGAGGAGAGGTAGAGGGAGACCTAAGAAGTATTGGGGAGAGGTGATCAAGCAGGACATGACGCGACTTAGGATTACTGAGGACATGGCCCTAGACAGGGAATTGTGGAGGTCGAACATTAAGGTTGAAAGTTAGGGGGAAGTAGTGAATATCTATACAGCGCACTAGAGTGAGACTAGCCCGTTAGGAGTTAGGCTTAGGATACTACCGGTTAACTACTGATGCAGGGCTTTATACGCTGGATATTAGTTTACCTTCCATCTCTCTCGTATTTCCTATATTCTCTTATATGACTGTTATTTTGCTATTTTAATTTCTTTTATGTATGTTATGTATTTTATGTTATTATATTATGAGTCTATCAATAGTACTAATATATCGTCACTTGGTGCTTTCTTGAGCTGAGGGTCTCCTAGAAACAGCTTCTCTGCCCCTCGGGGTAGGGGTAAGGTCTGCGTACATACTACCCTCCCCAGACCTCACTTGTGGGATTATACTGGGATGTTGTTGTTGTAGTTTTGTAAGACTAATTGTAAATAGATAAATCAGAGGGGAGACTATTAAGTAGCAATAGTGGCTCTATTTGGGTAGCTCTGTAGCTCATTGGAGCTAGCGGAAGTAAATAGTTATACTTGGTTGAACAAAATTTTTGCCCGTTTGACCCAAAAAAAGAAGTGAATATTAATATTTATCTTCATATGTGACACTCAACAGTTCTTAGAAGATGGGCTAAACATGGAACTGTCTCTTTGTTACTAACAAAATCACTTCTCAAATGACTTGGACCAAAAAAAAAAAATATTATTCTTTTCCAATAAAGTGGATTAATATGTGTGATCCTTGTACATTCAGAAGCATGTATCCAAGAGAGTAAAACCACCAAAACAATCACATTTTGATATGTCATAAACTGCGTAATAGTTTGACTATAAGCCTGAAAAATGCATTGCACCATAAAATTTAAGTTCACAAGAATTGTCTCTACAACCCCCACTCATATCAGTGGCAGAGCCTTGTTTCTTCTCAAATTATAAGCTATATTGTGTCATGTACGATTCCCGGAAGCACAGGAAAACCCAAAATATACATAATACCTGCTTTCATAACAAATGATGAAAATTTTGCAGTCCTTGTATAGCTAGAACTTTAGAAGTTGATTGAAGAAGTTGCAAAAGGAACGCAACAAAGGGCTTCTCTTGTAACAATGAACAATAGAAGAATTGGATGATACTTTACCATCATCAATTATCACAAGTACTTTACCAATAGGAAAATGACAACGGCAAGAATAACGATAAATATGACCAAAAGGCACAACCATGTACAGCCGCCTTTTGTGCGTTTATTCAAAAATGCTAATTTCCTTTGCACCCTCTGTTTCAAAGGAAAATGGAAAAATCGCATTAGCTTGAGCACGACAAAATCAGAGATTTCACTTCTTATTAATTCCTCCATCCAATTTTACCATCCACAGGTTTGAATGCAAGTGCACCCATCAGCATTTTGATTACCATACAAAATCTTAGTTTACTCTGCTAATTAATCTGATAGCATTGGTTTGTGTATTCATGTTATGCAATAAACTATATGACTTTAGCAAAAGCAAAACTACTTCTTAAAGAAATGTATATATAAGAATGAATAACTCATGTAACAGTAACATACACAACACAACCAAAAAAAGAAAAAAGTCAATTTGAAGCATATTGAAAACGGGCAATACCAGAAGCCGGGAGTTTGTTGTATCAACATGGTAGTCTAAGTTATCCTGCATATCAGATAAAATGTTATGCTGCTAAAATGTAGATACAGTTTTTGAAAACCCCATCAAAATGAAAGGGATAGAAATGCTTTCAAGTGTTAGACAAAACCATAAAAGGTTAAAATGAAACTTTTTGCAGTAATATCACCCACCAGTAGTGCAGTATGTAGGTTCAGCTCTTCATTGATTGCTAATGCAACATGTTTTGTGCTTGTCACTGTCTCTTCCAATTTATCAAGATCCTCATCCTGCTCTGTTTTAAATATAAATCAAAAGACAACCACATTAACTTAGCTTTTTGAAAAAATAAGCAAACATGTACATTTCTAGTGTTATGACAACATGCCTTTAATAACTTGTCGTTGAAAGCCTACAAGACCCTGGTTGTCAAGACCAGTTGCCCGACTGATAACATCAGGTCGCTTAGTTTCTGGGCCAAGCAAGCTGTCCCTATTTGCAAGGTTATTCATATTGAGTGTGGTCGCCATCTGATTAGCTTTCGTAATCATATTATCGAGCATGTCATGACGACGCTTCATCTCCTTTTTGGTTCTGTTTACAAGTAAAGAACCATGAATAAACTTACAAATCTTCATCAACTAATAACAGCAAATATATACTCTGAAAAACTGTTGAAGACATAATTAAGTAAATAAAAATGTGCTCTTTCTAACACCATAAGCTTTTAAATGAGATGGTCGCACACTTCAACATTGTATCAGAGCAGACAAAGGTCCTAGGTTTGAGTCTCACCGCCACCCAATATCAAAAAGAATTTTCACGTGCTTGGCTCATCAAAAAGATTCAAGCCCGCACGTGAGGGGGCGTGTTGAAGACATAATTAAGTAAATGAAAATGTGCTCTCTCTAACAGCTTAAGCTTTCAGATGAGATGCACACTTCAACAAAAACATAAAAATTCCCATACAACTATTAAAATGATTTCGGGATTAATGATTCACTCCACTTTCATTTTTCAGCTATAAAAATTTAACACCTCCGGCTTATGGACTAAGACTAACTTTTTTTTGGAACTAATAAAAGTGTACCGCACCTGTACCTCCAGAAGATGAACACTTCTTTAACTATATCATTTGTATGCTGACCAAGTTGACCATCAAAGTCATCTATTCAGCCTACTCCCATCAAACTTCACCGGAGTTACACTCTCCTCAAACCACAACTCCAGCAATCCAGCTTTTCCTAACCTCTCCGCCCTCCTGTTGACCCTCTCAATCTCTATGCTCCACTCCACCCTATACTAAACCCTGTTCCAACATACCTAGGACTCATCAGCTCACCTTTAAATAATGATTTTAAACTTTACGTTCAAGTTGCAAATCGTCTCTCCCGTATCAACAGTGTATTTATATTAAAAACTTATTAACTTCACTTCTACCCGTTGTCACAGCGGGTTATAAGCGTAGCTTATAATCTGAGGAGTTATATCTCAAATCTGAAACTGGAATTTAACTCTATACCAAAGGCAATAACCAGAGAAACAAAGCCATTTTACACCAAACTGTATAAAGAGGGAACAAGTACCAGATCTTTCAAGTAAAGATAAGATTATAATCATGAAGTAAATTTTCAAGTCAATGATAGTGCATCCTTGAGCACAAAGTATAGAACAGAAAATGTTGAAGTAAATTTGTGAAACAACATGAAATCGTTGATTTACCATCTTTCTGTTTAAACCTGAGTACTTTATAAGGATATCATAATAAACTGAAAGATGATTTAACATAATATCATAAAAACCCAAATAGAAGTCTGTATGCAGTTTTCTTACAAAGGCTGCTTGCTTGGGAGTGTTGGAAGAAGGGACTGGAGAGTATCAAGCCTTGTCTTTAATATAGTGATTTTTCTCCGAGCTGCAGATAAATGTCGTTGTGTTTCAGGTCCGGAAGAGGGCAAGGAGTTCCTCGCAGAAATCATAGAACCGACTTCATCCGCAAGTTTGGATGCTTCATTAAATTCTCGCATCCATGAGTCAGCAGACGATGCCATAGATAGCTGAGAAATCAAAATTGCATCTTAGGCAAAAAGAAAAAGAAAAAAGAAAATGAATATTAAATATTACTTCTGACTCTTATTCAAAATATAAAAGGAATACTGAATTAGCTCTACGACCAACTTGAATTCCCACGTTTGAGTTGACAAAATTAATAACGACGCAAGTCGAATTAGGCATTGTATTTGGGTGACTATTCGTTATTGAGGAATAGATAGGAAAAGAAAAGAGAAAAGGTTGTCTTTGGAACAATAAAGTTGGATTCCATATAATATTTTCTTGTGGTGTAAAATATAGCGAAAATTTCCTTTTCAGAAGATGAACATTGTTTTACAACAACAACAACAACAACGAGCCAGTCAAATCCCACGAGTGGGGTCTGGAGAGGGTAGTGTGTATGTAGACCTTACCCTTACCCCGAGGGGGTAGAGAGGTTGTTTCCGAAAGACCCTCGGCTCAAGAAAACAAAAAGACGACAAAAAGAAATAATATATCAGTACCATCAATAAAAACCATAGAAACATAACAGCGTCACATGAACCAGAAAATAGATGAAGAGCAAAATAATAACCAATAGATAAAGCCCGGTACTAAGAAAAACGAAAGAAGGGTGTGAACTGAACATTAACCACTAGCCGTCTAAGACATAGACTAGCCTCACTCTGGAGCGCCGTAGAGAAATACACAACTACCCCTAACCTACAACCTTAATGCTCGACCTCCACAACGTCCTGTCTAGGGCCATGTCCTCGGCAATCTGAAGCCACGTCATATCCTACCTAATCACCTCTCCTCAGTACTTCTTGGGCCGCCCTCTACCTCTCCTCGTATCTCCCAAAGCCAGTCTCTCACACCTCCTTACCGGGGCATCTGGGCTTCTCCTCTGAACGTGCCCAAACCATCTAAGCCTTGCTTCTCGCAGCTTGTCATCCATGGGGCCACACCCACCTTTTCCCGAATATCTTCATTCCTAATCATATCTATCCTAGTGTGCCCGCACATCCATCTCAACATCCTCATCTCAGCTACTCTCAACACCATGAACATTGTTTTAGGATGATATAAATCATATAGGCAGACATTCATTTTGGGAGTACGTTATTTGAAGTTTAACTTTGGAGCTGCTTCCCATAATGAGTTAATTTGCAATAACTTTATAGTTAATTCCAAGGTGCAACAGAAAAATAACATCTCAGACTTTTATAAACACGCAAAGATCAGCATCCATACCAAACTGCCTCTGAGATATCAGAGTGCAGCCAAAAGTAAAGAATATGTGGAAAGAAATAAAGAGAAATAAAAGTGGGCACAGGCTTGGAGCTGGCCATAAAAGTCGCAACGCGGGGAAAAGAACCAGAATGTTGTATAATAAGGCTTTTCAGTGTAAAATAAGGCTTGATGCTGCAAATAAAAGTAATAAAAGATAAGATACAGGTAAAGAACAGAAAAAAAGCTTCATGATGGTTGGTTCAACACTCAAGCATAACTCACGCAAAAAAGTGTGTTACAAATATAACTCTTAAGCTTGAGTTCACACAGTCTAAACTCCAAAGTGAATATTAAAAGTCCAGTAAAACTATAAAAATCTGAAACCAGAATAAAGAGTAAACATTGACAGATGAAACTTAGGACGCCATGTCTCCTTATTTGAAAGGACAAAAAATAAAATCAACAACGACTGTTGAAATAAAAGGAACCATAGAAAAATAAGGCCACCCGGGACATGGCAGAGCAGAAGCCCTTATTCTTCATCATCTAAAAATGCAAATATGTTATACGCTTTGGGAGCTGTTTTATTACGTATTACATCGAATGTTTACAAGCAGAGACGGGTCCAGGATTTGATGGATACATGTTCCACTGCTTTTAATGCAAACCGACCATAGTGAAGTGATTGAATTTGGGTGTACATTTAGTCGGTTCGATCCTTTTTGATTAATTCGGTTCGTGTCGGTCCATTTTGAATTAATTCAATTCAATTTAAAAGATTTTTTTTATGCATAAATGAATATGTGATCTCAAAATCGAATAAGTTCTTCCAATTCGGTCTAATTCTATGGATTCAAATTCGATTAATGTGATTAAAAAATATAAAGTAAAAGTAAAATTTTATATTAGGAAATACACTTCAATCTACATATAGCTAGATTAATATTATGTCTTTGATGCATCACTCTAAATTTTTCTAAAATTAATAAAATAACATTAGATGGATAAAAAGAGGAAATGATTAAAATCACATTCAAATAAATTTGAAGATCTAGAAAAAGAAAAAGGAAGCAAATACAATTTAAATAAATATTAAAAATGGGATGGTACAAAAAGAGTGAATAACAAAGCTGAAGAAATTAAAAGAATTTAAGAGAAGGAGCATACAGAAAAGAAGGGGAAAAAGATGACAAGAGAACAACTAGGAATCAGAGAGTCAATCCTGGCCTGTTATGTGGGGCTTTAGTGCTTTAACCGGGGCACCTACAGTCACTTTGTGACTTGGGGTGCCACCCGTCATATATGTTCATATTTTGCAAAATACCAGTACATATATAAGATTTTAGCCAAGCGACCGGGTGGCGTACCACCCCCAGTACCCTACATAGATCCGACCCTGTTTACAAGCAAAAACATCTAAACGCAAATACACATGCACATGAATAGGTTTTCACGGAATGAAGCTCATAAGAAGCAGAACAGGCATGTTTTGGAAGTTTTACATACTAGAACATCAATCATATGCTAAATCTTCCATACTTAGTATAAAAGGAAATGAATCTGACCTTTCACCAAAACGATGTCAACCAGGCTTGTTGATCTAGAGCTTTAAACAACACACTGAATTACCTCAATATTGCCTGAGAACTTCTCAATTGCAGCCCATGCCTAACAAAGAAGTGGATATACATAAATATTTATAAAAATTTAAAAAACTAGAGTAAAATCTGAGGCATATATTCTGAAAAAGTTAATGTAATAATGGTCATTACTTTCTATAAAGAAGCATATTAACTCTTGACTTGTGTGCACAGAACGAACAAGAATGAAGTTAACCAAACCAAATGATTGAAAAAGACAAACCGCTGCAAGTAAAGGGAAGTTATATAGAAGCATATTAACTCTTGACTTGGATAGCGGAATTCATTTAAGGGATTTGTCTAGCAAACCTTTCTAGAGTAGTATGCTCATTAAACAATGTGGAATAAGATTCTTATAGGGGTTGATAAGAAAATATTATAAAAGCGATCAGAGATTTGTAAACCCATCCTTCAAGAAGCTATTCAGCAATAGTAAAAAGAGCTAATGAAAAATAGGAGCTTTGCTGCAGTTCCTGAGCTGAAACTGATAGAACAAAGCATCTCTTGGAACCAGACCATTCCAACACTCAATGATTTATTTCTCAAGACAAATTAGGGGTTCAACACTAGAAGGATGCCCATCATAAAGTGAATGAAATGCTGCAGGTAGGAATGCAACCCAATGACTAGTGAAAGCTTAGGAGGTAGACGTTCATCCGGTAAGCCAGAATAAATCCTTGACCGATAGATGTCTTATGCAAGCTGTCAAATTACCACGACAGTCCTCCTTTATTTGGGTTAGACAGTCGACACTAGCAATATGAGGTCAAATAGAACACTAAGCTCTCAAAATTATGTGAAGACTCCCAAGAAAATTAATAACGGAAAAAATGAAGAGTATCCTGTAGAACATTTATTTGGCATATCACAATTTCCTGATACCACTAATTACTAGCTGGTGAATGTTCTTCTGAGGTGAAAATATACCATATTCCCTACTTAACAAGACTTTTCTATTTTGTTCAAATTAAAGAGGTTAGAACCAAGATAAGAACTAGTTTTACATCTTCGGTTATTATCTGTCCACAGAAACCGTTCATTCTTTTCCATGTGCATAATCTCTCTCCTTAATGCAGTTTTAGATAATTAGTCTTAAACACACACAATATAACTCAGAGTGATTATGTGTCCACAGAAATCATATTCATCCTTTTCCCATTGACAAAAGTTTTCTTTAGTGCAGTTGCAAGTTAACCGTCTTCATCACCTCATATGACCATGATGATATCATGTCTACTGTGAAGACCCAAAAACGAACCAAAGAAAATAGATAAATAAAACTTTACCCAAAGATGGTGTTATATTCTGGTAAGCACAGAGATTATGAACTAATATGGTCTACTTCACCATAACATCAGAAAGAACAAAAAGTACGAACAGTTAAGCTAAACAAATGAACAAATACACAATCACCAAACACAAACACATTTTATCTATATAGGAATAGGTAACTCTAGTGATGAAGAAATCAAATTGCTTCTTTAGTGCTGTTCACTCCTACTTGATACTTTTAACGGTACGGAGAAATTTGCAAAACTACTTCTTTTTGGAAATTGATTTGCAAACTAGTTGTCATGTTTAATCGATCAAATTTATGCAACACTTCCATATGCCGTCCCTATTTCCTCTTTGTATGGGAACATTAGTAACTGCATCAACAGAAAGTAAGCAAACAGTTGAGCCACCACATACAACATAGAATCGATCACTTTATTGTGAATGTAAATTTCTTTAACTAAGTGATAATATATTAAATTCTATTTGTCCAGCGTCATTCCTATTAAGAAAAGACCAAGTTCCTGGTATAAGATGTTCTGAAATCACCTGACGATTAACAAGGATAGCTTTGCAAATTTCTTTCTTTGACTAAATTTGCTATCGAACCGCAACACTAAGATCATATCACCATTTCATCTTATAGAGATAAAATCGAAGATAAATTTATTACAGCACATCCATAAGTTTGAAGAGATACCCTTCTCTATGGAACACATGAAGGCATTTTCTTAACGATCAGAAAACTCCAATATAAAACAGCATGAGCGTCTTGTAGCATTTTCAGAAAGCTGCTTGCTCTGAAGCCAAAATCAATTGACTTCCCTGATATCTTTTGTCACACATGTCCAGGCCTTCAATAGACTCTTAAAGTCAGGCAAACGCCTCACACTCGACAACTTACAAAAGAGAGGCATCATCCTTTGCAGTTAATGCATACTTTGTGAGGAAGAAGAGTTAAATGTCAATCACTTATTCCTATACTGAAGATTTACATGCCAAATCTAGAATTTTTCTTTAACTCCTTGGGCATTAGAAGTTGTATGCCAAGATCTACTCTGTATTCGTGCTTGCTTGGCATAAGAAGGGAATGACCAGATCCTCTCTTGGTATATGGAACTCAATTCCAGCAGTCGCATGGTGGGTTATTTGGAAGGAGAGAAATGCTAGAGTTTTTGAAGATAAGGACATGTAGATATCTCAAACAAAAATGTCTATGTTGGTTTTTGGTGCAACATGGGCATGGAAAATGTGTTAAGAGCCTGACACTATGATTGACTCCCTTAGTTCTTTACACACACTAAAGTACTCACCTTTTTGGATGTACATTCCATCATTATCTTTTTTGTTGGGTTTACATTTACTAAATACTTACATTACCTATCTTAAAGTGTGGGCTCACTTTTGTTTCTCATAAGAGACAAATCCTGTTCACACATTACCTATTGAGGGCATCATATCATTGTACAATCTACGAAACAATATGGTGCTATCCTCGACTAACATAGGTTTTCATTACTACACCAGCTGCATAACAGAATCTCAGTTATTACAAAAACTCCAAAGTACTTGTTTTCTTGAATCTAACTCGGAAGTCCCTAATTGTCTTAAACTTATACCAAGAAAATATCTTAAACGCCAAATTTATTGAGTATTGAAACGAATCATGTTGAAGTAGAGAAAAATCCATATTGAGGATTCATATAATCCGAAATGAATTAATTTGAGAATTAGGCATAGTTGTTGTTGTCATATTGCAACTCATAACTGACAGCATAAGCCTAACATCAGCTCTTTTATACTTGTAAAGGAGAGCTGAGGCCCTGTTACTGATATAAGGAAATAATAGTTAACGTACTTGCATCATTAGAAACTCTTAACAATACAATAAGATTAAATTTAAGGTAACAATCAAAAACAGAGGCGGATCCAGGATTTTAAGTTAATGGGTTCCTACAGAAATCTCAAGTTAATATACAATGGATTAACGGATTAGGTTCCAATCTAAATATTCTTATACATTTAGGATTTTTCAATAGATATACAGGATCTAGGAAAAAGTTACTGGGTTCACGGGAACCCGTAACTAATGCACTGGATCCGCCCCTGATCAAAACAAACATTTTATTTAAGGTAACAGTACAATACAACACTATGTGTAACAACTAACCAAACAAGCTGTTATTTTACAGTTCTGTTAGATGAGTTCAAATGTAATACATATATTTTTTCTGCAGTATTGCAGAAACTACAATAGTAACTAAAGCAGCTAATTCCAGAATTCAGTTTACCTCTAAAACATACCAAACCATTAATACCAGAAGTGAACTATTGGCTCTATTAAGAACCTACTTTTGACATCATTACAATCTCCATACAACTGTCAAAATACTACCAAACTAACAAAACCGAATTAAGACAAAAGCTAAAAGTTTGGAAATTCTTAATGTTTACGCAGCAATCTTCCTGAGTTTAGCAGAAACCCAAAAAGAAAGGATAAATACAAAACAAAATAAATGATTCATCATGAAAACCAGAGCAATCTAGATTCAAATCAGAAGGAACGAGTAATTAGTGAAGGGTGTTGGAATTTACCATACGCAATGAATTGAATCAACAGTTTGCTGGTAATTTTGGATCAGGACTCCGCGTGAATTCTGTATATGACCATTTTTCCTTTAGTTCTTGTAACAATTAATTGAGGAAAAGGTCAAAAGGAATGAGGGGAAGGAAGGAAGCCAGCTTTATTGTCCGTTTGCAAATAAATTACAACACGAATATACTTGTTATGGTACTCCCATAATGTGGGCCGTGAGATCTTTGGCAAGTTCTTTGATTGGGAATTCGTTTTGAGGGGATATATGCTGACTAATAAAAGTCTGAATATCTTTGAGAGTAATTCATATTTGTCCTTTAAATATTGTCGTGAGCATCTTTATTTCCTTAAATTTACTAAAGTAGAGCATTTTTAGTCTCACTAACATAATTTGTTTAAAAACTAACGGCACTACCTAGCAGTAAAAGGAAAAGTGTGACGTCCCGATAGGCCGTTTTGAGTACTACCCTTTATTTGTGTTCTAAAACCTCCATTAGCTTCATTTGATTTTTTTATTTTGCGTGCGTGGTTCATGTCGTTTCCGGAAAGTTTTTACGTAAAATGTGAAGAAAAAGTAATTTTTGGCTTAAATTGACACTTGAGTTGACCACGATCAATATTCTTGGTAAACTACCACGGATCAGTGTTTTAACAATTCCGGTGGGTTTGTATGATGTTTTTGGACTTGTACACACTTTTGATTGGGGTTTGGGGTGAACCGAGCGCATTTCGACGCGTTATGTGAAAAATTTTGAAAATGAGTTTTCAAGTTGAAAATCATGAGTTTCGATGATCAATTCTTGTTATTTGATGTTATTTTGATGATTTGAGGAAGCGAGCAAGTTTATATGATGTTATTACACTTGTGTGCATGTTTAAGTTTCATATGCGCTGTGGATGAGTTTGGATGGTTTGAGGACTGCTGATGCCTCACCTGTTTCTGGTGTCTGTTGCAGATCGCGCAATTGTGAGGTTTGGCTCGCGCTTTTGGGAACAAGAGTTCACATTTACGAGAAGGGGTCTGGGCTGGGTGACCTCCTATTTGCGAGGAAAACGTTCGCTTTTGCAAACTGACTAGGCCGCTTTTACTAACTTTTTGGTCGCATTTGCGACCACTAGCAATCTTGGACATCTTCGCAAATGCGAAGAGTGTATCTGTAACAACCCGACCGGTTGTTTTGGGCTTTAGTATTCCGTTTAGTGGTTCAAGGTCTTGGGTGGCTTCATATTGCGTATCATGACTTGCATGTATGGTCAAATTCGATTTTTGGATGTTTGGGATTTATATGGATGAGTGATTCTCATTTTAGAAGCCTAAGTTGAAAATATAGACCGAGGTTTGACTTTGTGAAAATAACCCCAAAATAGTGTTTTGATGACTTAGATAGGTTTGTATTGTGATTTTGGACTTGGGCGTATGCCCGAAATTCGAATTCGGAGGTCCTTAGGTTGATTTGATTTGTTTTGCCGAAAGTTGGCAATTTAAAGGTTTAAAATTTTGATAAGTTTGACCATAGGTTTGCTTCATATCTATCGAGTTCGGATTTTGATTTTGGGACTTGGAATAAGTCCGTTTTGTTATTTGAAACTTGTCTGCAAAGTTTGGCGTCATTTCCGAGTTGATTTGATAGGAATCAGACGTGCAATTGTGTTTTTAGAAGTTCTTGAGTTTCATGTGAATTTCATGTGTTTTGGAGGTCTGATTCATAGTTTCGGATGTTATTTTGATGGCTTGAGCAGGCGAGCGAGTTCATGTTATGCTTTTAGACTTGTATTGATATTTGGTGTGGAACCCCAAGGGCTCGGGTGAGTTTCAAATGCGTTTTAGAATGTTTGGAAAAGCCTGAGTTTTGTTGGTTTTTTCACATATGCTTCAGATCTTGCAAATGCGAGTTTTAGTTCGTATTTGCGATCTCGTATTTGCGAGGAGGGACATCGCATTTGCGAGATGGGCTGGGATATTACACCCCATATTTTCGTACATAAGAGTATGCCTTAAGTCAATTGATATAAGCTCAGAAATGAGATCATCTTTGAAAGTACATAAAGTAAGTTAATCATGTTACCTTTGAGGTTACTGTTAGTATTCTGTATTCAAAAATATATTCAAAAATAGAAACAATGTAAGTCAGAAATGTAGAAGAACAGAATTAATCCGAGACCACTGAATTCACAGTGCTTCCTTAAGGAGCTTAATCTCCTCCTGCTACCCGAGGTTTAGGATTATTTCCTCCCAGGATAGAACGAATTATCCTCACTGGTGTGGTGGTACTTTAAACCCCAGTAACCAACGAACTCAAAGATCAGTAGCAAATCACATTTACTGCTTTATTTCTATTAAAAACAATGCAGAGGGAAGAAGGAGAAATCAAAATTTTCGTAAGGAAAATCTGAGGGAGAGTTCATGTATTTATAGCCAAAATGTTGGGTAATACCGAAGAGTTGCACTCTTCGTGTAAGACTGCAACTCAAAATTGTTGTTTTACAAAACGACCATTTACGCAAACTACCAAATCAAATTAAAATGGAGGAAAAATTAAATTACCATCACAGAAATGGTCTAATTTGGATTAAATAATATTGCGTTAATATTAACAAATAAATTTGGTACAAAAAATTAATCAATCAATTAGATCATTTGACCAATACGAATCCGAAGCCAAAGCCGAAGACAAGCCGATCGAGCGATCAACGATGACGGCGCGATGCTTGCCTTCTTCTCAACTCTTTAAGAACTAGAAGAAGTGTAATTATATATATACCCATCACAATTCTTTTCCTCCTCCAATATGGGACAATGTCCCTTTGTCAAAGAGGAAAATTCAAATTTTTTATTTTTCCTCCATTTCCTATTTAGTCTATTTTTAAGCACTAACAAGCTTAAAACCCAACAGTTACAAATATTTAAGATCATGAATAACAAGTACCAAGAAGGTTGGAAGGCTTAGAAGCTAAACGAATTGAAGAAAATAAGTTTCGTCAAAAGTCGACAAGTTGGGAATGTTATAACATGTATTTTTGGGGTGATACTAGGGTGCTTAACATGATAAGGAAGTTATGTTATGAGTTAATTTAGTCTTATTATAGTCATGTATGTTTTGACGTCAAGCGAGTTGTGAAACAAAAGTTGGGAAAGGTCATCACAAGTTACATTCATAAATATGCTGAAAATTAGGTCAAATATAGCAGAGCTTTTCTCTCAATAATATAAGAACTATAGGGTGATCCACCTTTCAAATTGAAGGAATACGAGTGTATTTTCCAACACATTAAACCGTTCATCGATACGACATCAGAATAGAGAGATATTCGTATTTTCACGAGACTGCGCAAGCAACTCCCAATGGGTCCCACTTAGGCAGTGGGTGATTCTCCAACCTTTAAAGATCGAGACAAGGCTCATATGAAGTCATTTTTTGATCCAACCAGACCCTATACTCTCCCAAAATACTCTTAAAGCAGTCTCGATGATTCTAGAGTGAAAATAAAGATAAAAACATGAATCCATTGCTAGAAATCCTGTGGTGCTTGCTAGATCGTAGTTCTTCATCTTGTGACTGTTCTGGAGGATTCTTCAAAGTGATGTAACCTCAGATTTCATGTTGTTCTTGTTGATTAAGGTAAAAATCAATGTCTCCCTTATATATATTAGAGTTTCAAGGCGAAATACAAGTGCTTACACACCAACTTGAACACCAAAATTTGATTCAGGAAGAGAATACAACTTCTATAGTGTTGTGGTGTGCTTGAGGGATGTTGTGAGCTACACCAGCTGGGGATTTCAAGTTGTATCTACTACCTAAGGTAATTAAATCATGTTCTTGGTTGTTCTCAAGGTCAATCATATGTTGGTTGAGTTGTTTGAGTGAAAATCTACAAGATAGTAATTGACATGGCATAAGGAATCGTTATCTTTTTTGTGGGTTGTATTGAGACTATATATTTGGTTTGTTGTGGCTTGAAATTGTTGGAAATTGTTTGATATTGTTATGGCTGTTGTTTTTAAGCTTATCCATGTGCCAATTAAGTTGATTGAAGAGGAAAACATGAAAACAAGAGGTTAACGATAAAGGTTAAGGTGCTAGGTGTGTGGACTATTTTTGAAAATTTTCTTATGATGTTTTGGGCTTAAAAAGATATGGTAAGAATAAGTATGATGTTATAGATGCTGTAGGAAGATTCATGGAAAATGAATTGGATTAAATTATATTTTATTAATCGTAAATCGAGTTTGCCGCTCAAAATGGTTGTTAAAGTAATCAGAGAGCTTATTGTGAATTATATTGTTATTGTTTGGGCTATTTGGTGACTTTTAGTAAGCTATGGGATGTAGTACAAACAGGGGAGCTATCCGTTTTCTTGTATTGGTTTCGAAATATGAGAGTTACAATACTTATATGATGACGACAGAGTCAGTTTATTCATTGTAGACGTAAGAAGATTATATTGTGCTTGGTTAACGATTAGATAGAGGATTGCAAAGGTATGTTAAGGCACCTCCTTCTTTCTTTTGGCATGATCTAAAGTGAAATAAACGTAAACGATACGCTATTTTATAATGGATATACTCCTAACAACTAAGGTTGTACATGTTGTTCTTTCCTTATAAAGTTATTCCATGCAAGTATGTATGATCCTTGAATCCTATTGAGGTTCATATTGATGGTATGGATGTCCATAATGTTAATCGAAGGCGAGACGACCTTACCTCACTCTGAAAGTTTTAGAACGCGATTCCATGAGGCCAACATGCATTACATATATATGTCTATTTTACTATACCGAGTTGCGCTATAGTCGGTTAGGTACGACACCTATTGTGCAACCACTGATCAGTTGGGTTTTACCGAGCTCCACATGGTCGTGTAAGATTCTACCGAGCCTTATGATGGCCGGGTATGTTTTTACCGAGCCTATTACGGCCGGGTACAATATGATGATGCCCACAAAGGCGTATGTTTTTAAAAGTTTATGTGTGTGTATATATATATATATTCATTTATTTCATTTCATATCTTTGGTCTCATTTTCATATCTTTGAACCCTAGATTCGGTAAGAAGCGACTTTGAGGAGGGTTTTTCATCTAAAATCATTGGGTAAGTGATTTAGATCAATTTCAAACATATTTCATGATTATATATGAGATTTAACATCAAATTTGTGAGAATAAATTTTAGAATTTTGATAAGTTTGGTCGTAGGTTGACTTCATGGCTATCGGGTTCAGATGTTATTTGATGGCTTGATCGCACGAGCGAGTTTGTGTTATATTTTTAGACTCGTACTGATGTTCGGTGTGGATCCCCCATGACTAGGGTGAGTTTTAGATGCGTTTCGGAATGTTTGGAAGAGTCTTAGTTTTGCTGGTTTTTGCACAGATGCTTCAAATCTGGCAAATGCAAACTCGCATTTGCGAGGAGGGACATCGCATTTGCGAGATGGGCTAGGATATGCTAGGTTTGCATTTTCAAACAATTGCGATCATTTTTGTCTCTTTTGCGGATATGTTCAATCTCACATTTGCGATAAAATTGTCGCATTTGCGACATTAGCAGAGGTGTGAGGAGTGTCGCTTTTGTGATCATTCTTAGCATTCGCGGGGTTCATATTTGCGAACCCTAGTTCACATTTGTGAAACCTATGCCTGAACATAAGGGCTATAAATGGGGATTTTGGTCTTATTTTTATATATTTGAACCCAAGATTTGGTAGGGCGATTTGGAGGAGGGATTTTCATCTACAATCATTGGGTACGTGATTTTGATCAATTTTAAACTATATTTCATGATTATAAATGAGATTTAACATTAAATTTGTGAGAATCAAAGTGAAATTTTGAGAAAACTTTGTCTATGTTTTGAAAATAAAAATCTAGGATTTGAGTGTCGAGTTGGACTCGGATTATGAAACAAAACACATATATAAACTCGTGGGGTTATGGGTAATCGGAAACTACCCTTAGACCCGGGGTTTGACAGGGCGAGCCTGGGGTTGACTTTTGTTGACTTTTGAAAAATTGTGTAAAGATCATAACTTTATCTGTTATAATTGGTTTCTTTTGCATTGTTTTATGTTATTAAGTCGTTTTGGTGAGATTTGAGTTGAGCGGAGGTGAATTGTAAAAGAAAAGCTATTTTTGAGTATTGATTGAGGGCTTTTGAGGTACGTATCTTGCCTAACTTTGTGTGAGGGAAACTACCCCGTAAGGATTGGTTTAATTGTATTATTTGTATTATGTTGAGCCGTGGGCTATGTGTGGTTGTGGTATTGGAATTATTGTTGTAGAAGTGTGGTAGCATATGGGCACATGTGGTGCGAGTTGTTATTTTGTGATGTTATATATTTTGGCACATGTGGAATTTTTGAGAGTATTTGTCGAGGTGTTTGCATGTGAGTTGTCTGTGCTATTGTTAATATTGATATTTGCACATGCGGCGTGATAAGGCGAGCTATATTTGTTGGGTTTGCGCATGTGGCTAGACAAGGTAGGATAATTATTATGCGCGTGTGGCAAGACAATGCAGCATATACTTTATTATTGCACACGAGGCGAGAGAAGATTGGCTATGTCGGGGAAGATTTGTGATGGCTTGGGGGCATTATTATTGATGATAATTGTGTGGTGGTGTGACCTTCTTGTGTGTGTCATGCATATTATGAGTTTTGTTGTGTCGTTTCCTATGTGGTACTAGGTGTCTCTGATTTTTACATGCTGACTTGGGCTACATTAGTACACTTGCACAAGCATACACCGTAACATGTCACCTATATCAGTCCAGGAGTACGACTATTGATGTTTATTGATCATGTACATGTGTTCTTATATACCTTCCTTTTCTGTGCGTGGATTGGACTGTGACATGTGAGTTGTCCATGCAGATATGAGGTATTAATATCATTGGCACGTGAGTTATCCATGCTTATCCGAGGTAATAATGATATTGACACGTGAGTTATCCATGCGGTTATGATTGGTAATGTTGGCACGAGATGCGATGTGATTATGATTTGACATTTGAGACCCGTGACTTGTGATTTCGAGGTATAGTACCTGGGGGTGATTCTTGTGTAAACCTGGTGAAAGGATGGTTGATTATTAGGATGCCATTTGCTTTTCCTTAGTTGGGCTCACTGGCACTTTAACTACGTTCTAATTACTTCACAGCGTTATTACCTGTTTACTCCTTGTTGCTATGTGTTACTTCTACTTTCCATTTGCTAGTGTTATATTGTTATTCTTCTATGTTTAGCCTTATATTGATATTCATTCCTCTCTTAGTTTATGTTAATACTTGCACAATTTAATATGTCTAGTAGGTGTCTAGACATGACATCTTCACTACTCTATCGAGGTTAGGCTTGATACTTATTGGGTACCGTTATGGTGCACTCATACTACACTTGCTGCACATTTGTGTGCAGATCCATGTACGTCTGAACGTGCTAGTCATTAGATAGCTGATCGGGTATTGTTGCGGAGACTTTAAGGTATACCTATCGTTGCGTTTGCATGCCTCGGAGTCACCTTTTGGAGCATTATATTGTTACTGTTTACTTCCATTTCAAACAATGATGTATTTGTAGTTACTCTTACAAATGCTTATGACTTGTACTACCGATTTTTGGGGTTTTGTACATCTATTGGTGGTTGTTGGCTATGTATAGCAAATACTGGTTCATGCTTAATTGTTAATTAGTTTAAATCTATTAATTACTTAGTATGTTTTAGGCTTACCTAATCTTAGAGACTAGGTACCATTACGACTCTTAAGGAAGGATTTTGGGTCGTGACAATATTCACATTTGGGAAGGGAGGACAATGCGCATTTACGATAAATGTGTCGCATTTGTGACTTTTGGGCTTCTAACGCACTGATTGCATTTGAGATCCGTGCTTCCCATTTGCAGTGTTTCAAATTGCGAACAAGAGTTCGCCATTGTAATACCTGCAGCTGGGTAAAAAGGGGGAAACAGGACTTAACTCTTTTTATACCATTTCTCAACCCTAAACACTTTAGAGGCAATTTTCTTGAGAGTTTTTTTTTCCTAAAATCATTGGTAAGTAACTCTAATCCACTTTCTTTCAATTACCCATTACTCTTCATGAGTATTTAATATCAAATCTAGGATTTCCATGGTAGAAATTAGGGATTTGGGTAGAATTTGGCGATTTTGTAAAATTGAGATTTAGCCCTTGAATTGAGGTTAGATTTTGAAAAAAATCACATAACTGGGCTCGGTGGTGAATGGGTGATCGATTTTTTGTCCGAATCCTTGATTTTGACCAAGCGAGCCCGGAGTTGACCTTTTCTAATTCATCTAAAATTGAACCTTTTTCCTTTGTGAGTAGTTTCTAAAGCTTATTTTGAATTGTTTGATTGATAATTTTTTAGATTTGGTTGGTTTGGAGGCTTGTTCAAATGGCAAGCCCGTGGTGGATTGATTGAGTTTGTTGTGGAGTGAGGTACGTGTTGTATTTAACCTTGACTTGAGGAAATTAGGACTTGTTGGTCTTTTTGTTATGTGAATTTTGTGGGGAAACGACGTATATGCAAGGTGACAAGTGTATATGCGCCGTCATGAGATTAGTGTAACGACCCGACCAGTCGTCTTGAGAATTTTCACTTTGCTCGGTAGTTTGAGGGCATGAGTAGCTCCTATGATGTATTATGACTTGTGTGCATCGCCGGTTTTGGTTTCCAGGTTAGTCGGAATCGATTTGGAAGAATAAATTTTATGATTGAAGCTTTAGGTTGGAAGAGTTGACCAACTTTGACTTTTGTGAATTTGACGCTAGAGTAGATTAGGTTGGAAGAGTTGACCAACTTTGACTTTTGTGAATTTGACGCTAGAGTAGAGTTTTGATGGTTCCGTTAGACCCGGATGGTGATTTCAGACTTGGGCATATGCCCGGATTTGCAATTGGAAATTTCTAGAAGGATCCGACTCATTGGCGAAAGTTGGAAATTTGAAGGTTTGGAAAGTTCATAAGTTTGACCGGAAGTTGACTTTGAGGATATCGAATTCGGAATGTGGTTCTGAGAATTAGAATAACTTCATTATGTCATTTGGGACTTGTGTGCAAAATTTGAGTTCATTCCGAGTTGATTTGATATGTTTCGGTGCAAGTTTTGGAAGTTGAAAGTTTAAAGTTCATTTAAGTTCGAATTGAGGTACGATTCGTTGTTTCGATATTGTTATATATGATTTGAGGCCTCGAGTAGGTCCGTGTTATGTTATGGGACTTGTTGTCATATTTGGACAGGGTCCCGAGTGGCATGGGTGAGTTACAGACGTGTCTCAAACCATTTTTCCATTCATATGTTGTGGTTGGCAGCTGTTGGTACTGAATTTGCGCACCTGTGGCTAATGTTGCGCAGGTGCAGTGGTCGCAGAAGCGGAGAGGTGATCGCACCTGCGAAAGGAGCTGAGTTTGAGAGTCATCACAGATGCGGAGTTTAAGGCGCATCTGCAGTCCCGCAGAAGCGATATCCATGGGCGCAGAAGCGAGATTGAGCACAAAAGCGGGATTTTTGTAATGACCCGATCGATCGTTTTGAGATTTTGCACTTCGCTCTCCAGTTCTGGGGCATGACTAGCCCCGTATGATGTATTATGACTTATGTAAATCGTCGATTTTGGTTTTCAAGATAATCGGAATAGATTTGGAAGAACAATTCTCAGTTTGAAGATTTAAATTTGAAAGGTTTGACCAAGTTTTGATTTCGTAGTAATCGATCTCGGATTTAGATTTTTATGATTTGGTTAGCTCCATTAGGTGATTTTGGACTTGGGAGTGCGTCCGGAATGTATTTTGGAGGTCCGTGTTAGATTTACGCTTGAATTGGTGAAATTGGAAATTTGGCGTTTCCGGTCGGCCGTGGAAATTTTGATATCAGGGTCGGAATGAAATTTCGGAAATTGGAGTAGGTTCATAATGTCATTTGTGACATGTGTGCAAAATCTCAGGTCATTTGGAGGTGATTTGATAGGTTTCGACGTCATTTGTGAAATTTGGAAGTTTATAAGTTCTTAGGCTTGAATCCGAGGTTGATTTGGTGTTTAGGGGTTGTTTTGAGTGATTCGAAGGCTCGACTAGGTTTGAATGATGTTCTGAGATATTTGGTTGATGTCCCGAGGGCCTTGGGTGTGTTCCGGGTGGTTATCGGGGTATGTTTGGCTTTGAAGAGACTGCTGCTGCTGCTGTATTTTTCTTCTGCTGGTTTCCTTATACGAGATCGCAAGAGCGGGGCCGCGATCGTGTAGGTCTGTTGAGGGCAGTTGGGAAATTATTCTATGTGATCGCCAACTTGGTTCTACGATCGCGAAGATCTATGGAGTTGGCTATCGCGAACGCGTGGCTAAGGTCGCGATCGCGAAGAATAAGGGTGGCAAGTGGGCCGGTTAGGCCCGGGACCGGTCCAGGCCCGCGAGCCTATATGGGTAGTGGGCCTAAACGGTCCTACCCGTTTAAGCCCGACACAAAGGAGACATACAGGCCCATGTGGGCCGGTTCACAGTAGGGGCCTGTTAGGATCGGGACCGTTTAGGCCTGGGACTGGCTCCTAAGTGGGCCGGTTCAACCGGTCCTAAACGGGCCCAACGGCTAATTTTTAAATTTTTTTTCTCAAATCAAATTCTGACCGTTGCACCTTTAAAATGTAGCTATTATGGCTGCCAAAATAGCTGTTGGTTTTTTATAAAATAGCCATTAAACCCCCCTCCCCCAACTTTGTTTTAACCCCAAACTTTTTATAATTATACTTTTCCCCTATTTTCAACTATAAATACCCCTCATTCTTTCATTTTTCTTCACCAAATCATCAATCTCTCTCAATCTCTCTCTAATTTTCTTCTAAAATTGGTTACTTTGTTGTTGCAACTTGTGTGAAAAATTGTGAAGTTGGTGAATTGAAGTATTCAAGTCTTCAACGATAATTAATTTCAACAAGTTGTTCGTCAATTCGGTAAACTTGTTCTAACTCTTTAGTTTTAATATTATATTTTTGTTTGTTTTATTTAATTACTTTGTATAATTATAATTAAAATGGCGTATTCGTTAAAAAAATATTTAGTAAAAATAAGGGAAAATCCAAGAGTGGTGAATCTAGTGGCCAATCTATTCCTCCTCTAATTCCTCGGCCTCCCCTACCCAAACCCCATACCCGCCCTCCACCTGCTCCTATTCTTGATAATGATAATACTTTACTACAATTTACGGAGAGTCAATATGTGCATAATGTTGGAGGTGGCGAAAACTTAGATCATGATTATATGAATTCTCTTTACGGTAATCCAACTATTGATGAAGGAGATGAGCAGGAAATATATTTAGATGAAACGCAACCGGATGATGATACACCCACTAGTCCTGTTGCTCAAGTTAACCCAACTAATCCAAATGATGCCCCGGTTGACCCCCATGTTACTACCCCTACTTTTTCTAGACAACCTTCTAAACGGGCCGAAACATCTCTTGTTTGGCCATTTTTTATTCAATAAGAGAAAAAAATAAAGCTAAGTGTAAAACTTGTGGCAAAGAGTTAGCTTTTAACTATGTTGATCGGGGGGGGGGGGGGGGGAAGTTTGAGGAGATACATAATGATACACCCTCAAGATAAAGCTAAATATTTTCAAATGAAAGCTGCGGCGGGGAGGGGGGGCAAGTCCAACTAGTCAGCCTGACCCTAGTACCGGGTCAAATCAATTTCAACCAGGAATTAATACTGTTACCGATGGTATTTTATATTATGACCCAAGAAAAGATAGGGAAGAATTAGCAAAAATGGTTACAATTATGTGCTTATCTTTTAGTTTTCCTTTTAACCCTCACTTTGTGCATTATATTAGAAGAATTTTTAATCCTACTTATAAAAGATGGCATCACACAACCGTAAAGAGCGATATTTATAAATATAAACATGAATATGAACAATATTTGCGCTATTTATTTACTCATATTAATTATCGTGTTGCTATTACTATTGAAATTGGTAGAAGTGGTAATGGCTGCGATTATTTTACTGTTACAAGTCATTGGATTTATGAGGAGTGGATAATGCAAAAGCACATTATTGCTTATAGAATAATTAATTCACGCCACACATGGCAGTTTATTTCTAGCACGGTTACAGATATATGTAGATATTTTTGCATTAGTGATAAAATAATATCAATTTCAATGGATAATGCTACTAGTAACACTAATGTGTAACCTTTCTTATCACTACAGTAAATTGAACTGTTTAGTTTATCTTACAGATCTTGCAAATTTATTTGCTTATTTTTTAGAGGATGGGGAATTTTATGAAGTAGCTATTGATTCCATGAGAAAGAAATTTAAAAAATATTTTTTTACTATTCCCCCTATTTATGGTATTGCTGCCTTGTTAAATCCTACTATGAAATTATGTGGTCCTCAATATTGGTATCGATCTATTTATAATGGTTTAACACTTATACCTGAGGAGTTGTCTACACTTTCGGACGCACAAACCTCAATTAAAATAAATGCTCTAACTATTTATAGTGCTTATCAAATTGCACTAGATAATGCTAGACCAGATATTCCAACTCCTTCTTCTTCTTCCTCTTCTAGTTCTCAATCATCTAAAAGAACTGTAGGAGTAAGAGCACTTACTGTTTGGACCGAGTTTAAGGGTTCTCAAGGTTGTAACACTAGTGATTGTTCACAACTAAATGAGGTTGAAATTTATTTGTCATAGGTACTTGAGGAAGTGAATCCCGACGGCTCATTTAATCTTTTGGAATGGTGGAAGGACAAAGAAAAATACTTTCCGATCCTTTCAAGGATGGCCCGAGACATTTTAACCATTCAAGCTTCAACAGTGGCATCAGAGAGCGCTTTCAGTCAAGCAAGACTACAACTCGATGATTATAGAGCGTCTATGAGGGAGAGCTTGGAAAAATCAGTACTTTTCAGAGATTGGATCCGTTCAGAACGATGAAATTTTGGACTTGCTGAATCACAACCAGAGGTAGACAAAACTTACGAAGAAATGCTAGCTGAATTTGCGGAGGTTGCAGCTTCGCCCGGAAGCAGTGATGAACAAGCTTCTTTTCCGCCACAACCAACGGAAATTCCTCCGAACCTTGATGGATTTATGAAATTTGTAAGAGATATATGTAAAATTAATATATAACTTGTATTTTGGCGCATCTTGATTAGTTTCTTTTTCTTCTCAATGGTGGTATTAACACCTTGGTTGTGCTCATTCCATTTGGGGGGGGGGGGGGGGAAGCTAAGAGAGATTGGGCCATGTTTTCTTAATGTTATAATAATAAAAAGTATAACGCATTCCTTTGAATATCTTTTTGCAATATTTGTGTTTTAAATTTAAATTTAAATTTTTAAATCACAATTATATAATAAAATTTACAAGAAAATGCCTTAGATAAAAAATTTAAATAAATAAATAGCCCCACAAATAAATAGGCCCACTATATGTATGTATGTATGTATATATATATATATTATCACAACCCCGGTTCGCCCTCCGTGAACCATCGTGACGAAACCTAGTCTCTACGACTAGGTAAGCCTAAACTTGCGGAAGATAACCAAAACTTGTGGAAGTAAAACAATTTAAAAACAGAAATAAGGAATAACAGTGTTAAATGTGCCACTCGGCATACACCATATTTATATATATCTCAAAACCAATATCTAAATCCAAGACCCGGAAACCCATGAATCACAAGATAAGATCAATACTACACAGCTCTAACTCTGGAATGTCTAATAAGAATAGGAAGGTACAAAAGGGCTAAATACTAAAAGCAGGAATAGAAAGGGACTTCTCGGTCTGCGGACGCGACAGATGTACCTCGAAGTCTCTAGAGCAATCGCCTCCTCAAGAAAGATAGGCATGAGTAGAAGTACCTAGATCTACGCATGAAAAACATGCGCAGAAGGGGCATGAGTACACCACAGCGGTACTCAGTAAGTGCCAAGCCTAACCTCGATCGGGTAGTGACGAGGAAGGTCATGGCCCTACTGAGGTTAAATACAATATAAGGATTAACAATGTGGAATAAAACAGTATAAATAAGTGCAACAGTAAGAAATAACATAGAATTGACAGAACAACAACTAGAACAGAGACAAAACAAGCCACAGAAAGAAATATAGCTCAATACAGAGATAATAACCGGGGCACCTTCCAGGATACCGTCCTGTAGTCCCAATTACAACTGTCTAGTGGATCTCCCGGGATACCGTCCCGTAGTCCAACTATCAATACACGGGGATCTACCAGAATCCCGATCCATAGTCCCAAATGTAAATACCCAGTACTGGGGGAATCTACCGGGTGCATTCCCGTAGTTCCATATAACTGTGCAGGGGGGATCTATCAGGAATCTAACCCGCAGTCCCAAAGTAAATGTGCAGGGGGATATACCGGGAATCTAACCCGTAATCCCAAAGTAAACAGACAAGGGGGAGCTACTGGAATCCCACATCCGTAGTCCCAAAATAAATACACAGCAACAGTAGGAAGATATACGGTAATGGTAGAATTTCATATTAAGGCAATAAATTATTCTAGCCTAGCATGCTGCACATAATTCAAGTAAGGCAGGTTGAATCAAATAAGGCAATTAAGTCACTTAGACATGCTTTCCTAAGCTAACAACAAGCTTAATAGTGCAAGAAATAGAAACAGGAACGGAAACATACTAGTAATTACTTAAAGAAAATCGAATTTCCAACAGTTAGCACAAGTACACACTCATCACCTCACGTACAAGGCATTTCAATTACCAAATATACCAATCATAAGGGGAAGGTCTCCCACACAAGGTTAGACAAGCCACTTACCTCGAACCGGCTCAAAACCAACCAAACACCACATTTTTGCCACGAGTACTCGACTCCAAATGGCCCAAATCTATTAAATTCAATTGCATAATGTAAATAACACTTCAAGTAACTGATTCTATAATTAAATTCTAAGCTAATACGCGAAATTAGGTAAAATGACCAAAACGCCCCTCGGGCCCACATCTCGGAATCAGGTGAAATTTAAATTTTAGAAACCTCATACTCTCACGAACCTATACATAATAAGAACACTGAAATCGGAGTCCAAATGGCCCTCAAATCCTCAATTAAAGGCCTCATAAACTCAAGCTCTAATTACCCATTTTTCCCAAATTTCTCGCCACTAATTAGGTCTTTAATCACATAAAAACGAGTTATGAAGTCAAGGACGTTACCTCCAAGCGATTCCCCTTTGTTTTCCTCAAAATGCTCTCTCAAAAGCTTCAAACCCGGATAAAAATGGTGAAAATATCCCTCAAATTCACGAAGGCAACTATTTATATGTTCTGCCTAGCGATTTCCGCATTTGCGACCCTGGGACCGCATCTCCGGTCCCGCTTCTGCGGTTCCACTTATGCGGAGACTTAGTCGCATCTGCGACTTTTCATTAAATGGCTAATTTCCGCACCTGCGGCCCCCAACTCGCAGGTGCGATTCCGCTTCTGCTGAAATATCCCTCGCATCTGCGGAACCTGCTAACCTCCCTAAATTTTGCTTCTGCAGCCTCTTAGCCGCTTCTGCGGCGCCGCATCTGCGGTCCCAAAACCGCATATGCGAAAATACCAGAAGCAGCAAAAATACAGCAGCTGCAACAATTTCTCAAACTTTCCGTCAACCATCCGAAATCACCCCGAGGCCCTCGGGACCTCAACCAAAAGCACTAACATCACCTAATACCTCATTCAAACTTGTACCAATCCTTAAAACACCTAAAACAACATCGAAACCTTGAATTAATCAAGGATTTAAGCCTAAGAACTCCAATTTTCTTCAAAATACGCTTTCGATCAAAACGTCTATCAAACCTCGTCCGAATGACCTGAAATTTTGCACACACGTCACATTCAACACTACGGAGCTACTCCAACTTCTGAAATTCCATTCCGACCCTCGGAGCAAAATCTCACTATCGGACCGGAAACTTCAAAAAATTCAACTTCCGGCATTTCAAGCCTAAATTAGCTACAGACCTCCAAAACACAATCCGAACATGCTCCTAACCCCGAAATCACCCAACTGAGCTAATGGAACCATCAGATCTCCATTCCGAGGCCATCTTCACACTGTTCTGACTACAGTCAACTTTCCAACACTTAAGCTCTCATTTAGAAACTAAGTGTCCCAAAACTCTCCGGAACTCAAAACCGAACATCCCGACGAATCGAAATAGCAGAATTAAACTTGGGGAAAACAGTTAATAGGGGGATCGGGGTGTTAATTCTTAAGACGACCGGCCGGGTTGTCACATCCTCCTACACTTAAACATTCGTTCGTCCTCGAACGAGCATAGAGACATACCTGAAGGAGTGAAAAGATGAGGGTGACGGCTGCGCATATCCTACTCGGTCTCCCAGGTCGCCTCCTCGACCGACTGACCCCGCCACTGAACCTTCACTGATGCAATGTTCTTTGACCTTAGATTTCTGACCTGCCTGTCCAATATTGCCACTGGCTCCTCAACATAAGATAGATCCTTGTCCAACTGGACTGAACTGAAATCCAACACGTGCGACGGGTCGCCGTGATACCTCCGGAGCATCGAAACATGAAATACCGGATGAACTCCTACCAAGCTGGGAGGTAAGGCAAGCTCATAATCCCCAACACGCCTCAATATCTCAAATGGGCCGATAAACCTCGGACTCAACTTCCCTTTCTTCCCAAATCTCATAACGCCCTTCATAGGCGAAACCCGAAGCAGAACCCGCTCTTCAACCATATAGGAAACATCACGAACCTTCGGGTCCGCGTAACTTTTCTATCTAGACTAGGCTATACAGAGCCTATCCTGAATCACCTTAACCTTCTCTAAAGCATCCTAAACTAAGTCTGTGCCTAATAATCTGGCCTCACCCGGCTCAAACCAACCCACCGGAGATCTATATCGCCTACCATATAAAGTCTCATACGGTGCCATCTGAATGTTGGACTGATAACTGTTGTTGTAAGCAAACTCTGCCAATGGAAAGAACTGATCCCAAGACCCTCCAAACTCAATCACACACGCACGGAGCATATCCTCAAGAATCTGGATAGTGCGCTCGGACTGTCCGTCCGTCTGAGGGTGAAATGCTGTATTCAACTCTACCCAAGTACCTAACTCATGCTGAACGGCTCTCCAGAACCATGATGTGAACTGGGTATCTCTATCTAAAATGATAGAAACCAGAATACCATGTATGCGAACAATCTCCCGGATATAGATCTCCGCCAGCCACTCCGAGGAATAAGTAGTACATACAGGAATAAAGTGAGTGGACTTGGTCAGCCGATCCACAATCACCCAAATAGCATCAAACTTCCTCAACATCCATGGGAGCCCAACTACAAAGTCCATGGTGATCCACTCCTACTTCCACTCCGGAATCTCTATTTGCTGAAGCAACCCACCCGGTCTCTGGTGCTCATACTTCACCTGCTGGCAGTTGAGACACCGAGCTACAAATCCAACTATATCTTTCTTCATCCGCCCCACCAATAGTGCTGTCTCAAATCCTGATACATCTTCGCAGTACCCGGATGAATGGAATACCGCGAGCTATGGGCCTCCTCTAGAATCAACTCTCGAAGCCCATCAACATTGGGTACACAAATCCGACCCTACATCCTCAATACCCCATCGTCGCCAATAGTCACATCTCTGGTATCACCGTGCTGAACTTTGTCCTTGAAAACAAGCAAATGAGAGTCATCATACTGTCGCTCCCTGATACGATCAAATAAAGAAGACCGAGAAACCACGCAAGCTAGAACCCGACTAGGCTCCGAAAGATCCAATCTCACAAACTGGCTGGCTAAGGCCTGAACATCCATCGCCATAGGCCTCTCCGATGCTGGTAAATAAGACAAACTCCCCAAACTCTCTGCCCGACGACTCAAAGCATCGACCACCACATTGGCCTTGCCCGGGTGATACAAAATAGTGATGTCATAGTCCTTCAGCAACTCTAACTACCTCCTCTGGTGCAAATTTAGATCCTTTTGCTTGAACAAGTGCTACAAGCTCCGATGGTTAGTATAAATCTCACAGGGAACCCCGTATAAATAATGGCGCCAAATCTTCAGGGCGTGAACAATGGCAGCCAGCTCGAGGTCGTGAACATGGTAGTTCTTCTCATGTATCTTCAACTATCTGGATGCATAGGCAATCACCCTACCGTCCTGCATCAACACCGCTCTGAGGCCAACCCTCGAGGCATCACAATAGACCGTATAAGACCCCGAACCTATAGGCAGTATCAAAATTGGGGCTGTGGTCAAAGCTATCTTGAGCTTCTGAAAGCATGCCTCACACTCCTTCGTCCACTGAAATGGAGCACCCTTCTGGGTCAACCTAGTCATAGGGGCTACAATCGATGAAAACCCCTCTACAAAACGATGGTAGTAGCCAGCCAAACCAAGGAAACTACGGATCTCGGTAGCTGAGGATGGTTTGGGCCAACTCTGCACGACCTCTATCTTCTTCGGATCCACCTGAATACCCTCACTCAATACCACGTGGCCTAAGAATGCCACCAAATCCAACCAAAACTCACATTTCGAGAATTTAGCATATAACTTCTTCTCTCTCAAAGTCTGAAGCACAGTTCTCAGGTGCTGCTCATGATCTTCCCGACTCCGGGAATACACCAGAATATCATCAATAAAGACAATGACGAACGAGTAAAGATACGGTCGGAACACATTGTGCATCAAATGCATAAAGGCTGCTGGGGCATTGGTCCGCCCAAATGACATAACAAGGAACTCGTAATGACCATACAGAGTCCTAAAAGCAGTCTTTTTTGGGATATCTGGCTCCCGAATCTTCAACTGATGGTAACCTGAGTGCAAATCAATCTTAGAAAACACCCATGCGCCCTGAAGTTGGTCAAATAGATCATCAATACGAGGCAAAGGATAACGATTCTTCACTGTCACTTTGTTTAATTGGCGATAATCAATACACATACGCATAGAACCATCATTTTTTTTCACAAACAAGACAAGAGCACCCCAAGTCCTTCAACTCAAGATGAGCCATACGATACGGAGGGATAGAAATAGGCTGAGTGCCTGACAATAGATCAATGCGAAAATCAATATCTCTATCAGGTGGCATGCCTGGAAGATCAGTTGGAAATGCATTGAGAAAATCCCGTACTACTGGAACTGAATCAACTGAAGGGGTATCAATACTGATGTCTCTCACATAAGCTAGATATGTGTCATATCCCTTCTCAACCATGCACTAAGCTTTAAGAAAAGAAATAACTCTATTGGGAGTGTGATCTAAAGTACCCCTCCACTCAACACGTGGTATACCTGGCATAGCTAGCGTCATGGTTATGGCGTGACAATCAAGAATATCATAATGGGGCGACAACTAGTCCATGCCCAAGATAATATCGAAGTCAACCATACTGAGTAACAATAAATCGGCTCTAGTCTCAAAACCACTAAGAGCAACCAAACATGACCGATAAACGCGATCCACAACAAGAAAATCTCCCGTAGGAGTAGAAACATAAACAGGGGAACTCCAATAATCCCGAGATACACCCAAATGCGGAGCAAAATAAGAAGACACATAAGAGTAAGTAGAGCCTGGATCGAATAGAACCGATGCATCTCTGTGGCAAACCAATATAATACCTGTGATGACAGAATCGGAGGCAACAACCTCGGTATGGGCAGGAAGGGCATAGTATATGGCGTAGCCTCCCCCTCTAGGGAGACCTCTACCTCCCCGACCTCCTCCTCTAACTGGCTGAGCAGGTGGGGTAGAAACTGGAGCTGTAACCATAGCTTGAGAACTCTGCGGGGCATGCTGTGGTTGAGAAGTCTGTGGAGGTCACCCCTTCCAAGTCTGGGGCAATCCCTCACCATATGACGTGTGCCACCATAATTAAAACAAGCTCTGGGAGGACGTGGTGGCTATGACGGGCTAGGGCCAAGTCTACTGAACTGACCTCTAAAAGCACCTCGCGTAGGAGGCGCGCCAGATACGAGTGGTGCATAATAAGGCTCCTGAGGCCTATGAGTAGCTAGAGCACTACTAGCTGCTGGAAGAGCTGAATGAACAGGGCGACTCATATAACCCATACCGTGACGACCTGCAACTGGGGTACGGGCACCAGAATAATGGCCTGACTCTCGAGACCTCTTGGCCTCCCTCTCCTCTTTTTCCCTAGCATGCATACCCTCAATCCTCCTAGCAATGCTTACCACCTGGTGATAAAAAATATCTATCTCCAACTCACGAGCCATGCTAGATCTGATGCTGGGAATAAGGCCCTCAATAAACCGGTGAACCCTCTCGTGGACAGTAGAAACCAAGGCTAGTGCATGTCTAGCCAAGCTGGTGTCACGGACAACATACTTTGAAACAGTCATAGCACCATGGCGCAAATACTCAAACTCTGTGCGCCATGCGTCCTTGAGGCTCTAGGGAACATACTCCCTCAGGAACAGATCTGAAAACTGAGCCCAAGTCAGTGAAGCAGCCTCATCTGGAGTGTCTAACTCATAGGTGCACCACCACTCATAGGCGGCTCCTCGAAGTTGGAAGGTAGTGAAAGAAACCCCGCTCGATCCTGAGATTGCCATGGTACGGAGAATGCGGTAACACTTATCAAGAAATCCCAAAGCATCCTCTGATGCTAGACCACTAAACACAGAGGGCTTGTACTTCTTAAACCTCTCAAGCCTCAACTGCTCATCCTCGGAAGCCGCTGCTCTATCCTCGGGATGAACTGGCACTACAAGCGGCATAGGAATAATCTCAGGGACCTGCTCAATATGCACTTGCTGCTCAGGAGTGCGGGCAGCAGGAGTCTGTGCTCCTCCCTCGGCCTGAGATGTGGCTGCAGCAAGGGGAAGCAACCCTACTTGAGCCAAGGTGGTGTACATGCTCATGAACTGCGCCAAAGTCTCCTAAAGAGCTGGAGTAGTAGTAGTAGTAGTAGGCGTATCAAGTGCCTGGACTTCGACTGGAACTGCGGGTGGTACCTCGGCGGCAACTCGCACAGGTGTTCTGGCTGCACCACATGCGCGTCCTTAGCCTCTACCCCAGCCCCAGCCTCTGACGGCTGCAGTAGGCGGCGCGGGTGCCTGATCATTTCGAGTAGCACATGTCCTCACCATCTGTGAGAGAATAGCAGACAAAAGTTTAGAATTGTGATGTAAAAATATCACATGACAAGGAAATCAAATGAAGTGGAAATTTTCCTAACAGTTACATAGCCTCTCGTAGATAAGTACAGACATCTCCGTACCGATCAATAAGACTCTAATAAACTGGCTTGTGATCCATGACTCCTATGAACCTAGAGCTCTGATACAAACTTGTCATGACCTCGGTTCGCCTTCTATGAACCATCATGACGACACCTAGTCTCTACGACTAGGTAAGCCTAAACTTGCGGAAGATAACCAAAACTTGCGGAAGTAAAACAATTTAAAAACAGAAATAAGGCAATAACAATGTTAAATGTGCCGCTCGGCATACATTATATTTATATAGATCTTAAACCAATATCTAAATCCAAGATCCAGAAACCCATGAATCACAAGCTAAGATCAATACTACATAGCTCTAACTCCGAAATGTCTAATAAGAACAAAAAAGTACAGAAGGGTTAAATACTAAAAGCAGGAATAAAAGGGACTTCTCGGTCTGCGGACGCGGCAGATGTACCTCGAAGTGTCTAGAGCAGTTGCCTCCTTAATAATGATAGGCCTGAGTTGAAGTACCTAGATCTGCACATGAAAAACATGCGTAGAAGGGGCATGAGTACACCACAACGGTACTCAGTAAGTGCCAAGCCTAACCTTGGTCGGGTAGTGACGAGGCCCTACTGAGGTTAAATACAATATAAGGGTTAACAGTGTGGAATAAAACAGTCTAAATAAGTGCAGCAGTAAGAAATAACATAGAATTGACAGAACAACAACTAGAACAGAGAAAAAACAAGCCACAAAAAGAAAAACAACTCAACACAGAGATAATAACTGGGGCACCTTCCAAGATACCGTCCTGTAGTCCTAATTAAAACTGTCCAATGGATCTCCCAGGATACCGTCTCGTAGTCCATCATATATATGTCCGAAGGATCTCCTAGGATCCTATCCGGTAGTCCAACTATCAATACACGGGGATCTACCGGAATCCCGATCCGTAGTCCCAAATGTAAATACCAGCACTGGGGGAATCTACCTGGTGCATTCCCATAGTTCCATATAACTGTGCAGGGGGATCTATCGGGAATCTAACCCATAGTCCCAAAGTAAATGTGCAGGGGATCTACCGGGAATCTAACCCGTATTCCCAAAATAAATAGACAAGGAGGAGCTACCGGAATCCCACATCCGTAGTCCCAAAATAAATACACAGCAGCAGTAGGAAGATATACGGTAATGGTAGAGTTTCATATTAAGGCAATAAATGATTCTAGCCTAGCATGCTGTACAGAATTCAAATAAGGCAGGTTGAATCAAATAAGGCAATTAAGTCACTTAGACATGCTTTCCTAAGCTAACAACAGGCTTATTAGTGCAAAAAATAGAAATATGAAAGGAAACATACTAGTAATTACTTAAAGAAAACCAGATTTCCAACAATTAGCACAAGTACACACTTGTCACCTCACGTACAAGGCATTTCAATTACTAAATATACCAATCCTAAGGGGAAGGGCCCCCACACAAGGTTAGACAAGCCACTTACCTCGAACCGTCTCCAAACCAACCAAACACCACGTCTTTGCCACGAGTACTCGATTCCAAATGGCCCAAATCTATTAAATTCAATTGCATAATGTAAATAACACTTCAAGTAACTGGTTCTATAATTAAATTCTAAGCTAATACGCGAAATTAGGTAAAATGACCAAACCGCCCCTCCGGCCCACATCTTGGAATCAGGTGAAATTTACATTTTTAGAAACCTCATAATCTCACAAGTCTATACATAATAAGAACACTAAAATCGGAGTCCAAATGGCCCTTCAAATCCTCAATTAAAGGCCTCTTAAACTCAAGCCCATTTTTCCCAAATTTCTCACCACTAATTAGGTCTTTAATCACATAAAAACGAGTTATGAAGTCAACGACGTTACCTTCAAGTGATTCCCCTTTGTTTTCCTCAAAAATCTCTCTCAAAATCTTCAAACCCGGATGAAAACGGTGAAAGAATCCCTCAAATTCGCGAAGGCAACTATTTATATGTTCTGCCCAGCAATTTCCGCATTTGCGACCCTGGGACCGCATCTGCGGTCCTGCTTCTACGGAGATTTAGTCGCATCTGTGACTTTTTATTAAATGGCCAATTTTTGCACCAGCGGCCCCCAACTCGCAGGTGCGATTCCGCTTATGCGGAAATATCCCTCGCATCTGCAGAACCTGCTAATCTCCATCAATTTATCTTCTGCGGCCTGTTAGCTGCTTCTGCGGCACCGCATCTGCGGTTTCCAAACTGCAGATGCGAAAATACCAGAAGCAGCAAAAATACAATAGATGCAAGAATTTCTCAAACTTCCCGTCAACCATCCGAAATTACCCCGAGGACCCCGGGACCTCAACCAAAAGTACCAACATTACCTAATACCTCATTCAAACTTGTACCAATCCTTAAAACACCTAAAGCAACATCGAAACCTCGAATTAATCAAGGATTTAAGCCTAAGAACTCCAATTTTTCTAAAAATACGCTTTCGATCAAAAAGTATATCAAACCTCGTCCGAATGACCTGAAATTTTGCACACACGTCACATTCAAGACTACGGAGCTACTCCAACTTCCGAAATTCCATTCTGACCCTTGGATCAAAATCTCACTATCGGACTGGAAACTTTAAAAAATTCAACTTCCGGCATTTCAAGCCTAAATTAGCTACGGACCTCCAAAACACATTCCGAACACGCTCTTAACCCCGAAATCACCCAACGGAACCATCGAATTTCCATTCCGAGGCCGTCTCCACACTGTTACGACTACGATCAACTTTCCAACACTTAAGCTCTCATTTAGGGACTAATTGTCCCAAAACTCTCCAGAAGTCAAAACCGAACATCCCGACGAATCGAAATAGCAGAAATAAACTTGGGGAAATAGTTAATAGGGGGATCAGGGTGTTAATTCTTAAGACAACCCCGGTCGTCACACACACACATATATATATATATATATATATACACACATACATTTAAAGTAATGTATAAAGTATATATATATATATATATAGAGAGAGAGATATAGTATATATGATATATATAAGCTATATAATTTACAAGAAATTGCCTTAGATAATTTTTTTTAAAAAATATCCAGGCCCATTTAGGCCCGTTTAGGACTGGGCCCGACTCACATAGTCCGAGACCATTAGTTCATGTTCTCGGTCCCAGTCTGGTTACACCCAAAAGCCCATGATGCCCGAGTCCGTTTAAGCCCAACCCGTGAAGCCCGTTTAGGACTGGGCCCCAGACCGTTTGCCACCCTTAGCGAAGAAGGATTTGGAGCGATCGTGAGGTGAAGGAATTTCTCTACGGTATCGCTTAGTGAGGGTTGCGTTCGCGATGTTTGATGAGTTTTTTATCTGCGATCGCGTGTGTGTTTCCGCGATCGTGTAAGGCAAGTCGAGGGGCTGTCCATTTTTTGTGCTTCGCGATCGCGAGGCAAATTCCGCGATCGTGATGAAGGAAACAACCGGGCAAAATGTTTAAGTTAAAAAATGAGGGTTTTGGTCCATAACATCAAAATTCATTAGAGAGCTCAGGAGAAGGCGATTTTGGAGGAGTTTCAGAGGAGTGATTGGGGTAAGTGTTCTTCACTCAAATTTGGTTAAACCCCATGATTCTGTCTTGATTCTTATCATTTAATTTGGGAATTTGGGGTGAAAATTGGGAAGTTAGGGATTGAAATTGGAGAGGTAAAATTGGGGATTTGAGGGTCCATTTGAGATCCGATTTTGATGTTCTTGGTATGTATGAACTCGTGGGAGGATATGGGTTCTACTAATGTGATTTTTATCGGATTCCGAGATGTGGGCTCGGGGGTCGGGTTTGACCAATTTTGGGATTTTTGATGTAAATTGATTATTTCGCGTGGGCTTTGTTCCCTTAGCGCATATTGATGTTATGAATCTAATTTTGGATAGATTCAAGGAGAGTTGAGGCCGAGTCAAGAGGCAAAGGCGTCGCGGAGTCGGATTTTCGTCCGGTTTGAGGTAAATAATGATTGTAAATGTTGTCTTGAGGGTATGAAATCCCGGATTTCACATCGTTGTGCTACTTTGAGGTGACACACACGCTATATGACGAGCGTGGGGTCATGCACCGTTTGGAATTGTGACTTGGTCTGTCCCATACGACTGTTAAGTCGCGTATTTGATTGGAAACTGTTTGATATCATTGTGTTTTGGAAAGTATTTCTATGTTTTGGGTGGAATGCCATTTTTGGGCCTCGTGCTAACTGTTTTGGACCCTTATGGGGCTTTTTACTACTATTTCCTCACTGTTTTGATTTAATATCTACACTCAGTCATGCTACATTTTACTGATTTCATAACTCAGTCTCTATTACTTTGTTTTTATGCATAAAATGATATTTTGGGCTGAGCACCCTATTTTACTGATAGCCCGAGTGGCTTCTGAGGCTGATGACTGAGAGACTCTGAGTGTCTGATTGTTAGGCTGATGACTGAGAGACTCCGAGTGTTTGATTGTGAGGTTGATGACTGAAAGAGGCCGAGGGCTTGGTCGTGAGGATAATATATATATATATATATGTTAATGGATCGGGCTGCGTGCCACAACGATATATGGATCGGGCTGCACGCCGCAGTGATATATAGATCAGGCTGCACGCTGCAGCGATATATGGATCGGGCTGCACACCGCAACGATATAGCACTTGGGCTGTAGGAGCCCCTCCGGAGTCTGCACACCCCTAGTGAGCGCAGTCGACTATATATTTATGGATTAGAATGCATGCTGCAACGGTTATTATAAGGTACCTATTGAGCGTGAGTGCTGAGTGTGAGCGCTGATTGATAAGAGCTGAGTCTCGAGTGACTAGGAGGCTTGCCCGAGGGGATATATATATATATATACACACACACACATGAGTGATGCTTTGCCCGAGGGGCTTGTTTTTATGAAATTAATATCTCCACTCCTCTTTATATATATATATACACACACATACATGAGTGATGCTTTGCTCGAGGGGCTTATTTTTATGAAATTAATATTCCACTCCTCTTTATGCTGAGCCTTTGTTGAAAATGTTGAAATAATATTTTTTTAAAACAACTTTCATTGAAACTGAGTTTTTACGAGATGTTCGGAATTTAATCACTGATTTGGCTTTGCTATTTCCACTGAGATTTTTATGTTATGAGATGTATATGAGTAACCGAGGGGTCTGCCCGAGGGGCTGTTTATGATTCATGTTTTGCCCAAAGGGCTGTATATGAACTATGTTTTGCCCAAGGGGCCGATTATGATTTTCATCACTTTTACTATAAACTGCATTGAACCTCTATTGAAACTGTTGGAAAGCATCTTCAAATGATTTTTAACAAAAAACTAGATTTTAAAGGAGATAATTGACTCATATTCCAAGTTGAAAACCTGTTGTGCTTGCTGAGTTTATCATGATGTGGATTCTATTTGTTTCCTACTACTCAGTCTTTATTTACTTTTATTATTTACTGAGTTGGTGTATTCACATTACTCCCTACACCTTGTATGCAGATTTAGGTATTTCTGAGCTCGGTGACAGGTTCAGCGGAGTTAGCAAGGTAGCTGCTTGACGATCACAACCCTTCTTTTCTCCCTCCTTATTCTCCCTTAGTGTACTTTTGTGATTTTCTCGACCATGTTGGTAAGTAGGTGCTCATGACTAGTAATACCCCGATGTCGGGCTTTCTTTCCGCACTGTTGTTTGTTTTAAACACTATATAAAGGTTTATTGTTAAATAGATTCGATTTTACCCTAAGAATGGAAAATATTGATTGGTTTTGGGTTTTTGTCTGCTGGCCTAGTTCCATGATAGGCGCCATCACGACCGGGTTGGTTTTGGAGTCGTGACAGTTTTGAACCACACCTGTGTGTGCGTAGAAGCAAGGAAAGTCCCGTAGGTGCGGAAGGCTGGTCTTGAGAGAGGCTTCACAGAAGCAAAATTTTTTCCGCAGAAGCAAAGGCCGCCAATGCCACAATGTGACCGCATAAACGGAATTTGCTGGGTAGAAGCTATAAAATCGAGGTTTTTGGTTCTTTTATCATATTTGGAGATTTGTGGCTCGGATTGAGGTGTGTTTTGAAGCAATTTTCATCATGTGGATTGGGGTAAGTGCTCTACACTCGGTTTCGATTATATTTTGCGAATCTATCTTCATATTTGGCAATTGGTTGATAATTGCAAATGAGAAATTGGGGGGTTTTGTCTAAAATTTTATAAAGTGAATTCTTGAGTTTTGAACATCGATTCGGAGTCGGATTTGAGTGAAACTAGTATGGTTGGACCCGTAATTGAATGAGTTATTAGATTTTGTGAGTTTCATCGGGTTCCGAGACACGAGCCTAGGTTTGACTTTTTGGTTGACTTGGGGCTTTTGATTAAAGATTCGACCTTTATCATTTGAAATTGTTTCCTTAGGCTTCATTTGATGCATTTAAGTTGTTTTTGGCTAGTTTCGGGCTGCTCGGAGGTCGGTACGCGCGGGATGAAAATTTGGAGCACGTTTGGCTTACTCGGTATTGGATTTGGCTTGTTCGAGGTAAGTAACACTATTAAACTCGGTGCTGAGGGTATGAAACCCCGAATTACGTATTATGTGATTGATGTTGAGGTGACGTGCATGCTAGGTGACGGACATGTGGGCGTGCACCATGTGAATTGTGATTTAATCGATTCCATGGAACTGTATAGCCATCTTATCTGAACATTTTTACTGTATACTATGTGTTAGAGCACTTGAGCTGTAATTTATGCTAGAAATCATATTTAGGCTATATGCCGGTACTGTTGGGACCCACAGTGGTCGTTCCTTGCTGTTGAGTTATTTGTTTAATTATAGTTATGTACTCAGTCGCATTCATCATTTCATTTCATATCTCAGCCTCTGATATTGTATATTGTCACATCTCGCATCATTGATTAGGGCTGCTTAGTATGAGCATTGTGAGCCCGAGAGACTAGAGATCGTTATAATGTTTGTTTTTTACTTGGACTCCATGAAAGAACAAAATTACAGGGATTATTTATTAACTTTGATTCCAAAAAAAAAAAAATACACTGAACAACTTCAACAAGGTTGCACACCGCAACGAGCCTTATGTCTATATATATGTAGATCAGGTTGCATGCTGCAACGTGCCTTATGGCTATATGTGGATCGGGCTGCATGCCGCAACAGGTATTGTACAATGCCGAGTGACTAAGTGTGCTGAGTATTGAGCATGGTGAGAGACGATACAAGACAGTGATATTGAGTACTCTGAGAGTGTGAGTACATGAGTTCATCACTGAGATACATTGCATTTGACATGCGTACTTGAGATACATGCATAGAGAAGCATTTCCTTATGCTACCCGGTTTTGGTGACATTCATGATTTCATTTGTATATTGACATGTAGGCGTAGAGATGTATTTTCCTCATGCTATCTGAAAACGAAACATGTTATTTATTATTGTAAGGTTTTGGGAAAATCACAGTTTTCAAACTTACTCATATTTTTGGTGTTTTTGGTGAAAGGTTTGGGATTTATTGTTATACTTGAAAAACATGCCTATTTTTCCGTAATTGTAAACGAGTTGAGAATCTTACCTTTGAGCTATTTTCATGTACCATTTTATTATATTGTTGTGAATTGATGCTGGTTATTGGAGTTTGACTCTGACCCTTGTCCCAACTCATCACTACTTTCAACCTAAGGTTAGGTTTGTTACTTATTGAGTACGTGAGGTCAGTTGTACTCATACTACACTTCTGCACCTTGTGTGTAGATGTTAGATGCTGATGTTGCTGCGTACAGAGGGAGCTAGATCGAAAGATGTACCTACGTTCCAGTTATGGCTATCACTAGTCCTTGGTAGCTTTAGAATTTTTGATCTGTTCATGTATATTTCAAACATATAATGTATTTATTTCATACCAGCTTTGTGACCTTTAAATCTTAGAAGCTCATGATTTGTACTACCATTCCTTGGGGAATTCTTTGTATAAAAGCAGTTGTATTATCTTTTCTTCTCTTAATAAATCTCATTAAATTGGATAGTTGGTTATTGGCTTACCTAGCGAGTTGGGTTAGGTGCCATCACAGCTAGTTGGATTTTGGATCGTGACAATTAAAGTTTACGGGATTGGGCTATTTACTTCCATGTCTTCATTTATTCCATGTTATCTCTTGTTATATGCTTTAACTACTACATATTCTTACCTAATATCTATGCTTTACTTGTTAATTGTTTTTCAATTATTATTTGTTTTGATTTGCCCATTTCTTCCTCAATACCTACTTATCTGCTACATGTTCCTACTTGCCTTAGTTGTATATTCTCATTGTCACATGTTTTCACCAGCTTTTATTGTCCTTATATTATTTGATGCACTTTATTATGCTATTTCGATTACGTGAGTCATTTAGTGTTCTTGTATTGATGGATCGTCAAGGTTTGAGCTTACGAGGAATTGGATATTCTCCGTTTGTATTGGTTGTTCTTTCATGTTCCGTACATTTAATTCTCTTTTTGTGTTGATATTTTGTAAATAGTGGTGTCGACTTGTTTATGTTAATAAAATGATATTGGGTCGAGTTGCCCGTCGCAACGGTACTGAAATTATAACAAACCCGACCGGTTATTTTAAGCTTTAAGGTTCCACTCAGCGGTTCAAGATCTTGATTGGCTTGTGTATTATGACTTGTGTGCTTGGTCAGATTTGATTTTCAGATGATTCAGAATGAATTAGGATGGATGATTCTCACTTTAGAGGCTTAAGTTGAAAATGTTGACCAAGGTTTGACTTTTGCGGAAATGACGCCGTAGCGGTGATGGCTCCGATAAGTTTGTATCGTGATTTTGGACTTGGGCGTATCCCAGAACCAATTTTGGAGGTCCATAGGTTAATTTTTTGCCGAAAGTTGACAATTTAAAGGCTTAGAAGTTTGATAAGTTTGACCGTAGGTTGACTTCATAACTATCGTGTTTGGATTTCTAATTTGGACTTGGAATAAGTCCATTTTATTATTTGGAACTTGTACGCAAAGTTTGGCATCATTTCGAGTTGATTTGATAGGAATCAGATGTGCAGTTGTGCTTTTAGAAGTTCTTGAGTTTCATATTGAATTCATGTGTTTCGAGGTCCGATTCATGATTTTAGATGTTATTTTGATGATTTGATCACGCGAGCAAGTTTGTGTTATATTTTTAGACTTGTGTCGAAGTTTGGTTTGGATCCCCAAGGGCTCGGGTGAGTTTCAGATGCATTTTGGAGTGTTTGGGAGAATTTTAGTGTTGCTGGTGTGAACAAGTACTGAAGGCCTCGCAAATGCGGGGTGGGAGATTGCATTTGCGATATATGGCATAGTCTGTTAGGGTTGCATTTTTGAACCCAGTATTCGCATTTGCGAAGGTGGTCTGGGTTGAACAGTGGTCGCATTCACGATGGTCCAATGTCGCATTTGTGAACCAGTCATCGCATTTGCGATGACAGAAGGAGTGTGAGGTGTTTACTTTTGCGATAAGTTCTTTGCATTTTCGGGTTTGCGAACCCCAGGTCACAATTGTGACACCTGCGACTTGACAAAAAGCTGAGGGAGGGGATTTAGATCTCATTTTCATATTTTGGAACCCTATACTTAGTAGGAGGCAATTTTGAAGAGGGATTCTCATCTACAAACTTTGGGTAAGTGATTCGAATCTATTTCTAATCATGTTCCATCAATATATCTTAGATTTTAACATCAAATCATGTGAATCAAAGTGAAAATTTCTAAAACGTTGTCAAGTTTTTGAAAAATAAGAATTTGAGTTTTGAGAGTCGATCTGGACTCGGATTTTGAAACTAATCATATATATGAACTCGTGGGTTCATGTGTAGTCGCAATCTACCATTGGAACCAAGCTTTGACCGGGCGGGCCCCGAGTTTACTTTTGTTGAATTTTGAGGAATTGTGTAAAGATCATAGCTTTATTTATTGGAATTGATTTCTCTTGCATTATTTAATGTTATTAAGTCAATTTTGGTTAGATTTGTGCCGAGCGAAGGTGAGTTGTAAAGGAAAAGCTAATTTTGAGTATTGATTGAGGTTTTTTGAGGTGAGTATCTTGCCTAACGTTGTGTGGGGGAATTACCCCGTATGGATTAGTTTGTTTGTACTATTTGAACTATGCGAAAGATGTGTACACGAGGTGACGAGTGTGTACACGGATTATATGTGGAAATTTGACCGTCTTAGACTCTTAGGTTCTTATGTACATTAAAATGAAGTTCTCTTATCATGTTAAATATTCCATTGCTAAATTTTAACCTTACGTGTCTTATTTGAAGTTGATCGATTCATGTTCTACACTTGTTGACAAATATACTCTTATATGCCTTAATTGACTTATCCTTAAGTGAAATCATTGTTACATGTTATCCCTCTTATCATTGAGTTGTACCTATTTGGAATCATTGTTACATGTTATCTCTGTTATCATCGAGTTGTATGTATTTGTGATTATTGTTACATGTTATCCCTTCCATTGTTGAGTTACTCTAATTTGATACCGTTGCTACACATTATCTCTCCTGATGTTGAGTTATTCTTGTGTGAAACCATTATTATTTGTTATGGCTTTCATTGTGAGCTCGTTCTTCCATTCTTTGTGTTTAGAGATTCCTGTGTTGATTTACTTATCGTACTCCTGTGTTATTGTAGTTGTTGTTGTACTTAGTGTCATTGAGGCAAGGGCTATGTGTGGTTGTGGTATTGGAAGCGTTTTGAGGAAATGTTGTGGCATATAGGCACATGTGGTACGAGTTATTATATTGTGTTGTTATGTTTTTGGCACACGTGATACTGTTTAGAGGATTGTCGGGGTGTTTGCACGTGAGTTGTCCGGGCTATTGTTATTATATATATATATATATATATATATATATATATATATATATATATATATATATATATATATATATATATATATATATATATATATATATATATATATATATATATATATATATATATATATATATATATATATATATGTGTGTGTGTGTGTGTGTGTGTGTGTGTGTGTGTGTGTGTGTGTGTGTGTGTGTGTGTGTGTGTGTGTGTGTGTGTGTGTGTGTGTGTGTGTGTGTGTGTGTGTGAGAGAGAGGTATTTACTTTATTGTTGCGCACGTGGTGAAAAGGGGGCTATGTTGGGGATGATTTGTGATGACTTGTGATGGACCGAGGGCTTTATTATTGATGACATTTGTGTAGTGGTGTGCCTACGTTGTGTCAGTCATGCATTTTACATTTTGTTGTGTTGTTGCCTATGTGTCATTCGTTGTCTTTGCTCTTATTTGTTGACTCGAGTTGGGATAGAAGACTTGCACAAACATACACGTTATTATTCACTCATATCAGTTTAAGAAGATGAATCCTGATGTTGATTGATCATTTACATGCCTTCTGTGTGAGAGTTGTACACGTGAGTTGTCCATGCAGTTATGAGTTTTTGTTATTGCTGGCACGTGAGTTGTCCGTATGGATGTGATGACCCAAAAGGTCATCTCGTGTTTTAGAATCCAATTTGGGGTTCCGAGGCCTTCAAGACCTTATTTTCTTTCTCCTCAATTTACGTGCACATTCTGGGCACGCTTCTAGAAAAGTCTTTATGTGAGAATTTGAGAAAATGCTAAATTTTGCCTTTAAAATTGAATTAAGTTGACTTTGGTCAACATTTTGGGTAAACAGACCTAGACCCATGATTTGGCGGTCCCGGAGGGTCCGTAGTAAAATATGGGACTTGGGCGTATGCCCGAAATTGAATTCCGAGGTCCCTAGCCCGAAATAAATTTTTGAAGAAAATTGTTTAACTGGAAATATAATATTTTTTTATAAATTGAACAATATTTGATTTTTTTTGGTATCGGGCCCGTATATTGGTTCCGAAGCCCGGTACAAGTTTAATATGCTGTTTAAGTCATGCCTATGAAATTTGTTGAGTAACGGAATTTATATGACGTGATTCGGACCCTCGGTTGTGAAAATAGAAACTTTAAGTGTTCTTTAGAATTTCATTGATTTTGATGCTAAATCCGTAGGTTTGTGTTCTTAAACTCATTTCTTTCATTTTCCATCAACACCCATTAGATTTCTAGGCCTGAATCTTATTCTTTAAGAGTAGAAATTAGGGATTTTGGGGGAATTGGGGATTTTGCAAATATGGGAATTTAGACCTCGATGTGGGGTTGGATTTCGAAACCAATTGCATATTGGGGCTCGGGGGTGAATGTGTAAGCGGGTTTTGGTCCGATCTTCGAGTTTCAACCAAGCGGGCCCAGGGTCGATTTTTGACTTTTTTGGGAAAAATATTGAGAACCTATAATTAAGCATTGGAATTGAGTTCTTTAACATTTATTGATGTTATTAAGTTAATTATGACTAGATACAAGAGGATTGGAGGTGGAATCGAGAGGTAAAGCAGTAATTGAGGATTGATTGTGGCCGTGGAATCGAGGTAAGTGTTGTGGCTAACTTTAGCTTGAGGGATTAGGTATTGTTTGCCCTATTTGCTACTTGTTAGTTGTTGAGTACGACGTATAGGTGTGGTGACGAGTATCTATACGTTGTTGTCGGGTCATAGCATGCGAGTGAGTTCTATACTTGTGACACTTGTGTTTCTTTATACGTATTATTCCTGTTTAAACTAGTTATTGTTCATGTTTACAAGTTTTACTATGTTGTTCCTGGTTTGGATATTGGGTGAGTATTGGCTGAAGTTGAGATTTCTATTGTGAAATTAAATGATGAAACAAAGTTGTTTGATTGTGATGCCCTTGTCGGGTTGTTATTGTTTCTGTTGCTGTTATGGTGAGGAAGAGTGATAAAGCGCGAAGGGCGATACCATACACATTTATATTATTCATATGGTGAGGAAGAGTGATAAAGCACGAAGGGTGATGCCGTGCACATTTATATTATTCATATGGTGAGGAAGAGTGATAAAGCACGAAGGGTGATGCCGTGCACATTTATATTATTCATATGGTGAGGAAGAGTAATCAAGCACAAAGGGTGATGCCGTGCACATTTCTATTATCGATTTCATGGTGAGGATTGAGAGTAAAAGCACAAAGGGTGATGCCGTGCAATTTCTGTTTGTTGTGTTTATTGTTATTATCGGTTCAAAATGTTTTAGCTATTTAAATTCCATTACTGTTTTGATTCTCTATGTTGGAACCCCGATAGCATGTTGCCCTTCTCATTCATTTCTGCTTAGTTTTTATTACTTGTTACTCTGTTGGTATATTGTTAACTGTACAACTTTATATTGTTGTCGTGTCCTAGCCTCGTCACTACTTCGCCGAAGTTAGGCTCGACACTTACCAGTACATGGGGTCGGTTGTACTGATACTGCACTCTGCACTTTCTATGCAGATTCCGATACTAGACCATACTGATCAGAGTTGAGGTTGCTGCCTTCAGTCCACAGGAGACCCAAGGTAGATCTGCCGGCGTTCGCAGACCCTGGAGTCCCCTTCCCTCTATCTTTGTTCCTGCTTTCTTTCATTCCGAAAAACAGATGTATTTTCCTTTAACTAGTATTTATAGAAATTCTTAGACGTTCATGGATTGTGACACCGGATCATTAGGGTAGTTATGTTCTAGAGTTTGAAATGTTATAAAATTTCCGCACTCCATATCTGTGTAGCTTTAAATTATTATTTATTACTGTTTTGGTTAGTCATTAATGTGTTAAAATATATCTATTAGCTTGCCTAACATACAAGAGTTATGCGCCATCACGATCCCGACGGTGGAAAATCCGGGTCGTGACAAGTTGGTATCAGAGCACTAGGTTGCCTAGGTCTCCCAATTCACGAACAAGCTAGGTAGAGTCTGATGGATCGGTACAGAGACGTCTGTGCTTATCCCCTAGAGGCTACAGAGTTTAGTAATAACTTCACATCTATTCTTCTTTGTCATGTGATTTGATTTCTCAATGCTTGTCGCGCCCCATTTTTCCCTCCGCGGAGAGAGAGAAGTCCGGGTTCCTACGTTCATGGGGGTAATAACTCATTTCCTTTTAGGAATTTGGGTTTTTGAAGAGTCGCCACCTAACGGATTATGGCGCGTTAGGGAACCTAGAGCGATTAACTCTTAGACTAGTTTGCATGACAAGAGATTTAGGGTAAGGGCATGAAATAACCTTGAGGGAAAGGTGTTAGACATCCCTCACGGTCCACAATGGTGAGTCCCGACCGAACTTATACTTATATGAATTAGTCCTTTTAACAAATAAATAGTTTAAACACATACTTGCAAATAAAGGCATGTTTTGGGCATTATATGACTCAAGTAATGAGACAAAAAGAGAAAACAAGTTGCATATATAGAGAAAAAGTAAAGCTTAGACATCGGGAATTGGGAAAGAGGGGTCATAGGTTGATTAACCTATATGATCACCCCACACAATGCCCGGTAAATACTCCTCAATGAGGGGCTACACGTGACATTAGCGCGTAGTCGTCATATCCTTACTACCCAATTCCTTCCCCTTGGTCATAGCCTAAAGCGTTCTAGTAACCTTGAAAATGTTCTATGCGTGCACTACCCGTCCCTTCCTTGTGGCCTTGGAGGTATTTAGGACCAATAATTAGGGTAGTTCTAGAACTTCCTAAGGTTTTAAAGGATAAAAGTCTAGGCATCAATCAAGAACAATTAGGACTGCATCTAAAGAGAACAAATTATAGGCTCACAGTAACCTCCACAAATATAACAAGTAAATGCACGTCTTCAAACAACAGTCAGGTATTTAAGAGAAAATCCTAGAACATGATATCTAGGTGAGCATGGATTATACAATATTGAATTAAGACAAAGTGGCAAAGACCTATTAGTTTGCCTACTGATTTTAGATCTGTTAAATCTGAGCAGTTTCAAATAACAAAGCACAGTTTTATAGTTACAGAGTTTTAATCGCCATATAGGCTTGCCTAGGCATAATAGTGATGTCCTAAAAAATATGATATCTATTAGGAATGTAGTAAAACAGTGAGCAATTTTTAAGCGGACAACTTGAGATCCTATAGACATGTTTTCTAGGCGGTATTAATTAAGTCAGTGTTTGAAAACTCATTTAAAGAAATAGATAGTTAATTAAACCAATTCAAACATGAATTAACTGATTTGTTTAACTAAACTAATTTTAAGTTCTATAGGCATGATTTCTATTAGAGCTGATTTTAATCCCTATAGGCATGGTATCTAGTTATTAAAACTGACTCTTGAACTTATAGGCATGATATCTAAGAAAACGAATGTGAATACATGCTGTAATGAAAACTGAACTTCAATTACTTTATATCTATATGCATGATATCTAAATATAAAGCTGATTTTAACCTTATAGGCATGATATCTATTATTAAAACCATTTAGATCCTATAGGTATGGTTTCTAATATTGTGGCAGTACTATAAACATGGCCAACACGTTTGAATTAACATAACCCTATAGGCATGATATCTACCCAATTTACCTAACATATATATAACTACCCACCCCTTTTTTCACTAATCACCCCAATGTTGTTTACAGTAATTATTACAAACCAATGAATTAAATAAAAATGCATAAATAAACAAGAGTTAATCTATAGGGAGCCTGCAGTAGGCCCAAATGACTTCCAAGCCTCCAATATCCTCAAATGCCAAAGTTCCATAGACAATATCTTGTCTAGGTGTGTCAGAGTTCCCTAAGGACCATAAGGATCCCGAGCAGTACTCACACCTAGACCTTTTCTCAAACAATAACTGATTTAGGTGCAGTGTGGAAAGGCCATCTCTGACATGCCAAAGTTCAGAGAGACCTCAAAGGATCTCAAGGCAGTACACATATCAGAGGGGCAGAACCTAGTATTCTAAGAGTAATGTGAGAGTGCATGATGACTTTGAAAAAGTTTGGTAAATAGAGAAAGAAGGTCTTAGTAATAGAAAGAATTTTATGAAAATCATAACATAGTTAGAGTAGGAATAGTTTGAGAAAATATGAAGAACATTTTTACAACAATCAGAAAGCAAGTCAGAGAATACACAGTTTCAGAACAAACCTCACACAAGGGAAAGAGGTAGGGGGAACACCTAGAATGCACCTTAGTGATGGCAATCAAATACACAGATTGTAGTTGCAAAGTTAAGTTGAGAACACATAGGTTTAAGACACAAATAGGATCTCATTAGTGAAATAGAACAAAGTGGACTAGACAAACACTTCATGAGACATTCAAGGTTTTAGAAATACTAATCATATACAGAACATGCAGGATTTGGTCATGCTGGGTGAAATCATAAGCACACTATGCAACTTGGGACATGCTAGTGAACCAATTATTTAAAGCAGGATTGGCATTCCAAACAGTGTAATAGCCATGAGCTTACACATGCTTTGTGATACAGTAATCTAGGCTAGTTGCATATTAAGTAGAATAACACATAGAACTGGAAATCACAAATTGATGAACTACAGCAACAAAGGAAACATATAGTTTGGAAAGTGAATTGAATCAAAACATACCACTTAAGGAGAGTATATAGAATACAGAGTAGAGATGATGCCAGTATCCTGCCTTGGCCTACAACCGGCTGGACTAATAAGAATTGCAAGGAACAGAAGGGAGTATAAAGCTTTTGAGAGTATAATAGTGTAGATGAATTAGTGTTCGTTGTTCAGAAATTAAAATAAGATGGGGTTTATATAGTAATCAAAAGCTTAACAAATAAGGTAAGAGATCAATTAAGTAGCAAATCAGGGAAGTCACTTGTAAATCAGCAAGTCTTTCCCTTAATCAAGGGACAATTTAAATCAACGGTAAAAGCATGCTAAGTATTTAAGGAAAAGAATCAAGTAAGGTTTAGTATAAAGTAGGTAATTAGGGATAAATGAACAGAAGTTTTAATTAAGAAACAGATCAGTAAGAATCAGCAAACTACAAATAAGGCAAAGGCAAATTAATTAAGGCAAGCAATTCAATCAAATCGAGTAGAGAGGTAAGAATTGAAAGTTTAAGGGAAAGTGTTCAAATCAAACCAAGAAATAAGGAATTCAGAATAATCAAGGAGAAAGTCATGAAAGAGTCAGCATGTTTAACATATAAAATAAGGTAGAACATGAATAGTCATTATTCCACATAACTTTAACAAAATAAATAGTTAGAATGACACTGATTCAAGGAGAATGTTATAGGTCTTAACATGGATAGTCAGGACAAACACAAGCACATAGAATCAGTGAAAGGTCAAACTAAAAAATTCAGTAGAAGCATATTAGGGCAAGAAAGTCATGAGAAATCACAAGAATCCAAAGTAAGAACCAGTCGATATACTAGTACTCAGAAATCAGATGAAGAACATAAAAAAGAATTAGGGCTTTTAGTACAAATGAGCTAAGTTGTAGCAGACTTACAAAATCAATCAAAATATATGAGAAGCAGAAGATTAAACACAAAAAGTCATCAAACAATTTGTAAAAAGAAATTCCGGAAACCCTAGTTTAGGAAAAAATGAAAATCGCTTGAAAATCATATGATTCTTGTAAAGAATCTTAAGGTTATTGTAAAACTCACATGAAACAAACCCAAATCATCTTAGATCTATATAGATCTAACTGGTTTAGAAAAGAAAGTAGGGTTTTGAAGAGAACCATATAGAGGTGAAGAAACCTGCTTAGAAAACCATAGATCGTAGTCAATATAGGACGATCTTACTCGGAATCACACTGGAATGGCCTGAACAGGTGAGAGAAGAACCATAGATGCAAGCCAACTAGCCCTGGTCCCTTGAGGGCCCTGGAGATGGCAAGATTAACGTGAGGGAAGCCATTGGAGGTCTGAGAAGTGGTGAGAAATCATCGGAGATGGCCATGGACGAGGGTCAGTGAGATTATTAGGGTTAGGTTTTGAGAGAGTTTGAGAGCAGAGAGGGGTTTCAGGGTGGCGGGTAGTATGAAATGATATGGTTTGGGGGGTCTTTTGGGTTTATTTTAGGAATGGTCATTTGTGGCCGTTGATCTTTAAGATCAACGACCGAGATTAAAAGGTTTTGAGGGCTGGATCGGGTATCTGGGGTTTGGGATGGGTAGTTTAATTGGAATTGGGCTGGTAATTGGGTTAGGTTGGGGCTGAAATTGAAAATAAAAAAATAGGCTATATTTTATATAGCCACTTTTAATAGTTATATAATTTATAAAAAAATATAAATGATTTCAAAAAATATTTTCATTTACTAAAATGATTTAAAATAGTTTTTTAATATTTTAAAAATATAAAAGATTATTTTATGCATCAATAATGTAATAATGCATTAGTAGGGCTATTATTGCAAAGATATGCAATTTAGCCTAAAAAATATAAATGCAATTATAAAAAATACACTAAAATATTTAAACAATATTTTGACATAAATAAAGAATTTAGACGAATAAATCACCACAAAAATAATTGAAAGATAATTATTGAAAATTTTTTAAAATAAAAAGGGAAGAAATAAATCAATTTGGAGCTTTTAAAAATTATAGAAAAATTATAAAAATGCTTATGCATGCTTATAACTGCATATGTGTTATTTTGAAAGTATATATATATATGTTAAAACATATGAGGAAAAATTGGGTATCAACAATGTTCATACTCTTTTAGGAATCTAATGTTCTCCTCCTTCTCTGATGGTGATAGGTGAATGCTTATGCGCGTTTCCTTGACCGTTTCTGAATCCCCTAAGTTAACTGCCTCAGTTTCGTCCAAATTAGACTTTAGCTTGTTTTCAAAGTTTTTCACTTCTCTGACGATTCCCTCACAAAATATACCGATGAAGTCATTACAAGAACGGACACGGGATGCAAAAAAGGCTATGGTGAGCGGTTAAGGTTTGAGACAGTTGAAGGAACTGGAGCGAGGTCGCTCCTGCTAGGATAGCGGTTTCTTGCTGGTCACCTGCAGATGAAAAGATGCTGCCGACATGCATTTGCGCGAAAATTTAAACATGATGCGCATTCCCTTTAGACCATGAAGGTTGTCTTCGGACGATTAAGGATGACGTCCTTGGACCATGATGTCCTGGGCCATGAATTGTTTAGTGAGGGATTTGCAGGCTATGAAATGTTGATCTCGGGACATCAGATGGTGCCTCCGAACCATGACGCCTTTGAATAATGACATACAAATTTGAGGGATCCTCAGGCTATGGCATGGTGTCTTCCGGCTATGAGGGTGATGCCATTTAGACTATAACTCCTTTGGATAGATTGGTGATATTTATGCCCAGTATATGCAATAATATGATGTTAACAAGATAAGGCTTAGTTTTGTGAAATAGAGGGCAGAGCTTAGCCCGATTGAAAAACAAATAGATAGTACTAGAAATAGAGCAATATTTGTGCAAAGAGGGACAGTGCTTAGTCCCATATAGATGGGGAGGCAAGGATTAGCCTCATGCAAATAGGGAGGCAAGGATTAGCCTCATGCAAATATGGAGGCAAGGATTAGCCTCATGCAGATGGGGAGGCAAGGATTAGCCTCATGCAGGTATGGAGGTAGGGATTAGCCTTATGCAAATGTGGAGGCAAGGATTAGCCTCATGCAGATGGGGAGGCAAGGATTGACCTCATGCAAATATGGAGGCAGGGATTAGCCTCATGCAAATAGGGAGGCAAGGATTAGCCTCATGCAGATATGGAGGCAGAGATTAGCCTCATGTAGATATGGAGGCCGGGATTAGCCTCATGCAAATAGGGAGGCAAGGATTAGCCTCATGCAAATATGGAGGCAGGGATTAGCCTCATGCAAATAGGGAGGCAAGGATTAGCCTCATGCAAATATGGAGGCAGGGATTAGCCTCATGCTAATATGGAGGCAAGGATTAGCCTCATGCAAATGTGGAGGCAAGGATTAGCCTCATGCAAATGTGGAGGCAAGGATTAGCCTCATGAAGAGAACAAGTTGCAAATAAGAGTAGTATATGTCTTAGCTGGAGATATATTCGGTGTCTGATGTCCTGATTGATAGCGAATTTGTTACGTGTATATATTTGCGGATGCTATCGCTACGTCAGATGTACCAGCTTTCAATGGAAAATTGTAAGTTTTGTGGGGGAGGTTAGTTTGTGCCTTCGTCTACTGGCCTTGCTTTGCTCCGTTCTGGAGGCCTTTTCGAGTTTCCCTGGGTAACACCTGACTGTCACAGAAATAGAGTTTTCAAAAATATGCAATTATTGATAAAAATAGAGTCATTTTATAAATATTTTGATATATCAAGTGATTTTAAGATGAACTAGTGACTGTAACATATTTCAGAGACACTGCAGCTTTCTTATGTAAGAATTTTGAGGGTCCTCCTCAAAATTCTTCCCCAGCTTGGTAGATGATCTTTTGACCCCTTGCGGATAATAGGCCTTGTTGCACCTTCTTCAGAATTTTGAGAATCCTTCTCAAAATGGATTCTCAAAATTCTGCCCCAGTTTCTTAACTGATTTATTACCGTTTGACACATGTTGGCTTAGCTATACTTGTTCCGAAATTTTGAGGGTCCTCCTCAAAATTCTGCCCTAGTTTCTGATCTTGGGAGGAAATGGAAATTTTATTATAATATGACCGAACCTTTAAGGATGCCTACGTATCCCCTCTTAAACGGGAATCAGGTCAAGCGTAGTTCAATTACATCAGATGAAGAAATGTAAATTGTCTAAGCATAGTATCTTTTGACTGCATCCGAATTGATTGGTTTTGGCCAAATTTCTCCGTCCATTTCTGCAAGTATGAGTGATCCTCTTGTTAACACCCTGTGAACTATGTAAGGACCTTGCTGGTTGGGAGAGAATTTCCCTTTGGCTTCATCTTGGTATGAGAAGATCTTCTTCAGCACTAACTGTCCTGGTGCAAATTGCCTTGGTTTGACCCTTTTGTTGAAAGCTCTAGACATTCAGTTATGATAAAGTTGACCGTGACACACTGCGTTCATCCTCTTTCCATCGATAAGGGCCAATTGTTCATAGCAACTCCTTATCCATTCTGTATCGCTGAGTTCAGCTTCATGTATGATTCTTAGAGAAAGAATCTCTACCTCGGCTGGGATGATAGCCTCGGTACCATAAACCAATATGTAGGGAGTTGCCCCGATTGATGTGCGAACCGTAGTGCGGTATCCCAATAAAGCAATAGGTAGCTTCTCGTGCCATTGTCTGTGGTTCTCTATCATCTTCCTTAGTATCTTCTTGATATTTTTGTTGGCGGCTTCTACGGCTCCATTCATCTTAGGTCTATAGGCTGTGGAATTCTTACTTTTGATTTTGAAAGTTTCACACATGGCTTTCATCCAATCACTGTTGAGATTAGTGGCGTTATCAGTAATAATGGACTCGGGAACTCTGAACTGACAAACAATATGATCTTGGACAAAATCTATGACGACTTTCTTGATTATAGCTTTGTAAGATGCAGACTCTACCCATTTTTTGAAGTAATCAATGGCTACCAAAATAAACCTGTGTCTGTTTGAAGTAGTGGGCTCAATCGGACAAATAACATCCATTCCCTAGGAGGTAAATGGCCAAGGTGAGCTTGTTGCATTGAGCTCGTTTGGTGGCACTTTAATCATATCGGCATGCACCTGGCATTGAAAGCATTTGCGGACATACTGGATGCAGTCTGTCTCCATGGTCATCCAAACATATCCGGCCCTGAGTATCTTCTTCGCCAAGACAAAACCATTCATGTGCGGGCCACAGGTTCTGGCATGCACATCCTCAAGCAGTTTAGAAGCTTCGTTTGCATCGACACATCTTAGCAATCCCAAATCGGGAGTTCTTTTATACAGATTTGCTCCACTGTAGAAGAAGTGATTGGACAATCTCCGGAGTGTGCATTTCTGAGTGTGATTTGCATGCTCTGGGTATTCTCCCCTCGACAAATACTCCTTGATGTCATGGAACCAAGGCTTTCCATCTATTTCTTCTTCAACATAAGCACAATATGCCGGTTGATTATGGATCTTCACGGAATGAGATCAATATAATTCTTATCTGGATGTTATATCATAGATGACAAGGTGGCCAAGGTATCGGCAAACTCATTCTGAATTCTGGGCACATGTCGGAATTCTATCTTCGTGAACCTCTTTCTTAATTCCTTCACATGGTGTAGATATGGAAATATCTTGGAATTCTTGGTGGCCCACTCTCCTTGTACCTGGTGCAGAAGCAAATATGAATCACCGATCACCAGCAGCTCCTGAATGTTCATGTCGATTGCCATGTTGAGCTCTAGTATGCAGGCTTTGTACTCTGCCATGTTGTTGGTGCAAGGAAATTTGAGTTTAGTAGATACTGGATAATGTTGACCCGTTTCTGACACCAAAACTGCTCCAACACCCACTCCTTTGAAATTTGCAGCTCCGTCAAAGAACATCCTCCAACCATCGTATACTTCGGTAATGTCTTCTCCTACAAACGATACTTCTTCGTCAGGAAAATATATTTTCAAGGGTTTGTATTTTCCTCCCACCGATTTTTTAGGGAGATGATGTTACAACCCATATCCACATGTGTTAGTTCATGCCATATATTAGTTAACATAAATCCAAGAAGGAATTATCTTTGAGATGATAAGAAGTCAATCCTATTGGTCTTAAGTGATACAAGAGTGTATAAGGGTGATTAACCAGTATTAGAAGTTAAACGAATCAAGGATGTTGTAACTCGAATTTTCAGGTAATCTAGCGGTGCTTAATACACTCAAGAGGTCATTTATTAAGGTATTTTAATCATATAATATCCGTATCATAAGTCTTGAAGTCAAACGAGTTATGAAACAAAAGTCGACAAAAGTTGTCGCAACTTAGGTTCATAATTTTACTTAAACATTAGGTCAAATGTTTCTAATCTTTTCTCATAATTTACAAGGAATTACGGGGTGATATACCAACCAAATTAAATATCTATGAGTCTAGTTTCCAACGCATTAAACCGTTCATCGATACGATCTCGGAGTAGAGAGATATTCGCGTTTTCGCGAGACTGCGCCAAGCACCTCTCTATGGGGCCCACTAAGTCGGTTTAAGATATTTGGACCTATATAGGATGCCTCCAACCCGTTTTAAGTCATTTCTTTTCACTATTTTAAGACCTTAGAACCCTAGGAACATCCTCTCAAGGTTCTCTCAAGATTCAAGACCCAAAAAAAGGGCAAACAACACAAATCAAGTGTCGGGAATTCCGTGGCGCTAGTAAGTCTCTTGTTCTTCTTGTTGTTGCTCATTTTTGTGTTGTTCCAGCTCGTGTGGGAGGTTGTTTTAAAGGGTTTATGTTCTGTAAATACTCTCTCATGTTCTTAATATCAATCCTAGGTGATTTCAAGCCTTCTAAAGTGATTCTAGTGCCGAAAAACACTAATTGATCGCTAGTTTCGCTTTTTTGTTGTTGTGGCAGCATTGGAGGGATATTTCATGGAAATTTAAGGTCAAATTGGAGTTGTTCTTTCTATATAAAGGTAAGGAACCTCTTACTCTATATGTATTTAAGATTATCCAAGTTGCGGCTAAGCCATTGAAGCTAGAACTTGTGAGATATATATCGAAAGGCTTGGTAGTAATGTTATTGTTTTGTGGACTGTTTTGCGTTGTTGTTGGGCTGCGTATTTTACTACTATCTTGTGGAGTTTTGGATGAGGAAGGATGTGGAGAAACACCATATATATGTAGGGTTATGGGCTGATAGTTATTCATAACATTTCCAGGTTGTTTGACACGACTACGGTGGTCGTCGTATGTATGGAGTGATTAGGCTATGTGTGGACTATTTTGGGAGGCTCAATATGTTTATTATTGATGTTGTTTGGGCTGTTTGGTGACTGTTTTGAATGGTGTGAGGTCATATATATAGGGGAGGTGCTGTCCGTTTCATCGTAAAATAGGTTGTGGTCGATACATAATAGTTATGACGCTTAAATGATAACGATAGTATCGTTTCTCTTATTGTAGACTAAGGAGTTTTGAAAATTGCATAGCCTTGAGATTGGGGCAGTATATACAAGGTATGTGAGGCTATCCCTTTCCTTCTTTTGCACGACTCCGATTGTACATAATGTAATGAACGAGCTTCCAAAGATACTCTACTCTTAGAAGCTAGCAGTACTTACATTGTTTTCCTCTTATGGAACGATTGATGTTAATGTTGCTTCTCTTATTCTTATGTTATCAATGTTATTGGTACTTCCTGATTCTTATAAGGTTTATAGTGAAGAGTTAGTCCTAGTAACGTGTACAGAGGATACCGACCTTACGTCACTCCGAAATGTTTAGAATGTGATTCCATGAGTCGAGCATGCATTATATATATGTATCTATTTTACTCTACCGAGCCACGCTATAGTTGGCCGGGTACGGCACCTATTGTGCAACCACTGATCAGTTGGGTTTTACCGAGCTCCACGTGGCCGGGTACGATTCTACCGAGCCTATTATGGCCGGGTACGATATGATGATAATGATGCCCACATAGGCGAATGCTTTAAAGGTTTATGTATTTATACATATGTATCATGCATTTCATGTAAGTAGCCCTCAGAGGTACTAAGATGTTACAGGTTGTATATTCTCTATCCTTGCTTACATTACTGATCGTATTTATGGTTCCTTGCCTTACATACTCAGTACTTTATTCGTACTGACGTCCTTTTATTTGTGGACGCTGCATGTCGTGCTGCAGGTCCTGATAGACAGGCAGGTGCAGCTCCCCCACCACAGTAGACTGTCCAGTTCAGCGGTGATTGACGAGATCCCTTCTCCGGACTTGCCTTGGTCTTGGTATGCAATTTTTGTTATAGACATTATGGGTATGTCGGGGCCCTGTTCCGGCTATGTTGCAACACTTATGTTCTTTTAGAGGCTCATAGACAGGTGTCGGCTCATGTATAGTTTGGTATTCCTTGTCGGCTAGTTTTTTTTGTATATTCTTTCATAGTAGCGTGGTAGCTCATACCTTATACGTAGTTTCTTGATTGTCTGGTCATCCCCTGCTATGTATGTTCATGCCGTCATATTTTATTGCTGGTTGTCCATGATCTAGGTCTACCATTTATATTGATCTCGTCAGCCTTAAAAGATAATAATGAAGGTTAGATGAAATGTACGTTGGTGCTCGACAAGTGTGGTCGGGTGCTAGTCATGGCCCTTCAGTTTGGGTCGTGACAGATGATATGCCAATGCTTGTCCTTTGACCGCCTTTTGAGTTACATAGATGATGTCGAACTCACTCAGCAATATCTGTCACTTGGCTAATTTCCCAGTAGGCAGGGTTTCTGAAATATGTACTTTAGAGGATCCATCCTGGATATGAGGTATGTAGTGTAGACACAGAAGTAATGCCTCAATTTCTGAGCCGTCCAGGTCAAAGCACAACAAGTGCGTTCCAGTAGAGAGTACCGTGCTTCGTAAGGTGTGAACTTCGTACTCAAGTAATATATGGCTTGCTCCTTCTTCCTTGTCTCCTCATGTTGCCCCAGAACACATTTGAAGGCTCCATCCAAAATAGATAGATAGAGTAACAAAGGTCGTTCTGGTTCCGGTGGGACCAGAACTGGTGGTGTGGACAAGTACTCTTTTATTTTGTCGAATGCCATCTGATAATCCTTTGTCCAACTTGTTTCAGCATCTTTCCTTAGAATCTTGAAGATGGATTCACATATGACTGTGGACTGTGCTATAAAGCGACTGATATAGTTGAGACACCCTAGGAATCTCATCACATCCTTTTTGCTCCTAGGTTGCGGTAACTCCTGAATAGCCTTGACTTTGGACGGATCCAGTTTGAGCCCTTGACGACTGACAATGAATCCCAGTAACTTTCCCGTGAGAACCCCGAATGCACATTTTGCGGGGTTCAGCTTCAAGTTGTACCTCTTTAGCCTGTCAAAGAAATTTCTCAAGTCCGTTATGTGATCTGCGGCCCTCTTGGATTTAATAATGATGTTGTCTACATACACCTCTATCTCCTTGTGTATCATATCATGGAAGATGGTTGTCATAGCTCTCATGTAAGTAGACCCAACATTCTTTAGACCAAATGGCATCATCTTGTAGCAATATAACCCCAAGGTATAATGAAAGCTATTTTCTCTGCATCTTCTTCGTCCATCCAGATCTGGTGATAACCCGCAAAGCAATCTACAAATGATTGGAGTTCATGCTTGGCGCAATTATCGATCAGGATGTGTATATCTGGCAGTGGGAAGTCGTCCTTGGGACTTGCTTTATTTAAATCCCGATAGTAAACACATACTCTGACTTTTCCATCCTTCTTCAGAACCACACGATGTTAGCTAACCAAGTTGGGTACTCAACCACCCTGAGAACTTTGGCTTTGATCTACTTGGTAACTTCCTCCTTGATTTTCAGGCTCATATCTGGTTTGAACTTTCAGAGTTTCTACTTTACTGGTGGACACATGGGATTAGTAGGCAACTTGTGAGCCACTATAGCCGTGCTCAAATCGGTCATGTCATCATATGACCATGAAAAAATGTCCTCATATTCCTTTAGAAAATGGATGTACTCTTCCTTCTCTCTTGGTGACAAGTGAATCCTGATGCGAGTCTCCTTGACGGTCTCGACGTCCCCCAAATTTATTGCTTCGGTTTCATCCAGATTGGACTTAGGCTTATTCTCAAAATTTTCAACCTCCCTGACAATTTCCTCGGTTATTTTATCCTCTTCATCTGAATCGCTATTCTCATGTTGCATTGCCTCATTACATGTCACAGTCACCGGTTCATCAGGAAAAGTAATAATAATGCTGTAGAAAGAAAACGTGTAAGAAATAGTAATGAATAATAAAAGGCAAATGCATTCGATTAAAACCGGAAAATCATCCAGACAAGTATGGCTCGATGAACCGAGCATTTATTTTAAAACAAGTAAATCTTTAAAAAAAATTACTGGGAATCTTAAATGCCTAGGATGACTATAGAAGTAAAAATCTGCCAAGCTACCCAGGGACTCGACGAGCTCGGGATGGTGTGGCAGTCCAGTTCCTGAGAATAGCTCCCTTCTTTACGGTCTGAATAGTGAGGCGTTCTTCCTCCTCCTCCTCAATTATGGCACTGCAGTCTATGTCTTCATCCTCTAAGAACAAAGTCTTCAACCCAGCTAATGTTTCCTCTTCTGCAGTCCCCCATATCGTATCATCTTGGTGAAGAGCTTGTTCTAAGTGTGGCACTGGTTGCTTGAGAGGGTAATACAGTCCGCACCATGGAGGAAACCAATCATTGATTCTTGCCATATGTACTGATATTCGAGCCCAAAGGTGGTACCATGACCTTTCAGCCGTATCAGTTTAATGATACCTTGGAGGTTCTTCCCCAACCATTTGCCGGGTTCATATCCAGACCAGGCCAATATGCTTTCTATTTTACTACTCCACCATTTATCCTTCTCGACGGCATTGACCCATTCAATGTGATGATAGGTATCCCCTCCTAGCCTTCTTCTATGTCCAATAGCCGGGATGGTTTGACTGGTGTAAATGGGGTTACTCCCATCTCCGTGAACGATCACTTCCTGACGATTCCATTCAAATTTCATGACTTGATGTAGTGTGGAAGGAACGGCTCCAGCGGCATGGATCCATGGTTGGCCCAACAGAAGATTATATGATGCTGGTATATCAAGCACCTGAAACTCGACGTCGAACCAAGTTGGCCCCATCTGCAAGCAAAGGTTGATTTCCCCGATTGTGGCCCTTTGGGACCCATCGAAAGCTTTCACATTCATGCTTCCTACCCATATTTCATGAAAACCTTTGTCCAACCTTTTTCGAGTGTCCAACAGACAAATATTAAGGCTTGAACCTCCGTCAACCAAGACCCTGGCAATGAATTTGTCTTCAAATTATACTGTAATATGCAATGCTCGATTGTGATTCAACCCCTTAGGTGGAAACTCATCTTCATGGAAGATGATCTTATGACTTTCCAGTACTTGTCCCACCATATTGGCCATTTCTCCAACAGTAATGTTATTGGGTACATAAGCCTCGCTCAACACCTTCATTAAATCGTTCTTATGTGCCTCTGAGTTTTGCAACAGTAATAGGATAAATATCTGAGCAGGGGTTTTGTTCAAATGATCAACAACAGAATACTCCTTTGCTTGTACTTTCCTCCACAGGTCATTTAGCCCTATATCAATGACAAGCTGCCTGGTAGTGGCATCCTTACTCGATCCTCCCAAGTGTTCAGGTGTATCGACTCTTCCAATCCTAGTCATTCCTTATGCAAGCATCAGATTCTTCTACCTTGGCCTTCCCTTTTCGCCGAGCATCGACAAAGTAATCCCAGGGTATTGCTTTTGAGTCGAATGGAGGTGTGGTTGATACTATCATAGTGAAGGGTATGACCACTTCTACTTCAAATGGAGCGAGGGTGGCCGCAGGTAGAGCCACCTCTACCTCAAATGGAGCAGGTGCAGCTACCTCAACCTCGATTGGTGACTGAGTCTGTACCATAATAGGAGTAAGTGTGACTGCAGCTTTAAAGTCATCGCCTTCTCGAATAAGCTCAATTGACCCCTTAGGGTCTCATTCTTCGTTCGTCTCTATCACATGTACTCCACCACCTCTATGATCAGGGAGAGGGTTGTTGTAGAATTTAGGTGCAACTTCCTTAGCTTGTATGACCTTGTTGTCGATTAGCGTCTGGATTTTATCCTTCAATGTTCGGCACTCATCAGTGGTGTGCCCCTTCATACCGGAATAGTACGCATAAGTTTTGTTTAGATTGACCCATTGGGATGAATTTTTTAACGCCACAGCGAGAACAGGGGTGACGTAACCCGTGGCTTTCAGCCTTTCATACAACTGGTCAATGGGCTCAGCAATGTCAGTATATTGTCTGGGTGGCTTGTGGTCAAAGTTTGGTCGTAGTCTTGGATAATTTTGACGAGTTGGGGGTGATTGGAAATGAGACGGTTGAGAGTTATAGGTGTGATGAACAATGGCTGGTTGGGAATATCTAGGAGATGAAGGCTAATATATAGGTGGTGTTGCTTGGTATGTGGGTGAAGGTGTTTAATATGTGGGTGGAGGTGTTTGATATGTAAGTGGAGATTTTGGGCCTTGAGCCACCATTACTGCCCCAACATCTCTTTTTTTATATGCCACCTGATTGTAATGCCTTATTTGTGGCCTGTAATGCCTCAAAATTCGTTACCATCCCACTTTTGATGCCTTCCTCAATTCTTTCCCCAAGCTTGATGATATCAGAGAACTTATGGTTTTTAATAACCATCAACCTTTCATAATACTGCGGATCCTGCGCTCTGACGAAGAACTTGTTCATCTATTCCTCATCCAAAGATGGCCTGACTTTGGCCGCTTCCAACCTCCAACGAGTAGCATACTCACAAAAAGTCTTAGTGTGTTTCTTCTTAAGATTCTGGATGTAGAAAATATCAGGTGCATTCTTTGTATTGAACCTGGACCGGTCCATGAAATCCGATGCCATATTCACCAAATTAGACCATTTCTTGGGATCCTGGTTGATGTACCAGGACAAAGCATCTCCAGTAAGACTCCTCATAAAGAGTTTCATCCAGATCTTTTTATCCTTTCCGACCCCGACGAGCTTGTCACAATAGGTCCTCAAATGAACCTTGGGATCACCTGTACCATCAAACATCTTAAACTTGGGAGGTTTATACCCTTCTAGCAGTTCTACGTCTGGCTGTATGCATAGGTCTTCATAGTTCAACCCTTCTTTTCTTTTGCCGCCTTCGATACCCTGAACTCGACTCGTCAACTTCTTGAGTTCTTCAGCCATGTTTTTAATGAGCAGGTCCTTCTCGGAGGATTCTGGTGTATAGAAGATTGGTTGGATAGAGTGAGGTACAGTTTCTACATATATAGGGTTGCTTTGATGGGTGCCAGGGATTTGGGTGTAATGATGGTCATTGGTTGAGTTTTGAGGATCGAGAATGGGTTGTGGCTTATTCTGAGGAGTGTGATAAGTGGCAGTTGGTGGGTAATGAGTTGGTTGATGGTGATGTTGTGGCGGAGTTGGTATTGGCAAGGGATTGAGATTTTGGGGTGGAGTTGCGTATTGATTTGGTGCGGAAGGATTTTGTGGATGTTGGCTTTGTGTGTTTTGAGGAGGTGTTGGGTTCTTTGTGTTCTCTTGGTTGATGTCGGGACATTAAGGGTGAGTGACAAGTTTGCTAAGTTGCGAACCTGCTCAAGTCCTCCTTGCAATTCTAGTATCTTTTCTTCCAATCTCAAGACTTGATTATTTGATGTAGGAGTACTTCGTCCATCTGAAGTTTCTGCGCTCTCAACATTGTCCTTTCGGATACCACTTAAGTCGTCCATTTTTATTTTTCCTTTGCCTTTTGTATTTCTTGGAAGAGGAGGAGGTGGAGGGCCTCTAGATCTGGTATGATATGCTGATGATGCCAGTATGAGTGAACCAACCTAAGGGGATGGGAATAATTAAAATAAGGAAAAACAAAAAGGTAACAAGTCAGTGAGGATTCTGAAATATGTTCAGTATTTAAACACATATTGCTGAAATGTAAATTCATGTCCTAATTTGGGAGCCTCATTGTGCCCGAGGTTGGCCTAGCGACAAATAGATTTGGAGAACTTTGGATGCCAATAAATAATTCATTTCATAATGTAAAAATAGACGAATCCCAAAATGACACTAAGATAATAGAAAAGTAAGCCACTACTGGCACTTGGCCTTAATACATCTAGGAAAGCAAGTAAATCTAGCCTACTTGGTTCTAGAAGGACCTTCCCTAGATTCGATCTTCCTAACTCCATCATACAGGCCCCCAGCTCGCGCAGACCCTGCAGCAAGTAGGTGTCCTCCTTCAGTTCCTTCAGCGTTTTGGCAATCCTCGATCCTCTTTATGACTTTACCTTCCAGCTCCAATATTCCTCACTCCAGATATTCCAACTTCCTGTTGGAAGTGACTGCCATTTCTTTTCATTCTTCGATCAATCTCACATTCCTCTCATGTTTTTCCCGGATCTCATTCTCATAGTCGTGGACCCTCTTGCACAGCCTATTGTATTTGACTTGAGCTTCAGTTTCTTTGTCTATGTTTGTATTCCCTCGACCAACTCCTTGCATCACCATTCCTTTTAGATTGTCCTCTAACCATGCTGGGTAGAGAGGTTCACGCTCAGCATGATACCTGTCTAGCTCAATAGTGTTCTTTTCCACAATGATTTTGCAGTGCCATATGTGCTGAGCTTGAAACTTGTAAGGGACGTCGTCGTCTTGAAAGTCTACTCTGAAATGACTCATCTTGGCAACCCTTGGTACAACCCGTTTCCTGCCTTCTTGCCTCATAACTCGGATAGGGACATAAGGGTATATCCCTCTCAACCCAATCAGCACCAGGTATGGAGCGTCCCTGGATCTGATGATGAATTCGTCTTTTGGGAACCATTCAAACATCCATTGAACCTGTTCCTCGATCAGATTGTCGAAGAACTCTACCCATTCATTGGCACTTTCCGGCTGAGCAAACCTATTTGGAATGTAAGTCATCTGCTTGGGGTGATGGAAGGCAATATGGTCGTTCCAATCCCTTTGCAGAAATTCTTGGCGATAGTGACCTTTTTGAAGATGTTCTAATGTCATGCCCCAACCTCGGGAGGCGCGACAGGTGCTTAATAGAGTGATCCCAATTGAGCAAGCCTTTTTAACACTTTCTACCCAACTCAATAAGATTTAAGGGAAACATGCTTTCGCTTACTTGGACAATAAGAAAGATGGTACATTCAACATTGATAGATCATTTCATATCGCAACCTTAAACCGTAGTTAAGTTTCCAACATTTCATACAATTACAATTTAGAGAAACAAGAGTTTAAGATTTCAACCTAGTTCATAGACCCATCCAACACCCGTATATAACCGACACAAACGTCTACGGATCCTTTAAGGATACAAAAGACAAGTATGACAATGCCAGCAACAAGGCCCCGGCTATACCTCAAAAGTGGATATCTATAACAAAAGATGTACAACATAACCCCTTGAAGGAGAAAGGGGCTCACCAAGACTTTGAGAGGAGGATACTCTGCTACGCGCGATCGGTAATATCCGCTATGGAGCCACCTACATTCATTTAAAAATGTAGCGCCCCCGGCAAAAGGGACGTTAGTACCATGGAATAGTACTAGTATGTATAACTAAACACCATTTTAGTAGAAAGAACTATCATGCAAGAATAAGTAAATCACAAGATGCAAGAAAAGGTTTTGACCGGACACCACATCGTCAAATAAAAGAATTATATAATCTTTCACATAATTTCCATAACTTTAGTTTGGGGCATTTCTTTCATATGTTCCTCATTGTTCTCAATACCACCGCTATCTTGAGCGGAGTCCGATCACGACCCGATCGGATAGGTTGCCTCATTTGAGACATATACCTCAATCACCATTTCATTTCCCTTTTTCTGGAATTTAATATCAGCACATTACCACCATGTGTGCGACATGGTGTCCGATCACGGCCCGATCGGCTAGGCTGCCTTACCTAGGCGTTGTTCCTTTCTCATCAATCATCTCATTTAAATCTTTATTTCACATATATCGTATCAATTCATTGGCACTTAGGGCCACAATTATCACATCATTTCCACTTTCAATGTCAACCTTGCAATTTATGATCATAGGCACATACAAAAGCAATTCAAGTTGCAAGCATAAGTAAGATTTCACATAATAAGCATGACAATCTCAGTTTTAATCTTGGCTTATAGCTTAGGTATTTCAACACATGATTCGTATCCTTCGCACATCTCTAAATATCAAGAATAGTACATTACACACATTGATGCACACCCTTCATGCTTATATATATATATAATTGCAAACCAATTCTAGTCTTACCACATTTGCATAAACGCCAACAGAGCTCAATTTCTAATAAAAGGAGGTTTTAGCCATACATACCTCAATAAAGCTTTCCTCAATCCTATAGTGTTTCGGAATGTTTGCACTTCAATCTATTTAAGCAATGTAGCACAATTGAACCCATAATCAGGAAAAGATCATAATCTAAGCTCACTTGAGCATTTCATCAAGCATTGAGTGTTCATTAAGGTCTTATAGTCCTTTTATGCAAGATTACAAGTGCCCATTCCCCATGTCTCTCTATTTATAATTTCTCCATATCTTCTAAGAACACATGCATGCAATGCAATCACCCTTATCCCCATGAATTACTTCACTAATGACCTCTCATAGCTATGTATAAAATTAAGAGCTGATGTGATGAAGTCTTACCTCCTGGGATGAAGGTTAAGGTGCCCCACTTGATTATCTTCAATATTTTAACAAGGATTTGTAGACCAATTTTGATGAAAGGCATTTCCCCTCTCTTAAACCCTCCCCTTACTCTAAAAGCACTAGGAAATAGGCTCAAAATGAGCTATTTCATAGGATATAACGACAGGGGGTCGGGTTTAAAATTGAGAAATCTAGAGCCCCGACTCAGATCTGCGGTCACATATGCAATCGCAAAGGTGACATACGGCCCGCAGAATGGACCGCAAAACTGTTCCCAAAAATCTGAACAAGCTACCTGGGTATGAGATAAGAATGTGGTCCGCATACCTATTTTGTGGTCACACAATGCACCGCAGAACTGCCCCTTGTAAAAATTCCAAGGGGATTATGTGATGACTATGTGGCCCGCATATCGACTATGCGATCGCATAATTGGCCGCATAGTTGACCTCAAAATTAACCATCACACTGCCTGACTCTACGACGACTATGCGGTCGGCATAACTATTATGCGACCGCATAGTTGACCGCAGAATTGCACTTTTCTGGAAAATACTATTCTTTAGCTTTTTAATGCACAGATCAATCAAAAGGGTCCGAACCGCAGCATGATCCTAACTTGGCACCACGAGATTCGGGTTTTTGAGTAGAAATTTCACGGGGCCTTACATCTTCCCCCACTTAAGATCATTCGTCCTCGAATGAGGATCAAGGTTCACTTATTAGCAATCTTTATGCAACCTCTGCTTTTCACAACATGAAACATATCAATAGCCCCAAATTTGGCTAACTCCCTAAATTTCCAAAAATTTCGCCAGAGTTTCCTTTATAACTAGGCCTATCCACCTGTCAGAGGGCCCTAGAAACATATCCTAACAGCATATACATGTTCCATAGACATAACATAACTTGTAAAACACCAACCATGGACGCATAGACAACATATATAACCAAAATGGAAGAGTTTTACATAGATCAAATCAAAAGGTAGGAGTTCATAGGGACCAAATGCATAAAAACTATTACATGGATATACAAACAAATGTGGGTACTTCTTTCTCATTTCTTCCTCTGCTTCCAAAGTGGCTTCTTCAACCTGCTGGTTCTGCCATAACACTTTCACGGAGGCAATTTCCTTATTTCTCAACTTCCGGACTTGCCTGTCAAGAATGGCAACTGAAACTTCTTCATATGACAGTTCCTCATTAACCTCAATAGTTTCAACTGGCACAATAGTGGACGGATCTCCCACTACCTTCTTCAACATAGACACATGGAAGACCGGATGTACAAATGACATCTCGGGTGGCATCTCGAGCTTGTATGCCACCTGACGCATCCTATGAATGATTTTGTACGGTCTGACATACCTCGGACTTAATTTCCCTTTCTTTCTAAATCGCATAATACCCTTCATGGGGGAAACTTTCAAAAATACCAATCATCCTCTTTGAACTCCAAATTTCTGTGACGAACAACCGAATAAGACTTTTGGCGACTCTGAGCAGTTTTCAGCCTCTCCTTAATAATCTTGACTTTTTCCATGGCCTGATGCACGAGGTCTGGCCCTATTAATTCCGCTTCTCCAACCTCAAACCACCCAATGAGAGAGCTACATCTCCTACCATATAATGGCTCGAATGGTGCCATCTGGATACTAGCATGGAAGTTGTTGTTGTAAGCAAATTCTATGAGTGGCAAATGATCATCCCAGCTACCTTTGAAATCAAGAGTAAAAACACGCAACATATCTTCAAGTGTTTGAATAGTCTGCTCTGCTTGCCCGTCGGTTTGAGGATGAAAATATGTGCTAAGATTTACCTGCGTACCCAAACCTTGCTGAAATTTCTTCCAAAAGTTGGCTGTGAACTGATCCCCTTGATCTGAAATGATTGAGACTGGAGTGCCATGCAACCTGACTATTTCCCTGATATACAACTGAGCATACTGTTCCGCTATGTCGGTTGATTTAACTGGCAAGAAGTGCGCTGATTTTGTGAGTCAATCCACGATTACCCAAATTGAGTCAAACTTACGCGGAGTGCGTAGTAAGCCCACCACAAAATCCATGTTAATCATCTCCCATTTCCATATTGGAATTTATATGCTTTGGTCCAATCCACCGGGCCTTGGATGTTCGGCCTTCACTTGCTGATAGTTCGGACATTTTGCCACAAAGTCCGCCACATCCTCTTTCATGTTGTTCCACCAGTAAATTTCCTTGAGATCATGACATATTTTTGTAGAACCTGGGTGCACGAAATACCTGGAAGTGTGAGCTTCTGCCATGATCCTTTCTCGAAGACTGTCAATATTCGGAACACTTAGGCGGCCTTGGTACCGTAGGGTACCATCATCCATGACAAAGGAAAAAGCTGTGGTCTTGTGTTTATGGATCCCCTCTTTCAGTTGTGCTAACAATGGATCATTGAATTATTTCTCTTTTACTTCCGCCACAAGCAATGATTCAGCCCTATTCTGCATAATCACTCCTCCTTCATTAGAGTTCGTAAGGAGAACTCCCAAACTAGCCAACTGGTGAACCTCCATGGCCAATGACCTCTGAAACGCCTTCAAATGAGCCAAACTTCCCATAGATTTTCGACTGAGAGCATCCACCACAACATTAGCCTTTCCCCGGTGATAGAGAATATCAATGTCATAGTCCTTGAGTAACTCTAGCCATCTTCTCTGTCTCAGCTTCAATTCCTTCTACTTGAAAATATATTGAAGGCTCTTGTGGTCCGTAAATACATCCACATGACCCCATACAAATAATACCGCCAAATCTTTAGCGCAAACACCACTATCGCAAGCTCTAAGTCATGAGCTGGATAGTTCTTTTCATGATTCTTGAGTTGCCTAGAAGCGTAGGCTATTACCTTGTCGTGCTGCATTAACACACACCCAAGCCCGATCCTTGAAGCATCGCAATACACCACAAATCCCTATGTACCCTCTAGCAGGGTTAATACCGGTGCTGTAGTCAATCTTGATTTCAATTCTTGGAAACTCCTTTTATAAGCATCAGACCATTGGAATTTAATTGCTTTCTATGTCAATTTAGTTAGTGGAGAGGCAAGAGAAGAAAACCCCTCCACAAATCTCCTGTAGTACCCGACCAAACCTAAGAAACTGCGAATCTCTGTTGCAGTGGTAGGTCTAGGCCAATTCTTCACTGCTGCAATCTTTTGAGGATCAACCATAATTCCTTCCCTGGAGACGACATGACCCAATAATGCGACAGATTCAAGCCAAAATTCACATTTTGAAAATTTTGCATACAATTGATATTGTTGGAGAGTCTGCAGAACTACCTTGAGATGGTCAGCATGGTCCTCCCGACTTCGGGAATACACAAGAATATCGTCAATGAACACTATCACAAAGGAGTCTAGAAAAGGCTTGAAGACTCGATTCATAAGATCCATGAAAGCTGCCGGGGAATTTGTTAGCCCAAAAGACATCACCAGAAATTCAATGTGCCCATACCGAGTCCTGAAAACTGTTTTTGGAATATCTTGCTCCCTTATCTTCAATTGATGAGACCCGGACCGTAAGTCAATTTTCGAGAAACACGTAGCACTTTGCAATTGATCAAACAAGTCATCTATCCTTGGTAGAGGGTATTTATTTTTGATTGTGACTTTGTTGAGTTGCCGGTATCAATACACATCCATAGCGACCCATATTTCTTCCTTACAAACATGATCGGTGTGCCCCACGGTGACACACTCGGCCGAATGAAACCCTTTTCTAGCAAATCCTTCAGTTGTTCCTTTAACTCTTTCAATTCTGCCGGTGCCATCCTGTAAGGTGGAATTGATATAGGTTGTGTGCCTGGCATCACATCGATCCCAAAATCAATCTCCCTGTCTGGTGGAATCCTAGGGAGTTTATCTGGAAAAACATCCGGAAATCCATTCATAATTGGTATGGACTCAAGGCTAGGCACCTCGACATTGGTGTCCGTAACCCGAACTAAATGATAGATACACCCCTTCTTGGTCATCTTTGTGGCCTTAAGGTAAGAAATAAGCCGACCTTTAGGCACTACATTATCTCCCTTCCATTCAACAACGGGCTCATTGGGAAATTCAAGCCTCATGGTTCTAGTACGACATTCAAGTTTGGCAAAGCATGAATAAAGCCAATCCATTCCCATTATTACATCAAAGTCGACCATCCCTATTTCAATAAGATCAGCCATGTATCCCTACCCCATACCATAACAACACAACCTCTATAAACTCGAACAGCCGTAATTGACTCACCAACCGGAGTAGACACCGAAAATGGCTCATGAAGCTGATCCGGTTCTATCCCAAATTCCATAGCAACAAAAGGTGTAACATAGGACAAGGTAGAACAAGGGTCAATAAGTGCATACACATCATGAGATTGGACAGGCAGAATACCTGTAACAATATATAGAGAAGCTTCTGCGGTTTGGCGACCACTCATAACATAGAACTGGCTGGATCCTCCTGAACTCTGCGCACCACCCCTAGCTGCACCATGCCCTGCGGGTGCTGGGGTACCTCGAGCTGGAGAGGGGGCTGAAGATGTAACAGCTGCTGGACTGGATGACTGAGCTGTGCCCCTACCCGCTCCTTGGCGGGATACATGATAATGCCTCTGAATATGACCCCTCATCCCACATCCATAACATATAGGTAACTCCAAATAGCAAATCCCTGAGTGCATCTTCTCGCACCTGGGGCACGGGGACCTCTGCTGCTACTGGGACCTCTCTCCTGACCGATCCCACTGGTGGGATCCCTTATTGCCCTGACCGGGCCTAAAACGACTCCACTGCTGCTGCTGGCTGGGCCTTGTTAGCAGTGCACTAGTTGAAGACTGTGTAACAGACTGGGATGGCCCTGACAATCCTCCCCTAAAAGCTGATCTTCCCCCACCTAGTGACTCTCCCATGTTGCCCGTAGACCGGGCCTTGCTGTTACCCTCTCTCTCCATCATGTACTTCAGTTTACGATTCTCTGCGGCCTGAGCAAATGCTACCATCTTCCCGTAATTTATGTCAGAATTCAATGCAGCCGTAGAAGCCTCATTAATAGCCAAAGGATTAATGCCCTGAACAAACCGACACACCTTGGCCTCCATTGTGGGAAACATATGAATGACATACTTGGACAGGCGAGCAAACTCCATGTGGTACTCACACACACTTCTGCTACCTTGCTTCAGATTTTCAAACTCTGCTGCATGGGCTACCCTTATCTCAGCCGGCAGGAAATGATCTATAAAGGCATCAGCAAACTCGCTCCATCCCTCCTCACATGAATCTTCCCACAACTTAAACCACGAATAGGCCACCCCTTTCAGACGGTAGGCAACCAACTCTACTCCCTCTGTCTCAGTTGCACGCATAACCCTGAGGGTCTTGTGCATCTCATCAATAAAATCCTGAGGGTCTTCTTCTGGATTGGCACCTGTAAACACTGGAGGGTCTAACTGAAGAAATCTATTCACCCTGGAACTGGTGGAATCCCCTTGCTGGCTAGATGAACTGGGTGCAACATTTGACCTCTAGGCCTGAGAGGCCACTAGCTAAGTCAATATCTAAATATCTCCCCTAAGATCCCCATCAGAAATATCAGAACTGGAAGCTGGGGCTAGAGGCGGAACAAGAGTATCAATGGGAGGGATAGTGGTACCCTCCGTAGGTGTAGGAATTAGGGTATTCTGCTCTGGAATAGAAAAACCAGGTAGGGTGATAGCAGGGCGACTACCCTCACCCGCAGTATCAAGCAGTGAATCACCAACCACTCCTAAGGTGGCATTGGCTTCTTGGCCAATTCTCGCTTTCTTCATCGGTGCCATTTACTGAAAGATAGAACAATGCACTAATTAGAGAGGGAATAGTTTCATAACAAGTTTTTGCCACACGATCCAGAATATCAAAGAAGGGTGTTATTCCTAAATGCCCAAGTAGCCTCTAACTTATAGAAGCGGTCGACTACACACCGATAAGAAGGACTCTACTAGACACGGCTCCGAGACATCCTAGGACACACCAAAATCTTAGGCTCTGATACCAAGTTTGTCACGCCCCAACCTCGGGAGGCGTGACTGGTGCTCAATCAAGTGATCCTAACTGAGCAAGACTTTTTAACACTTTCTACCCAACTCAATAAGATTAAGGGAAACATGCTTTTGCTTACTTGGACAATAAGAAAGATAGTACATTCAATATTGATAGATCATTTCATATCGCAACCTTAAACCGTAGTTAAGTTTCCAACATTTCATACAGTTACAATTTAGAGAAACAAGAGTTTAAGATTTCAACCTAGTTCATAGACCCATACATAACCCACACAAACGTCTACAGAGCCTTTAAGGATACAAAAGACAAGTATGACAACGCCGGCAACAAGGCCCCAGCTATACCTCAAAAGTGGATATCTATAACAAAATATGTACACATAACCCTTTGAAGGAGAAAAGGGCTCACCAAGACTTTGAGAGGAGGATACTCCGCTACATGCGATCGACACTATCCGCTTTGGAGCCACCTACATTCATTTAAAAATGTAGCGCCCCCGGCAAAAGGGATGTTAGTACCATGGAATAGTACTAGTATGTATAACTAAACACCATCTTATTAGAAAGAACTATCATACAAGAACAAGAAAATCACAAGGGACAATCAAAAGCTTTAACTCACCACATCGTCAAATAAAAGAATCATATAATCTTTCACATAATTTCCATAACTTTAGTTTGGGACATTTCTTTCATATGTTCCTCATTGTTTTCAATACCACCGCTATCTTGAGCGGAGTCTAATCACGACCCGATCGGCTAGGTTGTCTCATTTGAGACATATACCTCAATCACCATTTCATTTCCCTTTTTCCGGAATTTAATATCAGCACATTACCACCATGTGTGCGGCATGGTGTCCAATCACGGCCCGATCGTCTAGGCCGCCTTACCTAGGCATGGTTCCTTTCTCATCAATCATCTCATTTGAATCTTTATTTCATATATATCGTATCAATTCATTGGCACTTAGGGCCACAATTATCACATCATTTCCACTTTCAATGTCACCCTTGCAATTTATGATCATAGGCACATACAAAAGTAATTCAAGTTGCAAGCATAGGTAAGATTTCACATAATTAGCATGACAATCTCAGTTTTAATCTTGGCTTATAGCCTAGGCATTTCAACACATGATTCGTATTCTTCGCACATCTCTAAATATCAAGAATAGTACATTACACATATTGCAGCACACCCTTCATGCATATATATATATATATATATATATATATATATATATATATATATATATATAATTTCAAACCAATTCATGTGAAATAACCATCAATGCATCAACCAATTCTAGTCTTACCACATTTGCGTAAATGCCAACGGTGCTCAATTTCTAATAAAAAGTGTTTTTAGCCATACATACCTCAATAAGTCTTTCCTTAATCCTATAATGTTCCGGAATATTTGCACTTCAATCAATTTAAGCAATGTAGCACAATTGAACCCATAATCAGGAGAAGATCATAATCTAGGCTCACTTGAGCATTTCATCAAACATTAAGTGTTCATTAAGGCCTTATGGTCCTTTTATGCAAGATAACACTAGCCCATTCCCCATGCCTCTCTATTTATAATTTTTCCATATCTTCTAAGAACATATGCATGCAATGCAATCACCCTTATCCCCATGGATTACCTCACTAATGACCCCTCACAGCTATGTATAAAATTAAGAGCTGAGGTGATGAAGTCTTACCTCCTGGGATGAAGGTTTGGGTGCCCCATTTGATTATCTTCAATGTTTTAACAAGGATTTGTGGAGCAATTTTGATGAAAGGCACTTCCCCTCTCTTAGACCCTCCCCCTTACTCTAAAAGCACCAGGAAATAGGCTCAAAATGAGCTATTGCACAGGATATAACAACAGGGGGTCGTGTTTAAAATTTAGAAATCTGGAGCCCCGACTCAGATCTGCGGTCGCATATGCGATCGCAAAGTTGACATGCGGCTCGTAGAATGGACTGCAAAAATGCTCCAAAAACTTGAACAAACAGCCTGGGTATGCGACAAGAATGCGGTCCGCATACCTGTTCTGCGATCGCACAATTCACCTCAGAACTGTCCCTCGCAAAAATTCCAAGGGGATTATGCGGCCCGCATATCGACTATGCGATCGCATAATTGGCCGCATAGTTGACCTCAAAATTAACCATCACACTGCCTGACTCTGCGGCGACTATACAGTCCACATAGCTATTATGCGACCGCATAGTTGACCGCAGAATTGCACTTTTCTGAAAAATACTATTATTTAACTTTTTAATGCACAGATCAATTCAAAGGGTCCGAACCGCGGCGAGCTTACGAGCCGTGAAAGAATTTTATGAATTTATAACACATGATCCTAACTTGGCACCACGAGATTCGGGTTTTTGAGTAAAAATTTCATGGGGCCTTAAATCTAATAACCACAACTGCAGCATCAAGTTACAGCCCTCGAAATGCTTGACCCCTCTTTGACAACGCTCTAGAGCCCTGTAGATGTCGACTGTGATCATGGGGACTATAGTGTATGTCTGTCCATTGATCCTTTCCATCAAAGTCTTGGCGACCATGGCCAACCTAGTGTGGATTATTTCCCTTTTCATTAGGAATACTATCAAGCCCAAGAAGCATACAATGAACATGAACACTCTGCGGTAGATGTGGCCTAGAGAAGTGAGAGAGTGATCATCATGGTAGGTACGGTAGGACTTGCTATGGCCATACCTCTCATACAGATATTCGAAGGGTATGTAAGATTCCTTCAGGCATACCAGGTCAGCATTTTTCTTCAGCCCCATCATCTTTAAAAACCCTTTACCGGTACGGTTCTCAGGTACCAATAACCCGGGACTATCCCAAGTCAATCCCGAAAGCCCTCTAATTTCTTGTCCCAGACCTTTCATTGTCCCAGAACAAAGCGGCAACCTCAATCAACTTGTTGTTTGGCTCAATGTCTAGCAGGGAAGGCAAGTTACCCAGGTACTTCCTTACATGTTTCTTGTCACTTGAGGAAAGGTCCTCCCACCAATCTAGTAGCAATGGTGGAATGTTGCTAACCATACCGAATCTGGGGATCTCGTGCCTCATTTTCTGCAAAACAAAAGAGTTAGGCCCTTCTCCCCCACCGGACTCGACTATTTATACATTCATGATTAGCATATTGGCATTTAATTCTCCAAATTAATACACAGAATGTGGTTGTGTCCATTGGGATTATGGAAACCCCGGTGGAGTTTTGGATAAGGCTTGTCTTAAAGGATTATTATGTGGACAACATATTAATCCGACTAGGTTTGACCATGATGCATGCACAATTATAATCAAAGTAAGGTTACTATGGGGGTCTAGACTGGTACCCTTAAGCGGACAACTTGAGGGGGAAAGGCATGGAACTGTCGACTGCACCGGTGATCGACTAGTTTTACCGCAAATAAGCTTTTCCGAATTTAAGGATAATAAATAGGAAGAGCGCAACCACTCATCAAACGTTGCTATAGAATTTAATACGCATGAGTGGAATATGATGCGGAGCATGATTTATGCAGCAATAAATAGCATGCCGTTAAGTATTTGCACGTAGTAAAAAAATACAGTATTTAAATAATTGAAAGAAAGTTACAGAAAAAGAAAACAAAGAGACAAGTCAGTTTCAGGAATAAAAGAATCATAAATGCTTAATATAGGTAGTTAAATTCAATAAGGGGAAATGGTACATGATAAGCATGCTTGGACTAATTCACAAAAGATAAGTTCGTTACGGTAAGAGCCTAAAATATCCCCAGCAGAGTCGCCATGCTGTCGCGCCCCCTTTTTTCCCTCAGCGGAGAGAGAGAATCCGGGTTCTGACGTTCATGGGGTAATAATTCATTTTCTTTTGGGAATTTGGGTTTTTGAAGAATCGTCACCTAACAGATTATGGTGCGTTAGGGTACCTAGAGCGATTAACTCTTAGACTAGTTTGCATGACCGGAGATTTAGGGTAAGGGCTCGAAATAACCTTGAGGAAAAGTTGTTAGGCATCCCTCGTGGTCCACAACGGTGGGTCCCGACTGAACTTATACTTATATATTAATTAGTCCTTTTAACAAATAAATAGTTTAAACACATACTTACAAATAAAGGCATGTTTTGGACATTGTATGACTCAAGTAATGAGACAAAAGGAGAAAACAAGTTGCATATATAGAGAAAAAGTAAAGCTTAGACATCGGGAATTGGGAAAGAGGGGTCCTAGGTTGATTAGCCTATAGGATCACCCCACACAATGTCTGATAAATACTACTTAATGAGGGGCTACACGTGACATTAGCGTGTAGTCATCATATCCTTACTACCCAATTTGCTTCCCCTGGTCATAGCCTAAAGCGTTCTAGTAACCTTGAAAATGTCCTATGCATGTACTACCCGTCCCTTCCTTGTGGCCCTGGAGGTATTTAGAACCTATAATTAGGGTAGTTCTAGAACTTCCTAAGTTTTTAAAGGATAAAAGTCTAGGCGTCAATCAAGAACAATTAGGACTGCATTTAAAGAGAACAAATTACAGGCTCACAGTCACCTCCACAAATATAACAAGTAAATGCACGTCTTCAAACAACAGTCAGGTATTTAAGAGAAAATCTTAGAACATGATATCTAGGTAAGTAGGGATTATACAGTATTGAATTAGGATAAAGTGGCAAAGACCTATTAGTTTGCCTACTGATTTTAGACCTGTTAAATCTGAGCAGTCTCAAATAACAAAGCACAATTTTATAGTTACAGAGTTTTAATCACCCTACAGGCTTGCCTAGGCATAATAGTGATGTCCTAAAAAACATGATATCTATTAGGAATGTAGTAAAACACCGAGAAATGTTTAAGCAGACAACTTGAGATCCTATAGACATGTTTTCTAGCGGTATTAATTAAGGCAGTGTTTGAAAACTCATTTAAAGAAACAGACACTTAATTAAACCAATTCAAACATGAATTAACTGATTTGTTTAACTAAACTGATTTTAAGTTCTATAGGCATGATTTATATTAGAGCTGATTTTAATCCCTATAGGCATGGTATCTAGTTATTAAAGCTGATTCTTGAACTTATAGCATGATATCTAAGAAAACGAATGTGAATACATGCTGTAACAAAAGTTAAACTTCAATTACTTTATATCTATAGGCAAGACATCTAAATATAAAGATGATTTTAACCTTATAGGCATGATATCTATTATTAAAAGCATTTAGATCCTATATGCATGGTTTCTAATAATGTGGCAGTACAACAAACATGGCCAACACATTTTGAATTGACATAACCCTATAGGCATGATATCTACCCAATTTACCTAACATATATATAACTACCACCCCCTTTTTCACTAATCATCCCAATGTTGTTTACAAGAATTATTACAAACCAATGAATTAAATAAAAATACATAAATAAACAGGAGTTAATCTACAGGGAGCCTGCAGTAGGCCCAAATGACTTCCAAGCCTCCAATAGCCTCAGATGCCAAAGTTCCATAGATAATATCATGTTTAGGTGTGTCAGAGTTCCCTAAGGACCTCAAGGATCCCGGGTAGTGCTCACACTTAGACCTTTTCTCAAACAATAACTGATTTAGGTGCAGTGTGGAAAGGCCTGCTCTGACATGCCAGAGTTCAGAGAGACCTCAAAGGATCTCAAGGCAGTACACATATCAGAGGGGCAGAACCTAGTATTCTAAGAGTAATGTGAGAGTGCATGATGACTTTGAAAGAGTTTGGTAAACAGAGAAAAAAGGTCTTAGTAATAGAAAGAACTTTATGAAAATCAGAACATAGTTACAGTAGGAATAGTTTAAGAAAACATGAAGAGCATTTTTACAACAATCATAAAGCAAGTCAGAGAACACACAGTTTCAGAACAGACCTCACACAAGGGAAAGAGGTAGGGGGAACACCTAGAATGCACCTTAGTGATGACAATTAAATACACAGATTGTAGTTGCAAAGTTAAGTTGAGAACACATAGGTTTAAGAAACAAATAGGATCTCATTAGTGAAATAGAACAAACTGGACTAGACAAACACTTCAAGAAACATTCAAGGTTTTAGAAATACTAATCATATACAGAACATGCAGGATTTGGTCATGCTGGGTGAAATCATAAGCACACAATGCAGCTTGGGACATGCTAGTGAACCAATTATTTAAAGCAGGATTGGCATGCCAAACAGTATAGTAGCCATGAGCTTAAACATGCTTTGTGATACAGTAATCTAGGCATGCTGATTGCATATTAAGTAGAATAGCACATAGAACTAGAAATCACAAATTGATGAACTGCAGCAACAAAGGAAACACATAGTTTGTAATATGAATTGAATCAGAACATACTAGTTAAGGAGAGTACACAAAATAAAGAGTAGAGATGATGCCAGTTGCCAGCCTTGGCTTACAGCCGGTTGGACTAATAAGAATCACAAGGAACATGAGAGAGTAGAGAGCTTTTGAGAGTATAATAGTGTAGATGAACTAGTGTTCTTTGTTCAGAAATTAAAATAAGAGGGGGTTTATATAGAAATAAAAAGCTTAACAAATAAAGTAAGAGATCAATTAAGTAGCAAATCAGGGAAGTCAGATGTAAATCAGCAAGTCTTTCCCTTAATCAAGGGACAATTTAAATCAACGGTAAAAGCATGCTAATTATTTAAGGAAAAGAATAAGTAGGGTTTAGTATAGAGTAGGTAATTAGGGGTAGTGAACAAAAGTTTTAATTAAGGAAACAAATCAGTAAGAATCAGCAAAATACAAACAAGGCAAAAGAAAATTAATTAAGGCAATCAATTCAATCAAATCGAGTAGAGAGGTAAGAATCGAAAGTTTAAGGTAAAGCATTCAAATCAAACCAAGAAATAAGGAATTCAGAATAATAAAGGAGAAAGTCATGAAAGAGTCAGCATGTTTAACATATAAAATAAGGTAGAACATGAATAGGTAGGATTCCATATAACTTTAACAAAATAAATAGTTAGAACGACACTGATTCAAGGAGAATGTTACAGGTCTTAACATGGATAGTCAGGATGAACACAAGCACATAGAATAAGTGAAAGGTCAAACTAAGAAATTTAGTAGAAGTATATTAGGGCAAGAAAGTCATGAGAAATCACAAGAATCCAAAGGAAGAACCAGTCGATATACTAGTACTCAGAAATCAGACGAAGAACATAACAAAGAATTAGGGCTTTCAGTACAAACGGGCTAAGGTTGTAGCATACTTACAAAATCAGTCAAAATATATGAGAAGCAGAAGATTAAACACAAAAAGTCATCAAACAATTTGTAAAAAGAAATTCCAGAAACCCTAGTTTAGGGAAAAATGAAAATCGCTTGAAAATCATACGATTCTTGTAAAGAATCTTAATGTTATCGTAAAACTCACATGAAACAAACCCAAATCATCTTAGATCTGTACAGATCTAAGAGGTTTAGAAAAGAAATTAGGGTTTCAAAGAGAACCATACAGAGGTGAAGAAACCTGCTTAGAAAACCATAGATCGTAGTCAATATAGGACGATCTTACTCGGAATCACACCGGAATGGCCTGAAACAAGCAAGAGAGGAACCATAGATGCAAGCCAACTAGCCCTGGTCCCTTGAGGGCCCTGGATATGGCAAGATTAATGTCAGGGAGGCGATTGGAGGCCTGAGAGGTGGTGAGAAATCATTGTAGATGGCCATGGACGAGGGTCAGTGAGATTATTGAGATTAGATTTTGAGAGTGTTTGAGAGCAGAGAGGGGTTTTAGGGTGGTGAGTAGTATGAAATGATAGTGTTTGGGGGGCCAACCGACCGACCGAGTTGGGCTGGGCGTCCATGTCACAGAACCTTTCTCTAGCCAAGAATCCCATTATTGATCGAATCGGGGCAGATCCAATTCATTGGCAAAAGCAAAATCTATCGTTTTAACACTCAGAAAAAAACCTAGAAAAGAGGAAGGGTCACTAAGACAAGAGAGCTATAGGTAAGCAAGCAAGAAGGATATGAATGGTCGTTTGTGGCCGTTGATCTTTATCATCAACAGTCGAGATTAAATGGTTTTGGGGGCCGGATCGGGTAGCTGGGGTTTGGGCTAGGTAATTTAATTGAAATTGGTCTGGTAATTGGGTTAGGATGGAGCTAAAATTGAAAAAACAAATAGGCTAGATTTTAAATAGCCACTTTTAATAGTTATATAATTTATAAAAAATAATAAATGATTTCCAAAATATTTTCCGAATACTAAAATGATTTAAAATAGTTGTTTAATATTTTAATAATATAAAAAATTATTTTATGCATCAATAATGTAATTATGCATTAATAGGGCTATTAGTGCAAAGATATGGAATTTAGCCTAAAAATGTAAATACAATTATAAAAAATATAGTAAAATATTTAAACAATATTTTGGCATAAATTAAGAATTTAGATGACTAAATCACCACAATAATAATTTGAAGGATAATTATTGGAAATTTTATAAATAAAAAGAAAAGAAATAAATCAATTTGGAGCTTTTAAAAATTATAAAAATGCTTATGCGTGCTTATAACTGCATATGTGCTATTTTGAAATATATATATATATATATATATATGTTAAAACATATGAGGAATATCTCAATGCTAATTGAACTTCTACTATGTTCTTTCGTAGATGACAAGAACACGTACCGCTTCATTAGCTGATCAGCAGCCCGAGCCCCTAGCGGAAGCTTCTACGTGGGGCAGAGGATGAGGCTGAGGCTATGCTAGAGGCTGAGGCAGGATCAGAGCTCAGCCTAGAGTAGCAGCACTAGCGATAGAGCCTCAGGTAGAGTTTGTTGATGAGGTTCTGGCCCATACCATTCCAGTAAGGCCAACGTAGGCTCCGGAGGGGTTCATCGCTACTCCGGTACTTCAGGATGCTTTGGTCCGTCTGGTGGGCCGTATGGAGAGTGTCACCCAGGCCGGCATACTTCCTATAGCACCAACCGTCTCTCAGGCTGGGGGAGGAGCACAGACTCCCGCTACTCGCACTCCAGAGCAGATGGCTCTCTAGTTTCAGACTCCAGCAGCTCAGCCAGTTGGGGTAGTTCCACCGGGTGTTGTATCTTAGACCGGTGATGGATCAGCTGTGTCTTCTGATGATTTGTGGAGATTGGACAGGTTTACCAAGCTTTTCACTACTACCTATGGCAGTACATCTTCAGAGGATCCCCAGGACTATTTAGATAATTGTCATGAGGTTCTACAGACCATGGGGATAATGGAGACCAATGAGGTCGACTTTGCTGCTTTTCGTCTGTCAGGTTCTGCCAAGACCAGCTAAGTTGCCTGCTTTGACTTGGGACTAGTTCTCTCAGCTATTTCTCGAGAAGTTTGTTCCCGTCACTTAGAGAGAGGAGTACCACAGGTGGTTCGAGCATCTTCAACAGGTTTCTATGGTTGACACTCAGTACGAGATGAGGTTTATTGATTTGGCTCGCCATGCTCTTCTTATACTCCCCACCGAGAGAGGGAGAGAGGGTGAGAAGGTCTGTTAGTTTGTGTAGGTCCACCAAATCGTACAGTACCTGGTCCTCTACGAGATTCTACTGAGAGAACTTAATAAAATAGTAAGTAAATGAGGCAAAGGATTTTTACGTTGAAAAATCCCACACAAGGGGATCAAAAAAACCACGACCTACACCTGTAGGCTTTTAACTTCACTAACTTGTAATCTACCTATTACAAGCCACTTTACAATAATTCCTATTGCAAAGGAATTACTCAACTAACTTGCGGTACCTTTACCACAAACCACTTTGTGACTATCCTAGTTATAAAGGCTTTTTCTAACTTATGATGCTATCACCATAAGCCACTTTGTAACTCTACGATTACAAAGACTTTTTTTTATAACTAAATCTAGTCACAACATAAACTCAATGAGTTTACGCATTTACAGAAGGATTCCTAATCAGAATGCTTCTAGGTAAGCGATTTAGGAGATACAGTAAGTATAATAACAAGGTTACAACTCAACTAGGACGACAACAATCTATCTTTTTGGAACTGGTCCGTAGTGGCGTTCAACCTTGTTCTTCAAACTGTGAGGATTGATTTCTCTATTTTTGCAAGAGGCTTGAATGAGAAACAGAACCCTTCCAGTGATGTTTTTGTATAAAGCTCATTGGGTACATATTGATCACATCTCTTGAAATGATGTGAGTACTTTGTTTGGTTAGAGAATGAGTGGGCTGACAGTGTAGTGCAGTGCGGCAGAAACAGTGCCGTCAGTCACTTTTTCCAGCTGTGTCCAATTGACTTTGTACTGCTATGAGGAAACCACAAGAGCATCAGGTCCTTGTGTTGGTTCCTAGCTCCTGAAGCTATAGCAATTCACCTTTAGCTGCAATCCATTAAAGCTTGCAGCAATCCAAGTAGGTCAGGTTCCCTATTTGGTTTTTAATAATAAGTTTATTAGATCATCAAAACATAAGGCAAGAGTATTTAAGATTTATCAATTTTCCCCTTTTTGATAATGACACACTTAACATTTATAAGTAGGAATTGGGGCAGTAAAAACCAGTTTCAAGGTCTCAGGGAACACAGAGTTCCCCCTGAGACTATGCCTTGAGTTCCCCTAAGACTATGCCTTATCTTACATGGTCAGAGTAATAGAGAATAAGAACCAGTTCCCCAATATGTTTCCCTTTGAGTATTTTCCCCCTTTTGGCATCATTAAAAAGAACAACATTACAAAGAAGTTCAACTAAGCTAACTCATGCCACATATGTGCACACAATCATGATAGAGAATAGAACACAAAAAGAGAGAGAGTACTAGACATAATAAAAAAAAGGATTTATATTAATAATGATTTAATATGCCTCTGCCTTTTGAAAAAGGAAGAGGCAACATTGGACTTGTTCATAGGAGCAGTAATAGTACATCCCAACCATAAAAAAAACACAAAAAAACATCCACCAAACATCAACGAAGAAACAAAAAATAAAAGGAACATATCCAGAAAACTTGTCACTGAAGAGGTTATTAGGGGGCACTAGGAGGAAAAGGCTTGGTAGCTATAGCAAGTGTCTGGAGAACAAAGTCTATTCGAGCGTTTCCCGACTTTTGCTCATTGAGCAGTTCAGCCTACAGGTTCTCAACTTGCGCCCTGAGATCAACATTTTCCTTTATCAAACGAACCACTTCATCATTTGACATGGGAACCGCTCGGGCTTGCTAACCTTCCAGGATTGCATTCCTGGCCTTCAAACGACAAATTTCCTCAGCTGCGTTGTTCTGGGCATTGATGAGTTGAGAAACAGTTGATGTACTTCCTACCCCCATACTTCTCAACATACTCACACTCTTCTAAGGTTGTTTGTGAGAATGTCTACTTTCGGGTCCCCACTTTACCTGTTCCCAGTGGAACCTTAAAGAATTTGAACACCAGAGTAAGCAAGAATCCATAGGGAAGCCCATAATTACCGTCCTTGAAATTGTCAACCTTCTGCATGTGTTCAATCATTATGTCATGAAGACTCATATGGTTGAAACCGTCTAGTTGCTCCATTAGGAATAGGTCAGACTTGGAAGTCACAGACCTCCTTTCTGCTCGAGGCAACATGACTTTGTTAACCAACTCAAACAGCAGCTGATAGATAGGAAGTAGTGCTTTCTTGTGGATCTGGTCCCCTTTATGATTAGTATTGTCTTTCACCACAGCATTTCTGAAGTTATACTGACAAACATCTCGTACACTCGACACCCCAACTATAGGAACTTTCAAAATCTCTACAAGAAATTTCACATCAAAGACGATATCTACCCCATTGACCAAAGCACAAACATGGTTAGAATCAACTAGAAAGAGACTAATGAAGAAACTTTGTACCTCCTCCTCATACACTTTAGGTGCATCAATAAGAAATAGATGCACCCATTTTTGAAACTCGACCATTTCCAGAATTTGGCACATTCCGGCCATCTCAGAGATTGTTGGTTCAAAAATACGACCTAGCAAAACTTTTTGATGCCTCAGGCGCTCAGAGCCAAGACAGACCTCACTTCTCACTTTCTTCCCAGAACTAGGTTCTTCAATAGTTTCAGACTTGCGTTTCCTAAGCTTTTCTCCACTGACTTTGCCTTTTCCCTTGGACTTGACTAGTATATCCTCATCACTCACTACCTACTTCATCTTAGATTTAGATGTTGACCCTCTCTATTGAAACAAGCTATGCCTTTTTCAAGGACCGCCTAACAAGGGAACTAGGTTCCTCAGGAGTTCCCTCTTCCACCTCGACTACAGGGATAACCTCATCACTTACATGTACACCATCCTTCACCAACTTTCTTCTTTTCTTTTTACTACTCTTCTTGCTCTTTTGGAGAGCAGAGTCGTAGGCCACATTGACTTGAAGCCAGGTAGTAGGTCGCTTGATTTCAAACTCATGGGTAGAGACAACCCTTCGCTTACTTATGAATGCATCAAGGGCCACATTGTCCAGGTCTTCTTCATCACTAGATCGCATTTCAGGTGCTTGAATTTCCAGGGGCACAACTTCGAATGTAAGAACAACACTGTCCTGGGGATGAGAGTCCTGACCTGGGTCCTCCGGAGAGGGATCAGGTTCCTCATGTGATGCCCCAGTAGTATCTGCTACTGCATCCCCTTCAATAGCCATAATGGCCCCTTCTTCCCCCACACTGTGTGACTCATTTTTCTAGGAAGTAATTTCATGCAATATCCCATCAGCGGATACTACAAACACAGTTACGACATCCTTCTCTTCTTCAACCAGTGCTTCCACAACCATGGAAATGGCGGCAACGATGGCAGAACCCTCTATGAACTCAGTATTTTGACCTTGTTCTCCACTTAGGGTTTGACTGGTGGGAACAACAGATGATGGGGAGAACGGAACAACAATTTTAAGGGTTTCTGAGTTGGGAAGATACTGGGAAACTGGGGAAGGTATGACTGCAGGAGTAAGAGTGATAGATGGTGACGAAGGCTCAGTGAGAACGAGAGGTTCCATAAATGGGTTAGAGGTAGTTAAAACTAAGGTAGAGAGATCGGAAGGTTTCTCAGCCATTGGAAGAAGAGGTGTGATGATCCTTCTCTTTTGGGTGAATCTAGAGTAGGGCTTATGGTTAAGAAGGGAAGAAGAGAGGGTTTTTAAAAGGAGAAGATAATTATAAAGGGAGAGGAATAGGCACCGGTTCTGAAACGGTGGTTGGGCATGGAGAATTGCGATGTTTCAGAGGGAGATGGAATGTTTTGAATTGAAAGGATGTGACAGCAGGACCTGAAAAGTTGATGACATGGCAGTTGTATTTTGTACCCTTTTTAAGACGTGTATTAAAAGGATGCACAGAACTACTAACCTTTAGTACAAGAACCTAGTTCTTGAAAATATTTTCTTCTTATTCCTTTTTTTTAAAAGAATCAATCCTCTTTTATCAGTCATGCACTGCATCTATTGCTTCTATGCTCATCATGCGTGTTTACCTGCAACGGTATTGAAGTGAGTTAGACTGGGCCAGAAAACACTTTGAGCCAGTTATTTCTTAAGGAAACGAGCCAGCCAAAGAGGAATCAAGTTCTTAATTTGGCCTCAATAGTCCCAATTTTACTCTATTTCTTTCAAATTGTTCCCTATTTAGTGCTTTGGTGAAAATGTCTGCAATTTGATCTTCTATGCTGCAGAACTTTATACATATCAACCCTTTCTCCACATTATCTCTCAGAAAATGATGCCCCACATCAATATGTTTTGTCCTTTTATGTTGAACTGGATTCTTGGCCATGTTGAGTGCACTAGTATTGTCACATAGAAGGGGAACACTCTCAGTGAGTACCCTAAAATCCTCTAGTTGCTGCTTGATCCATAGAAGCTGAGCACAACATGATGCTTCAACTATATATTCAGCTTCAGCTGTTGACAAGGCCACTGAATTCTGCTTCCTTGTGCCCCAAGAGATTAGACAAGAACCTAAGAAGTGAGCCATTTCAGAAGTGCTTTTTCTATCCACAAGATAACCTGGATAGTCTACATCAGCATACCCAATTGGATTAAAATTGTCACCTGATGGATAGTACAACACCAGGTTCTATGTTCCCTTGAGATATCTTAGTATCCTTTTGGCATCCTTTAAGTAAGATTCCTTAGAATTCGATTGAAACCTTGCACACAGCCCCACGCTGAAAACAATATCAGGTCGACTGGTAGTGAGATAGAGGAGAGACCCAATGATGCCTCTATACATTGTTTGATTCACAGGAGATCCAGTTTCATCCATGTCCAGTCGAGTGGCAATTTGCAATGGGAGTGTCTATCACCTTTGATGCTTCCATGTCAAACCTCTTCAAGAGTTCCCTGATGTATTTTTGCTGACAGATGGAAGTACCCTTTGGGGACTGTTTTACTTAAAGACCCAAGAAGAAGTTTAATTCCCCCATCATGCTCATTTCAAATTCGCTTCTAATAAGTTTTGCAAATTCTTCACATAGAGAGTCAGCTGTTGCTCCAAAAATAATATCATTAACATAAACCTGAACAATAAGCTGGTTCCTTCCTCGTTTCTTTAAGAAAAGAGTATTGTCAATTTTCCCTCTCTTAAAACTATTTTCTAAGAGGAATTTTGGCAATCTTTCATACCAATCTTGAGGAGCTTGCTTTAGCCCGTACAGAGATTTATCCAGTTTGAACACATATTCAGGGTGCTCATGACATTCAAACCCTGGGGGTTGCTTCACATAGACTTCTTCCTTAAGGAGTCCATTCAAAAATGAACTTTTGACATCCATTTGGAACAAGGTGAATTCCATATGAGATGCAAAAGCGATTAGAATTCTGACAGCTTCCATGCAAGCCACTAGAGCAAACGTTTCATCATAGTCAATCCCTTCCTCCTAATTATAGCCTTGGACCACTAGCCTGGCCTTGTTCCTTATGCTAATTCCATGTTTATCGAGCTTGTTTCTAAATATCCATGTGGTTCCTATAGTGGTTCTATATAGGGGTCTAGGTACTAGGTGCCATACACTGTTTCTCTTAAACTGATACAACTCGTCTTGTATGGCTGTAATCCAATCTACATCGTTCAAGGCTTCCTTGATGTTTTTGGGTTCTATCTGGGAAAGAAAGGCTGAGAAGGCAAGTGAATTTCTGGATCTTGACCTGGTTTGAACTCCGGAATCTAGAGGAGTGATTATGTTGTCTATAGGGTGAGAGCTTTGATGTCTCCAGTTGGACGTCTGAGGTTCATTCTGAGAGGAGGAAGGTATGGTTGGCTGATTTTCCTCTATCCTTCTCTCAGGTGCTAGTAGAGTTCTCTGAACTGCATCAACCACTCTTTCTTTAGCTTCAGTGGTTGTAATTGAAGTGCTTGGTTCTGTTGATGATGGGGCAGCATTGTCTTCATTTGGCTCCTTCACTTGGCTCATCATATCTGCTTTTCCGTTTGTTATGTTAATGACTTCACCAGGAACAAGTAAGGGTTCTCCATCTTGATCTTCCTCAGCACTCTTCTCAAATGATGGATGAGATTCATCAAAAATAACATGGGCACATTCCTCAACACATTGAGTCCGCTTGTTATATATATTGTAGGCCCTACTTTGAGAAGAGTAACCAAGAAATATTCCTTCGTCACTTTTGGCATCGAACTTACCAAGTTGATCCTTTCCATTGTTGAGAACATAGCATTTGCATCCAAATGTTCTCAGGTGAATCAGCTTGGGTTTTCTTCCATTCAACAATTGATACGGGGTCTTGTTCAAAAGTGGTCTGAGCATGCACCTGTTCACTAAGTAGTAGGAAGTGTTTATAGCTTCAGCCCAGAAGTTCTTTGCAAGTCCACTGTCAATCAGCATTGTTCTTGCCTTTTCTTCCAGAGTTCTGTTCTTCCTTTCTACCACTCCATTTTGCTGGGGAGTTCTGGGAGCTGAGAAATTGTGAGTGATGCCATTTTCATTACAGAATTCATCAAATTTGACATTGTCAAATTCTGTCCCATGATCTGATCTAATGCATACAACTCTAGACTCCATCTTCACCTAGATTTTCTTCACAAAGGCCACAAACACTTCAACAATTTCATCTTTGGTTCTGAGAAATAGAGTCCATGTGAATTTGGAATAGTCATCCACAATAACAAAAATGTATATTTTTCCTCCTTTGCTTTGCACCCTCATAGGTCCATACAGGTCCATACAGTTTGAACACATATTCAGGGTGCTCATGACATTCAAACCCTGGGGGTTGCTTCACATAGACTTCTTCCTTAAGGAGTCCATTCAAAAATGAACTTTTGACATCCATTTGGAACAAGGTGAATTCCATATGAGATGCAAAAGCGATTAGAATTCTGATAGCTTCCATGCGAGCCACTAGAGCAAACGTTTCATCATAGTCAATCCCTTCCTCCTGATTATAGCCTTAGACCACTAGCCTGGCCTTGTTCCTTATGCTAATTCCATGTTTATCGAGCTTGTTTCTAAATATCCATGTGGTTCCTATAGTGGTTCTATATAGGGGTCTAGGTACTAGGTGCCATACACTGTTTCTCTTAAACTGATACAACTCGTCTTGTATGGCTGTAATCCAATCTACATCGTTCAAGGCTTCCTTGATGTTTTTGGGTTCTATCTGGGAAAGAAAGGCTGAGAAGGCAAGTGAATTTCTGGATCTTGACCTGGTTTGAACTCCGGAATCTAGAGGAGTGATTATGTTGTCTATAGGGTGAGAGCTTTGATGTCTCCAGTTGGACGTCTGAGGTTCATTCTGAGAGGAGGAAGGTATGGTTGGCTGATTTTCCTCTATCCTTCTCTCAGGTGCTAGTAGAGTTCTCTGAACTGCATCAACCACTCTTTCTTCAGCTTCAGTGGTTGTAATTGAAGTGCTTGGTTCTGTTGATGATGAGGCAGCATTGTCTTCATTTGGCTCCTTCACTTGGCTCATCATATCTGCTTTTCCGTTTGTCATGTTAATGACTTCACCAGGAACAAGTAAGGGTTCTCCATCTTGATCTTCCTCAGCACTCTTCTCAAATGATGGATGAGATTCATCAAAAATAACATGGGCACATTCCTCAACACATTGAGTCCACTTGTTATATATCTTGTAGGCCTTGCTTTGAGAAGAGTAACCAAGAAATATTCATTCGTCACTTTTGGCATCGAACTTACCAAGTTGATCCTTTCCATTGTTGAGAACATAGCATTTGCATCCAAATGTTCTCAGGTGAGTCAGCTTGGGTTTTCTTCCATTCAACAATTGATACGGGGTCTTGTTCAAAAGTGATCTGATCATGCACCTGTTCACTAAGTAGCAGGAAGTGTTTATAACTTCAGCCCAGAAGTTCTTTGCAAGTCCACTGTCAATCAGCACTGTTCTTGCCTTTTCTTCCAGAGTTCTGTTCTTCCTTTCTACCACTCCATTTTGCTGGGGAGTTCTGGGAGCTGAGAAATTGTGAGTGATGCCATTTTCATTACAGAATTCATCAAATTTGACATTGTCAAATTCTGTCCCATGATCTGATCTAATGCATACAACTCTAGACTCCATCTTCACCTAGATTTTCTTCACAAAGGCCACAAACACTTCAACAATTTCATCTTTGGTTCTGAGAAATAGAGTCCATGTGAATTTGGAATAGTCATCCACAATAACAAAAATGTATATTTTTCCTCCTCTGCTTTGCACCCTCATAGGTCCATACAGTTTGAACACATATTCAGGGTGCTCATGACATTCAAACCCTGGGGGTTGCTTCACATAGACTTCTTCCTTAAGGAGTCCATTCAAAAAATGAACTTTTGACATCCATTTGGAACAAGGTGAATTCCATATGAGATGCAAAAGCGATTAGAATTCTGATAGCTTCCATGCGATCCACTAGAGCAAACGTTTCATCATAGTCAGTCCCTTCCTCCTGATTATAGCCTTGGACCACTAGCCTGGCCTTGTTCCTTATGCTAATTCCATGTTTATCGAGCTTGTTTCTAAATATCCATGTGGTTCCTATAGTGGTTCTATATAGGGGTCTAGGTACTAGGTGCCATACACTGTTTCTCTTAAACTGATACAACTCGTCTTGTATGGCTGTAATCCAATCTACATCGTTCAAGGCTTCCTTGATGTTTTTGGGTTCTATCTGGGAAAGAAAGGCTGAGAAGGCAAGTGAATTTCTGGATCTTGACCTGGTTTGAACTCCGGAATCTAGAGGAGTGATTATGTTGTCTATAGGGTGAGAGCTTTGATGTCTCCAGTTGGACGTCTGAGGTTCATTCTGAGAGGAGGAAGGTATGGTTGGCTGATTTTCCTCTATCCTTCTCTCAGGTGCTAGTAGAGTTCTCTGAACTGCATCAACCACTCTTTCTTCAGCTTCAGTGGTTGTAATTGAAGTGCTTGGTTCTGTTGATGATGAGGCAGCATTGTCTTCATTTGGCTCCTTCACTTGGCTCATCATATCTGCTTTTCCGCTTGTCATGTTAATGACTTCACCAGGAACAAGTAAGGGTTCTCCATCTTGATCTTCCTTAGCACTCTTCTCAAATGATGGATGAGATTCATCAAAAATAACATGGGCACATTCCTCAACACATTGAGTCCGCTTGTTATATATCTTATAGGCCTTGCTTTGAGAAGAGTAACCAAGAAATATTCCTTCGTCACTTTTGGCATCGAACTTACCAAGTTGATCCTTTCCATTGTTGAGAACATAGCATTTGCATCCAAATGTTCTCAGGTGAGTCAGCTTGGGTTTTCTTCCATTCAACAATTGATACGGGGTCTTGTTCAAAAGTGATCTGATCATGCACCTGTTCACTAAGTAGCAGGAAGTGTTTATAGCTTCAGCCCAGAAGTTCTTTGCAAGTCCACTGTCAATCAACATTGTTCTTGCCTTTTCTTCCAGAGTTCTGTTCTTCCTTTCTACCACTCCATTTTGCTGGGGAGTTCTGGGAGCTGAGAAATTGTGAGTGATGCCATTTTCATTACAGAATTCATCAAATTTGACATTGTCAAATTCTGTCCCATGATCTGATCTAATGCATACAACTCTAGACTCCATCTTCACCTAGATTTTCTTCACAAAGGCCACAAACACTTCAACGATTTCATCTTTGGTTCTGAGAAATAGAGTCCATGTGAATTTGGAATAGTCATCCACAATAACAAAAATGTATATTTTTCCTCCTCTGCTTTGCACCCTCATAGGTCCATACAGTTTGAACACATATTCAGGGTGCTCATGACATTCAAACCCTGGGGGTTGCTTCACATAGACTTCTTCCTTAAGGAGTCCATTCAAAAATGAACTTTTGACATCCATTTGGAACAAGGTGAATTCCATATGAGATGCAAAAACGATTAGAATTCTGATAGCTTCCATGCGAGCCACTAGAGCAAACGTTTCATCATAGTCAATCCCTTCCTCCTGATTATAGCCTTGGACCACTAGCCTGGCCTTGTTCCTTATGCTAATTCCATGTTTATCGAGCTTGTTTCTAAATATCCATGTGGTTCCTATAGTGGTTCTATATAGGGGTCTAGGTACTAGGTGCCATACACTGTTTCTCTTAAACTGATACAACTCGTCTTGTATGGCTGTAATCCAATCTACATCGTTCAAGGCTTCCTTGATGTTTTTGGGTTCTATCTGGGAAAGAAAGGCTGAGAAGGCAAGTGAATTTCTGGATCTTGACCTGGTTTGAACTTCGGAATCTAGAGGAGTGATTATGTTGTCTATAGGGTGAGAGCTTTGATGTCTCCAGTTGGACGTCTGAGGTTCATTCTGAGAGGAGGAAGGTATGGTTGGCTGATTTTCCTCTATCCTTCTCTCAGGTGCTAGTAGAGTTCTCTGAACTGCATCAACCACTCTTTCTTCAGCTTCAGTGGTTGTAATTGAAGTGTTTGGTTCTGTTGATGATGAGGCAGCATTGTTTTCATTTGGCTCCTTCACTTGGCTCATCATATCTGCTTTTCCGTTTGTCATGTTAATGACTTCACCAGGAACAAGTAAGGGTTCTCCATCTTGATCTTCCTCAGCACTCTTCTCAAATGATGGATGAGATTCATCAAAAATAACATGGGCACATTCCTCAACACATTGAGTCCGCTTGTTATATATCTTGTAGGCCTTTCTTTGAGAAGAGTAACCAAGAAATATTCCTTCGTCACTTTTGGCATCGAACTTACCAAGTTGATCCTTTCCATTGTTGAGAACATAGCATTTGCATCCAAATGTTCTCAGGTGAGTCAGCTTGGGTTTTCTTCCATTCAACAATTGATACGGGGTCTTGTTCAAAAGTGATCTGATCATGCACCTGTTCACTAAGTAGCAGGAAGTGTTTATAACTTCAGCCCAGAAGTTCTTTGCAAGTCCACTGTCAATCAGCATTGTTCTTGCCTTTTCTTCCAGAGTTCTGTTCTTCCTTTCTACCACTCCATTTTGCTGGGGAGTTCTGGGAGCTGAGAAATTGTGAGTGATGCCATTTTCATTACAGAATTCATCAAATTTGACATTGTCAAATTTTGTCCCATGATCTGATCTAATGCATACAACTCTAGACTCCATCTTTACCTAGATTTTCTTCACAAAGGCCACAAACACTTCAACAATTTCATCTTTGGTTCTGAGAAATAGAGTCCATGTGAATTTGGAATAGTCATCCACAATAACAAAAATGTATATTTTTCGTCCTCTGCTTTGCACCCTCATAGGTCCATACAGATCCATATGCAGAAGCTCAAGAGGCTTTGAGGCGCTCACATCTCTTTTAGACTTAAAGGAGGACTTCACATATTTTCCTCTAGCACATGCATCATAGACTTTTTGCATCTTGAATTGTGACATAGGCAGACCATGGACTAGGTCCTTCTAAATTAGTTTTTTAGAACGAAAAAGATTGCATGGCCCAGTCTTCTGTGCCACAGTTCAACATCATCGTCAACAACTTTCAGACAACTCAGATTACTACTCTGTAAGGACTCAAAATCAGCAACATAGATGTTCTTGTATCTCTTGGCCACCAGTACTATTTCACCAGTCACAAGGTCAGTGACTGTACATATTTTGGACAAGAATTCCACCTTGTTTCCTTTATCACATATTTGAGAAACACTCAGGAGACTGTACTTAAGCCCATTGACATAGTACACATTTTCAATAAAATGAGTGAGTGACTTCCCAACTTTTCCAACTCCAAGAATGTACCCCTTTTTACCGTTGCCAAAGGATACACTCCCTCCTTGCAGGGCTTTTAGTGAAAGAAAGTCTGTGGTGTTCCCAGTCATGTGTTTCGAACATCTACTATTCATGAACTATTGTTGAACGCTTCCTTTCACTGTTCCCTGCACAAGAGATTAGAAGTTAGTTTTAGGAACCCAAACAAGTTTGAGTCCCTTGTAGTAAGTAAGAGGATGAATAAGAGCTCTCTTAGTCCATGCAGGTAATGTGCGCTTTTTGTGAGTAGAACCTGGTCCCTCTTTTGTGGTCACAGTTTTAGCAGCTACTTTGTCTTTCTGAACTGATTGATTCTTGGCTTGGACACTTTCCTTGAAGCGCCCAATATTCCCACATTGGGTACGAGTCCAGTTGTCAAAGACAGTGACACTCTTACTGTGAGGGTTGTGAGGAGTTTTCTCCCTGTGGAACCCTACTCCCTGCCTTTTTTCACTATCATAAGGAAGCAAGGCAGTGGTAGCTTCTGAGGACCAGGTCCACTTTAGAGACCTTTCAAGATCATTCATTACTTTTTCTAGATTGGTTTGGAGGAGCTCGTTTTTCTCAATTTCAGCACACATCCTACATCTCATAGCTTTCACCTCATCTTCAAGCATAAGGTATTCCTCACTTGCTATCTCCTTTCCTCTTTCATAACTTTCAGGTTTTGACTTAGTCCATGGTTTACTATTGTTTCCCTTTGGTCTGCAATTTCTGCCAACAGATCACTCTTTTCTTTTCTAAGGATTTCAATGTTTTTCTTGTGGTCAGTAACTGCAACCACTAAGTCTTCTCTAGTATGTTCAAATTCTTCTAGTTCTAAGATCAAGGAATCCCTATCCTCCGCAAGACTACAAAAGGCAGTGATTAAAACATCAGCTAAACACATGAGTTTTTTTTGGAGAATAGGATTTTAGATTTCTCTGAACGTCCCTGAAGTTTACTCTTTGTTGCCATTGTCTTCATCATCATCTGATTGAGCCATCAAAGCAAAAGTTGAGTCATATCCAATCTCCTCGCCTTCAACTTCTATCAAGGAACTATCACCAGTATTAGGTTTATCTTTATACTGTTTTACTTGTGTAGTTCCTTCATGAGCTGTTTGCAAAGCTTCCCATATTTTCTTTTGCAGTGTCACAGGTAGAGATTCTATCATACTCTTTAGGTCCTATTCCACATACCAGAATTTTCTTGGCACGAAAATTCTTCTCTACAGCTTTCTTGTTTGCTTCAGTGAATTCTTTGTTGGTTTTTGCCATTGAATATGGAAATTCATCTAGTACCTTGATTGGAACATAAGGACCATCGCAAATAATATCTCATAGCTCACAATCCTCAGCCATAATTAAATCATGCATTCAAGCTTTCCACTACCAATAGCATTGTCCATCAAACTTGGGGGGTCGGTATATGGATTGAACTTCTTCAAAATTTGGTGGAGCTGCCATGAGGATCCTTCCTAGGTGTTAGCCTGATAGGAGGAACCTGCTCTAATACCAATTGTTAGTTTGTTTGGGTCTACCAAATCGTAGAGTACCTGGTCCTCTACGAGATTCTACTGAGAGAACTTAATAAAACAGTAAGTAAATGAGGCAGAGGATTTTTACGTGGAAATCCCACACAAGGGGATCAAAAAAACCACGACCTACACATGTAGGATTTTAACTTCACTAACTTTCAATCTACCTATTACAAGCCACTTCACAATAATTCCTATTGCAAAGGATTTACTCAACTAACTTGCGGTACCTTTACTACAAGCCACTTTGTGACTATCCTAGTTATAAAGGCTTTTTCCTAACTTATGATGCTATCACCACAAGCCACATTGTAATTCTACGATTACAAAGACTTTTCCTTATGACTAAATCTAGTCACAACATAAACTCAACGAGTTTACGGATTTACAAGAGGATTCCTAATCAGAATGCTTCTAGGTAAGCAATTTAGGAGATACAGTAAGTACAATAACAAGGTTACAACTCAACTAGGACAGCAATCTATCTTTTTGGAACTGGTCCGTAGTGGCGTTCAACCTTGTTCTTCAAGCCGTGAGGATTGATTTCTCTATTTTTGCAAGAGGCTTGAATGAGAAACAGAACCCTTCCAGTGATGTTTTTGTATAAAGCTCATTGAGTACATCTTGATCACATCACTTGAAATAATGTGAGTACTTTGTTTGGTTAGAGAATGAGTGGCTGACAATGTAGTGCAGTGCGGTAGAAACAGTACCATCAGTCACTTTATTTCCAGCTGTGCCCAATTGACTTTGTACTGATATGAGGAAACCACAAGAGCATCAGGTCCTTGTGTTGGTTACTAGCTTCTGAAGCTGTAGCAATTAGCCTTTAGCTGGAATCAATTAAAGCTTGAAGCAATCCAAGTAGGTCAGGTTCCCTATCTGGTTCTTAACGGTAAGTTTGTTAGATCATCAAAACATAAGGCAAGAGTACTTAAGATCTATCAAGGTCTATTGAAGGACTCGCTCAGCCTATTAGATTGTAGATGGCTAAGGAGATCAGGAGCAAGATTTCTTTTCAGGATGCGGCCAATGTGGCCAGGCGAGTTGAGATGGTTTAAGCTTAGGGGAGTGGTCAGGGGTCTGACAAGAGGCCTCGTAATTCTGGAAGGTTCAGTGATGCCTCGTCTGGAGGAAGGGATTCTTTTGGTAGAGGCTATCCTCCTAGGCCATTTCATTCAGCACTTCAGGCTTCTCATGGTACTCCAGGTAGTCTTGGCCCTTATATATAATATTCTGATCAGCCACCCTATAGTGCACCACCAGCTCATATTAGTGCACCCCCGCTCCAAAGGTTTCAGGGTGGTTATGCAGGCCGTCAGGGTTAGTTTCAGGGTTAGCAGTCTCAGCAGCCAAAGTCTTGTTATACTTGTGGAGATACAAGGCATATTGCTAGATTTTGCCCTCGAGCCTCAAGCAGTTCTCAACATCAGGGTTCTTGTACCAGGGTTCCAGCACCGGGTGTTCCACCACTCACTCAGATAACTAGAGGTAGGGGTCAGACAACTAGAGGTAGAGGTCAGACCGCTAAAGGTGGAGGCCAGCCAGCAGGAGGGCGTCCCAGGGATGTAGTTCAGAGTGGTGGTGTCCAGCCCCGATGATATGCTTTCCCAGCCATGCCTAAGGCTAAGTCCTCCAATACAGTTATCACAGGTACCGTTTCAGTTTGTAGTAGAGATGCTTCAGTTCTATTTGATCCAGGATCTACGTACTCATATGTGTCATCTTACTTTGCTTTGTATTTGGTTGTGCCTCGTGATTCTTTGAGTGCTCCTGTAGATGTGTCCACACCGGTGGGTGATTCTATTATTGTAGATCGTGTCTATTATTCGTATGTGGTTGTTATTGGGGGTCTTGACACTAGTGTAGATCTTCTACTTCTCGATATGGTAGATTTTGATGTCATTTTGGGGATGGATTGGCTGTTACCCTACCATGCCATATTGGATTGTCACGTCAAGATTGTGACCTTAGCATTACTGGGGTTGCCTCGATTAGAGTGGAGAGGGACTCCTGGTCATTCTACCAGTAGGGTTATCTCTTATATGAAGGCTCGACATATTAGTTTGATAGTTAAATAGTAGTAAATAACCCTAATCCCATATGTATTAGGAGTAGGACATGTATTATATATATAGGGCTCATTGTATCATTGTCAATATAAATCAAGAATATTTTCTCTCGTTCTTTCTCACATGGTATCAGAACTTTGGTGAGATTAGATCATTGTGCATTATTTCAGCGACATCCGGGAAGAAAAAACTCAGTCACTGTGAGATTTTCCGGTGACCTAATTGACTATTTACGTCAAAGTCACTAATTATCAGTGTTGTGCAAAATCCAAAACCACCAAAAGGTCCCCAAGAGATAGGCAACCAAACCCCAGAAAAAACCACCTAAAAACACTCACCCACGCGCCCCACGCGTTTGCCGGAATTCTGCCTCAAGCAGCGCGTCTATCCCACGTGTCGGCGTGTGACGGTTGTTTCGGCCAGAATTTCAAAATATTTCTTTCGGAAAGTGTAATATTCTTGCTTTTCTGACCCTACCCATCAAGTTTACATCAGATTCTGATGACTTTTTTATTTTTCGGCGAGCTACAGTGTTTCCGGTGAACAGTAACCGTGAAACAGTGATTTCCAAACAATTTTCTGACCTTTTCTGGCGTGAACATTATAATGTCATTCTTATTAGAAGCCTTAGACTCACAATTCATTGGATCGAATGCATTAAATCCAATCCAGATGGTTTCTTTACCGGATTATATTGAGTTCCTTCAGTACAAAACGCGTAAACAGACATCTTCAGGATTAGCTTCCGTTGTTCCAACAAATAGTAGCATGACTGGTGTCTCCCAATCTTCACCTTCTGAGTCTTGGGCCATTGATTCAGGTGCATCTGATTATATTTCTGGTAACAAATCTCTTTTCACTAGTATCTTATATTCTTAATCTCTTCCAATAGTCACAATGGCCAATAGGTCTCAAGCCATAGAAACTGTAATAGGTCAAGCAAGTCCACTTCCTTCCTTACCTTTAGACTCAGTTCTTTATGTTAATAAATTGATTATAGTGGTTGATTAGTACTCTGAATTTCTAGTAATCCAGAATTGTATTTTAGTGTACAAATGAAGTCAGGCCCATTTAAGGTCCTGGCATTAAAGGCCCCTTTAGTTGAGGTAATTGGGCTTGGTGTTTGGCCCATGTGAGGCGGCCTGCTTAAAACCAGGCCCCAGGCCAACGCTCTTATGTCTTTCTCACCTTTGGGCTCAATTTTAAGCCCAATCATCCTCAGTAATCTTCTATCCTTTAATTTGCCTGTTAACGTAATAAAATGGCTATAATCTTGAAGCCCCGCCATTTAAAAGAACTGGGCCTAATATCAGCCCAGTTGAAGCATGCTAATGGCAAGCTAGGCCTGCATTTGCCTATATCCCTTCGCCAGTATTCCTAGGCTCAGCTTTGAGCCCAGTTGACATTAGTCCTTGTTCGTTAATAACCAATGGGCTATTGCTTGTCCAATTCCCTTATCTAAAATGATTAAAGGTCCAACATATCTACCCCAAGCATGTATATATTTAGTAGCCTCATATTGAACTTCAAATTAGTTTTAAATATGAACATCCATAGTTTGCTTTGGTGGAGTGCAATCATTTTGAGAAAATTGAGGCGTGCCATCCACAATTGAATTCTATGATCTATGGCCCTCACATTAATACCAAAAATAGTGTGATAAATACTTGGAACATTTATAACTAATATAGAAAATACTTTGAACATTCGTAGTTTGCTTCAGGTGCGTTTATAATAAAATTATCATAGCTATGGGTACGGTTCCCGTGATGTAGTTCTGATATATTATTTCCAAATTTGGGGGTACATTTATATGACCCGGCCACAACTTCTAATAAAATTAATGAATTAAACATATTGTAGATCGTGGGTACGGTTCCCGTGACACGATTCACAATGTGTATCAAACAAATAAGTGTACGACAATCGTAACTTGTTCCAGAATAATTCCATAAATAGTTAAAAGTGGTCAAAAGTTAAAATGCACAATAGATTTAAAACATGTAGTAAATCAGATAATTAGGCCAATTATTATTAGTTAAAACGACCGTGCTCAAACCACGGAAATCGGGAATGCCTAACACCTTCTCCCGGGTTAACATAATTCCTTACTTAGAATTTCTGGTTTCGCAGACTTTTAAATAAAGTCAAAATTCTCCTCGATTTGGGATTTAAAATAAACCGGTGACTTGGGACACCAAATAAACTATTCCAAGTGGCGACTCTGAAATGAAATAAAAATAATCCCATTTTGATTTATGTCACTTAAATTGAAAAACTCCCTTATATCACCCCTAGGGTGTAAAAAGGAGGTGTGACAGCTCTAGCGACTCTGCTGGGGAGCAAAAAGCCAGAATTTCCGATTCAAGATTCAAGAATTCAATTATCTGATTTTTATTACATGTTTGGGCCTAATGTGCTAAATGTAACTTTTTACCGCTTTATATTATTTGAACTGTATATAAACTGCTGCGAAACCCTTCTCTTCTAATCTTCTGGGAAGTGCACGCTACCATGACTTCTTTTCTGTTAGTGTCATACCCCAATTTAGAACGAGGTTCGGACAAGTTACAAAGCTGGACGATCTTTTGGTTATCGGTACGCTACCCCCCATCGGCTCGAGTTGTTCGCTCGGGTAAGCCAAGTCTAGAACAATACACCCAGGTTTTAAACCTAGAATAACACAGCCTCATGCCGGATCCCTAGTAGGAACGCTTGTTTACATCATGTGTATTTGACTTTGGGGACTCAACACAAGGGTTGAGTCCGTCTAGGATAGGTGTACCCGAAGACCATCCTGATGCATTTTACTTGCTACTTGTACAATTCTTTGCTTCGATTTGCATGTTGAGCGATTTCTAGAAAAGGGAGAAAAATTGAGAAAATCAAATTGAGGTATGAAAGAGATAATCACCCGCCTTTGAAAAATTTGGTGTCCAAAATATACCGAAACTCTACCGAAATTTTTTTAAAAAAAGAGAGAAAATTATTTCAAAATACTTCATGTTTTCTATTGCGTTAAAACTGACTGAACTACGCGGGTTTGATTCCCACCGAATGTGGGATACGTAGGTAACCCTCATCGGGTCCAGCCCCGCTTTTGCAAAAAATAACCCAAAAATTTGAAAAGATGTCATTGTTGTCATAAATAAAGTAGGTGATGCCCTTTTTGTCTAAATAGCCAAACGTCCCGACGGGCGCCGGAATGCCGTTTTTGCAAGAATAGCCATCGACGGTTTCTTTGCCAATTTTTGGCCACCTAGCAAACACAACCCTAAAATCTTCCCTTTTGAAGTGCTGAAGTGCCGTATTTGCAAAAGTGGTCGTGTTTATTTGAATTTTGAATTTTGTAAGATGACCCATTTTATCAACTTTAATAAAATTTACTTTTTTTAAATCAATCACCTTAATCTAAATGTGCAGAATGAGCACGAGTCAAGATTTATCAATGAAGGTTATGACCAAGATTCCGTTAGAACTACACATGTGGTGGGAAGATTTGGGTAAGCAAGGACGAGACATGGTCAACCTTTACTTGGGGGCGCTCACCGGATTACTAAAGATCAAGTCTAGGGGGACATAATAAAAGCACTGGTGACGTTTTGGGACCCAGCTCATAACGTTCTACATTTATCAGACTTCAAACTCACACCTACTTTAGAAGAGATAACGGGTTATGCAGGGAGTACCGAGGGTCTAAGACATAAATACATGGTCGCTCCAAGGGCTGTCATGCCTCACAAGTTTCTAGATTAGCTAAAAATAAGTAGGCAAGTTCATTATGCAGATTTGGCGGATGTGTTTTCCACTTTACACTTCATATACCAGCGGTACGGGCATGTAAGAGGATTTGACAACCCGGAAGGTGGAATCTGTAGCAAAGGCAACCAACCAAAGTGGGAAGAGCATAGACGCTTCGCTTTCATGGTGGCATTCTTAGATCTTCTAGTGTTTCCCAAGAAGGACGAGAATATTGATCTACGGGTAGCTGGAGTCGTTAATATTTTGATTACCAATTCCAAAAGCACCCTCACCCCTATGATAGTATCTGAGATATTCTGAGATCTCACGGCTTGCAAAGCCGGAGAAGATGTTTTTGAAGGGTGCAATTTGTTAGTACAAATGTGGATGATTGATCACCTGTGTCATCGTTCTCGATATATGAATTGCGGATCTATAGGGAAAAGCTATATTGAAGAGTTTGGCACAAGGGTCTCAGGGTTCAAAATGCCAGAAGTGGTTGGAGATTGGATATTCCTGCCTTTGCTCCATTACTGCAGGGCAAATAGAGTGGACATTGGGTTGGCTTCTTGTTGAAGAAATTGTGTACATGCCTGCCACTGGTCCTTACTTCCTCCTGATGGGTCTGCGAGGTATTCAGCCTTATGCTCCTTACCGGGCGATGAGACAATTGGGAAGGTGTCAGGTAGTTCCCTAGGATGAAGATCTTAGTGTTCACGCAGTTGAAATCCGCTTTGATGGCCAATTTCATAAAGAAGTGGTTCGTCATATTTGGAACGAGTGCCAATATTTGACAGCAAAAACCAGAGTATGTGACTTTTCCAAAGGCGAGGTCTAGCCTGGTTATCTTCTTGGTATAGAAAGAAGGTCACTGCAAGGGTCGAACCTGAAAGGCCAACCAAAAGACCTCACATCTAAGAATTTGTTGAAGCGTCGCAGGAACAATGGGCCTGGTTGACCAAAGAAAATGAATATAGGGCCACCATAAGCAAGTTAGAGGGGCAAATCAGAGACCTTAAATTTGATAATGGGTTACAAGCCATTGCAAATGAAGGTGAAAAGAAGAAGTTTGCCCAAGAAAACGAAGCACTCCGAGCCCAGATCCAGAAAATGAAAATAGCAACTGAGAATCCGGGGAAGAGCCAAACAGATGAAAGGCTTATAAGCGGTCTTAGGCGGAAAGTATGTGAGTATGGGACTGATTTGGAAAAGTCCGAAGGTAGTCTGGCAAGAGCCCGGGCAAAGTTGGCGAAGAACGCAGAAGGAAGGGCGGAGTTTGTTCAACAATTTAAAGGAAAATATGATAGAGAAGTCGCAAATCTAAAGAAAAGCTAACTACCCTCGAGAATGAAATGGCTAAACAGACAAAGAACTTCAAGGTAGAGAGGGAACATTGTTATGCATTGATGTCTCGACTGGAACAGGACATGCAACAGTTGCAGGAGCAGAGTCATCATGACACCCAAGTTCTGGAAGCTAGGTCTCAACAAATTGGACGCCTGCTCCAAGAGAAAGGCATCATTAGACAAAGGGTTAGAGTAATTGATGATTATATCATCATGAAATGCCATGAGTGCGAGGATATGACTTGATCCACTTTCTTCACTGTAATGATGACCTTTGTTCGCCAGATAATGGATGACCTGGATCGCCTTCAAGGAGATCTTGCACGTAGGCCCGCGTCGACACCAACTGAAGTCCCGCAGGCCCCTAGAGTAGTTTTGGAGGCACTTATGTATTCCTAATTTTTCTTTTCGAGTTTGTATATCAGTGTTTTTGTAGTCTATTAGTCTGCTTTGAGTCAACTTTTATTTTTTCAGTCCTTAAGTCTATATGATGGAGTCTTTGTAATAAAAAAATTAGCAGCTTTTATTTTAATCAAAATTTGAAAAAAAAACCCAAAACTGTTTCTTTCCTTTCGCATTTATCCCCTGAATTACGTAATGATCAGATTCATGCGGCGTCGTGATACATAGGCAATCCCCATCGGATCCGGTCATGGTTTTAGATAACTCAAATAAGGGAGAAAATGACGAAAAGATGACACAAGAAAAAGGGAGAAAACAAAAATAGGAGAAAAAACAATGCAAAAGAGAGAGTGCAAAGAAAAGAATGTAGATAATGAAAAGCGCAAAAGAAAAGAAAAGATTCAAAGATCTAGGAGGTCACAAAGGCCAGGATGAGACACGCAATCGTTGCAAAATATGTAGAAAAACATTTAATTGTCTAGGTGCATTGCATTCCCCAACGTGCTATCCCTATGTGTTAATTATCTCAAAGTAATCAGTTTATTGTGTATGCTATTGAGACCATGTTCTTGTCACGACCCGAACCGATGAGCCGCGATGGGTGCCTGAGTCCTACCTGTCAAACACCCCTAAGTATGCGTCTAGGATATGAACCTGTATAACATCTGCTGAATTACAAAAATAACACATGAAGGAAACCTGCCAACAAGCCATATGTACGTATACATGCAGAATATAGTGGGCGAGCCAACAAGGCTGCTATAGACAACTATACATCCAAAACTGAAAGCTGACAAGGCCATATACAACCCAAATAGACATACTATCTACAGACCTCTAATAGAACATAACTGTAAAAAAATGGGACTGAGCCACGTCATACCCATATACACACACATATATATATACAAACATATTTTACCAAAATCAAGAGCAACTCTGGATCAAGTGGAGCACACCAACTCTCGCTGATCAGGGATCCTAAGAAGGGGGACCGTCAGCTTGCCTACCTACACATGCAGGTATGAAACACAGGCCCCGTGAAATAGGGAATCAGTACAAAAAATGTACTGAGTATGTAAGGCATGCAAATTAGTACGTAAAAGATATAGATGAAACATGGAATACAGAAATGCATCTTTAAATATGAATAACTTTGTAAATTCTGAAACGTTTATAATGTCATGCACGTGCGTATAAATGTCGTGCCATGAATAGGTATGGGTGTACATAATATCATCAAGCCACTGAGGGCATCCCATCATATCGTCTCAACCACTATGGGCAACATTATCAACATATACCAGCTGATCAGGTGATGGTGCGTATATAACGCCGTAACCTTTACCCATAATCCCATATACATATATTTACATATATACGCGGATATAACGCCATCGGGTCATGGGTCAATATACATGTATAAGTGAGTGAAATGCATGAAAAATATGTAATAATCTCAATATTTCTTCCGGATAAACTTTTCCATCTGCTTATTATTCTAAGACCCATGAACAGAAGATAATAATAATTCTCATGGGGAATCAAGAATATAGACACCCCTACTATTTCTATGAATAGAGTAATTTATGGAAACTATGTATTTGCTCGTTTCTTCAGTATCATATGGACCATGCCAAAAGAAAGAAGGGAGGGCCTTAACATACTTGTTCCTGAAATTATTTGAACGGAATGAAGCTTCTGCTTCTATGAAATATGAGCGAAATTTATACTTGGATTTGAAATTGGAACGAAATTGTCTTCTGCTTTTCACGTTTTTTGGCTTTAAGACCAAAGACAAAATGAGATGTAATCTAAATGTTAATTTGTTCCAATGTTTTTGTTGGATTTTTGCTTCTGTTTCTAGGCTTTGAATGGAATTGAATTCTAAATTGTTATATCACATTTATGGTTTGAATGGAATGGAATCAGATTTCTAGCTTCTGTTTCTACAATGAAATTGTTATCAAGTCTTATCTTGATAAGATTAAACTTTATTTATTCTTTAGGTGTAGACACCTAATCACCATTTGTTATGAGTCACCTTCTAAATTGGTGGCCTTGTGCCACGTGGAGAGTAGGGTAAAGATTAGTAATCTTTACCCACTTATTAGTTAATTGGGTAATGTTCTGTAGTAACCCGATAATTAATCAATTACCCGCATAATTTAAAAATTACTTAAAATTCTATTTATTTTTAAAATACTTCATATATACATTATATATTATACTACCGTGGTCATGCGGTACCTTGCATGGTACTAGTTCATAACTATCGGGTATTATCGCTTGACCCATATTTTATTCTAAATTGACCACTTTCAATGAAACTCATTTTCTTTAATTCGTGTACCCTTTATCCTTCATGACACTTCTTTATTACTTGTTATAAATAGCGTAAATATATTAATGTAAAGATGATCTCATCCCCAAGTCTACGTCGGTTAACTGAAAACGAAATTCTAACGTACGAAAACACGAGATGTAACATCCTTCCCCCTTAGAAACATGCGTCCTCGAACGTTCAACTCCCCGTGATCTATATAACTTTGGAAAGGTCGCCTCTGTAACAACATCACTACCAACTCTCTCCGTATAAGCTTAATAACCCAACGACACACAGTAAAATAATTATGAATAACGACAATGGCCTCCCATGACCAACGACAATAACCAACACAAGAATTTATACACGTACCATATGGTTATGACGTCCCAGTCGGACCCTTCTTTGGAGGAGGAAATAAGTAGGGATAAATAGACTTCATGTTTTCCTCGGCCTCCCAAGTCATTTCTTCCACATTGTTGTTTCTACAAAGTACTTTCATGGAGGCTACCTCCTTATTTCGTAGCTTGCGGATTTGTCGATCTAGAATGGCAACTGGGATTTTATCGTATGACAAGTCCTCTGTAATCTTTACATCATCTGTGGGCAGGATCGCCAATGCACTTTCGTAACATAGATACGTGAAAAACTAGATGAACAGGCTCCAATTATGAGGGCAATGCTAACTCATATGCTACTTGGCCCACTCTCTGAATGATCCTATAAGGCCTAATATAGCGTGGGCTAAGTTTGTCTTTCTTGCGAAACCTCATCACATAGGTGACACCTTTAAGAATACCCAATCATCAACCCTGAACTCTAAATCTCGACGCCGCATGTTAGAATATGACTTCTAACGACTCTGAGTTGTCAATAGTCGATGTCGAATCAACTTTACTTTTTCTATGGCTTGATGAACCAGGTCTGGACCATGTAATCCAGATTCTCCAACATCGAACCACCCTATAGGCGATCTACATTTCTGTCCATAAAGAGCTTCGTATGGATCCATCCAAATACTGGAATGGTAACTATTATTATATGTGAACTCAATAAGCGGCATATGATCATGCCAGCTACCTTTGAAGTTTATTACACAAGCTCGTAACATATACTCCAGTGTTTGAATTGTACGCTCAGCCTGTCCGTCTGTCTGGTGATGAAATGTTGTACTAAGACTTACTTGAGTCCCCAATCCTTTTTAGAAGGACCTCCAGAAGTTAGCTGTAAATTGAGCTCCTCTATCCAGGATAATAGATACAGGGACACCATGCAGTCGTACTATCTCCTTAATATAAAGCCTTGCATAATCCTCTGAAGAATATATAGTTCTAACGGCTAGAAAATGGGCTGACTTTGTAAGCTTATAAACAATCACCCATATCGAATCAAACTTACGTTGGGTACGGGGTAAGCCTATGATGAAATCCATATTTATTACTTCCTATTTCCAAGTCGGAATCTCCATAGCCTACAATAATCCACCGAGTTTTTTTTTTATGTTCAATCTTATCCTGTTGACAGTTAGGACACTGAGCAATGAACTCCGCTATATTATTTTTCATTCTGTCCCACCAATATACTTCCCTGATATCATGATACATCTTTGTCGCTCCTGGATGGATAGAATAACGAGAATAGTGAGTTTCTCCCATAACCTGCCGACGTAGCCCTGCAATATTAGGGACACATAATCGTCCTTGATATCTGAGGACCCTATCTTTTGTAATTTCAAATGGCGCCTTCTCCTTCTGAGGGGTGGTATCCCTATAATAAACTAACACAGGATCCTCGTACTGGTGTTTCTTTACTTCAGTTACTAACGAGGACGTTGTCGTATCCTAAATATTGATCCCAATATCACCTGAGTCCAGCAACCGAACTCCAAGACAAGCTAGCTGATGAACCGCATGGGCTATTCCCCTCTTTCCTTGCTGTAAATACGATAGACTACCCATATATCTACGGCTTGGGGCGTTGGCTACTACATTCGCTTTCCCCGGATGACATGAAATATCAACGTTATAATCTTTAAGTAGCTACAACCATCTTCTTTGACGTAAATTCAATTCTTTTCTTCTTCTATTTTTTTTGAAGATATACTGGAGGCTCTTATGATCGACATAGATACCAACATGAATGCCATACAAGTAGTGTCTCCACATCTTTAGTGCATGAATCACCAAGGCTAACTCTAAATCGTAGGTTGGGTAGTTCTTCTCGTGCTTACTTAGTTGTCCAGAAGCATAAGTTACAACCTTACTAAGCTGCATCAACACACGATCCAATCCAAAGCTTGAAGCATCACAATAGATAACATAACCATCGGTCCTTTCTGGGAGCAGTAGAACTGGTGCTAAAGTTAACATGTCCTTCAATGCCCCGAAACTCCGTTCGCAAGGACTGGTCCATTGAAACTTAGTTCCCTTCTGAGTTAACTTACAGGGGCATCCTAATTTTTTTTACAATTCAGGAAATTTCCCTCTTCGGAGGCCCAAACTTCATTCTTTGTCCATCACAATACGCCCTTATCCCACTATTACGTTAGTATTTCATCTATTCTAAACGTTATTAGTCTTAGAATCCTTTAAGTTCTTTTAGGCTATACTGAGAAATCATCAGCTTTCTTATGAACTTATTTCCAAGGACTTATCTATTCTCGTTACCTTTTTCACTCATCTTTTCTTATCATTCCTCCTGTCTTTCTAAAACCTTGTCGCTCTACCTTACTTTAGCTTGTGACATATACATATCTATTTATACTTATTCGTAACCTTTTTCAACTTGCTTGCACCATAGATTTCCTTATGTTATTCTGGAACATCAAGCGAGACACCACATACCACTTTGGTCGAAAGTGCTTAGAAGAGAAAAAACCTCGTTACAAGTTTCCTGTAATAACCTGCCAAACAGAGAAGCTACGAACCTCCGTCGGTATTGTGGGTCTAGGCCAAGTATTCAATGCCTCACTCTTTTGTGTATCCACCCAAATGACTTCACCCAAAATGATATGCCCAAGGAAAGCTACAGAGTTCAACCAGAATTAATTTTTTTAGAATTTTGCATACAACTACCATTTTGTAGAACTTTGAGTACAGTACGCAAGTGATCTGCATGCTCAGCCTCTGAACGATAATATACCAATATATATCGTCGATAAATACGATTACGAACAAATCTTAAAAATGGCCTAAACACACGGTTCATCAAATCCATGAATACTGCTGGGGCATTGGTCAAACCAAACGACATAACATGAAATTCAAAGTGCCCGTATCTGGTCCTAAATGTTGTCTTTGGAATATATTTATCCTTAACCCTTACTTGATGGTACCTAGACCTCAGGTCTATCTTTGAAAAACACTTGGCACCTTGCAACTAATCAAATAAATCATCAATTCTCAGGAGTGGATACTTATTCTTGATCGTCATCTTATTCAGTTGCCTATAATCAATACACATTCGTAAGGAATCATCTTTCTTAAACAACACGGGTTCTCCCCACGGTGACGTAGGCCTGATAAAGCCTTTTTCAAGTAAGTCCTTCAATTATTCTTTCAACTCTTTCAGCTTTGCGGGGGGGCATTCTATAGGGAGGAATAGATATTGAGTGAGCATCTGGTAGTATGTCAATAACAAACTCAATTTATCGCTTTGGTGGGAGACCCTAAAGTTCATTAGGAAAAACATCAGGAAACTCATTAACTATAGGAAATGACTAAATGGTTAGTGACTCTACTTCCACATCCCAAACCCAAACTCAGTGATAAATATAGTCCTTTCTGATTATCTTCCTTGCCTTGATATAGGAGATAAATTTACCTCTTGGCGACGTGGTATTACCTTTCCATTCTAAAACAGGCTCTCCTGGAAAATGAAATCAAACCACCTATGATCTATACATGATGTTAGCATAAAACAAAGTCAACCAATCCATACCTATTATAATATTAAGTTCTACCAACCGAACACCACGTACCTTATCCTTGTTTATTATCAAATCTATCACGGGCCATTTCGGGCCACATCCATATATATAGGTAACAATATTAAAACATAACTTGCATAACTAATTTATAAAAAGGTTTATATACATAGGGGTCGACTAGGCCGTAGACATGTCATAACCCAAACTATATATAGGGTAATGTCTGCAAAACCTCTAAGTAGGCATAACCATAATATATACAAGTCGGAACGGGGCTCTACGTCCTCATAAAATATCCTAACACATTTAGAACCCTGACTTGGTAATACTCTCAGAAGAGGTGGAACTCACCAACCAAAAACTGACACTTGGAGGAAGTCTACAATAGAGGGTCCTTGCCTCGTCCTATATAAGAACCTCGATCAGACACACTTCGAAGCGGAACCTTCATATCCTTACCGGTTACCTTCCTCCTCTTATCCCGGCTACTATCCTCTTCCTCTGCATATCCCATAACATACAATAGCGAACCTCGATTGACGGACTCCCAAGACTGTGGACTATCTAAACCTCAGAAGAGCTGGTGTCCGCAAATGCCATGACATAATTTTGAGCCTAAGGGAAACCAGGCTGTGCCAATCCATGCATTACTCCCCTCATACCCTGATCATCGGGCTGTGATAATGAAACTAAGGGCCTTGGCAAGGGCGGAACTCCTCTCACCCTATCTACTACCGGAGTGGTCGAAACAGCTCGAACGGATGACTCATATGGATCCTCAGATGGATTTTCCTCAATAGAACTCATGATCTCTGATGGTTCTAAATCCATAGTATAACTTATCTCTCTTTCTAACACATTCATAGCCTTCTGACCCGTGCTAGCAGCTGTAGTCTTCGGAGGCATCGCTAAAAACGTAACACGTCGTTAGGAACACGAATGATCATATTGCACGATCTAAGATAAAAAGAGAGGATAAGTTCCTATATGACCTGTAGCCTCTTGCTTATAAGTATGGTGCACAACACACCCATAAACAAGACTCTACTTGACATAGTTTGTAAACAACACTAGGACCGAACTTCTTTGATACCACTTTTGTCACGACCCAAGCTGATGGGCCGCGACGGGTGCCTGAGTCCTACTTGTTAATCACCCCTAAGTATGCGTCTAGGATATGAACTTGTATAACATCTACTGAATTATGAAAATAACACATATGAAGGAAAGCTACCAACAAGGCATATGTACATATAAATGCAGAATACAGTGGGCGAGCCGGCAAGGCTGCTATAGACAACTATACATCAAAAACTGAAAGCCGACAAGGCCATATACAACCCAACTAGACATACTGTCTACAGACCTCTAACAGAAACATAACTATACAAAAACGGGACTGAGCCACGTCATACTCATATACATATATATAATAGAAATATAACTGTACAAAGACGGGACTGAGCTACATCATACCCATATATATATACAAACATATCGTACCAAAATCAAAAGCAGCTCTGGATCAAGTGGAGCACGCCAACTCTCGTTGATCAAGGATCCTAACAAGAGGGACCGTTAGCTTGCCTACCTGCACATGCGGGCATGAAACACAAGCCCCGTGAAATAGGGTGTCAGTACGAAAAATGTACTGAGTATGTAAGGCATGAAAATTAGTATGTAAAAGACATAGATGAAACATGGAAGACAGAAACACATCTTTAAATCTGAATAACTTTGTAAATTCTGAAACATTTATAATGTCATGCACATGTGTATAAATTTCGTGCCATGCATATGTATGGGTGTACATAATATCATCAAGACACTGAGGGCATCCCATCATATCGTCTCGGCCACTGTGGGCAACATCATCAATATATACCAGCTGATCAGGTGGTGGTACGTATATAATGCTGTAACTTTTTCCCATAGCCCATATACATATATTTACATATATACACGTATAGAACACCATCTAGTCATGGGTCAACGCACATGTATAAATGAGTGAAATGCATGAAAAATATCTAATAATCTCAATTTCTTCCGGATAAACTTTTCCAACTACGTATTATTCTGAGACCCATGAACAGAAGATAATAATAATTCTCATGGAGAATCAAGAATATAGACACTCATACTATTTATATGAATAGAGTAATTTATGAAAACTATGTGTTTGCTCATTTCTTCGGTATCATATGGACCATTCCAAAAGAAAGAAGGGAAGGCCTTAACATACCTCTTCCTAGAATTATTTGAACAGAATAAAGCTTCTGCTTCTGTGAAATATGAACGGAATTTATACTTGGATTTGAAATTGGAACAAAATTGTCTTCTACTTCTCATGTTTTTGGCTCTAAGACCAAAGATAGAATGAAATGTAATCTAAATTTTAACTTGTTCCAACGTTTTTGTTGGATTTTTGCTTCTGTTTCTAGCCTCTGAATGGAATTGAATATTAAATATAATACACATTATGGTTTGAATGGATAGGAATCAGATTTCTAGCTTCTGTTTCTACAATGAAATTGTTATCATGTCTTATCTTGATAAGATTAAACTTTATTTATTCTTTAGGTGTAGATACCTAATCACCATTTGTTATGAGTCAAATTCTAAATTCGTGGCCTTGTGCCACATGGAGAGTGGGGTGAATATTAGTAATATTTACCCACTTATTAGTTAACTAGGTAATGTTCTGTTACCCAATAATTAATCAATTACCCGCATAATTTAAAAATTACCACAAATTACTTAAAGTTCTATTTATTTTTAAAATACTTCATATATACTTTATATATTATACTACTGTGGTCATATGGTACCTTGCATGATACTAGTTAATAGTTATTAGGCATTATCGCTTGACCCATATTTTATTTCAAATTGGCCACTTTCAACGAAACCCGTTTCTTTAATTCGTGTACCCTTTATCCTTCATGACACTTCTTTATCGCTTGTTATAAATAGCATAAATACGTTATCGTCAAGATGATCTCATCCCCGAGTCTACCTCGGTTAACTGAAAACAAAATATTAGCGTACGAAAATGCGAGATGTAACATCCTTCCTCCTTTAGAAACATTCATCCTCGAATATTCAATTCCTCGTGATCTATATAACTTTGTCAAGGTCGCCTCTATAACAACACCATTACCAACTCTCCCCGTAGAAGCTTAATAACTCAACGATACACAGGACCACAGAAAAGGTTGTGGAACAACGAGCCAGTTATTGGGATGATTTGTGAGGACAGAGAGTTCGACCCAGCTTTGAAGGCTTTCATTGCTATTGCCGATGTTGAAAAGAAGCCCAAAGCGGCAGCAAAGCAAACTAAGGATGAGAAGAATAGCAACTCCCCTCCTCAAAGCATAGACAAGGCTCTGGAAGCCAAGATAGGGCCAGTACCTCCTAAATATGCCGTTCTTTATATTCCCAGGGCTCCCAGAAAAGAACACTTTGTGTTGAGTCCCCCCAAAAGGTTTGAGCAAAACAAGGTTACACTGAAGGAACCAAAGATGTACGTACAAAAGGGGACTTATGTGGCGCGGGGGCCGATAATTTCACCCAGGCTGAATGAGCCCGTGGTTATCAGCAGTGCACCAGAGAAGCCCATGAAGGACTCCACTGCCGTCCCCTGAAACTACAACAAAGCAGTGGTAATGTACAAGGGAAAGGAATTCATGGGGGAAGTAAATGAAACGAACCCATCGAGAAAGTACCTCAACTTGGAAGAATTGGACAAGACCAAATAGAAGCATTTTCCGCTTAAAAAGCCAGTCAGTGCTGAAGAGGTAGAGGAATTCTTCTGAAAGATGAAAACCTTGGACTATGCTATGATTGATCAACTCAGGAAGACCCCTCTCAAGTATCACCTTTTCCCTGCTGATAAGTTCTATTGAGCATCAGAAAATGCTGATAAAGACGCTCAATGAAGCATATGTTCCGGTCGAGACCACGGTTGAGCAATTGGAAAGAATGGCAGAACGCTTTTTTAAAGTCAACCGGATCTCCTTCAGTCGAAATGACTTGCCACTAGAAGGAGCTGCCCACAACAAAGCTCTTCATTTGACCGTTAAGTATGAAGGATACTATGTGAAAAGAGTTATGTTGGATGGCAGATCCGGGGTTGACATCTGCCCTCTCTCGACCCTACGGAGAATGGAAATTGGGATTGAAAGGATTAGGCCAAACAATGTTTGCGTGTCTGCATTTGACGGCGTAAAAAGGGACACAATAGGGGAGATTGATTTGACCCTAACCATCGGCCCGGTGGATTTTGAAGTAACATTTCAGGTTTTGGACATGGACACCTCCTACAATTTTCTCCTAGGAAGGCCTGGGATCCTTGTAGCAGGGAACGTACCCTCTACCATCCACCAAATGGTTAAGTTTTGAACATGAAAACTAGGAAATCGTGGTCCACGGAGAAGATGAGCAATCAATTTACAGGGACCCGTCAGTCCCATGTTTGGAGGCTAAGGAAGGTAATGAGCAAATAGTCTACCAAGCTTTTGAAATCGTGGTCGCGGACCAGTGTGAGGAAGGAACCCTATGTCCTCAACCCTTCTTGTCAAACGCATCAATCATGGTTGCCAGTGAAATGATCAAACATGGCTACAAGCCCGGGAAAGGGCTCGGGGCATCTTTGCAAGGCACTAGAAAGCCCATCACTTTGGTTGCCAGTGAGAACTTCTTTAGCGTCGGTTTCTGAGCTATAGAATCCTACCTAAAATGGTCTAATAAATGTAAGAATGATGGGTGGGTTCTGCCTCAGCCGGTCCCATATCTCGCCAGAACGTTTGTGAAACCAAGGTACATAGAAAAAGAAGAAGAGGCCTTCACGGCCAAAGAAATTGAGGATATCTGTGGGGCAATGAGGCAAATGTTATATTAGGCTCTCATGGTCTAGCCGGGTAAAGGATCAAGCACTGCTGAGTTTCAATATATGGGGGCCAATGCGAAGCTTCAAAATTGGAAGGCTAATCTGTTCCCAATCAGGAGGGAATCCCGGTAGTTCAGTCTTGCCATCTTTTCTGCATTCCAAGTTATTTCAGGGTGTAACTCGAATGTTTTTAGTTTATTGTCTTTAAATTCCGATGTAAACCCTTCTGTCTTCAAATTCAATTAAATGAAATCAATATTTCATCGTCTATGAATCTCTCTCTGTATTCTTTCTGATTTTTATTATTTTTCTTATCTCTCTTTTCAGTTCTAATAATGCGAACTTAAACAACATGACATGTTTACGAACTTCATGCCCAAATCCTAACACGCTGTCTAACTATGAAATAATGAATCAAGAACAAGAATATGATGAAGATGAGGCTTTTAGGGAAATAAACCGAGAACTAGAACAATTTGAGAATAAGCCTAAGCCAAACTTAAATGAAACTGAGCCAGTTAATTTGGGTAGTTCAGAAGAGATCCAGGAAACCATGATAAGCATTCACACTGATGAAAGAACTAGGGATGCATTGATCCAGCTTTTGTTCGAATTCAAAGATGTGTTTGCCTAGTCCTATGATTATATGCCAAGATTGAGTGTTGACTTAGTAGTGCACAAATTTCCAACTTACCCCGGTTATCCCCCTGGCCAACAAAAATAGAGTAAGTTTAAAACAGACATCACTGACAAGATCAAAGAAGAAGTCACCAAACAATTGAAAGCGAGTGTAATCCGAGTGTTCCGATACACCACATGGTTGGCTAATGTGGTCCCAGTGCCAAAGAAAGATGGGAAAACCCGAGTGTGTGTTGGTTATCGGGATTTGAACAAAGCAAGCCCTAAGGAAAACTTTCCATTACCAAACATCCACATCCTTGTTGACAATTGTGACAAACATGAGATACAGTCTTTCGTAGATTGTTATATTGGGTATCATCAGGTTTTGATGGATGAAGAAGATGCAGAAAAGATGGCTTTCACCACACCTTGGGGTACTTACTATTACAGGGCCATACCATTTTGTTTGAAGAACGCTGGGGAAACTTACATGAGAGCTATGACATCCATCTTTCATAACATGATGCATCGGGAAATCGAGGTATATGTGGATGATGTGATCACTAAATCCAGAACGCAGGACGACCATGTGCGGGATCTGAGAAAGTTCTTTGAGCGTCTGCGTAAGTATGACTTGAAGTTAAATCCAACTAAATGTGCATTCGACGTTACATCTAGGAAACTTTTGGGGTTTATAGTCAGTCGGAGAGGCATTGAGTTATATCCAACAAAGATAAAATCTATTCGGGATTTGCCCCCTCCGAGAACCAAGAAAGAAGTTATGAGTCTGCTGGGAAGGTTGAATCACATTAGCAGATTCATTGCTCAGTTGACTTCCATGTGTGAGCCCATATTTAAGTTGTTAAAGAAAGATGCAGTGCTTAGATGGACAGATGAGTGTCAGGAAGCTTTCGACAAAATCAAAGAATATCTTTCGAATTCACTAGTGTTGGTTCCAGCCGAGCCTAGAAGGCCTTTGTTTTTGTACCTGACAGTATTGGAGAATTCTTTTGGATGTGTTCTTGGGCAACATGATGTGACTGGGAAGAAATAACAAGCCATATACTATTTGAGCAAGAAGTTCACTAGTTATGAAGCCAAGTACACTTTGTTGGAAAGAACTTGTTGTGCCCTAACTAGGGTCACTCAGAAGCTTAAGCATTACTTGTTGGCCTACACCACCTATCTCATCCCCAGATTGGATCCTTTGAAGTACATATTCCAAAAGCCAATGCCCACAGGAAGGTTAGCTAAATGGCAAATCCTGCTCACCGAGTTTGACATAGTCTATGTCACCCGCACGGCAATGAAAGCTAAAACCTTGGTGGATCACATAGCTGAAAATCCTGTTGATGATGAATATTAGCCTTTGAGTACTTACTTTCTGGATGAGGAAGTAAATTCAGTTGAGGTCATTCCAGAAGACACCAATGCTTCAAAAATGTTCTTCGATGGAGCTGTGAATGCAAAAGGTGTCGGGATTGCGACAATTTTGATTTCGCCCACTGGTCAGCACTATCCGGCCACAGCCCTGCTTCGATTTTTCTGTACGAACAACATTGCCGAGTATGAAGCCTATATTATGGGCATGAATATGGCAATCGATCAGGATGTGGAAGAATTGTTAATCATGGGAGATTCTGACTTGATTATTCGACAAGCTTAAGATGAATGGAAAACTCGGGATATCAAGCTTATCCCATACAGGCAACATGTGGAAGATCTTAGCAAGCGGTTCAAATCCGTCGAGTTTAGGTATATTCTTCGGTTTCACAATGAGTTAGCCGATGCACTAGCTACTTTGGCCTCGATGCTGCCATATCCAGGCAATGTCCACATTGACCCACTGGAAATCCAAATTCGAGAAAGACATGGTCATTGCAATGCAGTTGAGATAGAACCAGATGTTTAGCCATGGTATCATGATATCAAAAGATTCTTGAAAACAAAGGAATATCCCGAGCAAGCCAGTGGAGACCAAAAGAGAACCATTAGAAGGCTCGCTAGTGGTTTCTTCTTGAGCGGAGAAGTCTTGTATAAAAGAACTCCAGATCTGAAGCTTTTAATATGCGTGGATGCCCAAGATGCCAAAAGAATCATGAATGAAGTGCACGCAGGAGTATGCAGACCCCATATGAACGGATGCATCCTTGCAAAGAAAATCCTTCGGGCAGGTTATTATTTGATGACCATGGAAAATGATTGTTTCAGTTTTGTTTGAAAATGTCAACAATGTCAGGTACATGGTGACCTGATTCATGCAATACCTTCAAAATTGCATCCTATGTCAGCACCATGGTCGTTCGTTGCTTAGGGTATGGATGTCATTGGGCCAATCGAGCCGAAAGCTTCAAATGGGAAAAAATTCATATTAGTTTCCATTAACTATTTCACAAAGTGGGTTGAAGCAATCACTCTCAAAACTTTCACCAAGAAAGCACTGGTGGACTTCGTGCATTCCAACATTATCTGTCGTTTTGGTATTCCTAAAACTATCATTACGGACAATGTTGCAAATTGAAACAGTCATTTGATGAGGGAGGTATGCGAACAACTTAAGATCACGCAATGAAATTGTACCCCTTATCGGCCCAAAGCTAATGGTGCTGTTGAGGCAGCAAACAAAAACATCAAGAACATTCTTAGGAAAATGATTCAAAGTTCTAGACAATGGCATGAAAAGTTGTCTTTTGCATTGTTGGGATATCACACAACCGTGCGCACATCAGTTGGGGCAACACCTTATCTATTGGTTTATTGCACTAAAGCCGTAATACCCGCAGAAGTTGAAATTCCATCTCTTCGAATCATCGTTGAAGCTGAGGTTGAGGACAATGAACGGGTCAAGACCCATCTAGAACAGTTAACCCTGATTGATGAAAAGTGGATAGCCGCAGTTTGCCACGGGCAGTTGTATCAACAAAGAATGGCATGTGCCTACAACAAGAAAGTGCGACCTAGGAACTTTGAAGTAGGACAACTCATTTTGAGACGTATTCTCCCGCATCACAAGGAAGCAAAAGGAAAGTTCGCTCCAAACTAGAAGGTTCCATACATTATAAGAAAATTGTTACCAAAAGGGGCATTGTATTTGTGAGACATTGAAGGAAATGACCCTGAAACAGCTGTCAATGTAGACGCGGCCAAAAGGTATTACATTTAACCCTTCTGTGGTACTGATATTCTCCGATTGGGATGACGAAGTCTTTCATTCTCGCTACCCAAACACTGTTAACCCTTTGCAAACCCTTTGAGCCAGTTACCCTTCTTTGATTACCCTCTTTGGAACCCAACAATATTGGGGAAAAAATAATAATCCCTGAAGTACGTTTGACTTGATTTCGAAAGGATACGTAGGCAGCCTCTCTCTAGGGTTCAGCCACACCGAATTAAAAATCCACATTTCCCCAAAAATGAAACTGGGGCAGAATTTATAATGGTTCGACGATGGTTCGCCTGAAAGGTTCCAAAGTTATAATTCAATCCAAACTCTTTTTACCCCAAATCCCACTCAAGCCCTTCCGATGAATCGGTAAAGATGTTCAAAATTGGAGGATGTGATTATTTGGATCTAATACAACCAAATAAGAGAAATAAAATGAGAGAGTCTTATCGGTGAAAACCCACACGGGCACCGTAAGGCGATGGTGAGCAGAGAAATTAAAAATGAGAGTCTTGTTAGTGAAAACTTGAAAAGAGCACTACAAGGAAACAGTGAGAAAGGGAAATGAGAAAGGTCAGTTGGTGAAAACCCGCAAAGGGCGCCACTGATCAAAAAAGGGATCCCTTACAACCATCGGCACAGATAGAATCATGGCTAGGTTTCTCGATTTTGGGATATGAGTTGTGATGGGTTTATGAGAGTTGGATGGTTTGCACAGATCGGGTATCCAGTCCAAGAAGCATGTCATGTCTATTGAAGTTTGCATGCACTCTAGATAAACCCTTCATTCCTTTCCTCGAAAGGGACACTTCTCATTTAAATTCATTATCATGTCCGTTGTTTACTTTTCTTTGAATCCCTTTCGGTCTAATTCTCCTCTAAAACTAATAAAGAGAAAAGATAGAAAGATTGGTTTTACAGGGTTTTGTCTGACAGAAAGCTAAAATTCACGAAAGGCACCCAGCCTCAGCAGGGTGTCAAGTCGATTGGACATGACGGCCGAGGCTCCAGAGTCAAAAACTCTTGAAACGAAAATAAATTAAAGTCAAGTGCCCATAAAGGCAAAATAAGACGAAAAGGCCAATCCCCACATAGGTCAACCATCATATGGAATTTTGGAAAGTCAAGATCCCTCGTCTTAGAAATGAAACCAATTTCCAGAGAACCAGCGAGCAATGGAGATTTTATTAAAAGAGTAGGTGCCAAGATCAAGTGACTGAAACAATCAAGGCCACAAAACCAACCACCGTTTCAAACTAACAAAATGTTCTTTGATTTGAAAACCGGTAAACAGGAACAATCCAAAACAACTCCACAAGGAGCAAGTGCGATAAAAGCAAAATACGCAGAGACCAAACCAGGTCTGCAGCAAAAGTAACCCAAAAAAGGGAAGTCCCCTTCAAACTCTTTATTCATTCTCCTAAATAAAATGAAAGTGAAATGAAAAGAAAGAAGAAGAAAAATTCAAAATCATGATAGCATAAGGTCTCCAATCTCTAGCTACGTTTTTCCCAACATGGGGTCCCATTCCCTAGTCGATTCTAGCATAACCTGGTAATCTTTCCAACACAGGGTCCCACCCCCTAGTTGGTCTCGGCATAACCCGAGGACCTTTACGGCATAATCCGATGACTTTCCCGTCATAACCCGATGACTTTTCCGGCATAACCCGAGGACCTTTTCCGGCATAACCCGATGCCTTTTCTGGCATAGCGCTCGGACCTTTCAGGAATAACTCGATGATTATCCCAACATAACCCGAGGACCTTTCCGGCATAACCCGATGACTTTCCGGCATAACCCGCGGACCTTTTCCGGCATAACTCGATGACTTTCCCTGCATAACCCGAGGACCTTTCCGGTATAACCCGATGACTTTCCCGGTATAACCGAGGACCTTTCCGCCATAACCCGATGACTTTCTCGGCATAATCCGAGGACCTTTTTGGCATAACCCGATGACTTTCCCGGCATAACTCGAGGACCTTTCCGGCATAACCCGATGACTTTCCTGGTATAACTCGAGGACCTTTCCGGCATAACCCAATGACTTTTCTTCCATAACCCAAATTCGGAATAACCCAATGACTTTCCGGCATAACCCGATGACTTTACCGGCATAACCCGATGACCTTTTCCGGCATAACCTGATGACTTTCCCGGTATAACCCGAGGACCTTTTTCCGGCATAACCTAATGACTTTTCAAGCATAACCCCAGGACCTTTCCAGCATAACCTGATGACTTTACCGGCATAACCCGAGGACCTTTCCAGCATAACCCGATGACTTTTCCAACATAACCCGATGACTTTCCCGGCATAACTTCAGGACCTTTTTCCAGCATAGCCCGATGATTTTCCCGGAATAACCTGAGGACCTTTTCCGGCATAGCCCGATGACTTTCCCGGCATAACCCTAGGACCTTTTCCGGCATAACCCGATGACTTTCCCGGCATAACCCGATGATCTTTTCCGGCATAACCCGATGACTGTCCCAGCATAACTCGAGGACCTTTCCAGCATATCCCGATGACTTTCCCGGCATAACCCGAGGACCTTTCCGGCATAACCCGATGACTTTTTCAGCATAACTCGAGGTCCTTTTCCGGCATAACCTGATGATTTTTCCAGCATAACCTGGTAATCTTTTCCAACATAGGGTCTCATTCCCTAGTTGATGCCAGTATAACCTGGTAATCTTTCCAACTTAGGATCTCCAATGCCTAGCTAATCTTATTTTAGATATAAGGTCTCCACTCCCTAATCTCTTTTTTCCCAATGATACACAATCCTGATTTTTATTGCTTTCAATAAAGGAGTAGTTTAGATTTTTATTATAATAACTCACAAAATTTTCCTAGTGAAAACTGGGGCAGAAAAATTTCGTTCGTTTGTTTATTTTGGTGCCTGAACAAGTTTTTACCATGAGGCACGAGGTTTGAGACGACCAAAAGTAGAAGTCTTAATCCGAACAAAAGAAAAGAAGTGAACTCTAAGTGTAGAAGCAGAGAAAAGGAGTGGACTGCTCAAGATATGGTTGAAGTCACAAGCTTTGCATATCCCTCCTTGATCCAAAAATTGAAGAAAAATGAACCAGTGTTCGCAGCTAACGAGCATCAAGATTCAGATCAGAATCTGCAGGAAAAACCATGTAACGACCCGAATTTCCCACCTTCGGGGGGGGGGGGGCGTGATGGCGCCTACTAGTGAAAGTTCGGCAAGCCAATTATTCCAATTATTTTACCCTTTTCATTTTTAATCGCTTAATAATTGTGAGTCAACATTTTATAAATAACAAAAATAATAAAGCGGAAGAATGAAATATAACAATTTAAAATAATACCGATACGAATCCATAAGCATAAGCTACCCAGAACTGGTCTATCACTGAAATAGTAAAGAATAGAATAGAACTAGATAGGAAGGGCACGCCAAGTCCTGCGGACGCCTGCAAGACTACCTCGGGTCTCCTGATTGACTGAAGGCAACAACCTCACTGTGGTCCAAAAGCTCTAGCACCGAGATCTACACACGGTGCTAAGTGTAGTATCAGCATGACCGACCCCATGTGCTAGTAAGTGTCTAGCCTAACCTTGACGAAGTAGTGACGAGGCTAGGACAAGACTACTAAATAAACCTGTGTAGTTATATCATATGCAACAAACAATAACGAAGGAAACTAACAGTTAAAGATGGGAAGGGGAAACATACTGCGGGGAATATCAAGGACAACTGGAATTTCAGTAAAGAAGCATAAGGAACACCAAATATCAACTATAAGCAAGAATAAGGAGAACAATAACAAAGTGCATGGCATCACCATTCGTTCTTTTACTCTCGTTCTCACCATAAGAATCAATATATTCGCTACAGCATCACCCTTCATGCTTTTACCTCACATAATCATGGCACGACATTATCCTTCGTGCATTACCACTCATATCATGGCACGACATTATGCATCGTGCAGCACGACATCACCCTTCGTGCATTAATAATCACAATATCGGCACGGCATCACACTTCGTACATTAACACTCACTCACAAATATCACGCACTGCATCACCCTTCGTGCTTTTACACTCATCCTTATCCAAGCAACAAACACAAAGCAATTCGGGCAAGGGAATCAATAAAATCATAATAGAATGTCGGCAAGGGAACAATAGTATAACAATAATATCCCAGGAAGGGAAACAGAATCATGAGAAATAACATCCCGGCAAGTGAAATAATATCAAAAGCAATAACATCCCGGCAAGGGAGACAATATCAGAAACCTCTTCTCTTTTCCACAATTACTTCACAACTCAATTCTCAACTTGAGCCAATACTCTACAATGTTCAATTACCAAGAATACTTCCACAAGCCTTGTTCAACATTAGAAATCATCATATTAAGCATGGTCAATACAAAACAGAGTCAGATCAATCATAGTATAAGACTCACGGGCATGCTTGACACCGACGTATCGATACTCGTCACCACACCTATACGTCATACTCAACAATTAACACAGAGAAAATAAGGTACAACTCCTAATCCCTCAAGCTAAGGTTAGACCAAACACTTAGCTCAATGCCAAGAACACAATCAAGCCTCAACTACCGTTTTACCCCTCGATTCCACCACCAATTCGCTTGTATCTAGCCATAATTTAATTAACAATATCAATAAATGCTAAATGAATCAATTCTAATGCATGAAAATAGGTTTTCTAATTATTTCCCCAAAACGTTAAAAATCGACCCCAAGACCACATGGTCAAAACCCGAGGTTCGAACCAAAACTCAATCACCCATTTATCCACGAACTCAAATATATAATTTGTTTTGAAATCGAACCTCAAATCGTGGTCCAAATCCCCAAAATTTGAAAATCCTAAGTTCTACCCAAACACACCCAATTTCCCCGTGAAAACCCTAGATTTTGAATTCAAATCATGTGAAAAGATGTTATAGATTGAAGGAAATGAGTTAGAAATGACTTACTAATGATTTGGAAGAGTAGGTGCCTTTGAAAAATCGCCCAAGATGTTTTAGGGTTTGAAAAGTTGTAAAAATGAATGAAATCCCGTCTGAAATTTCACTTAACAGGTCTTTGATGTCGCAATTGCGAACCCTTAAGAAACCTGTCACCTTCGCATTTGTGATCAGGGGTTTGCAATTGTGAACCCTAGGAATTTCTACAGTCTTTGCAATTGCGAAGAAATGGTCGCAATTGCAACCCCGCCCCTTTCGGATTTGCGACCAAAATGTCACATTTGCGATCATGGACTGCCCTGGCTTGGTTCGCATTTGCGATGCCTGGGTCGCAATTCCCATGCCTGAGCCCTCGGGACTCCAAACTAAAATATGCACGCAAGTCCAAAAACATCATATGGACTTGCTCGTGTGATCAAATCATCAAAATAACATCAACAACTATGATTTAAACCTCAAATTCATGAAATTACTCAAGAACATCAAAATTTCCATTTTCTCAAATAAAGGTCCGATTTATACTAAACGAACTCCGATTCTCTCCAAACTTCACAAATTCAACTTCATTATTTTATAAGACTTGTACCGGGCTCCGGAACCACAATACAGGCCCGATACCATCCATTTCAAACATCTTTACATTTCCAAAAACTCCTATAATTTCAGTTAAACAATTTCTTTCAAAAATTCATTTCTCGGGCTTGGGACCTTGAAATTCGATTCCGGGCATACGCCCAAGTCCAATATCTTACTACGGACCCTACGAGACCATCGGATCATGGGTATGGGTTCGTTTACCAAGAATATTGACCAAAGTCAACTTCAATCAATTTTAAAAGATAATTTCCATATTTTTCTTAAACTTCACTTAAAAGCTTTCCGGAAAAGCGTCCGGAACTTGGTCAACCTATCAACAATAACCCACACTATATCGAACTTCCTCTATGTCTGTGGGAGTCCAACAACGAAGTCCATAGTGATACACTCCCACTTCCACTCAGGAATCTCAATCTTCTGGAACAAACCACAAGGTCTCTGATGCTCGTACTTTACCTGCTGACAATTCAAACACCGGGCCACAAATGCGACAATATCCTTCTTCATCCTACTCCACCAATAATGCTACCACAAATCCTGATACATCTTAGCGGCGCCCGGATGAATAGAGTACCGGAAACTATGGGCCTCCTCTAGAATCAACTCCCGAAGTCCATCCACATTAGACACACAAATATGACCCTACATCCTCAAAACTCCATCATCTCCCACTGTAACCTGCTTGGAACCACCGTGTCGCACCGTGTCCCTAAGGACACTCAAATGAGGATCATCATACTGCCGATCTCGAATACACTCAAATAATAAAGAACGAGCGACTGTACAAGCTAACACATGGCTGGGCTCAGAAACATCCAACCTCACGAACTGATTGGTCAAAGCCTGAACATCCAAAGCAAGCGGTCTCTCACCGACCGGAATATACGCAAGACTGCCCATACTGGCTAACTTTCTACTCAAAGTATCGGCCACCACATTGGCCTTCCCCGAATGATATAAGATGGTGATATAATAGTTTTTCAATAGCTCCAACCACCTTCTCTACCTCAAATTTAGCTCCTTCTGCTTGAACAAATACTGAAGACTCTTGTGATCAGTGAACACGTCACATGACACGCCATATAAATAGTGCCTCCAAATCTTCAGCGCGTGAACAATGGCTGCTACCTCCAAATCATGAACTGGATAATTCTTCTCATGAATCTTCAACTGTCAAGAAGCATAAGCAATGACTAATACGAGATGCGTCACAATACACTGTATATAACCCTGAACCTATGGGCAAAACCAACACCGGCATCGTAGTTAAAGCTATCTTGAGCTTCTGAAAGCTTGCCTCACACTTGTCCGACCACCTAAACTGGGCACGCTTCTGGGTTAACCTGGTCATCGGGGTTGCAATAGATGAAAACCCCTCCGCAAACCGACGGTAATAGCCCGCCAGACCCAAGAAACTCTGGATCTCAATAGCTAACGTAGGTCTAGTCCAATTCTTGACCGCCTCTATCTTCTTCGGATCCACCTGAATTCCTTCTACTGAAACAATGTGACCCAAGAACTCACACTTCGAAAACTTAGCATACATTTGACTATCTCTCAAAGTCTGAAGAACAACCCTCAGATACTGCTCATGCTCCTCCCGGCTGCGGGAATAGATCAAAATATCATCAATGAAAACTATCACAAATGAATCCAAGTAAGGCTTAAACACTCGGTTCATCAAATCCATGAAAGTTGTTGGGTCATTTGTCAATCCGAATGACATCACCAAGAACTCATAATGCTAGTACCGAGTCCAGAACGTTGTCTTAGGGACATCGGATGCCTAATCCTCAACTGATGGTAGCCAGATCTCAAGTCAATCTTCGAAAATACCTTGGCACCCTGAAGCTGATCAAACAAATCATCAATACTCGGCATTGGATATTTGTTCTTGATTGTGACCTTGTTCAACTGCCTATAATCTATACACATCCTCATCGGTCCATCATTTTTCTTAACAAACAACACTATGCACCCTAAGGCGAGATGCTAGGTCTAATAAAGCCCTTATCAAGCAAGTCTTGCAACTGCTCCTTCAATTCTTTCAACTCTTGCGGGTCCATACGATACGACAGGATATAAATGGGCTGAGTGCCCAGAGCCAAATCAATGCAGAAGTCAATATCCTTGTCAGATGGCATACCCGGCAGGTTTGAAAGAAATATCTCAGGAAACTCAGGAACAACAGGCACAAAATCAATAGAAGGAATATCGGCACTAGAATCACGAACATACGCCAAATAGGCCAAATATCCCTTCTCAACCATACGCCGAGCCTTCATATATGAGATAACCCTATGGGTGGAATGATTAGGAGTCCCTCTCCACTCTAAACGAGGTAAACCTAGCAAGGCTAAGGTCACAGTCTTAGCATGATAGTCTAAGATAGTGTGGTAAGGTGATAACTAGTCCATATCCAATATGACATCAAAATCAACCATATCCAAAAGTAACAAATCTACTCGAGTCTCAAGACCCCCAATCAAAACTATACATGAACGATGGACATGATCTACCACAATAGAATCACCCACCAGTGTAGAAACATATACAGGAACACTCAAGGAATCACTAGGCATGACCAAATACGGTGCAAAATAAGATGACACATAGGAGTATGCAGATCCTAGATCAAATAGAACTGAAACATCTCCACTACAAATTAGAACAGTACATCTGATAACAACATTGGAGGCCTTAGCCTCAGGCCTGGCTGGAAGAGCATAACATCGAGGCTGGGGCCCACCACTTTGAACTACATCTCTGGGACGGCCTCCTGCTAGCAGGCCTCCACCTCTAGCGGCCTGACCTCCACCTCTAATACCTCTACTTCCACCTCCAGCACCTCTACCTCTACCTTTAGCTGGCTGAGCGGGTGGTGGAACACTCGGTGCCTGAACCATGGCACGGGAACCCTGATAGTGAGAGTTTCTCGGTGCTCGAGGGCAAAAATCTAGCAATATGTCTCGTGTCGCCACAAGTATAACAAGCCCTCGGCTGCTGAGACTGCCGACCCTGATGTCCTGAATGACCACCCTGAAAATTCTAGAGCGGCGGTGCACTGCATAGGAGCTGGTGGTGCACTATAGGGCAACTGATCAGAATACTGAATATGAGAACCACGACCACCATATGAGAAGCCTGAAGTTCTGAATGAAATGGCCTAGAAAGATGGCCTCTACCAAAAGAATTCCTGCCTCCAGATGAGGCACCACTGAACATGCCCGAATGACAAGGCCTCTTGTCAGACCCCTGACCACTCCCCTGTGATAGAACCATCTCAACTCTACTGGCAACATTGGCCGCATCCTGAAAAGAAATCTCGCTCCCTGTCTCCTTAACCATCTGCAATTGAATAGGCTGAATGAGTCCCTCAACGAATCTCCTCACTCTCTCTCTCTCTCTCTCAGTGGGAAGTATAAGAAGAGCATGACGAGTCAAGTCAATAAATCTGGTCTCGTACTGAGTAACAGTCATAGAACCCTGTTAAAGATGCTCAAACTACCTCCGATTGTTCTCCCTCTGAGTGATAGGAAGAACTTCTCCAGAAATAGTTGAGATAACTGATCCCAAGCCAAAGCCGATGACCCAGCTGGTCTAGCCAAATAATAATCTCTCCACCAAGTCTTGGTGGATCCAGACAGATGAAAAGCAACAAAGTCGACCCCATTGGTATCCACTATCCCCATGTTCCGTAGAACCTCATAACAGTTGTCCAAATAATATTGGGATCCTTAGAAGATGTACCACCAAAAATAGTAGTGAAAAGCTTGGTGAACCTGTCCAATCTCCACAAGGCATCAGCAGACATAGTTGGCCCCTCACCGGTCTATGCCACAACACCCAGCTGAACTACCCCAACTAGCTAAGCTGCTGGAGTTTGAAACTAGGGAGTCACCTGCTCCGGAGTGCGAGTAGCAGGAGTCTGGGCTCCTCCTCCAGCTTGAGAGATGGCTGGTGCTACAATAAGCAAGCCTTCCTGGGCGACACTCTCTATAAGACCCACTAGACGGACCTGAGCATCCTAAAGTACCGAGGTGGCGATGAACCCCTCTAGGACCTGAGCTGGTCCTGTTGGAACTATCTGCGTTGGAACCCCATCGTCAAACTCAACCTGAGGCTCCGCCACTGGTGCTGTTGCTCGAGCTCTGGGCTGAGCTCTGCCTCTATCTCTGGACCTAGCACGGCCTCGGCCTCTGCCCCTCGTAGGAGCTACTATTGGGGGCTCGGGCTACTGGTCAGCTGATGAAGCGGTATGTGTTCTCATCATCTGTGAAAGAAAAGAGTGGAAGTTCAATTAGCATTGAGAAATCAAGTCGCACGACAGGAAAGAATAGATGTGAAGTTTTTCCAAACTCTGTAGCCTCTGGGATAAATACAGACGTCTCCGTACCGATCCCTCAGAATCTACTAACCTTGTCCATGAATTGTGAGACCTAAGCAACCTAGAGCTCTGACACCAACTTGTCACGACCCCGGATTTCCCACCCTCGGGGGAGGGGGGTAGGGGTCGTGATGTCACCTACTAGTGAAAGCTAGGCAAGCCAATTATTCCAATTATTTTACAATTTTCACTTTTAATCGCTTAATAATTGTGAGTTAACATTTTATAAACAGCGGAAATAATAAAGCGAAAGAATTAAATATAACAATTTAAAATAATACCGATACGAATCCATAAGCATAAGCCACCCAGAACTGGTGTCACAATCTCACAGACTATCTCAGAGTACTACAAATAGGGTCCGAACAAAATAGATACATGTTTGTCTCTGAAATAGAAAAGAACAGAAGAGAACTAGATAGGAAGGGGATGCCAAGGCCTGCGGACGCCTGCAGGACTACCTCGAGTCTTCTGATGGACTAAAGGCAGGAACCTCACTGTGGTCCAAAAGCTCTAGCACCGGGATCTACACATAGTGCAGAGTGTAGTATCAGCACAACCGACCTCATGTGCTGGTAAGTGTCTAGGCTAACCTCTGCGAAGTAGTGATAAGGCTAGGACAAGACTACCAACTAAACTTGTGCAGTTATATCATATGCAGCAAACAATAACAAAGGAAACTAACAGTTAAAGATGGGAAGGGGAAACATGTTGCGGGAAATATCAAGTACAACCGGAATTTCAGTAAAGAAGCATAAGGAACACCAAAGTTCAACTATAAGAAAGAATAGGGAGAACAATAACAAGTGCACGACATCACCCTTTGTGCTTTTACTCTCGTTCTCACCATAAGAATCAATATATTCGGCACGACATCACCTTTCGTGCTTTTATCTCACATAATCAAGGGACGGAATTATCCTTCATGCATTATCGCTCATATCATGGCACGACATTGTACATCGTGTGGCACGGCATCACCCTTCGTGCATTAATAATAACAATATCGGCACGATATCACCCTTCGTGCATTAACACACACTCACAAATATCACGCACGGTATCACCCTTCGTGTTTTTACACTCATCCTTACCCAAGAAACAATCACAAAGCAATTCGAGAAAGGGAATCAATAAAATAAAAATAGAATCCCGACAAGGAAACAATAGTATAACAATAATATCCCGGCAAGAGAAACAGTATCATGAGCAATAACATCCCGGCAAGGGAAATAATATCAAAAGCAATAACATCCCGACAAGGGAGACAATATCATAAACCTCTTCTCTTTTCCACAATTACTTCACAACTCAATTCTCAACTTGAGCCAACTCTCTACAATATTCAATTACCAAGAATACTTCAACAAGCCTTATTCAACATTAAAAATCATCATATTAAGCATGGTCAACACAAAACAGAGTCACATCAATCATAGTATAAGGCTAACGGGCATGCTTGATACCTACGTATAGATACTCGTCACCACACATATACGTCGTACTCAACAATTAACACATAGAAAATAAGGCACAACTCCTAATCCCACAACCTAAGGTTAGACCAAACACTTAGCTCAATTCCACGAACACAATCAAGCCTCAACTACCATTTTACCCCTCGATTCCACCACCAATTCTCTTGTATCTAGCCACAATTTACTTGACGATATCAATAAATGCTAAATAAATCAATTCTAATGCATGAAAATAGGTTTTCTAATGATTTCCCCAAAAAATCAATAATCAACCCCGGGCCCACATTGTCAAAATCTGAGGTTCGAACCAAAACCCGATCACCCATTCACCCACGAAATCAAATATATAATTTGTTTTGAAGTCAGAGCTCAAATCGAGGTCCAAATTCCCAAAATTTGAAAATCCTAAGTTCTACCAAAAAACACCTAATTTCCCAATGAAAACCCTTGATTTTGAATTCAAATCATGTGAAAAGATGTTATAGATTAAAGAAAATGAGTTAGAAATGACTTACTAATAATTTGGAAGAGAAGGTGCCTTTGAAAAATCGCCCAAGATGTCTTAGGTTTGAAAAGTTGTAAAAAATGAATGAAATCACGTCTGAAATTCCACTTAACAGGTCTCTGAAGTCGCAATTGCGACCAGGGGTTCGCAATTGCGAACCCTTAAGAAACCTTTCACCTTCACATTTGCGATCAGGGGTTCACAATTGCGAACCCTGAGAATTTCTACAGTCTTCGCAATTGCGAAGAAGTGGTCGCAATCACGACCCTTCCTCTTTCGCATTTGCAACCAAAATGTCGCATTTGCAATCATGGCCTACCCAGGCTTGGTTCGCATTTGCGACGCCTGGGTCGCAATTCCCATGCCTGAGAACTTTGCAATTGCAAAGTCTGATCTTGCAATTGCGAGATCAGAGGCCTGGGCAAAAATACCAGATACCAGCAATCTTTCCTAAGTCCAATTTCACTCCGCGACCGATCCAAAATTCACCCGAGCCCTCGGGACTCCAAACCAAACATGCATGCAAATCCAAAAACATCATACGAACTTGCTCATGCGATCAAATCATCAAAATAACATCAACAACTATGAATTAAACCTCAAATTCATGAAATCACTCAAGAACATCAAAATTTCCATTTTCTCAAATAAAGGTCTGATTTATACTAAACG